>NC_044024.1:2407500-4807500 GCF_900496995.4 Aquila chrysaetos chrysaetos | reverse complement strand
ATTGGGTCTTGATTTGGGGTTGGAGTAAAGCACTGCAAATGTGGGGGAGATACAGGCACTGCAATTAGCAGTTTTTCTCAGCAACAGTGGCAACATTCCTGCTAAATGATTTGTTATGTTCTTAATTACTGTATTATATCTGAAATCAAGTATTCAACTTTGCATATTTCTAATTTGTTCAAATTATAGTCACATCATTATGTTCAAATCACAGTACCCAAAATGTGGTTTTGCTACAGGATAATTAACCAATGACTTTGAAATATGCAAGCAGGGAGTCTCATTTAGGTAGACAGCACAAGAAATAAGAGGAGCTAGTGATGCATTCCATTGCATTCTTATCTTTTGAAAACAAAGCTTCAATTTGCTTTGTTCTTGATTGCATTATACCATGACAGATTTTGTGATCTATAGTTATCTTACATTGCTGCAACATTGAAACTCTTCACCCTTTAACATGCGCTCCTGAACTAATTGCTTTGAAGTTCCCAAAAGAATTACTCCAGTGAAAAATAAATAGAACTAGCAAGACAAGTTCAGTGATATGAATAGTAAGAATGATGAACTGTGTATACTATGATTCTTGCTATATTCCAGCCAAATTATTACATATTGGAGTATTTATATACAGAAGGGGCCATATTGTATCTTTATTTTTCCATATCAATTGAATTTTTGCCCAAGGATAGGGTAGAATGGGGTTTTCAAGGAATTGTCAAGTGATATTATAGCAATTGTGCAGTAGTGCTGCTCATGGTAAAACTGTTAAGAGTTAAAAGGGTGCTTTTCCTACTTTCATTTTCTGATCCATCCAGTTTATCTCTTTCTGTGAGGGTCCATCTTTTCCACATCAGTAATATTCTTAAGCCTTGTAAAAAAATGTATGTAATGTGTGACGACTTGAAATGGGTACTCTTTTTCATGAATGATTTTGTCATAGTAAATGATTCAGTTAATTTTTCTTAAATGTATGGATACATTTTAGGAAATGTTTGAATGGAAGTCTGTGTGTATGAATACTTTATCACAGAGAGCTCATGAACTTATAATACTGGACTGTACAAAAGTGTAATTTATTGGCATTTCTGGATTCGATTACTGAATTTGTACTGGAAATTCCTCTTCTCCCATTCTGTTGCCTATTCTTCTTTTTAATCCTTACTCAAGTTGGAAAGGTCATTTTTCTATTTTTAAATTCTATATTGAAATTGGTTTTATACTACTGCTTTTCTGTCTGATCATCCTCACTTAAGTCAATGGGAGGATGCAAGATAGAATGCTAATCCTCATTAAAAACATTTCAACAAATTTTCCCATTCCTGATGTGAACTCTGATTTGGAGTATGCTCACATAAATCTATAAAGAGAAGCTTATAATTTAATAAATGTATTCTAAACCATTGATAGATTAATTTAGAAACAGGGGTTAGCAAGGCAATGCGAAAAATCTATAAATGTCTACCTGCTGCTTAAAGACGGTTAATGTCTGTACAACGTTTCACAAGATGATTGCTAGCATGATACAAATATTACAACAGTATATTTCACTGGTGGATGGATATAGATAATAGTGTTAGGTATGAATTGACCTTCTAACTGAATTTTGTTATGCATAATATATACTTAGCAGATAAGGGTATGCTTGAACATGCTTGAAAGGTGCACAGAATGTATTGCTTTTGTAATCTAGAAATCATTTCTTTTTATTTAGGTGTAAATGTAGTTGCACAAATGATAAGGAAAGTGTTCTATTAAACCCAACAGAGAGCTCAGGCACAGTCTTCATTAAAGTGGTACAAAGACCACACCATCTGCTACAACTAGTCCCAGCTCTCACTGGGTTTGTTTGCTCAGTAGTTCCTGCTGGCTGAAGCCACCTGTTCACTTAATTAGAAACACGTTCTTAAAATACTGCATACTACAAGCACTGTGTCTCTCGAGGTGGGGTTCTCAGGCAAAGCAGCAAGTTGCAAGTAAGGCGAAACTTTGTTTGTATCTTAAGTTTGGGAAACTGAATAAATGAAAGGAGGAAATAAGGTTTAACTTTAAGAAAATACTTCACCAAATTTTGTTTTGCTGTGGGTACAAGAAGATGTGTTTACTACTTCTTCTTTTTTAGCAGTACTAATTTTATTCAGCCCTACTGAACTCAGTTAAGATGGTTCTGCATTTCACTAGCATGAAGAAGAGAAAGTTGTGACCTTGCAAACACAAAATTAAAGGTAAAATAAAAGAAAGTACAGCTCTTAGGTTTTTACTGTCATCATAAATCAAGATAAAAAATGAAAGCAAAAGTTGCATTTGAAACTTGAATGTAACAAAATGGAAAAGAAAGTTCTCAAATCTGATCCAAAGCATTATTTCTTGCTAATCAAAATGTGAAAAAAGTTGTCAAGCAGACTAAAGTAGAAAAGAGAATTATGCCTCATGAGAATAATTGTAATTTACTGCTGTGCAAAACCAGTCTACATGAACTCTAAACTTCACAGTCACCCCAGTAAAGATAAAAGTTCTACCTGGTTTTCTTTTCCACTGGCCAACTGCCTGAAAGCAAATAATGCCAATAGTATTTCCAGCTGTTTTACTGGGAAAACTGTGACCTGTCTGGGTCCCCCTAAAAAGGAAAGAGAATTTAAGAACACAAAAGAGAATATTGACATGAAATGTTAGGCATTGGAAGCTGGTTTCTGTTCCAGTTAGGACATGTATACTTTGCAGCTATTTTTGTTACTTTCCTTCTTACTCAAAGCCTCTTAGTAACTATGTAATTGCTCTGGTTTTATAATGGCGTAACTGCAGGATTTGGTCCACTGAATTAAAAAAGTTGATCGGAATTACCGGAACTGTGTATAATAATAGATCAGTGTTCATCTCTGCTTTGTTTTACAAAGTTTATGGTTTTACCATTGTTTGGTAGCGTTTGCAGGGTAGACTTTTATCTCAAACAAGCACATGCGTATCCCTGTTCAGTCTTTCCCAGCTGAAATTGTACAACTCAACAGCAACCTCTGAAAATTTAAGAACTTCAAAAAAATGTATTCTTCAGATTTGTTTTGCGTAACTGTAGGACTAGATCATTATTATATTAAGAAATAAATGTAAAATTTTTTTACTGTTGAAACAGATTGTTAAATGTTGGGCCTGGAGGGTGTGTCTCTGTCACTTTATTGCTTGCTTTTACGCTAGCAATCTTAATGAATTGGTTAATTACTTAATGGGACTTGAAGATAATAAACCTTCACTAAGAGTTTAATATTAATTATGACTATTATCATTATTAAGTATTACTCATTTACTGCAGGAGGGACTGGATCATGGCTGCTGGTACAGAAGATATTGTAGAATTCACAGTATCTCTTAATTTTGTCCTCTGTTTAACTCAGGGCAGTTTCTGGCTGTGATGAGGGAGAAAGAGTTGAATCACGTAAGTGAATTATTCCCTATTGGAAACTCAACAGCGTATACAATACTTCATGACCAGTCTTATTTCTTTCTCCCTCTTATCTCTCCTGGTACTGTACTCTCATGATGTTGCAGCCTTGAATTATTTCTTGCCTTCTGTAATTACCTATCCTATTATATCCAGTTTCCTTTCCAGTCATGCTGTAGTTATTATTCTTGCTGTAGTTATTATTCTCTTTAACCCTGCAAACTCCCTTTGGGGTCCGCCTTAATTTTGGCAGTTCTAGGGCTGTATATTCTTCATCTTCTGATTTCACTAGTAAATCAGATCTCAATGAAATTCAGTGTAACAGGTCAAGCAGAGATAGATCACCAATCATCCTTTGTGTTTCTGAACTGTGGGTTTATATTTCTGTGAACTGTATGTGTGTACTTCTGCTCTTTACTTGGTCATGATCTATATATCCAAACATAGCATGTGACTTAACAAGTCTGGCCATTTCCACAGATGCAGATGAGGAAGGATGTGGGCCCTGTCCCTTCAGTGAACCAAGGACACAGTCCAGTCAGTTAACATACTGTGAATTTACAACAGTTTAACCAATCAGTTGTGTAACCTCTTTCTTTCATGGCATTGGATCCTAGGACAAAGATCAGAAAAGATGTTTTAAGTATTCAGCTCTGAGCAACTCAGGAGTCAGTAGTAGATTGCTCTTGCTGAGATGCATTCAGATGTGGACTAGGTTCTTCCAGAGGTCTGAAACAGAGCAGGATTAATTTTTAAGGGAAGTTAGAATATAGAAGCTATCGACTCTGGAGTCCGAAGTGTAAGAAAAGATGGTAGAAAAAGATAATTAGAGAAACTGTATTTTTACTCAGATACATATGTTTTCCTGTTTGTATTCTTTTTTCAAAATTGTAGTTCAGATGTAAATTCAAAAAAAAAATAAATAACTTTGTTAATGGAAGAATGATAGGTTGAGTAATATTCAAAGGTTGCCGTGATTTTTTTCCCCCAGCTGATTTAATCGGCTGTTTTACCAGTTCTGTGGTTGGCAAATACCTTTAGTCATATACATTATACTAGAAAATTGACAAGTACCTTTTACACATAAAAAGTTGAAACATATATTGAGAATTTGTTGTTATTTCTCTTTAAATACCATAAAATATGGATGAATTCTAAGAAGGAGGTAAATGTATCTGAATAAAATTACTTCTGTGTATGTCAAGTTGATATAGCAGTTGCCATGGTAAACAAACATTGTACATAAATACTTAAATAAATAGTTGTATATTTAGAGTGGTAGCAAGCTGTTAACCAAGATTTAGACACTGATAAACAAGACCCTGTAGAGAATCCTGGTGCTTTCAACTGTCTATATATCTATTCAATTAGCAAACTTACAATTCAATAAAAGCTAATTGTTCCAGCCTTTAATTGGAGGCTAGAGAAGCAGGCGAAGGAGAAAGAATAACAATAAACATCATAGGAAGTTTTAAGAGAAAAAGGAAGTATTCTGAATCCAAACGGCTTACCAGCACAATATAACTCTGCTCCTGAGACTGTGGCCATTAAAATGGAAAATAAAACTCTGTATGAGTCACAAATCCAAATGTTTTGATGATGGGTTAAATCAAATATTTCAACACAAATCATTATAGTCTTTTCAAAATGATAGACCTTGAATGTTTTTGTTAGCCCCAAAAGAAGATTAAGTGCACCTCTGTTTAGATTATGGGGGAGGGCAACATTCCAGCTAAAGACAGAAGGTGATGTCAGACTGACTGAAAACAGAAAGGATTTGGGGCTAAAAATAAGCAAACAAAATGAATTATTTTGATGCTACGTCACAACATATTAAAATAGTAGATTTTGAAGTTATTCATAAACATCAGTGTTCTTGTATTCTGTGTTTTAATATGATATTTGCTTGTGTTCCAAGGCCAGTCAGGGATTGTAGTATTTTGTATGTGTCTCTTGATTTTTAACTATGCTTAGCTGCTCAAAGATTCTTCTCCTCTTCCTTTTAACTCATATCTCTCCAGGCTTATCCTAAGGCAGTTAAGTTTTGTACCTCATTACTTCTCTAATTTAGCCATGGTATAATAAGGAATTATTCATGTTAACAGCTTGTTAAAATAACTTATCCCACTTTTGCTATCAGCAGTCCTGCCCCAACTAAGTACTTACATGCTTTCCTGCCAAAAACTTACCAGTGGTTTTCTGTGTGGGTGATAATATGGCCTACATGTCCTTATGCTCTATTTGGGATTTAAATTAACATTAGGACTGTATCCCTGTGCTTCTAATGAATTATTCTAATAATTAATTATGCTGTATTACCATCATCAGTGCAGTTACTTTTTTTTTTTTTTGGTGATTATATGTGGTCACTCATAGAAACCATCATTGAACCTTGTATTTTCTATGAAAGTAGGTTTCTGTAGCAAAAAGAAATAATTGTTATTCGGGCAGTAGGTAACCTGTTCAAGATTAATGTCTGTCTGATGACAGATCCTGTTTCATCTGCAGCAGTGCTATTTGGGAATGATCTAGTCAGAAGCCAGTGAAAAATCTCACTGTTGGGCAAAGATTTTTCCACTTCAGAAAACAACAAACCTGAGATTGCATCAACCTTCCTCAAGAAAACTTTAAAGGTTTACATTTTTGCCCACAGTGAGGAACAATACAGAAGGATCTGTGCAACAAACAAAATGCAAAGTTTGTTCAGAGCAGAAATGTGGCTGAAAGTTTTAAAAATCTTGTATTGCTCTCATCAGTTGTTTTTTTCAAGGAACTATAGTCCTTCATCAGCATAGTGCAGAGAAGGTGGCTGCTCCCTGGGGGCTGGGAGCCACCTGGGATCCCCACAGGGACTGGCACGGCTGGGCCTGTCCGACCGCCTCCCGCCAAAGGAACAGGACGAGCTAGCGGGGGAAAGCTAGGGGCAGCCCCCAGCCATCAGGTATCCCTGTGAGGAAGGGGCAGGGCTGAGGTCAAGTCAGGAAAGACGATCGGGAGCCTGGTGACCATGACCAGAGCGAAACAGCCCCGTCACTGCCAGCCATGTCCATAGTGATGGGACGAGGCTGAGGTCAGGCTGGGACATCGGCCCGTGGGTTGGAGTATGGATTAACGGGGTTCACGGCCCGACCCAAGACCGGAGCTCAGGTGGGGCCAAAGGCAAGGGCCTCAGCTGAAAGCACATCCCATGGGCAGGGACTCAGCCCTGGCCCCCTGCAGCAATGCCTGGGAACTCCTCTGCAAGGGGGAAGGAGGCAGCCTGCGGCCGCACACTTGCTAAGTTGGTCCCGAGTTCCAGCAACAGACCTCCTGGTGGGGGCATGCTCTCCGGGTCTTTATACACAGTTGAAGACTGGCGGCGTTCTTGCCATCTGAAGTCATTCTCACCGTCTTTTCCGGTTTTAAGTCAAATTAGTTGTTATTTATCTCATGTATAAAATATTTCAAAATTGGTAAACCTGTGCTCTGAGGTCAGAAGGAAAGTGGGCATGATCTCCAGACTGTGTGATATGATGTAATTCTGTTTGCTGCTGGATTTGCTTCAAGAGAGTTATTGTGATGAACAGATGAATAGTTTTTAATTGTTATCTTTTCCACATAACTGTAAATGTAGCACTCCTTTCTCATATGTTTATCATTCATTATGATTTATTTTACTTCAGGGAGAAGCAAATAGAAAAAAAAATGGTGCCATGCATTCAGCAATCTCATAGTACTAAGGAATTATTGCAGTATTTCTGTAGTGCAACAAAAAAGACATACAGATTATTTATTCAATTATAATATTATTTATAATGTTATTATGCATTTTGAATGGTCTAATATTTAGTTGTCCCTAGAATAGATATTTTTAGTAAATTGATCACCATTTGTCTACCCATTTCCTAGTTCATATAGGAAAGATATTTCTGAGTAGTGAATAATTTTTGAGCATAAACTGATACAGTCATATAGGTCCAATTCGTTATTCAGACACTTATCCTAGATAAGAGTTCCTAAGTATAAAATCGGTAATACTTTCCATTGTAGATTAAACCTATCTTAGGTTTTGACCTACTAGCAGCTTCCATGCTGAGTATCCCTTATGTAAAATTAATAACTCTGGAATACTTCTGTCTTTTACAACTTTAGAAACGGCTTAGAGTTTACAAATCTTCGTCAAGATCAGCTGTTTTACAATTAGAGAGGGAAAAGTTAAGAAGAAAGAACTGCATTATTCTAAAATGCAATGCATTTATCAAGAGTTTGAGTAACATGGCAACATTGTGCCAGGAATTACTGTTGCCATGTATTCCCCATATATAACCTTCCCAATAACCTATATCAGTTCTCGTGCACTTGATCCTAAACTTTCTGATTTGTATCTGACACCCATTCCCGTTTTCCCAAATCATTGTCTTTATAGTCCAAAGAATCTGCAAAAGTTAAATGACTCCTTACTTTCTGTCTTTGCCTGTATAGATCACAACTTAGTTTCATCTGCCATCATACCGGATGTACAGAAAGACTTTTTAGCTTCCCAGGGAATGGTTTACATTTATTACCTGTCATGACAAACCTAAATAATGTGCAATTTAGACAGCTTAGCCACTCTGTTCGTTTTGGGTTTTATTAACAGAGAATAGATAACCACCAACTTGAACCCATTCTACTGTTGAAGCATTTTGTTTTACTTATACCATCCATTTTTCTGTCTTTTAAATTGTTCCTAATTCAGGACAAAATTAGATCTCTCATCTTAAGGACAGTTGAGGTTCCCTAGAATAGTTCATAAGGAATTTTGCCAGGAACTTTATAACCATAGATGCCACAAAAAGCTACCTGTCATTATGTATGTGATGCATCTGATGAATGGCTTGGGGAAATAAATAAATAAATTGTGGCTAAATAAGAATAAACTAATTAATTACTGTTTGTGTTTTCTTGCTAGGACGTAAGAAACTCATTTAGAGCTGCCATTACTTGTTGGGTAAATATATTCTGAGAATAATAAATGTATAAGATTATTCACTGTTCAGAGTAAATACATGATTAGTAGTTGTCAAAATGCGTATTCTTGACAACAATAGGGCCTAACAGCTGCTTTGCTGCACTGTGCCAAGACTTGCTCAGGAACTCCTCAGTTCATGGACCAGTGAAGCAATAGACAATAACAATTCCCTTGTTGCCATTAAATTTTGCAGAGTCACTGTGGATGCCAGGTGTCACTGACATGTGAAACACTAATAGTTCTTTGGCAGACTTTTGAAGAATAACTGAAAATCCAGCAAACATAGTAATTGCATGCTGAGAGGGATGTTCCAGTGCAAATCCAAACTGATTGCAAGTGAAATTAAATAATATGTAAGACTGGTTTCACTGAGAGGAAATGGAGTGTTTTCATTTATCAGGCTTCTTAATGTGTGGTTCAGTGCTCCTATATATCTGTCTTTGTTGTTCTGCATAATTTGTGTCGCTCAGTGTATAGCAACTGATACAAAAATTCAGAATTCGATGGGAAGTATTCAATGAAAAAAAAATCCAACACAGGTATAACATGGAGGACACGTGAAGAGGCTTTACTGAGCCGTACTGCTCAGTTCTAGGAACAGTTACAGTTCAAATGGAAATGCCTACTGCTATTAAAAGCAGTCTCAGGAAGTAAGTTTGGTTACCTCCACTAATAGTATGTGAACCTTCAAGACTAGAGAAGGTTCTCTCAGCTTTAATTTCTCGAGGGTCTTCTTGTCTCTTACCAGGGCAGAAGAACAAAGACAGCTGGCAGTTACAGAACTAGCACTCTCATCTAGCACCCTTTCCACAAGCAATAAGTTTGGTAGATAAGGTACTGGCAAGTTTTTTTGGATAATGATTCTGGATTTGGGCTTTTAAAACCATCCAGTGACTGCTTTTAGTACCTAAGGGTTTTGTTGGATCTCCTGTTATGGTGCCTTCTAGGAATTAAGGTTTTGTATTACACAAAACATATTTCTTTCAGAAAAAATGGAGATACTTTGGAGAAACTGGTATCATTAATTAAATCTGTCTTTATTGAGAGAAATGAGGATGCAAAGATTAATCTATCATTTGGTTTTATGACATTTAGTTTTTTCCATACAAATAGTAGAAAGGAGTGAAAACAGCTTGAAAGGCTTCAAAAGTCTTAACATTCTGTCAGAGAAGGTTTTGGTGTTTCCTTTGATAAAGGAGATAAATTGGAAAGAAAGAGAAACAGAAGCTTCAGTTAAATCTTCCACTTATGGTATGTATTTTAGGTGTTTGACCTAATAAGCGTGGTTTGTTTTGAAGATCTGCAGTTCCACTATTTGCCTTCTCTTTTGGTAGTTTACCAAAAATGCGATTATTCTGCGTATCTGCACTTCAGGTTGACTAATGAATCTGAAAAGCAGTATATTTTTTTGCACTGTGTCCAAAATCAAGTTTTTTAGGTGGGAAATATTTTCTAAATTACTAATCCAAAGAAGGTCTAAAACATTTTAAATAATGGGGGTTTTCATTTAAATGCACAGGATTGCTTTATGCAGACTCCTGTGTTCCAAGCTGAATTTCAGCTTGAAGAAATCTTTTGCAGATGTTACATATTAAAGCTTCCGTAAACAGATATAAAATAAAAATGCTAGTAACTATGTGTCCAAGCCATCATATACAAGTGATCTTAATAGTCTTTCAATTTGCAAATAATTTTACCAAGAACTGTTAGCAAATCTCAGTCGCAAAAGCCATTCCACTGCTTTAACAACACCTTTCTTTACAGAGTTAGCTCATGTCAGTAACTTCATTTCTTTCCTGTAGTTCTAATTACTTGAACTTATTCTATATAATACACGCATAAGTGATGTCAGAGTATTAACATAGTTCTTTTCTCAGTTCTAATATTTTAATACATAATGATTTATCATTTCTCTTCCTTTTTGTTAATTTTTCTTACATCACATGTGAATGTCATGATTCTTAAAATACTGAGTTGCTTAAAAAGTGCCCTGAGCATAACACACACAGCTGCGGCTCCTGGTAACTCACCGCCTTAACCCATAAAAGTTAACATCATCTGGCAAAATGAGTTCCTGTTACCTCTTGGGCAATCAACAGAAATTTTATAGACAAAATATGTTCCAGTGTTAATTAGAGTTCCATCCCAAAGGAGGTCAAGGTGACTCATACGCCACTAATGCATATAAAAGATATATATATGTATTCATTTAATTTATTCCTTTCAGTTTGAGTTCAGTTACTAAAGGAATTAATGATATTTTAAGTATGATGCTGACAAAACCGCTGCAGCAAACAAGTGCTTTAGATTGTGTCAGTACTCTTACATCAGAAAACAATAGTAATGTCCCATATTTGTTAAGAAAATAGAACTTTCTCTCCCTAAAACATCTCACTTCATTAAAACTTAGACAGTAGACTTACCAGTAAGTTGGTGCCTTATAATTAGAGTTTCTGAAAAGAAAAATTCATTGAGAAAAAACAACATTTATTTTGCATATGTTGTGGCCAAGAAGGAAAGTGTGTGTATCCAGTTAGAGTATCAAACTCTGTAACAATGGATTGTAAATAGGTAAACCCAAGACAATTCACCTGATTACTTAGGAGTGTCTAAAGAAATGAAAGTCAAGGGCTGGTCAAATGTTGGATTTTGAAACAGTCAAATGATTCCCATGGAATAAGCTAGCCCTAATGGTCATATGAGTAACAAAAATACATACATTTCCTCCAGAACATGTAAGAGCATCTGGTCCTTGCAACATGTGTTAACTGGTGCTGTGACAATGAGAAAGCAATACAGATTTGAGAAACTGGGAGAGAAAGGGAAGCAGTAGTATTATGGTGTCAGTATGTCGTAGAGAGAAGGAAATGGTTTTCAAGGTTGGCTGTCAGGAAACATTTTAGGACGCTATTTCTCAAATTGAGAAATTTTGAGAAAGTTTGGGAAAAAATCTTAAGAACAAGCAAACAGTAGTCCAAGTATGATTACACAGAACATAGGTATAGGAGATAAAAGTGAAATGTGGACATGATGTTTACTTCTCCAAGTCAAGTTATATGTTATAAGTCCCAATTACATATTTAGTCACTGTTTGAATGTCTGTGATTTTCCTGGTGAGCTGTTCTTTCCTCTGCACATAAAGTTTGGAGCACAGGAATATTAATTAGAGGGCAAGCTATGGAAGAAAATGTGTATTTTAAAGTGACACAGCAGATGCAAGAAGCAGATCAGAGGTAAAACAGACTAGATCTTTGGTTTCCTTATGATGAATGTCATGCAGTGCAATGCAGAGATACTCAAGTTAGTGCAGACATCAGAATTAATATAGCGTGCTACACCTAGGCTAATTACATTGCTGAAAATCTGAGCACTTACCCTAGAACAGAAAAAGATAATCTGTGTGTGATTCTGTTGTTTCCGAAAGGGAAAGTATCTTCTATTGTGAAGGTATTAAAAAATTGTCATTTTTTGCAAAGTAACCTTGCAAATAGCAAGAGGGAAAAATACTATAGTCTCTGAAAATTTTGTTTACTGTAGTGATCTGGGACAAATATTGTTTGCATATTGCATTACCATCTAAGAGTAATGGCATATTTACTACATTGATACTAAAAGCAAACACTTTAATATTTGTAGTTATAGTTTCAATTTTTGCCTTTCGTTTTCCTGAGGCACTGTAGAAAAAAGACGAAAATTAAAAAAAGTATTGCTTTATGAAAAATTGCAAGTGTTGTAAATTACAAGTGTTGCTACAGTTCCCTTGAATTATTCAGTGTTTTTTTAAGGTTTTATGCTCTGTGTACAACAGTGTCTATGTTTATTTGATCTATTATTTTTATATAGTTGTCTGACACTTCTTTATGAAAAAGAATAAAAGATGTGAAGCTTATCCGTGATGTCAAATTTTTATCATGTCCAAACATTTTATGGTTCTGCATGCTTCAGATCAAAGAATGCTATGTTATCTTTTTACATGTTTGATTTAATTTAACCAAGAGTAACAGTATTTTAGAGTACCTTTTACATACACAGATGTTTGGCAAATGAAGTGAGAAGTTTAATTGTTAATTTTTAGCACAATATTTATTTTTTAAAAATATTTTGGGGTAGATAGCTTTGTTTTCAGAATTTGGTTTTCTGTTGAATAAAGAATCAGTAGTAAATTATACATAGGAAATCTTGTTTTGCTAATACATTCACAAGGCAACTAGTAGCCTGTTCTGGGGAAGAGCAGTAGTAAAGAATGTTAATTTGAGTTTTTAACAATATAGACTGATAAACTATATTTTTTACCTAATAATAATAATAATAATAATAGTTAGTTAGTTACAGCAGTTATAATACTGCTGTTGATTCCAGCTGGTGTTGTCTTTATTTTGTTTTTGCATTGTAGCTTAACGTGTTATGACTGTACACTGAAGTCCTTAGTTTATACAAGCTGAGGGTCTGGTGCTGTAATTTTGTCATTACAATAAAAAAAAACCCTACTGATACATTAGCAGTGAACTTGAATAGCTTTTCCTGTGTTGAGTTTTACCAAGTTTTGAAATATGTCTTTATTTGCAGAAAATGTTTGCATTATCTTGGGATTTGGAATCAGTATCTATTGTATTCAGTATATTCCGGGAAGTGTAATCAGGGAATACAGTATCTATTGTATTAAATTACATAAACTTAGATCATATATGGAATTGGTTAGAAAAATCAATGTGTTTTCTAGCAGTGTGCAGGAAGGCATTTTCGTTTTCATTGGTGTTTACTCTTTTGGATTATTTCTGGAAATATCTCACCTCTGCTGTAACTTTTGTGTGTTTTCATGCATCTTGCTCCTGCCTGTATAACAGCAAACATATAACTTTTCATTTGATATGAAAATACACAGGTCCCAAATGCTTCCTCAAGGAAAACTCCTGGAGACTATAGTTCTTAGCTTGCCACAGATTAGATAGCCTTTTCCAGTTTATCACATACAGAAACATTTCTAAAATAACTTATTTATAAAGGAAGTGTCTGAGACTGTTCAGTTAGGGGGAAATATGTCACTTGCTTTTAGATCCAATAAAGGAGTATTCCTTTGGGAGTGCAATAGAAGAAATGGCAAATAGATTGACTATATGCACCTGCAAGAAAAACTGTCAGGAATAAAAGTGTTACACAGTACTCTACTATCCCTTGTGAGAGACAAAGAACTGTGTTGGAGAAATACTGAGTCGACATTGTTACTAGCAATCCTGCTATGTGACAGTTTTCCAGCTTCTGTTATAGCCCCGAAAAATATTCTGTTGTTTAATGGTAATGCATGAATTGAATTTTATGTCACATATGCATTGTTTAGTAAGGAAATATTTATGTTTCACATTTCTAGGGACCATCCACATACATTTTTTAGTGATTCAAGCTTTGTAGGGAGTTTATGTATATGGTACATTTCCCTCTGTGATACCCCCTTTGTACAGACTATTAGTGCTGCAGTAGCGTTACTTCTGTTACCTCTTTTTGTCAGTTGAGCTTAACTGTCTTATAGAAGCAGAGACTTCTTTCTACATCCTGTCTGCAAGACTTTTTTCTATCTGTCTTTCCTATCTAAATTGCCTATGCATTTAAGCTGGATTTTTAGGAAGTCATAAAAGTTGATCCAAATGTGCTTCTTTGGTGGAAAAAAGATCATGTGGTTTTGCTCTCTTGCTTTTGGGGGGTTAGAAAATCTGTAGCTATTAGCCTTCTGATATGTGTTAGAATATATGAAATGTATAAAATTTTGACCAATCAAGAGAATGTTCATCCTATAAAAGCCTAAAGCCTCTATGGTGTATAATGAAAATTCTGAATGCCAATTCACATATTCTCTACTGATTCTTAAAAATAAAACACATTATTTTTTTTAATTAAAAAATTATAACTTTGACACCATTTGTCTAAATCTTCCTTTTTTTGACTACCTTTCTACAAAATGTTAGAATGGAATATTTATGAGGATTTAAATGAATACTGATTCATGGGCCCAGTTTCTTTAGACAGTACATGAGAGACACATTAAATTAAAAAACATTCTTATTTAATATTTCCGGTTGATAGATGGGCAGTATTTGTATAATCTACTTTCCTGTCTTTGTAGAAGTACCATTTGGAACAGATACATTAAGTATGTAGAAATATAATTCAAATATTTAAAAAAAACTCACCAAATTGACATTGATAATTGACCAATTAGAAGAAAAGCATGTAAGAAAATGACATCATCATTTGAAAACCAGTGATAGTGACGCCTCTATGTGCTTTCATGGATTTGTAGTGAAAAGGAGTTTTATTTTCATAAGGTACATGCTGTAGATGAGTTTAGGGAATGTGCCTTAGTAGCTCTGTAACTGTATGTAATTGTACAATGTAGATTGTACAGTTGTACAATGGCTGAACTGTCTACTTTCAGAACTTCAGAGGAAATCTTTCTAAATCTTATAGGATTAATAAAATTATGACCCAAATCCAAAACTAATGCTCGATAAGGTACATGTCCAAAGTGAATGTATATTTTCATTCTTCACTGAAAAGTAAGCCAAACCTATTGGCTGTATTTCATTGAGGTCAACTGCAGGAGACCAAATGCATTCCACATTTAGATCCTGAATCCGCTGTTTTGTAGTGACTGCTTAAAAAAGCGAAAAAGATGTCCAGATCTTTCTGGCTGTCATTCATATCAGGACAATCTGGGATACCTCGGACAAAGTAGAAATCAAACTGCTACCAAAACTAGTGTTTCATTTTTTTATGTGTTGGATAATTTCAGGAAATGATCTAACTTGTAAAAGTAGCAGATGCTGTATCTAAACTTGCATTCGAGTGGATACTTCCTTTTTGTCTGAGCTAATGTTTTTTGGGAGTTCTGATTCAAGTGTGAGCTGTCAAAGTTTCTGTCTTGTCTTTTCTTTCTGCTAAAACTTTGTTGAGGGATGCAGTTGTCACCTTTGGGAGTTGGTCTAACCTAACTGACTAAGGCATATCAAATATATCAGCCATTCTGTGTCTTTTGCTGCTCTATCTTTGCCTATTTTCAGGGAGAGAGTGGATAGAAATTGTTCCTATCTCATACACAGAAGGATAGAGTACTGCCTGCCTTATACAATCCAGGTCAGAATCTGTCCTTCCTCAATACTATGTGAAATAAAAATAGATGAGGCTTTGCTGTGCATTTGTTTTTGAAAGAGACTTAACCTTCTGTCTTAGCTTGTAATGTCCTGCAAATAGGATTGGACATCCTTTTTTTGTTTTTACTACAATACTGAATTTGAGCTGGAGCTATCAAAAAATAAAATGTGTTCTTTGTATAGAAATTAAGGGCAATCGCAAGCAAAAATCATTCTTCCTGCCAGTGTATAACCAATTAATTCAGATCGGTGTTTAGGGCAGTGCCTGGCTTTGTGTATTTTCCTTACTCTCTTTGAAATTAATGGGACTTACATATGCAACCTTAAAAAATGTTTCTGAAAATCTCAATCACAGTCTTCTTTCTGGAGATTTCATTTCTCTCTCTAGGTTATATTGTTGAGTTCCTGCCATAATTTGCTCTGAATCTAAATTCACACCATTCTCTTTTTGTTTCCTTGAATAGCAGAGAAAGCATGGTGGGGAAAATCCCTGTTAGGCAATAGAGTTAAGTTTACCATAACTGTGAATTAAACATATGACCACTACACAGAGATGCAAAGAGGGATTATTTCTTGTGCTTTCCCTCTTTTTTCTTACACATCTCTGGAACTGCTAGTTGCTTTGCCTGTAATGACAAGAGCAGGCTCAATATAGAGTGGATATTTCTGGCAGTAATAAAGTGGCAATTTTAGATTTGCTAGGATATAAATTTCGTGAAGAAAATCTGAAAACAGCTCTTGTTGCAAGAATGAAAAGGACAATAGATATGTCAATAAAGGCCACAGGAGAAGAATCTCTGGACCCTAGTTGTATCAATGCTGGATTCAGAGCATAGTTTCCATGGTCTAAAGAGATTTCTATAGAGGAATTTCAAATTCAATACGAAGAATATATCAGACCTTGCTAACCTGAAAAGCAGGTAAAGGAACATAAGCTATTTAATACTGAACTCCTACTATGCCAAAATTGTTTAGTTCTAAGCATTATCAAAATTTGATAGATATATTGAATATATCTGTGTTGGTCTTTTTCAGCATAATGCATTTGTGTACTTTCTGTTAGATTCCTTGCAGTAGCTGGTTTTGTGGGTTGACTGTGAAGCCTGTTACTACATTTCTTCTCAGAAATCAGAAAAATATTTCCCGTAAATACTGTAATAAGTAATAAGCAAGTTAAAAGTTTATGCAAATATGATCCAGGCACAGATCATAAAAAATTACAAATTAGCTTTTTTTTCCAGGAATATGTATTTGCATATATTCAAGTATATATTCATTTCAAATCCTTCTATTTCCAGGCTTCATAATTTTCCAAATATGAATTAATTATTGCCTGCTAGGAAGTATTGTTAAGGAGATTTGTTTATTAAGCCTGCAAAGAGTGGACCTGGCTGTTTTTATTGTTTGGTTTCGTGTTGACAGTTTCCTCTGTGTGACTGCACAGAGCACTGAAATAGGGTTACCACAGTCTTCGCCAAATTTCTAAGAGAAAGGGAGCTTAAATTAAACAGAATTACTCTCAGCAGATAGAATGAAAGAAATCCAATTTGTAGTCCTGATTTTCCTTGGAATGCTATTTCAGGCAAAGTATGCTTCATTCGGAAGAGAGTTAGAAATTTTACTCCTTGTAAATACTTCTGAACATCTTCTGCCTTTCTTAAGTTACACTCTCCTTAGAAAGAAAAAGTAGACTTCTGAAAAGATTCCTCTTGTCCAAAAATGTTGGTCTGATCCAATCTATAAGCAGAAAACCCACCACCTGATCTGTGAGACAAGATGTAACAAATCGTGTCCAAAATTTCAGATGATTCAACTCTACGTATGGTTGTCAGGTATTTACAAAGAATTGTTTGTGACTAGGGCATAGAAGGAGAAATCTTAAATGCAAAAAATACTCACTGAATGCATGTGGAAAAATGCTAATTTGGGGGTTGGTATTACAAGATTATCACTTACTTGTTACTGGCTGCCTGTGAACAGTTCCTTTTCTCATTGAATGTCTATTGCTATTTAATTAGATACAATTACTGTTACTTAGAAAGGCAAAAAAAATCTGTATTGGAAGATGGTATGTATTTTGGATTCTAACCTGGTTTTAAGTAGGTGAGAGTAATTGCAGTTTTAAGCCCCTTCAGTGGAAATCTCAAAAGGCAAAAAGAAACACTATTGTAGGTTTTTAGTACAGGTGTATAGCTATAACTCAGATAAGATGATCTGGGAAGTGCTTACAAGCAAGAAAAGCTTCCCACAATCTGACATTCTCTATGTTTTTGGAGACCTAAATCTCACACTACTTGAGTGATTTTGCCAGAATAATCCCAGTGCTTTGTGTTTGTGCCAGGCTTCTCACTAAAAGCACTGAGTTGCTGAGACAGAATTCCTTTTTGAGCTCTGAGGCAGGCAGGGGGACAATTCTCACTATTATCCCACTGCTTTTGTTGGAAGTAGAAATATCCAGTTCTGGTTTTGTGGAATGAAAGTGGGAGCAGAAACCACCACCTTCTCAGTCTTCAGTAGAGTATGTGGAAAATTTGTCTGTGGCTCCCTTGGGCTGTTACAAAGATGACGCAGCCAGATCATGGATTGCAAAGGGTTTGTATATTTGTGCACATCGTATGCATTTCCTGTCAGGGTTAACTGCTCTGTGAGTGTATCATTGCTTACAATCAAAACAAATTTAGGACTGCCAGTAAACATTCTGGTTTTGAAAGGATACAGTGGCATATTTCCTGGAATGGAATTGTCTCACTAAAATACCCGTGGTATGATAAAACAATTCATTTGAATAAAATGTTGCAGTGGGACTCTTTCTTACACTGTATTTCTGATTTGTTAAATTCCTGTTGTGGGCTTTCAACAGGTATCTTTATAATCTTTTTAATAATGACATTTAATTAAGTAGATTAAATCTAGCTCCTTTTGCAGCTTTTAAATTGTATAGAAACAAAAGAAATGACTTGATTTGGCCTGTGTAGACTACAGTGTATCTTTTTCACAGCCAAAGTAGAAGAATTCAAGTAAGATAGACTGTAAATAGTGATTTACAGAAAAGCATAGTAATCCAAAGTGCCTTTATTTAGTAGGTATCCAACTTGCTCACATAGCTCCTCAAATTCAGATTTAAATTTCCTGAGACATTGTGACTTGAGTTTCACAGTTAGATATAATCTCAGTTTTTAGGTTGCATGTGTTCTGTAGTCATAATTATTCAGTTATATTAGAAGTTTTTTCTGTTGTATTATGCTGTGTGTCTGGACCATGCCTTTCCTGAAAATCCTCTGCCAAGCAATTCTGCACCTTCCATTTCTTATTTCTTCATGACTCATTTCACTACTCAATAGAAAAGTAACAGCGTGGGAAGGAAACTATCCTGCTTCACACAGGAAAATAGTTGGAAAGCTCTCTGCTTTCTTAGAGCAAAGGAAGGCAATTTGTGTTCCATGTTAGAATGCATCCTACTGAGGTGCTTTCCTACATTGCCAATGAAGGCGTTATGGTAAATATTATTGTTACATAAAGCTATGCAACCAACCATATCTATCCCTCCCACTTTGGGGAGAACCTGGTAAGTTTTGCCAGAGTCTCTGTATCAGCTTTATGCAAGGTGGTGTGAGGGTCAGTGCAAATAAATCAGCCCTATTCTCAGCAGAGAGGAAAAAAAGAGAATCCAGCAGCTTGGTAAGTTCAGTTTGTGGTGAAAGGATTCACAGACTGGGAAACTTCTTTGCCTTCTGGCACATATTATCATTTTGAGATTTATAGTAAGATGTAAACCCAAGTAATATACTTCAAAAAAAAAAAAATTTGCTTCATTTATAGTTGCACAGAAGAGCAAAACAATTCCTTTTAAACTCCAGCACTAAGAATGAATAAATTGAGTTAAGGATAGAATAAATTTAATTTTTCTTTATTCTGACAAAATATGTAACATTTAGTACTGGCAGAATGGGAGTTGAACATTAATGTTAAATGCTGCATGCAATCCAAAATGCATTACAGGATCATTCAACATCTTCCCTGTAGAATATCTAAATATATATTAATACAGAAACCCTTGTTGCTGATCTCTTTGTGTCTCTGCTATATGTTTTGCCACCATAGGCCCATGAAATTAGGCATATGGATAATGTCCTTAAAAGAAATGTTAAATCTTTGTGAATAACCTACAAAATAGAACTCCCGTTATTCAATACATCTTTACACCCTCTGAATGCAGTTAGCTGAACTTATTAGTACACTTCAATGTTGAGCCATAGTACTTGTACTTAGTCACTATTTAATAACTTAAGGTACCTTCGTGATCTCCAAAGTGTCATGTCTATAATTTATCTAACTCGACACACTTTCATAATCCATCAAGATTTGATGGCAGCTTTTAAAATTAGAACCATTAGAATATCTTAAAAGTTTCCCTTCATACATACCTTTTCCTGTTGCCTCATTCATTCATTTTTATGTCTTAGAAAATAAATGTTCAACTGATTTGTCATAGTCTTATCATTCAATATATAAATGGGGCTTATAAGAAAGACAATGACTTTTTGCCAAGGCCTGTAGTGACAGGACAAGGGGCAACAGTTTTAAAGTGAAAGAAGGTACATTTAGATTAGATATAAGGAAGAAATTTTTTATCACGAGGGTGGTGAGACGCTGGAACAGGTTGCCCAGAGAAGTTGTGGATGCTCCATCATCGGAAGTGTTCAAGGTCAGGTTGGATAGGGATTTGAGCAACCTGATTGAGTAAAAGATGTCCCTGTCCGTGGCAGGAAAGCTGGACTAGATGATCTTTAAGGGTCCCTTCCAACCAAAACTGTTCTATGATTCTAAATGTGATCCTCTGTTGTAAAAGAGTACAGGGCCTTATTTGTTGGACCTGTAATCAGCCCTGTATGTTTATACTAAAACAGTGTTTTAGTACTGGGGACAATAAAGAACAGGTATGGCTATAAACGTTCAGGTCAAAAGTATCAGGATTCAGCACTGCCTCTACCTTTAGAAAGATGGATTAATTGCTATGAATCATCTAAAAGTATCTTGCAGAAATACGTACAAAAATAAGAAGTGCAGTAAAATTTTCCAGAATCTGACGAACTAGTTAGGATATGCTGTTAAATTACAAATACCTTTGTTTTCAGGAGGGTTTCATGTTTTGAGAGTATTAGTGAATCAGTAAATTTAATTACTAGTGTCTTATTAAATGTTTATCTGATACAACTTGGTGCTTTCTCTTGTAATATGTTTTCTTCATGGTACCTATGGTTGACAGAACTCATTTGAAATTATATTTTTGGCTTGATAGTCACTTCACCAAGAGTTTCAAAAACAACTCATAAATTTCTATTTACAGCTTTTTTCATACCCAGTTGTCTTTGATAATGTGTGCTTCATCTCTCCTGCTTAAAGTACAGCCAACTTTTTTTTTCCTAGGTGAAACAAAATTTTAATTCCTTCTAAAAATGAAATATTCTCACCAAAAAAAGGAGCTAAAAGAAGGTAACAATGTGATAAAATATTTGCGGTTTGGTTAGTAGACCAAAAATAACAAATGCAGCTTCCAGTGCTGCACAAGCAATTTTCTGAATCAACTCCAGTGTTAAGTAAGATGCCAAATTATTACTGGCCTTCCTGAAAATGCATTTACTAAACCAGTCACTTCTAACTGCAGTCCTAAAAAAGGACTGTTTACTTTAAGCGTTTGTGTATTCATGAAATTTCTTGAATATATTTAATTTAAAGCTGTGGTAAAAAGTCTTTTTTTTGTTTTCATGGAATAATAATAGCACTTTCCTGCATTTGGTCATGTTCTTAAATGCTTTCCTGAGCTGAGCTTTGTGTCTGAAAGCAGAAAGTGTCATTGGGGACTGCTGGTAATGGGGCAATTTTCATATATTACATTTGCAGGATTGTGACCATAGGTATGTGTTTTTGAGTGTATCACGTTCTTTGTTATACATGTGCAATTCCACATACTTTAAAAAGATTTGGGATGTAACAGGTAAAAGCTGGGTTTATTTACTACAGCAGTTTGAACTATTCTTTGTTAGTATGAGTAATTACTCACTGTTCAGCAATGTAATGCAGCATTGTGTTATCAGCTTAATGAAATCATTTTATGTGAGAAATAGAAATCTTAATCACTTAGAAGGACGGATTCCAGTAAAAGTTCATAAAAACCTAATGGTGTAGACAGGTGCACAAAATCGGCTGATTTAAAGCAGGCTGATTTGTAGCACTGTGTCTCAGCCAAAATCGATATAGATATTACTAACCTGAGAACAGATTAGTAAGTAATGAACAAAATAAACCTCTCTGTTAAGATTTTCTTAAAACTAGGTGTCACATCCCAGTCTCAAACAACAGCCAGCAAACTTTTGCACAGTATTTTAGATCCAGATTTCATTAGGACAAACTTGGAGAGTAATGTTACTTGTCTTTTGTGAATCCAGCCTTACACAGAACTCAAGTATTTGGCCTCTCTTTTTTCATATTAACTGTGTTTTGGAGTTTACACTCAAGTCTGAACAACAGTCATTGTAGTATTTGTTCTTATTATTTGTAGTTATGCTTTTCAATTTAGGTGCTTTATAGAGATGAAAAGGTCATCTATTAATTTTTTTTATTTCTTTTTTTCGTAAAAACCGTTATGAATGAATGCTGGCTGCCTGACAATGGAGCTGAGGGATAGTGCATTGTTTATGCAGTAATCTCCCCAAGATTTCTCTATGCCTTTCCTGTTTGCCATTATCAATGAGGACATGTGCCTAAAATCATTATGATTGTTCTTACTTGTGATCTATTTACTTTCTAATTTACTATCATTTTATTTGGAACGCATGTTCATTGACATAAGAAAATAAAATAAGCTTGTTCAAAATTTTCTTAGTGGACTTCCAACCCAGATGCACTTCAATAGTAGAACAAGTCTGAAACTTAGACTTACTTGATGAAAATTACTGCTTTTGATCATAAGACAGGGAGGCATAATTTTGGCATTTTCATAAGAAGCCAAATTCTACTTGAATGCATGAAAATAATTGCTCTGATTAGTGTCACTGTGAAAATAAGTTCTAATTAATTTCATTGTGAAAATAAAGGGAAGCTCATGATTTTCATAATTCTAGGATTTCTTCTGATCCGGAATTTAATTTAAAGCAATGTAATTTCACCTGGATAAGGACCAAAGAATGTTTTCTCACAGGTCTTGCTGAGTGAAAATGCTTTTTTTCCTGCAGCCTCTTTCACAGACCTTTACTTTAGAGAAACATAAGTAATAACTGTAGTTTTGTCCCTTCAAGACAGATATCTTGAAGGTATGACAAGTTATATTTTCTTTGGAAACTTGCATCTGAGTAGCTATTTTATATTTGCTTGTGTTCATATAAGCAGTAGAAACCTATTTTTTTTTAACCTACAACTGCAAAGAAGTATTCTTTCTAGCAATACTTTGTATGCTAGTATGTAAGAAAGGAGAAAAGAGTTAGGGAAAAAAAGCTTTGTGTTTGAAAACAAAGTCCATAATCAGATATCTGAAGATGGAATTAAAAAAAATAAATTAGGTTACTTCTGAAATAGTTTAATCAAGCTATCAGGATCTGTTGTTTACTCTTCCTAATTTGTAGTTACAATATGTAATGTCTGCAATTCCTATAATTTCTCATTATTATGATGATAGGAACTGAGCTATTCAATCAGTATTTTGTCTAAGTATACCAAGGTAATCAGAGGACTACCTACCATCCTTGGCTTACATTTCTTGGCTGTGAAGTTCCTTTACTAAGCAGAAAATGGAAACTCTTCTGAATAGTTTCATAGTAGGAATTAACAATGCAGCCATATGTATGTAAATTTCATGGATTTAGAACAATCTCATGAAGTAAAACAAATACGTCTGATAAGAAAACTATGCTAGAAAAGATTGGTGTATCTCTTGTCTCTTGTTGATTGCTAATAGAACACTTTTATGTTCTGAATTCACATCACCAAGCTATTATTTTGACAGGTCCTAGATGAAATATACTCCAGATATTTTTCCTTTAAGAAAGTAACTTACAAGAAACAGATTTATTCTTTGCCTTGCTCATAAGTTTCAGGCCCATCAAAAATCCCCTTTTATCTGACTTCAGATTGTGTTGGTTGTCAGTCTCTTTACAGTGGTTTAGATAGCATTCTTGCTTGTCAACTTATTTAAAGAGTAATCTGTAGTAGCATAAAGGAATTTCAAACATTTCAAGAACTATACAATGGTACTGTATGTCTACTATGAAACCAGAGATATGAATTTAATAACTTTTACTGGTATGCAAAATAAGGTCATTCTATAATCCGAATCTCTGTAACCCTTTCAAAATGACTTACAAAAGATTCTTAATGCAC
Organism: Aquila chrysaetos chrysaetos; assembly: GCF_900496995.4. Classification (NCBI taxonomy): domain Eukaryota; kingdom Metazoa; phylum Chordata; class Aves; order Accipitriformes; family Accipitridae; genus Aquila; species Aquila chrysaetos. The sequence goes on along the minus strand of NC_044024.1, from coordinate 4,783,565 downwards.
TCTGGGTATCTGCAGGCAGTTCATCTATATAGGAAGAATTCTGGCCGAGTATGTGCAATTGGGGAATGGGTTTCAGGTAGGCCAAATCCTGTCAAAAGGTTGTACTAGATTTTAAAGACTGGATGTCTTTATGGTCTACTTTAAATATAACACTCTATAAAACTGAAGAATATGTAAGAAATGTCACCGTTTATTGAAATAAAATTATTGAACTATTGAAAATAGTCAGTTTGCATGTTGGTAACTCTAAGGCAATATAATAACTTTCAGTGATACAAACTGTCACCTATAAAGCTTATTTTTAAGTGTATTACATGTTTGATAGGTGTGAGAGAATGCAAGCCTGTCATTTTTCTGGACAGCGCCTTGATACTTGGTCATGCCTGTGTTCTACCAGTGGGAGGAAAGGAAGAAATACTAGAGAAATCACTGCACACTTTTCCCCTTCTGCTTCTCCTGTCAATTGTAAGAGTAATGTGGAATAGTGCTTCAGAATATAAAATAGAATAAAATAAATACAATAGAATAATAAATACAAGAATAATAAATACATCTCCAGTGAACATCATGTGCAGAGGGACTTTCCAAGTGTTCCCAAATGTAAGCACTTCTGCCTTTTGGAAAATTCTTCTCTAAGCTGTTATTGTGTATGGTGGATCTCCAAGCTTTTCCCTTAGTTTTGTCCTCTTCTTTTGCATAGGGACACACATATTGCAAGAGGATGATTTCGCTCTTGGCCTACAAAGTAAAACGATGAAGATCTTCAAAAGGAACAACATGCTGCATTTATGTGCTGTAAGGTGACAGAATGGAAATGTTGTTCATTAGAGAATGTAATATACAGTAGCTAATATTGCAGAAGAGTATTAATTCCTGAAACAGTGTCAGTGGAATATGTGCTCCCAAGGTATAGGCATGAACTTACCCAATGGCAGGTATTGCTTTGGTATATAGGTCTGAAGAATATGCCATTCTTTCCCACCTCTTGCAAAAATGTAGCAGCATTGGGGTGATTTTTCTCTCTGATGGTGAATATTTGGTGCACCTTTATTTGGTAATCTGCCCAGTTGTGCCATGCTCTGCTAAAAAGAGATAATTTTACATGATATAAAAAAAGCAGAAACCTGATTTAACACAAGTATACAGGGGGGAAAAAAGGTAATTTTGCCATCATTCCCTCTAGAGTTTGATTATCTCTGAAAGCACAGTTTAATGACCGTGAAATAGTTTTCTCCTTGGAGCCTTTTCAAAATGGTAACTCATTAGTCTTTATCAGACTCCAGAAGTAAAGAGGTAGTTTGACATTATTGTCGTTACAGAAATGTAGGTAGATGGGTTAAGGGACTTCTCCAGTGAAGGTGGCATAAAACCTGACACTAGAATCCATAAATGAAGTGGTTGATCTACTGGAGGCAACAGTTTTAAACCAAGTGTCCAGGCTGCTAGACTATTCTACCTTAGTATGTAGGTGTATTGCTTTATCTGTGGATACTTAGTGAACACAGAGATAAGTACAAACATCCACCCAAATAAAACTGAACAAAGATATAGTAATCTTTTTTTTTTAGCCTCTTGAATGCATGTTCTGAAGAATTAATATTAAATGTATGAATTTGCTGAAGAATAAGTCTTTAAAGGAATAGATTTCTTTTCCTTCCTAACACGATAGTATGTTTATATAGGGAATATTTGTTCACATTACTGTCTGTGCTCTCCAGATACCCAGATAGGTCTTGGCTACTAGCAGTATTTTCAAAGGAGTCTGAGGACTCCGAGTGCTTCTGGTTTTGGAGAGTTTAACTGTAATCTCTGGATCGTGCCTTATGGAAATGTATACATTCATATAAATTAACTTTTTCTGCTAACCTGATGACAGATCCATTTGTACTGAGTTTGAGAAGAACTTTGGTGGGATGGACAAAGAATAGAGATGCGACCCTGTGGTTACTTATGGAAATCTATTACTACTGTGGAGTTTGTTTCTGCTCTTCTTGCCCTATTTATTTAATGTCAGAGGGTTGGAATATGCAGGATCCTCAACAGGATTATGGTTTCAGAATTTATCCTGAAGATGTCACAAAAGTAGAATTTTACTCCATGCCTATCAACTTTGTCAAGAGCAATAAAGTTTTCATCATTTCTTTGGGATGAAAGACTTACAGGAGTGTCTAACAATGTAGCCAATTTTTATAGTACCGTTACGGCCATTTCAAAATTATGTGAGTGTAGTTAGTGCGAGAGAAAAAACAGTAGCAGTTACACTGTAGTAGTACAAAATAGTACTGCAAAGCTTATTTTCATTTCTAAGGCAGTTATGCCCTAACTCACAATAAAGAACAGTAAGAGCTTCTCTTATTTTTTAATTTCAAGACAAAAGCTAAAGTAAAAGTAAATTTATAAAAGCCTCTTTTCCCATCAAGTTAATCTTATCACGTTGTTAGTAGTGTTTGTTTTTTAATTGGGACAAATAATCATTTTACTGCAATGAGTTTCTTGATTGGAATTTAAGGAAATTTCAACCTCGAGCTGTGAAATACACAGAGATTTAACAGAAGAGAGATTTATGTATTTGTGAAATATGGGTAGTTCACTGCATGCAGAAGTGAGATGTGCTTCCTGCCATGTAAGTGAACTGAGAAGACTGTGGTATTTACATTTTACAATGGAATTTGATCGTTCAAAAAAACTCCAGGGGCCAGGGAGCATAATTTCATATTGGATGCTCCCTTGAAGATATCACAGCCTTTCTAAAGCAGAAGGAAATGAATGTGTTGCTGTTTGTTTGCTCTATCATTATTTCCATATTTATTTTTACACCTAAAATTCCAAGAAAAAGCAGCTACCTCTTTCAGGCATTTGAAAGCTTTATTAAAAAAATAAATCATTTCTAACTAGAAACAAATGTGGTCAAAATGCAGATGTATTCGAGGGTAGAAGTAGAGCTAATTTATTAGTTTAAACAACAGCTCAGATGGAGTGGATGAAAAAGATTGATTCTAATCTCCAGCACAACAGTGGAAACTTAAAGGAAGTCCACTGAATGAAACGGTATGGATTAATGAAACAATACTGCTTTGGGGCAAAATCTATTCAAAGTAAGTGAGGACAAAATATATCAACTTCATCTTTAAATGCATTTGAAAATTTTGGCATGACTTTTCCTTTAAGCAAAGAATAATAGACAGATAAAACTGATTATATTTTAAATATTTATATGTATGTGGTGTTCATGTTTGTTTTACACCATTGGAATTATTCTTGATTTACATAGGGATGAGGCTGGAATAGACTGATGTTTTAAAATAGGCACATACACATTTTTTTGAATTCTAAAACAGATTTGTAAATAAAAAGATGGACAGAATAAAAATAAAATTAGAACCTAGCACAGTAAAGGAAAAAAGAAAATTAAGAGCCTTTAGTAGTTTCTCTTGAAGTCAACTGCAAAATTTACGATCACTTTTATTTTATCATTGCATATGTAATCATTGGTTTAAATTTCAAAGAATTCCATTTCCTTGTTTTTATCAGTTTATTTGGAAAGTTCAATCCACTTAGAAATTGCTATATGGAAGATCACGATTGGTTTTAATGTTGCTGTGTGCTGCAGTCCCCTAACGTGGCCTGTCAGTGTCCTGGCTCAGGTGTGTTGAGAAGGGCTTCTGGCCCAGCCCTTCTGTATTGTGTTTCGAGGCAGAGTAGTGGAGGCTCAGCTTTGGAGCTGAAAACTAGTCAAAGGCCACGGTGACAGCTTGTCTTGATTTTCAGAGGCTAGAAAGAAACAGATCAAAAGAAATCAGAGAAGCTCTGGAATCTTCCTTTCTATGGTCTTTTTTAAATTAGTTTCTTCCCTGCAAAAATAAATTATCACTATGTGAGGCATCATTCCTCGAAAAGTGGTCATAATATTCAACTCAGTTGCTTTGTACCATGGGCGCTCAGTAAAGTACAGTACATTTATGGTTCCATCTGGAAGGAATCTGCAGTAATGAACTCTTGTTGTTGTTTTGCCAATTTAACACTTCATGAAATACTGAAGTGCCTCTTGCATGTTCAGAAAGGATTTCTGCTAGTGATTTTGTGAGAAGCAATTCAAATAGAATACAGTAATTTTGAACTGTTTGTTTAATAATATGAAGAGCAATAATAACAGTCATAAAATCATCTGTGCTTATATATTAACATGGAAAGAATCAGAACTGATGGAAGAATCACTGAGTGCCTTTGTCCCTCAGTCGGTGACCACTGGCTCCAGCAGAGCCACCAACCTGATTTACACCTCTGAATGATCTGGCTCTTTAGATCTCCATAAATTCAGGCTATTCGTATCAGCTGTTTGTTTTGTGTATAATGTTTTCCAGAGCAGAATAAATAACATTAAAAAAAAAGAGTTGGTGAATATTCAGTTGAATTCTAAATTGAATTCACATCAGCCAGGCTAGTGGCCTTTCATTTGACTTTCAATTTGCTTTGAAAAGTAAGTTTTACTTGCATGAATGCGGATCGAAAGTGAATGCTAAACTGACCTGAGTACTTGCCAAAAGTAGACTTGATTTTACTCTAAGTGGAGCTGATGTAGATCAGGGTAGCAGCTCAAGAATCAATGGAATAAAAAAGTGAGAAGAGAATCAAACTAAATGGCTTTTAATACATCACAGACATAGCACATTTTATGAGACTGTGTGCTCTGTGACACTCTAGGAACACGGTTTCCCAAAATTACTAACTAATATTTGCGGTGTGTCTAGGATCTAAATGCATGCTTCGCAGTATGACTGTACAAATGCAGGTATTTCCATTAGTATTTACCAGTATTTTATTAAATTACGGAAGAGTAAGTTTAGAAAATACTCTTTTTTTTGAAGAAGAAGAAGAAGAAGAAATGTTGCTCAGCACTTGCCATATCTATTTGTCTCTAAAGATCAATTCATCAAACTCTTTGCAGCTTGTAGTTGTTTTTTTTTTAAAGCAGTAAGTGTAAGACTGAAATTACTTCATATGGCTTCCTCAAGTTCTTTTCATTCCAAGGAATGTTGTTTTGTAATTTTAAAATTTCCCAAGTTTTTTTAGAGCCAATTTTAATAGTTTTATTTAGCACAACATATCCTTGCATGCATACACTTTCTGTCCTTTGTCTGTGTTCTGGCTTATGACATACGCTATCTCCTAGTTTCATAAGGGTATAATTAAAGTATTGTTTTAATTTACAACATGTTTAAACCTCTCTATTATGAAGGACTACTCATGTTGCTTTTTGATACTATATACAGTGAAATCATCTGGGATGCTCAGGCCAGCAACCTAGGGTTTAAGCCCAAGGGACAGTTTCAGTTAAAGGACCACAGCATAGAAATCTGTTCGTTTTTTCACTGAAACTTTTTCACTTTTAAATTGTCAATGTATGTTTGATTTTGCAAACGTATTTTCTACAGAGAAGCCAAGAGTGAATGGATGTAAGAATTGTTTTATTTACTTTTTGTTTCACTTTTTTATTTTGGAGATTTCTTGAGAGATTGAGTGGTAAAGATCAGTTTGAATACCAGGCATCCTTCAGTGAATTTCTTCTAAAGTAATTGCATATGCAGTGTGTATGTATCTGCATAGAGGTATGTAGATGTGTTTTAGGTTACTACTTATTGAGTTTATGAGATGAGAGACATAGGAAAAAAGCACAATCCATGTGGATAGTTAGTTTGCATATTCTATTTAGACTTAAGTAAGAACATACTGTATGTTCTTTCAGCTATGAACTGTCTTTTTCTACCTGTGATTTCAGGTTTCACAGCAGCTAGGTTATTGCTCATCACAGGAATTCTGAAGTGCTGCTGAATTAATAATAAATAGTGGTGGTGATAATGATGATAATAATAGTAAGGATAAAATGATTCAAAGCAAAACCTAAGACTTCTCAGGAATTGGTGTGTTGTCAAGGTCTCTTGGGACATTTTTGGACGATGTTTTCCATAGGGACTTAGGACTACATGGCTTTACTGTGTTGCCCAACCAGTTGAATAGGAAATGCCTATGATAAAGAAGTAGGAATAGAGATGTAAATGCAGCAGGTAAGCCTGGCATGCATTTGACAGCACTGGAACTCTGTTTGCAGTCCCAGATTGGCACCATCTGGATTGCACCATTCGTAATGGGATCATATGTGTACATGCAATTAGTTTATGTCAGTAGCCGTGGGGATTAGATGAAATTATGGAGCAGTAAATGCTGCTTTGAAACCAGCTTGATTTTGTAAACTCAACTTGAAAGCCACTATAATTCTGGCAATTACCCTAGGACTGCTGGGCTTACAGGCAAAAATAGGACTCTTATAACACATCATCACCTCTTCTGTTGGAGCTGAAGAGCTTCTTAAATGCAAGGTGATTTGGGGGAGGTGTTTTTCTAGAACTGGAGGAGTATGGAGTAGAAAATCGGAAGCTGTAGATAGATTGATATAAAGGAGGACTGGTGAGAACGATGACCAGTGAGGCTTAATGTGACAAAAGAGAGGAGGTAAAGGCTAGAAAGATGGAAAAAAAAAATCTTTAGAAGTGATTTCTTTATTAGTGTGAGAATTCCTGGCAGAGATATGTGTAGTCAGAGGAAACTTTAATTAACGTCTGCTTGCTTCTCTTCAATGAATTAGCCTAAAATCCACCATGTGGATTAAGGATTTTTTTTTTTTTTAATTATATTGACAATTACTCAATGACTGTTTTCATGTAATAAAAATCAGTCTGGAGTAAACTTAGAGGCTGAGTCACTTTTCCCAAGGGATAACAGGTGAAATTCTGAGATGATGTCAGTAGCGTATCAACTGATATTGGCATTAAATCTCTCCGTGTAGAAATGACTCACAATGCACATCCGAATTAAAATCTCCTATGAATTTGTTCTATTTACCTCTGGGGCTGAAAGGACTGGTCTCTGTGTTCTTTCCAATCTGTCAGAAACTCTACATCTTCATTATCCATGTTCTTTTTTTTTTTAAATGGAAAATGTAAGAAAAAAATATTGCTCTTTCATGCAGGTAAGATTCCCTTAGTGAATAATCCCCCAGTCATTTAACTTCTGGACTCTCAGAGAAACAATATATATGCATATAACAATAGTCTAAAAATATTTGCTTCAGGGATCGAGGAAATGAACACACATCTATATGCACACAGATATATATATAAAGGCAGAGCAGTTTTCAAAGGAATTCTTGGTAACAAATGTAAGAAAATATTCAAACATCAAATACTGTAGATACTGATAGTTTCAAAAGCCTAAGGACTTAAAAAGTAAGTGTTGGGCTTTCTGTGTAATGGTTAAAAAGTTTCCATAATGGTGGCTATGATACTCAGAGAAGTATGACTATGTAAGACAATTTTAAGAAAGAGTATTTCCGAGTAACAGTTTTAGGTATGCTGCACTAGATGGCTGATAAAAGTTGTACCTCTACTTAATCATTAAATGTTTCTATTTGTAAAGTGTACCTTATAAAGCTTTTAAAACAATTTCCTTTAATTTCTTCACTGACAGTGAACTAGGAGACATAAAAATAAGTTCAAATTAAAGGGAAAAAAAAAGAAAGAAGAAAGGGAGAGTTCACTACAAAACCAACAACAATAAAGAATAGGAGAATTACCAAACAGTACAAATAGTATAACTTCCCCAGAATAGAAACCAAGTTGCTAAAAGGTTACAGATCACAAATGTATGTAACATGATAGTGAACTCTTTCCTAGATTGTATCAGTAGTGGTGAATACTTAAGGGTTTTGATATGAGGCTTGTCGAAGGAGATATATTACCTCTGAAGTTGATTGTACATAATACTATATCTATTTTCTATCTTTTAATTTTTTGGTTGTTGTTTCTTTTCCAATTAATTTACTTTGGGGTAGTGAATTGAAATTGGAAAAAAAAAAAAAAAAAAGAAAAAAGAGGGACAACTACTGTGGCTATAGTAGCAAGAAAGTAGATTAATGCTCTGCACAGGATCACCCGATCACTGAATTAAACACAAAACCTTATACCTGCACTGCATATACCCATATTTGGCTTTAAGTTTTAATTTTTTTATCCATCACTGAACTGATTATTTTTTCTCATGCTTTCTTCCAGTGTAAGAACTTTCTTTCTAAAGGTGGTAGACTGTGTACAAGTAAAAATACACACACATACAGTCCAAAATGATGCTTATTTCCCTACCCTGGCACATCTCACTGGACCCAGCCATGGCAAATTTTCTTCCCAAGACCCTATAAACACTGACTTCTGCAGCAATATCCCCCTTGTACATAGTTCGTAAAGGTGAATATAGACAGGGACAACACAGTGGTGTGCCATATTGATTTATTCCAGCTGGGTCAATGATGCTGGTTTACAGGGTAGCCACAAAAGATTGCTACACAGGTTTTATCGCACAGCTGTAAGCCAGGCAGGTATCTTCATTAGCACCATGCTGGGCGAGCCAGGTGCCAGCTTGTGGCGTGGCTCACAGCCATGTCCCTTTGTTGTTCCCAACCTCTTGCTCATCATATGTGCCTGAGGAAAACTTCAGGAAGAAGCAAGTTAAGAGACTTCACAGGGAAGAGAAACGGCCGGTAAGAATGAAAGCAACAGTAACAGCAGATATTACTCCAAAGAGTGCTATGGTTGCTATTCAATGCAGTCAGATTCCATTTTCATGAAAACTTGACTGTAGGTATAGAGGAAAAGAAAACGTGTCTGGGTCTTGGCCCAGTATGGGACTGGGGGTACAAATGGAACTTTTCAGAGAATGCTGTTCTTTCAACTAAGCTTACACATTGGCTGGTTGTTACAATCCTTCCTTCGGCTCAATGTCATTTAACATCTCCCTTTATCTTAATTTTCCTCCCCCCCATATCTTCTTACCCTCATGTGACTAATTTAATTTTCTTTCTAGTAGCCTAATTTCCTCCTAAGCCAACTCACAAGTTCAAATTAATCATGTCATTTGTACAAACCCACTGTTCACTCTGCTGTGGCTGCTGTTCCCTTTCCTTACACAATGTCAATCCTTTCTCTTCAGATTGCAAATATTTTAGGTACAAATTATCTACATGATCACAGTGGCTGCTATTTCAGCACCACCATAATAAACGTGTTGAAGAATAATCCAATAAAACAGTTTAATCATGCCACACAGTCATGTCAAATACATTTTGCTTGTAAATTACATTAGAAAAATAAATAAATAGGTATAAATGACTCTGTGTGTGATTGTAGTCATGTATGCATGTCGCTATAATGTACATACATCTGTGTACAAACTGATACAGGCACCATATTCCCATTACATATTAGTTTTCTTTTGAAAGAAAAGCTAATCATATTGTGATTCACAATCAAAACACTGTAGTCTCAAAATATTTTCAGAATAGATTTATCCTTAGTAGGTTCACAGTTTACAACTGTGTATTTAAATAATAAAATATGGGTGCTGAATTTTTGTTTTTCCCTGAAGCAGACAGATTTGCCTTTCTGAAAAGAGGAGAAAATAAAGAGAGAAGGAATTTATATGCAGTGTGTGTGTGTATATATATATATGGATATCAGCTTAGAAATACAGAGATTTTTTTTAACCAGGTCCAGGAACCTCAACCTTTTTTTCTGGGAATAAAAAAGCATATATGAAAAACATATAAGCCGTAAGCTTTAGGTTCCTGGGTGTGACAAAATATAACTCCCCCTCCCCTGCCACTTTTTAAGATGATATCCCAGTATATCAGACAGCTTTGTGTTTGGTTATTTTTTGTTAAGAATAATGCATTGTAGGTACATAGGCTGAGAATGAAGAGCCGTCCTGGATGTACTAGCACTGCAACCTCTGGAGGGAGAAATCTGTGCCTTTTACTATTTTTGTTGAGAGGCCTTAACTCCTCTCATGACTTTTAATATTCAATATTGTTATTTTGAAATTACAGTAGTTTACTTAGAATCAAATACAGTACTTTGTGTGTTCAAAAAGTGTTTGTTATAAAAGTAAGAAAAAAATACAAGCCTCGCTAAAATCCTGTTATTTCCATAATTATTTTCCTATGATTTTGCTATAATGATCTCATTCATTTTTACAAGATATGCAGAGCTCAAAGCACATATACTGCTCTATATTTTTTACTGCTGTCATAATGAAAAATTGTATTTACTGGGAAAAGTGACATTTTTTGCCTTTTGACAAATTCATGGAAATCTCTTTTTTACTTGCAAATATTTGCAAAGTAAGAATTGATACCTTTGCACAGATCTGCCTTTTGAGGTGCTATGACACTTTGAAGTTCTTTGATCATTTTATTTAGTTTGTCACACTCCAGGCTGTTTAAATATACTTGGGCATGTTGATAGACTTATAAAACTGGCTAGCAGGGCTGTCTGTGGAGTAGAATTCATTATTCTGGGATTGGATGTAATAGTTAGAACAAAAGATTGGAAGTTAATAACAGGTAGTTACAAGTTTTACAACAAAATTTAAAACCAGGTGACACTGTAGTCAAACCTGAATGCATAGCTGTCTTTAATGTCCTTAAACAAATTGCAATGCAAATTAACTGTAACCTGAAGTTAGATGATGTCTCATACTGTCAGTGCTACACTATTCATTTCATAATGCACATAAAATTCTTCATGCTGATGAAAAGATTTCTGCAGTGATTTCTGTGGAGCTCTCAGAGTAAACCACAAGGTCAGGACAGAATAAAGCAAGCTGTTAACAGTGAACCTATCATCATCACCAGTAGCTAGGGTAAAGCTAGAGTCTTTTTAGAAGACTTCTATGTGCGGGTGAGGCTTGAAGAAAGACAGCCTTTGGCAAAAGGGGCCCTGCTGGAATCCACTGTAGAATATGAATAAAGCAGACCATATGAGTAAAACAGTGAAAATTGAGCACTGACCTTCACAAATCCAAAGTCTTCAGATGTGTGACTATGTAATTTTTAAATGTTTTCAGATTGTAGGCATTATATTTTCTCCACAGAGGTGCTATAACTAATATAATTGGGTGTTCTGTAGTAATTCGCAATTTCTGTCAGATTGGGTATATAAATATGGAAAGTATTTGCTTAAAGAGGTGCCAGCAGTGCTTTCTTAAGCTTGTATTTATCAGTGTTTAAAACAGGAATAATTAACCAGACATTACTTAGCTGTAGTTACATACTTCACTGAAGAGCTCTGGGTCTTCAGCTCAAAACTGTAAAATTAACTACCAGGCAGTTAAAAATATGTACCTAGCACAGTATTTCATATTTAATGGAAAATCATCAGAAATCCATCAGTCAAAACAGACTTGTACAGAAGGAGAAGTATTATTCTGTCACTTTCTAGTTCTTTCTCAGGCTCAGTGATACCAACTGCATATCTGAAGTAGCTGCTATGGCTCTTGCATTTAATGTAACTAAGCTGTTTTGTGCCCTCTGAGAATCTGGGCCATACTCATTAGTGGAATTTGTTTTGCTTTGTTTTACCTCTGGTTATACTATGATATATAGAACTTGAACAATTAGCCCAGAAGAAGTGTTAGGCTATGTGAAATGTCTCTTCACTTGAAGAAAATAATGTTTTTGTTGTTGCCACCATAAATCTGATTCACATTTCATTTTCCTTTTGGCACATACAAAAGCCACCTTTCTCTTTCCCATAGCAGAAATTGCTTTCTATTGTAGTATATGCCTGACTTTTGATGCTTCCTGCAAAGCTGAAGGATTCCTTCTGCAGGGAAAATGTCTCATCTGAAAATGATTGCTAGGTCTAATTTATAAAAATGTGTCAACATGACTAATTGTAAGATGAGTGGTGAAGCTTATTATGTGCAGCATAATGCTGAATATCTTCGCTGAATACAGCAACATATTTCAACTGTGGCAGTAACATCTCAAACCCTTTCTCACAGCAGGTCAGGAAAATAAATGTGATGCTGCTTCAGAATAAATGGCACAAATGGTTCTAAAACACATGACAACTGACAAATTGATGTTTATTCTGTTTAAGAACTGAGTCAAATTTTAAATATGTATTTCACAGTGGTTATAGTTTTTATTAGAAATCTTTTCCATTTGCTTGCGATTTTGCTAGCACCTTTCTATAATACTTCCTACTTGTTGTTCTATGTATTTTCTTAGCCTCTTAGGACAAAAGACAACACAATTCTTAAGGGAGAACTGAGATGCAGCTGTTTCTACTGTGCTGGCATTGCAGTTAAACTGCTAATGAATACATATTCCCCAAGCGATGTATTTCCCAGGGAAATTCTTGTAATTCAGCATGAGTTAAGAAGAAGAAAGGGAAAATGAAAAAAGAACCCCCCCCCCCCCGAAAAGTTTCAGCTTCCTGTTACTTTAGAAATAAACCTAAACAGCAATAATTATATAGTGTAACAGTGGGAAGACTGTGACCAGGTATCAAAATGTTGATAGAACTGACTCCAATCTTGCTCCACTGTTTGCCTTTAACTCTCTCAGTTTTATAAAATGCCTCAGTACCTTCAGCACTCGTTGACTTAAGTAGAATTTGGAGTTCTCACAAAATGTCAAAATTGCACTATTCTTTCAGTTTTTGCATAGTTTTTCCATAGGCGGTAAGTTAAGAATCTGGTGATAAAAATATGACAAGACATTTTTTTAAATCCTTTTTTCTTGAGTTTCTATAATGCTTTTTTTTTAATCATATCTAAAGTATTTTAAATTGAGTTAACATTCAGATGCTTTTCCTTATGCGTGGTTTTTCCTAACCATTCCTTTTTCTTTATAGCCTTTCAAATGAGACCTGTCACTCATTTCTCCCTTGTTGCTGTATGAACAAGATCATCTTGCATGCATGGAGATTGATGCTCTTTGCATAGTCAATTTTATTGCACACTTAGGAGTCTCTAAACCTGTGTGACCTTACCAGTAGCTGTGAGGATAAAAGTGTATTGTAAAATTATGGAGAAAAGAAAGTCCAAACAACTATTCCTGTGGTCTGTACATGCAGGCAGGTTATAGTCTGTCAGATATAAAGCCATGGGAGGGCAAATGCAGATGAGGGAAGTTGTAGTAGATCAAGGAAAGTCATTGCGCGTTGACAGATTATTGTGCATGGAAGTTCAGAGAAAGATTTTTGCAACAACACCATTTTGAACAAATCTTGTTCTCTCTAAAAATGACAGTCCTTAGAATCCAAAATATTTCACAGTAATACCTTCTCTTTTCAGATAAAAGGGTCCCCAACATCTTTATTTTCTACCTTTCATCTAAGACACTCTAGGAGCTTTATCAAAACTATAGTCATATAAAGTATTTTCACTCTGGAATGGAACTATTATGATATTTACACATCAGGGCTATTAAAATATAGCTCAGATTAACTTTCTGAATGTGTCAAAAACAAGCCTCCTTTCTACAGAGTTTTCAAAAGCTATCACCAAAGGTACTCTAAAAGAGATTCAGCTTCTCAAAAAGTTCCTGTATTTTATTTTTCCTAACAAGCTATTGATAAAGAGCAGTGTACAAATTAATTGCCTGCTGTAATATTTCATCTGTAGGGATGATCGGGGAACATAAAATCTCAAGAATTTCTCAGTATCTTGCGGAATTAAGCTCTAACGCTTTGCTTTGCCACCTGGATGGCTTGATAAAGTCCCAGGTTGGCATTTCTTTGCCTCATCAGCTTTCCATCTGCTTCTTTCTCTCATCTGAAAAATATCTCTTAATTCCATACCCATGTTTTCTCCTTGTATTAGTGGTTGCTTTTTGTTTTAACCTTTTAAATTCTATTTTTTCAACTATGTAAACAAGCCAACTATTTGGCTAAAAGGACAAAAAATTTAATACCTGTTTTTTTGACTACAGAGCACAGCATGATTCATTCAGTAGTGGCTTTCTGTAATTTCTTCCAGGCAGAATAGTTTATTACAGAATAGAAGTAATGTATAAGGCTCAAATCATTTGCTATGGGTAAGCTTTCAAAACTGGCTGCCTAGCTGAACATCATTAGATTGGAAATCAGGCTGGTAATCTCACAATAACAGAGTTTCTCCTTAATTTTTCAATTTTTATTGGTTGATTTGGGACAGATGAAGATACCGGCAAACCAAAATATATGTTGAACTCCAGATTATAAAGGATGAAACCTGTTAATGAATCCTGACATACCTTCATATGAATAGAAAAAAGCTTTGATAGCATTAAGGTAAACTAGAATCTCAGCTGTCTGCCTGCCTGAACTACTAAGAATGTTCTTCCCAAGTCAGAAGGAACTTTTGTACAGGTTCCACATGCACAGAATGCAGTCTTCAGTTTGATACATCTTTAGCTCCAATCTGTATTGCTTGAAAAACCTCTGCTAGAAGACAGGACTCAAATCTCACTTAGGTGTGGGTTTATATCACAGGGTCAGTGCTGCACCTAGAAAAATTCCTGCAAAACTAGCTTTCATTCTGGGGAAGTAATAACTTGAATCTGTCTTTTTTACAGTAATCTGTGAATCTTTAGATAAGAAAATACGATCCAAATAGAGTTAATGTTATACTTCCTTAAAAATTTAAATGTAAAGTACAGAACCACTAATCTAGAATCCTGTATAAATTATTTCTTTGGTATTAAAACCCCCACCCTTATGATAAGGAACTCTGGATGTGTATGTTAGGAATGCATAATTACAAATATGAAAATATTCCTCTATGTCAATTTACAAACAATTATAGGTATTTTCGTGCTGGACATCATCTTATAATCACAGCAAGACTAAAACGTTTAAATTAGTCCTGTCATCCCTGGTCCTGTAGGACCCAAAGACCGTGGTGTAATATTAAAAGAAAGATGTTCTTTAGCAGGTGCATGATTTTCCTTAGTCAGTGGACCATTGACTTTTTCTCCATAAGTTCCATTTTTCTTCAGAGATCTCTAAGGCCCCGAACACATTAAAGGTCTCAGCAGAGAACACCCCAATGTCTATTAAATTTAACAATAACAAGTCCCCAGATGAAAGCAATTAAGCTGCAAGGATTTGCAGACAGTTCATGTGGATGCCTTTTCCTTGTTTCAGAGAGAAAGCACTCAGGCAGGAAAGTAAAAATGAAAGGAAAAAAAAAAAGCAGAAGGTTTGCTCTAAACATACCACACCATATAAAGCCCACTGACTGTGGAACAGCTACTGAGACTATACCCAGCAGAAGCATTATAAATCTGCATGGTGCAATCCAATGCTCTTAACTCTTACCTGACAAAACATTTGCCAGCTGAGAGTTAGATGATGCATTTCTTGCTTACTCAGATCTTTTGGAAGTTGTAGTTGTGTGTGCATTGAGATGTGTATGGCACCATGTAGAAATTTATAGATCATCTACACTTCATGTTTGCTAGAATCTGTAGGCACAGAAGAAAGCAAGAAAGCAGAGGTACTGCCAAAAATGTGCTTTCAGTCTGAGGAAAAAAAAATTAGTACATTTTTCAAAGTTTGTGGTAACATAACTAGCTCACTGTGCAGAGTATTTTTACAGTTTGGTTCTGCTTGCTTCCTCAAGATCTCTTTTAAAAATAAAAATCCACTTCATGAAAAAATAATTTTCATAATTATTATTTTATATGAGCTAACATAGTTTTATCGTTATGCATATGTAATGGAAAGTGGTTATTCTTGACTCTTGTTAGAGAGCTAGAATTAATTTCCCACTCTCACAGTTACTATAGTAACTGCACTGGAAAGCGCCTATTTGGATATTTTTATTCTGAAATAACTAGAATTTTCAATGTAACTTCAGCTGCTTCCAGAGTGATGCATGTTAGAAGAAGGAATATGCATCAGAGAGTAACATCTCACCCGAGTTGTACATTGATATGCCAACAGCATTTTACATTCATATCCTGCCTTTGGGATAATTTACCGAGGTAGTCAAAGTTCTGTAGGTGTGGCCTACAGTGTAGCTGGAGAGAGGACATATGAGGACAAGTCACTTAGACCTTTTCTTCACTTTAAAAAAAGAGTATCAGATGTGTATTTGAATGAGCCAGCTGAATTTCACTAACTTGAGGTGGCACTCTAAGACAAAGGAGTGTCAAGGAACCTTGCTTTTATCTCATCTCGCTGATTTATATGAAAACGATGCGTGATACACAATATTTAGAATTTCAATTCAAGGTAGACAAAGCTGAGACAAAGACGTGTCTCTGACCCACACCTGGTTTACTCAGAGAAAATAGATTGTGTTGGAAATTTTTTTGAGATTTTAATATATCACTATAGAAACTAGATGGGATTTTTCTTACCAGACCTGTTTAATAGCTATCTAGTCTTCCTTTGTAAACAGAGGAGAAGGAACTTTTATAGCTATACGTTTCATATGATGGTAGATGTTTGAGAGAATATGAAGTCTGGAAACCTTGGAAACCAGTTTAGCTTAAACACCTAGTTTACAAGTGAGATAAAACTGCCCTTAGTATGCATAAAATAAATCAGATTTACTTACAAAATTAGTCATAGCTGTTGTGGAGAAGATTTCAGGGAAGAGGCATCCCTTCCCACTTCTCAAGCACTGTGTTTTGCCTGCCTTTCATTTGAGAAGCTGAGAAGTGTCTGTTACAGGTCTATCTACAATAATTATTCACTGTTTTGTGTAAAGAGTCCTAATACTAGGGAGGCAGATTCTGTCTCTTAATCCTTTGAAGGCATCAATTCTTCGTTGGAGTGTAATGTGCAATAACTGTACTTTCCACTTCTTGATTTTGAACACTTTTTCTAGTTCGGTGAAGAACTTTTTTTCACCCATTCCATTCATTTATTAATTTAATTATGCACTCTGGTTTCAGGTTTACACGTATAGGCAATTTTCCCTGTCATAATATCAAGTAACTTCCTGAAGTCATGTTTTGTTAAGTCACTGTTTGAAAATCTGGATCGTATTTTCCTCAGATCTCAGTGAATAAATCTTTCCTGACTGAGTTCATTAGACTGTCTAGTTGAAATGCTATTTAAGCATCAAAATCCTGTAGATAAACTGGTGGTGTTTTTAGTAATAAGGAGGATGGAAAGGAATTCTAAAAAGCAGCTGTTCTCATACATTACAAAGAGTCAATATTTAAATCAAAGCAGATGATATGAGTTCATTCAATTCACAACCACATCTTAGCAGGAGTTATTTGGGGGATCAATGCTGCAAAGTAAAAATTATTCTTGAAACTAAAAGAAAAAAAAAAAAAAAAAAAATCCACAGTTGTGCTTCATGATTTTAATCTTATTGAGGATTTCTGGTTGTGTTGTTCTAGAGGTTAAAGTTATTGTTAAAGACCAGTTTCCTTCAAAACTTAACTTCTGTCTTTATTACTATTTTGAAAGGAAGTTTAATTCTTCTGTCATGTCACATGCTTTTAAAAACGTGCCCTGGACTTAAAACTGAGTAGTAAGAAGGAGAAGAGAGTCTTTACTATGCAGTACTTGGAGTCTGGTTTTGGCTTCGTGCACACATTAAAAAACATGGTTTAGCTCCTCCCCACTTCTCTCTCTGTCTTCAAGGCACACTTTGCTCTTGATCCTGTGGAATCAATACCAAATAGCAATTCACTATGAAACAGGGATTTAGAGATCAGTCACTTGCTGATAGTGTGTTCAGCTAGATTGAAACCCAAAAAGCAAAATAATCCTCTTTTGTTTTAAAAAAGAAGTTGTTAATATACTTCACCAAGTCCTCTTGTGTTGGTCATGTGGTTGTGGTTTGCTTTTTTTCTTTTTTGAGGTGAAAGCAGTTTTTGAGAAGAGACACATATCTTACAGCATTTTTCTTACCTAGAATTCTATAAACATTTAATTATTTATTTTATTTTTTGGGTACCTGAATACAGAAATTGGCAGGAAAATTGTGTCAAACTGAAATTATTTTTTCAGTGTGTTTTTGCTTCCTGAATTTCTTTAAAAACTTTTTTTTTTTTTCCATTAGCAAATGTTTCATTAGCCATGTAATGGATTGTTATGTTTTTGAGCACTTGTAAGAAAATCAAAGGAGATAACAGGCTATATTTAGAAAGCTGCCAGGCAGAAAGACATATTCCTCTCATCAAATAGTTCAGTAGTTAGGGTACTCAGTTAGAAAATAAGAGCATTGGGTTTGGTTCCTACAATATAATAAGATTAGCCACTTGTGTTCCCCATTTTCAGAATTTTTTAATTGGTAAGGTTTATGTTATTCAGCGATAGGCATCTAGCAGATCTGTTTTGCTTTGTATAAAATAAAGAATGAGGCAATGAGAGTCATGGGGGTTTGAGTATTCACATGGGAAGGTTCTTTCTGTAGTGTATTAATGAGAGATTCTCACAACACACAAGTGTCTTATGTCACATAGCCTGATACCTGGGATGTGAAAAGGGTACGGTGTTAGACTGAGTTCCTTCAGACTGAGAATGGGTATCTACCAGCCTACCTAAAAAAAATTAGCAGAGTTTGTTAAATTCTGTAAACATAGACTCAACTGTTTGTAACTTCCTAAATCGTGAAAAATTCTGACAAACTTGATATGCCTAGAAAAACTACAGCAAAACAAAGCAATGTTCTACAGAAATTTCTTCAGGACACTGTAAGTTAAGCTCTAATAGGTATTTTCAGCATGCAGGGAGTGGAGGAGTATTTATTTGTTTATTTTTCCAGTGTAAAAATCTAAAATATCACAAGAGGTGAAACTGTAATTTGCATGTTGCTGTTTTAATAGCATTTAACAATTTTTCTGATGTCTAATACTCTTAAAACCTCATCTTTCATCTAACGCTTCATTTGGAAGAGGAAAATATAGTAGACCTGATTGACAATAGTGACCAAATTCTCTTTAACCAAAACCTAAAACTTCATAGAAAGAACAATATCTATTTAAAGGGACAGAACGCTGTATCTTCAGTTTTTAAATAGGTGATATTAAGCTAATGTATAATACATTATTAGTTTTCATTTCACTTTCTCAAGAGTTTGAGATGTCCAAAATATTATTTCTTTGTTCCACCACACAGCTTTTTTCTTGCCACTGAAGTACAAGATTGCATAAAATGGCCAAATTGTTTAATTAATTCTTGGTCTATCAGGCTATTGACACTCGTAAATTAAACATGCTTGGGAAGATTCCCAGACACTGAGGCCAATTGGCACAGATCAACCCCGTGCTAATAAAGTCTCCTACCTGCCAAAACAGGGTGGCTGCATGTGAATGGTCTTTTGGGATTCATCACTGGAAAGCTCCAGCTCCCAGCTCAGGCTTGGGAATTATTTAGGAGAGTGCAAATTGGCTTAGGCCAGAAACATTCCCTGGATTATTTTAATGATATACAGGACCATATTTTATTGCCTGGGAATGGTATAATTAACTAGTATAGATGTAGGCACAAATACTGTGTGGAAGAAATTTCACTGCCAAAGCACTGCATAAACATAATAGTCACTACTAATGAACAATTAGGTTTGTGTTTTTGATGGTTGATGACAGTAGACATTGTAAAGTGCTTTGAAATCTAATGATAATAGGCTATGTAGAAGAGCTGTGTGATGTTAATTGTGGAAGTAAAAATGTATTAGATATCTGCATTGCTGTGCCATCTTTGCAAATGACACAAGTTCTTCTTTATATGGTTTCTTTGTTAACTGCTTTTGCTCAGATCCCTCAGGATACTTTATCATTCAGCTTGCAAACATTGTTCCAAATGTTCTTTTTTTCTAGCGAATGGAATAGCTCGGAAATGAAAGCTTTGAACTGACAGTTGAATCTTCACATCACTGAGAACCTCATTATTAGTTTGCAGTAGCTTGTATGAAATTGCATCTTGATTGCACCAGTCACACATGTACATTTCAAACCCTGTAAATATGAAGTTAATTCTCAATATCGACCTCAGATTTTAGAAGGACCATGGGACAAATAAGGTTTCAGAAGCAAGTTGTTCACCTATTGAGACTTCACACATGCTTATACTAAAATAAAATTGAAATAATTCAGCTGGAATAAAGGGAAGGATTTATCAGTGCTTGTAGAGCTGTTCCTCCCCAGCATCTCTATTATTATAGAAAGTATATATAAAGAAAGAAAAGAAAAGAAGAAAAAAAAAGCACCAACTACATTTTGCTGCTACCCCCTTCAGCCCCATAGCCTTAATTAGAACAGATTTGCTCTTACATCAGAGCTGTGTCTGTCCACCAAACTCATTGGTATGGCAATTATAGTAAAAGATCTCTGAACTCCACTGATTAAGGAAACATGTTTCTGTGAGCAAACATCGAGCATTTCTGACTCAGACTTGTGCATTAATGCGTAATTGACTGATACATAATACATAATCCCTGACCATTCAGATCCAAATGCCTTTGATCAGAACACAGATAACTCAGTTGTTTGTTCAGTATGCAAATGGTCAGTCTTCTTGAAGCTGCTAATTAAACAGTTCCTTTTTGTATCCAGGATATTCTTTGATGTGTGCTTTACCAGTTGAACCCATGTGTCATACTTATGCTATGTATTCCTTTCCCTTTGTTACGAGCTGTCTTTTCAGTCAGCTTTGAATATCAATAAGCCAGCTAGCTGTTCATCTCTGGTTGTTCATCGTTAGGCATTATTTGTCATTTATAGAAGTTCACGTATTTCTAAAGGGAATGACCTTTGAAAAATTAAAAACACAAGAGTGTTATTTCTGTAACATCTTCAAAGATATGTTACAGTCATTCACAGTGCTCTGGATGGAAATAAAGCAGTTCATCATGCTGAGCCATCTTCGATATAGGAGGAGAATACACAGCTTAGTATCTTTTCTGTTTTCATGCATCCTTTCCACTTGTATACGGTCTGCACACATGCTTTGGTGTGTGTAATTCCACAGGAATAAGAGACAGTCTGAATAAAATGAACTGGTATAAATGCATACTAAATAATAAGTTAATTTGGTCCCAGTTTAGATAAACAGAACTACTTCCAAATCCATTTGATTTCTCATGTTAAACGAGCCAAGTATTACAGCTCACATAAATAGGGTTTTTGGTTTTTAATCTTGCACTGAGAGAAAGATTGAGATCAAATAATAAAGGACTCTCTTGGGCGAAAAACAGTGGCAGAAAGGATAACTGACGGGACTTCCACATATGTAAGGCCCTGCTCCTTTTGAAATCACTGATGGGGTTGAAGCCCATAATATTCATCTTGTGGTCATTTAGAGAGACTCCATTTAAGTGATAAGGGGCTTTCTGATGATCCTTTGGAATATTAAAAATAACAGATCTAATATATTAAATTTTATTAGTACTTTTCAATTACCTTTCAGTTTCCTTTCATTAATCATGCATCTCCATGAACAAGATGATAAATTATAAGTGAATACTCAAATATCATAATTTAAAAAGTGAACTTTAATAAGAACGGATGGCTCACATGAAATACCCTTCAAGAAAATATGAAAAGGAGTTTTGATAATTTTTCAAGTTTGTTTTCTCTGAAGTCATCATTGCTTTTACATCAGTAACACAAGAGTCTGATTTTTACATGTTTGCCTTTTTGCAAGGGAATACATATTACATTTTCTTGAGGAATTATAGCTGATATATAGGTAATTCTTATAGTTTCTGCATGACTATTTGCTTACAGTTAGGTTTGGTGAGTGGATCAATGTTTGAAATAAGAGATACTAGCTCCATATGTTCCCCTCCTACTTAAAGCATTCAGCAGGGAATTAATTACTCTTGTATATTGCTGGGTTTGATAGATAATGAATGCTTTAGCCGATAGACTCTCCCTACCAATTCTGGAGTTATGGCAATAGAATTAGTTGAAGTAAAGGCATGGCAAGAAAAGAAGCAATGTAAAGAAAAGACTTCATACCACAGATCAGCCTGCCCACGTATGATTTTTCTAGTCCACTCTGATCAGAAAGGATGGATCTTGATTACACCTGCAATCATAAAGGAGTCAGTATCATTGTTTGGTTTTTTTCTTTCGTAAAATTTGCTATATGTGATATGTTGACTTTCTTGGAATCATACTGTGAAGATCAGTTACCTCTATTTTGTAGTGGGAATGCCACTGAGAATGCCTGGTGGATAGGTTATGCCTATATATCTTATTGCAGACATACATAGGCAGAGATTCTTTGATATTCACTCAGACATACATGTCACATACACTACAGCTTTTTCAGACAAAAGAATTTCCATATTCTTGAGTAGAGAAAATGTTAATATATCAGTAATTTCCCTGTGTGATTTTAAATAATTCATCTCAGAAAATTTCCAATAATTAGTTTCCTTATTGTAAGTGTAGTCCTCTGATCATTAAAATAGTTTTAGTGACTGAGAATCTACCAGATTTAACTAATTTTGGTAGTACAGTGTAAAAAAACAAATCTTGAGTAGAAGAACAGAGTAATAGGATGTTCGAACTGGACAGTAAAAAATGCAGCTTGGGAGATCTATGAAGAAGGGAATCTCTTTCCTTCCGTCTGTCTTTTAGGTTCGTTCAACCACTGATTAAAGTGCAATTTCTTTTTGAAAACCAACAAAGTATTTTATGAATTACTAAGATGTTAATTCAGCATGGAGGACTTTTAAAATGTCATTAGGCATCTCAAATTTGATCACATTTAGTAGTCTTCAGAATTACATTTTACATTTAAAAAAAAACCCAAATGAAAAAAACCCCCACCAAACAACAGCTTAGACAAGTCAGTCAAATACATCATGCATACCTAATGTCAAGTAACACACCGTTTTTTCTAACTACATTAAAAATCAAATGTGACATACTAGAAAAGAAAACTGTAATTATAATTAGGAAATAAAATATCAATTAGCCAGATGATACACAGGTAAATTTAATTCTAAATTTCAGAGAAAAAGCAGCAAGAGTAAGATATTGTTGCTGATTAATAACATACTCTGAAATATATGTCAGACTTTTCACAATTTCTAAAGTGTTTTAATAAAAGTTTGATTGATATTGAAAGTAGTAGTTTCATTAAAGATAGAAGCATTGTCAAGTTAAAGGTAAATAGAATTCCATGTCAATTATCTCAAAACCAAATAATAATTAAAAAAAACCTGGCTAAGTTGTTTTTTCAGACATGCTATACTTGACAAATTTTTTTCTTTTTCACAATAGTGAATAAATATTTTATTAGGAAAGTGCAATGTAGTGTAATTAGCATATTAATCTCCCTTCCATATAGATAGGACCCATAACTCCCTTAAATGTAAAGCACAACAGCACCTGGAAAGGCTTTAAGAAGATTCTAGGTAGAAGAGAACACAATTAGCTGTTGTCTGCAAAGGCAGTTTTTTCAAAATGTTTTGAAGGATATTTAATATATATTTGTCATTTGCAAGAGAATGGGGAGACTAAGTCTGGAAAAAATTATTGTGATGAAGGCAATAGGCTTCATATACTAAAAATTATTTCAAATAGTTGATAAAATGTACTTCACACACTATATACATGTAATCCAGTTATAACAAAAGCTTTTGTTGGAGCTACTCTGTATTTTGTTGATTGCATTTGTTTATGTTTTTCTGTTAGTATTGGCATTGCTCTTTCATAAACCTGCTGCTTTGCTTGTATATTCATCTGTTTACATTTGCTAGGTGATTTGTCCTCAATAGATACAAATGCTTATTTACCAAAATAAAAACCTAAGTTCAGCAGCCTTTTAAATCAGCCAAGGGTAATCAGGAAGATAGAAAGGAAAAAAAAGAATCCATTGAAAGTTGATCTTATGCCTCAGTTTTCAAAATACAATCACTTGGCAATAGCTCGTAAAAGGGCTTGGAATGGTGACGCTAAAATCACCACACTGTAGAATTAAATGGCATGCCTACTCAACAAGAATTTTCAACCCCAAATCCTCTTACATGTGAGTGTTTGAATTGGAAAATAATTTAGGAAGAATAGCCTTACCTGGATAACATATCATTGGCAATTGCCATAATAGTTGATGTGCAGTAATGAAAGAAACTATCTAGTAGCATAAACCAGACCTGGTTAGAAAAATATTTGATGAAATCTGTTTCCTTGGTTTTGCCAAAATTGCGTTTCAATAAAATGTTAAGGAAGGCATTCTGAGTGGTGAAAAGAAGTATTTCAGTGAGTGTTGTATTTAGAGGAGAAGAATGGGTGTAAGGCCTTGTACCCAAAACCTGATCTTGAGAAGAACTGAGAAACCAAAATTACCTTTTTTTTTAATAAGATTTAAAAAAATGAAAACTGTCAGAATAATACTAAACTAAGTTAGGTTGCCTAGATACATGCCAAAACCCCCTTTTGCAATTCAACATTTTTAAAAACCAAGTCACTTAGGGAGTGCCTAAATATAGACCTCTGGACAACAAGGGTTTAGTGCTTGGCCTTAACTTTTTTTTTTCTTGTGCAGTAGCAAAATTAATATAATCAAGGGTATTATAAGACACAAATAATGTTCATAAAGCATTCTGAGACCTCTTAGTCAGTAGAAGTTACAGAATAGCAAAGTAATAGCTTTCATTTAAATTTTATTATATGAATTTCATTCTTGCTGTGCTTTCCCAAAGTGTATTTATGAAGATACTGCCTTCCACAGTTGCAGTAGAGCCACATCAGTGTATTAGTAGATTTTCTCTGTTGTTCTTTATGTATTTTTAAAGATTTTGTTTCTTGTTCTGATGTATCATGGAAATATGAAGAAAATAGAATCTGTAAGGCAGCATCTGCCTGAAATTGCAGAGAACCCGAAGCAATGGTTCTGAGGGGAATTTTTACCATTTGATGGAAATTATTTCACACGTTTATCAAGACATATTAATGAGTAGTGTTGTATTATTTAGCACTCCGTGATCTTGATAATTTTTTAGGCAGAGCACGTCGCACACATACAAATACTTTATACATTTAGCTTTTTCATGTATGCTGAACTCAACATAGAAGGTATTTCATGTTTCTTGAGTCCATGAAATACCCAGATACAATGGGAATCTATGGACG
This sequence comes from Aquila chrysaetos chrysaetos, assembly GCF_900496995.4. Lineage (NCBI taxonomy): Eukaryota > Metazoa > Chordata > Aves > Accipitriformes > Accipitridae > Aquila > Aquila chrysaetos. Next base: position 4,758,634 of record NC_044024.1, on the reverse strand, counting down.
GACTGTTATTTCAAACTATTTGATGTAACATCTCTAGGCTGTTTTTCACGTATCTCAATAGAACTCTGTCTAGTGACACCAAGAATCTGCAGGAAAATTATTAGCTGTGAGGTTACGAAGTCCTCTTGCTGCAAACTGCCAGATGCCTTCCAATTGAATACAGGGTCTGCTGAGCTTAATCTGTGAGGATTTTTACAATATTCCTTGAAGAGAATATAGAGGAAGATTCTATGGAATTAGAAACGATACAGTGGATGCATATACTTAGTATGCAGATTGCCAACAGTCATGGAAAATAGAGTAAATATTTGCAGTGGGCAAAAAAGCACGTGGTTTGAATTTTTTTCTGAGAGATGTATCAGCTTTAAATAACTGGCAAGCTCTACCTTTTGGGAAACTAGAGAGCGTTTAAACACAGTGTATATCTTCATTAAGCGCACTATATAAATCTAGCTGCCAGCTACCACAATGCCTTTTGCAGGTTGTATTAATCTCAGTGACAGTTAACACAATGCCCTCAGTATGAATCTAAATGCCAGTTGCATTTCTCCTGCTTAACTTTTGAGTAGAGCTGTGCAAAGGACAAGAGTTCTGTCTGGGGAAGGATTGAGTTACCAGCATATGTCTTCATGGCAGGTAGGACAAACTCACTAATTGAGAAATTCTCTGACTGAAAAAAATAGGGAAAGGAAGTTTTAGGTTAGTAAGTGGAAATCTTTGATTAAAAGATGACAGCAATAGCAATTTAGATAATGCTTTCATCTTTTATTTGGTTGTACTATATAATCTAAGTAAATCAATTAAGGCAAGCTTATAATAAAATAAAATAAGAATTTTTCATTCCAAAACAGTCTAAAGGAGTCTCTTGACCTTTTCTACTACCAGTACTTTTCCCTTAATTTTTCCCCTAATTAAAATTTATAACCATTTCATTAAATATTTCAACCTTAGCAGTTACTAAACCCTTCTATAAAGGTGATTCAAATGAAGATCCACACTTTATCAGGGCCCTACAGTTCAGAGCTTTGTAAGTTTTCTAAGTTTCTTTAAGGGAAATGGGAGTCACAAAATTAGTCCTTATTGGATGGTAGAAATTACAACTAACTTCCCCATCTAAACAAAATCACTCTTTACTTCTTACCCCATTATCTTTTGCTCTGTGTGCATGGGTGTTACATCAGTAAATAGATGGCAGCCTGATGCTACTTGTTTCATTATTAAAAGAATATGGGACAAATTCAATGACATGCTCTGCCCCCATTTGGCTAAACACTGCTCAGTGTCAAAAGACATAACTTTTTTTCGGGGACTGGCCAATTTTGCACATATTTGAGAGCAGGCCAAGCAAAGCGTGTATGCATTTTGGTATATGAAATTAGTTTTTATCAATGATTGATAAAGCTTTTCAAATACGTGTATGTGTGAGTAGCTCAGAAGGAAGGGTTATGAAACTTAGTGCTTCCACTTTTATAATACTCATTTAAGAAAAAAAACCTGTTCCTCTGAACAGTTCTTAAGCATGTCTCGGAGAAAAAGGAATTTGTGGATGGCTTTTAGAAAAGGCACATGGCTGTACATTCCCTATGCTGGTGTTAAAAAGGTTTATACTAGCTACTCAATGTCTTTATTTAATCACTTTGAGTAGTTTTGAAAGATAAAAGTAGTGACAAGAAGTGTTTTAATTACTCTCTAAGAAGCTTTATAAAATAAGATTTCCTACTGTTCTTGAGCCAAATAAGAAGCCCTTTAATATGAAGTGCACAAAACAGTTTGATGCCCTATTTTTTTAGACTACATTGTTCTATTCATTTCCATAAAAGACTAAACAAATGTAATTAAATATACTGAAGTAGTTTAAGTAAACAGGCATTCTTTTTTACTTCAGTTTGATCAAGCTTTCTACTGAGAAAAGATGTACTTTCCCTTAGATAAGATCCACAATATAAATGCAGAATGCTATATTCTGAAGGTCAGCTTTGATTCACATGAACTTTAGTTTAAAACCACAGTCCTAGTTCTAACATAGTAATTAGTATTAAATTCTCCATTTTAAAATGTATTAATCCCATGAGTTAGAAGCAGAAGATCAAACAGGGAAGGCTCTTGTTTTCCATGGCTCTATCTTTCAATTTTTATGGTGTCCAGACCAATAGGTCAATCTCCTTGGAACCAAGTATGAGAGGGAAGGCACAAAGTGTCATCACATGGAGTGTTTACTTGATTCTCTCATTTTATTTCTGTTTCACAGCATGGGATGTTTTTTTTGTCTGAAAATGTGTATTATATATCTCTCTCTATATATAGGGGGGTGTATATATAGGTTTATATAGGTATACATATAGGTGTATATATATAGATATGAGTATATATAAATATATTTTTTTTTTTTTTTTTTTTTTTTTTTTTAAGACATTGCAGTGCATTGTGCTTTGGTCAGTGGGTAGGAGTTTTCTGCCTGGTTATTCTCAGTCTTTTGAATATTCCTGGCCTCATTGTGTTCTAACTGTATAGCATGGGAGAAAAATGCTGTCATGAGTTAATTTGCTTTTTTTCCTTTTTTTCTTGTCTACAGTTTTCATTATAACTCACTCAACATGAAAGCATTTAATTTGTGCAATGGTTGTATTGTAAAGGTACGCTTATAAAATAGGACTTCTGTTTGGTTACTGATTGATGTTATGTTTAAAGAATAGAAGAATGGTGGGTGCGGGTGCCATGTTGACTCTGATTCAGATCCTCAGAAGCACTCTGGACTGTGGCCAGAGCTGCTATGAACTATACACCATGAAAGCACTTCCACAAATACTTAAGAACTGCCATTTCTCTTTTATATCTCTTAGATTCTCCATCCCTGTATTACCTGAGCATCTTCCAGCATTCAATGCAGGGCCATCATCTGACTTTTCTTCAAAAATTAGCCCTTTGAAATGTTTTTTTTGGGATGGAAGGAAGGTTTTTCCTTAAAATACATGTTTATTTCAATTACCTTTCCTCGTATAAATGTCTGTAACTCCTGCCATAAGCCTCTTTTGTGACATACTAAGAGTTGATGAATCTTGTTTTACGTTAGGTCCTGAAAGTGGTGGGCTTTGTCAGCCCAAAGATGTGGTGGTACTCCAGTTTGTAGTCGCTGGCCAGCTGTCAAGGAAGGCCTGGCTCCCCTGGGAGAAAGCAAGCAGCTCTCTTCTTCCCAGGGAGCAGAACAGCCCAGGACAGATAAGACACTTGGTACCAGCTGCAGCTTCTTTTAAAGCTGGTGCATAAAACCCCAGATATATTGTTTTGGACTGAAGAAATCTAAGGATAATTAAGTTCTAAACAATGAAGAAGTTATGAATTATATAGACTAAAATTGTCAGGAGTTGGGAAAATCTGTATTGTGTAATAAGAGAGACATATTTGAATACACACACACACGAGGTGTCTGTGTGCTCATATGCATATATATATATACACACATAGTAGTCCAAGCTACATGGCAGCTGTCAGGATCAACAAGAAATCCTGAATTTTTTCATGGTTGTTTGGTGGTTTGCAAACAGATGTTCTCCACTGAAGGAAGCACACAGTGCTGTCAATTGTTTCTTTCTGACTACTAACATTACCCATGTCTTGCTTAGATTTACCAGCAAGATACTGGACTAGCTGGTGGTACTTCATATGGTGTGAAAGATAAATAGAACTGACTGCTACCTCCATATGGTTGGGATTTGACTTCAAGAAATCTCTCAAGTGCAAATAGAATTTCTGTAGGACAGAGAAGCAGCATAAACTTGAGTGAAAAAGTAAATTTATAAAATTGAGTACTCTGTCCTCTGAAATATTTTCTGTGAATAAATGACTTTTTTTTTTAGACAGGTGGCAGCATTCAGGTGACTTTTGCCAAAACCTGATAGCGTATGTAAGTTGTATGACCTCTAGCTGAAGTTGATTCATTAGTACCATTATCTGTTCATATCCAGGCCTAATCTATGACTGGAAGAGATGCAGGAGGTTGGCAGAAGAGTACATTCTTCCATGTGATTCTTACCTTGGTCATGGGAAGGAGATTTAATTCTGTTTAATAACCAGCAAGTCCAGTTGCATCAGAAAACAGTTTCTTAAAAACTAATGTAGAACTGTTTTTATTAATTGTACGACTGATGTATTTCCCATAATATTTGCTGTTCCATAGTGTTTTGTATACTACTAACATTACATAAAATACATAAAATACATACATACATGAATGCCCAGTTGCTGCAGAACTGGAGTTAACGAAGCACTGTAAAAGTGAAATATGAAAAAAAATCATATTGATATTTCAGTGTGTACTTTAATTGTACTGAATCATTTACTAAATCAAAGACTGCTGAGTAAATTGATCATTTCTCTACAAGTTCACTGTTAAAGGAAAATGCCACTTAAAAGAAAAATGGAAAAGTTCAAACATAAAGATACCTTTGGCATCAGTAAACCAGGAGTGATATGTTCAGCAACAAAGGGAATTTAAAATCCTCTTGTTACAATTTGTGAATGTACTATTTTGTTTTGTTAATGATACAAAAGCTATAGAATATCAGGAAAATAAAAATTTCCTTTTTTTTTTTTTGCAAGAAGTCTTTTCAAAATAGGATTCTTTAGCTATCATGATGATTTATCTTCTATGGACTTATTTAATTAATTTTTTATTGTTTTCATAATTTTTAATTATTTATTTAATTTTTTTTTTATTCTACCCTTTACTATAATGTAGCTTTGGAAATGCTTATGTCAGCTGTAGAACTGAAAAATTTTGCATGAGACATTTTCACCAACTTTCATGTATGTTAATTTTATTCTCTGATCTTTTACTGTGTTAAATAAAACAAATGTTTTTCTCACTTTATCCTTTCTATTTTCTTCTAGAGGGGAGTGATTGTAGATTATTAATGAAGCTAAAGGGAAACAGACCCTTTAAACTTTTGTTTAGTATTTGATCTTCTAACATACATAGCAACACTTTTCAATCACCCACTGATTGTAATTCTTCTGAAAGTTTCAATGTAACCCAAAAATCAATATTAACAGATGTTGTTTGCTTAAGTCTGAAAGTGTTCCAGAAAAACGCTCGTCAAATGCATCCCATCTATGGTTTCATAAAGTTTCAGATTCACAGAATCAATATCAGCAGATGTTCACTACTTTTATTTTATTTTTTCCCAAGGCATTGCAGAAGTGCTTTTTCCAGCATAATTTTGAAAGCAAATTGAAACCACCGAGTGTATGACAGCTTTCACTGTTGCCAAAGAATATGCGCTTGTCAACTCCTTGAGAAATACATTGTCTTCATCTAATATCATTAGAGACCAATAATTAAACAGAAAAAGATGGTTTTAATTAGCGGATGATGAATGATTGTCTAAATCAATCTATAGTGTAGTCCATACTTGTTGAATTCTATGTTATGGCTAGATTAGCATTTCTTTATCTGGTGAGAATGTTGATGCAGAAAGGAAATATTACAGAGATAGTTAGAAGTAAGATAAGAAAAAACCACTTCAGTGTGCATTGGTTTTTAACAGTGGGGCTGGGATACTTTACAGTTTAGCATTTCTTTTAAAGGGCTGACATGAAATCTATAACTTCTGCACAGAGTATTGTAGGGCCTCTGTTTTAAAGAGTGTTTTAGAAGATTTCTGCCTACATAAAATAGTAAAAAAAAAAAAAAAAAAAAAAAAAAAAAAAAAAGGGGAAAGAAACCCCCAAACCTTTTTATTGGGCGGTTTGGAGGAAAGAGTTCTTAGCTGTTTTATCCCTCTTTTAGTACATTAAAAAAATGTAGTGGTTGAAACTTTGAAGCTGGCCTATGTAGTGAAGAAAGTGTAATCTAGTGAGGTTTGGGATTTGCTGCATGGGGTTGTTTTTGTGGTTAAAATAAAGTACATATACCTCAAATCAGTTATATAAACGTGTATGTGCTTCTCTGTGTATATATATAATAATTTCTGATAATTTCTGATTACAATTAGGCAACTCCTAGAAACAACAAAATGCATGTAGTGCAAGTTCTGGAAAAGTGATCAGGACTAATTATAAAATACATTTTATATTAATAAATATTTTTGTTGCCTGTCATATTAAAATGGCAATGACTTTTCATAATAAGTAAGAATATAATAATATGCTGATAAATTGCAGCAAGATAAAGTCTGCAGACAGATCTGCTTTAATATGATTACGTATCTCATGTCAGTAAGTTTTCTACAAATGGCATCATTTCGGTAGGAATAGCACTTGGTTGGTAGAATTATACATGCAACATCTCCAAGCTGATTACAGGTTCTAGTATATCATGGTTATAAAAATGTGGAGAGGGTTTTTTTGGTGAATTTAAACCATTGGTATGTTTATACCATACATCTGGGATTCTTCTGTGTGAGCTCTGAGCTAAAAGAAAACTGTGCAACTGTGTTAGCACAGCAGCAAGTCTACACAAATAAAGCTGCCTCTCAGCAGGGTTTATTAATGTAGGCATCACATCATGCTACTGCAGTTATATAGCTTTTTTTTTTTCAGGCTCAGAGGGTAGGCAGAGTGTGCTTACATCTGCCTGCAATACATAGCATAAACATATGCCAGGAGACTTGGCCCTGAGTTGTATTTATTTTAACAAAATTGTGGCAGTTATGATACCTGTTTATTATATTCAGATTTAGCATTCATCAAGAAGGAGCCAACATGCATAAATTAACTGGTTTTATTGTTGGATGGAGTGTAATAACAAACTGTACAGTTTTTTATAGTAGCAACTTTTTCTTTGGACCCTTTTATATATTTGTATCTGTGGCAGCTCCAGTGTGATTGCAAGTTCTAGTACATGATGCATTTTATTTTCATTGTTTCTTGTAGGATAGAATGAAAAGAGAAAAAATATAAAAACCTTTTACATTTCCTTGGTATACCTCAACTTGAGCAGTGGATTATTGATTATAAAGTTTCAGTATTCCTAGGACACTAATCAGTGATTTTTTAAATTTTTTTTTCCTCATAGATATAGTTCTTTTCTATAATGAACAGTACAATTGCTAGTACATATATATTCGTAACTAGTTAGAACAGGAGAGTAGGATGTGGAGAAGCCTAAGAGTACTGCTACTCTTTGGACACATTTTATGTTTATAGTTAAAAAAAAAAAATCAAAGATAATTTCCCCTCGTTTCATTTCTTACCATAAAAGGTAAAGTGAGGAATTTTCGGGGGGGGGGGGGGGGGGAGGGGGAAGAAAAAAAAAAGAAAAATCTGCAAAGAAAAAGAAATACCTGATCTAGGCTGTAACCACAAATCAATGTCCTTCATCAGATGGCTTAGCATCTCCATACTGTGACTTTTCTGACTGTGCTTAACCCCATGCCAGCATAGCCTTAGTAAAACCATATGGGCAATACCTTCCAGTAAAACAGGCTTTTCTGAAACAAAAGGGAGCCACAAAACCTTGTGCTGTTGTTCTTAGTCTAATTGCCACTCGTCTGGAGAATAATAATGTATAACTCCAGAACTTCTCTCCAGCCTTTCACCTAACATGAGAAAAGCTCTCTCCGTCCATATAAGGAAAGCTTCAGACCCTTTTTCCATCATAACTGTCTGTCTTGTTAGTAAAATAAATGAATTTGGAATCTTCGGTACTTCAGTGGACTTCTGCAGGTGCATCTGTGGCCAAGTGGAGGAATTTTCATTATATCCTTACTCAAATATTAAAATTTTTGAATTTTTTTTAAACATCGAAATATGTAAAAGTAAATGATTTCACAAGATAGCACCTTTGAGCAGTCAGTCCATATTAAACATTTAGGAAACAAGAAATGCTCTGTATCTATTATTAAAATGTGTCAGCACACAAGAGAAATTTTAGCAGACTGGTAATCTATGATAGAGACAATACCATCCTGGTTTCAGCCATGAACCTAAAAACTAATGTTCATTAGTTTCAGCTGATGGGTGACTGAAATACATGTGATTATAAGAGGGTAGAAGGTTATTGAGAAGAGTATATAAAGTATATACCTAGCTGCTAAAAAGTAAGAACATTAGGATTAGCTATGCATGTGGAGAATTTTTGAACTGAATTTTATTTTTCTAAGCATAGAAAAATATGTTTATTAAGATTCTACTGACTAATAGTAACATAAATTGATTCATTGTCTAGAAATTCAAGCACTTATTACAGTTCTTCTCACAGTCACCTGTCATCTCTGTCTGTTTTTCAGCCAGTCTTAAATTTTGCAGTGCTGGCCCATTTCTAGGATAAATAGGTATAATTCATATTGCCAGCTGCTGGGGACTACTGTATTTGCCAATAAATGGGTATCAGGAATAGCTGAATGAAGAGATGTTTGAATTGAGAAGAGAAAGTTTAAAATTAGCAAACAAGATGAATGCTATCAGATCTAAACTAATTTCTATCCAGATTCATCAAGGACACAGCTGCTGGAGTGTGTGACATGAGAGAGAAAGTCAAGGAATGTTTACTTGATAGAATGAAATATAGCAGGAATTTGCAGATTACATTAACTGAAATAATGTTGCATAAATACTTTTTTTTTTAGGGATTGTGAAATAATCAAGAAGAAATGGAATAAATATTTCACAAATAAACCTTCTCTGTGGCAAGATAATGTTCTGTACTTTAAAAAGGTGCTGCAGAGGAGAATACTAGTTAAGGCCAGTTTTGTTTAGAGAATGGACATCTTAGGGCTTTAAATCTAGATAAGTTCTAACACATAAAAAGCAAATTTATTCTTTCAAATAATTTCTATAAAGACTATTTTTCCTATTTTCACAATCAACTGAAATAATCAGCTAGGATTGCAGATGTCAGAGAGTTTTAAGTCCGTGACAGTTTAGATTTGCCTTCAGAATATTGAACCTAACTGTCAGATTTTGAACTTCACAGATTTTGAATAGTTTCTTCTAGACTAAGAAATTACTTAAAAGGGGGGGAGGGGAGGGGAGGGAAAGGAAAAATGTTTTATAATGACAAGTCTATCTTTAGTTTAAAAAAATAGTAAATTTCAGAGGACAAAGAAGAAAGTCCATGATAATATAGTTATGAAGCCTCTCAAATCAATGGGCATGTGCCTGGTAGTATTGTTGGCAACATATCCTCTGGCTTAGGAAGATAATTTTCAGACACAGAAGAGAGATCATACAGAGTTTTGTGACTGACAGGCTTGGCCTCCATTCAGTGGTGAGCTACAAAGTCACAGACTCTAATAGAAGAATTTTACTTTTCATATGGATTTGACAATACATTGAAATTAATTAACAGTGAAACTGAGTGTGAATGATGAGTTTGATCTTTCTAAGGAGCCTGCCCTTGAAATGGAAGAGATTGAAAGAAAAATACGTTTAGGATTAAACAGTCTAAAATGGATTATGCAAAAAGCATGATGACTTCTTAGATGAAATTATTAGTTCTAGAACTTGAATAGTGTAGAAATGAAGTACCCAATGGTATTGTGAGAGTCTAGGGCTGTGTTGACTTTAGAACTTGTATAAATTTTAGAATTCTCTATTATGTCCAATTTCTATTGACTGTCATGTGGAAGTTTTGAATAATGGACCTTGTGATGATGATATATGAAGTGCTGTAGAATTCCTACTAAGCAGGGTTTAATCACAAGAGCAGGCAAGGAAAAGTGATGTACACCACAAAATTATATAGGTATAGCCTATATATGATATAGCCTTGCTGTATCCCACAAAGGGCAGATCCTGTGTTATGAAGCAGGATAATCTTGTCAAGATGTGCTGATGGGCCTCACATTTAAAGAGTTGAGGAAGAAAAAAAATGTTCTTTTGGGTTTTGGAAGTGAGAATAGGTATATTTCTAAAGGGCAGGATTGAATAATGAAATTAGTGAAAATATGAGGAATTTGGGCTGCTGCTTTTATTATTTATCAATTAACTGTATGACATATTTGAGAAAAGGGTATATCTTTGAAAAGTTATGAAACAAGTAAAAATAAGCTGCTATCTCATCTTCTTTTTATTTTGTTACTGCTGAATAGCTCAAATCACACACCAGCTGCTGGCCAAAACAAAAAGTCCTTTTTTCAAAGAGTTTATCCAATAGGCAAATGGTAGAAAAATATTGGTCCATAATGTTCTATTGCTCTTCCAGATACTCATTTGAAACCATAAGACTCTTCATCATGTACTTTTAGTATTTTATTATTTGATTTATTCAGGCAGAAATGTTGTATTTATTCAAAATGTGCCCTGAGAAAGGGGAAATGGAAGTTCAAAACAGCTTTGTGAAATCAGCAACTCCTCTGTGTTTGACTCTCTACATTATTTTTTTGCTTTTTTAGAGGAGAATTCTTGATCTGCTATACTGAAGAGACTTTTCAGATACCCTTTTACGTACCTAACAGAATTCAGTGTTCTTTTCCTGTCTTTTCCCCTCCAGGACACAATTAATTCATTCTTGAGGTTTGTACATATGTTCAGATAGGGTGATATTTTCAGCATGGTGCCACAGCTGTGTTGCTCACAGTTGCTCTGAGCCACAGTTTGCTGAGGTTGTCAGCTTCAAATCATTCATTTAAACTATCTATTCATCTCTGCCACAGGTCTCAAAATGAGATGTATAGAGATTTTTACATTTTTTGGATGTCTAATAAGAAAGATAAAAATATGCACATGGTGGAGAATGACCACATATTTTAAGTGTGATTCATTACAGACTCTTGTCCAAAAAGACTTCTCACTTGAACTAGCATCTTCTTTACTCTCAGCTGCTGCAGCTGAAACTATGGATGGGGTATGTACATTCAAGGCAAGCTTCTTATTTAGCATTTCTGCCTTGCCAAATGAATCATAGATAGGAAATCACTCAGCTTGCCAAAATTTATCATACTGTGTCTCCAAAAGTGAAAACAGGTTTTTCATATAGCAAAGCAAATGCTGTGTTTTGCCACAGATAATATTTTGAAAGTTGGTACAAGGTATCTTTGTAGCACAGATATATTTTTTTCCAAACTGATTGCATACTTCAAAGTACCAAGCTTTTTGAGATCCTCTTAAAACTAATTAATCAACTTTGCAAACTGCGTATCTTCCTTTCAAGTAGAACCCACAATCCCTATACCTTGGGGAATAATTTTCTTGTTTTCCTAGCATTTTCCCAATCTAATTATTGTACCTCTAAAAAGGAGATTTGTTATTACACAACATGATTAATTAGATATGTTATTTCTTTATCAGGTGAGAAATCACCAAAGGATTGATGGTAAGCTTATGAAATCAACAAAGACTGTATAAGGCAAAATGCAATTACTTCTCAATTAAAAATCCATTTGACATATTTGAGAGATTAATAAACAAATTGGATTTGTTTCTAACAAAAATTATTGGATTTTTTAAAAAGAGGAATCATATTTGATACACCTCATGTGAATCTAAAGCATAAACCAAAGCAAAAGTATAAATTTAGTCAACTAGAGGTAGCAGAGACTTAATTTTTCAAACATGAACTCTAAAATGGCTGAATCATAAGTCAATATGTAACCTGGACTCTGCTACGTTCATTAACTAGCCATTTAATCACATTTAAACTCGTTTGAATTAGGGCATTGCATTCTTCCCCTTTTAACCTCATAAAATGCCTAAAATGCAAGTAGTCTTTACTACTTTTTTTACTTCTGGGACATCTATATACTCTGGATAAAGGTCTGTGAAGTAAAAGACAGTAGATTCAGTTTAAAAATACAAGCTTGAAAGTATTACCTAGTAGATAAAATATTATGTTCATTCTGGAAATTAGGAGTTCTTAAGATATAGGAAATCAGCTGTTTGCCCTCCTAAGCAGCTGTAAAACAGTCTTAGCAATGCCCAGTGATACAAAGAAGTACTTAAGCAGTTGACAGCATGAGCATTTTGTGTTACCTCTTAAAAAACATATGCCATAACAAATTTGATCTTACCACCAATATAAACAGTAATGTCAAAGAGCCACTCCTTTCACCCCGAGTTCCTACATATGGCCTGATTGCCAGTGATTCTGTGTACTTGCAAATTCCACTGACTTCTTTTGTGCTATTGTGTCACTAAAGTGTCAAAGTAGGGTTGGACTATGCCTGTTTTCACTTACAAAATCAAACAATCCATTTGATGTGTCATTTAGGAATCTTGAGGGACTTTTAAAATAAATGGATATTTATCCATTTTGCAAAAAACTGTAGGAAACAGAAACCCCTTCCTATAGATCTTGTGCTTAAATTTGATGGAACATATTCCCAGCATATTTTAGCAGAGCTGAACTTTTGTTGATTCTGTGCTATGGCTTTTCCAGGGAGAGTTCGTTCTTACAGCAAGACTAATTTCTTGACTTGTGCAGAGCCTGGAAAGCACGGATGAATGTTATGATAATAGTTGATCATCTTCTGGCCAAATGAGAATGTCTTTAGCACAGAAAACTTGTTCTGAATTGAGTCTTATTAATGCAAGTTGCAGGGTGTGAGGAAAGCGTCTGAAGCTGTAGGTTTTTCAATCAAAGAAAACTTTCATCATATTCAAATGTTATCTGGAGAGCCATATGGATAACTCTCTGGCAATCTGCCATTTATCAAGCATCTGATCTATCAGTTTCTATGTCTTCTTTTGAAAGCCTTATAGTAAAGGCCCACTGATTTTTCTTTTCAAACCTTAGCGATCAAGTAGGCTTTAAAACAAGAAGAGACATGATTTCATTATTTTGGATTCATAAACTCAGAGTTAGTGAATAGCTTCTCCCAGACTTTAGCTTTAAAGAATGGCAAAAGACTTTAATCATAATATAGAAATCATAGCATGTGGGGAGAAAAAAAATTATCTGGTAGGATTTAATCCTAAATTTTAGTCCTAATTAATCTTACAAATACTGCACAAGAGAAATGCAGTAATATTTGTTTCCAACATTTTCTCTAGGGTATATAGTATGTGGAATTATTGACATTATTTTTTAAAATATTTTAGTAGAGTAAAAATGAAGATGTGAGCAGATCAAAACTATTTAAAAGTTTGTCAACTTTTTTAAACTATTCTAGATGAAGAGGATTTTTGCTGTTGTGATAATCCAAATATTCTGATGCTTTTAAGTAAATGTCATTTTAAAATGGTTAAAGGAATAAAAAAAAGGAAGGGAAAATCTTTTTCTTAAGGCAGGTATTTACTATTCTATTACATACTTCCTAATAATAATAAGTAGAACTTCAGTGATTTGACTTGTATACAGAGTGACTGATGTGGGTATTTGTATGGCTTTTTATGTGCCAGTTAGCAGGCTGTAATGTTGATAAACTCCCTTTTAATTTCTGTCTTTGTGCTGTATGAAATATTTTATCTAATGAGATTCGGATACAGGTGAGCAGTGGAACCATTCCAAATTAAAAGCTGAAATGAAGTGCTTTTCAAAGTTTTAACTAGCTGGAGCTCCAGAAATATTCAAGATGACTGAATTCTTTCTAAACTTTGAGTACCTGAGTTAAAAGATGAGTAAATAAGCCTGGTAGCAGGCTGTCTCATCAAAACACGACAGTCGCAATAGAAAAAGCTTCAACCTTCCAGATTTAAAACCTATTACATAGCATTCATACTTAAAGCCATTGGTAGAATTCTTTAGAGAGACAGCCATGCAGTCAGCAGAATCAATAACCTTGGGGAAATAACTTGTATGAAATTTCTATCCCTCCACACCAATCACACTTTCTGAAGATACACATCCAGCTACAAATGCGCACATATTCTCTGGATTTAATCTCTCTAATACGCAATAGCAATAATCCAAGGCGGTCCAGGACAATAATCTGGGACGGTCATTACATAACCAAAATAACCTTTACAGAGAAAAAAAAATGTTATTGCAGGACAGCACATATTTTTCATATGTTGTTTTGTAAAGGGACCCCTGGATACTTAGCAAAAAGGGTTTTGTGCTCTTTAGGCCAAGTAGAGATATCAGTCAGGAGGAATGCTGGTGGAAGCCCAGGCATAATTTTTTGAACTAGCAAGTGTATGACTAGCAGCTCCTAATGCAAGTACAGGAATCCTGAGTGGCATGTGTTCTTCATTCCCAATTCCTAAATTCTTGTTCAAATGGAGAAAATGTGCATGTGTCTGCGTATTTCTTCTTCAAGAGTTCAGGCTTTTCCACTGGGACCCGATTGTGGTTTGCATGTGTTCTTACATCCTTACATTACTAACATTTCTTCCATCAAAGGTGGGTGACAAGTAGCCTATAGAAGTAAAGTGGAAATTATCTCACTCAGCATGGAAGAAAAATATCTCCAACAAGTAGAATAAGGAGATGTAACTTCTTGGCAAAAGGGAATTTTGTCTAAATTTCTTTAAAGGGTATTGGCTAATCTTGAGATTAAAAAAATCGTAGTTCAGTCTTACAGTGGTGAGCATCTGACATCAGAAAGTATTTTGGTTCATTCAATGTTTTACATAGGATAAGGGCTGCATATTTTCCCTGTATGACTGCATTTAATATTCCTATTGCTCATAGTATGCCTAGTGCTATGGCATATTTCTTTTCTCTGTTGTACAGTGAATGAATTTGATCCTGCATTCCACTTGGACCTTACTTCACTGGAAATGATAGAAAGCCTGTGACTCTGAATGCTGTTGCAGTTTTAGTTGGCTGTTTGATAAATGGCAACATGCGTGAGTGTTCCGGGATTTTGTTTCATTTCAGTTTACTAAAGGCCTAATGCAAAACCTATGGAGGCAACGGAAAAGCTTTTGTCTTAGGATTGGGCCCTAAAGAATTGCCAATATCTATTGAAAAACCATGTTGTACTTTTCAAATGAAAAGATCAGTCACAATTTCTAACTGACTGCAGTAACACCTTGATTAAAATAAGATAACTTGGTATTTTCTATTAGTAAAAAATGAGATTTTTCCCTTTGAAGTTTCATAAGGAAATACAGACTAAACTTAAATTTTCTGCATATAAGCTAATCGCATTTTCTTTGTAGTCTTAATGGTCTAAAGTTCTGGATCTTTGCTCCTCCAGTTTCAGCAAATGAATAATACCTGGAGGGACAGAAATTTCATATACTTTTTTCCCCCAAGGTTATCTATTCTGCTGACTGCATGGCTGTCTTTCTAAACCATTCTATCAATTGCTCAAGTGTGAATGCTATGTAATATGTTTTATATCTGGAAGGTTGAAGCTTTCTTCTCCTACTGGGAGTTTCATATTTTGATTAGACAGCCTTAGTTTCTTTTTCTACCTCCTAGGAATTCCTAAAAAATGATCTTCTTGTACAAACAGTTTGGCAACTACAACTTTATAGTTATGTAGAATTTACTTTCCTCAGTATAACAGTAGAACTACCCACCAATTTGAATTATCTTCCCCATCAGTAACGGCAGGCTACAAGTTCTTTATCATTGTAGTAAATATTATACTCAAATATGTATTTTAAAATATTATCTCCTCTAAAGGTTTTGGTCTTATAAATATGTTAACTTGTTTATTTATATTACATGCGCACTGTTACACGGTTTAAACCTCTTCTTGCTCGGCAGCAATCTAAGACTAAAGAAAATTGTCTCTAATTTAGAGGTCCTGCATTGCAATTGCACAAAAGCAGTTCTGGGAAATCTGGTTATTCTGTTTTATACATACCAGAATAGAGGACTCTTGGTCTACATGAGGATGCAGTTATTTAGGGGCAATGCAAAGAGTAATGAGTATGTGAATAAATGTAGCATCAGACTTAGCACTTATCCAACCAGCAGGAACTATGTTATTAACTCTGGTCACTTATGTAGTGAGTAGATTTCAGTACTGATTTAGTCATAGTTAAATGCTTTATATCCATGTAATCTCAGAAGCTATGAAAACTATCATTTCTGTTTTCTGCCTATGTTCAGAGTGGCTCAGAAGAGACCAGACAAGTTCATGCCAAGGAATTCATGAGAGGGTTATTAAGAGATGATGTGGAGCCGAGCAGGTTGCCGAGCTGAAAATGGTTGGAGGCTGAGAGTGCATGAAGGGAAAGGACTGTGTATGCTTGGCCTGGCCCTACACTCACCACAAGACATTCCTTTGTGGCTGTTTATGGAGAAAGGAGAATGAGCTCAGTGAACCTTTGCTCTGACTCAGTAATCCTGTTCTTCTGTTTATCTGTGTGATAACAGGAAGTAGAAGAAAGATAGAAATGGTTGTAATATTTAATTGAATTCAGTTGTTGGGACTTGTTTGGCTCTTGGATTTTTAGTGACTTCAGGGGCTTATCTGTGAGTGTTAATTAAGGAAGAACTCTCTAAAAGTGTCTGTTTCCCCAGAGTGCTCAATACCTGCTCAAACAGACCAGCATAAGAGCAAGGAGGTCCCTGTTCCTGCAGTCAAGCCAGCCTTGCCCAGGGTCCTTCTGTGTTGCTGGCTGGGAGATATTCTAGTAGAGGAGAGGCTATGTCACAGCACAGAAGATATTTTTTTGCTACCAGCAATGCACATGGTTGCTATTGCAATGGAAAGTTTTGCGTATGGACTGCTGACTTTGGAGTAAGTAGTCTGATCCGATAGAGGGATAGTTAATGAAACTGGCCAAACCCCTCTCTTAAACTCCCTCTTTTGACTGTAACTGTCAAAAATGCATCAAGACTGAAATGTTATTTTTTAAGACTGAAAAGACTGTGTTTCACTTACTGACCAAAGGAAAATAATTTGTGAGTTTCCATAGTGGCTGAAAAACCAGCGTGTTCTGGCTTTCAGCATCTCTCCTTCCGGCCTCCCCTGCCCGCATCTCCTCCCAAAACATTAGTCTAGGTTACCTTAATTATCTACTAGCAAAGCATCTATTTCAGCGCTTTGTCTGGCAGTGGCCAGTGCTATGTGTTTCAGAATAAATATACTATATAGCATGAAAAGAGCACTTACGGAAATCTCTTGTAGTCAGTGAATGGATGGCTTATGTCTTTCAGCAGGAGTTTATATTAATGTAGACACTTGTAATTAATTCCATTATGATTGTTTTCCACCCAGTTTGAATAACATTTACTTTTTTCTAGCTGGTCTTACACAGGCTCATATGGCAATTAGTTCCACAGGTAAATTGATGTAAGATGGAATGAAAAAAATTCTTTTGTTTGATATTTAAATCAGTTCTATTTACTGTCTTCCTGGCCTTGCAATCAGAGAAAAGAAACAGAAGTACCTGAACTGCCTTTTTGATTTTTTTTTTTTCCATGACACTGATTTGTTCAATGCCATATGTATTCCCCTGCATATAGCATCCTTTCTGCTTTCCATGGGTTTGGGTGGTTGTCGTGGTTTAAACCCAGCCAGCAACCAAGCACCACGCAGATGCTCGCTCGCTTCCCCCCCCACCCAGTGGGATGGGGGAGAGAATCAGGAAAAAAAAGTAAAACTCGTGGGTTGAGATAAGAACAGTTTAATAGAACAGAAAGGAAGAAAATAATAATGATAATAACAATAATAAAATGACAATAATGACAAAAGGATTGGAATATACAAAGCAAGTGATGCACAGTGCAATTGCTCACCACTCACTGACCGATGCCCAGTTAGTTCCCGAGCAGCGATTCCCCCAGGCCAGCTTCCCCCCAGTTTATATACTGGGCATGACATCACATGGTATGGAAAACCCCGTTGGCCAGTTTGGGTCGGCTGTCCTGGCCGTGTCCTCTGCCAACTCCTTGTGCCCCTCCAGCCTTCTTGCTGGCTGGGCATGAGAAGCTGAAAAATCCTGGACTTTAGACTAAACACTACTTAGCAACAACTGAAAACATCAGTGTGTTATCAACATTCTTCTCATACTGAACCCAAAACATAACACTATACCAGCTACAAGAAAGAAAATTAACTCTATCCCAGCTGAAACCAGGACGGTAGGTTTTTTTGTATTACTTGTTCTTTTTAAAAGCTGTGTAGTTTACAGAGTTAAATATGAGACATAAGAAAGATGCTTTCCATGAAACAACAGCCAAACATCTCCTTTGACTGATGTGATTGAGAGCAGAAAGACATAATTCCTGAAACAAATAAGCTTTTTAGTTTGCTTTTCTGAAGAAAACAGATGTTAGAGAACTATTACTTTCATATTTAGTACTGGAAATAATAATGTGTTTTTTAAGGACTGTACTATTTGTAGAGTGAAAATTTGAACTCTGCAGAGATTAAAACCACTCATTTATAACTTCTGCCACATTAAAGGTACTGAATGTAAATTGATTGGATTAAGCAAATACAATCTTGCAGTCTTTTTAAACATCTGTTATGTAAATACTCTATTTATCATTTAAAAGCAGATTTTTTACCTTTATAGTGTTTGCAAAAGATATATTTGGTTTAAATATTTTTGTATTCAGAATGGCACACATGTTATAGAGAATATTTTGTGGGAAAAAACAATCTGGCTGCTTAGACTGGGTCAATATATATTTTAACATAAAGTGAGCAATATATTGGGTCCTAAGTGTGATTTGAGTTTGCAGACAAGGTGAGCTATTCATCCCAGAAATACTAATCCCAAACATACCTTACTCACTCAAGATTATCTGACCTCATCAGTTCTTGAAACTAGTTCTTGAAACTACTCCTTCACCTCTTCCAAATGTCAATAAATCCAGCAAAGGTCTTATCTGGGCTCCAGCTGCCACAGTCATGCAGCTCTCTAGTCACAGTTTAGCAGGAGAGCTTTTGCTGATAGGCCTACACAAATGAAATGCATATTTTGAATGGTATCAAAAGACTCTCCAGAGTGTACAGGGATTTGAGAGCAGAATGTTTGGCCATGAAGTAAGTGGGATGGAGGTGCTTAGCTATAGCTTTTTAGGAAGCTAGCAGGTTAGATTCAGTTATTTCTTTTGGGAGAGATGAAGAACTTAGTAGCTGATGCAAACCTGTACTTTCCTGTGGCACGTGAGGGGGATACTGGCATTCGGCAAGAACACATTGGTATGAAGATGTTTATTTTTCTGATGCACAGACAACATAGGATTTTTAATGAGTGTTTGGTGGTTAGGAATAGAAAGCCAAGGAAATGCATCAGAAAGCCCTCAAATAAGCAAAACTATGTTGTTGTTGTTGTTTATGCAGTGTCTGACAGAGTGGTGATGTGTTTTGGTTTGATTTGTTTTTTTCCCAGGACCACACTGTTTTACCATGCTGTTGAGAACTTCTGTAGTAGTAAACTATCTGCAAGGTTGCTTCCAGATCAACCCCTTGTGAAGCCCAGGTAGTGCAGTAGGAAAATTGCCATGTTGCTCTAGGGTTCTCAGAAGTCTCAATCCCTCAGCTTCTTTAGGGCAAAGCTCCTTAATGAAATCACAATATTTGGATTGCACAGTCCCCAGGATATGTAAACATGCTGCCTAAACAGCTGTTAAATAATTGTCAATGTTTATTCAGGCTCTCAATCAGGGAGAGGTAGATTTTAACACACTTTATGGTGGGATCTCCATAGAGAACAAAGTTAATCCTTCCTGCTATGGATGTATTTAAGAGCTGCAGTGCTCTTTTCTGTTGTCACTGATTTACTGTGTGCTGACACAGTGCTTCCTATCCATTTGCACCCTACTTTGTTCAGAACTTTTGTACTAATGTTGGATTCAGATGATTATTAGGTATATTCAGAGAACTCCATGAAACTCTGTGATTTTAACAGACGGTGCAATCAAACCTGAAGTCTCAGCACAGTGATCTCTAAACAAGGCATGTTTGAACCAGTTTGTGTACAAAATTGCATGCAAGAGTTTGCACTTGTTCAAATGACATGACACAGCATGTAATATGGATATTTGCTGTAATACATCTGTACAGTTCTATGCTGCTTGATGCCTAAGGTTAGGCTTGTTGCTCCATACAGAGCATAATTTGTTTTCAGACAGAAAGATGTTCCAAGTGATAGAGCATAAAGTTAGGAACAATGTGTGAATCCACTAAAAGAAAAACAGTTTTTAGATAAGTATTGTGTGTTTGTGTCTTTGCAGCTTTGCACTTCATATTCAGGTTTTTTAAAGTGAAAATAGGGAGGAAAAAACCCAAACCATTCTCTGGATCTTGTGGGAAATTATTTTATAAGTGGAAGATCTAGTTTCCACATTAATATCCTGTATTTGATCACTACTTATGGTAAGGTATTTCATTGGTATAAAAATTAAAGGTTTAGTTTATCTTTATGCTTTGATGTGCTTGTGAAGTTTTCATTAAGAGTTAAACGAATACAGTAAGAAAAGACATGATTTCATGTCTTAAAAGTCAAGATCCTAAAGGGTAAATATAATATGAAAACTGTTACTGGATATATGATGTAAATATATGCAGTGTGATTGCTCTTTTCTAAATATTAGCTGTCCGACTTAGTACTTTGCACTGTGGCGTCGTGACAGCATGAGGCCTGATGTGATATAAATGATGCCAATCTATGCACTGTTGGCATGAGCATCTGTCTCCTTGGCAGACTCCAAAGGCAGCTCCTGGCAGCTTTGGAGTTGCCTCTAGGTCTATCATATGGTTAAGCTTCTGACTTTTTCTCTTTAGCTAAAGTCCACTCCATCTGGAACCAATTTAATTCTCTTTCACCTTTGATTCTGGAGAAACGCGTATGGTAACACTGTACATTCTGAACTGAGGACTCTGGAATTATTTAAGTGCTTATGGATGATAGACTTCTGCTGAGGTCTGAAACAAACTCTGGATGTTACACACTAGAACTGAAATCTGAAAAAGAATGAAACCAAAAGCTCTGTTTCATATAAAACTAACAGGGAAATTAAACTACAGTTTCTCTTTTGGTATTGTTTGGGGTTTTGTTGGGTTTTTTACAGTCAGTTCAGTAGTAATGTGGTTGCGTTTTACCTCTCAGTGCTGGCTAGGCTGCCAGACAAAATCTGAAATGCATAGTCAGCATCAAGGAGCAGAAGGAGGGTAAAAAAAGGCACAGTAGGTCTGATAGAGTTCTGGATTGACCTAGAAGGTTGTTACAGACCAAGGCATACTGCAGTCCCGAGATTTATCCAACGTATGCAACAGTTTGATTCAACGATGGGCATTCAACCTTAAAAATTCTAGCGTAGATCAGGGTCGTATTGTACCACATACCACAAAATTAAATTATTCTCCTCCTTCTTGCTTCTTGGACCAGTTTCTTTGTCTAAGGGCCAAGTATGAATAGTTTCTGGTCATAGCTGTGGTGGGATCTGGCCTTCTTATAGAGAGAGATAAACCAAAGGAAGTTTTCCAAAGAGATTACAAAACTGCCAAAATAAAATGGTCGTTCATTTTTTATTAAGTCCTTTTCTTTCTTTCATGCTCCTATATTGCCATTTAAACAGTCACGTTCCCTCACAGTCTCCTGGTAACATCAATGTTACATGAAACAACATGAAAAGAGGAAGGCTCATCAAAAGTGGAATGTTTCATACTCATAGTTACTGAAATACAGCACCTTTGGTCAGAGGTACAAAACCAACAAAAACAAAGTCATATGCATTGGAAAAAACGAAGAAAATGGAGGATGGGAAGAAACAGAGCTTCTCTGTAGTAAAAGCAGACAGCTTGTTCACTCATCCTGTGGATCCCAGCACACTTCTTAGGGTCTCTGTGACATCTGGCTCACTTGCTTTGGTTTCTCTTCACTCTTTCTCTCACACCAGGAGAGGGCTGTACATGCTGCTCCATCCTGCCATGCCAATTACAGCAAGGGGATAATGACAGTGACTCCATTCCAATGCTGTCTAGGCTTATAGCTGATTAGACAGATGGGCAAAAACATGGGAAAGACTTGACTGTAACTTTGAGGACTGTGATCTGAAAAGCGAGAAACTTATTTTTCCTTCTTGCTTAGGTATAGCATAGACTTTCACATGCTTTTCATGGTAGAGTCAGATCTTAACCAAAGTCCAGTTACTGGGTCTTTTTCTGGCTCGTCTAATGTATCCCATTTCCTCTGTCTGTGAAGATGACTTATGCAGACAAAGGAAAAATGCTCTTGGGAGCTACCATGTTGATAAGCCTTACCTAAAGTACTTCGTTATGTCCTCCCAGGAGTAAACAGTGCATCTGAATGCTCGGACATTAATTTTCATTGCGCAACTTGAACCTCATTTGATTCTGTTAGCCTCTGAGAATCATTCAGATCAGTCCAAGCAATCTGTGAACCCTGACATCAATTTGTCTGCCAAAGTCACCAGTTTAATAAATAATGGTATTAGCCAGGTAAAGGTTATGTCCCTTTAATATTCATATAATAGTTCACTATGCATTTTTATATCTTGTTTGAGCAGTCACCTGGAAAGACAGCAAGCTTGAAAAGCTTCTTTTGAAGAGAGTAATGCTAGATGCCAGGTTGTCACACAATATGTTGTTTCCCCTCCTTTGCTGCATATCTAGGAGGTGAGCTTCTGTGATGGAGATGACTGAGGAAAGACACTAATTTGGGGTTTGACATTTGACAGACAAAAATAGATGCAAGATGAAGAATGTTGTTACAGGTATAAAAATAAGCAAGAAATCAAAATGATCAGAAACAGGGAGAAGCAGGTGACTCATTGTGAAATAAAAGAAACCATTAAGGATAGCTTACTTTTGAGTCTTCTCTTGATTTACTTTGGGGCTTTCAAACCACTGCTGATTCCTCCTCTAAATCAGTGCTGATGGTCTTGATACTTGGTAGTGAAAACCTTTTTCTTATTCTGCACTGGTTTTAGCATCTTATTTACTTGTAAATGTAGCTGCCAGATTATATAACTGCCAGATCACGCAACTCCTACACAAATTCCCAACAGAAACAGGATTAACTGAGGAGGTAAATACTTCACCAGTCAATGTCTTTGCAGACCACAATTGGCAAAGGTACAACAGAAAACTTAGTCCATAGTCTTTAGTCTCTGTATTGCTGTCTTGTTCCTGCATTGTAAGAAAAGGTTAGGAAATTAGAATATCTGTAAAGTTATCATATAAATGAACTGCCACTTGTAGATGATTGTAAGATCTGAAGACATATGGTTACAAAGCAATGTATGCATACCCTTTAAAATACAAAGTTGGCCTGTTTTATGAAAAACAGATATTTAAGAAGGGGGAAATATTTCAAGGAACCTAAAAAATACTGTTAGAATACTGATGACTCTCTTGTACACTCAACCTGGGAATCCTTTGGTGTAGATCTGTCACTTTTTTCTTGACGGATGTATTTTGTTTAAGGCATGTTCTGGTAATAGATGCTGTAAGTGCAGCCTGCTGCACAACACCAAGGGCCATCTCAGAATAATAGAAAGTTTAGAGCTTGAAACCATCCATCACAAGGAAAGACTACCTGAGATGTGTGATTCAAATAAATGTCTGTATATGACTCAAAAACTGATAGCAACTTCATTTCTTTTGTGCTTTAAAGAAGATTAGGATAACTTTTCACCCTAACTTCACCAAAATAGCCCTAGCCTTTAAACTTCATATGACTAAAGTCAGAAATGAAAGAAAAGGGGACATCTTTTGCACTTCATGGGTTGATTTATGATTGATTTGAGATCAGACTCTCCCTTTTTTAAAAAAGCCCAGCAGCATGAAATATGCAAGCAGTATTTTTGTTCTACGAACAATAGTCCTTTTATGTACCAAAAGGATAAGTCAACTTGTGCTAAATAGGAGAGAGGAGGAAAGGTGCCTAAAGATGTAAAGGTTTATTATTCTACAATATATGCCCCTGGTCATTTCCATCAAACAACTTTAGAATGTTCAAACCCCTGCAGTTATTATGGCCCAGTTCAGGTATGTTGTGGTGTAGTCTGTCTAAGACTTAACTCCATGAAACTGCTATCCTGTTAGAAGGAATGGCACATTCTAGCTCTGAATTATGATTATTTTCCCAAAACAGATGAGGAAAGTGCTGCATTTCTTCTGTGTGGAGATATTTTCAGTTCTTAAGGTGGCCTGATAGAAGTGGGACATATTTCAAAACACTTAGAATATATTAAGTATCATTACACATACAGTAGCACACATCTAATTAACACAGAAAGACATTTCTATAGAGATGGCAAAAGAAAACCTTATGTAAAATGCATTTAAGCTACATGGACTTGTGCAGTACCAGAACAAGAAGGTATAACAAACAGATGATACACTTTTTCATACATTGTTTTCTGTCCTGTTCCTTAGAATAAAAACCTCATCATGACTGACTTTGAAGCTCTATGAATTGGCAATTTAAAATCTAATTATTATTAAAATTTAATATTTCTATTTTAAAAGTCTGCAAGGAGCCAAAAACTACTTAGTCCTTGCCGCACCGATCTCACATTCTAGATTAAAACCGAGTGAAATAAGCAAAAAGGGCTCAGTTGGAGTAGGGATACAAGAAAGACACAGCACAAGGACAACTTCTTGGATGCATATGTTCTGACTTGTTGATTTTCTTGTAGTTTGAAACCAGGAGAATCTTAGAATAATTATACTTGGTAATCTCTTTCTCTTTTTTTTTTTTTGTGGAAAACCAGTTTCAGTCTAAAAAGGAAAAATGCCACAACACACACTATTACAATTCCTTAAATATTCCTGATAGTTTGAATTTTCTTAACTATTTCTGATAGGTCCAAGTGCTTTACATTTGCAGTTTAAAGGCATATGAAGAGAGGAAACCAAACCAAACCAAACCAAACCAAAATAAAATTACGACATCCTACCTGCTACGTGTTGTTTCAGTTAATAATTTAATTGAATTAAACAACTGGGTTAATAGCCCTCTTGTCATCACTAAACATGTCTATAAACAAACAAAGGGAGAGAGAGAGTTATGACCTTTAGCCGTATAGAGGTGTTTGGGATTGAGGATTATTACAAAAATGACTCTGCCAGGTGTACAGCATTAGGTAAGATGGATGTTAAAATGTTGTTGAGTCCATAGGTCTTCTACATAAGAGGGGTGGTCTATTCTACCAACCTTAAAAAAAAAAAAAAATTAAATTATTGTTTCTTTATACTAGAAGTCAATGGAGAATATCTCTAGTGTGAGTTCAGGATATGAACAAGTTTGTTCTGTGATCTTGCATGTTCTAGCCTTTTTGGGAATTAAAAAAAAAAAAAGTATCTCCTTTTATGCTGGTTGAGAATGAGAGAGTAAAATGTATTTTCTTGGGGAATAAAATCTTGAAGCTTTATACAGGTTTTCCTTTGGCAAACTTGCTAATGATCTGTTTTGAACACATTTAGAAAAAATAGCTTCCCAGTAGGAGACATTTGTAGTAGAAGACAGTGAGTTCCAATTTTGTGAAGTGTTTGATGAGGGAGAACAGCATATATGAGGAAAGGAATAAAATCTGAGTGTTGCCTCTTTCTCTTAAATGCTTAGATAAACAGCAAAGATCCTACTAAGCCAATGTTTCTTTTCAGTTGTAGATAATATACAGTTTTACTTTCATGTTTCAAAGAGGTTATGCTGCTTGTACAGGACCATGCAGACAGTTGATGCTAGAGATAGAAACAGAGTTCCTGATTTTCTATCCCACAGTACATTTAAGTCACTGTAGAACAGGGTTGTACAACAGGGCAAATAATGAGCTCTACACTCAAAATAAAATAAATCACTTGGGGTAGTCTTTCTTTTGAAACTATTTTGATTTCCCTTGAATTAGCAATCCTTTTTCATAGTAATTTCTCTAATCATTGCTCTAAGGTTTTTTTACAAGCTATATCAAAGGTGGAAGAACCATAGGAATAAAATCCATATATGTCTTTGGAACTTTTATTTCTTTAGGTTTAAGATATGTGAATATCCACATGCCTAACCAGGTCTGTGCTCTAAAAATTAGAGTGATAAAGAAATATTTTAAAGAAAGTGTGGAATTTGAAGCGAGATGTAGAGTATATGCTAGCATATGGGAAGAATTGTATGCAGAATGTATGGCAATGAACTTTCTGCTAAGAATAAGAGGAAAACATAACAAGTTCTGCAAGGGGGGTGTTAGGGTTTACTGAATAAATTTTCTCCATGAAAAACCTTCCTAACATCTCAAAAACCAAATCCTTAATCAGCTAGAGAGCCTGCACAGTGCGCAGCGACTAAATGCCCCGCAAACTCCCTGTCCACCAAGGACAATGGTTTATAGAAAGCTTTGACTAAGAAAGACCTCGCTCACTGTTTTCCCTCTAGCTCACATATCATTTTGTGTCACCTTAAGCAGTAAGGCCAGTACTAACCTTGCAGGGAGGAAAAAGGAAGGCAGATTAGGAAAGGTCCACAAGAGATGGTGAGCTCTCTCTGGCCCTTTTATCACCATTAAAGTAAGACATTAAATATACTTTTCAAAGTACAATGGTGCTCCAAAATTATCAGCCTTGCCTTAAGAATAACATCCTACAGCACCAGTTAGTATTCTAATGTTAAACTGATTTCCTCCATTATAAAAAGAATACTGATTGGTAGTTATTCTTGCTGTCACGTGTTTCTGAATTATGAATTCCTTATTAATCTGTGCAAGAATAATAGTTACAATATACGAACCAAAATACTTAGCTGCCTTATGATGGAACATGAAAAAACCCTACACAGGTTCACATCATCTATATGGGCAAAATTTAGCTTATTTTTGTAGAGAAGAGAAGTCTGGTCAGGTCACATGCTGTCTTAACAAGTATCTCTTGCCTAAAATACTAATGTCAATATAATGGATTAGGACAGCAGTGTCAAATTCAATTACTCATTTAGGTTAGACCCAGTTTCCTTGATGGCTGTAAGATCATTAGGGAACAGAAACTTGATATGATAATGAAAATAGGTTTTGATATAGGGAATAAACTGATAAATCACCAGAAGATTATTTTGTGGCTAGTTGACACAGTGGCCTATTAGTAGCTTAGTGGCCACCTTGATGCCTTTTTTAGGAACTAAACATATTTGGAAATTAGAAAAAATTCTTACAGACAGCTAGGATTTTCCTGCAACTCTAGAATTACTTGTATAACAGACATTTGGGGTTATAAACAAAGAAAGTGATGCTATCACAGGAAATAGGAAAGCACTGTGAAAAATCATCCACTTGCTTCCAGTATACGAGGAACATTAAAGGGCAATGGCCAGGTAAGACAGGGATATAGATATGGTCTGACCATTTTGTGCTGTGGAGAGAACCAGCTAGGCTGGGAAAGTAAAAAGAAGGTCTCCCAAACTTTGCACCTTACTCTGTGATCTCTTATCAGATTTTGACCGAGTAAAAGTTTTTTGTTGCTGCATTACTTCATTTCTTTGATTCTAAGAATTAATGTAAGTGCTTGTTGCTTGCATGGCAGTCTTTCAGCCAGTTAGAAATTAAGATTTCAGAAATGAAGCTTATTGGAGCTGTTTCTGAGCTGACTATTTTTATGTTACTGAAATATTGCTGGTTTACACAAGCTGAAGTATTTGGGCTGGAACTAGCAACCAAGAAGCTATAACTAATGTGACTTTTTTCTTCTTGACTCTGGGAAGGCAAATTGTCTTCATGACTATTTGTATAATATCTACATCTGGGAATTAAGTTATGTTGTTTGGCCTTACTTTGGCTGTTTCCAGGCACTCTGGAGTCCTGAATGCTTTAGGCCCATCCCTGACACGTTTGTTACATATTCCATCTTTTTTTAGTCATTAAAGGACAACTGTCTGACCATCTTACATAATTCTGGTGCGAAACCAACCAGCCCTTGATCGTAATGAGGGCTCACAAATATTCTCATTTCACAAAAAGGATGGTAAGGCACTCTTTTTTTTGATTCATAGGTTCAAATCCTATTAACATTTGTATATCCTGGCATTGTGTAGCATAGAAAGTAGAGATGAGATGACCCGAGAAAGCTTATTGAGAAAACAAGACAAGAGATGACAAGGAGACATTGTATGAATCAGAGATGTTCTGAAGCATGGAAAGAATACATGGAGGAAGAGTGGAAGGAGAAGGAGGTGGAAATAGCTGATAGATGATATAATTTTGGTTTTCAGGAATTAGTGGGCTCTTGAGATGTGTAGTTAAAAAGAAGGTAGCTATACAGAAATAGCTGAAAGCCATTATGATTTCCTGAACAAAGAGTTAATTGCTTTGTGAGAAATGCAGTCTGTAAGTGTATACACTTTATAGTTGGAGCGTATATTTTGCTTGAGTAGTCATTTGCAAACAAAAGGAACTTTCAAGGAAATCAAAAGAATCTGTGAGTTCATACTGAATTCAAGACATGGTTTCAGTCAAAAATGAAGGAAGAAGGAAATTGAAACCATACTGTGAAATAATTGTGGTTTTAGTTTGGTACTGCTAAACTGTTTTGTTTCAAAATGTTTTGCAATTAACTTTTTAAGCTGCAAAATAGTATTTTGGTTTTAAAGATTAACAAAAAGAACAAAAGCATATACTATAGGTTTTGGTTTAGAACAAAAGAAAAATCTGGGTTGGCCCCGAAATTCCACTGTATGAGATTTTGTTTTGTTTCTCTGAAATAAAGTGGGGGGAAAATACTTCAGTTTCATGCCCAAATTATTTTTCTTGGACACAGCTCTCATATTCAACTTCAACATGTAGTTGCTTATATGTACCGTATGTACCTGTAGCTGTCAAAGTAAAAAATTCAGGAAAAGGAAATTCAGGAAAAATGCCTTTTTCTGGGAAATATTCTGAAAAGAAAAAGGAGGATCAGAGTGCTGAATTGTACAAAGAATGCTAAATGCTCATATATAATATTCTGAGTACAGTAATAGTTATCTAGTATTGTTCTCAATCTTCTGCAGTACAATAACATACTTAAAATTGTGAAAAAGAGACAGAAGATAGGTCATGTGTCTGAGAGTTAGGAAGTACTAGGAAATACTTTAATCCTGTCTTTGTACTGAACTTTTAAACTTCATAAAAAAATGAATCTTCTTTAAAGGAGTGCAGACTGTTCATACATCACTGAAAATTCTTCCTGTTTTCTGTTTTCTCAATTATTCTAGCTTGAGATGTCAATTGCATACATGTTGGGAATAAAGATAGCATTTTCTATTATGATTTGCAGTTGATTCTCCATAAGCTAACATAACTTTTCAAGTCATGTATGATGCATCACTGTCATTGATTTGAATTGGGGGAAATTTTTTTTTTGGTGAAAATATACATAATTGTGAGGAAACCACAGACTTAAAGAAATTATTTGATTTTATAAAGATTTTACAAGTATTTATAGAGAGCTTCTCCCCAGTGTCTGAACACCTGACATACAGCTAAGAGCAGAGTAGGCATCATTTGCTACAATTTATAAAGCTTTTTTGATTATATCTTCTGTTGGTAAAGGGTCTGTTTCACCTAGTCAGATCTGATCAACTGCCAGAGCAGTCATCTTCTTATAAACAGTGCTTTTGGGGGCTTCCTTCTGGAAGGGACAGACAGAGTTTACCTGAGAACTCATGTGTCAATTGAAAAGGGCTTGATCTATCCCCTGTGTTTAACTTAGCCATTTAGCTGTTTTAAATGAGGAAGTCACTGTCCGATATGTTTTGAATTAATGCCTTGGTAAATCCTTTCATTTTTGTGTTGGCTTCTTAATTAGTAGCAAGAACTAGTAAGGAGAAAATTAAAATCTTCGTTTCTTTGGACCATTTTTTTTTTTGGTCTTTTATAGCTTCAGTTTTTCCTTAACAGTAAAAATAATAAGAAAACAGATAAATACAACATTTGAGTTATACGTGCTCTCTTATAAACTGAGTGTGTACACTGACCAAGTCAGAAAAAAAAAAAAAAATTTATGATAAATCTGTCAATTCTAATAGAATAGATAAAACTAGATATTCTGATATTATATTAAGCAATTAAACAAGTATTTTAACCAGTATACTTTCATGGCAAAAAATAATATTTTAATATTATTTTAACTAAAGTTAATTATTTTAACTTAAAGTTAATTATTTTAACTTTAATATTTTATTAAAGATACATTAAACCAAACCTGCTAAAACATTAGGACTAATGTACTGAAATTTGCACTTCAATAGCATCTCTCTTTCCTCAACTAAGGCAAGCTTTTGTATGGACTAAATACAAAACACTCCTTGATTGTCTTCCTTTGTCCCATTTTGACAGTAGCGATGGTGGTAGAATTTGCTGTTACAGTGGAAGAATAAGAGAAAGACTGGAGTTTCTTTGTTTAATTTGAAGCCTTTTACTGCCAAGCTAAACGTACAGGAAGCAAGAGGGAAAAGAACAAAGCAGATGAAAGTAGTTTCTGCTTCAGGTATTGAATCCACTTCCTACATCCACTGCAGTGGTTAGATAGGTGGAACACACTGTCTTTTCAGGCTTACAGAGATCTGGAAAATTTGTTGCAGAACAAACTTGTTTAAAGTAATAACCTGTATTGCCTTTCTGGTAAGGAATTCACGGACATCTTGTGAGAGCTGGCATGCTAAGCCATGAAAATTAGACGGAGAAGAGGGAGGGGTAGAAAACCGTACAAGAAAAATATGTTGTAAAGAGAAGAGACTTGAGGAAAAAGGTGCAAAAAGTAGCATAAGGGTTATTTAATCTATTGTTTAGAAAGACTAAGGCAGTTAGCTGGCAGAGTAGTTAGCAATGTTGCTTGTACAGTATCTCTTTACTTCTGTGAAAATATCTCTAAAAATCATGTGATAAATGCAGCAGTAAATTCCAGAGTCACAAAATGATCGTACACCTTGCTCTGTTAGCCCATTCATTCTTTTCCTCCCAAACGCAAAGAACAACGATGAGGGACACAAGAATATCCTCTACATAGTATGTATTTGTGACTCACATTTTGGGTCGCTGAAATCCTGATCCTCATTCCTTACTTTTACAAGTTTCAATTTTAAGTCATCTGATGCACATAGCAGATGGATTTGGGTATGTTAAGTTATGTAGGACAAAATATCTAGGACAATTTAAAATACAGACTTGCACTAAAAAAAGCAGACTATTTAACTGGAAACAGATGTCATTAGCCTTTTTCCCAGTCAATTAAAATTTCCTCTAAAGTGATCACAGTATATCAATAAATCTGATCTGTGAAAATCTCTTAGATTTCTGATCATATTTCTGCATTCCAAATCTTATTATACAGGTATGTGCGCCCATTAAACTTAAATTTCTAAAATTAAAAATACATTAAGTAAAGGTAAGCAAAATTTCATCTATGTCTGTATATATACATGTTTGTAGCAAAGTTGAAGAGTGTTATGGAGATACATTGGCTGGATGAAATGGCTGTTTTTACAAAATCCAGTATACAAATATGATAGAAAAATTCCAAAGCAGAAGAAAAACAAAAACAAATGTCCAAATGTTAAATGCTGTCATGAAACAAAATTGTAAGAGCCATCAGGGGGATGGCATTAATCTCCCTATCAGTTTTCTGTAAACAGATTAGATGTTTTCACTTGGAAATTCATTGCAAAGTAAAGTAAGGATGATTCCCGAAGTGCAGATTTAAACTCCTATTGTTATCTGCGGAGAATGTGCTGTGAGTAAGAACTTTAGCTCGATCACATACTGGAACGTGCAGCTCTGCTGTTTGCAAAATTGTTCAGACAAAATCCTGCAGGATCTCTGCAGTATGCTATGGAAACAGCAGTGGAGCATGGGTCAGAATGTATATGATAAAACCTACTTTGTTTAAAATTCTGTGATCATGAAGAATGAATGGATTTTGGACTGGAAAAGCAAACAGTCAAATAATTTGTGTCATCTTTGCAATATGTATGGTACAGCTTCTAACGTTTCTAATGTGTCACAGATGGTCTGGTTGGGCAGAAGGACTGCCAAAAGTGAATGTATGAAATTAATCTCTTTTTCACCATATCGCACCATCTGTTGCCAGTTCATTGCTTCTGTTACTAATAACAAATAATTAATAATAATTGCAATAATTTAATTAATAAGTTCCTGCTTCATTTGAAACCATTTTTATTGGGGTTTACTGTTTTAGTCTCCTGTTTTCATACGTGTAGATTAAGGAAAGAAGATTTAACCCTTTTTCTGGGTGACAAAAACATCTTAAGTTAATTGTGCATCTACTCTTAATGCTTATATATAAGCCCTAACAAAGTATCTTTGTCTAGAGAGTCACTGTTGTCACTGAGGCTGAAGAATGAATTTTAGAGTTTTGCTGGATTTTGATTATAATGAGCGTACTTGTCATGTTAATATTAGGTAAAGTCAAGCTGCATGAAGGTGATGATCTCTAACTAGCGATGTCATTATTCTAATATTGTTCTTTCAGAGAAATAATTATATTCAGCTTGGAAAAGATAAAATTGTCTTTCAGTTTATTCTCTTTCCACAATATATTTCTCCCACATTCCTGACTGTTTTCTCAGTTTTCATGTTTCTTCCCACAACTACAGATTTCTCATTTATTTTTGTTGCATACATTATGCCCTTTTCAGTGTTTTCTGATTATTACCATATTAAATCTTCACCTTCTCTAGGCAAATCATTTCTCAAAAATTTCTGATACCATAATTTTGTGTCAGTGCTACAGGATTTCAGGCATCTAAAATAATTTATTATGGGTAATAACTACAGTTTTTACATCTTTTTCTTGTAAAAGTGTTTTCAAACTTAATAAGGCATAAACATGTTTATACTAAGATGAAAGGTTCCAATAATAACCACAAACACTGTTCTTCATGATTTGACTTCTTCATATATGTATGTTAATTCAATAATTTGCCCCAGGCATATTTAGTTACTTATTTTATTTCCTTTTATATTAGATTTTTATTTTTCCTATATGACGCTTCATGTCTATTTGCTCCTTCTAATTCCAAAGCATTCACAGTTGTGTCAAACTGTCAAGCGGCTAACCCACTGGCTGGGGCAGAGAGACAAAGGAACACAACTTGACCTAGCTGCTGTTTTTCCCCTCTTACTCTACTCTACATCCCACTCTCCGACTCCAGGCAGAAATTGAGAAAAAATAGTCCCTCTACTTCCTACCGGGGTGTGCACTAGCCCCCCCTATACTCATACAATGGAGTACATCAATTACTTCTGCTTTTTTGTTCCTTCACAAGGCCAAGATTGATCCTTTCCCTCATACTTTACTGTCTTTTACATGTTCACAATATATTACTGTGGTATCAGTTTTTAATGTATGAGCATTGTTTACCTTGGCATATATTAAAAAGTAGTCTGATTGATGTCGTGTGAAACTGGCAAATGATTCTTCTTTGATAGCAGCATCCGCTCCTTTTTTTGATAAATATTTACATCCAGGAATCCTGTTTTTTAGAAAACAGAAATTATTAATGCTGTAGTATATTCAGTGCAGTTTACTTTATCATAATCAAACTCATCTGTTTCAGGTTAAGATGAAGGAAATGCTGAAGTTATGTATCAGGTGGTATGTCCGAAGAGAAAATTTCCCTTCCTCTCTCCTCCCTCACACCTGAATTTAGCTCATAACATGGGAAATTACATGCAGGTTTATATGCTGCCTGATACATCTGGGTGAAAGTTCCTGCATCGGAATGATCAGCAGGAGTTCTGGTTTTGAATTTAGAAGTCCCCAAAGAAAGTTTTCCTGGGATTGTTCTTTTTAACCTTCAGCATTACATCTGTCCCTCAGTGTAAATGCTCACTTTTAAAAATCCACTTAACATATGGCCTAGATACACTGCACTAATGGATTCCATGTGTTAATTATGCATAAACCAACACAGAAGAAAGTTGGTAAGTGTTCTAGGTGTTTTTTGCATTGTTTTTTGCCTCTTTTTTAAAGTAGTATATAAAGTTTTGAAGGAGTTTCTTAAGAATGATGATGCAGAAAAATAAGATGGAAAAAATGCAATGGTCAGCAGGCTCAGCAATTCTTGTTTTTTCTTTTGTAGCAATGTATTTTTATGAAATTTTATGACTATATTTACA
Source organism: Aquila chrysaetos chrysaetos (assembly GCF_900496995.4). Lineage (NCBI taxonomy): Eukaryota > Metazoa > Chordata > Aves > Accipitriformes > Accipitridae > Aquila > Aquila chrysaetos. Next base: position 4,724,781 of record NC_044024.1, on the reverse strand, counting down.
AGGATAGTAAATCTTACCCACTTTCTTCTCTTTTTTCTTCTTTCTCTTCACTTTTTTCTATGAATATAAGATCATATTTTGCAATACATTGGCAGTGAGCATCCTCAAACCATAGTCAATTTTGCAAGGTTCGATATACTTTAAGTTATTTTGACAATTCAAATTATTAATATCTTTCTCTTTGAAAGTAGTTGTCTTTTGAAAATGTTTTGTGTGTTTCCATAATACAAGTCTCAGCTTAATTAACATCATATGTTTATGTTTGTGTGTGTTTGTATAGAACAATTTCTAAACCTGGCAGAGCCTTTCTACTTTATAAGATACATCATGGCAACAAATGTTTCACTGATCACGCAGTATATGAACTAAATGTGTGTATCAAAAATATTCTTCAGATAATTACTAGAAAATAAAATATTGTAGAGCTGTCATGAAACTCGCTATACCTAAATGAAATCTTGCTTTTACGTGACACTGCAAGAGACTTTAAAAAAAATCAGTTATTTATCTATCTCTCCTATTCTATAATGTCAAGTTTGATCATGACTGCCTATCATGTCTTATTTCTGAAGAATGAAGTATGAATATTCTTTTGCTAACAAAACAACAGCAAATGACATAGCGGGTTTTTGTAGTAGTACTACTACATAAAGATTGTAAAGACTCAACAGTATGATTTTTTTTTTGAAAAAAGTGGTGGAAGAATGATTTGCATATATCCATAGGGATCTTCCTACTTATTTCAATCAGCTCTGGATTGTTCCCATCTGTGTACCGTGCTGAGGACTTCAGAACATTCTGGATGTCTCACTGCAAGGAAATTTGACGAAGAAATTCTTTTTTTTTTTATTCAGTAAGTGCTTCTACATCTCAAAAAGCAGAGCACACAGGAAAAATGGCTTTTCTATTTTTTTGCTTTTGGAAGGTTTAAATGTAGATGCACTGCAGTAATCTGATTCAGAATAATGTAAGTGTTATTTTAAAAATTAGATACCATATTAAAGAAACATATTGAAGTCTTGTAAAATAGGTTTCTTGCCTTACTATTTGCTTAAGGTTTAGTAATACTGGTCACATGTAATCCTTGTTTTCGTCTTCCAAGCCAGCTGAATTTTTATCTGTACATGTTCACCAGAACTGTGTGGAGGGGCATATCACAGTTGAGGAGCAACGTGAATTGGATGTCATTTTCTGTGCCACTTGCGTAATCTGTAATAACAGAGGCATCTAATAACCTCCATTTCTTACTGACAGCTCACTGAGCTGGGAACGCAGGTTTCTTGCTGCTAGCCAGGAGCGGTTTTGTTGACAGAACTCTGGAGAAGTTGCCTTAGATTTAAGGGTATGCTGAAAGATAGCCCGTTGTGCTGGTGGAGAGGAGCTAAGTAGAAGTCCTCAAAATCTGTCTTAATTATGGATTTTGCCAATACATGAATGCAGTGAGAAAATCCCACTCTTTCCATGTGCTCACACGAAGGAAATATAAAAAAGATTAGAGCGTGGCTGATTCTTACAATTTTGGGTTCTTTCTCACGAGGCAGTAAGGTAATTGTTCCACAGCCTGTGTGTTGTATTTCTTTTCTGAAGTAGTGTGTCACGGTGCCAGCACAGGAAAATGTGCCTCATGTACTCTGTCATACTGTTTTAGTATTGTCAATGCTAGCTTTATTTTCTCCCTTAGACCTTAATAGAGGAAAGATGGAATTTGGTTCCAAATCTTGATGGCAAGATGAGATAGTCCCATCATGGATAGAAGTCCTGTTGTCTTACATAGGACTGTGTATGTATTTGGTAGACTGGTATAGCATCCAGTCAAGGGAAGTGAGTGGGATTATTATTTAATAAGATTTTTTTGAAACTTTGAGACTGGAACGGAATATAATTCACAGCAATATTTACTTGACATAACATTGTCAAGCCAGGAAAAAATATCAAGCAATAGACTGTGACCTGTAAATGTAAATATAACTTAATAGAACCACCAAAAAACCTGCAACATAGCAGTCTTCTGGCCATTTGAGCTTTTGTGGAGACATCTAAAAGCCTGATTATTTTCTCTGTAATTCTGTGTGGTTTGTTGCACTTGTGCCTTTGAAACTCGTCATTTTTGTTTGTTCCATTGACATGGATGAATAGTTTGCTGCATTCTGAAGGCTGTGCTTGTTTTGTAAGTCGAAGTGCTGCCTGTCCTGCTCTGCTCTGCCTCCTTACTTCACTGTGGACCAGATCTTTAGCAACTCTGCACCTGGCTGACTGAACTCTCACATATACAGCATCCTCAGGGTTCAGGTGATGAGGAAGTCAGAATTATGACTGTACCATAAGCACTTCACCTGCACTCAATTTTTAATCTTTTTTCACACAGTCTTATTTGGTTGTTTTAATAGTTGAGCTGTTTTCTTCCTATTTGTTTTTCCTCTCCAGAAAAACGAATAGCTGATTATCAGTGCACTTCTCATTTTTAAGTGTACTATGTTTTAATCTGTTTCATACTTGCTGGAAATACAAGTACAACCTTTGGCTTCATAAAGCATGATATTTAATTTGTCATTCTCAGCTCCTACTGAGACCATGCCCTACATAGAAGTACTCTGTTAATGTTACAACTAGCAGGATGGCAGCAGAGTTTTACCAGTCCTAATAACACATGTTCTAAGATTTGTTACTTGATGTGAGGTAGACTTGGCAGCAAACGCTAAAATAACTGATTTGTCATTGTATAATAATAAAGTTTCTGAGTATTAAACTGAAGTTTAATCCAAAAATACATGTTAATCTTGGAGTTTAATCAAAAGATACATGTTGATCTTGGAATGCTATTTGGGGTAGCAGCTTTGTCTTTCATTTCAGTTGAACGTTCTTAACCCATCTCAAGGTTAGGTGTCTACCTGGGTTAGTCATCTGGACTTCCTCATGATACAGTGTGAGATATAGCTGCCTGCTGCAGGGCATTCATTTTACCTTAGACATTTATCTTCAGAAGGTGCTTTTCTCTCTCCATGGATACCAATATCTTGACTAACTCAGAACAGATACTTAACTTCTAGGTAGCTACAGTTAGGTGACAGGATTCATAGCCACTGTTCCCAATGTTGATTTAGATTTATATATGCATTTTATACTTACATGTGTATGTAGTTATGTATGTATACACAGCTTTGTAAAACGTGGACTCCTTGTCATCCTGCCCACTGGGGTACTCAAGTTTTCCAGGTAACTTTCAAACAGTCTACTAATGTTCAAAGGATTCTTTCTAGAGGCGTTGCTCTTTAGCTGCAAAGTATGGGAACTCAGCATAAAAGTTTGGTCAGTTGTCAAGGGAAAAGAGCTCTATTTTTGGTATATGAAAAAACAAACAAAAAGATATAATCAATATTTCAAAAGTTTTCAGTAGGAATAGATTTGCTGATGAATTTCAATTGATATTGCTGTTCAGTTTTTCCTAGGAGTTTTGGCATTGCTCATGGCTATTCTTTGTGTTCAGTCCTGTGTATGTACATATGTTCATTACCATTGAAATGGTCTTGAAATGTTTGAAGAAAGGGAATATTGACTCAGGCAGAATGTGAAAAAGGTTTAGTGCTTTCCCAGCTTCCTGTACCTGTTTTATGTGGAAGTAATCATTCAGTTATTAATTTATAACTTGGTTCTTTATACACCCCTCCAAAATAATAGATAAATATTAGTCATAAATCAAATAGGTTTGTGTCATGTAGAGTTTTTTCCTAGAGTTTCATTGTTCTTATTTTAGATGTTGTTGCCTTTGTATCATTTTATCCTATTAAAATTTGCTCTCCTAAAATACATTTTTAAAAGGATTTGGCAACAAAACAAATACTAGACCCACGCTGTTTAAATGTATGGTGAGGGCATGTATTGGTCTTATGTTAATGCAGGATTTAATTTGATATGCTTCACTTTATGCCAAGTCAGAGCAAATCACTATCTTGTTCCATGATAATCTATCCTGGGCTTTTTATTGCTAATGTACCAAAATCCCTCATTCTAAGGCAAGAAAGGGGGGGAAAGGGCGAGCACTGTCAATAAAAGAAACATTTGATCCAGACAACATGAGCAACTCCCAAAAGAATGACACAGATATAATAAAAAAGAAAGAACAAAAGTAAAATCTACATTTGAGAGAGAGAAAAAATGTCTGTAAATAAGTAACACTTGCTGGACTTTGCATATCAGAAAACTGACTGGGAAATTGCAAGGACAGATACAGCACAGATCTTGCACTTCCATACTTCATCTTTCTCATAACAGGAAAATGAACAAATTATTATTTTGCAGTTGCTGACTTAAAAGTTCTGTTTCCTCATTTTCCTTACTTTGATCCTGGTTTAGATGCTATTTGAATAGCTATTTACTAAATACAACTGTTAATTGTTAATTATTTAACTATTATCCATAAATAACTACTTCTAGAGAAGGAAAACATAAAATGCTTTGAATTAGGACATTTGTGAAAAATGTAAAGCAGCATACTTAATTTACCTATAAATTAAGTTGGAGAGTGATTGTCGCCTGTTTGATAGGGCTATTAGCCCTGAATTGTGGGTCTGGAAACCCAAATCCTATGATTCAGGCCAATACTTATTTTCAGTTAAAATGGCTATTCTTGGCATATTGACAGTACGAAGCTAAAACCATTAACGTCAAAATAAATGCTTTAATGGGTAAGGTTCCTACAAATTATTTCGCACTTAAAAGGATTCTCTTTGTTTTTTTAGAAAGGACTGAAGTGTCACAAAACAGGCAGTTCTAGTTTGCACAGTTCCCTTTTCCATATAATCCTGCATTACTCACAAGTTGCAAAACTAATGAAAAACTATTTTTTTCCAGTTTGAATTAAAGTTACAGAAAAATAGCAAATCATGAGGATATAAGGAAATATTTTTTTCCTTTCAAGTGACTTTCAGAATTCAATTAGTAGCCATAGTCTGTTCTGCAGGATTATTTTTCACAAAAACCTCTCTAACATAACCTCCTAGATAATATTATTTAAATATTGTTAAATAATATCATTAATATTATTACTGTTGTTAACTATTACTAATTATTTTAGTATGATACTAAGTTTTGCTGAAATACTAACCTGAATGTCCCTATGCCATCTCTTCAGGTACTTAAAGGTGTTAGTATTTACTAGAACAGTTCTTTTCCTTGCTACATTATTTTACCCTTTGACACAAATACACATGTAATAGAAATCTTGTACCAATGTACGGTGGGTTGGTCCTGGCCGGCCGCTAAGCACCCATCAGCTGCTCACTGACTCTCCTCCCCAGCTGGATGGAGGAGAGAATCAGAAGAGCAAAAGTGAGAAAAACTCATGGGTTGAGAGAAAGACCATTTAATAAGTGAAGGAAAGAGGAAAAAAAAAACCAACCAAGCAATGCAAAGGCAACCACTCACCACCTCCCGCAAGCAGACTGATGCCCAGCCAGTCTCTGAGCCACGGCTACTTTGGAAAGACTATCCCCCAGTTTTACTGCTGAGCATGACGTTATATGGCCTGGAACATCCCTTTGGTCAGCTTGGGTCAGGCTGGGCCCCCTCCCGCCTCTTGCCCACCCCAGCGTATTCGCTGCAGGGACACAGTGGGCGACCCAGGTCTCCAGCTGTGCAAGTGTTGCTCAGCAATAGCCAAAACACTGGCATGTTATTAACACTGTTTTAATCAGAAATCCCAAATACAGCACCATAGGGATGGCTGTGAAGAAGATTAACTCCATCCCAACCAGACCCGGTACACAATGCCATAAGTGACTCGCAGTGGGACAGTATTTGTTTTGAAGTCTTTACTTTTGTATGTAGTATACAAAACTGACAAGTTTCGTAGGTGCATTTTCAGTATTAGGGAAAAAACCCAAACAAACAGGGAAATAAAATAAGGATGAATGTGCAAAGTAAGTTTGTTTTGACATGTAATATTGAAGTTCGTTATTACTCTGAATGAGAATGGTAATTTCCTTCACTGAGGAAATTATAATTTTTAGATTTTGCAGCAAATATCTCACATATTGTACAAAACCCATAATATTGTTTTTTGAGCATTTGCTGTGTCTCCTTGAAATTACACTTTTGAAATGAGTTATTGTCTTGTTTTGATGGAAGTAGAACATTTGGTTTCCTTGTTCTCGAGGCATTCTTTGAATGCTCTGCCAGTTTTGCAAAGTTACATTGAAATATTGTTCATATATTTAATGTTTGTTTCTGACATTTCAAAAAACACTCTGAATATTCGCATTGTGAAAGGCTTTGCATGCTTATTTGAGCATTTGCACCAACACCAAATTAAAATATCTCTGAGTTTTTACAGATCATCTTATTCCTTCTTACTTCTACATGAGGAAGCATTGCCTTCTAAAACGCCTCTACTTCCTGGAGACATCTGGGTGGATAATTTACATATACAACTTCAAACTGATTAATATTTAGACAGAGAATATAGTTTATAACCTCTTTTTTGCAAGAAGAAACAGTTTGTTTCGTACTTCTCGATATAATGCAATTTCTACTGTCAGATAAAATTACCTCAGTCTGTTGCATATAAAGAGGCCATGGCTGACTTCGGTGTGTGTGATGCTGTGAGTGTAACTTTATCTCTTCACTTTAGGTTTCTTGGGTCCAAGTGATCTGCATGACTAAGGCAAATGTTTGCAGATGCAAAATTTCAACAACAGTAATTTCCATCACACAAAACTGAAGCATGAGTAAATCACAGCTAAAAATTTGACCCTAAAGATGCATTTCAAATAACCACTAGGAAACAAAAGCTTTTATTTCTCTCATATTTGTAACACAGCCATTCCTGTATTTTATTTTAAGCCACACTTTAGTGGCATGAACAATGTGTGGTGGATGGAAGGTGATGGAAGATGTATGTTCTTTTTTCCATGCAGATTTATGAATAATACCATGATTTTCACCTAATCTTATAGTTACTGAGAGCTTTCAGTTGTATGTCCATACTGAATTGATAATAATAATGATGATGATAATGTTGTGCTCTTCCCCTCTTTAAATTCTGCTTGCATCTAGCTCTTTCCTTTTCCATGTATCCTCCATTTGCTATAGACATAAGAACTGTTCCTGTAACGAGAGGCAACTGGATAATCTTCAAACTTATACTCCTGCATTTCCTGACTCTTCTTCCTCTTTCATTTTAGTAACTTCGGTAGGTTTTGATTGTAATTCTTTTCAACTTCATGAAATATTTATCTTGTAAAGGCAGCAATGGATAAGAACACTGAGAAAAAAATGGGGTATGTTACAGCTTTTTATAAAACAGGTGTTTTAATTGTCTAAGCCTGCAATCTGTAAAAATATTAATTTTAACTTCCCCTTTGATAAAATAATCAGGAATTGTTTAGGAGTTATGTTTTATTGATTATTCCCAGCCTTTATTTGTTTTCTACATGACTGTTACTATATCTGGATTTAACTATAATATTTATTAAGAATACAAATAAGCAAACTGTTTTCAACCTAAATAGGCCAGCACTTGAAAACTGGCAGCAACTGGCTTAAAACATGTCAACAGTGCTGCTTTCTTGGGATACCTCCTCACCTGCATGGAAATTTGTGACTAAATTCACTAACAAATCTGAGAGAAACAAATAAAATGATATTCCATGTCTTGTGCTTGCATAAATACATTTTTCAAAAAAGCATTATTTCAGGACTAGCAGGGGTCCTGGGCCCAGAATCATCTGTGTAAAGTGGTAGTTTTGAAAGGTATTTTAGTAAGTTGAACCAAATTCAGGGATGATTGGAAGGGTAAATTGGTGGACTTTGATCAGAAAATATAGATATATATATCAATGCATTTAAATAAAAGTCATCTCCCCCATGCTGGTGTGCAACAGTACAATTGCACAATTTACATGATGAAGACAGAATTGAGGCTGCTACTGAGAGGTGTTATTGAGATGCTGTAATAAAGGTATAGAAACAGAAAAACACTGAAAAAGTTTGAATAGCAGTAAAACTCCTTATTGTGTTCCATAAGGGAAAAAAATACCATTAAAAGGAGAGTAATTATTTTTTTTAATTATATATCATTATGAAGACACTGAAAGAGAAGTCTTATTAGACAGGTGGACAGGAGATGATTCTGTGTTTTATAGATATGTCTGGATTTCTTTAGATGATCATCTACCTATCTGTCATCAACTCCCCCCTGCCCCCCTAAATTTTGTGAATGCACTGATTGTTTAGCAACATTTTAACATACTCTTAACTTTCAAACATAGGAGTTGCATACAAGACTGGACCTTTGGTCTGTTTAGCCATTTTGTGGTAAAGGTCTGAGATACAACAAAAGCATTATTAGTGAAAGTAGCTTTATATTCCTTCAGTTTTCTGTCCTGACTTAATTTCCTTTGGTTTCATTGTTGTTTTGTGTTGTGTTGTTTTGTTTTGTTTTACAGATCCTTGGTCCATCTAATTTACCTCTGCTACAAAAAATTTAAATTCTGTTACTAGACATGAATTTGTCCCAAACCTATTATGGATCCGAGCTTATTTTCTAAATTCAACTGTTCTTCAGCAATGTCTTAATTAAAAAGTAAATGAGAGTGAAAATAAGAGAAGTTATCTGTCCATTGACAGTCTTAGTTCATAGCAAAAGTATACAATGATTGCCCTGTTATTTATTGAACAGTAACTGCTATGAAGTACAACAGAAAAATACACCTTCCCACATCTTTTTCTGTTCTCATCATTTAGCTGAGGTGCTCTACTGTAATGATTTTAATAATACTCATTTTAAAGCAGTCTAGGTTTATTGCATTGTTTCTCTTGTGTAGTAAATGACTGGTAGCTTATCCTGAACAGTCAGGAGTTGTTCCTGTTTTACCCTTACGTATGTGTATCCACACTAGCTATTCAGTGCTCCCTTAGTTCAAAGGAGAAGCTATTCTGCTTTATGACTGTATCTTCTTATGGCCTTACTTTACCAGTCTTCCCATTGAACATCTTCGCTGTGACAAACTCTAAAGGAGAATCTGGCGTCTTTCTGTTCTTGCAAACAGAGTGGATGTTGAATGCTATAAAGATCACCTTGGGTTTTTTACGAATTCTTTACTATTGGATTTTTGGAAGTTGAAGTGTAAATCATTGTAATTGTTGATTTTAGGGGTGACTCAGCAGCTTAAACCAGTTGAGAATATTATGTCCAAAGTCCTCACTTAAATTATAGGCTTGTATTTAGTGTTTAAGCTTTTCAACATTTTAGTGCTGAGAGTTGTGGTAGTTATTCATTCAGTACACCTTTTAGAAGTTCCAGGACTGTTCCTATCTAAGCAAATGGGAGAAGGAGAGAGCCCCTGGTAGGTCCAGCATTACAAGATCAATGAAATCCACATTGGCTCTTATTTTTGCTTTTTGTGGTGATGGAACTCCCTCATTTTAGTTATGTGCCAATTTTATTTGGAGATACTGTAAATATTATCTACTAAATTTAAAAATCCATTTTAGTCCTGAAGAGGCTTACAGTGTCTTTTTAGTGGAAATATTTCTGTTAGCTAATGCTAATACTGAGTCAGCTAACGAATACTCACAAAGGATGAAACTACCAATTCCACACAGAAGGGAATTACTAATATTAGGATTCAGAGAACCTGATGCAAGCAAATACATATAAGAAAGCCTGTTCTTTTGTTAATTTCAACAAAGCAATCTCTTGGTGAATAGAGTATGAAGATTTAGAGCTGAAGAGTTCAATCTTACCTTACTTCAAGCACTTATAAATATGCAGTATGCTACAAAGACTGGAACGGTAGAGAGAAGGTGATAAAATGTATTTTGTACTGGTTTGTCCTCATGTTATTGCGCCTTGCTCAGCAGATTATTTATTATGTTAGTTCTTAATAAATAATTGATGGAGAACTGATAATACAAAATTTACTGAATATGTAGAGTGTTTTATTATAACATTAATATTCTACAGGTGTGTTTTATTGGTCAATTAACACATGCCTCAAGGTGTGGTATGATGTATGAGGCTGCTGGTTGCGTGCTGTGTGAGGTTTGGATTAGCGGGCTGGTAAAACACATCCTGGAGGGTCTTAATGGTGTTGTACAGTGAGGAAAGATGCCCTATATAGAAATTGTGCTGTGGTTTAGATATGCAAGCTAACTTTAAATGAGGAAGCATGAGTTCTGGAAGTAGGCTAACAATAGCAATGTGGATGTTTTATGTAAGTTAATTTACTCTGCTATTTGGAAGAAACTATCTTAGGGCTAAGGTGGTTTCCATTAATTTCCCATCTTTCCTGGAAAAGTTGTAAAAGTTAGTTTATCTCCCTCATACTTTATTCACAAGGCCATGTACAACACAAGCCTACTTGTTATCTCTGAGTGCTACTCTTAATCAACTAATGGTGTGAATAGAGCCCAGAAAGTTTAAATTGTATTTAAGCTTCTTTTAAAATTCTTCATCTAGTAATAGTTTTCATTATACAAAATAGATAAGTGTTTTGGGGGTGGAGTGGGTTGTTTTGGGGTTTTTTTGAGGGGTTTGGGTCTTTATTTTTGTATTTTTGTGATACTTGTTGCTTATTCTATACCTTTTGGAAAGGTTGACTTACACAGTATCCCTTGACTATCATTAGTCTCTTCCTTCCTTCTCTCTTGTCTTATTCTCATTCCATGCACAACAGAAGACGAGTAGCTTTAGGCTCACTTTTTGAGTAGAGTGCTTGCAAGGGAAAATGGAAAACTGCAGCGTTCAATGTCTGTGTATTCCTAGGTGAAACTGTCTTAACTGCATGCAAAGGGCAGAGAGCTCCAAGAGCAAAAGGATGTCTGCAGTAGATCAGACCAAGAGTCCAGCTGACCCTGGAGAAATCAACAAAGACAACAGGCAACAGCAAATGCTTGAAGAAAAAGTGTAAAAGCAGAGCAAGCATATTGATATTTCTGTAGGTATGGCTCTTCATATTTTTCTCTGCAGTATAAGAACTTCTTAACCAGAATATTCAGACCATTTTGCTTAATAGCTCTTGAGGGAGTTCTCTTCCATTTGTCTAAGAGGTTTTTAATCTTTTTACATATTAACATCCAACCTGTCCTTTTGGAATGTATTCCATCATTTTAATTTTGAATTGTGTGGGGAAAGTTTGATTTACGTCTGTGCTCTTTATTTTAAAACTGCTGCCACATGCTTTCATTGCACACCCTATGGGTCTTGTGCTACAAGGTGTGGTGAATTATCAATCTATATTCAGTCATCTTATGCTCCCTCAACTGTGTTCTTATCCATGTTGAAGAAGCCTCAGCTGTTTTCTGCTTTAAGCAAGTTTTGTCACCTTCTTCTTCATTCTTTTCAAGTAGCTTATGAATATATTAAATACCAGGGGCTCCAGCATGAACTCTATGGCATGTTACTGAGTTTCTCCCTCAATTTTTAATCCACATTTATTCCTAGCTTGTTTGTCCTGTCTTCCACCAGCTTATTAGCATACAAGGGAAACTTCCCTTTACCTCACACTAAACCTGTCTTTATTCTCGAGTAGAAAGTTTTGGGGGAGTCCAAATGTTATCGTGTGCATGAACTTTATTTAAGGTGTAACTGACTTCTCTGAAGAATGCTTTTAGGTTTTAGAAGTATGATTTCTGTCTGCAAAAATCAGGCCGACTTTTTGCCTGTTAGGTTCAGCCACATAGGTAATTTTTTTCACATATTCAGCCACTTTGGCCAGTATGGAGTCATGTTTACTTATTAGTATTTCTACATATTCTGACTAGAAACTTTTCAAACAACTGATACCATCTTTGCCATGTTCAAGTGATATCATGTTGCCACGTTAACTGCAGATGAGAATGTGCTGGACACAGTCACCAGATGTTTTGGCAGTCTGCACTGGACATTGCTGCGCGCTGGAGCAAAGGAATGGAAACATCATGAAACAGTTTTTATAATCTTTTTCTCTGGAGGTAGTTCCCAAAATTTCCTGTCTGCTCTGTAACAGAAGAGGTAGCACCTTTAGGGGAGGTGGAGGGTGAAAGGTTTATATTCAAGTAGATCTCTTCGCTCAACTCCCATTCAAACAAGCTGATCAGCAAAGTAGAAGCACTGCATTTACACTTCAGCATACCTGCTCAAAGCTGTTTCCTTCTGTGCTGCAAACGGACTACTTAGAAACATTATTTTTACTTCAGTAGTTGATTACCTGATTAAATGTTATACCTGATTAAATGCTGTAAAAAGTATTTAAGATCATTAGTGGTAACAAGACTAGCAGAAGAGCAGTAGCATGTAGAATAAAAAGAACCTCCTGCCCTCTCCTGCAACTCTTCTGTGAAGAGGCAGGTTGAAAATGAAGATCTTGAAACAAGAAACTGGACCAGTATCAAAAGCATTATGACTTGCAGAATTTCAAATCAATAGCATAAGCCAACAAGCAAAATAATGACAGTTAATACCGTTAATGGAAGCTGATTTTTCCTTTGTGTGAGAAGTCCAGACCATAAATGTTATTGCTATGACTGAAGTGCTTACTTGATGTATAGAACTGGACTCTGTACATGGTGATTTTTCTGGTTTGTTTATCTTGCTTTGCCCTGAGCTTGCTGAAATTAGTGGAATTATTTAGCAAAAAGAGGTTATGAGCAGAAACTGGGGGACCTGGTCCTGGAGTTTGGATGGGAATACTACCTAGCATTTTCACTGCATGTCAGGCTGAGTCTTTAAAATTAAGGTAATGGAGAGAAAAGAAGTGCCTCAAGGTTCGATTGAATGTGGTTGGTTGTGGGCTGCAAGCTTGTGCTCACTTACTGAGCACTGAATTCTTGCTGCCACATGGATGGCAGCTGCCGCACTTCTCCAGTCAGCTCCTACCAGTCTCAGTTCTGACTCGAGTCATGAAGACAGTTTCTTTTATTTATTCATTCATGCGTTTATTTAGTATTGACTATTGTTTGGTCTTTTCTGGGAGATAGTTTTGTTTGTACCACTTCTGGTAATGATCCAAGTTGTGTATATGTGACCACCAATGGGGGCGAGCTGACCTCTCAAAACTAGGTGTAATTTGCCCTCACTGTCAAAGGTTTTCTTATTATTGTGTGGCTGAAATTAGCAGGCTATCTAGAATGCAAAAGTCTCTTCTGAGTCATCTGAATTATTCTGTTCTTCAAGATCAAAGCTCTGCTCAAATAAAAAAGTTGTGTTCAGATGGTTATTTGAGACTTTTGATATTTTGAGGGGGGGTGAAGGTGTCTATGTGCCAAAACAATGTGCTATATAATGAAGTACTTCTTGCAGGAAAAAAACTTGCTGAACGTTCATACAAATCATTTTGTGACTGACTAACTTTTAAATGGAAAATATTGTTGATAATTTATTGGGCAGGCAAGAATCTTTTTTAGCCCAAGACTGTCTGAAAGATGAAAGGGCATGATGGGAAGGTGGCTTAGCAAGGGAATGTGAAACCTAGACAAGATACATCAGTACTGCTCTTGACTACAGATGAGCCAAAGTTGTTTATAGCAGATACCTCTGAGCAAAAAGTTTTTTGAGGAAGGCTGGTGTTTTGCCTGTCAGATCTGCTTCAGGTCTAGTGATTATCAACATCTTAGCTGCTTCAATTCCCTGATGAACTGCCTTGAAAACATGAGTTTTATAAATCACCTCACGACACTGTACTACAAAGCCCTGATGATCAGCAATGCAGTGACCACATTTATGGGAAGAAAAGACATCGTTTCTGGGAATAACGTGAGAACATATCAACTCCACACATCTTGATTGCAGACTCTGCAGGTAGCCAAGGTTTCTGTGGCTTACTCCTTGACCTTCACCTTCGCTTTCACAGACTGCAAACTTCTTAGACACATCCATAGTGTGAACTGCATCTTAATAGCTAGACTGCCTGATGGAGAGATTTCCTTCCATTCTTAATTGGGTGATACCTGTAGCTCTGTCATCCAGGATGATAAAGATTTGCTGCTTCCTATTTGCAGTTGCATGGTATCTCTGGGGAAAGTATGACAATTTATAACAATGAAAAGTGACTTTAGGGTGCATATTTACATTATAATATTCTATAAATATTCTGCCACTTTTGACAAATGTTAAGTTGTGCTACTTTTGCTTCACTTTCTATTTTTCTCGTATCTCTGTACTCTTTTAAACCTGCAATAATTTTTGCTACCTATTAACGAATAATAAATACTAAGTTCAGGTTGTTCTCGCAGTGTGCTTTCCTAAGGAGAGGGCATGGACTGGGTGGCAGATCAGATGCCTGCGTTAGACACATATCTTCACCATGATATTCCTATCTACCAAGTAACAGATTCCGAACTGGTCTGTTCCCCACCCCCTCCCCTCCAGCACCCTTCCCACACCATACGCATTTCTGTAGTGGTAAGCAGAGTTTGGTACTGTGTGCATTACTGGTTATTGGGTATATTGCCATTGTTGCTTGGTCTGCTCTCTGCACTCTATTTATATTTCTATATTCTTGCTACTTTTTATTATTATATTAGTTAGTATAGGTTACTTAATTGAATGCACAGTTAATTCCTTTTTTTTTGTCTTCACATGGATGTGCTGTTCTGCATGTGTTTTGACCGGTTGTGACTCTACAGCTGTAAATTCCAGTAATTTGAGAACTGAGATGTTGCTGTAATTAACATCTGTCGAACCCAATCTCAGAACCTCATAAGAAGAAAAAAAAAAATCATGGAATTTGGAGAAGAAAAAGATGAACTAGGCCTTCAAAGTCATGTTCACACTGAAGAAAAATTAGGCTGCTTTGTTTTGGTAGTCTGGCTCTAGTAAGTTGAAATACTGCAGGAGACAGCCATTTCCACTATTTTCATTTCCATACAACATCTCCCATTGAAATTCCTGCAGAAGTTGGACATGTTGCTTTGCCTTTTGTACTGGTTTTGGCTGGGATAGAGTTAAATTTCTTCACAGTAGCTAGTATGGGGCTGTGTTTTGGATTTGTGCTGAAAACAGTGTTGATAACACAGGGATTTTTCGCTCCTGCTGAGCAGTGTTTACCCAGAGCCAAGGGCTTTTCTGCTCCTCACCCCACCCAGCAGCCTGGGGGGCACAAGGAGTTGGGAGGGGACACAGCCGGGACAGCTGACCCCAACTGACCAAAGGGATATCCCAGACCACATGATGTCACGCTCAGTAATAAAAGCTGGTAGAACGAAGAAGGAAGCAGGGGGTGGAGTGATGGCATTTGTCTTCCCAAGTAACCATTATTCAGGATGGAGCCCTACTTTCCTGGAGATGGCTGAACACCTGCCTGCCAATGGGAAGAAGTGAATGAGTTTCTTATTTTGCTTTGCTTACATGTACAGCTTTTGCTTTACCTATTAAACTGTCTTTATCTCAGTCCAGGAGTTTTCTCACTTTTACCCTTCTGATTCTTTCCCCCATCCCGCTGGGATGGAGTGAGTGAGCAGCTGCGTGGGGCTTAGCTGCCTTCTGGGGTTAAACCATGACACCTTTATAAATCTCTGTTCCCTAGTCACAATCTGGAAAGAACATTAGCTGCCTCCTTTGTAAGATGCTATGAAACCTACTGATGAAGACTCTATATTAGTGGTGGATATTACTGTTCAGTTCCTGAATGTGTGCACCAGAGGCCATGAGGCTGTAAGATGACCTAAATAATATTGTTTCCACTGTTATGCAATTTGTTTTCTACTGTTTTTGTTATTTCTACAAAGTAACATAAAAGAATACAAATTTTTGGAGGTGCCTTGATTAGCTCTGCTTTATATCGGTATGGCAAATTCCATTCTAGAGATTAAAATGCTGCTGGGCTTCGTGTCTAAATTTAAAGGAAAAATTTCAGGTTTACATACTTGTGCCATGTGTTACTGAACTGTGATATCATCATGTATGCCAGATTTCAATGTCCTGTTGAAAATGCCTGTTGTCAAGACATTGGATATCAAGGGATATTACATCCATTATAGTAGTTGTCAGTTCATTAAACCCAAAGATTAACAAAAGGCAATGCAATGAAAAAGCTATATGGATTAGTGTGTCCTCTTAATTTTAATTTTAAATTTTTTTTATCTATTAACACTTGTCATTATTTTTAAGTGACACTGTTGCTACTGGATCAATTTTACTTTCAAAGCAATGATCAAATTGTGTAGATCAATATAAAAAGATCTGTCAAATCTAGACTGTTGATAGGTTACTTCTAAATATAGTTTCCTGCCATCTTGTAAGCTATCATCTTACAGGTGGTTTGTCACATTTACTTGCTATGATTTTCTGTGTAAGAGATCTTGGGAAACAAATGTAGACTATCAATCTGCAATTACTGTAAAAGTTCTTTGGCATCAGGTTACTGGATCCCATTTCATTTTCATAGAGCAAGACTTTAAAATTCTTGGGGGGGGGGGGCAGAATATCTTATTTTTATCAGTTCAGCTGTTCTAATGTCTGTCTCTACAGCTTTTCTTCAAGACACAATGATGTCTTATTAATGAAAACTTTTAATGAAAATTGTTTCTACAAAATTCTTCGTAAGAATATATGGTGCACCCATCTTCCTCACGAAAAATATGTTTTGTAAAAATGTATATACAGACACTATAGGGTATTTTTATAAATCGTTCTGGTACATGTGACTCTACCTGTAAGTATCTGTCTTATATCAGCTGTATATAACTGTAAAGGCTAATGGGTTATCATCCCCTTAAGTTACTCTGCTATTACTCCCATTTCCCCCTTTATGGTTAGAAAGAGAAAAGGCCTAATTAGACTAAGCAGAATCATCTGCAAATGAAGCAGGTAAAGTGACAAGAGATAAACGAGGCTATGTTATCTCAAGCTAAAAATAGGAACCTGCAAAATGAAAGAAGACAGGAAAAGGATGGTTTGAGGGTGTGAGAACTGGTCAACTTTAGACTGTTAGTGCTATTGAGCAGATGCGAGTTGAGTTATACTATCTGTTCATCCTAAAACTCATGGGATACAGCAAAATTCAGCAAAATGTTTTAGTCAACAAGTGTGAAGGAACCTTAATTATGTATCTGGACATCTGTATGTTAATTTTTTCCAACAGCTTTATTCTGTTCTAAATTGATTGCTTAAAACAGGGCTAAATATCATCTTAGCACTAAAGTATAAATAAAAATCAAATTTTTTAAGGCTGAAGAGAAAGGCAGGGCTAAGGATATCTGTAAAGAAAGAAGCCATAAAGCATTAGAAATGAATTGTAGAAGCAGTAATAACACAATAAAGTGACTTTAGTTATGTTGTTCTGCAGTGTAAGGCTGGTGCGTACTGTACTAGAAGGTATGTTAGTCATTGTGGTTCTGCACAGCTGCTTTTCCTCCTGAAAACTAAGAGAATAAGGCTGAGTAACCAGGCTTCCAACACTGCAGTACTGCAGTGAACGTATTAAAAAAAGATTTATTTTCAAAAGAAACTGTAATGTCTCACCTCTTTCAATTTTTTTTTATTATCACCGGAATCTGTAACTTTCTTAATAGGTCAGGTTGCAGGTTTTTGGATGGTTTATTTGTACAGAATAAGCAGCTAATCAGATCTTTTGGCTTAATGCTTCTAGCCTCTTTTATGGCTCATCCTACCTCAAAGGTACAGTTCCATATGTTAACTAGACGTCAGGTTAATGGACTTTGGCAATCTGCAAATTACATCTCTAAATCTACTTTAAACTTAACTAAAATACACGGTATGTACTGTCTTTTAAAAAAGCTCTGTTAAAAGCCAAGTAACATACTAAAATGACAGTAGTGTATTTCAAATGTTCGTTATGTTTGTGATATTTTCTGCATGGTTGTCTATTTAGATAAGCTACAGGCAACTATTTCATACCAAAAAGAGAATCAATCATCATCATTAGATGTCAGAACAGTGATTTCTCTCATGTTCCCATGGAACTTGTTCCCATGAAGAAAACTAAAGACAAAATTAAACAAGCTCCTGAACTAATCCCAAGTAACGGAATCTTCAGAACTTAATGTTTCTTCATTTTTTAATTTTTTTTTCAGCCTGAAATACATTTTTCACTTTTATGGTTTTTATATCTTAGTAACAATAAGGCATATTCCTCTTTTGTTATAGTATACCATTGGAATTGCTTCACAGGCTATTTCAAAAGTGAAATGAGCAGACCTGCCACACAACAAATTACCTCATCTAAGAGATTGGGTTTTATGTTTTTCTAGCCCGTGTTTCCAGCTTGACCAGTAAAACTGTATTTGTACCTAATCTGAGGAACACTGGCAGCTCTGAGGGGAGTCTCTGAGCTCAACTTCTGTTTCCTCCATGGCACGTGGAAATGCGATAACCAGCAGTACGCTCTCAGGCCAGGTAGCCTTGCCTTGTGCCTCTGCAGGTTGCTAGTTGGAAATTTCTGATACGTGATCAGAAGTGAACGATACAGTATTCTTTGCCATTTGTGAGGGGCATGGTATAGGACCAAAGGAGTCATTGGCAGCAAACGGTGATGGAGCCGTGGTAAATGATTTAAGATATGAGGAAACTTCACTAAAGATATTTGTAGCTTGATCAAAAAGACATGTGGTTTTTGGAACTGACCTTTGAATCTCAGAAGCGTGCTGCTCCAAACCAGAGGGCACTGCGAAGAGCAGTGCCCTGACATCAAACAGAGCACTTCGCGTTCCACTCAGACCTTCATCAGGTATTATCAGAGTACATCTTCTGTAGCCACATTTTTCTGTTTAAAATGTTGTGTACCTCTACTGGCACCTGCTGTGATCAGGGAAAATGGGATTACATGTAATCCTAACTCGGGTGGTACAGACAATGAGCTTACACATCTCCTGGAGCTATACTTTCTTGCACTACCAGAAATTATAAAAGAGCCCAGGGGCTAATCAGTCATCAAGCTCATGCAAAAACTAGGGAGAGAGGAAAAAGAAAATAACAAAAAGATTTGTGCTGCTGTCTTAGTGATAAGCATTAGTAGAATAACAGCTAAATTCTTCCCCTAATAAAATAGACGGAGGGTAGAATAGCTTTCTCTGTGAATTTTTCCTGCTATCAGCAACTGCAGTTCAGCCATTAAAGGAACAGCCCAGAGCATTTTCAGAGGAAGATTTCAACTGCCCGTCTTTTCCTGAGGAAATTTTGTTTCCTGGTTGTTTACTCCTAGTGTTTAATTTGGAGTTCTAGAAAATATCTATCAACCTGTATATCAGATAATCAGCTAGTTTAGTTTAATTATATGATTCATTCACATATTGTTGTGTGATGTGTAGCAGCACAGTAAAAGAACACATATACACATCAAACTAAAGAAATTTAGAATCTTAATAGGTAGATTGGAAGAAACTTGATGTTGAAGACTGCAGCAAAGATGAGGCTGATGAGAAGTCTGTCCCTTTGAGATGCTGAGTTCTCTTACAATGTGTTTAATAGGAGCTGAATATACAGAATTGGGCACTGAATGATTTATTCACTGGGTTGTTTTCTAATGAGACAGAAGAAAAGATCACAGATGAGAAAAGTAAAATATTCAATAGTTTTGTGATTGCTCTCCAGAAGATAATCCTCACAGTTAATAAAATGTGATGATTGCTCCCAATTTAGGTTAGGGATTTTTTTTCTAAGCTCTTTCAGCCATTTAGTATGAAAAAGCAAAAATTAAACATTAAATAACTTTTTTTACAAAAAAGTAAGATTAAAATCCAAGTTCATTAGGTTTTCTTATAGAGCAGAGAGGCTGTGAAACTTCTTGTAGTAGTCAGTTTCCTATCTCAATTCTCCTAAACTCAGGTGTTCAGAAGGCAAAATAATTCTCTTAGGAGAAAAATCTTAAAGTGATCTTAATTTTTATTTTTCCTCCCTAATAATGTCATGATTTACAGTTTTTAGATAGATAGATAGATAGATTCTGCTGAGACTGTCAACAGAAGGGAATTGATAAGTATCCTGCAGGATCCCTTTGTAAAGTTCTCAATAAAAGGCAGTTTGCACTTTTTAAGTGTTCCTTAATTCAAACATACTACTGTAGCCCCACTGCCAGCCATCATCACCCCCACCCTAGGTAGTCAGCAAACAAGGCTGACAGTACCTCTCTTATGTTTTGTTTTGGGTTTTTTTTTTCTTCCAAGAGGTATAAATTTTAAAGACCTTCCTAGCGGAAAACTCTGGCACTAGAAAAAACAGATGGAAAAAATATAGAGGGTTTTGTGATAATCAGATTAGTACACACAGTGCTGTATAGTTTTTCCCTGTGCATTTATTGAAAGATGGGTATAGATATTGAAATTTTTATCAGACATTACATTACAACTCTCATCCAAGTCTTTTTTTACAAGCCCAATGTAATACTAATAAAGCCATGCTGCGTTATATAAGCAAAACATGCTGCTTCTGATTCTTGCAATAGGCTGTGGAGATTTTATCACAGACCTACTTAGCAAAATGATAAAAATGAAATCAGCTTTTTCTAAAAGGTTCTTTTTTCCCTACATTCTGTGTGCAATTTGCAGCTGTTAACGTTGATGAAACACATATACAGAGGAAGAATTGAGGAGGAGCAGCTGCACTGTTGCCCCAGATAATTCATTGAACGTGTACTTCCACATAATTTTTCTATGATGGGAGTGAAGGCAGCAGCACCTCAGGAACTCATGCAAAACTATAGAAGGGTGCTTTCTTAGGCAGTCACACATCAGCACCAGAAATTCAAATTAATTAACCGCATATGTTGAATAACAAGTTCTATGATAATAAATCAGATACCATCATAAACGTTGTTCTGTCCACCTTGCTGCTGAAAAAGTTAAGCTCCACTGGAGAAATGCAATATTAAACATGCGAGAGTTGAAGTATGAGACATTCAGCAAATGTTGGGCCAAAATACCTGACTAGCATGTTTACATTTCATTCATCATCCTGTTCTGTTATTCTGAATGCCTTTTTTTATATGAATAAGGTGAAGAGCAAACTTACTGGTATTTTTGTGAGGATTTACAAGCTTTCTCAGAAGCCCCTCCATTTTTTTGAAATGCCAACCTGCTATTTGCACTCTGCACAGCTAATTGTCCATCTGCATTCTGCCATAGAGGCCACTTTCCAGCAAAGGTGTGTGATTGCTGGGGGAGAAGAAAAGGAGGAAAACGTCTTTTATGTCAATCTTGTAGCTGCAAGTATGATAGCTTGTTCAGTCTTACCCAGTTCAGTCAGGTCATGCTCACTAATCTTAGCTGGAAACTCAGACAAACCAGAAACCAATCCACGAGGATGCACTTCCTGAAGGCTTTTAACGTCTCATTCCCTTCTAGATACTTCCCTTCAGAAGAGCTTTTAATAAATACTTCACCAGTATAGGGCAATTATGTTCTGTATTAGATGCACTTGTGAACATGCTAGAGATGCCAGGTTTATCCAAAATTTGGCAATACATGGGATATAACTAGGGGTGAAATCCTTCTCTCTGCTAGCTTTGATTTAAACAGTTTCTTTGTAGGTAAAGTTGTGACAGATTACAAAGTAACTGTAGGGAGCCTGCAGGTGCATGAACAAGGGAGTGCTTGGGTTGCACATCCATCATTTCCATTGCTGCTATTCCCCCAAATCTCCATTTCTGCTTTCTATAAGGTATATTTAAATTAAGAACTCAAGACTGGGATGGTGATGATCTGTCTGACCATCAGCACATCTAGTATCTGACATGTCAGATCAGTTATTCCTGTACTGCTCCTCTCTTTCTCAGCCTGTCCTGGCAACAGTCACCATCATAGCTGCTTTACAGAATGTGCATATCAGGAATAAATTTTGCCCTTAGATAATATTCATATGTCCATAATCAGACATCGTGCATCAAAATGTTTAAACTAGTTGCCAAAAGAAGAAAATAAAGTATGTGTGACTGATGAGCCAGCTGAACAGGTAAAAGAATACAAATGGAAAGCTTTGAGGATAGTATGTATTGCGGACTTGTCTCAAAGCCAGTTTCTGTTACTGATGGAATAGCATCTAGTAATGGCAGCGCCTTATCAAGTTACTGTCAATTTTCATGAAATTATTAGCATCACAACACAATTTTCAACTTTTGTATATCATTAGGGAAACCTCACAACTTCAGTGGAGTCTATTTGCAAGGAAGCAAAGAAGGTAAATTTTTCTGGAAGACAAATCAGTTGGTACGTTGTTTCATAAGGATAAGACTAGATTATCTTGGTTTTGTTAGCAAGCAACAACAAAAGATTGTATGGGTATATATGGCTGAGATTAAGATGCAGATTTCCAGGAAAGGAGGACTAGTAAGAAAGACATACCGACAGATGACTGGTGTCATGCTTTCCTGGGGAAGAAATTATTCATGCTTTCAAGCTTTCGGATTTTCATTATCTGTCCTTCTGATAATTTGTTGCATACCTGGTTTTGTTTTCTTAATATTCCTCTGAGGAGTTTCTGAGCCGTCAGGTTGGAGCTTGTGAACATAGCAAAGTTTTGTATCGGGCCAATCAGCAGGGTGTTTAGGCTTTGTTAGGTACAGCAGGCTTCTTGCTGCATCCACCTGCTCTTGTCTTCCCTTGTTAGCTGCCTGGGAAAAGAACCATTTCCCTTAAAAACACATATTTGCTATGTTGCGGTACAGTAAGATACTGGTTATTGGTGCCTGTACAGACAGCAAATTCACAAGCAGCTATGTTTATAAACACTACTGAAAAATAAAAAATAGATGGGAAAATAAGAGGACACTTTTAAAATAAATGTTGATGCCTCAGAAAACATGTCGTGTGCACAATGTGCCTTTAAAACTCTCGTGTTTGATACCCATCTTTTCTTTAGATGTGCATTGTTTGCATGTAAACTTATCACTAAGGTAAGCTTAAATATATTTAAAGTGATCATCAAATAGCATTCCGTTTTAAACACTTTGACAAGTCTTCACAATGTCATTGAAAACTAGGAGTTTCTTAAGAAAGAGATGCCCTTGGAATAAGGCTGCTAGAAGTTCTCACGGATTCTACAGTTCCTTATCCTTTTTGCACAGCGTACAGTTCCATTTTGGATTTTTCTTGTTTTCAGGTGTACATGTTGCATGTACATCATCAAAATGTCTGTTTGAATAACTCCTTGATACTATTTCATATAGCAAATAATTTTAAAATGTAGAGGTTTTAATTGTTATACTTTTTAAAGCTTATCGCCCATTTTAGGGTAGCTTTTTAATTGTTATACTTTTTAAAGCTTATGGCCTATTTTAGGGTCACTTCATCAAATGGTATGAAGCATTTCACTCCCTCCCTTCATCTCTGCTCCTTCACTTAGCTAGATTTGCAGTAGATGCATTTAGCTAATAGAACAAGAAATTACAAGTGTATGAATAATTGTTTTTAAATGCTATTTAAAGTACTATATATAGCATGAGTTTCCTGGAAATCTTTCCATATACTGTTTGGTAGGAAATAGTTTCCAAGCAAGTTACAATGTTAATTTGATAGCTAAACCCTTCCCAATAGTCATATACTTGATTTGCTTATAAAAGAAATCCCATTTTAGGCTGAGTGATTATAATCAATTTGCTGTTACCAAGTTATCAGAGAAAGGAGCCATACCACATAATAATATGAAAACCCCCAAACAATTAATGTTAGCAAAAGCACTTTTAAAATTCAATTTTGAAATGCACAATTTAGGTCATTTTTTATCACATCTACTCACTAAAAATCCAAAGAGAGGTTAATATGATAAAATGTGGGACTACTTAAGCTGTTAATTTTCTAGCCAAGTTTAGATGAATATCATGGACCGGGATGCTAAAAGCCATCTAACATAAATGTTTAATGAACAAATAAAGCTGTCAAAGGCAAATGTGCATTGCACATTATGTATGTATTTGATTTGGGTAGATTGTGCAATTAGAATCATTGTCTGATCTAGGCTTAAAGGAAGTCTGTTTTCCACAACTTAGAGCTTTACTATTTTTTAATAGTCTGTTCACAGTCTGATTTTGTAGGCCTCTGGAGCATTGTGTGGCCTGTTTTTCAGGCCAGAATTATAGAACCAATGATCTAATTCTTCAGGCTTTCTAGGCTTGCAAATATTTTTATCAACTAGACCAAACTTCAGATATAAGCCTTCTACTTAACTTCTAAAAAAACCAGACAAAAGGACAAAAGTCTCCTTTTGCATCTAAATGGTGAATCTAAGTGCTGAAACTTCCCAGCCTGGAATAGTTTAAAGGATTTAACATAAAGTAGCAAATTCATGTGTAGTAGAAAATTTTGTTTCTACTTCAGCTGCTGCCAAGAAAACCCACAAAACGTCACTGCCACTAACAAATACATAGAAGATCCGCATTCTCTATTTAATAAGAAACCTTGAAGTGATTTCAACAATATGTTTTTATAACTCCCTAGAACCCCATGTTTTCATTTCTATTTGGATCTATTTCATATAAGGCATTATTGATTTTCTAGCCAGCATGGATCTTCGGGCAAAAATAAAAAAAATCATGATAAAGGCTTGCACTATGGATTCTTCCCATCTTTTTTTAGAGACCTGTAGAATGCTTTTGGAATGCTGACTTACTAAGTTTTTTCCAGGGAGGTCTAATCCCTAGCAAAAGCCTTATGTAGTGAGGAAAAAAAAAATCTTAAAAATTGTGTGCTGAGTGAAAAAATCTGTGATAACCTCTGGTGAAGGTGATTGTATGTGTATTCCTCAACGCATTAGTAGAAGTCTTAGAAACCACAGTAATTTCAGCAATTCCTTCTGTATAAAAGGGCATCATTTTTATTGCGGCCCTCCTACAAATGCTTTAATCAAAAAAGTTAACTTTGAGCCCAAGGACTTCATTTAACTAAGACCTTCTGAAAAGAAAATGAACATTTATTTGGATAAAAAGATAATGTGACATTAAAGTCTGAGAAGTTGATGTTCAACGGTATAGAAATAAATGGCCAAAACCTGGCAAACAGCATGTTCTACAAGAAAATAAATTAGACTGGCATAACTATAGTGACTGCTGAATTTGTACTAATCATTTGTAAATGAAATCCTCTTTTCATTAGCATTTCCATGCTCACATGCATAATTTATGGCAAAGGTTTGCAGACACTAACACAGTTTTCATAAATTAGTAGTAATTTTGTTGTTGCTGAAACCTAGAGAGCTTTTTAATGCAGTAGGATTTTTACATATGAAGAAAACCATAACCTTCATTGCCTTAAAGTCAGATTTAGTGTTTAAAATGTATGTTATGGGCCTGACTTCCATTCTGTATTCCTTTTTATAGCAGTCTGTTTGAATGCAAAGTAAGTATAAAAAATGACCAGAGCTACCAGAGCAAAATGGTAGGTTTAGGCCCTATTCTCTGTAAAATGCTGGAATAATTTTCTAGGTGGGCATAGGCTGAGAGTTTTATTTATTTATTTGATGGCTGCTACAAAATCAATTAGAAGACGGAAGTAACAGATGTCTAGCTAGCAAGCACCATATATTGGTGTCACTCACCTTGACCTTGTCTTTTTTTTCTCTCTTCCCCCCCCTGCTACCTCCCCATCCGTCACTCCCATCCCATTCACCCCTCAGAAATGTTTCCTTTCCATTGGACTGGGGCACACTGACACAATGATGTGGGGAGACTTTAAAGCTTCTGCTAGCTGGTAAATTGAAGAATATAATTTCCAAGGCAGATCTGACAATGTGTCATCTCACTGAAACACTACAAATTAAATAAAAATCAACTCTGTGAGTGAAGAAACCAGGACTGAAGATATCTGGAGGCAGAAGAGAAATAGGGAGGAAACTTAAAAAAAGATCCATTTATTCTTGGAATAGTTACATAGCTAATGCAGAAAGTTTGGGGTAGGTAAGCAGCTCCAGGGATTCAATACAGCTTTATCCAATAGGAGCAGGAAATTATACAAGCCCCTGAGTTTTTTTAAAAGTTCAGAAATATTGAAATTAATGCTTTTTAAACTATCTGATGTTGAGAATGCTGATAATTTTCTATTATTCCTGTAGCAATTTTAAAGGCAGAAGTTCTTTTAGGGAATCTGGCCAACTTTATATTTTGAAAAAATTGCATTGCGGTTCTAGTCCAGAAGTGCTGGATTATGCTTCTAGAAGTAGATTGAAAACCATAACTATGAATATTCATTTGACCACTTTTTGCAAATTAACTACATATTTTGTTTTCATTTTTCATGGTCTCTTTGGGCTTGCTTTCACTTGTACAAATGTACTTGAAATAATGGGGCAGTTTCTCAGAGCTGGGGTACTGCACTGTCAACATGGGCGAACATGGGCAGGGGGTCCGGGTTCTTCTTTACCTCTTTTCTTCTCAGCTATCTCTATCTGCTCCCAGTATTTCGGCAAGGGAGGTGAACAGAAAATCTTTTTCTGTGTTCCCATCTTCCAGCAAAAACCTCCAGCAGACCAAAAATGGCTGGGACCAAACAGCTAAACTCAGTCAGAATATGATGAGATAGAATTGCTTTACATTAGAGAGTGTGTCTAAACGCTCTGTAGTGTTAGAAAGAAATGGCTACTCATGTGCTTTATGTGATTAGAGCACTGCTCTGTGAACTGCTTGGGAAAGAGTTCATTATGTATTATTTTTATGATGCAAAGTCCGTTTAGAATTTGTAGGATGCCTGCACTGTTGGTTTCAATGGATTTTTGCTTAGTGGGAAAAACAAAATAATACAGTATTGTAGTAGCACTGTGGCTGCTTCTGCATCTTATGAGATAAGAGCAGTATTTGGGCCCTTATGAAGTTATGTGACCACTAAAACACAAAGGAAATTAAAGACTAGAGAGCCCTTAAAATAGCATTATGATTTGATTCGCAAAAGTGAAGACACTTTGGATTATGGAAACAGCAACTTTCTGACAAAAAGTGCTTAAGAGTGGTGTACAATAGATTTTGTAGATTGGGAACGTGCATGACATGAGATATAATACCCTGCACAATTTGGGATTTTTTTGAGAACAGATTGAGATCCTTCTCATCTGCTTCTTTTGACTCTTTATTTCTTGGGGTTTTTGTCAGTGTAGGTAGGACAAGAATATTACTCAACAAAGAAAGCAGATGTATTTATTCCAAGAACATTAGAATTTTAATTTCATAAGGAAAGCTGGAACAAGTCCCTCTCTACAGCTCTGATTGGGAGTGGGGTGAGGGACAATTTTAGTGCCCCTTTGCTGCCAGCATCAGCCTCAGTCCACCTGTGTGCTTATCCACCCACTAGGAACCAAATCTTCCTGCCAAGCGATGCCCTGCAGTAGTGGTGTAAGTCAGATTGGGGTTTCTCCCGTTAGTTATTTAGTATGTAGTACCAGCTGACTCAAGATGCTGTGCTGATACTGTGTTAGTGGTGGATGTAAATTGAACTGTGACAAATACATAGAGAAGTGTATTGCCTGAAGACTGAAATCAATGCTTGCATGTTCTCAAACAAAATTATTTTTTACTTGCACCATTTTTAAGTGAAGTCATTTTAAAGGGACTGCATATTTTATGTTTTATATACATTGGTTTTTTCCTGCAGATGAATATCAGAATAACAAATCAGCACTAGAGAAAGTTTTGCCATGCTTAGTGATTTCATTAGAAACATTTTTCTGCCTATATAATATGCAAATATTTCTCAGGAATATAGGAAACAAGTAAATTGGCTCATTTTACACTGAAATGTGAGTGTAAAAAGTCTAATTTTTTTTTTTTTTTTGCTGGACTGACTTTACATACTGAGTTGGTTAACAGAAATGTGTAAATGGAATTTTTTATAAGGTTCAGAACTTAAATTTATACCACCCATTACTTCCAGTGAAAGATCTGTCTATGTTTTTTGAACACCAAATTTCAAAGTGTTATTTGGGCAGCCTTAGTATAGGGTAATAAGGAAGGATTTTAGTATAGTGGTAAAATCTTACATCTAAGATAACTGCTTTATGAGAAAGACTAAATGTCTGTTTCTTTAAGCAGCATAGTATCATGTAGAATGCTTATAAGATTTGTTAGAAAATCAAACTTAAAAGACTGTAGTTTTCTTTTGAGAGATGCCTCAGATCACTACATTATAAAAAAATAATCTTAAAACTAGCTAAATTTAGTAGAAAGAACTCCCTCTAAAGTGTTCAAGCAGTTTAAACCTATTCTTTTTAAAATTCATTACTTAAGTGGAGATGAAACAAAGCTAAAAATCCTACATTCAGATATTAAAAACCTGAGAAATTAAAATAAACACTGAATTCTTCCTCTTGCTTCCCTTGTAAGAATACCAAAGCCCAACTTCCAAACATTTTAGGAACAGTTTAATTGGCCTCTTAGTATTTTAAAGCTCAAAATACCTGTATGAATATTATATAAGATTAGTTTTCACATGCCACTTGGTAGACATTGGACTAAAGTCTCTGTTCAGAATGACACTACTATACCCAGTGAAGCTGTTATGCATTAGTAGAAGTAGACCTGTTTGGCACACTGACATTTCCTATGGAGGAGTCCTGGAGAATTTATCATAAGATGAGATAACATTTTGAAAGCATCTAAGTAATTCAGAAGTAGAATGAAATGGAAGACAAGATCTCTGTACACCCACTTTTGAGAAATATTTTTGTTCTCTGCTTGGAATGGACCCAGAATCTTCTGTTTTCATGGAAACAGAAATGTCTTCAAGTATGTTTGGCTGTGTTAGCGTGTCTGGACTTATTGACTTAAATTTTTGAAAAATTTGCCTAAACTAATATAATTCCACTGAAATGATAGAATGGCTGTATAACAACACCCGCGGTCAGCCTTAGTGCTCTGAATCAATCTGTCCCCTGGCTAAAGGCGTGAGGAAAGGAAGCGGGTTGAGCAGACAAGCTGTAACTACATCTCTTGGCCACAGATAAGAGCAAGAGCATAGAGAAGTACAAGAAGTGAGTCAGTGTAGCTAGTACTCTGCAGCATAAATATACTGGGTGGGATACTGAGCAACAGATATTGTACTAGGCATAAACTCATACATTTAACGAGTTTGACGTCTTCAGTGGACATTGTTGCTTTACATCTTGAGTAGCAAGATTCAGGCAATCACAATGCAGGCTTAAGATGGCGGTCTAAAAGTGACTCTGGTCATAAAACGTATACTTGCTGAGAAAGTTCAACCTAATTTAAACATAGTACAGCAAATGAACTTTGCTGTTCAAATCTGGACAGTGCTGCAGCGGGTAGATGCTGTGGGTGTTTGCAGTATGAATGACTGCAGAAATATCAACTTTGATATCAAAGCTAGCATATGGGAAATTACATCCTTAACTTGGAAAGCTCTCCCCGCCCCATATTAAATTAATTTGCTAAGCCAGAGGCTTTTTTCAACACATTCTTTTAAGCTTAGATGCTCTAAGGAGAGGAATTGCCATGAATTTTCTTAATATTTAGCCTGTGATTCCTTACATTCTACTTTTCTGGTTTCCTAATGTGAAAAGTTTAGGGGTTAGTTAAAATGAACAGGACAATTGCGTAGTAGTAGTAGTAGTAGTAGTAGTAGTGGTAGTAGTAGTAGTAATGATAATAATAATAAATACGGATATTGAAATGCCACTGAATTTGGGTGCCCAATTTTAGACTCCTCTAGAAGACCTGCATTTTAGTAAAAAGCACAATTGCTTCAAAAATCAAGCCTTTTGGGGAGGTGTCAAGGTGCCTACATTAATCCAAAGCTTGTGTTTATGATTTGGAACTGCACCCTTTAAGTTAAAAACTGGCATACTGGGCTTCAAAGGCACTCTTTTTCTCTCATTGCTGACCTTGTTCTTAAGTAAGAAGAGTTGAATGAAATTTATTGGCAGCTTCTGTAATTGTTTTGAAACCACTCTGCCTTCTCGCTTTGTAATTGAATAAGTTGGCAAAGCTTTTCAAAAGAGCATAGAAGGTCATTGAAAAAGAGCTGGCCTCAGCCTTACTTAAAACTACATTTGTTGACTTAGGTTACATTTTCTTTTAAAAACAAATTAACAATTTAAAACAATGGTACATTGATTGGCCAATTATAATGGAATTTCTGTGAAATTTATACAGCATTACCACCTCATTAATAACACATTAGTTCTTCATTATTGCATCATTACAATTAGCATCAGAAGAATTATTAATGTCTGGCCACAGCAAGTGTTACCAAAAATCATTCCCAGTCTGTGAAATTATTTGGCCCATGGTCATTCCACACATGCATTTTCTTTCAATGATCCAGGGTGCTCTTAATAACATGGCAAAAAAAAAAAAAAAATTAAAATGCTAGAGTCGCATACCTTTTGAGGCATTTGCTATATCGTATCCAAGGAGAACAAACTGTGAATACGTGCTGGGTAACCATGAAATCTCTTAGCCCATTTCTTTTACTTTAAATGAGGTTCAACCCAGCTATGTGACTGGAGTTTAAAGAGCACTAGAAAGTATTCGGCCTATCTTTTTCTAGCAGAGGATTTTCTTGGCCTATAAAAAAATTGAAGGGCTTGGACAGCTATTGAAACTATTCAGTGCAATTTTTTGAAAAAGAGCAATTGCTGTCAGTTCCTGTTTGAAAAAAAAGTTTACATAAGCATCAAACCAGTTGAAATCTCTTTTGCATTCTACAGAATTAGAAAGATGATTGGGGAATACAATATTATGTTTGGAAATAATAAAAATTATAACCTGTTTTGAATTTAAAAAATCGAAGCACTTCTTTTTATGTCAAGATGAAATGTTTTAACCTTTTCAGAATTATTTTGCCTGGTTTTCTTACCGCGATGTTTTAGCAAGCTGTTTTAATCACTGCATCTGCATTTTTCACTTCAAGTTTCTGATCAAAACCCACCACTCCACTCCTCATGTATCTACACTACCCTTCATCCAGCTGATGGATTTGTAAGCTATGCAGTGCTCTTAGAAATGCAGTCTCTGCTGCTACTGATGTGAAACTTTTAGGATATGACCTAATCCAACAGTGGGTGGCAGAGTTAATATAGATGGTAAGAGTGACAGTGCTAAATGGGTTCCTAGGAATCTCTAAAGATGCCTAGGATGTCCCAAACAGTGAAGTTTGCTATCCAGGACCGGAGGAAGCTCAGTTCGATTCCTTGCTACCCCATCGTTCGGTAACATTGGGTGCATCACCCAGGGAGCTGAGACACGGAGAGACTATCTGCAGAACGAGGGAAAGTGTGTGTCCCTGCCTCTTGCATTAGCATAATCGCTTTACAGCCTGCCAGTTCACTTACTAAAACACTGGGGACTGAAAACACGCAGACAGAAAGGAGAACAAAGACCACTATGAGAGGAAAGGAGACCCTGGAAGTGGGGCACAGGGCTTGTAACTGGAAGACAGAAATGATCTGCCAGCTCTGGCACAGGCAGGGCGAGCTTGGCACAAGGAGACGAGAGGGAGAATCAGCTTGTCAGCTGAGAGAGAAAGAGAGCTGACCTGGCAGCCAAAAGAGAAAAAGGGCAGAAGACCTGCAGATGTAGCAAGCTGCGGGGAAGAGAACTGCCCAGCTGCCTGCCAAATAACACTGCAGAGGGAAACAACCCCAGGTGATCTGTCTGTTTGAGTGTCTGAGATCATTTGTATTTTTATTCATTCCAGGGGCTGAAGTTTATGGAGTTCATATGGAAAGGATAGTTATCATGACTCCATTCTCCAGGGTGCCTCCTAGAGAAGCTTCTTTATGAAAAAGAATCAAAATGTTTCCTAAAAGTGCTTCTGAAAAACTCTAAAATAACTTTTTTTGCTCCCAGCTTCCCTCTTCCCTCCCAGCAAACAACCTCTTTGGATTTTTGGTTTCTACCTTCTATATCATGGAAAAGCTAAGCAGTAAAGCCGCAACCTTATCATGTGCATGAAATAGGAAATAAGGTGCACCAACATATTCTCTTACCTGAGGAACCAACACACAGATGGAGGATTTCTGCTTAAAAAAAAACATGTGGAAACAAGCCCAAGCCAATGAATTGCTAATCCAAAGCAAACTACTCTTGGTTGTCAGATGTGTTTTCTAAAATGTTCCAAACAGACCCTGAAGGAGTTATAATTCATAAAGGAGTACCTGACACAAATACTTGATGCTTGGATTTTTTTAATAACTAAGCACACTCTGCTTTTTTTTTCGGATCTTGATTTAATTTGTCTCACTTTTGATATAAATGATTTGAACTTGTTTATAAATAACAAAAATGTCAGAACTAATACATTAGTTGGAAAAAACCCTATATTTTTTCCAGTGGTAATGGGGTTTTATTGTTATTATTTTTCATTTTTTCAGAATGTGTAGCAAGAATCGACAATATTTGGTGTTGGTAGTATAGTGAGGCAATCATAATGGAAATGATGTCTGTCTTGCTTAAAGATTCCCAGGAGAAGTATTAGGAGAAAAATACTCGCCCTAGATATGGAACAAATCAGACTAACTCCAGGCTAGATAAAACAATTTTGAGTGGTGTATGATGCATAAGCTTAATTAGGTTTTGGAAAAGACAAACTGCAACAGGACCCCAAAATAATAATAAAAATATAATTTATTGTCAGTTTATGCCTAGGAAATCTACTGACAGAAATACAAGATGTCTAATATAATACTGTTATTTGTATATGCCATGATTATAAGCTTTAAAGTTTCATGCTGCTGCAACCTTTTTGTTTGTTACCTGAGTTACACAGAGGAATTATGGAATTATTCAACTATCTGAAAGACCGTTACAGAGTTTTTCAGCTGAGTTTCCTAACTGAAAGAGCGTTTGCTAAATCTTGTTAGAATTGAGCACAGCCATGAACATACTGAAATGCCATCAGTTTGCAATATTTCTGTTTTGAAGTCTCTCCAGAGGTAAAAATAGTTGCAACTTTGAATGCCTTACAGAATCCTTGTTTCCATATGCCTAATGCCTCTAGAGCTAGGGGTCGCATGCAATGAGATAATTAGGATTATTTCAGACTAGATCAACATTGCCAGTAGAAATGAGTAGAATTTACTCAGATGAAAAGGCAGTACTGATAAGGTCATAAAAAGTAGAAACCATAGGGAGCGTCTTGAAAAATAATGGTATAAAAAAGGGTGATTTAAGACCAGGTTTATGTCTGACCTTTGTTTTGGTGCACAGTAAGAAGTTTCAAATGATGGCTAACTTAGGCTCATGGTTGGATGTAGTTACAGACCCCAAAATCCTAGGAGAACAAGGATTGCTCATTTAGTTCTTTCCTTTAGCCTATGGGAGAAGTGGAGAATAAATAGATAAATCCCTTAAAGGCAGTGTAGAATTTCCTGTATCCATGGAAAAGATTCAGGAAACAATTCTCTAGCTTCATATGAGACAATGTAGAGCACACCCTTTGTATTGGCTGGTGCCTATAAAGCACCATTCAGTTATTGTTAGTAACAAATGATCCAAATTAGTAAAAAGTCCTAAGCAAATTTGCGCTGCTTGAATTTTTTTTTTTTTTTTTTTTTTTTTGTGTGTGAAACGAAATGTTACGATCTCTAGAGGTGTTCTGCATCATATCATCAGTAAACTCAGTGTCAGGTCATTTCTAGGCTTCTTAAAAATCTGTGGGGGTGAAAAATGTATGAAGACACACTTCTATCTAATTATACATATGTGTACATATGTATATATGTGTATATTTCCTTGGGGGAGAGGGAGATATGAGAAATGATTATAGCAAAATTGCAATGTAAAACTTCCAGAATTTACTTATTACAAGCCTGGTCAGACTAATCGTGTAGTTGCGCTGGCAAGTTGGACACTGAACTATAGTCTTTTTGGCTGAGGGTACTGTCAGCGTAGTAAGAACAGATGGAGCAGATGTAGCTGTAAAACCACTCCAAGCGCTTTTGCCAAGGTGCTACTTGCATACGAGGCCTGGGTTCTAGGATGGCCAGAAAGGAGAACTTCTTCCCTTCATTTTACTGGAGTGGTTTAAGTAATTTGTAAACTGGAGGAGTACAAATTTTTCAGACAGTAACAGGTGCAGTAGACTTCAGGGAGAGGCCAGAGTCAGCAGCAAATGGGAATGAGGATAAAGAAGCTGGCAGACAAATCTTAGTGTATTGATTTTAGCCTGCCAGAATGTATATTGGATGAGGCTGGAGACCTGCTGACTCTGTCCTCTCCTAAAGACTGCTGAAACATTCAGATTATGAGGCCTGTGAAGTCGCAAAGTCAGAAAGCCAGATTCTTATCAATAAAGTCATTCTGATTTTAACTGATAATCACATATGCAGAGATTTTCATTTTTTAGAACATAATATGGGCTAAGGAGTCAGTTACTTTTCATTGTCTTTTTGGATGCAGATTATTCTTGATGCTACAGTTTAAATGATGATGTTGTCTTCCTGATTAGCTGCTTGGGATCGCAATTTTTCCCTGTATGTGACCGTATAATTTCCATTAATTCGGTGGGAAGAGGATACATGTATTGCAGAGAGAACAGAGTTCATGGCTTTTGGCTTGTTATTGTTCCCTGCTGTCAAGAAACAAGGTGAGTATTCTGGTCCAGGTCTTTTATTTCCTGTTTAGTCAACCACAACACAATGTCTTAGTGGGTCTTTTTCAGGATGAATATTTTCAGTGACTGAAGAGACGCTGAGTTGTGAAACTTAGAATTCTGTCTGGATTTCAGATTGAATGACAAATCTGGTCCATACATTTGAGAATATAAGGGAAATTGCTCTCAAACCAGAGATTTTTGTGAGTAATCATGAATGGGAACTTTTTTTCTCTTTTTTTCTGAGATATCCCAGTTTAAGTTATCCTGTTCTATTTTAGAAATTAATGTCTTAAACTGTGGGATTGTAAAACACTATGTGCTTATTTAGCATGTCTTAAGGTTCTGTCAATATACTAGGGCTGTAGTCAGAATGTGAAAGCCACTTAGGTTTCATTAGGTGTCATTATCTTCTTAACACATTAAGTAAACTATCAGATTCCTCTTTATTCATCAGTATAGTATGTAAGGAATAATCAAGTGAGTGATTCAGAACCATGATTTAATTCACATAGTAAGGGAAATTTTTTGCAGTAAGTCATTTTCCTGAACTGCAAAACTGTAAAGGTAACCTAGTCCCATGGATTGCTATAGAAATTGATGCAAAGCTAACGTTGACCTCCGTAGGAGCAGGCTGCCTGTGATTAATGGGTTAAATTAGGCTTAACTGTTTTTTCCTGTATGCTCCAGGTGTCCTCTTTTTTTCTTATTTTTAAGTGTTTAAAGTACCGAATAATATGCACATTTCATCTTCCACACTGTCTTTTAAACAGCCCTCATAACATAATCTTAATTGTCAGTCATGTATGTTATCCTTCTGTTTAGTAATTTCCCTCAGGTCAGGTGGTAAAACGTGTTTCCTTTCAACAATAAAAGCTCATTCACCATGTGTGATTAGGTAGTGTAGGTGAGAGCTCTTCAAACAGCTTCTGGTTTGGTGGTTTAAGGTAATGGAGGAAGAGGAGATCCGTGCTTGATGTTTGTGTCTGATTTACAGCATCAGTAACTGTATTTATTGATGAGAGGAACCTATATTATATTCTGAAGTTATTTAGGTACACAGGTATGATTACATACATGATTCTTTCTTAATAGCTGTGAATGTTTTCAACTCAAAAAGTGAGTTCTTTCTTACTTTGCTACTATAGACTTACACTTAAATACCAATGGTGTTTTGTTAATGAAAGATGATTTTGTTTTTAAAGGGTTGTCCAAGTCAAGTAGTTAAACTTGCACACTGATGTAGCTGAGGTTAGTATGCCTCTTGTCAGGACAAATGCTATATTGCTAAATGAAGCTACTTGTTCTTTAGAACTTATCTCCTTGTAGCAGACTCTGAATAGTCCACCTGGTCAGAAAATTCAGGTTTCTCTTTACGTCCAGAGTTGCTGCCCTACCTAAAAGGAATACAGGCTTGTCCCACAATTAATAATTGCAGTATCTTGCTCTAAGGAAGCTTTCTCCTTCATAGGGATAAAATTATGCCTGTACATTGTAGTTGCATTATATCTGAGACCAGAAGCTGAAACAACATGCTTTAGTTTCAGTAGTATCTCTTAATCAAACTTCTGTCACCGAAATACTGATTATTTCTAAATTGCATAGTAAAGTTTGGTTATCCTTTAATGAATAAGAAAATTATATACGTATGGGAGTTTCAGTACATATTGTGCTTTTTAATTTAGGTTTAAATCATATGCAAATTTTATTTCTGTTGCTGAACCTTTGTGATGGCAGGGGGTATTCTTCATAAGTATTGGGGCAGTTGTGCTGGTTTTGGCTGGGATAGAGTTAATTTTCTTCCTAGTAGCTAGTATGGGGCTGTGTTTTGGATTTGTGCTGAAAACAGTGTTGATATCACAGGGATGTTTCGTTCCTGCTGAGCAGCGCTTACCCAGAGCCAAGGGCTGTTCTGGTTCTCCCCCCACCCCACCAGCGAGTAGTTTGGGGAGGCACAAGGAGTTGGAGGGGACACAGGCAGGACAGCTGACCCCGACTGACCAAAGGGATATCCCAGACCATACGACATCACGCTCAGTATATAAACCTGGGGGAAGAAGAAGGAAGTGGGGACATTCGGAGTGATGGCGTTTGTCTTCCCAAGTCACCGTTAGGCGTGCTGGAGCCCTGCTTTCCCGAGGATGGCTGAACAGCTGCCTGCCCATGGGAAGCGGTGAATGAATTCCTTGGTTTGCTTTGCTTGTGTGCACGGCTTTTGCTTTCCCTATTAAACTGCCTTTGTCTCAGCCCATGAGTTTTCTCACTTTTACCCTTCTGATTCTCTCCCCCATCCCGCTGTGAGGGAGGTGAGTGAGCAGCTGCGTGGGGCTTAGTCGCTGGCTGGGGTTAAACCACGACAGCAGTGTCGTAATGAAACTAGAGTGAAAGACTTGTTTCTAGTAGGAACAGCTTTTCTTCTCTAACTCTGTACTAAATAATTCCAAATCATATGACTGCGGTTAAATCATCTTTTGAGCTTGCATTTTTCCTTGAAGATGTCTGTCTAATGTTTAGTGTTCTACACAGTAAATGGTCTGTAAGGGAAGTGTCTCAAAGGGAATATCAAAGTGGCATTGTCACAGGTTCATTTGTTTACTTAGTTCTGAGAAGGTTATTGCAGCACCTTTTCATGAAAGGGCCCTGCAGTGTCCATTAAATCAGAGATTCTCCCATGTATATGAGAGAAACATGTAAGACACCAGGAGGGAAACACAATGGCAAATTAGGGTGATGCTGTTGGGAAATGTTATCTGGGACAAGTGGCTACCTGTGCACAAGAGTTACTTGGTGAACTGGTAATCACGCAGGGCTCAGGATACTGAATGAAACTTAGCACTGCCAGTCTGTTTGACTTTGCTTGAACACAAGGCAACTCATAAAAGACCCTCTGTGAAAGCACAGAGAACTGTAGAAACTCAAAGTATTGTGGTATTAGGGTCCATCTGAAAAAATCAGGGATTTATTCTTTTCTCTATGAAAGTTTTTCCTTATAGAACATTGCTTGGAAAATTATTGTAGAGAATATTTCTGTGGTGTATAGAAAACTACTGAACTGAGAATGAAAGTAATTTAATTTTGAATAGAGGATAACAGGAAAAAAAATACACAATCAAAATTTGAGTGTTTAATAACTTCAGAACATAATGGTTAGTGACCGGCAGTTTAAACCAAGTTTTCAAAGTCGGCATGATTGCACTCTGTGATGATATGTCACAGCATCTGGAAATCACCCTAGAGCGAGATTTGATGAGAATTGATTGTAGCCTTATCATTGCAAGTTTGTTATCAGATGGGTGCTAACTCATGGCAGGTGTTTGTTTATCTTGATTAGATAATGCTGCAAAGACTTTGTCACATGGCTGGAAAAATGAGAAGATTGCATGGCAATCTTCATGGCAAGAAGTGCATGCTGACAGGGGATGTGTCAGAGCTAGTTAAAAAAGAAGAAAAGTTGTATTTTGATGCATTTTAAGGAGAAAAAAGAATGCATTTGGAACACTTATGTTGTGGGGTTGGTTTTTTTTGTGTCCGTACTTTCAACTTAAGTAGGTTTACTACTAGTTTGCTTATTGCATGCACCAGATATAGTAATACTATCATATTTGCTAGACATTCACAGAAACATATACTTGTGAAGGGCATTAATATGCATACGTTAATGTTATGCTGACAGTGGTAAAAACTTGCTAATAGAGTCCGAAAGATGGAAAGAGTTGAGAAAAAGTGGGTAAGTAAAATGATAATTTTCTTGTATATTTTTAGCTTCCGTCGTAAAGATTTTTATTCTCATGTCCTATTGGTCAGTACGAATCTAATGAGGTGGATGATAGGAAATGATGAAAGATGCTCTGCAGAGTGATGGAAGTCTACTTTCAAGTCAAGTTTCTGGCACACTAGATAGTTGGATGACAGCTGGAATTTGGTGCCCAAATTACACTGCACTAGCTATTCTAATGTGGTTGGTGTTTATATACCATAGTTTAAACAACTGTCTTTTGACAGGTAGAACCTAATTAGGTAAGAGGGTATTCCTTATTTCCTTACGGATTACCACGTTGTCTCAGAAATCAAAACACAAACAGTTTTATTTCAAAGAAAAATGTTATTTTCCCTTTAATGGAAATACATTAAAAACTGAACCTGTAAAAATCAAGAGATCTATTTAGATTATAAAACTCCCATTACTTTGTTTTTTAAGAACATAAATGAAGCTGTATTCTACTCTGCATAAATTGTAATGATCACAGTTGTTCATTTAATAACCCCAGCCACTAGACAGAGATGTCTTAAAAAAAAAAAAAAAAAAATCCAAGTATATGAAAATATCCCATGTGCTCTGTAAATGAAATTAAAGATGGTCTTGTTAATTAATTCTCTAAGCTGAGATTTTTTTCTATGTTTATGAAATATAGAGGACTAGAATTTGGTAAAATTTTATTCATAAGTATATAAAAATACATAACTTCTGTAAATGTTTATATCTTTATAAAACACTTATTAAAGTACCAGCTAGGCTGTTTTATGAATATTTGAGGCTAGAAGAATGACTCCCATCAGCCTACTCTGGATTTTTCTGAGAAAATATCTTTCAGAAAATTTAATGGTACTTGAACCTACATTATTTGTGGAACTATTGCCTACTTCTGCCTGCCCACTTGCTCCCTCGATTGCTTTCTCGTACGCATACAGAAAAAATACCTTTTTTTTTTTTATTAATTAAACTACCACAACACGTTTGTCTTAACACTTCAGTCGTGTTTTCCAGTCTCATTATATTCAGGTGGTGAATGATATGAGCTAGGAATTCCCAACACTTCATTCTCTTTGCTGTCACCACCCATAGAAAGCAAAGAATGGCTTCTCTTGAACAATATCCCTGAAAATAAAGCAGAAAAACTTCAGAAACAGATTTGGTTAACCATACATTAACCATAGGTTTTCTCAGGCAGTCAGTTTGTGAAAATAAGATGTAAAGGAATGTGTTTTTTTTCCTCTGATAGGAACTGTGTGCAAATCCGATGCTTACTGCGTCCATGGAATAAAGTGCTGAGGTTCCCACCAGGTATATCTCTTTGTGCCCCCTAGGAATATGTTTGAAGAATGTATTAAAATGCAGCAAGTTAGTAGACTTCATAGGAAATAGAAAGCAATGGAGATACTTTGCTACAGGTCATGTTAGTTGCAACACTGGAAGACATACTAATGGTGATCTTTGGAGTCTCAAGCAGACATAGGAGCTGAAAAAGTACAGAAACCAGGTTCCCCTGTATTGCCAGCTCTCAGGGCATCCTGAAGGAGACGATCTCTGCGATAATTTCAGGATGTCCCCAGAATTTATTTTCCTTTTTTTTTTTTTTTTTTTTCCCCTCGGATTCTTTCTATAATCGATGAATGTATTTGCTAGTCATTAAGACACTTCCTCTGAGCGCAGTAATATAAGAGCAACTGTACTGGGCAAACCTAAAGAATTGTCTAGTCCCTAGTATCCTGTCTCCATCCATGGCAATAACAGGTGACCAAGGAAGAGTGAGGACTTGCAGTGCCTGTCTCATACCTTGTGTATTAATGTTTTCATGGTGAGTCGGGGAGCTCTATATCCTGTACTGAAAGGTTGCAGGCCTTAGAATGAGTAGTATTTTCCCTGTTTTTCCATCATGGAAATCCATGCTGCCATAGTTCATATGACAATGAATATAGCTTATGGCTTTAAAAAACGTGAAAATTGCACAACATGTCACCATACCAAGATATTTTGTCTGCTGTGTTTATTGTTTAGTTACTGATTCAAGATTTTGCATTTTTTTTAGATCATTAAATTTGAATAAAGTTTAAATATACCTAATGGCTAGCTAAATTGGTTATAGGATATTTATGTCAATAAAGAATAAAATTATATTACAGAATAACATGAGTAGACTAAGACAGCTCAAATTGTCAATATGATGAAAATTACTCAAAGAAAGCAATTAAAACTCAAATCCATGACTAAATTACTATTGGTTCTAAGTACAGTGAATCCAATTACACATTATATTATAGTATATTATATGATCACGGGTACTGTAGCAGAGTGTCTTGTCAATATACTGTCAATAGAGAATTAGAAAAACAAATCTATCATCACACTGAAATAACATACAAATCCCGATCAACATTCTTCCAAGCTATTAAATGGCCAGAAAAGGTGGAAAGGAGCTGAAATGCACATATGAACTAACCTTACAGCCTGCAATTTTATATACATTTCTGTGATGAAGACCAAATGTAAACTTATACACCATGGTTTTTGATTGCACCCCACTGTAAATAAAAGTATGGAAGAAAACAAAGGAGAATATTTGTGAGAAATTCTGTAAAGATTAGAATTAACATTAACTTAGTATATGAGCCTTTAACTCAGGGTTTTGCAGAAGTATGCTTATATTGTTCAGTATAACTACAATACCGATATACCTATATTCCCACAGCCTGATAGCAAAAAAACCATTCACGGCTGAGGCAAAACTGGATCTCAGATGGCAACACGTACATTTTGGTGTTTGATTGTACTCTGCCCGTGTTGATGGAGAGTACTTATACAAGTATGTATAGCCAACCCTGCATAAGGCAGGGCTGCCAACTAGACAGTGATTCTTCTCTTTCAACAAAGCATAAACCATATTACCATCAAAGTCCTTTTACAGGTTTAGTGAGCTTGAGCTTTTTGGGGTTGGAAATTATATTAAATACTGGAACCTGCAGTGAGTGATTTAACACAGTAACAACCTTCTTGACTAAACAACCAGGGTTATTACTAAATTTGCTATCATGATAGGCTTTATTTTTAGCATTATCTCTTACAATCCATACTTCAGTTCCATGTCTTGAGATATTTGTTTTTCTTTTTTTTTTCCTGTGCTTTTTCAGAAGTAAACCTTACAGCCCCAGACTTTCATTTATGGTCAGTCCTATGAAAGCTAAATTCCATGTTAGCAGTAATACCATGCAAATCAGTGGTTGTAGTGGATGGAATTTCATTTCATAAATATAACTGTAAAACTTGTAATAAAAATAGTGATGTGACTACAGCTTTTATATACTGAAACTCTGAAAGCAGCGTGGAACGCAGCTGCTTGTCATATTTCTGTAAGTCATGAGGACATACAACATAATGCACTAAAATTAGCATTTGTTACTTGATTATTTTTTTTTCTTTTTTTATGGATTATGGCACTGAAAGAGAAGGACCATAGAGCAAAACTCTTAGGTAAGCCCCCAATCATCTCCTGATTGATTTATTTGTTTTCCTTAATGAAAATTTAGTAATATGTATGTTTTGCATCTATTCAAACATAGCAGGATATAAAAGGATAGAATCTGCAGGAATTTCATGCAATATCCAAATAAATGATTTTATAAATGAGGCATATCGCAATAAATATTGTATTAATTTTTCTTTCAATTGTAAGAACATGTAAGAACATGCATTTTTCCACCGACTTGTAAGCTGGTTGAAAACTGTATGCATCATTTTAGGTCTTATTATGACAATTTAAGAATGTAAGAGAAAAATTGCAGCACTGTGCAAATCAAGAGGGTGACTTCATATCAGAGACCAAAAACAACATGGAAATTTGTATACCATGAGCCTCTGGGAAAGAAACTGTTCCTGATAAATTAGGAAATCATATTTAGAAAACACAGATGCCTAATATTTTTGTTTGAACAGTAATGTGTTTTCTGAATCATTGCATTACTTTTGCAGTCTTGCTTAAGAAATTTCTACGGTAATGGAACAGATTATTTGCATGTTATGCCAAGTAACTGATAATGCTTACTTGCAGCTTATGTGTTATGATGTAAAAACTCTATTGATACACAATAGAACTCTGTATTATTTACCCTGACTTGTTTGATACTACCTTTCAATTTTAGGGGGTGTGTGGATGGAAATATGAATAGAATGTTAAGCAATACTAAGAAACAGGAGAGGCAGCTGCTTTTCCATCTTGGCATTTCCTTAAAAAGGGCAACTAACACAGCAACTGTAGCTTCAGATGAGTAGTCTCCATTTCTGTAAATAAACACAGTACGCTTAGATCATGGAACTAAACCAGCAAAGAAACTGGACTGTTATTTCCTTTTTTTCAACTTTCCCTTCAAGAAAATATATTAATGGAAAAATGTCTCTTTCTGCTGTTCATCTTGCAGATGATTTCTAAGTAACGTCTCACATCTGCCAAGTATATTTTCCGTTTTTCTTTAGCTTGGTATTCATATTTCTAATCTCTTAACCTTCATTTCTGCAAGGTCTTTCCTTGATAAAAAACATGTCCTGTTCACATCAGCTGGAGTAATACATGTATGTCTTGGGGAGAATGCAGCTTAGCCTAGTGTTTAAGGGGAAGGTATATGCAGCAAGTATAACTGCACTAAAAATATTATCTGCACAACTGAATAGAAACCTACTATGGTATGAGAGATAAAGATACCTATTTAAGAGATATCATCTCTTTCAAAGAAACATGTCTCTGCTGGTAAACAAAATTAACATTTTAAAGAATTCTTTTTTTGAAAGTGCTTGGCTTGGTTATGTTTATATTTAGACATGCAAAAAAATCAATCATGCAATTTGTCCACTACATCAAGCAATTTTTGCTCTATTCTTTCTACACTTCTGCATATCACTGACATCTCTAGAAAATATACCCAGTCATGGAAAAGTAACATTTACAGTGTTAAAAAAGAAAATTACTCCATGAAAGTAACAACAACAACAACAAAAGGGACTTCCCATGCTCTTCTATTAAGACAGAAAATACCATCCTCCAAAATAGACATTACTATGATAACTCAACATTTCTTGAGTGGCTAATGCTATCAAGTAACGTTATTAACTTGAACTCTAATCTTGGTAATATTATTGTGTTGTGGCTTTCCTTCAGAAAAGTTTATTCTACCATTATCTAATTCTTCTTATACTACCCTGTGACTGGTCTATATTGGGTTGCAAGAACTGTTTCTACTCATAGTCACTCGGTTTAAATAAGAAATAATTCTGTAGTTCTTAGTTTATTTTTTATGATGTATATTGACTATATCAGTGTAGGGGATTTACATTTCTTTGACCTTGTACAAAATGTAGCATCTGAAGCTTTTTGTAGCTTTTTCAAGCAGCACAGAGCCTAGCTGATTAGTCCATTCTGTAAATCAGATTTTCTGTCTTGTGTAGAGTGTGTCTGGACATAACCCTGGCATTGGAGCAGTTCTGCAATAAGTGGTTACAATATTCTAGCCTGTCTGCATGCCAAGGAAAAAGAACAGAGATATTTGGAGTATTTCACTGACTTGCATTTACAATAATAATTGGAGGGAGATCTCCTTATTTGTTTGAGAACCAATAGTTCTGCATTCAAGTAGAATTATAGGACGAAGCTAATTAACCTTTATAAACCTAATTCGTTAGGTTTGCAAGGCACAACAAACACTTAAGAAAAAACAAGTTACTGGTAGCATGCAAAGGACAGCACCATTCTTTTTCGTGAACTGCAGAAGATGACAAGCTTTAAAAGATATCATTAAAGCTGTGGCAACAAAATAAGTCAATGCTTTATTTTGATTATGTCTGCCTAGTTTTCATTAGTTCTGTATAGGCTTTTTGAATCTTGATTTTGATTCTGAATTTGATTTTCCTCCAGTATGGAAAAATTGATTTATTGTAGAACAAATTTATTTTCTTTTCACCTGGTTTACACAATGAAACCTGGGCAAATTGGATTTCACTCATAGCTCAGTCACAGGAACAAATTGATGTGCACCTCTATTCATAATGGTCATGAATACATCTCCTGATATCTATTTCCTCTATACCTTTTTTATGGTTTTCTCCTCATTACCTAGATTCCCTCAGTGAAGTCCAGAAAATAATACCAGCAGGTTTTATATTGTGCGGGTAGCCCAAGCTAAAATTGAACTCCACAGGACGTGTATGACATATCATGAATGTAGAACAGCA
The DNA here is from genome assembly GCF_900496995.4 of Aquila chrysaetos chrysaetos. NCBI lineage: Eukaryota > Metazoa > Chordata > Aves > Accipitriformes > Accipitridae > Aquila > Aquila chrysaetos. Next base: position 4,680,332 of record NC_044024.1, on the reverse strand, counting down.
TTTTGACATCCATGAATGAGCCTAATTTTGAAAAACAGTTCCTTGTATGAAATGCTAGTCCTTCTGACTCACTAAAATAATGGAGACAGGAGTTCAGAGGATGTATATGCAGGTGTTTTACCTATAATAATGACTTTTTAGAAGAGACTAATGTAGACTGATTCATCTGCACTAATGAAATTAAAAGCCATATTTACCTTGCTTTAATGTGTCATCTCTCTTGGAATCATGTTTCTTGGCATTGGGGAGAGATTGGCCTTCAGACTTTGCATCTGAAGTTGCTGGAATTGAGGTTTTCTTTGCATGCATCCTCTAACTGGAATGCAAATATGTCATTCTGTAGGTTTGCACAAAATGAATACAGGTTTTTTGAGCATTTAGTGCTGTTGTGCGTCAGAGAAGTGAGAAGTAAGAAAGGCATTTTCAGAGTATTTATTTTACTTATTAATGAAAATAGCAAGTCTCTTCTGTAGCTTTTTTTTTGGCCTTTAACTTTTCATTAATTTCCTCTGCATAACTAGCCTGCTCAAAGAATTAGTTCAAAACTGTCTTAATTTAATTGCATTTAATATATTTTTACCTTTTGATGTTTAATGTATTGCTGCTATTAAAACATTGACCTCTGCTGGGGGTATTAGCAGACTGGCAGCTGTGTGATAATTAAGGGGTGTTTTGTGGATGTACAAATAGTTTGGAGAGAGAGTAGGAAGATTACATTGCTATTCCCTGGAGTCCTTCAAAACTGTAAATATTTAGCTGGCAGTAGATGCCAAAACAAAGATTAAGAGAATTTGCTGTCCTAAATCTCCTGATGGGTCCAGGCCTACCATTCTGGTCATTGATCAAGCAGAACCGTCCCAGCCAGAAACAGGATGATTTGTCAGTGTTTATATCCCCAGTGATCTGTTATATATGGCTCTAATTAAAAATAATCCCAACCTATCCAAAATGCTTTTTTTTTCCTGTTACTAAACATTCACAACTACATTTGTGTCCACTCTTGCCAGCTGATTCTTACAATAAAAGACTACAGTGGATGATTTGCCTAAGGGTGAATATTTTCAGAAGAAAAACAGTACAGCGTAAGTCTAATTAGCCAGTCAGGTTGTGCATTCTCTCTTTCTGTCTACCACACACCAACTATTTTGTGTGGCTAGATCAGTTCACCTCTCCTCATAAAAGCTTGATTATGAATTTTGCTCCCACTTGAGAAATTTACTTTTTTTTTTTTTTTTTTTTTTTTTTTTAAATCAGAAAAGGGTATACAGCCACGTGTGTGGCTTACAACCAAAATCCTTTCCAGTAGCACATAGCTAAGCGACTGGGCTGGATTTCAAGGGGTTCCAAAGGGACTGTGGAAAGTGCCAATGAACCCTTATAACTGAGGATTAGTGAGTGTTGTCTAACGCTTGATAGCCCAAATAGCTAGCTGCAGTCCTTCTGCAGTAGGTTATGAAGTCCTGAAGCTATCAAATGTGATAAAATGCATGTCTGGCCACCATTCTGCGCCTGATCTCTACCTTCCCCCATTCATTTAATATGGGAAAGGCAAAAACTCTTCATAAGTCACATAGAGGTGTGCAGGCACCTCTGTCTAACACCCTACAATCCCTATGTATATAATCTTTTCCTTATATTGGATCTCCATGATTGCCTGATTTTCTTCATGCATTAATCGCACTAAACTGCTCATGAATTCATTGCTTGATAATAAAATTTCTGCTTGAATTCACAATATTGCCACTGTTGAGTGTGTGCAGACATGCTGTTTCACTTGAAAGTAGCTACTTTTTTGTAAAAGTAAATATTTGAGAGGAGATTAAATGATACAGGATTTTCTTCTACAGATTTAACATTGTTGGATAACAGCACATCAGTTGAAGCTGTTTATAGATGCATTATGTATTAAATACTTGATGACCCCTCTGTTTCATCCCTAAAATATCAGCAAATAATCTAATTTTGTAGATTAAAAACCATTGAAAACCTACACTACTGGTACTGGTTCCACAATGGTCAGAACAGAGTAACAAGCCTTCTTTATGGCCATGAACAATATAGCCTGGATATAGTCTGGATTATGCAGTATGTAATGTATAGAAAAGTACTTCTCTCCTATACACTGTATAATCTCTGTTACATTACAATAAACGTGTAAAAACTATGCTTATCTTAGTTTTATATTGATAGAAGCTGTATTGTGTTTCTTAGACATTGGCTCTATTTGGAGTCGTGTCTTATCAGTGGTGTTTGATTTAGTATGTGTGTTAAGGTTTGGAGGGTGTTTCTTCACTGTAGAATCACTCCAAATCTTTCATCTTCAGGTTTGGGGGCTACCTGTGAGGACAAGGTTTTGTTGGTTAGACACCCTTCTTGATAGAGCAGAAACTGAACTAGGTTTTCCATAGTTATGCCCACTGGATAATTCATTCCCTCTTTGTGATCCTCATCATGAAACTGCAAGCGAGGAGGGGCATAGCCGATGGGCAGGAACATGCCAGCTCCCTGTAAAAGAAGCTACCAATACCAAAAATAATTTTGCAAGAGAGGGTAAAAAAATCTTGTGGAAGGAAATGAAGCAAAAGTAAGACTATTTTGACTTGTGCTGGAATTAATTTCGTGTGGTTTGTCAAACACTGTTATTGCCTGCACCATAATAGCAGACTAGTAGTCCTCAATCTTCTTTAATTCTGCGTGAGTCTTGTACAGCACTATCCAACATCATGTAACTTCCCACTGTATGGAGAAATATTACTTCTTTCATTTAATACTTTTACATAGTTTTAAAATGTTTGGATTAATATTACATAAAGCCAATTCTATTCTGTTCTGAAGAATGGTATCTAAAGGCAAATATTACATTTTGATGCATTCATGTATATATTTAAAGTGCAATTAAAATCTACAACTGAAAATTTTTGTGAAAAAGCTGGAACTCGGTATGGTCTCCTTGCATGTATATGTATAGCAAATGTAATATATGAATTAACGTCCTTGTATACATATGTTCATCTTAGAAATGCAGTAGTGTGGAAATTTTATAGCTTCTGTTTGAAGGGAAAAATATTATTTGTAACAGAAACTAACCTAGACCCTTGAGTAGTGTGAGGGATTAATATAGAAAACTACTGCATGTCATGTAAGAAAGTACAAAAGACTGGAAGAACCTGCTGTTTGAGTCCAAAATAAATGGAAAAAAAAAAAAAAGCTTCATTTAAAAATGAGCAAGAATTACTGAAAAAGAAGAAACTGGCAAGAGAGGAAATGTTTTTATGCTGAGCTGAATATGGAAAGAATCAATGAACGAACTGTTTGTATCTGAATATCTCACTGAGGAATTCTAATCCAAGGTACTGTGTAACCTTACCTGAACAGTTCACGATCTATGAATTTCTTCATACGTATTAATAAAGCTCTTTGTTCTTTGCAAGTGAAGGTGTAATTAGAGGTGAGAACTTCAGGCTCATCTGATTTTTATTTATTTTTTTTTTTAATTCCCTTTTGGAAGTTTTTACTAACAGCTCTAAAATGCTCTCATTAAGCTACATTTCAGAGATTTAAGGTTTGTAGCCCTAAGAAAATTGTCTGTTTGCTATGCAGAAAGGTTAAGTTTACTTAAAAAAAAATACAGGTTTGTCCTAGAAACAGCCTCTAATTTTTTGAATTTCAGAGGGTGCAGGGTGTTCTGAAGACACTGAAAAGCTGCTCTGATGTTACATGTTAGATTTTAGGGGGGGGGAGTGAGTAGATTGTAAAGAAGAAACTGTTCTTTTTTTTTTTTTTTTTTTTTTTTTTTTCTTTTTGCATGTCACACTGTTTAATTCTACATGCCCATGAGAAAAAAACAGAATTAAATCAAAGGCACAAGATGCCAAATTCATTTTAATAAGAGTTCACTGAAAGCCTGAAGGTGACAAACTTCAGGAAGTGTTAGGGAATATGTGCAAGCAAAAGGAAACTTGTGACTTCAATAAAGAAATCTCAGCAACATGCCCTCTGAGGAATCTATAACAGCTTCTCAAAAGATTTATACCATCACATTGCTTCAGCAGAGGCATGCCATACAATGCGCTGTACAACAGTCACATGTAAGCATTCAAGATGGAAAAATCGTTCTACCTGTGATCTCCCTATGACCAAAACGTGCAATGTGCTGAATTCACAAATAGCTCTCAAACCAGATTTTTATGGTTATTGTACTTGCACTGCTGCTGGTTCAAACTGTGCATGAGAAAAACAAAAATTCTGTCTTGCAGTTCTGCTGGTGTTAGATTGCATGGAAAGAGAGATTTTTGGCATGTGTTGCTGTCAGCTCACCACATGGGAAACTTTCATGCACTGATGCACATTGTATGAAGGTTAATGTAAAAACTCCATGCTGAATAGCAAAGTTTAAGTCTGGTGGAAAACCTTAGGGCTCGCTGTTGTTTGATAAGGCTGATGTGGATAGACTAATGCTAAAAGACTGCACTGGGGTGGGGGGGCTGTATGTCATGTATAGTCTTTTTGAACATGAGAGTCAGCCTGCCTGTCTGTACCAGCTGATGTAGGCAATCATTTAAATCAGCTGTAAACATTTATAGAAAAATAGCTGGAAACAAGCAATTGAACACTCATTTCAAAAGAGCTTGTGTCTATTACTAGAGATTCATCACAAAATATATCTTATATTTAAAAGGCTTGTTTGGTAAGCAAAAACATTAGGGCTGCTCAAGGGATTCTGAGCATAGAAGATCTGTAATAATGGGGTTATACTCAGCCCCAAATGCTTTTCTGTTCCAGACCTAGATCTGACTAAATGAAAGTCTTCACTTGCCTACTTCTCCTTCCATTTGAAAACCAGAATATATATATATAAAAAAAGTCAGTATAACCCTTTATATCTAACCTAGGCTTTCAACAGATCAAATGTATTTTGCAAAATAAAGATAAAACAGAATGTTAGTTTGTGAAGGCTTGAATCATTCTGTATTTCAACCACTTAATATACTTCAAACACACGTACACAATCAGGACAAGAAAGCTGGCTTGGAAATTATGAGTAAATTGCAGCTTTTCGAGACATCCTATAATTTTTTTTTTTTTTCCCAGCAGCATTTAAGTAATGAGAGCTCTTCCTTTTTTTGGACATCATTGTTTTCATGTCTGTTTTGAAAGCTTTTTTCCTAAATGTGAAATTGAATAGGCTAATAATTAGAGGATTTCAAAGCTGTGTCTTAACTTTCCTAGTAGTCCTTAGCTGCAGAATAGTCTTTGCATATATCTTTTCTGCATAAAATTCTAACCAGAAGTTCACCAATGAGTTGGGCACATGCCATCTAGTGATACACATAGGAATTATAACTTAAAAATTTGACTCTTAGATGTAGACACATGACATCCACTGAGTACTTCTTAAATAAAATAATTTGGTCATTAATATATATTTAGAGTGTGAAACTAGTAATTTCTGTTAATTTTTCTTCATTGATAGATAAACTGTGCAAAGGCTTTTCAGCCAAATATAATTTTTGGTTCCTAAGTAGCTTTCCCTGATGTAAGGGGCAAGGAAGATTCTTAAATGCTCGGTCATTGTCTGTACTTCTGAAAAATTTTGCCTGTTTTACTTATTCATAATTGCATTCTTTTGAAGGTAGTTCAGATTTTATGACACACTGTACCAGTTTTAAAAGCAATAAAATAAGGAATAGTTTATGAAAAAAGTAGGGTTTGCCTGATGAAAACTCTCATTACACCCCAATTATAAATCTGTGTTTCTGCTCTGAGACAACTTTTGAAAATAGTTCTTAGTGGGTTTGGTATCGGGAAGTGTACACCGATATGCTTTGTGGTGGCAGAAATGGACATCACACAGCTGAAGGTGCCTTGAGTTGACTTTGTACTTTTGTGGCTTTTGGATCTCCTGGGTTCTCCTCTGATGTTCAGCAGAATTAGTGTTCTTATAATTAAGTTTGTTCTCAGTAATTCCTAAGGCCATTGTAGCAATAAGAGAAACCTTTTCACATTAAGTTTCTCTCCACTGCCCTAGGAGTAGTAACTCGTATATCAACTTTTCACAATGAAAATATTTGTCTTTGAGGAAACTTCCAGGTACCAATTAAAGCTGGACCAATTTAAGACCTTCCTTGGGCATTAGGCTGTACATCCATAGTAAGAGATCCTGTGCTTAGGCAAGATTTTTTTTTGAACTTAACCGATACAGTACCTTTGGATTTGGTAATTTAATTCTTTTTTTATTATTATTTCAATAAGTTAAACTTTATATATTTACAAATACATACCCAGGTAGGACTGTTGCTCAGTTTGGAGAGTTTCTAAAGCCTTGTCATATAAAAGTAATTTACATGGAGAAGCTATGCAGACTTTTCCTTCTGTACACTGTGAAATATATAACTATACAACAGTGAATTTGGTGTGAGAGGTGTGAAAGAAGAGAGAATCATTACTTACTGCAGGAGGATTTTATTAGGCAGAATGCAGTTATGCTGCTGGACAAAGTGCGATAGATCCCTATTAACTATTTAACAGCTATCTACAACAGCAGGCACTTTATAAATTAATAGACATGCTCAAAACACAAAGTGGCTGTAGAGGAAAAGCTTAGAAAAGGACATAGATGAGCATCCAATTTAGTGGCTACTACTTAATATCAGATAACACAGTTCTGTTTTTTCTAAGTAGCAGAGAAACATGTTTTTGTGGAAAATGCTAGAGATGATCCACTTCTAAGGTCCATTCAGTAGTTTATTTTACTAAATGATGAGTGTCTATTATAAAATTCGGACATAAATTATTCAAATGAAGAATCCATCACTATTCTGCAGGGAAAGATGCAGCTACAGTGTGAATGGATGTGTAAGTGGCTGATGTAGCTGGGATGACCTGATTGAAAACATGTGCTGCACCTGGCAGTGCTAAAGAAGAGATGACAGCCAGTAATTCCTGCCTGTTATTTAAGGTTAAAAGTAGGGACCTTAAATTGTCAATAATTAATTACAGCTTTATTGAGAAGTTAATTATTATAGCCTTTCTGGGTGCAGAAGGCTGCATGAATCTTCCAAACTGAGGTTTAGTAATTGAGAAGCAGTTTAGCATTCCCATCCTGACACAGAGCAGAGTGGAAGATACTGCTTTATAAACAGAAATGCTGATACCTTCCTGCACCCTGCATTAAAATAAATATCCTACTTAGTTCCAGTGACTACTTCCTCAGGGAAAAGGAAAGGACTACTTTCATCAGGATAAGTTGAAGCAGAGCAAAATACATTTCTGTCAGCACTAGTCAGAATGGTTCTCAGTGTAAGAAAAAGATTAAAAGAATGCGTGCATTTGAACAAGCTGAGGAAATACTGAAACTGGGACACTTTGTCTGGATGATGTTTCTAAAAACATATCTAATCTCTTAGGAGGCAAGGACTACCTGAGGGAAAAGTGCACCCAAGGCAATGGATATTCTAAGAAATCAGAAAATTATTCGTATACAATTAAAGGACTCAATCGCTTCTGCAAGGGTGATACAGCTTTAATAATATGATCATGATTAAAAGCATTAAAGCAAATTGGTGGTAGCACATTACCCATTTGTAAGAAAAAATGGTACAAAGATGCTACTTGGTCATGTGTTAACTTGTCTGGAAGGGTTTAATTTACGTTTCTATTCTTGATGCAAGATGTTGTACTGTGTCAGGTTTCATCAGCCACATCATCTTACACCACACACAACATACGGATGTGATGGGTACAGCCTGGCATCGTTCATTATGTAGCCTGAGTTGCATAGATTTTTAGTATGGGGGTTTTCTTTAACTTTATTACCAAACTGGCAAATCTATGGCTTTCTCACTTTATCAATCCATCAATTATACCATTACCTGAGTTTCAAATACCACATAAATTAAAATCTTCTGTAGACTGTTGAAAAACATAAATATGTAAACGCAAGGAAAGTGGACTTGGAAATTTCTCCTCTGGGGTGGTTTCAATGATTTTTAATACAATTCAGTAAAGCACTTGTCTTGACTATTTCTGAATTGAGAAGCTGCTCTTAATATTTTAATTTCATGGGAATAATAGTGAGTGGCTAATTTAAGTTTTAAAGTGCTACTTTAGACTCCCACTTGAGCTCATTTAATGTCAATAGAAAGATTCCTAATGACTGCATCATTCTTTCTATTTTTCACTTTTTCAGTTTAACTTTCAAGCTATAATTTTCTGGCTGTGACTCTTTCTAAGGTTGAATTTATTTGATTTTATTTGTACAAAATTTTATTTTGGGAGAATATGTGTTGTTTTTAAGGACATCAGCAGTCATCCTCTCTTAGGAGACTGAATACCTTTAGACCTGAAAACCAAGAAGCCATTGGACATAATTCGTCAGCTAGTGGAATTTATTCTGCAAAATAGTCCAGTACTGGACTATTTGTTTCTTTCTGACTGACAAAAGAAAGCCAAAATAGACATTTGTTCATTTCACTAGAATTACATTTCCAACAGAAAACTTGTCAAAGTTAAGTTTTTAAAAGCTCTGCTTCAGAAGGAAAGCTAAAGTTCTCTTAAAGTCAGTTTCCCTAAGGGAAAGAAAGTCCCCTAAACACAGTGAAGCGCCTGCACTTGCTAGGAGAATAAAACTGTTTTAGAGGTGTTAGGCTAATTTAGCAGGGAAATTTAGCTAATTTTGATTGCAGTGAAGTGTAAAATTAGATGAGACTAAACACAAACATACCTTATTTGTTTCTTATGATCTTTTTTCCTTGATACTGATTCCAACCTCTGAAGAAAAGCACTTGGCTTTAGTAACACTGATGAGTTGCATGATCACAGGCTTCCAAATAGGGAAAAATCCCTCTGTGATTGGCTGACGGAAAAGCAGCATCCTTAAATCCTGAACTAAAAATACAGTGATTTTGCTGACCTGCCCCCAGACAAGTACTGGGAAGAAAGCAGCAGCCAGACAATGGTCATGAGTGTACCCAGAGACTGGTGGAAGTGAGGCAGATGTGCCGATAGCTCTCTGAAATGCCTCTGAGGCTCTTGCAAGGACCAAGTCTTAAAAAAATTTTGATGGCAGAAAGCAGTGTAGTTCAAAAAGTTTGGATGTGGAATTTAAGTGAGTGTGTCATCCACAGGTGCAGGTCGTGCTGTCTAGACAAAAAGAAAATTCTAGCTTTCTATTCTTCTGCTCCTCATTATTTGAATGTGGTGTTTTAAGCTGATCATGAAATGCCAGAAAGACAGACATTTTGGTCTGGGCAGATAGATACAGGTCTGAAGTAGAGAATTAGCTCAGCAGATCATCATCGCGGAGATAAAAGTTGAAATTGTATTTATGAAAAAGATCATTCAAGACAAGATTTAGAGCAAAAGAATCAGGGAGCTGAGCCCGGAGCCTGCAGAGCCCCAATGAGTACAGTCATTCTGAGGGCCCTGAGGGTTCAATTAACCTTGACAGCCTGGAGTCTCTTAAAAGGAGCAGAGCTTACGAATGAAATGCAATGAAAAATTACTACTTTTAAACTATTGGCAGTTTAAAACCTTGTCTCGACAGCAAAACCTACTCGGCAGACACCTCTAAAATGCTGTACGCTAAATGTGCTGTAAATTTATTCTTCTGGCAGGTTTATTTCTTCATTAAATATTTATGTTGGATGGGTTTTAGCATATGCATGACGTTGCTGTAAATTGAGTTAGAAATTTATCAGGTTAAGTCATGTTTGAGTCTAAAGGTCTCATTCTTGAATGTTCAGTCATGCAGCAAAGAAGAGGGGACCTACAAGTAACAGTCCTCAAAGCAAAATGTAATAAATTTGAAGATGCAGCTCTATTTTTTGGTCAATTCATATAGGTATCTGTTTGGGGATTATTTTGTTTTCCTTCTTCCCTCTTTCTATGTGTTGCACCTGATTGGATACACTTTTCTCATCGTGTTCTGTTACACAAAATGATTTTTAAAAAACGTATAGTTGTGCAATTAGTATACAAGAAGAGGATCTAAATTTTCAGTAGTGTGACTCTTCTGTTAAGTGGAAAGGAAGGAACTATTAGCAAGTTGTTCTTGAATAACTGTTTGTTTTCTTTTATGTTAGATGGAGGACTTTCCAGCAGCTTGACAAATGAACTCTTTGGCTTGCTATGATATATACAGAGTATTACCAAACATTTACCAGATAAATAGTTCTCTGTCAGTGGGTAGCTCTATGAGTTTTCCTTTCTATTGGATCTATTTTTGTGCTCTACAGCTGCCATCAGATCTATTGCACTGCACTGCTTATATTTCATGATTAGAGAAATTAAATTTATTAAGTACTGGAATAACAAACAGGAAAAATCGTACACAGCCAATTCTAATATGGAGTTCCTGCTAAAAAATCATGAAACCTTTGGCATATATGAAAATCTTCTTTAATGACCAATAGTTGTATGGATGTTTGTCGCCAACAAGTAAAATGACCCCATGAGTTAGAGAACATCAATTTCAATTTTTATTTGGGGGAAGGGAGGGGGAAGGAGATAATTCATAAATCAATGCATTTAATATTTGACCAACTCTAGTTGACATTCTAGTGAATAAACTTTGCAGCTAGGAAATTCCCTACAGGATCTTTGCAGAATGAAAGAATTTTGTAACATCATCTAGAAATCCCATCTGTGTTTCTGATAATATTCTGGAACAACTTCAGTGGTGATCTTAAGATCCATATGGATCTTATTATAGTCCTCCTGCTTGCTATGGGGCACTCTGGGAATTGAGGTGAGCTGTAAAAGATCATTAGCTAAACTCAATGTGATTAATTAAAACTTCAGATTCCTAGCTTTAGTGTCCTAATGTGTCTTGTTAATTAAAAGGAAAAAAAGGTTACTTGAATTCTGATAATTTTTTTAAGAAATATGTGATCTTCATAAGTGGCCCTTTTTTTCCTCTTCCTTGGTAGCTAGATATAAGATAGCTAGAATAGAATAATAGAGCATTCGTGTTTACTAATTTTTTTACCTTTACTTTTAACAGAAGAACTCCTACCTCCTATTTTCACTAAATACATGGATTGTTAATGATCAAATATACTGGCTGGCACTGCCAACAGAAAAACTATGCCAGGGTTAGGGTTTTACCAAGGTAATTTCTACCTGCTTGTGATTTAGCTAATTAGTAATGTTAGGGATGAACCAAAGCATGAACAGGAGGAAAAGGCTGTAAAGAGGGGAAAAAAGTTTTGGGTTTTTTTTATTAATTAAAAATAACTATTTGTTGAAATCTGTACATTTTAATTGTCTTAATTAAATTTGTGAGAATGTAATTATTTGCAGCCAACCTAGCCAATACCTTGCATTCAACTGCCATGCAAAATATTCCTATTATCTTCTTAATCTCTCTCCCTGACTCAACCTCTTATTCCCTGCTTGATTCTTACAGGCTGTCAGAGTATTGTACCATAGGAGAAGGAATAGAGAAATTATTATTGTGATGTTCACTATAATGATTCCTTTTCTGAAACCTCCAAACTAATTTTCTGATGAGTATCTCAAATTGTGGCATTCATAGTTACATTGAGGCTGACAATCTGAATGTAGTGTCTGTCTTGGGGTTTTTTTGTGTCATATGAGAGGTCACGGAGCACTTACCAGGCCGTAGTTTTAAGGGAAAAAGGACAAATGCAATAGAGACATTTGGTAATCTAACTGCCTAGCTCCTGTTCTGGATGTGCACAGTTACCCCCATATACTGTGATTTCCACCCAAAGAAACCTTATTCTGCAGGTAGGAGGTGGAGGGGGGAGCGGACACCATGAGGACCAGTTACACCCCCCAGTTTCCAGTGTTCATAGTGTAAATGGTACAGTGTATACCTCTTCCCACAGTTTAAATAACAGCTTCTGTGCTTGTTTAGTCTAAACTGTTAAATTTATACTTTTTAGCAACTGTCAAATTCACCATTTGTTGTTGAGCCAGAGTACTTCTGCTGGAAAGACTTCTGATTTTTATTTTGAAGAATTCACGGGATAGAGAATCCACTGCATCTCTTGATATGTTGCTCCAGTAAGAACAGAATAGCCAATGCTCCCTCCCACTTTCCCAGTATCCTGCCTCTGAGAGTGGCCAGGAAGATTATAAGTACAAGAGCATCATACCATACATCCCCAGTACTTTCGTGGCTTTTATGTATTTAAAGTTTGGGAATTTCCTAAACCAAATGGGAATTTGTGGTATGTATGAACTTCAGGGGTTTTGTCTGATCTCCCCAGGCATTATTAGTCTCTCTGGTGTTTAAATAAATGCCTTAGTTCCTGTATGAATCAATCGTGATATATAACAGGTACTGGTTTTGATGTTTGAACATTTTCAGACCCCAGTTATTAAAAACCTTAATACAGTAGCATCTGGAAATGCTACATGGCTCTTCTTTTTTGTTATATGAAGCCAAGAAAAGCTTATTTGATTCTTGAGCCTTCTGAGGAGATTATGAGAATAGATGAAAAATCACAGATACAACAGTTTTCCCAGACAGAAAGCAGGGAGAAGGCATTTAGATGACTCTTTGGTGAACGTTGAGAAAAGAGGTAGCAGGACCAAGAGAGGAGTGAAATAATTGCTATTTTCCTTTTCATAAATTTCCTCTGTTGTAATTACACTATGTAAAAGACCAAGTACCAGAAGGCAGGACCCGTCTGCATAATACCTCATGCCTATGTGCATCACTTACTGCACAACTCGTTTTTCACAAGTAGCCAGAGAACAATGAATATTGGAGCAATGTAGCAGGCCAGAAATGTTAAATTATAAGAAAAGGAAGTAAGGAACAGATTACTGCTAATAAAAAAATCTTTTTCAGGCACTTAACATTTTGATACTCTACTGGCAATGAACATTTAAATTCTATGAAGCAATCATTTTCTAACTTATCTGAATGACAAGTGCTAACAGTGAAAAATAAACATAATAATGATCTAATGTGTGCATCTGAGGAGGTCTTGCATGCATTATTTGCTCCCAATCTCTGTCGAGAAGATAAATGTTATTAGGATATTATGCCATTCATATTTCTCCATTTACTCTAAACTGTTAGTCTTAAATAGGCCACAGGCAAGAGGCTGGTGAGCGTGATACCAACCAAATCCATAGTCCTATCTGGGATGAAATCAAAGACAAAGATTTATTTATATGCATCCTTTCAAATAGGCCATTAGTTTCCAGAATTAAGCCAACATCTAAAAAACTGCTATTGTTTCTTTTACCAAAATGAGTGTTTTCCTTATAGCACAACTAACAGGTAGGGGTATTTGATGTCTTTCTGGCAAGCTAATATTGAAGTTATGGCATTTATGATCTTTATATCCCCTGATTTCGGTAACTTCCTGCTTTTGGTGCCAATGATGAGATAGGGAAACTGGGCATGGTCCTACAAAGGAAACTCACATAAATGGGAAAAAAGAGATACATTTAAGTAGGAGTTTCAAAACACCACAGTGAATCTAGGCTAGGCATCTTGAGTCCATAAGCAGTTGCATAAATTTATATCAATAAAACACACTTGATTTGCCTTTGTTTTACCACTTATTTCTTCCTATTACTCATTCCTTGTAACTTGTTATCTGTCCTTCTCATGTGATTACTGTTGTCAAGAACTTAGTAATGTCCTGACAGGCAGCATTTTTGGGGGGGTAAGAGATTGGAGAGGAAATCCAGATATTTATATTCTGTTCTGTACCAGTGATTTGCCATTCATTTAAGCTGTGACTACTTGATTTACCTCTATTTATTGCTGTGTCGCCATCTCATTCTTTCTGTCTTGCCTAGCAAGTACAACCTTTCGGCAGAAGTGTTTTTATTGCTACATATCTGTTCAAAGGAAGCAGGGTGACAAATGGAGCTTGGAGCTCAGTTATGCTCACTGTAATTATGCAGTTGAAAACATTAAAAGACTACAAAGTGATTGTATGAATGTTGGAGAATAGCATGTGCCATACACAATAGCTATTCTTTGTCTCTTACTTACATTAGCCAGTCTGTACCTCCTGTACTACCTAATGGTGGTACATCGAATAAGTTTTTTCATGCTGAGGTTTTTCTCTGCATGGTTATCTTTGCCATCCCTATAGGGTCAGTTCACTTTCAGGAAGTCCTCTGCACCTTTCGCTGTCTATCCAAACAGCATTGCTTCATTTGAAGACTATACTTAGAACTAGTTCATTGTATGAAACGGCCATGATAGTAATTCGTTCAGGGGAAATTGCTTTTCCAAAGGTGGAGAAGTTAATTAAGTGTGTAACAGGAGGAAGCTAAACCTTACTAATTAGTCAGAAGGGTAACGATTATGGGAGAGAACAGATGACACTTGACTGAAGACGAACTCAAGAAATTGCTTTAGCCAAAAGGAAGTTAGAAGAGTGAATAGAAGATGAGCTTTAAGAAAGCAAAGACTCTGTCACTGTGTCCTGATAAATTATACCTCATTTATAGTGTGTCTGCTAGGTGTTAATCAATAATATGTCGGGATGATTCTTCACTCTTAGGCACATAGCCTGCTTTCTGTTATATAGAATTTCATTTAAATCCTTTGGGTTCTCCCCCAGGAGGATGTACTGAATAAAGGGGTGGCAGCTCTTGCAAACAACTGCAAGAATGTTCATAGGGAGTCTGAACTTCTGCAATGACGAAACTGCAGCACCAGCGCTCTGCTCTACTAACTCCTTGGAAAGGCAATGGCAGTTAGTCCTGGGAGGCCTACCAGCAAGGAGTCACACAGCCGTATCATGTCAGAATCAGAGGCTATATTGTCCATAGATTGCTTATCTCCTGGGATGCTATATTTACCTCTGAACAGTAAAGATATTTAACATTCAGGAGAAATAATTACAATTCTCCTGCTTCAGCAGGTCCCCATTCTAAACTCACTCTTGCTGGTTTTAGCTCCAGATAACTACTGACTGTGGTATTGCTATAGTCAGGATAAAAATACTATACTTCTTTTATTTTGCTGTTGGGGGGGTGGGGAAAGGTACTGTATTTTCCATTGTTCTGCTGCATAGAACTCAAATGTTTGACCCTTGATATCTTACTGTAGTTGTTCATTGGGAAGTATTAGAGGATCATCAATCCACTGGTGTCCTCCTGTAAGGGAGAGCTGCATGTGTAACGGAAATGCTTAATTGGTTTCCTTGTGCATCCTCCAGTGCCGGGTTAAATTTGTATTAGTGAAGAGGACTAATTCAAGGATAATATGCTGTTAAATTCTTATGTTAGAATTTAAGTGGGTACTGCTTTTATGCTGGAACACAAGTTGATATCAGCCTTCCTGACTTACATTAGTTAGACAGCAATAATATATAAGCATCTGTATGTCTGTCTCTCTATAAACATATATATGTTTGGGTTTTGTTAATAAGAAAGAAAGATTTTTCAGTAACTTAGGCAGAGCTGTCTAATAGTAGAATTCCTTAGTAAAGTTTCAGTGAGCTAAGAAAAAAAGAGAAATTAAGATAAACATTTATCTAAAGGAAAATGGTTTCCTTGCTTTAATGGCTTCTTTGCTATTTAATCATAAATAAAGTTCAGTATCTTTGGGGCAAAAGCTTATTAGGCAAGTCTTCAAAAAGGTTAAATACAGAAGAGTGTGACTATCCATTAAACACTTAAAAATAATGAATAAAATTTATTCACTTATTACAAATTTGCATGATGCTGTTAATAAAATCAGAGGAAACTTCAACACTAAAAGACACAGTTTTCAAGCCTGCAAGAGATTAGTCATCAAATTATAAACAAATCTAACCATTAAAGGACTGAGAAATTCCAGCTGGAAGTTGTTAGACATTTATATTATCACTCTCCATTTCTGGACTGGTTTTCCCAAGTGTTGTTCATTACTTTCATCCTGTTTGTTCAGATCAGTGGGGAAGATTGCTTGAAATGTCAGTTTTGTGTTTGATCCAAAGTAAAACTTTTACTTGTGGTGTGAATTCAGAACTAGTCATCATTCACACCACACTTTTAACAGGTAGTTGCATATTGTATGCAGTAACGTAAATATTGAACAGGGAAATAATTTCTTCAGTTGACAGAGGATTACCTATGACAGTGACATGCTATATCTACAGCAAAATCAAACTGATAGCACAAAAGCTATTTCATAAAAATAATAACATTTTAACCTGTTATAATTAAGTATAATAAACTGTTTCTCAGCGTTTTCTTTCTGTTCCTCGCTTAAAGGAACTCTGTTATAAAGCTCTGTTTCTCAAAGACTATATCCATACTGCATTCCCATGCCTGTTTGTATAACCAGATGAGACAAATATAATGTTGACCTACATTGTTATAATGACAAATCAAATTCAAACTGCTCACAAATACTATTTTATCTTGTTGGTGCATAGCATCAAGGCTATGCTACGAGAAACTTGTAGCCTGATTTTTGGCCATGTGACTTCAGCCTTTTTTAAGGCCAATGCTCAAACTCCAGTGTACGGCAGGCAAATGCCATCACATGCTTATGACCTTTTCTGTTTTCATTCTGCAGCCAAGGACAAATAAGTGCAGTTCACCTTTGGTTTCAATGTTTCTTTGCTTTGAAGCAATAGGTCTGGCCTTTCATCAATCTAGTTACTGGTACCTGCATACTGCAACCAATTCTTTGTTCTTTTACTTGGAATGAATGGTCAGTGTCCTGGAATGATTAAAGATAGAAGGGAGAAAAGCTTTTTTCTTTGTTCAATGTTTAGCTTGCAGTAAGAGAGTCAGTAATGTTACAACATAGCAAAAACAGATAAAATGTTTTAAACTATTAAATTTCAATCATCTTTGTTATAGAGGATGTTTTAGCAAGTACTTTTTTACAGCATCATCTTTTCTGGATTTAGTGAATTCATAATGTCTACTAAACGAATAGTTTTTCAGAGAGTTATTAATAAAGGTCCACGATGGCTCAGCCTTGCAGAGGAGGAGGAATCCACTTGGAGTTCTCAGCATTGCAGTGCTGTGAGACAATCGCCTTGTTGAGGTGAAAAAAACTTTTAGGGCGCACTTTATAATTTAGATCTAAACCAGTTTCTTACTAGGACAATTCATAATGGAAGGTGTGGAGAGAAAAAAAAAAAGGAAAAAGCAATCAGAATATACTAATCATTTAAACTTCCTTGGAGTCTGGAGTACTATAGTTGTAAATAGTGATGCAAATAATATAAAAAAAGTTCTCTGGTACACGTATAGGATGTGGAAAACCTCTGCATTCTGCCAAACATTACACATAGTTCATGTGATGTGTACTATTCAAAATAAGGAACTTAACATGGCCTGTTTTGTGCCAAATAAATGACAGCTGAAAGAGATTTTTAAGCAGAGAAGGTTATCTAAGTTTTTCTCATTTACCGAGGGTTTGTAAGAATTCATATTTACTGGCTTTAGCTTGTGTGGGCTACTATTTATTTGTATTACTGTAGTGCCTGGAAGTTTTTCTTACTTTACATAGACTATACTTTTTGTGCTAGATGCCTTATAAATGATGCTTCTATGTAGAGAAAAGGATTGAGTATGTATACATTTGTATGTGTGTATACATATATGTGTATATATACATAAGTCGGAAATATTAGTCATTAGTGAAGACTGTCACTTGTGTGGATCTGAAATAGATGGCTAATGGAATAATTTGTTTTATTCCATTTCTGTACACATCTTTATAAAACTCTTCAAACTCCTTTGCCTGAAGTCTTAAGCAATGAACATGCTTGATAACATGCCAATTTGATGAGATAGAAAATGCTTTAGATACAAAATACTGTTGGTAAAAGTACATGGGAGACCACCTATAATAAGGCTATCACATTTAGTAAAGGAGACTGTGACAAAAGAGGAGCAAATACAGAAAGTATCTACTCTTATCAAGCTAAATGGTCATGATAAAGAACTTAGTTACGTTACATTCATCTAGTGGAAAACAAGCACCTAGAAAAATGGCAGAAGTCATCTGTTGCCTTAAAGGAAAACTGTTGAAATTGATTATGAAGTTTGTATTCCAGATGAAAAGGAAAGAGAAGCTACATTCTGGATATAAGTATGAAATCAAAGTAGAAAAAATATTCCTTCTGATTTGCAACAAGACTTTACAGATCTTATCACAGAGGCCTGTCATAGGATGAGAGTTTAAAATATAAAATTGATACATTTTATTCTATGCATACATGGAAGTAAGACTTAAAGAATTGCATACTATTTTAAAATCTTTTGCAGTCATTTCTGTCATCAGAATAAGACCTAAAAAGTTTCTATTGCATGATGTAATAAGGAACAGTAAAACTGATTATTTTAGAATTTATTTAAGGAAAAATGGCAGAGGTAGGAATGAGATTAACAAAATAGCCTAAATTCATCTGCAGATAATAGGATTGCATCAGGGATAAGTTTGGTGCGATTAGTTTCCTAAGCTTTTTATATCTGAAGCTTGAGTTCAAATCAATAAGAGAAGAAGGTATAAGATGCTCATAAGTGAGTTATAGGATGTTGCAATGCTAAATAAAATGTATTTAGATTTTTTTTATTTTGGGATTGTGTTGTAATGGTAAAACATCCTCAGAGTATTTCACCTCTCTCCTTCTGCTCCTCTCCTGCTTTATCACAAAACATTTTGAGATTCCAAGTGCTCTAGTCTGAATTTTCTTCTTCAAGAAAATTCTTTAAGGCCCGTATAAACGGTTCATGTCTAGCCTATTACTGGAATAGTGAGCTGGAACGGTGAGTAAAAAGACCACAAACAGTCTTTGCTGCTCTATCATATTCTCTGGCTATTGGAACATCCCCAGAGGATGCAATGCAGCGTCTTGCAAATTGAAGGAAGTCAGCCGCAGCTCTTATTCTGATGGCCTTGACTGATCTTAGATGTGTACCTATAAATGTTACATACAATTCTCATTCTCTGCCTTTCTTCTCAGGTCCTACAGAAGGCAAAGAGAAGGAAGTATTGAGTTTACAGAATATAAGATAAACACATCTTTCATTTGAACTGTTCAAAATTTCTCTTTGAGTTTTGATCTTGGTAATGTGTCTATTCCCCTGCATTCTAATTCTATTCAAACAAGTTCTTCCATCCGTGGCTGATGAGGCAGAGTTTCACTCTTTGTCCATTTTTTTTTAAACTAATAAATCTCTAAACATTTGTTTCATGTTTGCAACACCCTTGCCTTTTTCTCTGGCTACATTTATGCAAAAATGAATTTGCAAACATTGATGAAAATAATTCACAATACTCCGTGGACTTGCCTGACCTCAGGGTTTTGTGGTTTGGTTTTTTTGTGGTTTTTTTTTAACTTGCAATCTGAAGACCTCAAAGTCATCTTCTTTTGAAGTGAAACTGGGCACTTGATTGTTTTGATTAAGATTGGGGTTATTTTGTTTTGTTAAATGATGCCATCTACAGCTATTTGCAGAAAAAAGACTTTTCTTTTTTTTTTTTTTTTTTTTCCTCTCTCCTAGAGATATCCAGGAACTTTGGTCTGGGTTAATGGAACATATTTGTCTAATACATTAGGGCATAGATCTTTAGCTATACTGGAAGAATGCATGTTAATAGAAGGGATGTATTTGATCTAATGTCACCTTTCCTTTCAAAAGTCACTGTTACATTGTGATGTCCTCAGAGCGGTTTGAGCTATTTGGCAGGGTCTTTTGGATGATTCCTTTCCACAACTAGTTGATTAAGCACACTCCTGCCTCCCCCAGAGGTGGGACGGAGTGGTTATGAAGAGTATAACCAACTGACAGGTGCTTTGCCTGGCAGAGGTGGAAGACAGAAGCAAACACCCTCGAATAGGAGATATCCTTCATCATTCAAGTTGTTTTTCAGGCTGCCTTCTAAGGCCTTTAGAAAAGGTAAACACAGCAGCTCTTTCAACTGTGTTGAAAGCATCTGACTAAGTTTTTACATGTGAATATGAGTGAAAGAACACTTTGTCTCCCGACCTTCTACCCTTGCCAACCTTTCTGTGAGAAGTAGGCAGCTTTCAGGATTGAAGTTCATTAATTAGACAGGTAGAGTAGCTTGAGTAAACTTGCCCCAATCCTGACTTCTGGTCGTAAGAGCACAAGGTTCAGAAGTTCAACGTTGTGTCTTGCTGGAGCTTCTTCTGTTACATTCTCTTTTATGAGCATTATGTTTACCTACTGAAAAGAAAGCAATGGCAAATAAGAGAGAAAAATGAAAAAGAAGTTTGACCTTTTCAAAGCTGGAGATGTACAACACATGCTCAGAGCTTTTGAAGGTTATAGACATTGCTTTCAATAAAGCTGTAGGACATAACTTAAGCTTTCTTCATTGCATCACACAAGTTCTCTATGCTGGCAAGCTGAATTCCTCTTTACCTGAGGCATTTGAGGCCTGTTGTTGTAACTGCAAAATTCAGAAGTATGAGTACAAAAAGTGTGTCCTATAATTGT
Organism: Aquila chrysaetos chrysaetos; assembly: GCF_900496995.4. NCBI lineage: Eukaryota > Metazoa > Chordata > Aves > Accipitriformes > Accipitridae > Aquila > Aquila chrysaetos. The sequence goes on along the minus strand of NC_044024.1, from coordinate 4,659,914 downwards.
AATTGCTTTTATGTTGAATTTTCAAAATACCGTTTATTACCAGTGAACTTGACAGCCTGTCATTTTTATTTGAAGAAGTATTTTTACATTTAAATAATCATTACAATCACTGAAACCATAATAACTTAAAAGCAGCCATATTTCCTTGGGAAAGTTGCCTAGAAACTAAGATTTTGATGCTTCAGACTCGGAGAAGTAGATGAAATAAAATGTCTAGATTCTTGAGTCCTTAGTATTTAGTATTATCCTTAGTATTCCATTTCTCTCACCCTTGGAGAGAAATGTGGAAGCCTCTGTCAACTGGCCAGTGATAAGTAGTGCTTCAGAATGATAGTCAAACTATCCAATGCAGGGAAAGGTATATGAAGATACTTGGCATCTGCTTCGTATCTGGAGATCAACACTCTTTCTTGAAAAGATGCACTAATATATTTTCTGTGAAATGATTGATTGAGGTTTACTGCTGTCTTCTGAGTAACAACCAGAAATGACAGTGAAGATCGTGTTATCACATGCTATTCTTTAATGACCAGGATCTGGAAAACCTGTGGTAATCCTTACTCTAGCAGAAAGGGTTGACATTTTCTACTCACAGCTTCTAAAAAGCATCCTAGCAGCCTGCAAAAACTGTGTGAAAGTATTCACTGCACAGGAGAGGTAAAAATATTGGGCCAGATAGACAGCAAGACAGAGCAGGAAGCAGCATGACTCTGAAGGCTAATGGCAACGGCGCTCCCTAGTAGAGGGAGTCCTGGCTCCTGGCTTAAGACTTTCTGTTTTAGCTGTAGTAAGTAGATTGCAGAAAAATATCACATAGCTTTGTAGGTTAGTAGATGGATATTATCTATCTCGTACAATGCGTATAATGCTTTCAGATATATTTCTTCCAAAATTAATGCCCTTTCACTGCTTTGGAATTATTTCACCCTGTATAGTTAATCCTTAGATCCTCAGCAAATTTGGTTGTTCCCCACTCATTTAAAAGATATTGCAAATCTCCCGTTGTCGTCTTGTAGCTCAGGATAGGATCCTGGTTGAAATGATGTGATGCTCTGTCTGAAAAGGCATAAGAAAACAGGCAAAGAACAACTTTGCACCTTACTTTGATGATACTGTGTCATGTTTAATCAGTGAAGATTGAACCAGTCACCTTGAGATTCTGAGCGCATTGTTCAATACCATTTAAAACATTGATTTTCTGTAACTATGAATCCTCTCAAGTAGTCATTAGACAGGAAGCAAGTTACCTCAGGGTTTTTTAATACAGAAAATGTTAGAAAGATAGAAATCTAGCCTGGAGGAGGCAAGCTGGAAACTGAGGAGCAGTTTGTCAGACCTGAAGCAAAGGTATATCTCCCAGGACTGGCAGGGGTGATGGTATTCAATTGATTGTCAGAAAGAGCTAGATCAACTTTTTGACCTTACCTCAGCTGACAACAATACTTTTTAGATGACTAAAAATGGACAGAAAGTGGTGTAAAAAAGAAAAGAAAAAGAAAAAAGAAAAGTTCTTGGTAGATATGAAGAGCTAAGCCTTGGATCTCTTTTTCAGAGCTAACATTAGTCGTGAATATTTACTGACAACAGATGTTTCAATGTTAAGGCAATTACTTGAAAACATTGCCCAAGACTATGTGAACCTTTACTTCAACAAAAAGTTGTTTTCCATAATCTCTCTTGGTGCTTGAAAACGTTGAGCTAAAAAAAAAAAAAACGGTTATCACAGGTGTTTACTGTTGTCACTTAGCCTATTGGTTAGAATGATAGAGAATTACAAGTAACAACATTGTCGGATGATGTTTAAATTACTACAGAGACATAGGAAAGCAAACATACATGCAAAAATATCAGCAAGAAGGAAAAAAATACATATGTATATTTCTCTTTTCTAATATAACTTGTATTAGCTGTCTGCTTCTGACAGGCCCTATCTACCTAAATTACAGCAGTACCAGAACTTGCTGGAATCCCTCTAATGTAAGAAAAGCCCCTAAATAAGATTGTCTACTGTTATAATTAGAAGTAATTTATAGGGGTATCCATGTACATATATCTAAGCTATTGGGATTTTATGTTGATCTCATCACTGTGGTATGAGCGTGGTCTGAATTTGGTATTCCAAAGTACAGCATCATTGACAGAAACTACTATTGCTTAGTAGGCTATCTTGTATTATGGAAGAAATAATGGAAATTACTGAAATAGTACATTTCTGCAAAACCAAAGGATGGTTTTGAGGACTACATTTGGATGTACTTAAGCTTCATATTTCACACCAAAGATGACCAGTTTTGAAACTTATTTTACAATAGTTTTAGTCATCAAAAAAGTAAACAGTTTGAAACATAACAGTTTTGTTTCTATTTGCCCTATCTGGCTATACAAATACGATAGCGTATGGACTGGAAGAACAGTTTTGGTGGATAACTTGTGGTTATTTTGTGGGTATCTCAGCAGGAATTGCCGAAGCAGAATAAACATAAACTGCATACTAATAAATTCAAACATTTCTCTGTCTCTGCAGTCAACACTAAAATATTTCATATTACTCCAATATCGAAATGTAGCAAATGGAACCAGTTTATCAGTGTTTCTTCCATAAAATTTGTCATTAATTTTCTTTGCTGTCATGCTTATTGTCCTGTAAAATCTACAGCCTTTAGTGAAGATTGTGCATCATAATTGATTTCTGTATTGTTACAAATGACATAAATTTACCCCAACCAATTAATTTGTTAAAGCTTCCAAACACTTATTTCCCTTATCCAACATGGTTCTGGTGGTTTTACGTTTGTCTTTGAGAAGTTGCTTTTCTGCAGCATCTTTTGTTTTAGTGTGACAGAACATATTTGAATAAAATAATCTGCAAGTAAATTGAGGGATTAAAAAGTAATGCAGTTAATTTAGAAAACTTTGATAATACAAGCAGGTTTTTTGAGGTATACTTAGATATGATACTGGACAAGTGAGTGAAGATGCTGTCTAATTGCCACTCTAAAAAGTTTGAAAAATAGCTTTGTAAAAGCTACTGGTTATGCAGGATCTTTGCTTATTGTGTGTAGTGATTCCTCTGACACCAGTAGGAGAAGATATTTCTTTATTTCAACATCACTTTATCTGACAATGACCCTCTCTGTGTGTACCTGCCTGAGAACATACTAGAAAACTATTTGTGAGCAAATATAACTGACCTCAGCGGGGACTAATTGCTTCATTAAGACAGAAATCAAGGGAGTACAGAAAAAAAAGAGGGCAAAAGTATGTTGCAATTAAAATTGACAGCTTTTTAAGTGTTAAAAAAAAAAATCTATTACAGTCTGATGGGAAATTTGGCAGTGGAAAAAAGGTTTAAGTTGAAAAATAGAAATATTTTATTTAGAAAAATTTAGAATGAAAGGCATTGTAACTTCTTTTCATCAAAACGAACAGCTTGGTGACAGTTGCATGATTTCATCTAAACATTTCAGTTTTGTCATAGCTTTAGCTTAAAAAGACATATTATGAGAAAATTGCACTTGACTATAAGATGTCCATCTGATTTATTTTCCCCCATGTAGCAATAGGCCTTGTGCTCTTATTTGCTTTGGACAGGGATCAAATTTTTTCTCCTTGTCTTTTTACTTACTCTGATATATCTCCTATTAGTTGCTGTTCTAGAGGTTGCTTTGCTGGAATATCAAGTCAATACCTCGTTTTAACTAGCTGGGAATGAAGGGCCAGTCATTTTTCACTTGGAAACGTATCTTGGAGAGCGTATGATTAATCTGTCATTAACTTTGATCAGCAGCTCTCAGAGATATGTATATGCAGAAAACCTGGAAGAGGCCCCACAAATCTTTCCATGAAGCACATGTTTGTCTTTTCTTCTGGAATGCTTTTAAGGCCACCGTAAAACATGTCTCTTTATTTTGAATAATGTTCATGGAACACTGCTGAAGTTTGTGATAAAATCCATGTGTATGGGATCTGGCTCAGTGCTTATTTTCTTGTGGTTAGCCCCACAGTATGCATGTATCCATGAATAATAATTATTAATATAGATCCCCTCCTCTACAAAATAAAACTTAATCTAACATAACATATTTACCATGTATGATTCAAAAGATATTTGTATATTAACAAAAATCAGGATTCCATCAGTTATTAATACTTTTTAATATTTAATATGAAACAAAATATTCATTTCAAAGTAGATATATGCACACATAGGTGAGCTTTCCATACATAAACCCCTGTGTTATTCGTAACTATTTTTTCAAATGAACCACTGTGCCTGTGTATATGTAATATCTGTGGCTCATATCATACCGCCTTTCAATTCATACATTGTTTTTGTACCTTGACACTTCATTGAATAATTCTAGTCTAGTCGTCAGTGTTGCCTGTACTAAGTCCAGGTGTCCAGTCTCCAGGCTACATTGTTTGAATGGGAGGTGGATACTGTGGAGAACGTTTGAATCATGTAACGCTTCAACCTTTCCTTCTGAACATCAGTCTACTTTTTCCTTCTGCTTGTTTAGTAAAACTGGTCAAATGTTTCTTTTGGGTATAGTGTTCCAGTGGGAGTAGCAGAATTTAATATTAGGCTTGTCCTCAGTTTTTCCTGTTAACTCACTCTTTGATGCTCATTTGTAAGTGCATTCCCCTGCAGGATTGTGGCTATTTTGGTTCTCATTAGACCCTTTTGTGCTTTTTTGGAATTGTAGGTGTCTCACTGTCAGTGGCTTGGTTCTATGCCAAAGGCTGTGTAACTACAAATTAGAAATAGCAGTAGTTAATTTTTAACTGTTTAAGTCGTCTTTGGTTTCTGCCATTCTTCCTGTTGTTAAGTAGTACTTAGGCAGCAGTACTTAGCAGGCGCTTGTCGTGGTTTAACCCCAGCCAGCACCTAGGCACCACGCAGCCGCTCACTCGCTCCCCAACACCCAGCGGGATGGGGGAGAGAATCGGAAGGAAAAAGGTAGAACTTGTGGGCTGAGATAAGAAAAATTTAATAGGACAGAAAGGAAGAAACTAATAATAAGAACAATAATAAAATCACAACAATAATAAAAGGATTGGAATATACAAAACAAGTGATGCACAATGCAATTGCTAACCACTCGCTGACCTATGTCCAGTTAGTTCCCGAGCAGCGATCCACCCCCTGCCAGCCCCACTCCCCCCAGTTTATATACTGGACATGACATCACATGGCATGGAATACCCCTTTGGCCACTTTGGGTCAGCTGCCCTGGCCGTGTCCCCTCCCAACTCCTTGTGCCCCTCCAGCCTTCTCGCTGGCTGGGCATGAGAAGCTGAAAAATCCTGGACTTTAGTCTAAACACTACTTAGCAACAACTGAAAACATCAGTGTGTTATTAACATTGTTCTCATACTGAACTCAAAACATAGCACTATACCAGCTACTAGGAAGACAATTAACTCTATCCCAGCTGAAACCAGGACAGCACTTACCTTTTAATGGTCATTAGGAACACTCTTGCATGAAGGTACATTTTACATTACTAAGGAGTGAGGGCTGGACCTTTAATCATATTAAAGAATTCTTCTGGTTCAGGATTTCCATAGAAATAAGCACACTCATTTTCAGAGTAAACCTGTTTATCTTAAGGATAGGTGGCAAAATCTGGCCTAGATGTGAAGTGTTGCTGGTACTTCTTGGAGATGCAAATAGTTGTATCCAGAAACGTGTAATATGAATTAGATGTACAACTGCTTCTTATATGAAAGTAAAATATGCACACTGACCTCTGTTCTGTTAAAACGCAGAAGTTCTAGCGATACCATTAGCATATTGATATGTCATCAGCTGTTCAACAGTTTCAAGTACAATATAATTCTACCTAACACTGTTTCTAAAAATGTGCATTTAGCACTCAGATATATCTGTGGCAGACATTACAGGAGAGTCACAGAGCTTTATGACTGTATTTAATAATTCTTATCTGCCAATTGTTTCATTTTTTTAATTATTATTTTAAACTGTTGCAAACAATGCTATTGAATTGTCAAGCTACATCTGCCATACCATGGGTCGTTGAAAAAGCAAAGAGAATTAGTTTGGCTGTGCTTCATTTCCTACCAGGTTGATAACTCCATTTCCAAGCAGTCTCTAAAATGTTCTATGAAATCAACTGAATCATAGCTTACGTTCACATTTTGCTGAAGACACAGCTGAAAAATCAATAGATACCAAACAAGAGACATTGAAACGTAGTCTTAGAATATCCAAATATGAGGTTGTATCCTTGAGTTCACCCAGAACTATTGACAAGGCTGAGGGGAAAAAGTAGTACCAGGACTCTGGCTTGGAAGGTGAGGTTACTGGAAAGTATTTCATTATTTTGCTGGTGATAGGGGAGAACTATAAACCAGTCCATTTCTTTACTGATACTTGTTTAGCCATCTTTGAAGCCTGGTTTGCATTATAAAGTCGTCGGTGCAGCTACATCTGTATACTGTGCTGTCAAGGTATTCCTGGTATGACAGCAGCTAATACAAGTTAAAACCATGCTTAGACAAATAGGGCTCATTCCAGTGCCCTGCTTAGTGTCCCTTCCCACAAGGCACAGCAAGCCATGCCAGCGAGAATGCAGTATTTGCCATTATGACTACCTACACCAAGAGCACGGTTACTTTAGTCACAAGTCACATTTCATTACACAACTCTGCCAGAACTTTTTCGTGTAGAACTTGCCTCAGGCACAGTGTCTCCCAAAGCTATTTCTGGGCTGGTAAGGTTTATATAGTATCTTTTGTTCAAGGCTGTGCCTAAAACCACAATGCAACTCTTGCTTCTAAACAAGCAAACACCTTTTTTCTTTTTTGTAAGATTTCCATTTTCGGCTCTGACATTAGTACATTTTGTGGGTTCTAGGAATTAATATTTAAGTTTTAATGTTGTTAATAGATCAGCCTTTACTTTACCTGTGTTGCTAGAAGCAATTAATAATACCTTACTGATTCCCCATGAATAGCATAAAATATTTATATAAGAGCAGAAAGACTATTTATACTCCCTGAATTATATACCCTCATTCTACTTGTCCATAACAGACAACTTTAGTAAGACTTTTGGAGGAGAGTTCTGTTGGCTTCTTATATATTCTCAGCCATATCTACTAAAATATTTGTTTTTAATCTGGAGTGTTGTATCATTAGCTATTCAATACATTTTAGTCAAAGAAAATATATTGGGTTCACCAAGGAGCAAATGGGTAACATTTTTTTACCTGTGTTCTATAGCAGGTCATACCAGATGATCTTAACATGCCTCTTGTCCTTAAAATCCACAAGTAAACAGTGAAGCAGGGCAACTGGCAGACTTTCAGTTCAGTGACCAAGCCAAAAATTCTGCAGGAGAAATGGATGCAAGTCTATTTTGAACATGAATTGTTTTGGGGAATTTGTCAAACCTTATAAATTTGGAGATGAATTTAAATAAAATGCATTTTTCCGTAGGATAATGCCTGTTTCTGTCAAAGCTTTGCAGGTAAAGACTAATTGCGAATGAGAGAAAGGTGGGGTACCCATTCTACTACCACTGCTATTGAATAATATATGCCCATTTGACAAGCAATGCTCACAGATCATCTTGCAGAACAGAATATGATTATGATATGAATATTACTTGGGAAAGGAGAAGACAGATCACCCATCATCTTGAATAAGTTATCAGAGAGGGCAAAGGGAAAGGATTACATCCTGAAGGTTTGTCTCTCTTGTTCCATGGCAATGAGAAAAATGCAGAGTTCCTTGGGATTCCAGGTTTTAAAATCACTAAATGTCTACACTTCTGTTCCACAAGCATTTGGCACAAATTTTCTGTTTTCTTCAAAGCTCCTTTGTAAATATATTTACTATTAAAACATTTTCATATGCATATGTACTTTTTTTTTTCCCCATCCCCTGTTTAAATTACAATTGGAGACCTGAGGTCAAATCCCAAAGTTGTTTTGCAGTAAGTTTGTTTTAGATACGAGTCTTCAGTTTTACATCTAGAGCTTGGTTAAAAGTGGGGAACCGAGAAAAAACACTGAAGTCATAAAGAGAAAACCAGGCACTGTTATTAAAACTCTTCATTATTGCAATGTCTGTTTGCTAAAATACTGAGGTATAACTATACCTCAAAAACATCAGTGGACAGATGACACATTCAGACATTTTATTATGGTCCTCAAAATATTACTGTATTACTAAACTAATGCAAATAAAATATATCCAAAGGTATAAGAAACAGGACTATACAGCCTCTGTGCACTTATTACCTTGCCAGAAGATGAAGTCAGTCTTATGTAAGACGTCTGAAAATCTGACAGTGTGTTTTGTAGTATGTTGCAGATGTTCATAATCTCAATAGCAGGGGTCTGTGAGAAAGGATGGTCCAGTGAGTATGGAACTAGCCTAAGGCTTGTGATTGCCACTTCTACATCTCTTCTCAGAAAAAATTTTGCATGTGAAATTGGAAAGTGACTTACTCTCATTGTACCTCAGTCCTGTGTATGTGGAATGGAGCTAATAGGGTTTTTATGTCTCACAGTGAAGATAAATTATAAATGATAGTGAGGTACTCAGATTCCTCAGTAAATGTGTGTGAAGTGTGAAATATACCCAGGCAGGGATAGGTAATGTTATTTTAATAATATCAAACCAGGAACCTTTGCTATCAAAGCAGGCTGAACCTGCATATGATAATCATACTGATGTATCACTAATTGCTATTGTTTCAGTTATCTAGTGCTTTACATTGCCACCACATTTACATTAGTTTTATTTTGCTAGAAAAACAGTTATACTGAATTATGGCAGGCTGAGTTGCTCACGATTTTTGTAAACATTAAAAAAAAGTTTTGTTGCTTTTTGAGCTTTAGGACAATGGAAAAGAACAACACTATTTATATATATATATCTATATATAAAAGAAAAGATTGTGACATTATAAGCAATAGAGAAAGGTTTCCCAATAAAGCCTTTCTAAGGAGCTCCAGGGATCCAAGAATTACATGTTATCTTATTGAATGGTGCAGGTCCTACATACGTTGTTCAAGATAGAATTCCTTCCTCTACCTCCCCCGGAGCAGATGGTTTCAGTGTTTTCTTTGTTTTCTTGTGGATTTATTATTATTATTTCACTCAGCTGCCAAGGCTTTGCTTGTGTGAAGATTGGGACTTGCCCTTTATTTTATTTTTTTTAATCAGGCCTTTTTTTTTTATTTTATTTAAAAGGCAAGAACATACCAAACTAAATGTGACCTCAGACAAATACTCATTTTTTAATAAGGAATTGTGACATTTATTCTTTTATGATTTCTACAAACTAAAACTGCATGCTAGTGTGACTTGCTCTCAGCATCCATGGAGTTAAATCATGAAATCAAGCAGAAGTGGAAGGAGGGCATGCAGAAGAAACTGTGACAGTGTAAATGGCAGATAGAAGCTCAATTCCCTTTGGAAAGTAATTTCTGTATCTCACCCAATATCTTCTATTTTTCAGTACCATGTTTCATAGAGTCAATAGGAAATAGCCATGTGAATAACAAAACTACATTGGGAGTGAAAGGTGGCATGAGTAGGGCTGTGAGGCCCGTAGATAAGGTATTCATACCCTTTGAAGTTAAAGCTTTATTTTTCTTCTGTCGGTGTGGCAAATCTACTGTTCACTCTGTAGTGGTGTATGCATCAGTGTCTGAGGAGAGTGTCCGGTGGTTTGGATGGCGTCAGGCAGTTTGTTTGTCTTTGAAATCTGAAGAACAATAGCTGGGATCCCCTTTCATTTCTAAATTACTTAATCCGAAGAAAGCTCAGTGCAATGACATTTAGCACGTATTGTAAATATTGTGTGAAAAACCAGGCGTGGTGTTAGACAAGTTGCTGGACTATGATATCCATTCGGTCTTTTGCTTCTGACACATGTGGCATACTTACACTACTGTAAAATTCTGTATAAAATATTATATATGATACTTGAGTTAAGTATCAGAGGACACTCGGTGGTTCTAAACCCCAGTAAATTAATTCACCTTGTCATCCCTTTGGGCAGAAATGCAGGAAGTGATATTTAAGTAGATTTTAAAATAGCAGCAGTATTTTTCTTCATATTATTGCCTTACACTGTGTGTCAGATATGATAAAGAGAGAAACATGTCGTCTGTTTGTGAATATGGCAATATCTTTGAACAAATCCAGATAACTTCCAAGCTGACAAGTAAGATAGACAAGTGTCAAAACCTAATACACATTAGACTAGCAGGAAAATGTCATATTCTGCTCATTTCCACATCACAGATTTTACTGTACGCTTACTTATTAGGAAAGCATCAGGTATATTTGGGGATTTTGACAGAAAAGTTTAGAACAGATGGATGGATTAAATTTGTTGAGTGAAATACTCCCATTTTAATTTGCTGCTATTCAGCCTACAAGAAGGGCAAGGTGAATTTATTTTCCTTTTTCTATGAGGAAGAAAATTAAAGGCTAAGACGAAGGTTACTTACCTTGCTGCATAATTCTTAGTAATAAAACAACCAAATGCTAAACAAGATAGCACAAAAAGGTGCTATGTCTTGAGAATAATCCAAATTAAAAATTCACACTTTTTAAGGTTTGAAAATACATAACAACATCTATTGAAAGTAACATAGTTACTTTACTTTATAGCCTAGTTATAAATATTATAGTATTGCCTAAAACAAATACAAATGCTTATAGAAGAAGTATATTTATATTCACAAAAAGGTATACATTTCAACACAACTTACTTGTGTTTAGTCTTTGACTTTTCCAGATAAGCCATAGAGACTTTGTTACGTCACTTTTCCGCAAACCTCACTACATTCTATGATGGTCTCAAATTTTCAGCTGACTTCAGTTAATATTGGAGTATGTCCCAAAGCAAAAAAATAATTAGTTCTTGAAACCCTGAGAATGGTTTTGTAACAAAACTCTGCTATTCTCTTTTGGTATTTATGAGACAGCTTTGTAATGAAACATGCAAATCACTCAAATGTATTCTGCATTTTTTGCAGTTTTTACAGAAAATATTTCTCTTTTCCATATACCACCTGGAAATAATTCCTAAGCTTTCAGTCAAAAATATGAGGATTTTCAATCAAATTCAGTTTTTTTCTTTAAAATAATGTTAGATTTTCACACAGGTATGATACCAATTGTACACTCAGGTTCCAAACAGACATTTTCATAAATTAGTGTGTTTTGCAGCATTCAATTGTTTTCTGTGATTGTTTAAAGCAATTTGTTAACATCACACAGAAATGTGATGGTAACACTTTGTAAACTTATTTGCAAAACAGAGTATGCTTTGCATTTTATAGAATTGCACACATGAAGCTTTTAAAAAAAGACTCTGGCTTAGTTTTGATTGTGAAATGTCTTTTTCATAGGTACTCACTTATGTAACCTGTATAATGTGAAATGGATTTCAGAAGTAAAATGAAATCAAAGAGACCAGCTCAGAATTTTATTAATTCATACAGAGTTTGAATAGTGTTTGTTTGATAAATCCTCAGCTGTAGATTGAATGTTTGTTTCTTTATGGATTACCATTTAGTTTAGATAGTTATATAATTTAAATTAAATTTCATGATACAGTCATCAGTATTCACAAAGAAGAAGGTCTGCAAGCCAGACTAAGAATATCAGGCCACGGTATTTTGTGCTAGGACTGACAAAGAAACCACTTAACACAGCCACTCTTGCAAAACACATTCAGAGAGTGCATTCACAGATTTCCCCAAGGTTATCTCTGTTTACAGGCATCAGAGAACAATGCAGCCTTTAAAAAAAAAATACATCTATGATTACTTTTATTGCAAAATTAAAGATGATGAATTTGAAAGAAAAGAATTAAGCGTGTTATATCCTATGACAAATCCTTTCATTTCCCTTTACCCATTAGGAGGGTACATAGAAGCAGTAAGTTAAATTAAAGCCTAATAGAAGTCGTAAAATACTGAACTTTTGCATGACTTATTGAAAACCTTTCATCAAAGAAAACATCATAACCATATATGTAAAATAGGTCTCAGAAAGCAAATGGGTACATTAGGTGATTATTTGTGAAACAAAAGCGTATGTGAAGCCCTCTTATGCATTTTTTTTCTACAGATTTGAATGTTATTTAGCATTGTATCCTGTAGTCTTCTATAATCCATCTTTACCACTCTTTTTTTGTGCTGTTACTGTATTCCTTATAGATGCAGCTACATTCTGGCCGTACGAGAACTGTAAATGACCTTTGATTTCAAGAACAGCTATATCAATACAAAGGGCATAAAGACAAACTGGGCCAGTTTTGGAATGGTATTGAACGGAGCATTGCTCAAGGACAAGGCTTGCCCTAGTATTACTGTGAAGGCTATGCTGTCCTTAATCTTAAGTGTATGAACAGGAGAATTTGAAGGCATTAAAGAATTCCTTCTGCCATTGCTACGAACATGTCTGGATTAAGGATGGTTGGAGATAACAGGCTACATTTCTGTGCTTTTAACCACCTAAATCCGTTGCTGTGCACTTCAGTGAGCTGTTACTGCAGGGTGAACAACCAGCTAGAAATTTGTTTGATGTGATCAAGAATTAAGAGGGGAAAAAAGTGTGAGGAAAATGGAAAATAATTTGGGTTATTTTTTGTGGAAATGTATGTTTGAAGGAGCTCTTGCCAGCACTACATTTGTGATCAAAGTGTGAAATGGATGGAGTCCCTGTGGCCCCAGAGTAGAGAAGCCAGTGCTCGAGGCTGTGGCCGCATCTGAGGAGCAGGGTCAGGCATTAGGCAGTCACTGAGTTGTCCCCAAAGAGCCACGTCAACCTTCTGCTGAGTGAGAGAGACCAACCCTATTAGTGAAGGCAAAGTCTGGAGGAAGAGACAACTTCTAGTCCGCGCTTCAAATAGAACAGAGCAGGGATTTAAGTCCAGACATTGCAGATGAATGCTCTCACTACCAAGCCTTCTGGCTGTTTATGATGAGCTTCTCCTTCCCTGTTTCTGCAACAACAATCTTGGTTTCATTCTGACAAAATCTAAAACCCTCGATTTTGTTCCTATGATGGAATTCTTGTTTTGCAGCCAATATATATTCCACTTAATAGGATTACCCTCTTTTGAAAGCAAAGGTGATACGTTGCACTCATCTCTGATATAATTCCATTGATATCAGAGCACTAATATTTGATCTGAGCGAGTTGCAGCAATGTATATATTTTCAGTCCAAAAAGATGCTTTATACCAACTTCTCTCTATGGATTTTTCATTGCCTTTTCTTTCTTTTTTTTTTTTTTTTTTTTTTTTTTTTTTTAAGCACTGGAGGGGATAAGCACACTGATCATCCCTGCAGAGAAAGACCCATTTTTGAACAAAACTGGAGTGTGCATACAAGGAGCACTCCTAATGTGCAGCAATTGCTAATGGGCATTCAGTCCTCAAAACTACATCAAAACTTGTTGAAATAAATTCTCTCCAGCATTTATTATGTGGGCATTTCAACACCCTTCAGACCTGCTTCTATTGTATTGCAGTACAGGTATATCCTGAACTGCCCAGATTTCTATCAACGCCCACTGTAGTGGAAGTTGAGACATACAAAACTTTTTGAAGTTACAGTAAGTGCATTTTGAAGTACTGGAAAGGATATAGAAAGTTATAATGATGATATGGTTACCTAAGAAAATGGTTATACAGAACAGAAATCACTCTCCAAAATTTGAAATAGGAAGTTTTAGCTGGATGTGGTCAGTATTATTTGTGACACATTGCAGTTCACTGCAAGATTTTGTCGTAAGGTTGTATAATGGTATATGCTACAAGTGTAATTGGTAAATACAAATTTCACATGTTTGTTAAGGATGCATTGAATCTAGCTCTGCCTGTACTGCTAGATTTAAATGTTAATAGGCAGAGAGGTGTTCTTCAATGTCAGACAATCATCAGTGGAGGGGTTCGTTTGGAGAACCTCTGAGATGACGTAATTTTTGTCCTTTTCTGTTCCTTTCTCAGTTTTTACATTTTGTATTTTTACATGATAATTCAGTATTACATGTCAGATGAAATGCTCAGAAATAAACTGCTGTTTAAAAGTGAAAAATCAAAGTGTTGTAATAGTGATATGTTTCCATTTAAAAAAAATAAATTATGCCAATTAGCAATTTCTTATAGTCAATTGTTCTTTTCTTCATGGGGTATATCTACATAATATTTCAATTCATTCACTTTTCACTACTGCACTGTCCGCTGAAAGAGTATGTGTAATGCCCCTCTTCTCTATATTATTATGGGATTTTCCTTCTATTATACTGTGTGGAAGAATTTTTGAGGATCTTGTACTGTGTGCTTAGAAGGTACCCCAGTCTGAATGCAAAACCGGTGTTCAGTGTATCTGACACTGATAGATATAAGAGGAGATAAAAGGTTTCAACCAAATGACTGCAGATTGTGCCTAGCCTGGGTGCTGGAGACACAAAAAAAGGTCCAAATCTAAATAAATTTTCTGCCTACTTCTATCAGCCACTTCTGTAATCCCTGTAATATAGAGCAGATGGAAGGAAGATTGGAAGCATAAATTGGTAAGTGGCAGCTTTTTAACCATGTTGTACAGTAAACCAAGCAGGCATTAGTTCTTGGGACTGGTTTGCAATTGATTTCCTCTCTGCTTAAAAGCTATTTTCTATCTCAATATGGGTTTCCATTACTGACTTCTCAATTTTATTTTTCACAGAACTTCCAGAAAGAACTTTTTTTTAAAATGAGGAATAGAACAAGCTCTTAAGGCATCACAAAAAATGTCACTGGCAGGAAATGGACAGGTCAAAACCAGCTTGTTATTTTAGGATTCAATGAGTTTGCGTTTAAATTCCCTCCTTTCCATAAGATGTTGGATTTTATAGTGTGCTCTCAGACGGATCAACTCGGGAGTTAGGATGGACTAGGGAAGTCTGGCTGGTCTCTTTGTATGTTGCAGACAACAGGAAAATGAAGAGCAATGGTATACCATGCAACACAATATAAATACATGGAGTGAAAGTGCTGAAAGAAGGTAGCTATTTAGATTATGATCCTATACTTTTAGGACAAGATTAATCAATGAACGTGTATCGTATAGACATAGTGTTGATTACACTGTCAGAAAAAACACTTTTTAGGGAAGGACCTGCTATTTCTATTTTTTTTTTTTTTTTTTTTTTTTTTTTTTTTTTTTTTTTTCTTTTATGAGCAGGCTACAACACTGTAAGTCACCAGATTCTGAATTAATATTTAGGAATTTTAGTGGAGTTAGATAGAGACTGGATTCCTCCTAGTGAACTTTGAGTATGGATAGCCAGTTACCCTTTCTAGTACCCTGTACTATTTAATTATCAGTCCTTGCCTGTTTTGAAGAATTTGATTAACGTATTTGTGAGAACACCATGAAAAAAAGCAATGATGCTTTTACACTGTTTCTTCCTCAAAGAAAGTTTCAGGGGAAAATTTAAAAATACTGGTTAGCAGAAGAAAAATTTGGGGGATTGGTAGGGTCTACCTGTAAATTTATATTTTCAAAATGTTGCCCTGATAAATCTGTTTCTTACCTTTGACTGTAAAAAGTAAAAGCTCATGTTTTAGGTCACACGTTTTTTAGGCAATAACATTGTCATCTCCATGCTCACCTACTGACCTTATACCCCCTGAAAAACTTAAGTGGGTGTTCCCTTAACCAAAACAAGTGGGAGCTAATATTATTAATGTATTTCTGAACTGAACTGTTAAATGCTGGCATTATTTCTGTTTGCAAAACTTAGCTCTCTTCCTTTTAATTGGAAAAATAATTTGAAGAATGTATAGGTTTATAATTTTAGCCTCATTATTAGCACAACAGCAGATCTTAAACTTATGTTGTGAGAATTTATTCCCTGAGAACTATTTCAGTAGGGTTGCTTACCTTTTTGTATCCTGTGATGGCCGGTGTAATTTTTTGGTCAGTTTACTACGAGTACATGTTATATCACTGTTTAATTGTAAAAAGTGTGAATTAATTTGAGTTTTCATCTTGAGAGATGGTACTAAAGTCTTACAACCCTTCTAATGAAATTCTGGTGAAGTAGGTCAGAAATCTTTTTCAAAATATCTATTCTTGTGAAAATCCAGTGCTCTTTAGATCTTATCTGTAGTTCTAGTTTCATCCATCAATGTTGTGCACAGTTTTATATTGATTTCATACTTTAGAACTCTTATGGCTCTGTTTCAGATCTGTTTTGAAAAGGACAAGGCTAAAATGTAACTGGATACCTTTTCTGTGCTTCCATTTCAGAAAGAACGAACTTGGACAAATAGAGGACTCCAATCTACTGCAATCTAAATTGTGTGAGTAGCTGCTGTTTTATGCAACACTTCAACTCATTCGGAATCAGAAAGAGAGGAGATTAAATCATGAGCTACTTGTATTCTTAATGACACCACGTGTGTGTGGCTTGCCAAAGATCACCTAAGAGGGAGGGATGTTCACAGGATTTCAAAAAGATAATTTCAGACTGATTCCCATCTCGTTGCTGCAGAGTGAGTAAAAAAAAAAAAAAAGAAGGGGAGAGTTGACCATTAGCCTTTCCATCTTTGGCTGAAAATTTCTAGGAAGTTAATGTTTCTGACGTGATCATCACTTCTAAATAGTTCAGTATCTTTGAACAATTGTATACCAGTTTTTAAAGTCAAGAAAATCTGTTCCTTACTGAATTTTGATGGGTTGGGGTTTTTAGTTTCTAAATTAGAGGTACTAATTTAGATTTCAATCACATTTTGGTATTGATTCTTTTTAATGAAGAGTGAAGATGTACTGCAAATACCTCAGGAAGGCAAAGAATTACTTGTCTGCTGCAACTGTGCCAGTGTGTAATGTAGTATTTTTAATGTTAAAATGAAAAGTGATAATCCCTTCCAGAGATTCCTTAATCTGCTTGAGAGGTGGGGGTTCGCCTTTAGAATTCTCTGAAGCTTACAACTATTTTGGAGCACTGGGTTTGAACCTGTATTAAATGCTTGTCACACCAGCAGTTATTTACCAAAGGACATTGTTTCATATGATTTACAGGACGGTTCACGGAAGTGTTAAGTTAGAATGGTCCTGAAAAAGTTATTTAGTCTATCAGAGCCAGAGGAGAGGAGGATCAATTATACCTAAATAATTTCTGACAGATGTCAATACACTGTTTTGCAAAAATATCAACTGAAATGTTATAGTTTTGGGGCTTTTTCTATGTAAATTAATCCAAGGTTTATCTATCCTCAAAATTAGCAAGGTTTCCCTAAAACCTAACCCTGGTGCAAATAAAGCTGATTTTATATACTCTTAATAAGGTAGATATATGGTACAATTGGTCACAGACCTCTTCCTGGGGGCATTTTAAATACTGGAAGATTGTTATTACGCTTTTATATTCTTGACCAAAAAGCCCAGAGTTCTTTCAACACTTTCATGGTGGCTATAGCTTAAACTTTTCCAGTTGTCTTAAGTGGACCCAGTTCAGTGATACTGAGGGTTTATCTAAGAAAAAGGACAAAAGTTTATCTAAGGATAAACCCATAATAGTGAGTAGATGATAAACAATTTCTTCTTGATAGAACATTGTCAAGGTGTGTACAAACAGTTTAATAGACTGTTCTGGTATCTTTCCTCAAATTAGTTCTCTCAAATGGATTGCAGTTTCCTGGTGCTTCTGTTCTGCCCTTTTACTCGATAGCATGTTTGACCTTCTCTAGTCTTCTGTAACCATACTTACTTTCCTCACTCTCTGAGAGAGATCATTCCGCTCTTTAAAATTTGTTTAGCTGCTGCTTTGTAATGAACTTGCTCGCTTCTGAAGAACTTGTTTACAGTTGATTCTGAATATATTCAGTTACTTTGTTTTATATGCCTTGGTAAAATCGACACATAAAATTGTTTGAAGTAACATCTATGTTCAGTTTTGCCCCAAGTACCATTATAAGAAGTTCTCAGTATTTTTCTGTTAGAAAAATGTTATTCCACTTTTTAGCACAGAAGAGTGCAAGGTTTAACGCTGCTCCATTACACAAATCTCAGGCCCCGCAGTGCTTTTGTCAACCTGCTTATAAAATAGATAGGGCAGTTGCCAACACAGTAGATCAAAGGATTAAATATTTAATCTTTTAGAGGCTTTGCTCCTTAGGATCTACAATCAAATGATAAAGTCACTTACTTTTGCTTTGAATGGCGAGTTCCTTAATCGTGAATGTCAGGAGATGTAGTTTGGAGAACACATGAGAAATAACAGTTAGGAATAAAACAAGGACATGCTTAATATATGTAAGCTTGATTAAGGTAGCTCACGGAAGCAAGGCAGGGGAAAGCTTTGCTTTTCTCTGTGATACATGAAGATGAAATTAAAAGCCAATTGTATACAGGTAATGAATTACTTGTCCAGCAAGGACAAAAACAAAAATAAAAGGCTGTATACTCTCTTGATATCTGTGCTTTTCTGATAAACTCTGTTTTGTCATTCCTAATTTATACAGATTTAGTGATAAAAGAATGTCTCAAAAGGCTACTTAATGCCTGTTCTACAGCCTTTAAGTTTTTGTGCGTGAATGTTGTGTGTCTGAACACAGGAGTTGAACATTTTTAACGTTCGCATAACAAAGCTGGTGAGTTCTTGTAATTTTGATGGTGAAGCATGCTCTTTTGGAATGAGAGGAAAAAAGGTGAGAGAACATAGTTATGGGTGTAACAATATACATACCAAAATGCACCTGAAGACCCTGCTGAAGCATCTGTAGTTGTTGGAATAGGCTGGAATCACGTCTCGGCAGGAAAGGGCACAAGGCTCTAAGCAGAGTAAGTGCAGTGGGGGGGTTGTTTCCACACTGCTGTACGCCTTATAGTGGGTGATAATACTGAAGCCTATGGAAATGATAAATAAATTCCTCATGTCAGGTTAATAGGGGTAGAAGGATCTGCAAGTCTCTGGTGAACTGATCCTGTTTACAACTGGGTTGTAATGGATGCATGTACTCACTTCTTTGTTCCTCTAGGGAGATAAAATAACATAAATAAAAACTCCTAACCCTGTAGCATTCTTGAAACCTAATTTACCTGAGGAAAAAAGCTCTTCTGGTCAGTAAATATAGATATTCATTAGCATTTAGCTAACCAAGTTAATTTATGAAACCGGGGGGGTGGTGGGAAGTGAAACACAAAAGCAGAGTTGATTTAATGACATCTCTATTGGCATTGAGTATTTCCAGTCTGCACGTGGGCAGATGTTATAAGAGTCTACCATACCAAACCACTGCTGAGAATCAGTTCAGTTCCTGAAAATTTCCATCTCATTAAATTTCTATGTATGGAAAGCAATTTCTTCACTGTAGATTATAATTTTATTAACACAGCTATTAGCACTACAGACTCTGACAAGGAAACCAGAGTGTTAAAGAACATTTTCTAAAAATAAGCAAATTTACATATGTTATAAAAGACTCGTAACTAACCCTTCTTAAATATGAGAAAAAGGAAAAAGGACTCCAAATGAAAATAATCAAAATGAAATAAAGAAATAAAAGACCTAACTAGAAAAAGCCCAAGCATATTAAGATGTCAATAAGATTTTCATGCAACTGTTTATGAACCTCAAAACTTTCATGAGATTTAGTACAAATAATCTGTAGCTTGATAGTATACCCTGTAGGTACATTATTCTTTTTCATCATTCTTCTGAATTCCTTACACATTTTTCTCCTGTGTAAAATAAATAAATAAATAAATAAATCCAGAATCCAATAAGGCATGATAAATAATGTCTTTAGGTAATCGATCATAAACACTTGATGTGGATAATTCCCAAACAATACATTCTGTCAAATATCATTAATACAAACAATTCTTCGAATAATAAAGGTGAATATAACCACAGAAATTGGGATATTTCTTAAGTAAAGAAAAAGGGCTTCTTTCACATAAAATTCAATCTGATCTGAAGGTAATGATGAAAAGCAACCAAAAAATGGAAAATGTCCCTTCTCAGGACCTGATTCAAAGCACATGGAAATGAACAGGAGTCTCGTTTTTCAGGAGGCCTTGGCTGAGAGCTATCAAAACTAGAGAAATGCTCCTGATGAATTTATACTTATTTCATTTCCATTCAGAAAAACATGGTGGCACGGGATGGCTCTTTCCTTCACATCATGCACATATTTCATTAGCGACTAAAGTTGTCTTCCCCACAGCACTTTATCGCTGGGTAGAAGGTGCTTTGCTCTTGCACCTCCCAAGCAAAATGGGCTGCTTTGTTTTTTGGTTTTTTTTTTTTCTCTTAGCAGAAAACTGTAGATAATTGTGGAGCAGTAAAGATTGGTGGGAGCAGATTTCAAGGAGTAGACTGAGTGGTATAGATAATAGGTATTGGTAAGCAATGAATACAAGTGGAAAATTTGAGGGGACAAGCTTTCAGAGATAAACATAGAATGATAAGAAGAAGTAATATGACCCTATTAGTCTCAACACAGGAAGAGCAGGTAAGTCTTGATATATTGAATTACCTTTATATTTATTTTCTTCCCTGCCCCCCTCAGAGGTTTCAAATATAGGTCCAGGCAAGTAAGCCAGATGTTGGCAATATGACCTAGGACTTGCATGCATTTTTGTATTTGTAGAGGAATCCCTTTCAAATGTGTGCCTTTACATTTTCAGTGTAGTATCTTCTACTTTAAAATTTGCACGTGTGTCTGGTTCCGACTCTTGTATGTACTGAGCAATAAAAAAAGTGTGGTTAACAAATGCATTTCCCATTTATTCTCATTTGCTTAACACTTTATAGCAGTGCATTTTAAAGTTATAAAACAATGGTCAAATATTTTGATTATAGGTGTTGGCATTTGTTGTTATTGAAAGTCAAGACCTCCACAAACAAGCTTGCGTACACTAGAGACAACAAGAGAATGTAGAAGCTGAAAACAAGCATAATTTTTTTCCAATTCTGACTAAAATGAACAATGCTTTTTCTGTTCCTAAGAAATCCTAGAAATTAAAAGCTAATTGCTCAGAAGGTGTTCCTTTATGATACATGAGAAAAGTAGTGAAATGTCTCTATATGTGTTTATTTATACCTATATATACACACACATGCACATA
Source organism: Aquila chrysaetos chrysaetos (assembly GCF_900496995.4). Taxonomy (NCBI): domain Eukaryota; kingdom Metazoa; phylum Chordata; class Aves; order Accipitriformes; family Accipitridae; genus Aquila; species Aquila chrysaetos. The sequence continues at coordinate 4,638,789 of NC_044024.1, read as the reverse complement.
TGCATACACACACAAACACAGAGACTCCCAAATATATATTCACATGGTGCTAACAACCTAGACTAAATATAAAGCAAGGAAATACAAAATTCAAGCTGTTTGCTTTGCCTTATCTATTTCTATTATGCATGGTAAATATTGCAGATCATATGGTCTATAAAATCACATGCTGTTTGGAGACTCCTTCAGAGCTTTTTCACAACAGGGGATTGAAAGGATAGATGCAGTAGCAACTCTGAGTTTTCCAGACTTTTTTATTTAGTTGGACTCTTCATGATACCTGAATTTATTTTTTTGCATGTGAAGCTCCTTTATTTCCTGTGGTTTTTTATTAACGCCACCCTCCCCACCCTCACCCCCCCCACCAAACCCTAAATACGTTGAGGGAGGGCAGAATAGGGGGGTGATTTTTTCTTTTAGGATGTTTTGGTTTTGAAGGAAATGGAAAGCACCAGTGAATAATAGTGGGTGATTAGACAAAGAGGTTTGACATTGCTGATTGCTAGGAACTGTTGCCTGCTCGGTCTGGGCCTCAGTGTGCAACTCAAGTGTCCCAGGGCAGCTCAAGCTTTTTCATATTATAACATTTAGGCCTTAACAGAGTATTCAAAATTTCATAAGAGAACTGTCTTGTAAAATGAAAAATAACTTTTCAAAAAGCTAAGTTATATAAAACTATTCCCTGAAATTCTGTTTGGGAGAGGTGTGTGTGTGCTAAATAGATGGATAGCAATATGTAAGGTAGGAATAAGAACTTTGTCTTTTGCCTAATGATTACTTAATACTCCCAAATCAACACAACCAGTCACCTTCTCTGCCTAAGGTATAATTGTTGTCTATGTGCCTAGAAAAATATTGGTGTTACCATAGGGGATCTTTGCGGTAGTACAGTTTTTTAATTATTTAAGGGTCAAGTTTTGTTTTAAAGCAAGAAGTTATTGTAAATTATGATGAGTTAATTTAAGGGCAGCATTTATACACAGGAGACCTGTTAAGAAAGGCAAGTTCATTTGATGTGTTAAGCATGTTAGCATTAATGTTATTTTTTAAAGAAAGTTCTATTTGATAATGGGACATAACATTTTTAGGCAGAGTTAATAAGGTTATGATGCAAAAAGTAGGAATCTCCTTTGGCTGGTTAATTACCTTGTACTATTATTTTTATTGTATGACCTTAAATTCAGTTAAGATTAAAATTAGCACCGACTATCACATCAAGGTAGAATAGTATATATTTTTGACGTGATTTGTCAATGGGATAAGTCTAGCTGTATCCATAGTAGAGACCATAATACTGTGGGCAATCAGATGAACTGTTCTGGCTGCTGCTTGGGCTTAAATAAGAAATTCTGTCCTCAGCTGGTTACTATTGTCTGCTCTCAGAAGCTATGTGAGTCCTGGTGATTTTAGTGTTTGTTTGATCACTCCCTGACTCATTTTAAACCCGAGCCAGTTTGCAAAGCCATCACTGATAGTAAATTTACATTTTTACCTGGGTTCATTGACTCAGTCAGACTAGCTCCTAACGAGATATGAAATTCAACCTGCAGAACTGAGGTTCCATCTCTGTAGCAACCAGGAGGGTACAGCTAATAATTGCACTATATTTTAAATGGTGTTGATGGTTGCTAAATAAATGTGAGGTTTTCGCTTTGCATTTTGAGTTCCTGTACATCTGCTTAAAAAGCTGAATTTCATACCTTGTTTATAGCCTGCACCCATGCTTTTGGACAGAGAACAGTATCATCTTCAGGTGAATGCATGTCAGTCATCAATAGTCCATCATGTATAAAATTCTCCTCTTCATGCTGATTGTTCATTGCACAATCGGTCATTTTCTGTGTAATATATATGTAACATATTAATATGCCATGTTCAACAAAAGAGAAAAAGGATTTGTTAAAATTATGCCTATGTAATTTTAGGAAAAAAAAAAAGAAAAGAGAGATCATAGTCTTATGGAACAGTGAAAATCAGAAGAGTTCTCAATATATGTGAATAAGACTGGCAATCTCAAGAGAGGTTTTTTTTTTTAATTAAAATTCTATTTTATTTTAATGAACCAATACTAAAGGTTCCTACGATTACAGTTCTTTAATCTTGTGGATTACAGGAAAAGGAGACATCTATTTTCTACAGCTGAATTTAGCTTATCATTACTGCACACGTTTTAAAAATTCCTGTGGTTCCCCCTCAATCTATAAAACTTCTTTCTATTAGTTATAAAAATACTGAAGTCCCTATACATAAATTAGGAAACAGTTTGATTTTCTCTGTCTTAAGAGAACATTCTCTCCTTTTACTAGTAAAAATATCTGCATATTCAATTTTCTTCTAAACTTTCCAGCATTGCACAGCCAAACTCAACAAAGGGATTTTTCACTGAGTTAGTTTCACTGACTTCAAAAGCATTATGTCAAAGTATGCATCAAGGCCTTTACGAATAGTAAGCAGAGAAAACCTTTATTTCAGTGCTGTTTTGAGGCTGAAAGTAATGAGTTCTATTCCTACTGCGCTATTCATTCCTGATGACTAGATGGTGATAACGCCACTGACTACACGCTCAACTACTAAGTGAAGGAGGACTGCCATAGTGCCAGGGTGGGAAAAATATTTTGCTAGAATTTGAAATGGTGCAAAGCTGTTTATACTACCTACTACGTATTCTATTCACATTTCCTTTGCACCAAACTTCATGGGGGGTGAGGAATGGCTAGAAAGTATTGTAATTAATTTTTAAGATTTTATCTGGCTGAAGAACTGAAGTAGACTTCTCTAAACTTTGGTATTTGGGGTATTCCAAATGTTTTAGCAAATGCTAAAAGTAAAGGATGTTTTCCAGCTTGCTGCCTATAGGCAAACCACTAATACTAGTTCACAGTTCAGATCAGCAGCCTTCACGCAAATCTTGGAAAATCTGTCCTTCAAAGCATCAACAGCTCCTTTCAAAGCAAAGTTAAAAGCCAAGTTCAGAAGAACAGCACTGATTGTTCACTCAGAAAGTACGAAAAGTAGGGTTTCTCTTTGCAGTAGTTTCCTGTATTTCATGCAACAAAGGATCATTAAGTCTTTTTATCTGTTACAATAAAAATATCTATAGTGGTATGAGATTAGAGATAAGTTATCCTAAAGATTAAAAGTCAATAGTGCTGATCATTCATGCATCCTCTTAAATATATAAGTGCAGTAGATATAGGAAAGGAAAGTGTGGCAACATGTTTACTGATGGTTTTGCATTAGCAAAATGGTGCAGAAGGCTGGAGGCTCAGCTGGCAATCCCAATTCTGGTTCTGGATGGCTGGTAGAGAGGGCAAAGTGCTCACTAGGACTGTTATTGTATTCGTTGCCTATGTTTCAGCTTCCGTTAATGCCACTTATGATAAGACTGCAGCATCTGCTCAGCCTTTATTAAATTAATAGAAGCCTGTTCTTGCTTTGATGGTGCCACTAGAAACAAAGATCATCCTACCACCCCTTGGAAAGTGACATGAATCATATCACTTGAAGATGTATTACAAGGTACCAGATGTAAAAGACAGCAATTTGCTCATGTGTGAGAGCATAAGAGCAGGAGTCAGTTTTCTGAGTTCCGGTCCTGTTTTAGAATGGCGTCCTATAAAATGAAAGGGAAACTTCTTGCAAAAGATACACTGAAAAGAAAAAAAAAAAGGATGGTGGGTGTTATTGTTAGTATTTGCTGAAAATTTGAGGTCCAGTGAAATACACTGAGCACTGCCGTGTGCTCCAGCACATCTCATAAGTAGAAAACATTTTGAGCAGTGCTTTGATCTTGAGCAACATTTGTCCTTAATGGGGAGCAAGAACAGCAACCCTTATCTTGCAGGCAATTTTAGACATGTAAATTGTGTGAGAAATCTGGGAGTACAGATGATGACTTTGAAACATTATCCTGCTAAGGCTACCTTTTAGGAAGTTCAAATCAAACTCTAAATTACTTTTAATCTCCTTCCTTGGAGGAACAGACTCTACTTCAAGGGAAGAAAACAGGCAGATTTTTAAAAAAAACTTTTTTTTTTCTTTCTTTTTTTTTTTTTTTTTTTTAAAAAGGCCTAAATCTTGTGGTCTACAAGTGGAAATGAGTTTAATACAGAATTTTTTATGAACAACTTTTACAGAGGGTGTTCAAAATTTTACCCAGGTATCTAGTGTCTGGACAGTATAGAACAGCGTAGCAGAGACACTCTAAAAATTTGTACATGCACACAGATTACTATGACTAATCATAGTTTATTCTGAGAATAGGCTTAATTAATTTTTTCTGCCTCATTATTAACATGTTCTAACTGTTCCTAGAATAGAGAGGAGAGTGCTGTTCATGTATCCTGGCTGTTACAGCAATGATGAAGGACACTTTCCAAGAGAGGCTATTTTTCAGTACTAATACTTGGACTTTGCTGGGGTGAACCAAATGTGACAGTGGTTTTGTTCCACCTGGAGCCCCAACTTTAGACCAGCACATCATTCAAAGGTAACTGTATTTTGTGTTATACTGGGCTGCGCGTTGCTGCAGGCAAGGGGCATACCTGGACCTGGGAGCTGGTGTGCCCAGCAATCGTCGATTTGATGTCACTCATTCTTTCAGAAATGCAATTCACATGCCTTGTTTATGTGCAAAACCTCATGGATACTGCATGATGGAAACTACTTCCTTTACATCAAAAAGTGGCTTTTTGCTATGTTGGCTGCTGATTTGATTACGTGTCGTACCTACTCTAAAAACTGGCTCCAGCCGCTGGAGTGTCAGAGTAGGTTGTTGCAGAGAGAAGGAAACAGACGGTGCAATCGATCTTCATGACTCCTGATGCACATGACTCCATTTCTCCCTGCCTAAGTGGCGCATACAAGGTGATTAAATAATCAGCGCTATTACCCTGGAGGAATATAAATCCCTGAAGCAGCCACTCAGAACACCGCTTTCTGGTCTCTGAAGCAGAAGAGGCGAGAGGCAGCGGTGCCTGTTCCACGTACGAGATGAAACATGAAATGAATTCTTGGTCCCTGTGTGGGCTAACGTCTTTCAACTCTTTTACTTGTTTGTCTCAATTACTGCTTAATCATAAAATGCTTATTTTTCTTTTGGTATTAAATGAAATTGGCATAGCAGTATATCTTAAAATGGGATATTGTAGATCCCCTCGTTTAGTAGGGGAAAAATGGATTGACAATTCCCTTAACAAAGATGGGTTTATTGGTATGTTTAGCGTCACCCTTTAAAATTTACCCAGGGTCTGTTTTAAACTTTTAGACTATTTTTAAAAATTAATCAGGCAGAACTCCAAATCTAAAACATAAATTGATTTTGAACACACATGGATCAAACTGCTTTTATTAGCAGCATACTGGGCAATAAAAGCAAATGCATTTTACATGTTGCTGTATGAAGATCAGTATTTGTAACGTCTCCTGTAATATTATTATCAATTAAAAACCATAGGCAGTGTTAAACTGACTTCACTGAGGTTCGTCACCCTGATTACAGAAAATGCAACTTACTTGTACATTCAGATAATATGGAAATCACAGTTATGTCTTCTCAAAAATAGACAATCCAGTCAGAGTTTTATTTAAGAAAAAAAAATTAACTCTTTTATCTGGGTTTCCTAATTGCTCAAAGCTGTAAGTTTCATACTGCTGATATGAAAATCCATTTTTAAAAGGAGGGAATGTATGTATTAGGGAATAAACTAGCTTGGGAAAAAAGAGAGTTAAGTTTTATTTATGTCTTTCTATTGTTTTAAAGAAATTTCATTTTAAAATTTGAAGTGATTTTAAAGTAACATAACAACAAAGTCATACACTTGTCTTATTTGTGTAGTCTAAACTACAGCATAAAATTAGCAGCTGAGGGAAGATGGAAACAAAAGTGGTTTTTTTGGCTTACAATTATTTTATTGTCTCAACTGAGCACTTTTAGAAAAACACAGAATTTAAAGGTCCTTGGGAATCTGCTTGAGTTATAGCTGCACCTCAGGGCTGCTGTACAAATAGCATGTCACCAGAAACTCACATATATGATATGCTATGTTTTTACTTCAGTATGCACCTCTTAAACTGAACCATAGGTGGAATAAGAAAACTTTTAGTCTTTCTCATATTTCTGCCTATGGGAAATTCTCTTTTGTCATTTAGAGGCCTCTGTATCCTTTTGGTGCTTGCTGGTGCGGAGGAAGCATTTGGGCTAAGACCATCCTCCACAGACAAGAAGGTATGAGAGAAACTTTCTGAAAATGCTTGTGCCAATATAGCAGTTACTTTTAAAAAAACAAATCCCCTGTATTCTTTTGCATTGGGACTACTGGTATTTGATAGTGAAATGATTAACATTATAACATATTTTGAACTTTAGAATACTTCTGGTTCCCTCAGGCAGAGAAATCGTTCTGTGGCTTCGTGCCCTCATTTTCCTGTGGTATCTATGCAATTTCTTGATTTTTATTTACTTTACAAAGAAATCGATTGCAGAATGTGTAACTAAAAATAGAAGTTTCTGAGAACGCTTCAGTCAATGTTGTGACAAAGCTTCCACCAAGATAAATCAGTTATTTGTACTGACTTTCTCCTCTAGATCTTTCCTTCTCTCTTGTGGATTAAGATCTGCTACCTGTGAAGATAAGTCTCAGTTTGCAATAATGTACTGGGGGAAAGCAGAATTAGCCTCCCCACCTGGCATTGTAGGTAGCCATTTTTTTAATTTTAATTTTTTTTTCCCCAGAGGTGGATTTTGCACGAATACAGCAGATTTTGTTTGCTTTTGTCTTGCGGCAGTGATGCTTTGCTGACAAGCCAGTCTCGGGACAATAGTCACAGGTGGGAGGCTCATAGAATGACCCTGAAAACTTCATCTTCCTTTGGAGGTCAGCCCCTCTGTGCCATTGAATCACTATTTGGCCACATCTCTGCTTTAGGAATTTGCATGTATTTATGTGTGTGATGAAATATGTGCCAAGAGCTCCTGTCCAATTGTCATGAAGGTATTTGAAAGGGTAGATAAAGGAAGTAAAAATATAGACAATTACAATATTAAGAATAAAGGGGGAGGAGTGACTTTCTTTGGTTTTCTTCTTTGGACTTTGGGATTTAAAGTGCACACCGTGGACTATTTGTACATCCAGTGGTACAATTACCTGTTTGCTTATTTTGCCATCAGTTAAATCATTAGGAATATGTTTTAATCTCTCTGTTGCTCATGGATGCTTTTCTAGCATCATCTCTCATTGTCCCAGGATATTGTGATGACTATTAGAAACACGAATTTCATTTAGAATTTGTATGCTGCTTTGTATGTTTGGTTGAAAGACTCAGGAGTGAAGTGTTCTTTATTCAAATAACACAGAACAAAGTTGGCAGCTCTACAGGCTTTTCCAACTCATCCAGCTTGTGCAGGAAAAAAACCCTGTGAAGATTGAACATCTCTAAGGTAAAATCCAAGGCAATAATTTTTCAACACATTTCAGGAAATTGGTCCCTAGATAGGTTAATTATGGAGATTAATAATTTTAGATCTGTAAGTTAAATTCAGCAAATAGTTGCAGTCAAAATGCTCTTTAGTTAAAAAATTGAGTAATTTAGGATTTAGAAAAGGTTAACTATCAAAAGAACAGTGGAGATTTCATTATTTAATTGGTTAAGACATTCTGGGATGTTGCTTTCTGTTAGCAGAAAAAATAAATTGTGCTTTTCTTTGGCTCAAAAATATATATGTGTGTGTATATATTTTTTGTTTGTTTGTTTGTTTGTTTTCCTTTCTGGTCTGTCAGCAAACTAAGAAAAATGTTATTTGCCTGACTTTACTCTGGAGGTAAGAGACTATTTTATTCCCATGGCCATTCCCTGATCAGTTGTCTTTGGCTGAGAGTGCTAAATACAGGACCTAGCTATCACCCAGAATTTCGGTAGCGTAGACGTTGTTCATTGGAAATTGGATGATACCGTCAAACTGACTTCCAAGCCATCAGAAAGAATTTATCAGGCCTAATCACATGCTCGTTTATGTGGACATATCTCCTGTTTCAGTGCTTACCAAGGAGTGAATGGCTCCATCAGTCTAGTCAATACCATAATCCCTTGTAAGGAAATACAACTTCAGAGAAGAATCTCTATGTGTTTAGCATGTATTTATTTTTCCCCTTTGTCACAGTGAGCTGTAGATCAATAGTAGCACTGAAGTCAATGAAATGAGAGTAGTGTAAGTCTAGCATAACTAAGCAGGTTTCTGTATCTAATATTGTAACGTTATGAAAGTCTATTCTACAGAACTTTTTCAAAGACACTAGTTCAACTTGCAAGCAGAGTTGTTTCTTTTCTTTGACAAGTTATCCTGTTAATTCAAATGGCATATTAGAAAAATACAATATATAAAAAGGAACGTTAGTGAAGTCTGAAATTTGGCAAAAACAGTATAGACTTTCTTAATGCATGTTAAGAACTGAGGAGTACGGATATGTTTGGTGTATTTTTGTAGCTTATTAGTCAAGAAAAGAATTGTTATTTGCTGAGAATAAGGGTAAAATCACGCTGTTGCTGGACGGATCTTGTCACCTCTGTTACTAATTCCTATTTACACTGGTTTTATACCACAGTCTGCTAAGATATTCTTTCTGCAAAATCACTTTGGAACTACATGTCAGACTAGGCTGTTTAAGGTAAAAGAATATTAGGCAGTTCTAAATATGTCTTTTGTTCTTTATTCTTACAATGAAGAGGTAAAGCATAGTGAGTGCTCATCATTTACTTACTAGATTTGTAGTTGATCTTTTGGAGGTCATCACTTAAACATAGTTACATTCCTACTTCCATTGGGTGGTGTGTTAGAATTTTTATTGCATCTGCAACTTCAGTCATTGCTTCTATATGCATTGTGCAGTGTCAAGTAGAAAACTAAGGCTAGAATCCTATTGAAAGCACTGCTAAAACTCCCACTGACTCACGGAAGAGTGGTATCAGGACTCCACCTCACTTCACATATGATTAAGAAACACAGTGTTAATGCTAAAGGATAAACTGTTTGAACAAAATTCATCAGTTGCAGTGAATTACATGTGCCAGAGATCTAAAAAAAGGCTCCCAAACAAAACATGTAATTTAGCTATGAATGATAGTATCTATGCCCTGATACAGCGTAGTGTATCACTGGGCTGATTGATTAATGTGAGTTTGTGTTCTATTCTGAAACATCCCTTGGACAGAATTTGCAAATATTTTAAGAACCTGTTATTGCCAGTAACAGTACTGAGCAGTGCTGCGGGTTGAAATTGGCATGTTTTAAATTCCACATTATGAAACTATAAAATTATATTCCTTCAATGGCTCCCAGTTCAGATCAAGTTGGAAATAAGAGTGGCATATTTTCTACCAAAAAGGACTACTGCCTTCAGCTCCTTCACTCTGGCTCCTGCTATTCCAGTTACCCCATTTCCACAAGAAGAAAAATGTTATGTTTGAGTGTGCTGAGACTAGAGATTTTGAAAAGTTCTTAAGAATGCTAGGTGTTTTCTTCCCATTAGAAGTCACATTAATGTACTCAGAAGACAACAGCTATAATTCCACCACTATATTTTCAAGATTAAAATATAGTATTGATTTTCTTAAAGGAGACATATCAAAACATAATGCTTACTACAAGGAGCAATTACATCTAGATGCTCTTAGAAAAGAATTGAAAAATTCAATTCACTTAAAAAAAGTTGACACATGAAAATAATATCTTGGAACTGATTAACAGGATAATGAATAGAAGCTGCTGATCATGTCAGGTTTATTTAAAGATCCAAGAGCCTTGATAGGACTACACTGAAGGTGTTATTCCTCTAAGATTAAATCTTTCCTTTTGTAGGAGTATCTCCCATTAGAGATTCAGGCTATGGGGCTATCAGTAAAAGTAAAACTTCTTAGCCAGAAGCACCCAGTTTACACACACCAGATTTAGAAGGAATGGAAATAGTAGTGGTAAGATGAACAGGGGAATCTTAATGCCCATTCATCCACACCCAAATGGATTGTGGATTAAAATAACATTTAACAAATTGCATTCACTAGATGCTCAAATTTCTGTAATTGTGTAAATTGACACAAAGTGAAGTGAGCACAATTTACAAAGGGAAAAAGGAGAGTTACTGTTAAAAAAAGCAGAAAAGGGAAGAAACTAAGAATAAAACAAAGCATATTTCCCATACCTTGCTTTTCCAGATGCATATGCATTATAATTGTTCATTCCCATATGATATTCTAATATATTATGCTAGTCCTATGTGAACATATTCATTTACCATTGATGCATACATTCTTACCAACCTACATGTCATGCTTGACTTAGCCAGAATCTACGTCTGAGTTTGATTCAGCGATTTCTCTGTCAGATCTACCAAGTAGCCTAGAGACCATCACTCTATTAAAACAATTCCTGATTTTGGTAGACTGGTTCAAACTGAATCCTGGAAAATCTGGCTGTATATATTTCTGGAGAAGAGAGAAAGTGGAAAAAGAAAGATGTCTTTCAAGAAACCAAAGGAAATCATTAGCAGCATAGTATATCATGATGTCTTAGTGGTTGGCCTACTGATGCTATCATAATGAGTTATTTACTCTACAGGGTCATTTCAGGAGGAATTAAGCATTATGTAGAAAGCAGTGACCCTTCAGAATTTTTTTTTTTTTTTATGTGTCTAAGAGAATTATGTTTCTTTCACATTGTGTGCTGTCCCTTTTTTAAAATGAAAAGCCTCCTTTGGTCATGGGTGTGAATCGGAACTGTACTGTTTTCATCAAGTAAGTAAACCTAGTTAATTCATTTTTATATAAAAAGTCTGTGAAGATAGTCTCAGGGAATTGCTTTGTGGGCAACAATGGGGCTTTTTTTGCTGAACTACTATTGCAAACATTCAGTTATCTAGTAATGAAAATGTATGTGCACACTCACGATTAACAAGCCGGCACACAGTGTGAAAAGCTAAAAACAAAAACCCCCTAACCATTGTATGCACACTAAAAAGCACAGGGTAGAAAAACCTTTACAAATAACCCTGTAATTTCTAAAGGCTGCAACATGCAATTTGTTTAAAAGCATTTTAAATGATTGTACTATTTTCTTGGATTAGGTTAAGAATGGCCTGCGGGTGTGATGTATGTGAGGCCAGCAGAATTACCTGGAGCTGTATCAGTTATATCAGCCAACAATTCTGTCATACAATCATTATGATGATAGTTTGTAAGAAGTGGATAATCTTTTTTTAATTATGGGGTTTGACAGATACTTGGAAAATGTATACACATACACAGGTTGATATAGATATATATTTAATATGCATAAGAAAATACAGATTTTTAATATCACATGATGTCATGCTTCCATATTTGTTATGTATACAGGGCTTGTGTATACGCTAGGTGTTTCAGCAAGAAAGTGTCTTTTCCTTAGACTCCTGGAGCCAGTTGTCCCTCTGTTTTTACTGTGTTTGAAAGCAGTTCTGACTGAATACATCCTCATGTCAAAACAGTATCTAAGTCAGCAACAGCGTATGAAAAAAAATTGGTGTATAATAAAAATATGCACATGGAGAAAACAACTGAACCATTCTAATTTTTAAGTGTTTGTTTCCTCATTGTTTTATTAAGTAGTTGGTAAATATTAATTTTACAAAATACAAATCCTAATCTCTCATTACATTAGCAGAATATGCATTTAGACCTTTATTCATTTTTAAGCAACCAACTGCAAACTAAATTTTTTTTAATAACTGGTGCTTTTTTACTGAACAGAAATAGTAGTAAAAATAATAAATATTTTCAAATAGATAATAAAAGCATACTATTAAAAACTATCCAAATTTTCTGGAGAAACTCTACCTCTTATGCAAATATAAATCATTTCAGTTTGTCTTTGAACTCTATGAACTAAAAAGTTTACAAAATTATAAATATTATGTGGAAATTGTATTGTCAGAGATGTGTAATGTTGGGACTGTAAATTGTTTTTATCCTAAGAGTAAAGGGATTAATATATAGCATGCTCAGAGATGTGGGAGTGCAGGGCCAGGGAAGGGAGAACTTGGTGAGAAAATTAATAGTTCTAGCTTTTAGGATGACTACAAATTTCTGATGAGTAGCAGTTAATAGTATTTCACATACTAATCTCTCTTTTGCTGCTATGCAGGACACCAAGCTATTTTTTTTCTTTAAAAAGCAAGTGGGTATTTGTATTTCATGCTCTGTTTGCACACATGCACTGTGGTAGTAGCCTGGCTCAAAAATATCTCTAAATATTCCAGAGAAATGAAAGGTCAGCCTGTGAGTAACCAGCCTCACATTTGGATCCAGAACCATGTACTCTCTTAAAGAAGCAGAGGAAGATATATTACAACTAAATACATGTATAATATTTTAGCTTTTAGAGGAAAAGAATTAGTAACAGTAAGGCCTTGGTGTGCACGTAGACATCCTTTTAGTCAAGACACCTTCTGTGAATTAGCATAAGAATTATGCAGATAAGCTCTTTATCTAGCTTCTGTATAGTTCTTTGAAGTCTTTAGAAGTTTAGGAATTAAGCTAAAGGAAACTGAATAAATAAGCAGCGTTTTGTTTGTACAAGAGATTAACTTTGCTAAATATAGGTATTGCTTCACATCAATATCTAGTGACAATTGTTTTTCCATATGCCCATATAAAAATTAATTTTATATCTAAGACAAGTTTTACAATTCACAGTGCATTGCTGTGAGTTGAATTCAAATTTATTTTTAATTTCTTAATAAATAATGGTATTGTCATGATAATTTTGAATAGTGTTATTACTCTTGGGACTCCCGGAGACAAGAAAATAAAAGACAGATTGCAGCAGCCACACATTACATGTACTTACTTACCAGCAGCTATGATTTGGAGACAGGGAGGGAAATATTCAGGACATGGTTTAGGGGGCATGGTTGATGGTTGGACTCGATGATCTTAAAGGTCTTTTCCAACCTAAATGATTCCATGGTTCTATGATTCTAAATCAGAGATGCCAACAAAGAAAGGGATATGGGAACCTAAATTTCACAAGAGGAAGAATTCCAAAAGGCCTTTGTCCCAACAGGAGAACATTGCCACTGTTTCCGTGCAAAAATGACTTCAATCTTTAAGACGATCTGAACGCGTGTTCACTCCGGACACAGCAGGAGGCCTGTATGGAATTACACCCCCCAGCCAGCCCCCCGGCGCGCAGTCGTCTCAGCGTGTCCCCATGTCTGTCCTCCGCAGCCAGGATCTTACTATCATTTCATGAATTACCGACTTAGCTTCCATACGTGGTACAACTTGACGCATGCCAAAGCGTGGGAATGCTGAGTGACTCCAGATTTGTCCTTTGCTCACTGGAGTTGTTGCTCCTTTGGAGCCTTTGTCGCGTGTTCGGTCTTTAACGTGCTGAGACCCTTCCCCAGCTGGTAGCATCTAAGTGCTGGTCCTTCATGACAGCATTTTTAAGATGTCAGAGTGTGCTGCTGTGGTCTTTTCATATAGACTTGTGACTTTATTAGGAGTTCTTGTTCACTAATCTATTAGTTATTTTTAAAGCGAGTCACACTGATTTTGCTTTATTTCCTTCTTGGTCATGTATCTTAATGTAGTTTTCTTTGTACAAACAGTGTTTAGCAAAACCTTCAATATGGGAAGAGTTATTAAAAAGAAAGGGTAACCTGATGCTTACTCTGAAGTTGGCTTGCCTATACCGCAGGCAGATGATTCATCCCAATAGGTAGCAGGTAACTCTAAAACAAACAAACAAACAAACAAAACAAAAAAAAACCCAAAACCCACAAAAACCCCCCCCCAAAACCAAAAAACAAAACCAAGACACCTCCCCCCAAAAAAACACCCCACCTTAAATTAATATAATTCTGTTCTAAGAACACACATTTTCCACTGAATTAAATTTATCAAAACAGATTATCAAAGCTTTATAATTAACTTCCTAGCAAATAAGAATTAGCATATGAGTACTGTGCGTTAATCAAATAATATTTAGTGAGGCACCCACCTATGCATGCCCAGGAATTACAAAGTTAATGAAAGACGGCAGTACATGAAACTGTAACTAATTAAGCAAGACAAAAAAAATTCCGTAGATGTTTGACTGAATGTGTTAGCATTTACTCATTATCATATTTACATGGTAAGTTTATTCCAGTACTTAGGTTTGCCAAACTAAGCTATTTGAAGTTAACTTACTTTCTTCTATACAGATTTATACTCACTGTATTTCTTCATGTGTTTTTCAACTTCTGTATTTTAAATACCTAAAGGGTTTTGGCTTAAAAGGGGAGAATGAGGGAGTAAACAATGAAACTCCATGCTAGTGTAGTACCACCACCGCTATGCACCTCCCTTAAGGGTTTGTTACTGCGTGATACCCAAAAGTTGTATTGCAGAGTCTCTAAAACTAATGCTACAGCCCAGCAAAAACCTCAGCAGATCTGATGCTGGACAATGCTAAGGACTCGCTGGATCTCCCTGTGCCCAGCGGTTAGGCTGCAAAATAAGGCTGCGCTCATCCTGCTTTTCAGGCATCAAACTGTGGTACCCTATGAAGCTTTTTGTCCTCTTTAGAGATGAAAAATATATTGAGAGAAGATAGCAGAAAATGTTTAGACCCTAGGTAGGCTGAATTAGCCTGTGAGGCTGTTTCCATTTATTGCAGAAAGCAGCTTACAGGCAGCAAGTGCCGAACACCCAGGCTTCCGTAGGGTACCCCGAGTTAGGTGGGCTAAAACAAGTAGTACCACAGCCCAGGGACTAAAGCATATTAGAAATGAATGGGCTACACTTAGAAATCTTTTTAGTGATAATTCCGCAATTTCATGTAATGTAATTGCTGTGAGTCTACCATTTAGCCGTTTCCACTTATTTATACACAGGCATGTGTACTTAAGTTTAATTTAAAGTTGCAAGTAATATTTTCTCTTTTTAGAGGAATAAACAATGAGGATATAAACATCTGAATGGTTTTCTATACCATTTTCCAAGGAAAAAAAGTGGTTGTTTCAGAGGTGTGTAAAATAAAAAAGGTCTAATGCATCTCTGTAATAACAAAGTCTAGGCTGCAAAGGTCTTTAATAATAAAAATTTCTTAAGTAGCTCTGTAGACACTAAAGTATGAACATGAGAAGCCGCTCAAATTTGTACCTCTCTCAAATACTGTGTTCTCTGTCTTTAGGCTGAATCGTACTATACGCTCCAACATAAAAAAAATCATAATTTCTGACCGTAGGTTACCACTTTTTTTTGTATGATGCTTTAAGTAGGCATTAAGAGCCTCTTGTGAAGTTATTGACAACATGTTTGTTTGTTTTAAGATAAAGACAGGTTGCTCTAACTCCATTCTAGAAAATGGATAAAGAAAAGGAAAAATACAGTTATATAGAAAATCATCTGTGATTATAAAACACAAATACATTCAATGGAAGAGCAATTTAGATGAGAAACTAGCACTGTTTGTGTCCTTAATTTATTTCCATGATTTTCTATACCACAGTGTGAAATGCTCTGGCTGTTTTTAATTAAACCTGTAAACTGAAGACTGTTTTCTTATTTTTTTAAAAAAATATTGTTGATTATAAAGCATATGTTGTTTATTTAGAATGTTAGCTCTTGCTGTTCAGATGTATTTGAGTTTCCTTTGTATGCACTGTGAGCTTGAGAGGTTTGGTTTGGTTTTTTTCACTCAAATGTCTTTGGGAAGTGCAGCCTATCAGTTGAAATGCATCCTTACTGTTAATCCAGCAGAAGTATGGTGAGCAGTAGACTCATGTACTGACACTGAGAAGGATGGAACATCATATTTGTTTCACCCACAGAACGAAACCGATTTTTGGTGTTGTCAGAGATGTGGGGGAAGGGGGGGGGGGGGGGGCGGCTTTCAGCTTGCTTACTTATAGAAACGAAGGCTATGAGATTTTTTTTCTGTCTTTTCTATTTCCTCCCTGAGAACATTTGTAATCTATTGGGCAGTTTCAAGCTAATTTGACAGTGTTAGAAACTGAAAGTCAGTAAGTTTCTGCTGATTTTCTGAAAATACGTTACCAACACATGGATTGACATCAAAACAGTGCTGTGGAGGAAAAAGCTGTAGTCTGAGCTCAGCCATAGTACACAACATTAGAAAATCCACTTGGCACAGCCATTAGAGTGATGTTTAGGATTTGCTTATACTTTGGACCTGGATAATCTGGAGACACGGTGCCTCCAGAAACCCAGCTATACGCTCTTTAGTTCTTTAGCTTTTATTTTTATTGTATCATCTGTATGCCAAATTACCGCTGTTGAATTTAATTTCTGGCTAGTACCTCATGTATTTGTGTGCAGGATGCTTTTAATTTTATAATTTACCTACGTTATCACTCTTGAAGAAGATCTCTTGCTTCCCGTGCTCATTAAGACTTTTCCTGCTGACCACTGGCATATCACTTGTCCCATATATGTCAGGTGTTTATACTGATTTTACAGGTCTACTAGCCACCTCTTCAAAGTCACTGAGGTTGAGGACTTCTACTTTCTGTTTCTTTCACTGAGTTTTGGATCAGACTTTGTGGAGTATTTACTGCTTTTTTAATTTATTTTTTTTCTGGGGAGTTAAAAATGAGATGCTGAATCAACAAAAAGATTGTTAACTGCCATTGTACTAGTAAGTAGAAAAGGTGTTCTGCTTGCACGTAGTGATGACCTATTTAAAGTAAGCAGTATGGTAGGAATATTGATAATACATAGATTGTTGTATCAAAAGAGATGTTTGTTTTCAAGCCATAGGTGTTTAACTCATATTTTTTTCTATCCATTTCCTTTTCTGTTTGAATCTTTGCAATTAAATGGTTTTATAATTTCACATATGGTACATATGTTTGGTATCTGGTTTGGCCAGCTGGTGGATGTGGTTTTGTATCAAAAATGCAATCATCAGAGAATAGGTTCCATTCTTCCATTTTTGAACAGCAGAATGGACTTGGATATCAATTGTCCAAATGCAGGATTGTACCATCTCTTTTAAAGAAGTACTGCGTGTTGTTTCTCATTTTCTGATCAGATCACGCACAGATTATAGTAAAAATAAGTTAAACTAGGACTACTCAGTAAAGAAATGATCTTCCTCTGAAAAGAAAAAAAAGCTGGCATTTCAAAGATGTTCCTCTTCTATTAGGTTATAACAAAGATGTTACAAAAAATCAGTAGAACAGAGATAGAGCAAAGGTGGTTGGAAGAGATTAGACTGGTAATTAAAGCGTGTTTTATTTGGGGAGCATGTAGTTTGAAATCTCTGCTATGCTGTCTTTCTGTACTCCGGGTGGTGCCCTAACAGTGGGTTATAAAGGCAAGCCCACAGCTGGAGTTTCCGTTTTTAACAAATTGGGGAGAGTAGCTCTAAAATCCAAGATACTGAGCTTCATGATTCTGATCCTGAAGATCTTAATAATGTTATAAAATTACAACATTTTATACAGCAAGGCCCTAGTGGTCAGCACTTCGGTAAGTATCATTACAGGGGAAAAAGGCAGAACAGGTACTTGGACTTGAGCATGTGTCCTGGTTTCAGCTGGGATAGAGTTAGTTGTCTTCCTAGTAGCTGCTATAGTGCTATGTTTTTGAGTTCGGTGTGAGAAGAATGTTGATAACACACTGATGTTTTCAGTTGTTGCTGAGGAGTGTTCATACTAAGTCCAGGATTTTTCAGCTTCTCATGCCCAGCCAGCGAGAAGGCTGGAGGAGCACAAGGAGTTGGGAGGGGACACGGCCAGGGCAGCTGACCCAAACTGGCCAAAGGGATATTCCATACCATGTGATGTCATGCCCAGTATATAAACTGGGGGGAGTGGGGCTGGGTGGATCGCTGCTCGGGGACTAACTGGATGTCGGTTGGCAGGTGGTGAGCAATTGCACAGCGCATCATTTGTACATTCCAATCCTTTTACTATTACTGTTGTAATTTTATTAGTGTTATCATTATTAGTTTCTTCTTTTCTGTTCTATTAAACTGTTCTTATCTCAACCCACGAGTTTTACTTTTTTTTTCCAATTCTCCTCCCCATCCCACTGGGTGGGGGGAAGTGAGTGAGCAGCTGCGTGGTGCTTAGTTGCTGCCTGGGGTTAAACCACAACAGCGTGTCACAGCTCAGGCAAACTCATTGTTATTATGACTATCACTACTTTAACGTATTAGCAGCAGTAATGTGTTAATATTTAACTATTAAATCTGATTCTTAAACAAGTTGTTTAATCAAAAGGAGTGTCCTTGGGGGGAATGGGGGAAAGGTTAGGCTTAATAGAGCAGTTATGAGTTATACTTCAGTGACTATCACTGGGGTTTTTTTTTGTTGGGGGTGGGGTGGGGGTGGAGATGTCTTTTTTTTTTTTTTTTTTTTTTTTTTTTTTTTTTTTTCAGTGCATGTCAAAATTCTCCGATTCAGTTGAAAGTTGAGTTTGGGGAGCAAAACATTAAATGCAAACAGAACTGAAGGCTGTGATCATCACTAAGTGCATTTTTTCTGAATGTTTTTTGCTGTATTTAAATTACAAGAGAAAGCTTCCAAGTGCTTTTATTTCCATAGCTGTTTCATATGTAGATCTTTCATCTGTATGGATTGAACACAGTAAAGTGTTTCACAAGAGAGGTCTAAGCACACAACTAATTCCTGTGACCTGCTGTTTTATTTTTTAAAGATTTATGGAACTTAGTGTGTACAGTTTTTCTAAGATTTAATTGGAATTATACTTCTGAAGGCCCATAGGCTCCAAAGAAAGGGCCCATCATTAATGTGGCATCACAATGGGAAATGAGGTGAAGGTCAGTGAGTACCTTTCTGCTTATTATATTTTGGCTACTCTAATAAATTCATTAAAATAATAATATATGAAGTTAAAAAAAGTTCGCATAGAAGGGTCTTCTCAAAAACTCTAGCCAGATTAAATCCTCAGTACCAGTCTTGGTACCTAAGTCACGAATAAAGATATCAAAGACTTCCCAAACTGTTAAGAAATTCTAGTATGGCTGAAAAAGAGCGTAGGAGAGCTAGAAGAGGTTTTCCAAGTGGTTGTGTAATACTGATTGTGTAATAAATGGATACAGAAGACTGACAGAGAAAGTGCTGTTGTATTGTGGAGAAACAGATCATAATGATGTTAATAGATGAGTTCATTAGGATTTTATTTAAATAATGTCTAGTTACTGTGTTTAAGTCCTTTTATTTTTTATTTTTCACATCTGAGGAAATTAATAATTTTTTGGTTTAGAAAGGTTGATTCTGCATCTTTTGAACTGATGTTATGATAGGCTGTTAAAGGAAACCACCTGAACTGGGCCGGTGCCCTTAAACTGACTGTGAATGAGCAAGTCCAGTAGCAGGACGAGTCCAGTACCCATTTCAGCAGTAAACATCTCAAAACAGGCCGAGCTGCTGGGGAATGACTGAATAAAGGTTTCATGCCTATGTTTATGAAGCCTTCTAAGTGACCAGAATTATCCCTGCTGGTCTTTAAAGTTCTTGCAGTTCTGAACCACTTTGATCTGAGCAGCCCTTTCTTCTGCTACAGTGCTTGAGAATCCCATAGTTTTCATTAGTACTTATTTTTGGATCTTCCTTATATGTAGTTAAAGAAGGTGAAACATTTGAGATTCATAGTCAGTATTGTACTGTGGACACCAGTCATAGCTAATGGGTGATAATGCCACCAAGTCATCAACTATCTGTATAACCAGTGTTCCAGTTAATACCTGAGATTCAAGAATTCAGATTCTCCTGTCACATGTACTGTTTCCTACAGACACACAAAGGTTATTGCTTCTACTTTTAATTTAAAACGTTTTCTGTATTTTTTTATAACTGCTTATAAGTTCTCTGTCAGTACACAGCAAGATACAAGTGACTGACTTTATAATATCTTTGTTCTGAATTTTACTTAGAAATGAAGATCAGATCAGACTTTTTTTCCTTCTATACTTTTTTCCTAGTGCTCTTGGAGGGGTAAAGCAAAGGCCTTTCAAAGCAGTTTGGCTTCATTCCTGCGTCAGACAATGCATTTGATTATGAGGTCCTAAGATGAATGCAGTTTCTTGAAACTAGCCTCCATTTGAAAAAAATGCATGACTGAGATGTGCAGAGTGATTTGATTTACACCTTTATGTGTTTACTATCCTATTTAGATTTTTTCCAGTGTAACATTAGAGGACACTTTCTGAAAATTTACTTTTCTAAGTTGACATTAGAATTAATACAGTATTTTGTACTTCACATTTATCCCCTGTTCCTAGACTCTAATTTTTGCTATTCCACAGGAATTAACATGCTCTCTCAGGTTTGTAAAGAGACAGCAGGAGTGGCCAGTGATGATCAATTTCTAAAATCACAAATGTTGACGATGTTAGACCAGTGGATGCAAGACCCTAGGTTTTTTTCAGCAAGTGTCAATGTTTTTACATCTGTTGCCAATTCTCTTGATTTTTTTCTCATTACTTGAATGGGAGGTGGTGTAATACTTGAAACACCCTGCTTTCTGGAGGCACTTGATTAAGAATCTTGGCTCTTATATTTTTTACATAAAAGAGGTGATGAGAAAAGAAGTGTACTTATCTTGCTACTGCAGTTTACCTTGTCATTATGCTACAAAACATGTATATAGTATATAATATTTTTATTTTTAATATCACTTCTTGCATATTTCCATTCTATTATAGTGAATTGGAGGCAAGGTGATGAAATAGAAAAGACTCACATCTGAATGAGAAAATGGTCAGAGAGACTGAAAGGTAAATCAGTGACACGAACTGTGATTTCCACAAGCTATTAGATAAGACAGAACCAAGAAAGCAGGTAAATAACAGTATTCCAAAATGGAAAAACAGGAGGTTATTGGCATACGATCTGAATTAAAATCTCTTGAGCTACTGAAAACACTTTTTCATTTTTTTAAGCATTCAGTTTTTGCTACTTTCAAAAATTAATAACAGTTGCCTACTGTCTCCAAAAGATTTAACACTTTAGTGTCTGTATATTATTCTTCCATATTCTGTCTTTTTTTTAAACAGATCAGAACAGATCCATTTTATGCTTTCAATATCTGTATTGCTAATTCTATTCTTCATGAATCAGAATGCTATTTATTAACCTTTTTTTGAAACTTGGAGAATTTTCTGTTTAATCGTATTATCAAAAAGACTGAGAAATGTTAAAATAATTATGTATGTTAAAGTATTACTAAATAATGCCCTATCACATCTTACATCCACAGCACACATACTGAGCAGAAGCTCTATTCTCATGAGACTTAACACAATGATTCTCAGACTTCAGTATGTATGCTTTGGATACAATCTCTGCAGATTAATAAGACTCAATGAAATATTTACCTTAATTGCACTTCAGCCTCTTTCTTTTAATCATGTTTAATAGATCTAACAGCAAGTACTGCTTCCCACTGGTGGTTTTCTCATTAGCACACTATTGGAAATAAAATTTGAAGATGAAGGTTAGCCACTAAAGCAGCAGAGAATTTAAGGTAATGTTTCATGGGTTTTTACATAGGACATTCACATAACCCTGGTAGTAAAAGTTGTATCACAGAATCGTTGAGGTTGGCATAGATCTCTGCAGATTGTATAGTCTAATATCCCTGCTCAGAGCAGGGACAGCTAGAGCATGTTACTGGGCATTGTCCAGCTGGGTTTTTGAATATCTCCGAGGATGGAGACTCCACAACCTCTCTGGGCAACCTGCTCCAGTGTTAGACCACTCTTGCCATAAATAACTTTATTTTTCTTACATTTAAACAGGATTTCTTGTATTTCAGTTTCTTGTATGAGAGATGCTCCAAGTACCTAATCATCTTCATGGCCCTTTGCTGGACTCTCTCCAGTATGGCCATGCCTCTTTTCTACTTGGGAGCCCATAACTGCACACAGCACACCAGATATGGCTTCATCAGGGCTGAGCAGATGGGAAATATCACCAGCCTTGACCTGCTGGCAATGCTCTTTTAGCTCAGACCGGGATGCCGTCGGCCTTTTTTGCTGCAAGGGCATGTTGCTGGCTCATGGTCAGTTTGGTGTCTACCAGGACCCCCAGGGCCTTTTCTGCCAAGCCGTTTTCCAACCAGTTGCCCCCCCAATGTGTACTGGTTCATATCTTCTAAAAGATCCCCTAGAAAGTGTGACATGTTTAACTTTAGTATAAAGTCTATCTCACAGTGTGGACACAGTTGCAAGAAAATATGTATTTCTAATAACACTTTCAAGATTTTAATCGTGTTGCTTTGTGCTGACCCAGTGCTGCCCTTTTGTTTTCTTCCATCTTACAGCTATAAAATAGATCATCACAAAGTGTTTAGCCTCGCTTCATGTCACTGGGGAAAGTGAATTTATTTTATTTTTTGAAAAGCAGAAGTGTAATACATTATCCTAGTATATCTGACCATGTCCCTCTAATAGGTACCTGAATAATTTTATTCTCACAGAAAGAATATTTTTTTTCCTGAAGTTCAAAGCATCTCCTTTCCTTAATGTTTTGTATTCAGTGACAACCATACCACATTTGCTTGTGGACTTGGGAGACGTGCAGAAAGAATGAACAAGTGGCAAGCAGGAAAGGAAATTAGTATCTGGTTTTGATTCAGTTTTCTCACAAGTGAAGTTGTAAACAAATGTGGAATTTAAAGGAGGATTACAATATTTTGATTTATTCCATTCTGCATGTTCAGTATCAGTAGTTTCATTCCAGAGAGAATAATGCAAATATAGTAGACAGAGCAGGATTAGATCAGGATCAATATTCAGATCAGGATACCAACAGTATTTACTTGTATTAACTCCTAGCATCCACTTTTTTATGGTGCCATAGAAGTAATGAATTTTTAACTTTTTTTCAGTGTCTGCAGATCAGGTGAAAAACTCACTAGTGTTATTGGGAGGTAAGAATTAACATCAAAGGGAGGTTACATCTTAATTCGTATATATATATGTATAAGGGTACATATAGGGGTGTGCATATATATGTAATTTATAGATTAGAGAATGCATGAGGTGAGTCTCTATCAGACTCCATCAATACTTAAAGTTTCTTTAACACAAATTCAAGCCCCATTTATTAGCTGTCCATGCATGTTCAAAGAAGAGACTCTTAGTTGTACTGAATAATTTCCTGATGATATTCTTCATAATGGTAAAGTTTTGATGTTTAATGTCTGTTTTGACACTTATCTTACTTATCAGCCAATATCACTGACTTCATCTTATAACTTTCAAGCAAGAAAAGTCAGCAAGGAATTCTGTAAAACTTGTAGTGCTTCAGAAAGGTAAACTTCAGGCCAGGTTCATCCCTTGTTCTCAAATCCTCCCAGCATTAAAATTGATGAAGAGATGATTTATCAGGATGAGAAGTATTCAACCATGACATACAGAAATTCAGAGCTCCATGTATGTCCTCATTTGTCATTGTCTTTAGTCATTCGTCATTTATGATCATTACAGTTTTATGCGGCAATGGTTCAAGTTCTGTTTTGAAATTGCTCACATCATACATTTGTAGAGCCCCATTTAAAATCTCTGGAAGTATGAATTTATTTAAGACAGAAACTTAATGAGGCTTATTGCAGTCCCAAATTCACACTTAAATTTATGTGGGCAAAACCATGCTATTGTATACCAGCTTTATTCCTTCTTTCAGTGAAAATTTCTTTTCCTAAGCAGGAAGGCAAAATTTAGTCCTCATTATATATATTTTTTTATTTTTTCTTTTTTTTTTTCCCAAGAGAGCAAAGTCCTTGAAAATAACTTGGATTGTCTACTGCAATCCTGTAAATTTTCATAGTACTTTGTATTAGGGTTAATCAGCTGATAAGAATCTATGCAGCTG
This sequence comes from Aquila chrysaetos chrysaetos, assembly GCF_900496995.4. Lineage (NCBI taxonomy): Eukaryota > Metazoa > Chordata > Aves > Accipitriformes > Accipitridae > Aquila > Aquila chrysaetos. The sequence continues at coordinate 4,614,904 of NC_044024.1, read as the reverse complement.
ATCATCTGATTAACTGAACTAAATTGTAATTAGGTGCTAATGAAGATCATTTGTAAGCATACAGCATGCATATAATTCTAAAGTTTGATTTCTAAAGCTTGACAGTGTTCTATTCTCGTAATTTTTATTTTCCTCTTTGTTTTGTATTGGTATGTTTGAATGCTGTATTTCCTTCCTTTTTTTTAAGATGGTAGAAAACAAAGGTATCTAGGTTGTTTTGTAAAGAGGTTGACAAATGGTTGTGAATATCTAAAAATTTGTTTGAAATTTGTTTCACTCTCTGATGGATAAGGTGGGTAGAAAATTGGCTGGACCACTGGCCTCCAAAGGTTATGACCAGGAGTGCAAACTCAAGCTTCCAGCTGGTTACTTGTAGTTAGTATCCTTTAGGAATTTATACTGGGGCCAGTACTACTTAACATTATTAAGAGCATGGGTGTTGGGACAAAGTCCCCTCTCAGGAGCTTTGTGGACGATATCCACTTAGAGGGATAGGTTGATATGCTGGAAGGCAGGACTGCTATTCAGAAGGACCACGATAAGCTGGAGAAAAGGACTGACGAGTCTCATAAATTGCAAAAAGGGCAAATGCAAACTCCGGCCTCAGGGATGGAATAACCCCATGCAACAGTATCGGCTAGAAGCTGTAGATGAAAACCAGAAAAATACCTGAGGGTCTTAGTGGACAAGTTGAACAGGAGTCAGCAGTGTGCCCTTACAGGAGAGGTGGGCAACTGCGTGCTGTGTTGGCAAGGGTGCCAGAGAAGCTCACGGAAGGTGTTTCTTTTCTTCTGCTTGGCTGGAGTAAGACCAATTCTGGAGTGCTGTGTGCACCCGTGGGCTCCCCAATACATGAGAGACATGGGAATACTGCAGTCAGTCCAGCAGAAGCCATCAAGATGGTCAGGGGCTTGAAGCACATGATGTGTAAGAGGAGGCTCAGCTAATTGGGTTTGGTCAGCCCTAAGAGGAGAAGCCAAAGAGAACATCCGTGCCATCATAATTTAAGTATTTTGCTCCTTTCTAATACCTGGTTCAAAATAAGTACAGAGATTTATAAATAGAGCTTTGTAAACAGAGGACTATAATAGCCTTTGGGCAATTTGATGTCATTTAGAAGCAAAAATAATAACCTATATTTGAAAAATGATAGAACCAAATCAAGCCTAAAGAGATAAAACACTCAAATCCCATTAAAATTCAATGCACTCTTATTTCGCTCACACAAACAAGGTTTCTTGTTCTTAAAATTAAAGGTAATTAACATTTGTTTGCTTGTTTGTTTTCAATTTAAAATAATGATGTAGAAGTTAATTCTCTGCTGTCTAATGTTTGAGCCTTATACACACACACACAAACACACAAAAAATCTCATTTGGACCCAGATTGTCTGGTAATGATTCCGATCAGAGAATTACATTATAGTTTCATTAACTCCAGCAAAAACTTTTGGTTCTTTTGCTTTCACCGATTATAGTTTGTTTAGATAAAGGTGTAGGTTGCTGTACCTTTTTTTGGGCTATTTCTCATTGGAAAAACAAAGATGATGTTGAATTGTTCTGTTCAGCATAGTTACTGTTCAGCAAAGTTACTGTTAAGCATAGTTCAATGTTTTCAATAACTTGAAACTGCTTGAAAAAGCCACATAATTACAGAGGACTCAACCCCTCTTTAGTATGGGTTAGCATACTACTCTGTCAATAAGGCAATAATAATAATAACTTGAAAAAGTAGCAAAGCAATTTCAATATCATGATAAATGTTTCAGATAAATTGCTAGCTTATGCAATGACCTTGGTGAGCACTTTCATGGGAATGTAGGATGATTATATACAACTTGTCGAACAAAACAATAGTTTATGATCTTAAAAAATTAAATTGCCTCAGCATAATTGTAAAAAATGGACGAAAAAAGACAATAAATGCAAGTAGCTGTTCAGGTCATGTCTTTATTAATAGCATGTCATTAAGCAAACTAAAAAGCGTTAACTGTGCCATATTTAGAGATTAAGTGGGAGCAGAACCTCATTAGCTCTAACAGGAAATCTCAGTCAGATGATAGCAGGGCTGGGAGCACTTCGCAAAGTACATCTGTATAGTCCATCCTTATTAAAGGGTCATGTAGAGAAACAAGGCACCTTAAGTACTACAATATATTGGGTTGGCTCAGAGCCTTGTAGAGGGACTAGAGAGCTCCTCCTATCCTCCAAGAGCCCCTTTGCCTGTCTGACTTGAAAATGCCTAATGTTTAAAAGATTAGAAGAAATCATTTGTCCAGGAAGAACACAGACTGCTCAAGAGAATAACCTCTGGGTGAAACAACCTTAGTGGCCTCTCTGGATCTGGTAATAAACAAGTGTGCTCATCTTCATCCTGCCCCCCCACTTTTTTTTTTTTTTTTTTTTAATTTTGTCCCCTTGCAGCTTCTCACTACATTTGGTTTCTTACCTCAGCTGTTTAGCGCAGCGTCGCGTGTGGACAGTCTTTGCATTCCTCTCGGGATGCTGCGCTTTCCCTAACAATTTGCTGTGTGGGCAGTTTCAGCCAGCGAGGGCCAGCCAGGTCCTTGCCCAAGATGAAGGGGAGTGAAAGGCTGTAACAAAAGTGCCCCACGTAACATGATGATGAATAGCGAAAGAAAAGAAGTAGGAGTAAGTTGAAGCAAGCCAACTATTTTCTACTGCGGCGCTCTGGACTGAGGTTTCCAAGGGGCAGAATGTCAATTTAGCCGATCACTCTCATGGTTGCGATATGACTACATCATCCATTATAAAAAGGGTTAATTCCTGCCAGAAGTACCAGAGAGAAATTTTTTATTTCGTCCCTTCTTGCCTGCACCAATCTGAACTGATATTTATTGAAAACCCTTAAAGCATTAAAACAAAGACAGCCATTAGTGAAATTTAATCCTACCACAGAAACTCAAGAGAAATTAGTTATAAGTAGGGGAAAAAGAGTTGGGTTGCAGAAAAGATTAGTGATATCTGGACACTACTCACTGCGTGTGCAGAAAGTATGAAATTCAGTGATGAAATTTGTTTTTCCCCGCAGTAGCAGAAAGGCTGCTGCAGCAAATTAGGAGCTATTGAAGACACTGTGAATTCACCGTCACTGTTTTCTTGCCCCATTTCTGCGAAATTATTCTTTTGCAGCCTTGTAGCCCTGTAAATCCAGTGTTGCTATTCCTTGCAAAAGGCCATAGTCTTTGTGTTAAGATAACAACATAGGCCTTAGGACCTGTCAGGCTTTGTCTGAGCTTGGTTTGGCCTGTGTATGCTCTGCTCTAGCTTATTTAGCTGGAACAAAAATTGTCTGACAAACAGGTGCTAGTACCTATTTTGTTTTAGCTTTTGTACAATTGTCTGGTGTGTGTATATGGTTATATAAATGTACATATATACATGCTCATACATTGTTATATGTATTTCTGTAACCAGTAGGTAGGAATAGCAAGCAGTTTTTCTGTACAGAATGAACTACCTATGACCCTGGAACAAAAACACAGCATAGAAGAGTATAGGCAAGAGATAACAGCAGGGGTTTTGAATCTACAGGCACAGGATGATATCAAAGGCCTGAGAACTATAAATAACTCACCAGTGGATGACTTTTGTTAAAGGAAACAAGCCTGGGACCCGAGTAAACCCAGTTTTAGGGGTAGGTAACAAAGAGAAGAAAGAACAGATGTCTAACATGCACGAAAACACACCATGTGTAGTACATTTGAATGTAACATACTTGCAAACCAGTGAAGAATGAGCTTGTGAGCAAGCTTGTAAAAGTGACCTCAAGTGGTTCCAGGGGTGAGAAGAAATAAAACATGGGTAAGGGTAAGCACACCACCATAGAAAAGCATTGATTTTAGAACATTTGTGTAGATAATTTAGCCTAATATATTTTGAGATATAAGTGCCAGTATCATTGCAACTGGACTAATTCTTCAGACTGCTAAGACTTCAGTTAAAATAAAAGTAATATCTTGGCTTTCCGTATAAGGTGTGTTCCTTTTGCTCGTATCTAGATTTTAAGTGCAAGAAACAAGAAGATTTTAAGCGCAACGCATTACAAACTGGTTGGAATTTGTGCAACCTACACTGTAATTTAGGTGAAACAAATTGCTAGCACTTTGTTGCACAGCAGTGTGTACAACCTGGTGCAATAGTGACTCCAAGCTGTGCCTCTCACGGTTAATAAAATCCCCAAGGATGACCCAAATTCTTTCCTTAGCAGAAGTAGCTGATATGGTTTTTGAACAAGGAAGCACCTATGACTAGGGAAGTATATTCTATTTCTACAAGTATAAAGTTTTTCAGTTGACCACGTGAAGGTCACGCTACCCCACTTTGCCACGGGGTTATGAAAACTAGCAGGTTACCAGCCATTTTTCTCTAGAAGAGAATGCAATATGAGCCATCATCTGTTTATAGTCCATAAATATTGCAACCTATCTTACAGGTGAAATATTTATACATGTAAGTAGGTGATCAGGTTGATAAGTGTGAATTTCAGTAAAGCCTCCCGCTATCCTCTAAAATGTAAACGTATAATTTAAACATTTTTTAATAACTACTTTAACTTCACTGCAACTATATGCTGTCCATAAAGGCAAGGAAACTTTGTAAGCTGAAATACTAAACTGCTTAATTTATCTCACAGTGGCATATTTTAGTTCAGCTATGTCTGACTACACGTTGTCCTACCTATAAATAACATCATTAGATTGTCCACGGAGCCTTCCAAACATGTGTCTATAATCAGCAGTGTTATAATCCTAGCACTTTCTGTATTGGTAGCTTGATCTATACAAACACGAATACAATAGTAGAGGGATTTTAAAAGTCAAATAAATGTCACTGGAGTGCAGTAGTAAATGTGTCCAAGGAACGTGCTACCTTAATTGAAAATTCAAATTACTGAGCATTGCTGCTTTTCAATAAAACATTCAGTGCTGTTGAATGAAAAATCAATAGCTGCTTTATAGTGCATTTTTCTTAAGCAGTAGACAAGCACTCAATTCTCCTTCAAAAGATTTTTATTCTTCTATCTTTAGTATTTACATCTCTTCCTCTTTCTCTCTCTTTCCACAACAGAACAGTCTTTAGTTTCTTTTGTAAACCAAAATATAGTTCACTGGTAAAAAACAGAACATGTGGTATTCAAATTTGGTAGTCATTGTTATAGTTTAAAGCCATTACAAAGTCAGGTGCCTGGATACTTCTTTTTTTTCCTGAGTGAACACTTAATTTAGACTGTGTCTACTGAGATTTCAGGAAATACTCTAGTTCACATTTGGATAGGATAGGATTTAATTTTAAGGCAGCAGCTTTGACATTCTTGTAGGATAATTTGAGATTTGTTTTTCAGAGAAAAAAAATGATAGAACAAATATGTAAAAGTTCAACTGAAATGGTAAAACTGTGCTGGAGATTTGTAGGTTGAAAGGAAATCATAGATACTTATTGAAGCAGAGATTTTTATGGAATGTGAAGTTCTCAGAGAAGTTTCTCCATGATGCTTGATAGAGATTGAGTGTACTGCTGCTTTTGATCTTTGACCTGTGCATTTGACAGTCTTCCATCTGGGAAGGTTCTAGCATGAAAGGACCAGTTCTTTGTGTCACTTTGCCCTTTCTATTTTCACTTGCTTCTTTCAGGAGGCAGCATGGAAACAGCATTAGTATTCTGCTGCACACAAAGCAGAAATGGTACCTGCTACCTTCTCTTCTTGTACCTGCTACCTTCTTCTCCTGTATACTTGTGAGACAGTGACAGTGATGCTTTATACCAACTAAATCTGAAGCTTTGAGGCTTTGTGGAAGGACATACCGCACTTCTCCACTGTTCCTGCCCCAGCTCTGTTCCAGCTAGTGTTCTCATTTCCAGTGTGGAAACTATTGCAGTCATCTGTACCATAGTGATGAGAAAAAAATTTCAGATTTGGCATACAAATTGTGGCAAGAAAAGCTATCATGTTACAGACTGCTATGCACATAGGCTGTTGGGAGTTTTGAGTCAAAATTATATTCATCTTTGAGGATAAGTATGTAACAGGTTATTAAATTCCAGCATATAAATCACAGATATGGATTATAGCTGGTACTTGAATACCTAGTGTCACTACACGTGACATAGCCTGGAGTTTTGCATATACTGTACCTTCTCAAAGCTTTTAGAATTAATTCTAAGCATCCATTGTTTTCCAAAAGAGGAGAGAGCAATGACACTAAGTGTTACTTAGAATATGAGCTCCCAGAGAAATGTGCCTTGCTAAAAGACCAGGAATGAGCTTTAATTTAGGTTTGCAAATCAAAATAATTCCTTGGAACATGGATGAAAATTGTGTGTGCCAGTATAGACTCATTCATTTAAATGGAACTTGTCCTTTGTAGCATCTCACTGATGTGACTTAGCAACAAGGATCATTAGCCTCTAAGCTAAAAATGAGAATGAGAAAAGAGCCAGATCAAAGTATGCATTACAGCAGGAAAACCACTGCTGACGCATGTGCTAAAAGTACTTTTACTTTTCCCTATTTCATATTGTCTCTTTATCTCAGTCTTGTCATTGCCCCCAGTACTATAAGCAGCTGCCTTTTTTCTCTTTTTTTTTTTCTTTCCTGCAGCTTATTAAATTAACAGATGCTTATTGAGAAGCATTTGCAAACTTAGAAACAGAAAAATACCAAAATGTTATCAAGAAGTAGAGACTGGGTGTGTGGACTGATGCTGTAATTCTCCTATGTATAGTAAATCATGAAGAAACTATGCCTGGTCACCCGGAGGCAGAATCTAATCTGTATTTGTGATGAGAGGTGTAAATTCTGGAAGCTTTTTCGGTATCTAGACAGTTTGTTTTCAACTAGCTAAAACTGTGAGCTTGATTTTTGTCTCACCAGTGACAGTCAACGAGTAATGAAAGAACCAAGCCTCTGTTATTTTGTTCGCTGCATAGAGTTACTGTCCTTAAGTGACTTCTGACTTTTTCACTCAACATATGATGCTTTTCTATTTGTTCTGAGCATATCCATGAGTGGTAAATAGAGACCAAATCAAGTACAGTCTGCCGCTCCATGCTCATCTACCTTGCCTTTACACCGGAGACTGCTTTCAGCAAGCTATACGTTGTCCGTGTATATGCTGGTTTGGTGTATGGCTCTTTAGACACATCTGTCTCATAATACCTTTCTGGTTCAAGTACCAGGATCAGACAGAACAAGTTCCTGTTACTGGGTGTCCTGCAGTCTTGGTAAGCGTCCTCACCATCTCACTCCTGATCGCCTTGGTTTAAGGGTTGTGTTTGAAGCAAAGGACAGGTACAATCTGCAATATCCCGCGGTTCTAGTCCATTGCTAGCCCAATCTGGGGAGTTGGCTTGTGTGCACGCTGGCTTCTTAAGAGTCTCTCTGCTTGGTGTCCTTCAGGCAGGAAGAGGAATGTGGGATGGGAAGGGGGCAGGAGGGAGGGAAATTGTGAAGGGCTTGGTCTTGCTGCGACGTGGAACTGGGATGTGACTGGAATATCATCTGAGAGCTGGGAACCGTTCTAACATCCCATAGTACAGACAGAACATCACTCTCCTTTTCTGTGTAGTTTGTTTCTTTTCAGAAAATTTCAAAGCTCTGAATTCTGTCCTGAATGAGAATGTGTGAAAAATAGTTATTTGGAAAAGCAGTGTGTGAATGGAAGATTTTCTAGTTGATCCAGGCTCCCAATATTTAACAGCTATGATTTGGACATTGAAATATTATCTTTTTTTATTATTATTATTTTTTGCCCAGGAAAATCTATTTTCTTTAATAGAAAAAAAAAAAAAAAAAGATTGAATGTAGAAAGTAACCTATGAACAATTACATAGGGCCAGAAGAGAGAAGCAACTGAAAAAACATGACAAAAGGAAGAAATACACAATAAATAAGTGTCTCACGGTGAGGTAAGGTAACAGTGAAAGATCGGTAAAATCCCAGTTTAATTCTGAGTGGGTCTTGTTAACAAAATGAGTCATAGAAGATGATGTCTGGAGGGCTATAGAATTAATGGGTCACCTTGGACTTGGCTTAACCTCGAGGAATTTCATTGAAGTCAATGGCTTTGTAAATAAGTTTAGTCAATATATCTTTAGTCTTTTTCAAATGGAAGTCACAGACTTATTGCTGTGAGATAGAAAGAGATGCAAAAATAATAGTAAAGCCAACCCTTCTTATCGAAGCATTTAGTAAGTTTTGAGAAGTAGCACAAGAATGTAAAAAAATTGAAATTAACGTTTTATTGATTTCCCTTTTAAGACAAAAGAACAAGTAATGTTAAGATATCCTGTTGGGTTTTTTTAAATTCCTAAAACTAGATTTATTTTTTTTTTTTTTACTCTACTGTACGATGGGTTTTCACTGTTTGTGATGTCTGTATCAAACAGGGTAACTGAGAAATGTTAAAAAAAATCAAATTGGTTAGAACATGTTTCCCCAGAGTGACATAAATCCTAGCATTTGAATGCTATATTCTGTTACCTTACACTAAGCAGGAAAATGAATGGCTATTGCTAATACATAATCTTATTCTTAAACAATGCTGAACGGCTTCTTCGAAATTAATTTCAGGCAAGACAAATGATACTGAGGAGCCAAGCCAATCCCCCTATGACCTTCCCTGGAGGCTGTTTCCAAACTGCCACTGCTACTGCTTGTAAAGCAAATCATGGGATCTGTCAGAGAGCAAGCCAAATAACCGAGGCAGAAAGCCAGATTCAGACGCTGGAGGCATTCCAGATTTTGCTGTCTCTGTCAGATGTTTACTGATAATCTTCCTTGTGTGGATATAAAGCTTCAAGAAAGAATTTCTGCCATAGCAAAGATGCCCAAGTATGATGTTTCAGAATATCGTCTTGTGTTAGATGCTTTTCAAATCCCACGTTCTTATAAAGTGCTCTTATAGCAGACTGGAGCGGAGGGACAAAGTAGAAGCCTCGCTGCTGAGTATTACTATGCACGGATTCTGAGATACACATAAACTCAGCAACTCAGATATGACTAAATTGGCAGCTTATACTGTGGTACTTTCGAAGTCTCATGGAACAGATTCGTATCCGTTTATATCCTGATTTTCTACTCTATAAAAATATGGATAGAAAGGATAAAAAAGGATTCTTAGTGGTTTTGTGACATTGCCTGTTCCAGAGGTTCTTTTTCCCATTCCTATGAACGCTGCAATGTGAGCAACAGAGAAGAGGGGGCACTACTCAACACCATGTAAACCTTTCACATTTCAGGGGAGGGAAGTAATCTGAAACACCAAAACCTTTATTCTTTCTGTTAAACAATTTTTTTTTTTCCTATTCAAGTATATGAGGTATTATAGCTGATTTTAGAACCTATACATGGCTTTGTTCTGCCTGATTTTGAAATAAACAGAAGAAAATGTGCTAAAATGCATTAAGTATTAACATCAGAGGGTGGCCCAGCAGACCACATGCAGCTTTTAATTAGACACATGCAATTCCGTTTAAGCTGGTCGGCTTACACAGAGTTAAATGAGAACAGAGTGACCTTCTGACTGTAGAGTGCTAAATGCTGTAGCACTCAAGACAATGTAATACAAGACACATTGCTAACCTTCCCATCCTATACAGTCCATTGTGGCTGTTGCCAACTGGATCAAATGAACATTTGGAAAGGTGTGTTAAATAGTAGCCAGACCCCATTCTCTTAATTATGCAGCTTTCACCAGTATGCAGTACTAAATCATCCTTGCCCAGGGGTAGTATAATTACTGCTGAATAGCCTAATGTTGAATAACTTAATATACCAGAGGCAATAATTATTCCCAGAATGTGTCTGTTCCACTTTGCCTATTTACTTGTGTTCTTGAGAAAAATTATCCCACGACTTAAATACTCTTTAGGGCAGTTGTGGTCCTTGCCTCAAATATATTGGTCACAAGCTCAGCCCTTTGAGAGTAAGCCAAAAGACTTCCTTAGAAGAATGAGATGGTAATGGAATAAATATCTTCAGTAGCTCTGTAGGACATATTTTTAATTCTGTCATGGTCATGCTATTCATTTTAATTTAATCTCTACTGCCAACCCATTTCTTTTGAATTGCTCAAAATTCTTTCTTCCTGATTTGAAAGAAAAGAAAGCTAAACTTACAAACCCCAATAACCGAAGGTCAGTTTTATCTTTAATATTTTAATAACCTATTATGGTTTACATTTGCAACTGGAGAATTTTCATCAGATCCAATGCTAGATACTGCCCCATTTCTTTCAGGCACACAGTCCTTGTCCTCCTTGCTCGGTTTGTGCCTGGTGTGAATGGGAACAATTCATTGCTGTTACCCACCTCTCTCCACTTAACTGCTTTTATTACCTTTGTGTTGAATAGTATGGTGATACTGGTTGTAGAGAGTTTAGTGAAAAGTTTGGGAGCAATGTTTTGCCATTTCTGCATTTCTAGACTTTTCACTGATGTGTCTAAAGGGTTTTCTAAAAGTATATCCCACAAATGCTGCTGTGGGAATATTTCCTCCAGATGAGGGGGGGTAGCATTAGAGAGTGGCATTAACGTTAACTCTCTGGAGGGTATTGCAATTGAATATGTTTCAAAACTCTAACTTGTTATTTCATGTAATTTTAATTATTTAAAATCTGCATCACAGTGATTTTGAAAATTTTACCGACTTTGCATTGGAAATGCTCAGTGTTGAGTTGTAAACATGTAGTGCTGATCTATCACGTTTTACTTGCCTGATAGTCTGGTCTCAGCGAGTTAAGTCTATATAGACTCCAGCTAAACTATCCGAGTATGGCCATTGTGATCTTAATACCGTATATTTGCCCAAGGTGCAAAGGTCTTTGTATATGATCCCAGACTGCAGTTCTGGGTATGTTTAAATGTTGCAGCAAACAGTTAAACTCCCGAGAATAAGTGGGCAAGAGACTATATTACTTCAGCACACTCATTCTAAAACATATTTGCTTATAACCTTATCTGAATAAAGGCTGCCCCGGTTCTGAAATCTATAATGTTATTTCATTACCCTCACATTCAAACATGCATACAAATCTGACAAGCAGTAAGTTCATTGGCTGAAAGCAACTTCCACTTTAGCAACTGTATCTGTTTTGGTGTATTGTCTTGGAGGCTATGTCAACGAGCCTCCATATTCAAGTATTCAGTATTCAAGTGCTGAAGTTTTTGATTGGAAGCAGACTAATATTAATCTTCAGTTATCAAAAAGTCTAATTCGTAATCTATTTCCCCCAAGTCCCCAATAAAAAGAGCATATTTTTTTAAGTCTGACAAAAATTCATTTTTATTTGCTGAAGTAAGGTTTTGGGGTTTGGTTTTGTTGGGGTTTTTTTGTTTGGTTGGTTGGTTGGTTGGTTGGTTTTTAAAAACAAAATTATTACCCCCAGAACAGCATATGAAAATAAAGAACTTAAGTGTCTGATGTTATGGCATGTGAAAACAAAATCATTCTCTGTACCTTAGAGACAAGACCTATCAGATGAAAATCAAATAAACTAATTAGTGTTGAGCAAAGAACATTTTATATATTATGGCTCTCTGGGCTAATTTCACCCCTTTGCAACTACTCATTATAAAAAACTCCTTAAATCAGTAGGACATAAGGCACTGTACTGAGAGCAAGGTCAATGAAACCAGACTCTTTCAGGATATAATGAACGGAGACAGAATTCTCCAAGGGATCTTTCTAATGTATGTCAGGAACACAACAGATCACAGACTAGTGATTATGAAATGGACCTGTAGTTCCTTCCCCCTCCCCACAACTGCTGTTTCCAGATTTTCTTCTTGAACATTTCTAAACTGAATACAAAGGTTTAATAGGAAGTTTTCATTATCAAGCTGCCTCTTCATGGGAAAAAGGTAAAGGTGGACACATGGAAAAAAAAATCAGCAATATGTTCCTATTTGGTTAAAAACTGAAATTGATGAGCAGCCATGTAGCATGACTTACATTATTCCTTATTTTATGGAGGTACATTTTTTTAATGTATAGCTTCAATTGCAGAATTCCTTCAAGTACGTGGTGTGAACATACTGAAGGAAGGGGTCCCGTAACACTCCTGAAACTCTATTCTAAGCAAATATTCATCTAAATGTACCCACTGCAAAGTGCATGCCTTTAAAAGTAAGGGTTTGGCAATCACCTGGTGGAGGTTCTCCAACTCCAAATAAGTCTTTCTTAGATTATCTAGAAATACTGGTTTTCATTCTCAGTTAGAAATTACTGTAATGAAACCTCCATTTAGCATAATTATTTCTCATATCTTGAAGTGATATGCCAAATTCATTTTGCTAAAACTGTGAGGTCATATTTACTCTCATTTTACACAAAATCACATTCTATACCAAGCCTGTATAAAGAAAGATCAGAAAAAAACCCAAACCAAACCCCCTCAAACCAAAACAGAGAAAAAATCAGAGAAAAAACAGAGGAAGATCTGTTTTATTATATGAAGTAAGTACAAAATTTTCCAGGCTTGTGAGTTCTTGAACTAACTGGCATGAAACTAACTCAAGTTAGTTGAGTTAGTGAGTAAGCATGTTGAAAATTTAGCATCTTCGATGAAGACGTAGACACATCACAAATTGTCCAGAGGCCATCTTCAACTGTATAATCCAGTGGAAGGAAAAATATGTAGCTCTTATTGTGTTGATAGTAGGGTTGTGACTGCATAGATAGTAGAGTTGAGTTGCTGACTCGTTGTAATCAATTATTTATATTTAGTAAAGTCTGTGGCTCAGTGTGGCAGTTAGTTAGGTATCAACATATCCAAATCATCTGAAACTGTCACCTGAGATGCGTAAGCAGAGAGATTATGAAATCCTGCAGGAAACCCAAGGCATAGGCAAGCTTTATTTTGAGTAAAAGAGAAACTGAGAGGTTTTAAGAAATAATGGAAAAGCCCAAAGTGGACTTGGTATAATTTATAAAGAAATACTACATCTGACAGAAATGCTAGAGTCACTAGATAGCAGTCCAAGTGCAACAGTTACAAGAGTTTGGGTTTTCTTTTAGATGGTATTTGTCAAAAAGATTTCAGTTAAGAAATTTGTAGTACTTGGAAGTATTCAAAACAAACAAACAAACAAAACAACAAAAGAAGTGTATTCTCAAAAGAGAAACCGAAAGCTTAAAGAATATTACATAATTTCTCTTGAAATCCGTATAAAAATTCTCAGTGGCTGAGTGTTTGGGATGCATAAATGCTCATCGAGTCTTAAAGTTAACATCATGTAAACCCAGGCAAGCAAACAAAAATGAATAGATCAGCTTAATGCAGATTATCCATTAGGTTTGAGAGATGCACTTGACCCATCCAAATCTCATAACTTTGTAGAATCATTTTTATTCCTTCAGGTTTATTTCATATATTAAAAGCATGACTCATCCATACTAAGCATGAGAAACAGATCTGCTTTATTATACAAAGCACAAATTGGTAATCTGGAAGAAGCAAATATATTGGTTCTTCAAGGACATTTCTGATTTATGTCTGAAAACAAATCCAGGGACATAAGGATGTTAAATTTAAAAAAACTAGATTTACTATTGGTGCTTGTGTAATGCTATTAATGCAGCACTACTGGATACAGCACTACTGGATCTATCATTGGCAAATTTTTTTTGTTGTTTTTTCTGTTTTGCAGAGGGCAGGAGAACAAAATATTTGATTTAGCGTAACCTTGTCAGTGTTTTGTTAGGCTGCCTTCAGTCACAAAGGCATGCATGCTAGTATGGTGTAGTCTGTCTCTAATGATTTTTGATGTGGTTATCCTCAAGAAGCTATTTTTCTGTGAACTGCTAGAAGATTTTATATCCTGAAGCATCTCTACTTTCTCCATTCATAACTAAATTGGAACACTCAATTTTGAAATAATAGTTAGTGTGATTTATTATTTACCAAGGCAGCAATGAAGAAATGTATTTGAAAAGAAGCCAGTAGCAAATTACAATCGATTTGCACAATATAACAAATAAAATGTTTTACGGAGGCAGACTTGCTGTTTCAAGTGATATGTGATCCATAATAATATCTCCAAGATGTCTGCTGCTTTATTACTGTCAACAATTCATTAATCACCTTCCTAAAAAAAGCAACTGCACACCCACCCCCCCCCCCCCCCCCGCTTCAGACATCTAAGAAAGTGCTGATTGTGGCTTTGCAGTTTTGACCCATTTTTTTCAAAATGCTGTTGTTTAAGTAAAATATACATACAGAATTTCAAGAAGTCCCTTCAGCTGCTGTTGGAATGAAGGCAGGTAAAATTACTTATCCTTGATGGAATCGTAATAGTGATTATGATGATTGACTACAGTTACCTGATGTGTTGAACGGTGGCTAGCAACAAATACAGAAACTGGAGTGACGAATGATGCACAAATAATTAAATCCATCCTAAAATAATATGTGTAGTTAGAGATTCTTACAGCTGTAAGTTCACTAGAAACAGACATTCATGTTCATTTTCTAAGAAGGGAAAATAGTGTATTTTTATAACCCCCAAAAAATGTTGGTTAAAGTCCTTCTGCTGTGCTTCTAACTATTTGGTTTTTTATCCCCAAGTGCTGTTGTGCCTGCAGTTCGGTTAACATAGCATAACTGCTGTGTTCGGTGCAGTTCTGTCATTTGGGGAAGGACACTTCTTCCAAGTGCCAGGAATGTTGCAGCTACGTCTTTTGAGTTAATCCATAATATTTTTTCCAGCAACCTTATTTAGCTATGAGATTTTTATCTTCCCATGCTTTAGTGTACGTTTTCCTGGCTGATGGTGTATTCCTGAGGAAGAAAAGACAGCAGAAGCAAAAGATGCCTGAGCTACAAAAAACTTTTTAGCCCAGAGATAATAATGTGCCAAAATGAGATAGGCAACTAGCTACAGAATAGGAAGCTTTATTGAATCCTCTGCTACTCAGTATGTGTGTTTCTCAGATTGTGCTGGACATTTCCCTGCATCCTTTAGATAACATAGATGAGTTACAGAGGGATGAATTTTCTGCCTCTAGTAAAGTATAAATGAAAGATTAGATCTGCAAAGTTGTTTAGGCATGTATAGATGCAGATAAATGCTGACAGGATCATCAGCAATCCCCTGTTTAGGCCAGTGAGTTTATTCAGAATTAAGTGCATTATCCATGTAATTCACTTCTGAAAACATCATCCATCGCCAAGCTGGATGCTTAAATGGCACTGTAAATCTGGCCCATACTATTCTTATTGGTTGTCCAAGGCTGAGGAAGACACTGCAAAATTTACAGAATACAACGATAGAAATAGAGCTACCGGTTTATTTTATCCTTGAAAAAAGCACAGGCTACTTTCCAAACGTAGCTTGTTACTGTAGAGGAGATCATTCTGCCAAAAACACATAGTAGTGCACTAAGTTATCTAAAAAGCCTCAGGAACTTCTTGACCAGACAGCACAATCTGTTAAGCCGGTTCTTTGATATGCTATCAGCAGACAGAGAGCAATCTGTCTGTGTCCATTCCCTCTATTACTCTCCCAGACTGCAGCTTGGTTACTATTCCCTGAGTTAGTTGCTTTTCTATGCATATCCATGCATTTAGTAATCCTTAATGGATTTCCCTTACATGAATTCGTGCAATCTATCCTGAACCAGTGCACAGCCAATATGAAAATGCAGGGTTAGCACCCTTATTTCAATCAAAGTGATCTGGAAACTGCAAAATGCGACATTAGTACCAATTAATTAAACCATCGGCAAAAGGCTTAACCACTTTTCTTGCTATATTGTGCTACTTATAGGATGAAAATAACAGCTGGCTAGTACATCAAGACTATTAAATAACAAAAAGATAGTACCTTCTCATTCAAGTAAAACAAGATGCATTATAACTGATGGAACAAATAACAGCTCTATCAAAATCTGTAACAGTGTTTGCTGAGACAGAGATGTGACTTAACAGCGTTTTTATGTAACTATAAATAACCACAATAATTATATATTAATATAATTGATGCTATTCATCGTGTTTATCACAGGTGGTACAGGGGAGACAATGTGGGAAGAAAAAGCTATGAAAGAGCATAATATCACCAGAGCAATGTCTTCCAAATTTTTCTTAGTCATTGAATTTCTATTTGAGTAAGAAATCTTTCATAAAAAAAAGGGCAGCACAGAAATTTCTTGTTTGAATGAAAGTCATTTGCTTTTGGAGAACTTTCTTGGGTTTTTCAAGCCTTTCATTTTGGAATTAAACTCTGCCACTTGGACAAGGCAGACAGGCAGCTAATTAGCCAAAAAATGGGCATTGAGAGCTCTTGGAAAAAATTTTTCACACTTTTGTAACTAAAATGATTGCTGAGGATATGGTATTGATTTGATAGTTTTGCAGCTGAAAATTTTTGCTAATTGGAGAACCAATTCTGTATTTTTATTCCCAGCACAGAAGCAAGAAGCTTCTGAATTAAGCATCAAGAGCAAATACTTGCTGAAGGAAAAATAAATCCAATAAAAACCCAGGATGTGATACTGGATGAAACAGCAACCTGGCAGCCTTGCTCTGGGCATTCTAAAACCGCCCTATAAATGGACAGGTAGAAATAGTCATAAAAATGAATCAAAAAATTAATATCAATGAATGCTAGTAGACAATTACGGCTGGCCAAGCTAATAACATTTTTCAACTATTGTCTTCATCAAAATGTTCCATGGGGTTATTACTACTATTGTTGTAATGATTAATAATGAGGTACAAAACCTTCTGATGTGTTGCCCTTGCTTTCACAGAATTGTCTCTCCTTTCTGGCAAATCATTGTGATAGAAAGAGAGTAAGGTAAGAAAGATAGAAAGGTAAAGATGACGACTAAAAATGTTAAATATTTCTTTTTTTGTTTCTTGAAAACCTTAAAAATTCCAACAAAATACCTGAAGAATATGAGAATTAGTTTAGATTATTTTTTAAATGGGTTCCTTTTTTCATTTCCCTCTAGATAACTTTATTTATTTCATCAGGCAGTATTAATCCTGTGTTAATGTTATATTCAGGAAAGATAAATCATAGCTCTTTTCTGTGTCAGATGTCATTCAAATAGCAAAAAGTGTTTGGTGATCTACAGGAGCTGAATATTTGCAGGCTGCTGGTAACTGCTGACAAATGACACCAATCGCTTCCTTACATCTGTATCCTCCTCTTTGAATTTTTTTAGGTTTGGGTTTTTAAAAAAAAAAAAAAAAAATTCCTCTCTATCCCAAATCAGATATTGACATTTCTGAAAAAGTGCCAGCCACTATCTCAGGTAATTTCAATAAATATACATCCAGCAGTTCAAGAAGAAAAAAGATCTATAGTAAATCCCCCAGCAACAATATGCTGCCAGCCCTGCTTCCCCCCCTGCCCCCCCCCCCCCCCCCCCCCCCCCCAAATCTGTGGAGCTATGGGATGCTTGCTAGGAAGATAACATAAAATATAGAAGTATGAATAAATAAAAGAGTGCTTGTTTCTTCCAATGTGTATGCCTTGTGCCATTTTATATCCCTTTCATGTCCCTCCCTTCATCCCTACTGTCTCATTCCTTTTATTAATTGCTCTGCTTTTTCTCCCCTCCCTTTTTTCTGGCCTTTCTTCTTCTGGAAAAGCATAACTTCTGTTCTACTCATTCATTTTTCTTTTCTTCATTGTCTCTTGACTGTGTAAGTCTCTTTTCCTCTACCCCAGAGATAGTTCTCATTTCTCTTATTTCACTCCCTATGATCTGTGTGCTCCTCCTTCTGCCTCTAATTCTTTCTATTTCTTTGTCACATGCACTCCGTCTTACTGACCCCCTTCCTCTGCATTCGGCCTCTGTTCTTTCTTTTTATGGCCTGACTGACTGCTTTCCTATGGTCTCTACACCACTGATTTTATTCTCTTCTGCCTAGCACAGCGCACACGTGGCACGTCCAGCGATAGCCCCTGTTCTTCCTTAGTTCTGTTACATCTTTTCAGCTTCTGGACCTCTACCCTTCCACCGCCTCCCTGGGCTGCACCCGGAGCTGCTTTGGTTTATTCTACTTGAAGGGCATAAAGGAGACAGAATTACCTAAAAGCACGACCCCTTTCAGAGAAGGCTGACGTGCTGATGGACGTCCTCTCCCTGTCCATCGGAGCGTGTAGGGGCTGGCTGGGAGGGAGGGAGGATTCATAGCTGGTGCCTGCTGTGCTCTGATTATTCTGCACTTCCCAGAGCTGCGAGAAGCAGAGCATAATTAGATCAGCAATGAAGCTTTTTACAGTTTGGAATCATTTGTTAGTCCCACTGATGGTTTTGTATAGTGAAGGGTTGATTTTATGTAGAAAGTAAGTTATTGAATTACGATATGTCAGTCATAATAATTAGCAAGCCCTAGCTTATGCTCACTACAGCGGAATGATGTGGGTTGTTTTTCCCCTTAGGTAGGTTCTAACTTGGATAACAAGTATTTGAAATTTCACCTTCACGTGTACAGCCCTCTTCTAATACATGAAGGTCCATACTGGATCCAAGGCCTAGGGCAAAAGCTCGGTATCGCTAAAATCTATGTGCCTTTGATAGTGATGGACTGTTAGGTATGGTGGCTGCATCTGTACCAGCCTGGGAGCACTCTTGTTCATACAGTTAAAATGTTAATTGCTGGCATGTTTTCCGCTCATGATGACTTAACTAGCAACCGCTCAACGATGCTTGAGTGCAGTTTGGGGATTAGCATGGGCCAGGAACCACCCCCTGCGCGGCAGTTGGGATAGGACTACCCTGCCTTGGGAACAGAAGAATTTAGCTGAATGGAAACAAGCTGTGCCTGTTAGTTGGCCCAAGGGCCTGAAAATGGTTCCTGGATTATTTAATTTACCGGTGTATGTAGCTAAATCTCATCTCTTGGTTTCTTAACTTTTTAATTGTAATGTTTATTGCTCATATTTATACCACAGCTGCACTGATTTATATCAAAGGTCGTTCTAACCCTGTGCCATCTCTCCAGTAGTAACTTCCCTGGATGCTCATAGCAGATGTAAATGACACATTCCCCAAATAATCCGGTGTAATGGAGGTCTTCTCCAACTAATTGCCAGATCTTTGATTCAACTCGTGCAGATTTTCCGTATTCACAACATCCTTTGTCAGGATTTACTGTCAGCTGTTATATAGAGAACCTCCTTCTTTTTTGCTTGTTCGAGCTCAGCATCTGACTTCATGTGATGCCTTAGTTCTTGTGTGCAAGAAGCAATAAATAGTTAACTGCTGTCCATACTCTGTCATTTATGAATGTGTTAAAGAGTGCAGGTCTTAGCACAGGCTGCTGGGAATGTCCACTATTTCTCTCTTGCCGTTGTAATATCTGACCATTTTTGCTTTTACTCTCTCTTTCTCATCTTTTAAACAGAAAATATGTAGATTTTTGTTTTGAGTTTCACCGAATACTGATACTTGTGAAAAGTAATGTGTTATTTTTAATCTGGTCAAAGTCAGTTCTGTAGCATCCTATGGACTTGAATTCAGGCAAATCATTCACAATGGTCATTTTGTGCCTGGAGTTCCAGACTTGCAGAGAGATAGATTTAAATATGCCAGTAGCAACAGAATTTCCTGAGAGTTGAATCAATTCCTCACTCTCTTCCCTATACCAGTATAGTATGTGGATCTATTATTTAATGTTATTTATGAGCTTTGTTAAATTGGTAGAATGAGCAGCACTAGACCTGTGTGGAACCTTTTTTTTTTTTTTTTTTAAATATATATATATTTATACCAAATAGTTTTGTCTTTTTCCCTAGTAATGGTGAATGTATAAATGTCTTTACTGTTTTTGTTTGGATGCTAGCTCACTTTGATCACTCTTATCCATCTTACACCAGTGAAACTCCATGCGATGCTGTTAATTTACATCAGCCCAGGTAAAAAAGACAATCATAGGCAAGGCAAAAGGTTTTTAAATTTCTTACATAAAATTCAGTTTTTTTGTGTTAGAATTCTCTCCTATCGACTGTTTCTTCCACATGCCTTTGAAATGGGAAAGGCCTGTTAGTGTCAAAGAGTACTTTCCCGTGCTTTCCTACAAGCAGGTTATAAATAGATCCCATATTGTTAGGTACTGAAATAAGAAGCTTGCTTTCCACCACCCCCACCATGCCCCCAGGTTAATGTTAAGAAACGTAGTTTAGTATGGTTTGGGGTTTCATTTTTCTTGCACATTACCAATTTTGCAGGCGCCTGTACCAATTCTATTTCTAAAAACATTTCCAGTTAACTCTGCAGTCTAACAAGGAATGTTCCTGTCTATCAGAAATACATGTGTGTATAGCGTGCTTGTCATTGACCCATCTCCTTCACCTTCCCCTGCAGGAAGATAAATTATACAAACTATTTATTTTATTTAGAAGTTAGTATTGGATGTGTTTGCTAAATCTTGTGTTCTACATGTCTGAGGAGTTAAAAGTTCAAGATGACAGTGTAAATCTCACTGTATTTTCTCAGCAATTATTTCAATTCTCCATATTCTTTAAGTACTGTTTCTTCTTGGAGATGGATTCCCATGTGATCTTGCATTTGAAGTAATTAATATGTTAGTGTTTAAGGCAGAAAGCATTTGTGGACTGCTAACATACAAGATGATAATGTAGAAAATTAGCAGCAGTTCTTAACTCAGATTTTCATTTCTGTAGGACTTTTTCAAAGCGCTCTGATTATAAGGCTGCAGTTGAGATGTCTTTCTTCTAATCTCGACTGTCTCTGTTTACTACCAAGAACAAGTTTCTAACTTCTCCCCACCCACCCACTCCCATTTTTTTTAGCTCTAGGTGCTCTGTCATTGCCCCCTACATAGCATGGCAGTGACGATTGATTCCCAACACGTTTACAAGGTGCTTCCAAGACTGACTTGCATTCCAAGTGAACAATTATAGGCAAAGGTGGTAACTTAGTTTAATGCTTTATATTGAAAAAAATCTTCCAAGTATGTTAGAAGCTTTAATGACAGGGTTATCGGTTTCCTTCCAGGAAATTAGGAACCTTGGCCACTTTGATTGTGTGTTCATTACGAGGAGCCATATGCTTATTTGAAAATAATTTGTGTAAACTCAGGGCAAATAATGGAATTCTGAAACTATTCATGACGACAAGGGAATAGGTCCTCTGTACAGGGCTACTGGAACCTGCATTTCGTGGTCACTATATAATGAACACTTGCAAATCATTATAATCTGATCAAGCAATACCCACAAACATGAAGAAAACCCGAGATGAATTATTTATTCATTCATCTGCCTACCAATCCAAAGGAAGTTGACCTCTTATTTAGAATCAAATCACAGCTCTGGCAGAGACATGTATTATGATGAAGGAATCAAAGATGTATGTGATGACTAAGCTATTTCTTTTGGCAAAAATCCTACAAGGCAATTGTAAAATACTGTGTTTATATACTTATATTTAAGTGTATTTGCATATAAGTAAATATAAGTGTATTTATATACATTTCCATGTAAATAGTATTCTTATATATGGTACACATATATATACAATTTATATAATAAATACATAAACAGCTTATCTAAATATATTTATATTTTCATTCTTTTGACTTAAAAAAATAAAATTGTCTGTTTTTCCTGTAACAGACTTCAGCAGTTGGCACACTTGTTGGTACTCTCTCCACTGAGATTTAGAGAACACCAGAACCTCCTCCCATTCATTGGAATGAATTGGTGAAAGGAATATTGGAGTATATCTATAGCTTCCATTTGAAAACTGGCCAAATAAATTTCAAAGTTTTAATCTTGGAACTTCTAACTGGATAAAAGACTTTGAAAAAGAACATTCTGAAATTTCTAGAAGAAAAAAGTATCAGATGTTATCTAAACTAATGCTTACAGTACACAATGGTTGAGATTATAGAGATTTCAGATTCCAGTGGCTTCTACATTCTGGCACTGTCCACTTTATTTTACAGTGATTGTATTGACAACTTCATCTGGAAAGAAATGGAATAAAATATTTATTTTAAGTAAGTTAATTCTGGTACTGATTTTAACTATTTCATACATATAAGCTTGTAATTATTTCCTTTGTAGCTTCAAAATCCACAATGAGATGCTGGTTGAGTAAGATACTAAAGTTTATATTGCTTTTTAAGTTAGCAAGCAATTCTTAAAAGTGATTAAAAAGAGTAATTGCCTAACTTAGTAATTGTATGTAAAGTCTCTAAGACCATGTCTAAGCTAATCATCATAAAGTATGTTTAGAATTCACTGCATTCATATTTTAAATGACCTGCCATGGTTTATAAACTCAGTTTGCACACACCTATTTAAGAAACAAGATAATGTGCTAAAAGAGTATGTTTAAATAACATAGATGCAATGGCAACAGAAAAGCGTAGAAATAGAGAAATAAGGCTGCCACATCGTTTTAATCTGTTTTACAGTAAATTCCATCGAGATGTCAGATCAGGTTACAATTACAAATGAGCTACAGA
Organism: Aquila chrysaetos chrysaetos; assembly: GCF_900496995.4. Lineage (NCBI taxonomy): Eukaryota > Metazoa > Chordata > Aves > Accipitriformes > Accipitridae > Aquila > Aquila chrysaetos. The sequence goes on along the minus strand of NC_044024.1, from coordinate 4,592,430 downwards.
ATCAGTGCATGGAAAATGAGTTAAGGAAAAGGCTGACATTAACTCTGAATTTTTTTTCTTCTGTCAGTTTTACCATCACTTAAAGAAACGTGGGTGGTTTTTTTAATTAATAGAGACTTAATATTTTCTTATAAAATTTCATTGTATTGATTCTGATGTGCACATCATGTAAGTTTCAGCTCTGTTTTCTTTTAGTGGCAATTAAAGTGTTGGCCAGCATTCATGAGAAGTGCTGACTAAGAAGTCCAATTGCCAAATGAAGTGGCCTCTTTTCACTGTAGTAGCAATCTATTTCTCTGTTCAAGAACTAGCATTACCTTCTGATCTTCAAGTTCAGTTAGTAATTTTCTTCTTATTATTCTTGAGTTTAGCTCAGCAGAATTTATTTTCTCTTGAACAAAATGACCTGCAGTTTTAACTGTGCTGTCTGGGAAAGATTCAGCAGAACGTTTTATACTTTCTTCTCTGAGGCACCTCAGACTTTTTAATTATGGAAGTCATAATTTTCTGATCCAAAGTCACAGGAAAAGGACAAGCAAGGACTAGGTCTGAGAAATAATATTAACATCAGTTTCATCCAAATACACTAAAGTTTTAATATACATTTTCTTGTAAGTCTTCCCCCCCTGCTGCCTCTGCCTGGTTGGAATGCTGTGGTAAACAAACCCTCTTCACTAGTTCTTCTACCTAAAAATAAAAAAAAAAAATAAAAAATTACTCCTACAGAAAATAGGAGTAACATAGTCAATAAAACTGAGTTTATTCAATTTAAACATCCAGGAAAAGCACTCAAACAAATGTTTTTGTTTTATTTCCAAATTATTTTACCACCTAATGGACAGATGCTTCAGGTCACGCTTCTGCCATGAATTCGTAAGAGATGAGATAGATAGTTGTGTTTCTTTAATAAAATTTAAAGCTATTGAAAAGTGCAAAACTGACATCAGTAGTGCATTTGTTCTTCCTTGCTTGTGCAGCTCCGTTTCAGGTTCTCCTGTGCCAACTTATCAGCGTCACAGAAACTGCTTGGAGGAGCTAATTTCTTGTTACAACAAAAGCTCTCCTGTGGACCTTGGAGTGGAAAAGAAAAGGGTTCCCTCCCTACAATTTCTTTATTTCCAGCACATAGAAGGACAGTGGAGACTTTCCTCATGGTCTGAAGACCAATGAAAAATTAACCTTCCAGCTCCTCCTTAAGGAGGCAGGGAAAGACCAGAATCGTGGAGAACAGATGCACGACAGAGAAGAAGTGTGATTAGTTTTTGAAATAGGATGAACCCTGCAAAGCCTCGTCCCCATTGGATCCCAGTTACCTCAAAGAGCTAATGGCTCTAAACCATAACTTTTTTTCCAAAATGCTCTCCAGAATTTTTATTTCATTTATATCCATCTCATAGGCCCTTACTGACAGAGTGGTTTGAATCTTCAAGCTTGATTATCCCTTGTATATCAAAGGAATGGGAAGACATATGTACCCATATAAAATTAGGGGGCATCATCTCTCTTTTGTGCTGAATAGATGTCATCTAGCCAGCACCAGATGGAGAAGAACCATAAATCCAGTCCTGGCTCACTCAAAAAAATGTTTCCAGCCATATTTTGTTTGAAATTCCAGGTCCTTCTCCTAGTCCTAACCCCCCCGCCCCGCCTTTGATCTTTGTCCAAGCTACTGAAGATTTGAGAGGGTCAGTATCCTCTTTGGCTTTAGCTGAAATCATTTGTTCTTAGGCAGCTTTTCCTTACCAGCACTGAAACCTGCTACTCTGGATTATTTTTGCAATTAGCAATTTGGCAACTTCTTTTATCTAAAGATGCCACAGATGCTGCAAACTCATTTGATCAAAATTGAAGATTCATTTTCTTTGTGCTTTGAACTGCTAATGTGTCATTTCGGTCCTTTACTGATTGTCCTATGAGTATATCACCAGATGATAATGAACACCAATATCAGTTTATGCTGTGTGTTCTTTTATTTCTTGCTTTAAGACTCGGACAAGTAGTAGACAGCTTTTTTTCCCAATTGAAATCTTCACGATCTTCCAAAGGAAGCATTTAAAATCTATTTTGTAATAGTTAGCCTCTTAATGATTTATAATAGTAATGTGTAGGTTTTAAATCTTGTAGAAATAATCTCCAAAATATTTGCTACCTGGTTTTAAGAATCATTCACCGAAACCAGGCAGTGCTGTAGAAGTCCCAGGAGCTTAATGAAGCACTCTATGATACTGCTGCAAAAATTGTTTTGGAGATTTGGCAGTCACTGTTCACCTTAGCTATGAACCACCCAGTTTATACAGGAAACAAAATCCACCTAACGTACTGTGGCTTCCCTTTTAACTGCATCTTTGTTTCATAATCAGGGCTTTATACTGTGAACAATTTAGAATGTCTGTATTGATTAAACCTTAGGAGTCTTCACTTTAAATTCTATCTGGTATTCTGCAAACTATAATGAACATTACCGAATGCACGGTGTCTTCTGGGAAACACCTTGAGATTATCAAGTTTAATTTCCCCTAGGAAGTTCTTACAGCAGTGCAATCAAGCTAACTTTTACTCTCTGTAATGGAATAAGATTTAATCTACAATTTTTCAACCACCAACATTTCCTCATTTTCTTCTTTTAAAAAAGCTATAGGACAGAGTTTCGCTCTGTTCTTAGGTTCCTGCTGTACTTTTTCCCATAGTGCAACTAATGAATATCCTGCCCCTATTTAGTATGCTGAATATGTACAAGCAGCTTAAATCCTATGGTTGGTAAGGAATTTATGTAAATATTGCAATTAAATCTTGTCTGTAATAATAGGTGACCTTTAATCTAGTATATATTGAGTCCCCTAATCTCTCAGATTGTAATTGAGTGATGAAGATGCAAGGCTTCATGAAAGAAAGGCAGATCATAAGAAAATAATTATTTTTTTGTGTAAACCATGATTTTCCAATTACTGCTCTCAGCTGGGACAGAAAAACATCTAACTTGTGATATGTTCTGATCCAAAATTAATCCTTTTGTAACTGTGTCTTTTTTGATTAAAGACTGTTTTTTCTTTCTTCCAGGCAAAATCCTCAACCCCTGTGGTAATTTTAATGTGAGTTGTATTTTTTTTTTTTTCTTTCCCAGGATATTATTAAAGTATAAGCATACTGGTAAATACAGGTTTAAATAATAGAGAGAAGTATCTGGATAAATAATCATTAGAATGATTTTATTATCTATAAACATTGCTTTGAGGGTGAAGTGTATCTGGTACATGCAAAAAGATGAGTCCCTGAATAGTGTGCGAGTTTTCTTTTTTCAATTTATGGAATAAATATCCAATTGTTATAATTAATATTTTTAAGATATGTAAAGTTAGTTGTAGATGCTGAATAAAGGAGGAGTTAAGATTTTGGTGACATGATATGTGCACGATAAAATAGGGATAAGGTTTGAGTGGCTAGAAATTCCAGACAAATATTAACATTTGCTATGCCTTTGCATCGCAGAAGAGAAATTGTTATAGATCGGCTATGTTTCCAGCATCTGTGTATGTGCCAAGAGAGTCATGCAAGAAAATTGTCAACTGTCACAGTGATCTTGTTTGTAAAGTAGTTTGAAATGTAATGATAAAAAGTGCCGTATAAGAATGAGGTGTTTATTTTATTTATGTAAATTATTGTTCTCTTGTGCTTATGTTATTGCTTCAAATTCCTGTATTTGCTTACATTTTCCAAAGTTGTTAATTGTGGGAAAATGTGTTCCCCAGTTACCTTCTTTATTAAAATAAATACTTTTCAGATGCTTATGTATAGCAGTATTAGTCTGGGATATTACAGGATATTTTAAGCTTGCAATATCTGCTGTTCGACAATGGAGAGCAGATACGGCCTTAATTTAAACTAGGGGAATGGGATACTTCTGAAAGCAGGTGGTCTCAACCGCTCTGCCAGCAGTCTATTAGCGCGATGCTGTCTGGTAGGTTAGGTTTGTATTTGCTGATCTGTGTGAAGCTCTCCCGAGACGACAGTTCATCAGTACTTTTGTCATTCCTCTTACAGCGGTAGTCTCAGGATCCCCTCGAGAGAAAATTAGACAAATAAAACCAAATCAAGCTAAGCAATGGATACAGTTTCTCAATTAGTTCATACTTTTGCTCTACAAGAAGTTTATTCTCTTCTTCATGCTGTACCAGAGTTACATTTATATTTTAAAGGTGTAAATCTTTCTGTTTCGCAAGGAAGCAAAATTCAGCCTCCTGGTCAGTGCACTACCTAACATGTAATAGAGCACTGTTCCTTTGCGCAGGATGAAAAATCATTCCCATTTCAGACTTTGGTAAAAACAAAGCACATTCAAAGTTTGTATGAAACAAAGCTCAAAAATCCATATTTTGGAGCTGACAGATTTTTTTTTTTTAATCTGTCTATTACAACACTATATTAAAAAATAAATTAATTATACTTAAAACCTCAAGATGTTTGACTAGCTTGTGCTGTACTACTGTGGAACTTTTAAATACAAAAATACAGGTTGAATTATTTTTTTTTTTTAGACTTGAAACAATTTCATTGACATTAATGTGGTCTCACTGATCATAAAGATTTTGGTGATTTTTTTAATTTCTTTTTACATTCCAGGGGAAAAGAAATGCAGCTCAGAAAATGCCAAACCATCCTCTCTGTTTCCTTTTAAAACTACTCTGGTTAAGAAACTATAGTCAAGACATGAACAGGCTTTATAAACTGTGAATGAGATCAGCTCACTTCATACACTTAAAATTACAAGTAAATCCTTTTAAAGGTTGAAGTACTCAAGCACTTTCCAATCTTCTTGGTATGTCAAGAGAGGACCCTAAGGAATTTGAAAGAAATCCGTGCAGTCCCCACCCATAAATGAAAGACGACTGGTAAATATTCTCCTAAGGATAAATCAGAGGTGTTTCAGGAGAACTAAGGGAGAACAAAGACACAAAAGCAAAAGGGGGAAAAGATTTTAAGCAAATGGCATGTCACCAGCTGGTTAAGGTGGCTGATAGGTGAACAGGGAGGAGGAAGGAGCATTCATTCTCTATTTCTACTTCAAAGGGATCATTAGGGACTTAGATTGGTTTCGGTGGAGTGAGAGGGATGGGTATCTGATTTGAGAGAGAGATCTGAAGATACACTGTAAATAAAAAGCTTTAATGAGTATAGAAATGAGACAGAGACAAGAAGTGAAAAAATAACTGAAAAGACAAATATGGCAAAGGATGTATTTTTTTTAAAGATGAGTGAAGTTCTGTTCTTTTGTATGGCAAATGGGAAAGAGCTACAAAGGGAACAGAAAGGTTACTTTGCCCTGTTTCTCCATATTGACATACACAGGGAGAAGCGGACGCATAAATAATGCAGCAATTGAGAAGATAATAAAAAGCAGCGGGAAGGTTGCTGGGTTTACAAGCATGAGATTAAAAATGAGAGTTAAGAGCTGTTAATGTCCATTTAGAAAAGTGGCAAAATGAAGAAGAGTGAATCTGTAATGCTGTAGCTGTAGTAGTCACGAGACTACTACAAGTTGTCACAGGTCATCGCTGGCAGCATGGTGCAATATGACAGCATGAGCCAAATGACAGACACAGACACAGCTCCAAAAGAAGTAAGAGGAAGGAGACTTATCTGTAGGAGCGGGCAATTCAACAGGCAGAGATCATGCCTGTTTTGTGAGTGATTAAGTATTTTTTTTTTCTAAAAACAGTATGGAAATGGTCCACCAAGAAATCTCCCTTATGCAAAAGTTGGTGCCTCTTTGTGAATATCGTCCAGAAGACTTCAGGTACTTATTTGTTCTCCTTAAGCAGTTTTTCCTAAAGATATTTACTTCCTTACTCTCCAATCCTTGTACCTGTTTGCTAAAAATAAAAGGACCTGACGGTGAGTACAAGTTTCATAAATGCCAAGACAATTTTGCAGTATGAATTTAAAATGTGGCTTGAACTAAAATCATTGATATTTTGTAGGTTGTTCATGTTGTTTATGTAGGTCCCTAATCACTTGAGGTATGTTTAAGCTTTTTAACTGATACTTAGTGCATTCAAATTAGTAAATTAATCTCTTGGGTACGCAGCAACTCAGCATACCTGGGGTCACAGTGCATAAAGTTATTTTTTTGTTGCTATCTACAGATTGTCTTGACATGCAGCGTATACCCACGGGGTCAGAAGAATTGCCCTTTGATTACATGTACAGTAATCTGGATCTCCCAAGGTATTCAAGTGGTTAATTAAATATCAAGTAATTGCTAAAACTACTAAGTGACATTTAATTAGTATGTTAATTGATATCAAATTTGCTCTCACTATCTTGTTTTATGTTAATAAAATCCCTAAACATTTCTTCGAAGTAGATTAGGAAACAATGTGCTTCAAATGTACTAATGCAAAACAGCCTTAAGCATTACTTCTGCTTGTGGAACGTAACTTCTGACTTATATTTTTTATCCCAGCTGTTTTATTTTGTCTATCTGTAAACTTACTTTATGCTAAGAGTATATTGTATTTAGTAGTATAGACCTCTCTTGGAATGGATTTTGACTTTTGTAAGCCTGTAATCCCTTAGAAATCTATCTAAAGTGGGATAACTGTTAAAAGAAATCTAGGGCTGCCTCTCTCCCCTTTAGCACCTACTGAGCAGAGGTAGCAAGGCGTATGGGGAGCGCATAGTGCCTCCATTTGACTAATGTGAGTGATGTATTTCTGCACTGCCTCCTGATGTGGCAGGTAGAAATCTGCGCTTCACGCAGAATACAAAATTGCCATTAAAATATTAAGTGACTGATTATTCTGCAGCAGCAAAATGCTGCCTTAGTGTTAGTTTGCACAAGGAAGGGTGTTCCTCTCCTCCTCTCCATGAGCCTACCCAGGAGGCAGCCCTGCTTTACCTTTCAGCTGGAGCCTTCCAAAATTTTCACTGCTTCCTTTGATTGAAGAGCCCAAGTACGATACAGAAAAGAAATCTTCAGGCTTGGGTCCAAAAAAAGACCGACTGAACTCTAGATCGACAAGAGCCCCAAGCCTGTCCTTCCTTCCAACCACTACAGTGTTCCCAGTGGCCTCACCGAGAACAGGTGAACAGACCAAAGTGGAATCTGCGAAGGAAAAAGTTGTTTTCATAACATTTAATTTGAGAACATACTGCAGAAAAATCCCTATGAATATTCATATGAATTTTTAAATGAATTCCTTTCAGCTGTGCTCATGCCTTTTGTGTGTCAGCTTTCTGTGGATTTTCTTCTGCGTTTTATTGGTGCCAATACACAGAGAGAGTTGGTTTTACATTCAGGATCGCAAAAAGCAAAGTCTAATTTATTCTCCATGAACATTCACACCCAATTACTTCAGAAGAGTCCAACTGGGGAATAGAAACAATGGTGTATGACCACGCACAACTAAACTACATAGCTCTGATTCTAACCCTTCCCAACTTCAAAATCTGGAATATCCATGTAAGGAATATAAACACTGTAAAAGGAAGCGGGTTGAGGAGGGACTGTCAGAGAACTTTGAATTACAAATAAAGAAAATCGTGATCTGTTTATTCATGGGTAAGTCACAGAAAAAAGAGGCAAAATTGGTGAAATAAATTATTTATTACAAAGTACTCAGCTCTAGTTACGTGTCATCCAAATACTGCTATAGAACTAAGAATGCAGCAGAATCATCATGACAGGCAAAATATGACACTGATTTTCAACTATTTTTTGATTGATTTATTTGAACATCTGTGGCTTCTTGTGTATGACACTGATTTGGATTTCATAAATAGTGTCACACAATGTATTTTTTTAAGTTTTCTCTTTCCCTTTGGATATGTTGTGGTAATCCACATTTACTAACACAAAGTTCTTTAGCAACAGTGTAATATTTTAAACCTTCTATAATACAAAGTGGATTTATTGTTATTATTTGTATTTGTAAGTAGCCTTTCTATCAGTTCAGAATGTCTTCTGCAAAGTTAATGCTAGTTGTACAACTCATATACACAGAAATAATGATACATATGACTGTAAACATGAATAATACATGTGAACAGTAGCATATTTAGAAGTTGTGTAGACTTAAATTCTTGAAAAATAGTGTACAGGTACCAAAAAAAAATCAGAATCGACACGTTTATTTATAAAAGTCTTCAAACGAACTTGTCATAGGAGAGAAAAGTATTGCTACCACTTTGAGTCCCCTTTCTGCCTTGTCCATTAGCCCTCTCAGATAATGTCAGCTCCAAAAGGATTTTAAAACACACTCCAACTCCCCCACTAGCAGATATGTCTATTTGCGGTCATCACCACCGGCAAACATTCTCTATCTCCCAGCATCTGCATTGTCTTTTTCTGCTTTCCACTTCATCTTATTCAAAGTCTTGCCTTTGCCTTGAGCCCTTCCGGGCCCCCCCTCCCCACCCGGCCGTATCTTCCAGGGTCGATAGGGTCCAGCTGACGTCCCTGACAGCTGTCTTTCTGCCTCCACGCTTCCCGAGCGCCCAGGGAGGCCATATATCACAATACGCCACGCCTCTTCTCTTTCCCATGAAGCAGTTCCAAGTCATTGCCAAATCATTAGGCAAATGACTGTATTTTGAATGCCCTGTAGGAATTCGGTGGAAGCTACCGCTTCCCACAAAAGCCAGACACGGCTAATCGGCTGCTTACCCCAAAGCAGCAGCTCCCGCTCCCGCTGAGCGATGGGGCAAGTTGTTGGGTGCAGCCAAGAGCAGCTCCTTGCAGCGGAGCCCAGGAGCTCCGCCGAGCCGAGCCCGGGCCCGGAGCCAGCCCGCGGCGGACAAGGCGAGGGTCACAGGGCACCGGGACCTCCTTCAGACAGCCCGGGAGCAGCCCTCTAACACCGACAGCAAGTCAAAACCTACTTCTGTGTGTGAGGAGGAACCCATTGCCTTCGGACGTGGGGCTGGAGCTCGTAGCTCACTAGGGCGAGATGCACAGAGAGTGTCTTGCTTCTGCGTCAGGACCCGCTTCGGGCTCCCACGCCGTTCGGCTCTACGCCCACCATCCTTCCCGCTCCACTTCAAGCGTTTCATGGCTGCTGCTGCTTCAGGCTCGTGTAATTTCCAAACCTTATTGGATGCATTTTACCTCCGCAGCCTATCATGCTCCCTAGTGACTCAAAACAGCATTGTTGAGTGCTGTATTGTTATTATTAGTGCTTTATATGCATCTTTATGGATATCAAAAGAAATAAGTATGCAGGTACCAAAACCTTCTGGCAACAAAAGGATGTTTTACATACCCTGACTGTGACAGAGAGATAGCAGTTCTACAACCCACATTTCATTATTTTATCCTTTGCAGAATAACATAAGCTTGAGATTAATTTATTCACTTGCTTCTGGATTTTTTAAAATTCATGATTAGTTTTTTCCTCTAGAAAAGATTAATGTTTGATTATTAATTTTGTATTCCAAAGTCTTCTGATAAGGGCTGGAGTATGCAAAATGTCTATCTTAGTTATGATTACTGGTTGCTTTGAGTATAATTTTGGGCATGTCTTCTAGCAAACTACATGGCTTAGAACGGTAGTAATTTGGGCTGTAAACACACCAATGCCGGTGTTAGTGCTTTACAGCATTGCTGGGTTTTCATTTTCGTTGCAAAATTAGAAAAGTGACCAGTTCTCACCAAGAGCTAAGCCAGTAGTTAGATTATTTTCTGCATGGCTAATATGATTGCAATTGTTTCAATTATATTTGTTCAGGCATGAAATGCATTGTAGATCATTCAGCTAATTAAGAAGGGATGTACTTTTCTTTAAATCATCTGTCCAGCAAGGTAAGTCTAAGCTCACCAGTTAAGAACTGGCAATGTTAAGGAAAAGTTGAAGCATACAGCTGTATAATGGAATTGACCTTACAGCCCTGCCTGCAACACCGCAGTCGCACCAGTGCTTAGCCGTGATGCATGTGGCTGTGGGCACGGGATGGAAATTTATACAACAGTTTTAAAAGGAGGGACACAATTTTTAGGAACGTATGCCTGAAGAGATAACAAAAAATATTTGAATACATTTAACAACCTAGTTTGTAATGTTGTCCCAAAAGTGGGGTCATTTACCCGGTGTGTGAAACGCCAATATACGCCCAGAGCGGAGGTGTTTTATTCCAATTCATGTTTGTGCAAATATGGGGGCTAGGTGGTAACCCACAAATCTAGCATCCCTCATACCTAAACAGGCAAGCAATTTATACCGTTTAGTTTTACATATTTAGTTTCCAGTGTCCTTCCCCAAAAACTATTACTGGTAGTCGCTTATCTACCTCAATTTGTATTGGGCTAAAGTTTTCCCCGCTTCAAATTAGAGGTACAGTGTTCTTTTATTCTACAGCGGGTGCTCAAGGCAGGGAGGGGGGTAAGGCTTTTTGGTCTTGAATTGAGTCGGGGGTCAGGATCTCCCCCTGCTGCCTTTGCCTTCCCCTGAAGTTACTGAAGATCTTTGCTGACTCCGTGCCTATTAGCAACCATTCAACTTTCCTTGCCTCCTGGGCGAGGATGTTCCCTTCTTATCAGTCTTTTAGTTCTTCTTCAGGGGCACAGTTGTTAGCAAGGCATGCATTGGTTATACAAAGGGCATCTTGTTTCACAAGACCTTTGTGGCCTTTTTAATGTGGCTTAAGTACATGAGGAAGACCTCAGAACTTTTTGCCACTAGAAATACAGCAATAAAGGGTGGGGGTTGAGTTGTCCTATTCCTATCCTAAGTAGTAGCAGCACTGATGCTACACTTGCGTTCTAGTGATGTATGAGCCAAATTGCAACATCAGTTGCATAGCTATCCATCAACATTGTATAACTGCTACAGCAGCCATGCCCAAACAGAATTATTGTCACATGTACTTTCACATTTAACACGCACCACCTCGTTTAGTCTATTAAATATAGAACAATACTTAGTTTAGAAAACACTAAACATTAAAGATATAACTGATTTATAAATGATGAAAATTTTTTCAGCTTGTCCTAAGTTTGCCTGTAATAATATCTTTTATTTACATAAAGTTTTCAGATATCTTAATAGAAGATTTGATGCTTAACTTGTTTTATAAATATATACACAGAGTGTATATGTCTGTGTCTATGTTTGTATAATTTTCTAATCGTTGGCTTTTTTAATGTGCTCGGTTTTTGTAATGTATGCATCTGCCAACTGCAAAAATTTACATTTCACATCTACCCACATAAATAAGAACAGTGACCTCTCCGTGTATATAAATATATATGCATGAAAACTCTAGGACTGAAAAGTTAACATTCAAAGGTGGTAGAGTGGGAGTCTTCAGATGGTAATCTGTGACATACGGCCTGCTAGGAACAACCAAATGACCCTCCAACAGGCTCAGAGGTGATTTGTTTGGGATCCAGCGTGTGAACATACACTCGACAGAGCTATGCCACCGCGTGCATCCTGCTGCACGGAGGGAGACCAGAAACCCCACTGCTGTCGGTGCATCGTGGCTATGGGGCAAGGGAATGGTCCAATTCTCTGTCAGCCTCAACGGCTGTTGTTATAAAGTTGCATAGGGAAAAGGTTTCTTTCCTTCTGCACAACCTGGTTGATTAACGGTGCGTAACTAAAGGATCTGCAATGCAAAAAGGCTGGGGAGTTTATGACAGTGAACAGTCCTGTTGGCTGCTGCCGGGTGTGAGCAACCGCTGCTGCACAGCATCTCCTGTGCTCTTGCTGGTGAGGAGTTCTGTGTTTTCTCTGAGCCGCCTCCGAAACAGCCAGCTGGGGAGCCCTGCTCTGCACCTTTTAATTGAATACTTGTATGTCGTTTTCATGAATTCGTTTGCTCTATAATCTTATTTTCAGAATTGCCCGAAATGTTGGAGCTAAATCTTTACCAAAATGTCATTCTAAGGCAGAGCCTTGTATGGAATATTTCAGCCAGGTTGGCTAAAGATGAGCAAATTTGGGAGAAGATTAAAACAGCGTTATAAAGAATGTGCCCAGTACTCTTAAAAAAGATAATACTGCCAGCCCTGCTAACAAAATCTCCAGTAGGTATAAGCACTGCTTAAAATTGCTGTAAAATACAGTCCTGAGGGATGGTCAGTTTGATTAGCAAAATTGCTGCTGTATGAAACTATTTAAAAAGGTTGTTTATATATTTCAGTAGATTTTTAGTATAGAGTTCAGGGCTCATTGCAATGCTGTCTGTAATCTAGTTTTGAAAGGGGTTTTGACATCCCTTTCTTCAATAAAATAAATCTAACAGATTTTGTTTAAGATTCTTACAGTTGTCAGGATGTGATTGAATATATATTCCATCGTGGTGAAACTTTCACAAAAAGAGACTGAATCTGTTGTTGGCCATAGAAAAAAATAATACTCTGTGTAGAATCTATTTTGTAAGACTAAAAGCAGGTTTTGAAATATCCAGAAGAGGTGGACTTTTCAAAGGAATTCATTCAAGTACCCAGTTCCTAATGAGTATATTCCTCAGTCTCTGTTGCAAAGTCATACCTGAAACTCTAGGGAATAAAGACAAAAAACATAGGTATGGTGTCTAAATACATAGCAGAGGTAAATAAACTGTGGATCTGGTCCTGTAGGTCTACTCTAAGCTTAGAGAGTTCATGAGAGTTGTTTTCATTAAGTAGGTTATGGATTCCCTTCTATATGTAGACCCCCCCAAACCAATAAATAAATATTTGAAGAAATTTATCATCAAAATCTCTATGAAGCCAAATGTAAAGGAAAATCTAACAGAGTCACGTCTCAGAGTATGTCAGAAACATTCCCCTCAAGCATTTCAGTTGCAGAAAGAGCAGATGCCTGATATTTGGCCTAAGAGAAGGTCTAACAATAAGGATGTTTCCCTGTACTTATGAAAGTATCTACAAAGAAACCTGGTTTCTCCTGCTGATCTGTATCTGTTTTAAGATAGAATTGTCTGGTCTCTGGGGCTGCTAATCTGGCTTGTTTCATGGGCATTAGATTCCTATTAAAGAAAAAACCATACAGCTTCGAGATGAGCTCTCCTGAGGTCCTATCTAAACTACTGAGGAATCCTGAGCAAAGGGATGCTCTTTTGTACTGCTCTTTCACGTCTGAAAGCATTTCTGCTTTAATTCATTCTCTTTACTTCTGCTGTGCTGAGTATTATTATAGTCTAGTGAGTTCCTGAAAGTGGGAAATGCCAAAGAAACAGGTGTCAGACTTCAAAAGAAGCATTTGTCAAGACTTAATGTTCTGAAGCTAAAGGTGACAGCTCAACCTAAATAAGCTCTTCTCAACAGGATTTAAGTTTCCTTAATAAAAAAGTAATAATAGAAAGTTAAGTGCAAATCTGACGGCCTAGGGAGTAGAAGTCTTAGAAAAATGTACATCATTTGGCATGATATCTTGATTTAAGACTATTTGTAGTCTAATGCTCAAAGTCCAAGGTTGTTTATATTCCCCTGATAAGATAATTTATGACTTGTAAAGGTGCACGTTTGCAGCATGAAACCATGAAGCTGTGTGTGGGCATAGTCATGGGGCTGGTTGGCTTTTGATTGTCTGGTGGTAAGGGGAGAGTCTAGAAAGAGAACACTACAAAAAGAGCAAGAAACTAGTAGAAAAAGAGTCATAAGGAAAAGAACAAATATTTAATTTGTGTCCACCTCTCCCCCTCAAAAAAAAAAAAAAAAAAAAAAAAAAAGAAGAAAAAAGCTAATACTGTTAATGGGATACTTCCCGAGGAACAAAGGAAAAAAGAGGGCTATATGAGCCATGTATATATACATCCTACATGCTGTTTTTCTTGTCATGTATACTATATGCATAAATAGCTTCGAAGTTGGAAGTTTATCTATCTGCTTCTCAGTGTGTGAGCACTGACACTATGAAATTAGATTTAAGAAACATAAGTAGCAGTATACACTATTCCATATAGCTGTTAGTGGATTAAAGCCAGTGCTTTCAATTTTGATTTAAAGTCTGATAGCATAATAAGTGGTGCCTACTTTGCTATGTTTTAAAGTCCATACATGGAAAATAGAGCTGTTCAATAACAGTATATGTTAGTGATATGAGAAGATGGCCCGTTTTATCATTGTGTCATTTTCCATGCTTATTGATCAAAATAGATACTGAACATCTTTGCTAAAAAGCAGTATTTTCTCCTTGCCTCTTCTTGACTAATTACATGTGCGTAAGATCTATAAATGGGAAGTCCAAGAGCAGCTGTATGCGCCTCCGTTCTTTTTTCTCCAGTCTTTTTTTTTTTATAACAAACCATTTCAAATATCTACTCCCATTAGTCTTTATTTGTTAGTTAACCTTCAGCAATAGCTCCCTAACATATTTAGCTGCATGGTTGGTCCTTTTACAAAGATGACAGTTAAATAAAGTTAGTTATCTAGTTGCATTACTAATCTTGACTGAGGTTTTGGCACAGTGTTTTTCAGGTGTGCTTCTTCATAAGTCATACTGACTTCTATCTATTTCTGCTGTTATTCAGCCCCACTGTTCTCAAATCTTTTATCACGTTACTGTGTTTGTTTCAGGTTTAATGTTGGAGGATGTCCTTGCCCGTATGTCCAGGTAGTACCGGTTAGGAATTTCAATTAACTTCGTGTTAAGTAGGACTTTATTTCCATCTCAGAAAAGAATTGTTGTCCAGTCTTGCACAAAAGTGGGTTGGAGCCAAGCTTAAGCTTAACTTAACCAAGCTGTTGTACGGGACTGGTCAGTCCACGTGTAGGTTGTAGCAGAGGCAGTGTTAGCGGCTGTGGGGGCTCAGGAGATACCACTCCTATTCTCCTTCTCTCCTTGAAGTAGAGATTGTGACAGTCACAGTTCCATCTTCTAACAAGCTGATTGCAGAGGCAGAGAGAGAGACTTGGATGTTTGCTTTTTGCTAATATTAGTTGATGTAGTATTTTATATTAGGTAGAGCTATCTTTTCGATCAGCTCCAGCAAACATTGCTTTGTTTGTTCAGGCATCCCCTAATTAAAAGGCACTGAGTATGATGGAAACAGTCAAATGAAACGTGCTCACAGTGTGCATTTTCCCAGTATATTTGGATTTATCCATCAAACAAATGTCTATTATGATTCCCTATCACCAGCAATTCAGTAATCAGATGTGCGTGCTTGGTTCAGTCTGCAGTCTGTGTAGTTATCCGTATGACAGTTTTTCTAAGGAAAAATAGAATCTGATCCTCACGGTATTGCTAAGCAATGTCTGATCTGGTCATCAATGACCCTGCGAAGTCTAAAGGCATATCTGTACATATAGGTATATGAGAACACTCACATATATTAATGAGTTTATTTGTGGACTTCTAGGATGCTTATGATTAGTCTTTTGGCTGGATCAGATGCAATGAAAGAAGAGTGGGTCTGTATGTATTTGTGTAACACATTGCCACATTAAGGAACCCTTAAAAATCAGGCTTTGAAGACATGGGAATAAGGAGCTACAGATTATTATCATTATAATGAAGGAAGGAAAAGCAAAAATAGCTGTGTGCAAAGAGAATTCATGTGATGTGCTTGAATGTTTGCTTTTCCAGAACAGCACAGTTCCATCTTCTGTCTTTTCAGCATTTGTCTCTGATGGATGGTGTGACTCAGAGTCCTCCATAAATTCTGGTGGCAAAGCAGCAGACACAATAAAAATAGCTGATTTTTACTGATCTTCACCCTTGAATGGCTCCTTTCCAGTTCTTTTCTCATGTTTGCATTCTGTACATGCACATCTTAGCAGAGGCAAGAGGTTTCTATCAGGATGAGCAAAGGATACATTTTTCTGCCTGTGTCGTATTGATTCGTTCTCATGCTCACTTTCTGTGTTTTCAGTGGACACTCTGTATCAAATGTATCTTCAGAAAATTTTCCTTATACTAGAACAAATTTCCATTTCCCATTACCTTATTGTTTATGCAGTTAAAAATGGCAGAACAAAATGCGTGTAGCAGTCAGTGAAAAAACAGGGACACCTGTGCTACATGCAGACTTGAAAGGCTGATACAAACGAACTTGCAGCTGACTTATTGTGTTAATTTCCCATTGCACATTTGACTATTAGAAATTAGCTTCCATTTCTGGGACTAAAACAAGGTAAGATTTACTCTTCAAACTGTGTAGCAGTGCATATAGATATTGTGGGCCATAAGGTAGAGTAGGAGCTCTTTTTTTTTTTTTTTTTTTTTTTTTTTTTTAATACTACTGATCTGCCAAGAGAGTTGCCTTAGATCTGCTCTTAAATTTCAACATCTGTACCTGATCTAATTTTGCCTCTCAGGGTGACAAAGTAATACAAGAATTTTGTTTAAGACCTGTATTTAATTTGTCAGTGAATCAGCTAAAAGTACAGAATATTCAACTATTTAAGTGTTACTTATTTCTTGCTCACCTTTTGTGTTCTTGAAAATCTGAGATTGTAAACCCGTTTTATTTCAAACATATAAAATAAACTCTGTATTACCCAAAGGGAGCTACCTACTTTGAAAAGTAAATGAAAATAGCAAATCAGCCACCTGAAAAGTAGAATGGGGCAAACATCTAAAGGAAGGAGAAAGATCAAAGCTTGGAATAGGGACTACAGAACTTCAAGCAACTTCAGGGTCCAGTACATTGAATAGAGCCCAAGGAGTGATTATAGCCTAGAGCAGTCTGAGCCTCTTAACTGTGGTATTCAAATCCCGCTCACTTACCTACTCCTAGTCAGGGCATGCTTGCCTTCATCTCTCCTCTACAAATGGAACATGATTTTCATTGGCAAGGACCAATGGCACCCATCCATACTAAGAAAGATGGGTCTGATCTGCATTACGTAGTTAAAACTTACGCCAGATTGTTGCCACGGAAATGATGGAGCCTCCCGTCTCTAAATTCCAGCGCGCCCATGGCTCCGTCTTTCTCATTGCCAATAAATTGGCAGCGACTGGAATCTGAATGGTGGTGCAAGATTTTGTTTGTTAGTAGCTTCTGATACCTGGAATAAATTGTCATTTTTGACCCCATCTTGTGATTTTACAATTCCTTTTCAGTCCTGACACCAAAACAACCCATATGCTTTGTTAGTCTTCCTAGGCCTCATTTTTTGCTGTTGAAATTGTTCGTTAATGTACTTGGTTTTCTAAATTCATTACAAGAAGCTCAAGACTTAAATACACGATTACCTTGGTATATGTGTGTATCTGTTTATCTTCTGCCCTGCATGTTTCACGAGCCTGTGAGCGTGATTGAAATCTGGCTTTCTGGGTCAGGCTCGGTGCAGACCGAGTGCTTGAAATGTTATCAGGAAACTCCAAAGGAAAGATTAGCTGTTGTGTACAAATGGTGAGGTTTATAACTATGTCAAATTTGAATGTCTTCTCATAAGGACAAATCCAGGAATCTCTTTCATTGTACTACAGTTCATCCTGTCAAATTTCCAATTCTGATTCAAAGCAAGGGCCGAGGGAAAACCTTGTACATGTACTGAAAGAAGTAATATAATCAGCCTAGTGTTATTATTTCCTGTCTTCATTGCTGGAAACAGATCAACCCAGACTTCCCCAAAACATGGGAGAGATTTGTGAAAGATAATTCCAACTCCAATAATTAAAATTTAACCATTGCAAGGAATCCCAAACAAGCTACACTAGTAACCCTATAGCCCTAACTATAGCGGTCTGTCAGGTCCATTTGTAATACTCGATAAAATCAATACATTTAAAGATTAGGAAAGCAGAAGTTATAAATGTAGAATTTCAGTGAAATAGTTCCATGCATAATTGCTGCCCTATAAATGAACAATAGCATCTCATACTCTCCCTTTTTTAATACGAGTCAGTGTCAGTTGTGTTCTCTGGGCTTGCAAAGCTGGAAATTGGATCTAAATTATGGATGTTTTCTACTGACCTATATGTTAAATGATTAAGAATTATAGAAGTCTCATGCAATAGTCTGCTCTGCATATATATTTAAAGAGAACTGTATGAATATTCAAAAATTATTGTTTCTCCCATTTCAAAGAATAGAAGAAATACAGTTGTTTTGCTATGTATACATAAAGCATTTCTCCCAAGGTCAGAGGGAGAGGTCAGAGCCAAAACAAAAATCACTCCTGGGAGTGGTGTGCCACATGATCTTTTCTATGTCTTGAAAGGTCAGAGTCTATGTGGGACAAATTTAATAAACAGATCCCAGAAGTATTCTATTCAATTTCCGAGGAAACGTTCCAGAATGTTAGAATTGGGATTTTGCTACACTGAAATGCCAATTGTTTTGAGATGTTTTGTCTTATAATTATGAAGGTGGCTCAGCTCCAGCTGAACGCCCCCTTCCAAAGAAAAAAAAGTGTTGTCTAGAATGGCTGAAAACTGATATTAGAAATTGTTAAAAGTGGTAGCTTGGATCCGCTTGCTCCTTTTCTGTACTGAGCTTGACAAAAGAGTGAATGGTACCAATAAGGAGCACAGCATCATTAACCACCTGCTGTACAACCAGCAATTCAAAGTACTCTGCACCTTTTGAGAAACATTGGATGGGCATTTCTGCTGTAAGCAGAAAATAACCTGATAAAAAGCTGAGGCTCTCTGGTCCTTTTGTGAGAGACTGAAAGAGTTAATGTCTCAAACATCGCGGTGGGGCAAGTTCTGCTTAAAGACAAACCCCGCACAGCAAGGAACCAAGGTGAAAAGCCCATCAGCTCAGACATCAGCAACAGGAGGGGGAGGGCGTGCTGGAGGGTGCCCAGCTCCCCGTTCTGATAACCTGTTCTGATCCACAGACCAAACAAAGGCCGGGTCTGCAGGGAAGGAGAAATTACTCCCCAAACGACCCCCAAGCCCAAAGGCTCACAAACTGCTCATGAGCCTGACGAGTTTGGGTGCCCGCCCACAGGAGGAGCAAGGATGCTACAAGGACACAAACTGGAGCCCCAGGTGTGCAAGCCCACCGGGACTGGACCGATGCTGGACCCAGAGCCGATGAAATCGTTCTCTCTTCCTTTTCCTCTCTCTGTCGTCTTCTCTCTTTCTTTTTCCTTTTCCACAACCCCTACACCTCATCCCTTTAAGACATAAAACCGTTGACCAAGTCTGGGACTAAGAGTGGATCCAGCCGCCCCTGGGCCCTTCTCTGAGGAGGGGTCTAGAAAGCAAAGGGGGTCCGCTCGGAACCTCGGGACCCGACGGGAGGGATCGCCTCATTCCCTGAACTGAAGTCTATGGCTACCCTGGATTTCACGGTTTACAGAAGTAGTCCCATGCCAATTCTTGTTGTGAGAAACCACCCCACCTACTACCACGCCTCCCCAGTTCAGTTTGCTTCTGTCATGAATAAAATCTTTAACTGATCGTTTGGTGTCGTTTCACCTTAATTTAGCCCGAGGGAATTTCAAATTAAACACGACTCCCTGGTCTTTCCAGCCCGGGTTGTGACAGCTTTTGGGGACATTTTCCTATCAAAATCAGAATCTTAAAAACAGGAAGAGGAAGAACTGAGGTATAATAAGGGCAGTGTACTTGGAAATATCCATCAAAGTCTTTCATTTTGAAAATTATTTAAAATAATTCTTAATTTTATTTATCTTTATTATTTATAATATTTATATTTCTTTATATTCTTGTATAAGATCTCTTTAAGAAAGATGATTTTTCATCCTTGTATCCTCTTTCTTAGAGATCTTATACAAGAATATAGCCAAATATAAATAAATAGAAAATTAAAGAGGTGACAGTGAAGCATACTGATCCCAGAAGGAAAACAAAAGGAAATTCACAGTCATTACAGAAAATAGTAATTACATACGCATGCAATCCCACTGACTCTGTAGGCACAATTCAGACTGTAATTGTGTGTGTTGGTTATTGGTGACAGGACAAACCTTAGGTACTCTGACTACTGATGCATCTTTCTTGTTTTCAATATATGGTGGTAAAATTAAGATAGCATACATCTGTGCACAGAGTCAAACCTCAGTTTCAGACCGTGTGGATATGATCATCATTCACGCTGACTCTACTTCAATATTGATCGTGTCACTCATTTCAATGGAGTGGGTTGTGATTTAAGCCGGTATAGGTAAAATCAGCCTTCATGATGATTACAGCTGAACACCATTTACTTTCTATAAAGTACAGTCATTTTTTCTATTATATTTACTATCTGCTTCCCCAGTATGGCTCACCACTGGTTTTGCCTTTCCGTTTGTCACAGACTGGTTTTTACCCTACAAGTATTTTGGGGCATTTATCGTATGAACCACAGTGTGTACAAACCTGCTGTGGTAACAAGAACAAATAAAAAGAAGATAATTGACATGATGTTTCCTGTCCACATCTGATTAAGCAGAACTGCGTTATAACAAGGGCCATCCAGCCCAGCACCTCACCAGCTATCTGTGCAGTATCTAGTACAGATCCTTAGGGGGTGGAAAAATCAGAACAGAGCAAATATAGCCTCAGTGAGGGAGCAGTTGGAGTCCGCAGACAATGTGGAGCATTACTTCAGAGGAGTGAAGCTTGGGTTTGGACTGAAACCTAAAGGTAACAACTGAAATTATTTTAGTGTTGTTCTTCCAGCAGAAATTTCCCAGAGGCCCCAAACACTTTTTATTCCTTCCCCTGTGCCAGAAAGACCAATTCATTCCTACACAGGATTCAAATTCTGCAGCTGTTCCCTCAATGCAGTTAGTTATTGCTAATACAAAAAATCTATAGCTCGCTGTAAAGTGGAAATATAATACAATATATTTAATGGCTGGATACCTCTACGAAGTCTTAAGGAAGCCGTACAGGAACAGTTCAAGATTTGTATGGCAAATTTAAAATTTCCTGATGGCAAAGCGTCAACATAACTTGCTTTATGACATTTGCTTCCTCTTCACAGAGGGAGCAACCTGAGCTGGTGCAGGAAGGGAAACGAGGGGCGTGATACAGACTCAGTTTGCACCTGGAAACCCTGATTATTGGGCTCTGCATTGCTCCCAGCGGGGGACGCTGCTGCAGAGTCACCTGGTCTCCTCCTCAGCTTCTGCAATGGGGACATTAGCTAAAGATCACCCTGAATGTGGAAATGGAAAACATGGAAGGCATGCAGTGTCAGTGGTTTTTTTCTAGTTGCTTAGCTTCAAATTCTCCTTCAGCTGCTGCCAAATTGCTAGTTTGCTGGGAACTTTAATAAACAATATCAGCCCTAGATATGATGAAATATAAGAGATTCTCTCTATTTACCTATGAAGTTCTTAATTGTAGATAAATACAAACTTTTTACTGATAAACCTTCTTAAGTTTTACTTTCTATTTCAACTATTTAAAGTGAGATTCTTCTTTCTGAATGAACTCTGGATTAATTTACTGTCCTGGTTTCAGCTGGGATAGAGTTAATTTTCTTCCTAGTAGCTGGTATAGTGCTATGTTTTGGGTTCAGTGTGAGAAGAATGTTGATAACACACTGATGTTTTCAGTTGTTGCTAAGTAGTGTTTAGACTAAGTCCAGGATTTTTCAGCTTCTCATGCCCAGCCAGCGAGAAGGCTCGAGGGGCACAAGGAGTTGGGAGGGGACACAGCCAGGGCAGCTGACCCAAACTGGCCAAAGGGGTATTCCATACCATGTGACATCATGCCCAGTATATAAACTGGGAGGGGGAGTGGGGCTGGGGGGAATCACTGCTTGGGAACTAACTGGGCATTGGTTGGTGAGTAGTTGCATTGTGCATAGCTTGTTTTGTATATTCCAATCCTTTTATTATTATTTTCATTTCATTAGTGTTATTATTTTCATTATTAGTTTCTTCCTTTCTGTTGTATTAAACTGTTCTTATCTTAAGCCACGAGTTTTACTTTTTTTTTTTTCCCCGATTCTCTCCCCCATCCCACTGGGTGGGGAGAAGTGAGTGAGCAGCTGCGTGGTGCTTAGTTGCTGGCTGAGGTTAAACCACAGCATTGCCCTAAGGTAACACAGAGCAAAACCTCATCTTATGGAGGATGGCAAAAAATGTAACACTACATCTGCATCAACAAGTTATACTCCTAATTACTGCAACAGTTTAGGAACTTACAGTTTACACAATTCGTTATATTACGTATTGATGTAATCTCACCTGAAATACCTGATACTGCCGTTTATTTTCTATTTTTTATAGTGATGCTAATTCAAAAAGCAAGACCAAGAAGAACTTTTCATTTGGAAAAAGACATTGACTTGTGCATATTTAATTAACATGCATCTCCTGTTGTCACATTTGGTTTTAAAAAAACCAGTATTTTGACATACAATCACAAATTAATCCCAAAATATTCTGTTACATTTAAAATGTAGCTTATCTTCATTTATGAGTTAAACATGGGTTGTATTTAGTGGAAACAAAAGTTTTGAATCCAGAACCTTGATGCATTTGACAGTTTTATGCTTGTTGTCAACCTTTTTTTTGTTCTATAATGAGTCCATATATTGTTACATATTGTTCTTCATCTTTCCGTAAGGGAAAAAACAGAAGCAATTATAACTTAATAACATTCTCTATGCTAAGAATGTGTGGTGACAGATAATGAAGTCCAATATACGTATCTGATTACGAGTTGCTCTTTAGATGTAGGACAAATAACTACAAGATGGCAATGTCAAAGCAAGGAACACTTACACAATGAAATATTAATGAAAATACATTGCACTTATGTCTCAATGACATCTAAATGGGAATCGGTTATCAGATCTTGAGTGTTTGCAACAAATTTCTACTCTGTAAAAAAAGAAAAAAAGTCCAATGAACTTTAAAAATGTCAGCCAGCAGGGCTTTCAAATACATAATTTACTATTTTGTTGGCTTCCTATAAATGGATAATAATAAACTCCTAGCTAAAAGCAAGCTCATAAATGCTGAATCAAAAATGTGAAGAACACCATGAAATGATAAATGCGGAGCTGTATGGTAATTTTCTTCTAAGTAGAAAATGTAGCTGTAGTGTTAAAAATGTGAATGGAAATTTTGACATTCTGCTTGTGCAGAACAAGGTTTTTATAGGGAAGAATCTGTGCCACTATCAGTTTCTATACTGCTAGAGCAGTGCAAGAGCAACACTGCTGGATTTGCAGCTTATGTTTGATGGACTTCCATGAGCAATATATTTTCATAGTCTTCCTTGTTACACTTGCCTCTGATACACTCTCATACTTATTTATTTAAACATATGAAAAATAGACTTATATTAATCAGAGGGCATAATGAAGTAATTTCTCATGGAGAAGTTTTAATCTTAATCAAAAATTGACCTATGTGTTATATTTTAAAAAGGCATATATTATTGAATGGTATTAATAGAACTTTTAATGTTAAAATATTTTATACCAGTCAGAATTAGATTCTATTTTAAGGTAGTACTGTAGGTTGAATGACGATAAAAACTTCTCATTTTTTGGTTTGATTTTAATAGCATACAGACTACACTTGAAAGGCTCTGTTCTGCTGATCAGCGCTCTTCATGCTGCCTGACACTATGGTCTCCTCTTTATGGGACATGATCTCCCTTGCTGGGTGTATTATATTAAATCAGTAGGTGTGACTTGACCTGGGCAGGCTAGTGAATGGAACAAAACTTGATAAGTGTATCAGGTCATGAAGGCTGTTAAATCTTTCATATGGATAAATTTGTCCGAGGCTATAAAATACCATTACATGGTCCCCTGCCATAGTGGATTCAGATTGCACACTTGAGCTACAACATACCTAATTCTTTTGCCCAGATTGGAGGGTTGAGAGCACCCACGCAGGCTCCGATCAACTCCTTTGGAAGGAATCCTAGATTTATAATGGAGTGATTTACAGCCTGATCTCTTCTGGACATGGTTTCAGTACGTGGCTTAGGAATCGGTAGTCTGAGCTAGGCTGTGGGACACCCCTATATAGTGTGAATTCAGTTAGAAGAGATTTCGGAATTATTTCTTCAAATGTTTATATCGCATCATGACAAGAAAAGGAAAGAAAGCTAAATGTTTGACACAGGAGCATTTAGGTAAATTACATTTATGTAGGATAAATCCAGAAACTGTAAAACTAATTGATAATTAGATCATCTTTTGCAGGTTTGTATTTAAAAAATTAAGTCTTAAAGCTTAGACATTTAGTCTTCTGTTAAAAAAAGGACCAGTCTTAATTAAAGCACTGTTATAACAATGATTTCGTTGGATTTCTTTTCTGTTCACATTAAAATCTTTGTCATAAGAATGAGCTACAGCATTGTGGAATATTAATATGGGATATATTCTTACTCACACTACACGGTCTCATGGTGGACCTTATATCAGAAAATAATGTTTCAGTTAATCTTTTTCCAAGCTTAGGAGAAATCAGGGGAAATCTTGTCAATGTCTATAAGTGGCTGAAAGGAGGGTGCAAAGAAGATGGAGGCAGGCTCCTTTCAGTGGTCCCCAGTGACAGGACAAGAGGCAATGGGCACAAACTGAAACACAGGAGCTTCCATCAGATCATCAGGAAACGCTTTTTCACTGTGAGGGTGACCAAGCGCTGGCACAGGTTGCCCACAGAGGTTGTGGAGTCTTCATCCTTGGAGATATTAAAAGGCTGCCTGGACACGGTCCTGGGCAACTGGCTCTGGGTGGCCCTGGGTTGGACCAGATGACCTCCAGAGGTCCCTTCCAACCTCAACCTTTCTGTGATGCCGTGACATCCACTGTCCGTCTGCAACACTGAATCGTGTGGTCCCTAGTGATCAATGTAGAAGCCATGCAGGATAAAGGACAGCAAGTTGCTCATGGGATGGTTTCCAAGGTGAGTTGTATTTTTGGAGAAGAGCTCCCTTCCCTGACCATAGCACCCACTGCTTTCTGAAGCCCTTATGGCAAGGATGCTAAGCTATATGGAACCATGAGTGTATTTAAAGGTAAATTTCTTAACTGCCTATTTTGCTTTGTGAAATGATGAATTGTCAAATACATCTTTCTAATGTGGTATAGGTAAGTTTTCAGAAGGCACCTCGATCTGCTTTTCTCCTGTTATTTATTTCTTTCTAAGTGGAAAACAAAACAAAAGTACTTTTGTAGGCATCATTAGGCAATTCATCCTGTTCCCCACCAAGATCCCCACAGTTTACCCACAGCTTTATTGATTCTTCTGAACTGTCTCATACACTGTACACAGCCAGTCAATAGGGTGATGATGGCAATCAATAGAAAGTATAATAAAAAAATAAACTTGGCTGAGAACAGCAGTGGTACACTTAGACCTTAGAATTTAACCTGTGAACTACATTTACATTCGACAGGCCCTTTCTCTATCAAAGCTTACCTGATGGGTTTGGGACTGGGTTTATATTTGTTGCTTGGAAGCAGTAAGGCATACAATCAATCCTGTGGAAAACGTGTTAGCAGAATAACGTTGCAAAACTAGCTGCTCCTAGGATTTGCATGCTGCAGTTTCCTTTGTTGAGCTCTAACCAATAGCTCTAAAATCTGAACATTTAAATCCCATTAATGAATTATCGGTGTTTAAGATGTTTTGAGTTACAATATACACAGCAACACATCTTAAATTAGATTGCATTTATTTTTTTGCTCTTGTGTAATGTAAATTAGCCTAATTAGTCTTTGCCAAATGACTCACTAAAAATAATTCTTTCAGGTAGACACATGACTAAATTTGGAACAAAATCTGCATCTGTTTTTCATGCACTATAAAGCCCTGTAAAACACAATTTCCATTAGGTAAGGTAATGTCTCTCAGCTATAGTAGTATTTAGCTATTTTCCTACCAATAATAATATTTCAGTGTACTGCAGGTATTTTAATGTAATTTATAAGTTTAAAAGTATTGTGCAGCCTCCCACCCTAGAAGGGAAGGACTGTTATGTGTTGCAGAGGTGCACAGAATATGACAGCAACCGCTCACAGTCTGCTTCAGCAGAGTTAACGATCAAGGAGAAGTCAGAGCTGTTGTTTTATAGAGTAACACATTATGCAAAGCATTTTACAACGTTTAAGATGCTTTCTTCTGTTATTATATTGTATCCTTCATTTTTCTTCCCCTGGCTTTCTGCTATCAGCGACATAATTGTCCCATGAGCTTTGTGAATTGAGTACCTTAGTATAATGTACAAATTACTGCCCCTGAGCTGCAGATTGAATCTTACAGCAAATGTAAACAACTGAATTGGCAACATTGGTTTGAAAAAGCTTTGCTAGGATTCTGCATCCTAGCATCCTTTGTATTCATGGATAACTTAACTTACATTAAAGAACACTTTAGGGACGCTCACACAGATGTGCTATAGGCAGGAAAAACTTTAAAAATAACAAGGCTATAGCTGAACTTCAGCATACAGGAACACTTCCCAACTTCTGACTAAAGCTTTCAGCTGCATCCCAACGTTGTTCAGGGAGAAGACCCGAGTTTGGGCCAAATCTCAGAGTTGAACACACTGATTTTTTTTTTTTTTTTTTTTTTTTTTTTGGCATGAAACACAATCTCATTGGCTACGAGGAAAGGAGAGCTGGCTGCAACCTCCCCCAGGTGATTAGGAAACCGAGCTCAGAGGGTGTGCTAGGAGCTCTGTGCCTCTTTAAACGCAGTTCAGGTGGGTGTGGGAGCAGCTGCTCTCAGCCCTGCTCACAGCCATGTGGATCCGCAATAGCCTGTGAAGGTGAGGGAGCGGTGTGTAAAGGTCAGTGAAGCTATTATGTTTCCGTGGATTAAATAGCTTTTCCTCACATATGTATGAATCTATAGTAAATTCCCCTGTAGCCTTAGACGACAGTAATTATTGACTGCAGTGTGGTACAGCTGTAGTTTTACTGCATCATTAGAGGAACTTCTTCCACTCTGGTGCTTCCAGAGGTGTCTCCAGTCACATCCCAGGGTACCTGTGTTATGCACTAGAAGATACATTGTGTGATTTTTTTTTTTTTTTTTTTTTTTTTTTGCTTCCTTAGAGGCAAATGTTTTCTGCATCTTGAATATTTTCATCCGCATGTTAGTTACAAGCAGCCTAACACTCAGTGTTAATACTCACTAACGCTCACTCTTTTTTTTTTTGTGTGTGTGTGTGTGGGTGGAGAGCAGGCTGTGTTAATGTAACTCATCATCTGTGCAGAATTCTCTTCTTGAGCAGCCTATAGTGTCTCAGACCTTGCTGTGTGGGCGTATCTATACACATGTGTATAAATACATATGCATATAGCAGGAATCACTTCTCTTATCATTGAAACGCAGCCACCTCTTAGATGAGATGTGGTGACTCTTAGGTAGTGGACAGAAATATTAGATGAGTGGAAAGTGAAGAAAAAAGAGAACACGACAAGTTATGTGCAAAAGGTTTTAGTTGGGATATATAGTAATGACCTATATTGGCTTTGCCTGAAATACATGAGCTTCATATACTAGTACTGGCAGAAATGGCAGTGAATATTTAACACAAGTCACAACTTTTACACTTCCATGTTTCATATTCAATATATCTTTCTAAGTGTGTTATTCATCGTACCAAAAGTGATATAAACAAATCCTGCTCTGCAGGCTGCTGTTTACTCTCCAAGTGGCATTTTAAGAGCAAACCTTCCTTCCTTGACATACCACAGTGACAAATTACAGCTAATACTTCTACATCCAATAGGAAAGGAACGTAGCAGTGGTAAGGATTTATATAGTAGAGAGCCATGTGGCATATGTAACTGGCTGGCATTTTTAGTGCCCTGCCTTGATTTGAGACAGCTTTGGTAATACATAGCCTATCTTCTTTGTCCTTGACTATTTAAAGATTTAATTTTTTTGTTTGCTGTCTTTCTTTTGTAAACCCAGAAAAGCCTCAAAAGATGTGTATATATAACAAAACATATGACATCTTTATACAATCTCAAATATACTTAGGTAAGGAAAAAAAAACACAGTGGAAAATATGAGTGGGAATAAATATGATAAACAGTATTTTATAATACCCAGATATGTTTCAAAAAGCTATCAAAGATCTATATGTTTAATATAAGACATTTCACTCATTTGGCAATTGTCATGTTTCTCTGAGACTGCCTTTCAAAGGCATTAAAGTGTGCTAATTTTTTTTTTTGTTGCCCATCATCAAAACAGTTCTTTATCCTAGCATAATAGCATCAGATATTTAAAAAAAGAAGTGATGTCACAGAAAACAAAGAGAAATTATGAGTCTTAGATCTTTTTTGAAAATGAAAAATTATCTGGTTCTACTGAAGTGCAGTCTTTCTGATCACCCTGCTAATGTGCAGCTGAGGAGGACTCTGATAATAATTCCGTTAAGTTCAGCTGGGGTATTTGCAGAAAAAAAGCCCCACCTCTTGTGAGGAGTAAAGAGTATCAAAATCTGACAAGACAAAAGCAAGTGTCACTGAGAGGTACTATCTTGTTCCTCTGGCTTCTCCCAGCACCGCTGGCTTCAAAGTTCAAACAAATAAGAAGAAACAACAGACTTTTAGTGCTGTACTTATGTCTTAAACAGCCACGTTCTCAGCAGCATGTGCTTACTGTCCCTCAGAAATACATACATTCATGTCAGTGGGCATCCTGTGTATTTAGACAAAGCCAGGCTATCAAAGTCTGAATCAGCCATGAGATCTGAAAGCAGGATTATTTTTTTTATCTTACGTATACTTTTGAGGCTTTCCTTCTAAGTTTTGATAACTGGTCTTATTTCTGTTGGTCAGAAGTGTCCTTCTTGCATGTTTCTACATTGGATTGTGAGCGTTTAGTCACCTTCTTTTTGTCTTGATTCATTGTAAGGTTTTTGTTTTGGTTTTACTCAGAAAACAAAAGGAAATCAAATTACTCTCTAGTTTATTTTAAATAAGTGAGTAATATGGCATCCTGGTTCTTAACTGATAAATACTTGTTTTATGTTCTTAATGCCAGTATTTATAGTTGGCACTGGCTCAAGAACTCATTCGTAACCTCAGTGACTAAGCTAAAGGTGGAATGCTTTCCTTGCTTCTCTACGGCAGCATGAGTAAGATCCATATCCTTGTGCTTGCATATATTTTCTGCTTTAAAAAAAAGGACGGTAAATACCATTTCTCAAACTCAGTTTAAATTTTGTTATTAGGTAAGTCCAAGTCAGGTGTCCTCAAAGATGATGAAGTCAGTACAGTAACTGTGGAAGGACTTTTAAGGAGTCTATCTTTTTCCATTGATGATAGTAGTTTATGAAGCCAGCACATTAGTCATGACATGCCCATGCCATCATTCAAAATTCCTGGCTGTGCAATACTGAATTACAATGGCTTGCTTTGCATTTCTTAGTACGAGTAGGAAATGACATTCAAAAAGGGAACACCTCAACTTTTAGACTGTCCTGTGTTATTCTGATGGTTTTTGAGATTAGTTTGCCTATCTTTACCTGCCTGACCCAAAACAAGGAACAAAACCCAAGCTCGTGTGAGACAGGAAAGAATAAATACAACATAAGCAATTTGTCTCATTAAAATTAACTTTTAGCTGAAGATATTGGAAAAGGTAATTAAAGTATGTTTCCGCTTATGATTCTTACCCAGATACACCCCGTTTCAGCAATAAGCCTTTTTCATGTTTGACAAGCTATTTTAGGAGATAAGAATGATTATGAGTTTTTCTGTTGATAGGAATTACAATTAAGTATTTAAATTCTTTTCCAACATGGCATTGCCCTAGAACAGTTACCTGCTTTGACTTGAAACAGTTCTTTTTCTTTCTTTTTTTTCCCTCGCCTTACTTTTAAAAGCCAGAAAGGCTTTTGAAATCTGTGGGGTTTTCTTTTAATTTCTTTTTTTTTTTTTCCTCTCCTCCTAGAGAAGCCGTTCATTTAATGATATGTTTGAAAACACAAAGTGGTTTTTTTTCAGTGCTTTACAGATAACCTGTTATTTGAATGTCTAACAGTCCTTTATGCTTGGTAAACGGTATATCAGATTAGGAGGAAACTTTGGATAGTCGTAAATGTTCTCTTAAATTTTGTATAAGTATTTCTTCTGAGGTTGAAAGTAAATAATTGAATATATAACACAGAAAATAAATCTTCCTTACGTGAGGAAGTAACCCTTTTCCTGCCTTTTTTACTAGATTAATCTTGTTTAAATTTGCACAGGGAGTTTCTATAAGCTTTATACTCTTCTGAGCATTATTTTTTAGAAAGTTGCTAAACTGTATATTAAATAAAACTGAACATCATTATGCATTTTTAGAAAGGCCATTTTGCAAGTCAAGGATTGTTAACACAAAGAATTCGGAGAACGGTACAGAAACTGTCTTGTGGAATGATCTTTCCTTAGAAAGAAACATTTTGCTAAACTATAGATGTTTATGTTAGAAACTATTATTTCTTGAAGACATTTCAAATTAAAACTTCATTTGGAATTTTTCCAATGGTGATAGCCTATTTCCATCCCACAGAAATTACAACATCCTATGATGACATCCTATTTTGATTCTGAAGTTCTAAATAACAATTTAAATCTTCTTGTTGTAACTGTTATTTGAAAAAGCCAAAACCTCAGTTTAAGAGGCAGACATTTGGTGTCATATCAAAATTAAAAAAGGTGGGGGGGAAATCTGTAGAATTTACCTCATGCTTCTGCACATACCCCATTCATAGTTCTGTTCTCAGAAATATTTGATCTGACTTTCCCATGAATTACCAGTTAGATGTTGATTTCCTTTCTCACATCATTATAACTTTGGAAGAGTTGTCTAATTAACAGAAAAATGAGAAACTGATGTGAAAGCCAGACTAAGAACTTTTGGTGACTACTAGGATACAAATTATTTGAGCACTTCACTTCAGAGCTTAATGAGCAGGAATTAGCATCACAAAAGCAAATACCTGCATCACTTTTATAAAAAGTATAACCTGTTTTACTGGCATGATGTTGATCTGACATACCTCACCATGACTCCTTGCTGTCTTAGGTTTATGAATGTAGCACTCTAGTTCCTTAGGCTGTGCAATGTTTCATGAACATCAAGTGCTGTTAAAATAACGCTTAGCCACTGTGGATTGCACATTAAAGCTTCTGGAAAGGTTTTTATTATTTAAACTGGAATAAGAATGCAACTTTGCTCATATTTAAGAATTAAAAAACAGTTTAGAAAAATCAGGAAGAAACGAACGGCTCTGTGAGCTTTTTTTTAAAAGAACTACTCAGAAGAGAGTTTTCAATTAAGGTGAAAACCCCTTTGTGTGCATCTCCTTTTGAAACTGAATATACTTTAGGTCATTGAAGATTTCTAGCACTTTGAAGCACCTGATCGTGCTGATTACTCCTGAAGATGTTGGCTCAACAAACCTGCACAACATATCACTTTGACAAGAGACAGTGCTAGCTTGCAATCAAGACTATGAGTGATTTATTTGTTCCCTTTTCCCTGAGCTTACCCATCATTACATGTTCATTAAGTAATAATTGTCATTGATCAGCAGGCTTGTGTATGGATGATGGCAAAAGAAACAGGGCCATTAAACCTGCACTGGGTAGAACAAGTGCATGCCACAACCAATAAGGTAGATTAATGAGAAGAATTAAACTAAGGATAGTTACGTTATGGACCTCTTCCTTTTGTTTCATTTTATTTATGATTACTGACAAGTGTATGATATCTTAGACCTTCAGAAATAAATGTATAATAATATAAAATAGAACCATGGCCTAATGCTATGCTATTCAAGTGCTCTGACCTTCAAGAGCAGCTGGTCGTTACCTATTACAATAATTAAATTGGTTTGGTGGTTTTCAGATAGGTTTTGTAAATAGTGTGTAGGTCAGCTGAAATAACAGGACAAGCGTGTATCACAAATAAGATTGAAAGTCAAATCAGGTTTCTAATGGATCATTTGTGGGTAAGTCCCTGTGTAAATAAATATTTAGAAGATCAAAATGGCCTAACTTTGTATCAGTTGGGGACAGTGGTAAATTCATGATGTTTCAAATTATAATTTTTTATTATACTTGTTCATCTATATTATTTTCAGAACCCTAAGTAGGAAAAAGTTTTGGAATCTACTCATTTGATCAGGTAACGTCCCAGCAGATGAGGTTGCCATAAATCCTGGTAAAGAGTTGTATGCCTGTAGAGGCAAGGTGCTGTTGCTTTAAAAATATATTCAGCTTTAGGTATATCGGTGTCCATAGTTCTATATATTGAAACATTTTTGCCTGCCTTCTCAATTAGGACTATAATAGCTACGTATAATCTTTATTTTGGTAGCTTCTTCCAGCTGCGTGTTCATGTCTAAATAGAATTATTGAAAATTTTCTCTTAGAGTGCATGTATTTCTGTCTGATTTATAGCATCATTTATTTACATATTTATTAATGTTCCTTTGGCTTATTTTGCTTTGTTGCATCTGAAAACCAGGTATGTACTGCTATTACTATTGGGCCAAATGTTATTGGCTGTCTAACAAGCTTGATGTGTTCTGAGCATAGATTATTTCTCCTTTTCTTTTCATTGTGGTCCCGGGCCTCCTGCAATCAATCTTTTAATAAAAAAGGAAATGCCTTTTGTTGATTTTTACAGTCCGAAAGGTCAAGACAACACTTAACGAGAAGAAAAGGTGGAACAAAAATAACATGAAAAATTCTTTGGGGAAATGGGAGAGGGTTAATTAGGTGTACTGATTGCAGCCATTTTATAGTTCCAGAAAGCATTGTCCTGTGTTAGTGCTTTAAAAATACAGCTTTAATTATTATGCTAGGTAAGAAAACTACCTTAGGGTAGATTCTGCCAGTGCCTTTCCCATTGATTGCTGCAGAAATCTAATACTGCAGTATTTTCTCTGCCACTACTGCCAGGACTGGCTCAGAATATCTACTGTAACTGCTTATAATTCAGAAGCAGTATGAACTCTGAAGCAAAAGTTTCCAGTCTGCATCAATATCCAAAAACAGTGTTGATGAAAAGCTGGATAATTATTTTCAAGTTATAAGGATGGAAAAGAAAAGAGAAGAATTGTTTGACTTTTTGAAGAGATTCCTATGGCTATTTTTAATCACTTTAAAAAAGGCAAAACTATTTATTACATCCATTGTACCCCACCTAGAGAAGGAGTTTAGCCCAGCTGGCCCTCAATTGAATTTGTCTGACCATGAGATGAATGCAAGAAAAGAGGGCAATATTGCTTGCAGAAACACTGTGTGATATGCTTCCTATCTTATGAAACATTATCCTTGGCCTACTGTGAGTTACAGGAATAGATGTTTGTTATTTGTAAGGGACAATAACCACCACCACCCCCACCTTCCGAGACCTAGCTACACCAGAATTTTAGGAAAAACGGGGCACAATATTGAATCATTAATAATGACACAGGAACCACATCATTGTCTTGCAGATAGAAGAAACAGAAAAGCATCTAAATCAGAAGTTTAGACTGTAGAAGAAAATAATCAAGGTTTAATTTTTAATGGAGCAGCTGAATAAACAATAAGAGAAGACCTATCTAAGTTCCATGTAAGTTTACTGTCAGGATGGCAGGAACAGATCAAATCTGAGCGAGCTCATAAACAACCATACCAGGAGAACATGACAGACTAGAATGGCAAAAGAAAAAAAGACCATAATTTGGATGTTTCTTGCATCCTTAACTCCATTTTTATGAGGACATAAACTGTATTTTCTTTAATGAATTCTAACCTGTGCTTATTGGGAAGAAATAAGAGGGATAACATTATCTGTAAATATTCAGAGATAAATTGGTTTCTAGTCTGTTGTAGAAAATACACATTTCCAATTAGCTATAAAATATTTGTTCTTGTCATAGCTGTTATTAAACTCTACAGTTTTCCAATATAACAACAGAGATATTAAATTATGGATATGTATAAGTGATAGCTCAATCATTTTTTAAGAAAAAGTAAACTCGTGCAGGAGCAGGGATGAGGAAACACCATCAGACTTTCCTGAGAAAGGGGAAAATGGAATAGGGTCTGGTTTATGTATATGAACTTTAAATAAGAGCAACATCTAAAGTTTCAGACCGCTAAAAAGTTACATTATTTTTTTCAGCATTTGTCTTTATTACTTTGGATACCAAACACTGGGAACCATCCAGTGGAAGAAAAATTGGAGTTATTTCTTTCCAGTTTGAACCTACATTTGACCTACTGTTACTTAAAAAAACAAACGAACAAAAAACAAACATGAAAACAAACAAAAACCCCCCAACAACTCCCCTCCCTCCCCTCAATTGCTATTTCAATATTTGTAGATGGGCTTAAAGAGATCAGAAGGTTAGAGTAGTGTTATGGTTTATCTTACCAATGGAAATGAAAACTAGGAAAAACTTCTATCCACATATTTTTACAACTGTTGTTGTATTGTTGATTATTAAGTTGCAGAGAATACAAAATCTCTGTCCCACTGCCAAGCATTGGTGAAGTCGTATGCCAGGAAGCCATTTCAGTAAATAGTAACTGAAAGTCTTCTGGGGAGAAATAATTTTGTGAGAGTTGTTTAAAAATTGGGTGTCTTGTCTAAGCCAGTCCTTTAGATTCCTTCAGTGGCCAAAGGAAGAAATAGCTGTGCCACGCGACCTTTTAGACAGTGGTCTAAGGGGCTGCACCATTACGCTGTTAGCATTTAAGGGTTAACGTGACAGTGTCACAGAGGGACTCCCCTCTCAGCTTAAGCAAAGCAAGGCATGGCAATTTCAACTCAAATTACAGTGCTGTCAGGGCTAGGGATAGAAATCTGTCAGAAAAACGATGCTTTCACCAAATCAGTTCCTACAGTGAAGAAGTTTTACACTTAGATGCATCAGGAGTCAACACGAATAGATACTGGGATTTTGGTATTTGGTCTGTGATTTGGGTCTTCTGGCACGACCACCGAAATGCTATTACTTGATTTGAATGAGCAAAAAGAAGCCATTTCTATTCTTTCATTTTCATTATGACATCTGGAACAGTTTGTAAACTCAACTTCTTTGGATTTAATTATTTATGAGCCTTTACTGAGTGTTTTATAAAAGGTAAAAATCCTCCCTTTGTTTTCCATTTCAATGAAGAGATTAAAATAATTAAATACTGATTAGCCTTACGTTGACCTTTACTAACAAACCTGCTTATAGAATTGGCAAACTTCAACACTTTTTCCCTTTTCTGGAAACAACTTATTATGCTACTGAACAGCACAAAAAGGCATTGCTTTAATCACCCAGTAAGCAAGGATTTTGGTTTGGTGTTGGGGTTTTTTGTTTTTGTTTTTTTGACAGCTCATCAGCCTGAGACAGCTCAGAACTCTTTGCTGCCTACTTCTTTGCCATAAATAGCAAATAATGAATTATCCTGAGGACAGAAGCAATAACCTATTCACATCTAGGACAATTTTGTCCTTGGTCTTTGATAGTACCTCATTTTCCCCCAAATAATTAAAAAAAGCACTCTAATACTGCAATTAAAAGATTAATTATATCTTGCTGGAAGGTTGTAAAATGGGATGTTGTGTTAAAAACTCTTGAAACAACTTCTTCAAAACCATCTTTTACCCATCTTTGCCAGGATAGGTAAAAGCTCTACATTTAACCATTACTTACAAGCCATGCTTGCTTTTTTAATTTGCCTAGTCACTGTATAAACATCTCATCTATTGGTTAGTTGCTTGGTTTGGTTGTTACCCATTGATTGCCTGTGTTAAGGTAAAAAAATTCCTTAATACTAGATTTTTTTATGTTATTTTGAGAATGCTTACGTAATCCTGACCCTGTTAAGTACTGATGCTGTTGTTAAATCAGATTCTGGAGTACCTTCCTCCTAAACAATGTTTAGTTCCTCTTTATATAATTTTGAAATGTCTCTGTATATTAAGTGGTTCTGACAGCATACTGCTAATTTGTTTCCTTATTTATGCTAAATACAAAGTAAATCCTTGTCTGTGACCTAAGGAGGTAGAAAGCCTTGGCACATTCAGGGAAAGATAACCCTTTTTAAAGTTACTTTCTAACTTCATTATCATGCATACATTCAAAACAAATGTTATGTTCACACATGTAAGATGCCAGAGCTGATGGAAAGGCTCCACCCTTATAAGCTTCACCACCTTCTTGTGCAAAGGCTCAGCTGAGTAGCCTTCCCCAATGAAAGGTTTATTTTCAAAAGTGACTTAATTCAAGCATTGAGATTACTTTAGTTATAGTTACAGTATTGCCTGCTTTTTACAATTCCCAGAGTGGCCAGAGGATAATACAAACTAAGTAGAATTTATGTACTTGTGATGTGGGCTGTACTCTCTCGCTGCCTGTTTTAGATAACAAGAAACATGTTAGCACTTTATATTTGCTGCTGCACTGCTTTTTATTTTGAATTGCCTATATTGAAGGCATGTGTCTAAATATTATTTAAAACAAAACAACCCCCCCCAAACTTCAGATGTTTTGGATCAGCCGTGATTTTATCTATTTTTTTGACACTGTTTCCTTGGTTACATGATATCTAAGAGTATTGGCTTTGTGTGGCAAGGTTTCGGTAGCGGGGGGGGTTACAGGGGGGGCTTCTGTGAGAAGCTTCTAGGAGCTTCCCCCACGTCCGACAGAGCCAATGCCAGCCGGCTCCGAGACGGACCCGCCGCTGGCCAAGGCCAAGCCCATCAGCGATAGTGGTAACGCCTCTGTGATAACATTTTTAAGAAGGGGAAAAAAGTTGGGACAGATGGAAACGGCAGCCAGAGAGAGGAGTGAGAATATGTGAGAGAAACAGCCCTGCAGACCCCCAGGTCAGTGAAGAAGGAGGGGAGAAGGTGCTCCAGGCGCCGGAGCAGAGATTCCCCTGCAGCTCGTGGGGAAGACCACGGTGAGGCAGGCTGTCCCCCTGCAGCCCAGGGAGGTCCACGGTGGAGCAGATCTCCACCTGCAGCCGGGGAGGACCCCACGCCGGAGCAGGGGGATGCCCAAAGGAGGCTGTGACCCCGTGGGAAGCCCGCGCTGGAGCAGGCTCCTGGCAGGAGCTGTGGCCCCGTGGAGAGAGGAGCCCACGCTGGAGCAGGTTTGCTGGCAGGACTTGTGACCCCACGGGGGACCCACGCTGGAGCAGTGTGCTCCTGAAGGACTGCAGCCCGGGGAAGGGACCCACGCTGGAGCAGTTTGTGAAGAACTGCAGCCCGTGGGAAGGACCCACGTTGGAGAAGTTCATGGAGAACTGTCTCCCGTGGGAGGGACCCCACGGTGGAGCAGGGGAAGTGTGTGATGAGTCCTCCCCCTGAGGATGATGAAGCGGCAGAAATAACGTGTGATGAACTGACCGTAAACCCCATCCCCGTCCCCCTGCACTGCTGAGGGGGTTGGTAGAGAATCCGGGAGTGAAGTTGTGCCCAGGAAGAAGGGAGGGGTGGAGGGAAGGTGTTCTGAGATTTGGTTTTTATTTCTCATTACCCTACTCTGGTTGATTTGTAATAAATTGAGTTAATTTTCCCCAAGCTGAGTCTGTTGTGCCCGTGACGGTAATTGGCGAGTGATCTCTCTCCTGTCCTTATCTCGACCCACGAGCCCTTTGTTATATTTTTCTGTCCCCTGTCCAGCTGAGGAGGGGAGTGATAGAGCGGCTTTGGTGGGCACCTGGCAACCAGCCAGGGTCAACCCACCACACTAAGTCAATTCATTTTAAACACAGATATTTTACTGAATATCTTTTAAAAAAAATGTGTTGGTGTAGTAAGTCCACTAAACCTTACTGCAGAGTTTTTCAGCGAAAGAGGTTACTCCTTTGTGATATTGCTATTCTATTTGGGAAAATGTAGGTGTGAAATTTAGTCAGA
The DNA here is from genome assembly GCF_900496995.4 of Aquila chrysaetos chrysaetos. Taxonomy (NCBI): domain Eukaryota; kingdom Metazoa; phylum Chordata; class Aves; order Accipitriformes; family Accipitridae; genus Aquila; species Aquila chrysaetos. The sequence continues at coordinate 4,554,731 of NC_044024.1, read as the reverse complement.
AATGAGTACAGTTCAGTGCCCCATTCCTTGGGTGCAGCTTTGTTGAGAATAATAAAGAATGGGAAGATATGGAGGGAGGGAACAAGACCAGAGAATCTACTGCTGTGCACTTACTGTTGTCCTGTTTCCTCTGAAGAAGCTAGTCCAGTTCTTCCTCCTAAAATCTTTTCCAGGAGGTACTGGAGTGGTGTAGCTCATGGTTCTGACACCCGGACGGGAGGCCAGAGCTGTATACTCCAGCTGCAGAGCTGCTTTAAACCCTGAAATAAATTTTACAGGAAGAGGCAAAAATGCCAAAGCTTTTAATGTATGTAGACAGAATAAAGCACAATTAAAGAAACTATTTGTCAATATCCTACATCAACGGAACTGCTGTAGATGACCTATTGTGACTCTGACAACACGGTCACGAGCACGCTGTGTGGGGGCAGAAAGCTGTAGAAACCTGGTAGTGTCTTTCCACAGGATTTTTAAAAGTACTTTCATAATTTCAGCATACACTGAATTATTGCTTTTCTATTATTTATACCCCAAAATATTACTGTAACAATATCATATGCATATTAATAACCTCTTCTAAGATTTGATCTGTAATTGAGAATAGATTTTATATTAGGATGCATATTTAATACAGAACCAAACTTTTCTGAATAAAGGCAAAGGAAACTGCTTACTTACTATTTATTTTATGCTAGCAGCTCTTCCTGGCATCTGAGCTCTGACCTGTTATGCAGTTTCCGAAGATGCATTATGAGCTGGTTCTTACTGCACATAACATGCAGAAAAAGATTGGGCACAACTTGCAGTTAGAGAAAAGACACACAGAAATTAGTGGCTTTTTTTTTTAAGGAGTTCGGTTACTTTTCCAGTACATGAACCCCATCCCCCTGAAAGTCTGCCCAGCATTGTCGCTACCAGACCAACCTTTTCCTTCTCTTCTGTCTTCAGAAGAGAAAAATGATCTCTCTGGGCTGGCAAAGCTGGTGTAAGGCTTGTATCGCAGGATGCAGGGTATCACGTCTGTGCGGAAATGATCGTGTTAGAATTGATGTGACCACAGTTAACTTGCTGCTGTTTCAGGGTTAGATTGTATTACTTTGCCTCTCCTTTTTTTGTTTTTGTATTTTCATTTGTTGTTTACATTCTCAGCAACACATTTTGACAAATAAATTATTTCTATAACTCAGAATTAAAAAAAATTAATCTTGATTTTTACCATAACAAAAGTAACTGCCAGATGAGATGGTTGGGCTCAGAATCTCTTATGTCCAAAGACAAATTCCTGTTTCGCATCCTACTAGGGAAGTAGACAGTTCCTTTGATAGATCATTTTAATTCAATGCATGCACTTTTTAAGAATTGGTTTTCATTTTGTGTATAAGAATATCATTCACTGATGAAATGCCAAAGTTCTAAGCTGTGAAGACTGTTTTCATGGAAACTTAGTTGATTTTTTTTAATTTTTTTTTTTTTCCAGATGAACACATTCTCTTATTTCATGAATAGTAAGATGAGCCAGACAATTCCAACTTTTAACTAAAAACTCAAAAGATACACCTACATACCACTCCAGTGTCTCTCTGAAACAATAATAGGAGGAGAAAAGATCTGGATTATATGCATAACTTCATCTACCCTATAGATGTAAGGAAAATGTTAATTCCTCAAAAGTTCAATAAAAACAGGAAAAAGCATGGATAACATTATCCTGTATTGTTCCAACTTTCCTGGAGTGCAGAGTTTAACTCAAGAAAACTGAGGCAGGCAGAGGCTGTGCTACTTGAAATGTCTCAAATCTTTTCTTAGGATATTATTTGACTTTAATAACAATTAAATATAAAGCAAAAACAGCCTTGCAAAGTAAGAGAATCTGACGCTCCAGTTTGTTGAGATGTCAAGATACCACTAGGCAAAGGCAAAACTTGGGAAAGTATGAAGTTGTTAGTGGGGCATTTTTAACCCAAGTATTTGAAAATATTATCAAGAACAGTAAGAACCCAGTACTGCTTGCAAGAGAAATGAGTCAGTCTGTCGGTGAGTGACTTCCAGATATAAAAAGAAAGAGCACTTATCTCTAACAGTTGTACTTCAGTGAGAGACAACAGACATTAAATGCTGTACCTGAGTACCTGGTACTTCCAAACAGTTTACTGCAAGCGTCATAACAAATAAACAAAGCCCACTTCTGCAGATTCTCATGTGGCCTTCTAATTTTGGAATTGCTGTTGTGAAATAAGCTACATATTACTATACTACATTGTATACTACATGCTGAACCACTCTCATTCCAATGGAAATTTTACCTATGGGTAGAGTGCTATATGTTCCTTAAAGGTATTGTTACTATTGAAGTTATCTTTCAGACAGTTTTGCAGATTTTTCTTCGATACTTTTTATCTTTAAAATGCAGGGTTTTTTCCTCCCTAAGTCTGTGCATTAATAAAGACATTTAATTAATTTAAGGTCAGTTTAGCTTAAAATGTTTCTTCACTTTTTAAATATCTGTGCTACTAGTTACTGGGGGGGGGGGGGGAAGCATGAAGAAAATAATGAAATAATAGGAAATGCATAGGAAACAGTGAAAGTTGGTTAATTACAAATTGTGGCTTATGCTCTCTACTCCCTCTCTTGAGCAGAGAGGCATCCAGCTTTTCCCATGCTCTTACTCCCTTGATTATTTTTGCTCCATATGCACTGACTATACGAGGTTGTGCGTAGTCCAGCTGGTTCCAAGCTGTGTCTGCTAACTGGGCAGCTAATTACATATGACCATTAGTAAGAGAACAGATATAACAGCACAAATTACTACTGAGTATACATTACAGCCTTCTCCTGATTTGGGTATTTCAATTTGCCTGTTTTTCTCTATGCAGCCTCCAATTTTCAAGAAACTTTTAGAACTTTAGTGACTTCAAGAGTCTTACTTCTCTGACATATCTGCCTAAAATATGTCAATATATTCAGAAATTGTTAGGAAGTGCTGACAGATTAACAGATAAGGCACCACTTTTTCTGAAGAAGGCAGGCTAAAAGTTTAAGAAAAACAATCTTGTTGAAAATTCACCAATACACTTCTTGTATTCTGAGGATACTCTTTTGGTCCAGCTGGTCATGAATTTATTGATAAGAACAATAAAAGTGAAGAGTCATTTTCATGCATATATCTAGTCTTCAATATTACAAAACATCTGATTGTGAAGTCTTTAGTCTTTTGTTTTTGCAACATTAGTATCATTTAAATATCAACACAGTCTCTGTCCAGAAGGAATGAACAGCACCTTCCATAACGATTAGAGGGTGAAAAATTGTTTGGGGAAAGCATATATTCAGTATGCTGGAGCTTTATTGCAGTGATCGTTGGTTGAAATGAAAACTGTTTTGAGATCAAGAATTTCCCCCAACAGACAACATTCATAAATGGCACTGTATCTGTGAAATTGAAATTTCTCTAGACTTCCTCTGAGATACTAAATAAATGCAGACCACTTGTTAGCCCTCTCTCAAGATCTGTTTGGTGGCACGTTTCAGGCATTGCTCTTATGCATTTTTTTTTTCTTTACTGCTTTACCTCCATTAATGTAACGGATACTTCACAACCCACAAAGGCTGATATCAAGTGTTTTGTGTTACAGAGTTAGTGCTCTTACTATTTCTCATCCCTGTGTTTTCAAAAGATTTCTTAGAACATTTCTCACCTTCTGCAGCACTTTTGTGTTAACATTTGGTTTCATTCCTGCCTGGGCAGTGTGCAAACATTTTTGCTCATAGCATCGACTTGATGTAGTTCTCTGGGTCGATGGTTGTCAGAGAAGATTGCCAATCAGTGATGCTAGGGTGTCTATCAAGTTTTTGATGGCCTTAATTCTATGCTACCAAACACGTAGGTCTCCCTTGTATAATCCTTATTAATATTGATGATTTCATTGACTCTCTAGGATTTCTTATATGAAGTTTTGCTTCTGTACATGCTAGGAAGTATTTTAGTCTCCACAGCCTTGAGCAGATCAGTTCTTACCTCAAATCTAAGCCTCACTGGGATTAAAAAACTAGACACTTCTGTCCTTACCACACTGAATGTTTTATATATTGCATTAAGTATTCAGTAGAACAGGGAATGGAATTTGTATCTATTCCTCTCCAGGGGAATGCCATAACCATTGGGCTGTTGGGTCACTTTAGTTGTGTATTTCTGGCCTAGAGAGTTTGGGGAAAGGTTCAGTGTGAAGGACTGAGAGCAACTCCTCTAATCTCCCCTCTGATAATATTTTCTGAGAAATAGGGGCAAATGGAATGACAACCTGCTCTTCCAGGGCAAGTCAGACTCCTGTTGTGGGGAGAAATAACCCCCAAATCAGAGCCAGCCAGGAACTTGTTGGGTGTGTGGTTGATGTGACCCATTGACTTCCAGTTGCATGATGATCCTGTAAGTTCATAAGGACAAATATTGGGTGCAGACAGCTTGAGGCTACCTCAACTTATTATTACCTCTGGCAACCAAATTTTGCAGGAGAAATGGTTCTCGGTTTAAGCACCCTTTCTCTCTTTACACTATGCTGGTGTTCAGGCTTTCAAGGATATGGCTGACACTTTTATTCTTAAATTTTCAGTCTTATGTGATTGAAGAAACTTTTTGTGCAGTTTTGCTTTAATAAATCAAATCCTAAACCACATTCCTGTGGGGTGTTATTCTGTTTGGAAAAAGAAAAACCTGGTAGGTTTACAAATGAAACAGTCAATCACATTTGGGTTCATTCTGAACTCTTATGATACAAAATTGAATGTAGTTTAGAAAAATTGCTTAGAGAAATTATTTTAAATTTCTGGATGAAGAAAATTCTACAAGGAGAGCCTCTAAGTGTGCATGGGGGGAAGGGGAAACTTCCTGAATGTGTAGAAACTGCTGCTATTGCAGGCAGTTCTAGAACTAGAAAGGACTGAAAGTGGGAAAGTACATGTGGGGAATGTTGTGTATGCTTTTCTTATTATTATGCTCTTATCTGCTTTTGATCCCAGCCAGAAGTATGAAAGAAGATAAAATGGCCTGACTTGGAAAGGACACTCTTATGTTTGTTTTTTTGTTTGGGTTTTTTGGTTTTTGTTGTTGTTGTTGTTTTGGGGGTTTTTTTTGGTTGGTTTTTTTTTTTTTAATCACCTCTGATGGGAGTTACACAGCAGTAGCCTTCCAGCTTGTTTGGATACTTCCTGTCAAAAATGTCTGAAAAATTATGTTTCTTTGAGCCTTTCTGAGCCACATTAAATTTTGGTTCAGCTCAGTACAGACTTCTTCCAGTCCAGACCTCTGATTAGTAGTCATGAAAAATGACTACTTCTGATTTTTCAGCAGGTCTCAAACATGCTATCTATGTCTGAATTTTTCTTCAACACTAAAGGGAATTCTGAGTTTTTAGATTTGGTAACTTTTACGTAATGTATGCCAATATAGTCGCTCAAGACAGCACAGGGTATTGTACGTCAAGAATTTTAAACTGTGGCTTCATCACCATGTAAATGATTGGGTACAGGTAACCATTTATTAAGACACTTTGCATTCAACAGAAGGGTCTAAAACCACAGAAGACTTTTCACATTGTGAGTAAACCTTTGGTATGCTAATTTTATATATGCAAGTGACAAAATTGTGATCTGCTTTCTCCACATGGGACAGAATGATAATATATAATTCTGTCAGAACAAGATGTGTAAATGAGGTCATTTAAACTTCAAGGGTGCTCAGGCAATTTAATATGAGCTTTCACGCTATACCAAGTGAAATTTAACTAGGATATCTTTTTAAACACTGGAAGCAAGTTTAGTACCAATTCTGATTGGAACTACCACCAGGAGTATCTGGAAATTTGGACTGAGAGTGAAAAATCTGACCAGTGGAAAAGAAATTTTAAGCACAGAACAGACTTTTTCTGTCAAGAAAGATCCCAGCTTCTTTATTGGATCTAACGAACATGTAAATGCAAGGGAAGCTGGTTCAGCTCACATATCCACTAGAAAGCTAACACTAAAAATAGTCGTGTCAGACCAAAGAGCTGATCTAACTCACTGGGCAATTGCACAGTTGTTCGATCCAGTGCCAGAGAAGCCTCACCTGACCTGAGGGGGTTGCAGAGATTGCTTCCTTTCAAGGAGCATCCTGTAGCTGAACCGGCTGAAATATGAAAAGAAACCTTCACATGCTTGGGAACTGTGCTGGAGGATAAGGCTTGCTTTGCGGGGAAAGCCTGCCTTCCTAAATAGAAGGTTTGTGGCTCTAAATTTAGTTTTCATCAGATTACAATACAAATATAATATCATTGACTCCAAACAGCGGTGCCCATTTCTGTGGGTCTTTTAAAATTATTCTTCCTCCAAGTTTTATTGTAAAATGTACATACATAGGTCTTATCATCATAAATAGTGTGTCACTATTTATTAATTTATGATTTCATTAAATAGCATTTAGTTAAATAGCAAGTAAAAGCAAGTACAGAAACAAACACAAAGTATACTAATGGAGAAATGCTCAATACCCTTCTGAGCGCAAAATTGTGAGATTTCACTCAAGTCAGTTAAGGACACCTTTTATCATTCTGTCTACAGAATCTTATTTTATTTGTAAACTAATGAGGATGTAATATTATTATCCCTGGTCTTTAGATTTACTGTTGAATCATTACCTGTGGCTCTAGTAGAAAATCCCAAGCAGTTAATACTTCTGTCAAATGCCTTTTTTACAGCTCTGACTTGTAAAGCATCTATCCACTCTACCAGAACCAGAAAGGGTAACCTGCAGAAAATAGACAATGACAGCTTGATTATTGATTTAGGGGGGGGGGGAATTATGATGACAATGAAGGTTAGTTTACTGTTGTCAGCGTCCTTCATAGATCTGTGACAAAACAGGTTTAACACTCAAATAATAGGAAAATCCGGTAGAGAGCTTCATTGCAATTTACATTAGTGTGATATGATTTGATCCTACAGTTGCATTCACAAAACACCTGAGCCATGACACTAATGATTGCATTCTCTGCCCGTTAATGCTAATGTGTATATTAATGAATCTCCTTTCCCTCTGATCACTGCTCTGAAAAGAATAAAGGAAAGATATAATGTTTTCTGGTATAAGACCATTTTAAAAAAAGAGTGAAATTGCATACAAAAATCTGTTAATGCGTTTATATTTTTTTACCAGCCATATGCCTCTCAGTAACTAACACAAATGCCCTTGTATATTCTGTAATAAGACCATCTTTGGAAAGAGTAGTTACATGTAAAATGTGTTAATGCATTCTTGTTTTTTTTACCAGCCATATGTCTCGGCAGCTACCATCCCTGCCCTTTCATCTTTATATTACGTATTTCATGTTTAGAGTTTCTTTTTCTTAGAGCTCAGGTACGAACCTGTCCTTAAGCAGTGCAAAAAAAAGAAACTAAATAAATAAGAATTACACTTCGAACTTTTGCTCTTTGTGAATTGTATGTGGTGCACACAGAGGAAATTGATAGTCTGCCTCGGAAAAGGCCAAAGACTGCATAAACTCCCAGATAAAAATGTCTATCACATTCAGCTCAGGTGGTCACTTAAGATGAAGAGGGAAGCTACATCAGCATAACAGTGTGCGGAAGCTCACCTGCGGTTTGTGTGTTTGCACTGTGCTGATTGAGACACTGGGGAACTGAAAGTCATTCAGACACAAACACCGAGATTCATCAATTAAATATAAACCATTCAAACAAACGCAAGGAAAACAAAGCTTTATGCTGCTAGATTCACATTTTGCTGTATGTTTTCTCCATGATTGCTTCTCTTTGCCGAGAAGAATAAGCACTTATGACTGGGAAAACTTGGAGCTAGAAAAACATTTTTGAAGTAATTTATAAAAACTGTTGGAATTCATGCTCCTGTCTGTCAACTGCATAGAAAAGGCACCAAAACAAAACAGACTTGTACCTGCTGTGATTCTTTTTTATTTAATGCTGCAGTTGAAGGGGCTAAGGAAATATTAAAAAATTATGTAGTATTTAACAGATGATAGGATGAATAAATTAAAACCAGTCAAAATATTTGTAATGTATTCACTGTCCTAATAATATGACTAACTCCATATTTATATAATTTTTATTATTGGCTTACATTTCTGAAATGTGGAAACATTTGAGGCTTATTCTCACACTTCAGAAATGTCCAAGCATTGTGTAACATATTCTTATGTAATCATTATTTATGGAAAATTTAAAGAATTAGTAATACGAATCTGGATATGACTGAAGCATTTTGAAATGAAGATCATTTTGCCAAAATGATATTTTAGAAAGTGTTTTGCGTGACATAAAACAATGTAATTCTTCTGTCTCTAAAACAAATGGCTATTCTTTTTAAATTGTCTTTGCTGGTTTCCCTACCTCTGCAGTAATTTTATTAGTTTGTAACACATTGCTCCCAGGATAGCACCAGATGGATCTGAATATATGATGGCTTTTTAACAATAGTCTGTCATCAGTGACTGCTCCTCTAAGTGCTCTTTCCTTCATTCAAAAGTTAAATGGACTCTTAAAGCATGAGAAAGAATACATATGCATCTGTTATTATACGAGCATTAATAAGATAGAACTTGCTAAGAATCAGATAAATTACAGCCAATCATATGAATACAGTTGTTTGCTTAAATCTAAGAGGACACAGATTTCTTTTTAATGCACTGTGGACATCTGCCCACACCATGGTCTGTTTCTTTACTGCTTTTCTGTCACAGACAGTTTTTGCCATTACATTTAGCAGCAATGAATAGCCACAGTAGTTGTTTCACTATGCATTAAACTATCTGTCATATATGAAAGCTGGCAATTTATCCACCTGAACCAAAGAATTGCTTGCCTCTCTGCACAGATGTGCATGCAAAATAAGCTATCTTCACTTACCAAGCTTGATCTCCTACCAGAAGGAGAGTGGTCTTTTGCCAAAACGGAAATGAAAATGAATTTCAAGGCTCCAGTAGGGATAACTTTACAACTCTTTTGTCTTCAATTATATTAGCAGAAATACCTACTGATTTATTTGAAGAAGTTTTTTGAATTGAAGCCCAGAAAGATCACCTGCTTAAATATGTGGTTTTGATACAACAAATGCACTGCACTTTGAAGATACTGAGATTTCACATGGAAGACACTGTTAGTTGAACATCTTGCTTGCCTCCTCCCATTTTCCTACTAACAGAAATAGTAGTATTTCTGCCTACACATGCAATGCTAAACAGTTTATCAAAATGCAAGGAGCAGGTGCAGTACCTGGTGGCATCATTTTTCAGGAGAAATAAATAGTACTCTGAAATGATGAAACTTGTCCCATCAGGCCCCACTATCTAATATCTAAAGCTGACTTCATTTCCAAAGGATATATGGCCTCATGCGAAAGAATCCTCTTATTTAAAGAAACCTACAGAGGAATATTGCAAGGAATATTTTAGGATGTACTTTTAGTGCCATGACTACTAGGATAGGGATAGAATGAGACACTCTTCTTTACAGAATAATAAACTGACTCCCTCATTATTTAAAAATATGCTCCTTCTCAAACCGTACCTTTGTGGTACCATAGAGACATCCAGATAAATATACAAAATCCTCATTCACTGTTTCTTTGGTATATGACAGATGCAAATCTGCCGTGGATGTGCACCTTAGGTCTGGAGTTGTGCTAGAAACATCAACTGGTATCATTCCCCAACCCAACTCAGTCCATAGAAGTAAATCAAGTTGGTCTCTATGGTTTGTAGTGAGCCAGTTTGATTGGTTTGGGTTTTGGTTCCCCCCCGCCCCAAAGTTTACTTAATAACAAAACAGTTCTTGTTTTCTGCAGATTCTCTCTGGTTCCATTTAAAAATCATCACACAAAGCCAGCCTATTCTGGGAATTCTGGTTGGAGGAACTACTAAGTCAAAACCATAAAACATTCTCTTAGCCCTCACGATCTCTCATCAGAGCCTTCCCTCTAAATCAGTTTGGGAAATCAGATGAACCCCACAGGGTGGTCTGGCATTAGAAAAATTTTTCTGTTCACCACCCCAGAATCCAAATCAGTTTATACAAACCAATTTATAGTCTGGTAAAGCTCGTGAGAAGTGATCTTCCAACTGATTGAGTTCATTCCCATCTAATACTACTTTCCAACAAAAAATTTCCTATTCTACCAAGGAAATAAATTCAAGGATAAGGAGATGACCCAACTCAGTAGTAGTTAGTAGTTGTAGTGTATTCTACATTGTTCTTCTACTTTGTAGTTTCACAGTTGTGGAGTACTTTATGTAAGTAATTTTTGAAATTCATCCAACACACACACATCAAATGTTATAAGAAAAAGGAGACTTGACTAGGAGTACAGTTTGATCTGATTTATAACAGAGTGCTTGAAGAATTATGAAAGGAGTTTAAAGTGGCTTGATGTAAATTTCTATTGAAAAGTATTGACAGCTGGACTTGATTTTCTGTTGGGGTTTTTTAATCACTGAATTTTACTTCCATTGCACTATTGCCTTTGATCCAAGGTAGTCAGCATTGAATGTCTCTGAATACGTCATTTAAATTTTAAAATAATAAGACTGTCAAGTCTGAAAGAATTCTTTTGCAGAGTATCTTAAATTTGACTTTTTATGAGAATTACTTACGTGGAAGTGACAGATAATAAATGACTTGTGCTGTATTTTTATTAGGTTTTAAACAGCTGAAATATATTGCTAGCTTAAAAAAGTATTTCTTAAAACTAAAGGGTGAGCAGGTCCATTTACTGTGCTGGAAGTGCACTGTGTTATCGCACTTGGGAGAGCTGGGAAGTGACCTTGGGATTCTAACACAGTTCTCCGCTGAGAGCCAGTTCTGTGCTATACTTAGCACTGCGGCTTTTACATCAGATTTACGGACAGGTTAATAAAAAGTAAGTACTCTTGATGTAATGCACTGGCTTTGGTTGTATGAATGAAGGCCACGTAGATCAGTGGGAGTCTTCTTGCAACAGATCTGTGGGATCGGATCCATCTCTAGGGACGGAGAATTGTCTTCAGTATTTAGAAGCCATAAGCTACTTGCAAAGATTATGAAGCTCAGAGAGGAAGGACAGAGTTGAATTTGCATGTACTCCAAAAGAAGAATAAAAGATATTTTGCAACATCTACAACTCCTTAGTTTTAACAGATGTAGTTAAAATGCTGTGGTGTTAGTGATGCCATGAAAAAAAAATCCCTTCAAAAGTAACTGGCAACAGAGCAGCTAAGATAAAAAGTCATTTAGAAAAATTTAAGAACATTGTGCAAATAATAACTAACAGTGTTTCTTTTGACTTCTAGACATTTCTTTCTTCCTCTTTTCTACCAGTTTGCATGGAGCCAATCAAAACACATTTCCAATATAGGCGCACAGTTTTCATTGAGATGTTTCCCAGACTAGTGTCAAAACTTTAATTTTCCATTTAATATAACACACTAGTATTATTCACTAGATAATAATGAACAAAATGTTAATTAAATAAAAAAACCTTTTGCAGATAATTGGTAAAATAAGATAGAGGTTTACATCATCAAAACTGCAAGCTTCATTCAGGTCTACAGTTCTGTATATGATAACATTCTTTGCAAAGAAATGAGAGTGTCATCTTTCAAAGGCCATCAGGTTAATAGTGAGAAGTACAACTCTAATTATTTTTTAAAATACTGCTCAAAGACTTTTTTTTTTTTTTTTTTAATTCTAAATGCAAACATCAGTATCTTCTTTCTAATTGGTCATTGGTGGTATGTCATTCTAAAAATGCCAGTCTCTTAGTTTGTGTGGAGTCTTTTTTGTGTTCAGTTTCACAGCTGATCATATGAGTTTCTTTGTTAGTCAGCCCAGGTAAGAAAAATTGGCTTACATCCCTTATTGATTCTGCATTAATACAGCACTAGAAATGCCCTCGGCTGTTTTACAATTTGGTCTTCTGTTATTATCAGCAACCACATAAGATCAGCCCCTGAAACGTTATCAAAATTTATCTTATTTTGATCTTTTTCTTCATAAGTCATATTGCTTTTCCAAAACTAATTTTCTGATGTTTTGCAATAATTGTCTCATGATGTCAACACAACTGTAAAGGGCTTTATTGCCAGCGATGTGAGAAGAGCCATATCCAACTTCACATTTCCAGGAAGTATTGGTAATGAGCATTTGGGGGAGAGATGGGGGAGGGGATGAAGCCTCGTCAGCTTTAATCATTTTAATGGACTCTGTTGAATGGTAGGACTTGAGTACCATGACTGGCAATTGTCACTAAACCAGAGCTGTTTACTCTAGTTGTACTTGATTCATTATTAGTAATTTAGGTTCAGGAGAAAATGGTACCTTCTAGAGTGTTTGAGATTATACTGGAATAAACAAGGTAGTGACTTCTCTAAGCCACTGTAAAGGCTCAGTCTTGGTAAGGACTGAGTCAGGTGTTGTAAGTTACCTGTGATGATAAGGCTGGGTAAACACCATGTTCTGGAAACTTGTTGGCTGAAGACCTTAGAAGGAAGATTTTTCTGAATAAGATATCTTTAGAGAAATTTGGAGAGAACTGAAAGGAAGGAATTTAAGTTCCAATTGTAATGAGAAACAGTAAACGTCATGGGTTTTGCAATTTTTCAGTAATGCAAAATAGGAGTGGGAGATAAAAGTGACACATATATATTTTTTATGTTAGTCTGGTGTTTGTATGGTAGGGAGTTCTTTGAAAATATCAATATTGGTCATGTATGTTATAAATTCATGTAACCAGTAATACGAGCATAAATTTAATGCTCTAAGTTTTTTCTAATTTCTTTTTCCTAGAGCTCTTGAACCTTTTCAGTCTTGAAACAAATATTGGAGGATTCAATGGAGTTGCAAAAGAAAGAAAACAATAGATGACAGAAAATCTATTTTGATCCCTGCTAATCATTACCGTGCAGTATTTTATCATTGTTTCACACATGAAATTTTTGACTTTTAGAAATAAAGTTGCTGTGGTGAAGAATTATAAGGACAGAGCATGGTATTTTCCCCAGTAGAAGACACTGAGTAGAAGGTTGCCGACTTTTTTCAAAAGGACATTTTCTTCTTCATCACTTATAAGGTAGCTTTTTGTTCTAAATTCATAGATTGTCATTGCCTTATAAATTTTTGTTGCATTGATTCCTGTGACTCAGTAATTCCAAGGAGAAAGGTGAAGGTAAACAAATACCTGTTTGTCCCCAAAGTGAAAGAATGAACTGGAGAGAGAGAACCAGATGCTAGAAACCTATAACTATTTGATGTTTAAACTTGCATCTTATTTTTTTCTTTTACACTGCATAGCTCTTACCAACATAATATGTCCACTTTTGATTTCTGGCCCTACTTTACTCAGTATTATCCCATTACTCTTCCATTTTCTAAAAATTTATTTCTGAGAACCTCTTCATTCTTCAGCGTCTGACCATGCAAAGTGGCCGTCAGTAACAAGCACTCAGTTTCTTTTCAGATCCTTCCACGGTGCACCTCCACATTCTCCTCAGATACCGAGGTTTTAATTCCCTCTCCACCAGCATTGCTGAAACAGAAGGAAATAAAACACAGCAGCAGATTTAGGATTTTCTTCTGCTACATTCTTCTTGATTGTTTCTGTTTCTTTCTTCCAAATGTCCTAACTTTGTGTTGACAGTCAGAACATCGAAGTAATCTTCCTTAAAAAAATAAATCAAAACTAATAGATGTTCTGAACTAGCTACTGGGCAGGCGAAGTAGGTTTCAGCACTTTGTGCTAGAGTGGATTTGCACTGTATTTATACTGTATTGATTCCACTTTTGGAGTTTTTACTGCTTGTTTAGAAGGGCCTGAATGCATTTCTTCCCTTAGTGAATACAAGTAGGTTTAGTAATCTGACTTTTTTTTTTTTTTTCCTTGCCCCCTCCTCTCTCATTTTCTGTATCAGTCACTAGTAACACCAGGACATTGTCCCAGTGAGCTGTTGCCCATGCTTGTCCTGTGCGTGTGCTAAAACTCCCACTGTAAAACTGCAAGGATTTTTCTTCTATTACAACACTTTCTATTTACTGTTATATTGACAGGGATCTCATTGCTTGAAGAGGGCACGGTTTAGGATCCACTTTATAATATTGTATTATGCCTAGGATTAGATAATCATGTTAGGATATTACCTGCTATAGCAGAGAACTAGTGTTTTGTCAAAACATTTACGGTATAGCAGAGAATTAGGATTCCATTAGAACCTTTAATCTTTACTTTATATGCCTCTGAAAAATAAAGGTATGTTCTGAATTTCTTTTTCAACTAGACAACTATCTAATGTTTACACATATTTCTGTTTGGCTTTACTCAACATTGTCTAGCATAATAAGACATAGGCACCCTTTGATACTACAAATCTGTGCTAGAATTCTGATGTGAAGCTGCACCAAAGAGAACAAACCAAACACCCTCTTTTCCTCTGACATAGAAGATAGTATCGATATTTAGGCTTCCAGCTTCATCAACAATTATAAGAATTTTTTTAGAAAAATAATACTTCTCCTTCCTAAATCTGTTAGACTGAACAATGATACAAGCTGAAAAAAAGAGCAGGAATGAAGAGCTACTTAATCTTTCTTTCTCTTTTTTTCCTTTCTCAATCCCCACCAACCTCTTACAAACTTGTTTGATCATTTATTGCAAATTAGAAACATCACAAACTTTAATCTCTGGCTCATAAACAAATTAAACTCTACAAACATGTAGGTGGGATTCAACATTGCTCATTATAATGTCACCTTTTTCCACTTTAAATTCCTAAACTCATTCTGTTTTTGAACTTGCTAGACTACTTCATCCAAAGAGGTAAAATAAATTCCAGCTACATTTTCTGCATGGACAAGTAGTAGCATTTTGAGCGCTAAATTAATATTTTCCTTTGTAATCAAATATCTTGATTCCATTTATGCATCCAATAGAAACTGAAATAAGTAATTTAAAATCAACAGCAATTTTCTTTAGAACTATTACATACTCTTGCAAATTCACTAGCCTGATGTTCCTCTACTGAAGTTTCATGTAAATAAAACAATCTGATTTAGAAGCAGGTGAAAATGGGAGCGTACGTATACCATCATGTATGTATCATCCTCAAAGAATAGAACAGATCCTCTTCTGTACAATTCTACTTTTACCACAGTGTGACATGAATCCTTACAGAACAACTTTCCCTTTGGCTTTCCTCTTCCTTGATAGTTTCTTGGGTTATTCCATTGATTCCTTCCAACTTTTATAGAGGGCAGAATTTCTCCATTTAATAGCGCTTTTTTTTTTTTTTCCCAATCTGTTTCTCTGTCTACCTTATTTAAGAAGAGGGAAAGAAAGATCCATGCCCGCCCAGCCCCCCCCCGGCCCCGCAAGCAAGAACAATGGTGTTTTTACCAAGAAATTTTGGACTCTGAAAGATGAGAATCCAGTGAGTTAGTAAATCTTCTAGCTATCTGTGTTTCCTATATAGCTTTTTACCTTATAGTAAAGGATTCTCTGAACCCAGTAAATAATAATACTCTGTAACTATATATTTGCAGTTCTTCAATGAGAAGAGCTACATCTCCAAGGGACCTTCTTAATTTTCATGTTTTATAGAATAAGTTCAATTGACGCTCTGGTGTTTGGCTACAACTCACATTTTATTTAAATCTGAAGTGGGTAAATGATCTGGAAGCTGTACTTATCTAAAAATTGTCAATGGCACACAAGTCTGCTGGATCATGAAAACTCCCCGAGTTTGCAGTTGCAAGGCTCCATATTGTATGCATCCACCTTCTAATTGCTGCAGAAAAGTGGATTAGATATTCTACCACTACAAGCTGTGTTTGGGAACAATGTGGTTTTTCCTTAGAGAGAATCTATTGAATTTTTGTTCTTGAGGATATTAAAGGTCTCTAATGATCTCTCAAAAGTAATACAGGGCAGCTAATTATCTCCTTGAAATAGTCTCAGTTCAGCTTTGTTGAAGTACATGGAGTTCTTATTACCAGTAAGAGGACAGGGAAAAAGACATCCGAGATCTTGCCCATGAGAAATGCATATTTACTAGTGCTCTTCAGTCAACTGCTTTGATTATATGAGGAAATTTTCCCTGCAGGTCATTATTCATTATTACAGAGGAAGAAACGACCCTTTGTAGTATCCTGTAAATCAGGGGAGAGATCTTCTGTGTGATTTTTAGTATGACTATTTGGCTCTGTATAGGAGACTGACTACTGGGTCCTGAATACTTGAAGAAAAAACCCAAAACAAAACCAAAACAAAACAAAAAATGGGGTTGGAAATCCAGAGAAGGGAAAGACATATGAAACGCATTTACTGAAGGCTCTTACCTTCCTCTAGCTCTTTACCTTCTCTAACTTTGTGTGTTTAAAGCAGGCAACCTGCCATTTCTCTGCTCCATTCTGAAATCACACACAGATCCTGTCAACTAAATGAATCCCATAGAAGCTAAATTAATGTTGACCCTTCCTTGGCCTCAGCCAACAGAAGCCCATCAAGTAGCACGTAAACTACCTTTATCAAGGATGAGTTCTTTACTTTCCAGACTTTTGTGCCTCCTGCCTAATCTTTTGTCTTTGGCATCAGTATATTTCCTTTATTGCCTCCATTTGGACAAAAATACCCAACAGAGCTATCCTGTACACTAGGTATTTTACATATGCATGAGAATTGAACACATAGAAGGTAGTAAGTGAAGCCCTCTGGAGGCTGTTGAAAGTTGGCTGCTGGTGATATCTTTTAGGATACCTCCAAGTCACCAGTATACAGTGCACATAAAATGAAGACAAATTTCCCTTCACTTTCTCTGCCATTTTTCATTCATTGTGTCTTTAGGAAAAGACAGTGAGAGAAAGTGAGAAGACAGTTCTCCTGACAGATAAGAATTAAGGTGAGCACCACCAAGAAGTCATTTTTGTTCTACTCTTTGAGTAAACTTGCTCTCTTCAGAGAGAAAACTTTTGCATTCTCTGTCCTGTCAGAAGTGTTGACTGTAGCATCAGATATCAAATGATTTCTGAAGATTTTTTTTCTTTAAAACAAAAAGCTGACATCTTTTAACTGGCAGCAGAGAGTCAGAATGAAAGAAAGTTTGTTCTATATATGACAGTAATAGCTAATATTACTGTTAAATTAAAATTTACCCAGATTTAATACCTAATATCTGATACTACCTGATTAAGATAGAACTGAAAGTATGTGTTACCTGATGTGAGTAAATTAGTACTATTACTATTAAAATCTTGCTAGTATTATGCAAAAATAACTGCATGAAGTGTTTAGTCATCAGGCTTAGGAACAGAAATTATTCTAGTAAATGTAACTGCAAGGAACCAGATTTTTCTTTTATTCTTTTCCTCAAACTGAATCTCATTATAGCAAGTTTGAATTTGATAATGCTTTTAGAGATGTCATCAGGAACACATCCCAATTTGTCCTGTAAAACTGGCTAATATACATTTGTATGCGAAATGCAGAAGCAGATCTTACAAGATACACACATCCAAGAAAAGGGTGGATAGCAGTTAGTGTTACATGCATTATTTATGGCCTTCATTTGGCTTTTAATCTGTGTAGATTCTGTGAATTGTTCTGGACTGGTATCTCTGGAGCATCTAGTTTGCTCTATATGCAGAAAACAGAAGAGCTGCAGATCAGCAGTGTGTAGGGAGAGGAACGTTCATAAGTTTTTCAGGATCAAGGGAGAAATTAGGAATATAATGAAGCATTTGACCTCTAAGTAACAAGAGACAATTCGGTCCAAATCAGATGAAAATTTCCCAGCAAAAAGAGGTAGTCTTTCTGTACAAAAATTAAGCACTGTGCGTTAGAGGCCTGATACAGCCAGTCTTTCCAGAGATTTCAGGACATTTATGGTGGGATCTTGAAGATGGCCCCTGTGGTTTTGTACTTTTGTGGCATCTAGCTAGTAGTCAGGCTCCAAGAGCTGCTTTCACTAGGGCTGCGTTGTTCTGGTTTTTATTCAGTTTGAGCTATTACATGTCATAAAGTCACAACCTTTTTCTCACACCAAACATGTCTGTTCTTAGTCAAGTATGTCCTCAGCAATCCTGTCTTGTAATTAAGCTATTTAATGACCCTAAAGACTATTTGAAAACCCTAAATAATAGGTAAGCCCTTGATTTAACATAATTAAAAAATAAAAGTAAATTACTTTCCCTCAAACTCTCATGCCTTATTTTGAAACTGGCCTTAAATACTATTAGAGGTAAGGAAATGGAATGGAAAATTCTGCAATCCTTTTTACCGTCTCTGGCAGTCTTCCAAACACAAAGCCCAAAGCCAAATATTCATTTTAAGCATATTTTGTTTGGAAAAGATGCTTTAAGCAAATTAATTCAGTTTAACTCTGGAACACTTTAATAGTATGTGGCTGCTGATGTTGATTAGAATAAATATTGTGCATTTGAAACATAATAGTCTTGTCTGTACCAACACGTAGTTACTATACACTTATAAAAGGATGGAGTGGACTGACTCCAGTACTGAGAAACTTTAATAACTGCTGGAATTCCCGTATTAGTGTAAAGCATTCATTTTCTATCTGTGTCTGATTATTCTCCTTTGTGATTATGGGAACTTTTTTTTACTTCTGAGAAATTCAATCAAAATTTATTTAGATCCATCAAAATCTGTGTCCAGAAGTTGAATTTAAGAAGGTAAAAGTTTTGGAGCAAAACGACCCCCTCTCATCCACTCTGTATAGATGGCAGGTCAGATGTCTTTGATTTTCACCATCGCTTTGCAGAGTTGCCTCTGATATGGGCATGTATTTGACGTACAATTAAGCACATCTAATGTCTTCTCGTGGGAGAATCTTACGTTATGAGGATCCTTAATGTAATTTTGAGAAGCCTTTAACAACAAAAGGCTTTAGAAAGTTGCAGGAAATCATTGTTATCGCTGTGCAACTCTGTTCTGAAATCGAGTTGAGGTATAGCTTCTCCTTCAGCGGTGACCCTGCTGTCCCTCTCCTGGCCGTCCGCTGCACACACATGGACACCTGGGCTGGATCCTTGAAGTTGGACATTCACCTAAATCAGTATCCATCTGTGAAGTGAAATCCTGAGTTTTATAGCTTTGTCTATGACCCTTTCCTAAGCTTTTCTCAGTCCGTTTGGGTATGAAATAATTATTTTGATTTGCCTTGGACATCACTCTGTGTAAATCATGCGCTAACATATCAAATTACTCACCGAGGTCAATGTCAATCTCTTTGCCCCAGACAGTCAAACTGTTCCCTCTACTGAAACTTACACAGTAAAATGAAGACAGTAATGTGAATGCCACTTACTTCTAGCAGGTAATTAATATCCAGATCCAAAAAACTGAAAGGAGATCCCCTCCTTTCCCCCGCCGCCATTAAATTTTCAGATATGAATATTAAGAAGATATACTCCGTTTACAGCAATAGATATCACAGACAGCAGGCCTGCAGTTATAACTGGACAGCTGAAACCCTGGCAAATGCCCTTTTTGCTTCTCTGAAGAAAAGACGGTGGTTATCTGAGATACACGGTACATCCTGCAAGCTTTTTATGCCAGGTTCAGTTCTTTGAGGATCACTTAGCTAACTCTTCCAATGCTCTTGTCGTCAGATTGGCTAGCTGTGACCTACAGGTACTTTTGTGGAAATTAATAATTGCTATCTAAGTAAAACGAGGACAATTTTCTTCCGTTCCACAAGAATATGTAACAGGAGAGGCAAATTAAGTAACCTGATACGGTAGGTACAGACTCCAGTTTTTGTTTCAATATTATATTAAAACTTTATCTATAAAGGTTCCATTGTAAGACTTTTCTAGAAATTAAATTACTTGTGATCTTTCAAAACAGAAGATGCAAATGTAATATTAATAATTTGGGACAGACCATTCTGTCAGGTTTTTTGTGCCTTCATGTAAATATGCTTATGAATAAAATCCAATGCAAGTGAAAACCACTATTTGAACATGGTATGTTTTGAACATGCCAATATACTGAACATACTGGTTTTAAAAGATTTTTCTATAATTGGTCAGCAGCTCTTTAAGGAAGTCCATTTTTGCAGGAAACAAAGTCAGTCAGCTGAGGATACCATAAAACCAGTAATGCTATCAGGACAAAGTAGGGCTCTTATCTCAAAGGGACTGATTGATTGATAGTCATTTCATGGAAACAGTTATTTTTAGAAATTCAAATTAGTTTCCATTAAGCTATTGCTTTTAATTATAAAAAAAATAGAATTACTGAAATTGAACCCTTAACGTGAGATTTAATAAGGTGAGTATTGAAACTCAGAAGTAGTTTGAAAAATAGTTTGCTTTAAAGCTTTTATGTTGTTCTGATTTGAATAGACTCTTCCCTTTGAAATTCAAACTAATATTTTAACCAACAATAGTTTATATCTTTAAATGACCAAGACTGAAATGTAATTTCAAAGATAATTTGAGAAATGTATTTACATTAATTTGTTTTGCATTCTGAAATTTTTTTAAATACTTCCTGTTTAAAATTTGGTTTTAGAAAAACATTTGAAATGTAAAGATGATAAATTCTTTCTTGAACAACTACACAAATGATAGGGCCTGAAAAAGGCAGAATTAAGAAATAGAATGTTTGAAGTACTAATCCATACTGATCTTATGTATGATTAAAGCCCTGTTTATCCAAGCAGTTTTCATCTATCTACATTTTTGTTTAAAATTAGAGCAAAATAACTTTTTCTGCTTTTGAAAGCACTTTGTGGTGCTCTTGTCTCCCCAAAGATATTTGTGCAATGGCTTTTCAGTTCCTGCTGTCTTTTTAAGAAAGGAAATTTCAAAGTTGTGTCTGCAGATAAATGAAACACACAGGTGATACTTTTACACAGAATATCTAAAAGGTGGTTCTATGCTCATCCAGGATGAAAACCTCACTTTTGGAATTAGCTAGCCAGTGCCAAGAAAGAAACACAGTATTAAACTCAGTACAATTTTATATTAAGGTTTCAGGTTTAAGATTTAATATATTAAATTAAAATTTTCATTAGTAATACAGATTTTTAAAAAAACAACAGAGAAAACTCGTAATCAAAACCAGGAGACTTCTACAATGGGTAGAAGTTCTTCAAGTCTCAGAATTGGAGATGCAGAATACCAGTGATTCACTGTGGGTTGCATCAGGTTGTCAGGGTTTTGAGGGCTTGTGTATGGAAAGTGGGGGTGGATGCTTGTACCCACCTACATGTCTGTATACATACTTTCTTTCCTATTTCCAACTCATTATTCCATTTGGATGAATTACTTTAACATTTTTTTGTAGGCTTTGGTTTTGAATTAAGAATTAATTTTTTAATTTCACAGGTTTTTTTTCTGGATAAAGCTGCTTAGTTTAAATGTACTTTTTAAATTCTACTGCCAAACCCATGTTATTCAGATGCAATAAGAAGGTAATTTACAACTTGATTATTATTGTTTATGACTTCAGTTCTCAGTTTTTAAAGGCCATAATGTCACTGTAACCATGTAACTATTGCTAACAGATTTGGCAATTGTCATTGCAAAGAGTAATAGAATAGTATTCTGCAAGGTGCTTGAGTGCTCAGTTAGAAAGGTTATTATATGATCTTGGAGAAACATTGGGTTTCTTTATTGCCTTATGTCAATTGATTTGTTAGCTACTGGAAGAAAAGAAACAAGTTCTGTATGTTTTCTTTTGAAGGAAATGTGTTAATAGACACTTTGCTAACAGACAAGTCAAAGTGATCAGAAATTTCAAAACAGATGTTTATAGGAGAAAAAGATCAGAAAGCTGTAACAAAAAAAAATTAAAGAAAAATCACCTCCTTTTTTGCTCATGTAGTTTTTATAATGTATTGAACAGAGTGTCAAAAGCCTGAGGACAAATAAAACATGGGTGTACGGAATCTACAGACGACTCAGTATAGAGAGTCTTTAGGAGCTTATGGATATTTCTGTCAAAGAGAGGCCAAAAAAAAGCTGAAATGAAAAATGCTTCTTTGATTTTTTTTTTTTTTTTTTCTTTCCAGTTCACTCATTAGGCCACATGCAATGATGAAGTTTGTCACTAGATTCAGTGACAACGAGTTTTGGCCAAGGTAAATAAAAAAGAGTGGGAAAAGTGTTTTTATGCTGTTGCAGGTGTCAAGATGCATACAGAAAAGGGAGATGCCATTACTTCACTTCCTTGGATTTCCATATTGCTTGGAACGCTTGCTTTTGATGAGCAAAAGTTCTTAAAGATGTTAAGTTGCTGGGACACACTGGAATTTTTTCACACGGAGGAAAAAAAATACTTGGAAGTTAAATAGAAAGTAAATTATCAGTATTCATTGTGGAGGAAGTGACTACAAGTTTCCATGGAGAGTGCCTATGTTGGATCCATATTCTAAAAATCATTTAGAATAAAGGTGCAAATAGTGAGAAGACATAAGTTTTTTTTGATGATACTATGAATGTAAAGGCAATGGCCAGTTGTGAAATGCTGCATAACTTTGTGCTACAGAATATAAAATTCAGATTCAGTGAATATGAAGCACATAACTGGCTGAAGAACAACCTTCTTTTGCTTTCTTTAATATGAAATTTTTATTTTTTGTTGCATCTAAAAGTAATTTAGAAGATTGCCTTTTAAAATCTGTCATTGACATGTAGTCTTTAAGATCTTCAATTGGCGAAATGGGAATTTTTAATCAAGAAATGTAAACAAACCAACTGATCAAGAAAATGAGAGATAAAATTTAATGTTTATAAATGCCTAGTGAGAAAGAGCTATTCTAACTTTACATATACAATAAAGAATATTTTTATACTTACCATTCACCAATTAATAATAACCCTTCTGTGAAAATACTCACTAAATGCCCAGGCCAAACAAACAAAAATCAAATCCTAGGAAACAAGGAGGACAAGATAGGGAATATTATGACGATGATGATGCCAGGCCACAAATATTGTGTCCAGTTTTGTTTCTTGGGCTCTTAGCCCTCTTCTCCAAAATTTCAGAGAAACCTGGGAGAACTGGTATTTAAGGACAAGCACAAATATGTCTTTTTTTTTTTTTTTTTTTTTTTTTTCTCTGTACAAAGAGTAGCCCCATGTTCCGCAGCTCTCATGGTTTAAGGAGAATCCTACATGATTGGGTAGAAAGGGTAAGAGTAGATAGTGTATATTCATAGTGGATGGAGTTGACCATGACATCTCACAGATCTGCAGAAAAAATTTGAGAGAAATGTTTTGGAGAACATTTCAAGAATTGCATAAAACTTTTTTAATATAACAATTCACTTTTCTGAGAATTCACTTTTCTGAGTCTTGCCCTATTCATTACAAAAAGGAATAGAGCAAAGAATATGGTGAACAACTGTGAAACTTCTGTTTTCTAGAGGAAGCTGTAGATAGTATTTGATAAAATTGCATGGAAAAATTCGAGAAACAGATTTTAAATAGGCTGGTTTAAATGTTTCTCTTCACAGCACTGATCTAGAATCTGGGCCAAGCCATAGGTGAAATTGTCTCAGAGTCTAGTTACATTTTACATTGTGTTTGGCAGCAAAATTTAGTTTAAGAAGTTTTCACTTCTTTAAGTCTTCGTTTCCTACTTCAGTGTCTGCTTCCTGACCTATCATCATTTTGTTAAGGCCCTCCTTTTTTTTCTTTTTAACTAAGACTTCACACAAGTGAAGGATATTACACGTATCTATCTAATACTTATTTCCTAGAGACTTGGTTAAAAGTCACACTCTGTACCACATAAAAATAGCTGAGTACTGTGAGAGAAAGGTAGGAGATAAGAATGATCCAATACAGCTAGTAGCTATCTATAAACCAATTGTGAAGTTCTTACTTTTGTATCAAAGGAAACAAAAATACCAGCTGGGTTTGATTTCATTTTTTGTCCTAATGTTGATAAATTGAGAAATAGGGTTTTTTTGTTTGTTTAATAGTACTTTCCCACTTTGAAGCTCGCAGTGCAGTAAAGTCTCATCGCTTCTATTTCTTCAGACATCAAACCTTGTGTCTTCAGTCATCAAGCCCATATAATACAGAGGAATCTAGACAAACTGGCACTATAAGTCCAGTATCTGAGTTCAGTCATCACGAAGCAGCTTGAGGGATCAGAATTTTACGGGTAAATATGACTTTCAAATCTTGATCTGTGTTAATCAAGCACGAAGTGCCATTATTGCTGTTTTCTGTGAATGATCTCTCTGTGGCTGAGTTCTTGTGGTCCAAGCTGTTAATGAGATACCAGGGGTAGGAGTAAGCGTAGGCAGACTGTGCGATTGCAGTTAATGTTGACAGACTACAAGGCAAGCGGGCTAGAGCTGTTCAGCATTTATGGTAATATAAACAGGGAAATTAGGTAGGTTCCCAGTCCTAATGGCAAGAAATGTTGGGAACAAGGCCAATTAACGGGGGATTACAACCTCCAAAGGCTGGTGATGGGTTCTACTCAGTGAAATACCAGTAATGAAGAGGAGGGTTTTATCAGATGATCCAGTCATCTGGGTGACTGAATACAGTGAGAAAAGGGCTTGAC
The DNA here is from genome assembly GCF_900496995.4 of Aquila chrysaetos chrysaetos. Lineage (NCBI taxonomy): Eukaryota > Metazoa > Chordata > Aves > Accipitriformes > Accipitridae > Aquila > Aquila chrysaetos. The sequence goes on along the minus strand of NC_044024.1, from coordinate 4,530,154 downwards.
TTCCAGGCTAGTAGACAAAGACAGCAAGCATAGGCAGTGTGTGAAACTATTGAAAAGTGAAAAGTGTGTAGTAGGTGTAAAGAGCAGTTTATTTTAGGAACAGAGAAGGTGAGAAAATTCATTTAGAAAATCCGAAAAGAATCTTGTGCTGTCAAGCAGTAAAAACTGATAAACACTTTATACTTACAGACTTTTTAATTTATAAAAATGTTTGTATGCAGTGCTCCAGGCACATTTATAATCCTCTCTTTTAGCACATATAAAAATGTAAGTTGACCCAGTGTCAACATCTACCAGTCTGTTAGCAATGGGAGAAGTGATCAGCTTTTCTGTTTTCATGGGTTGGCTGTTAAAAATCCATGTATAATGTAACTTTCTTGAACATTGTGCTTCCCTGATATGTAGACACTCTTCATGTAAAACTTCAGGTTGAATCATCTGCAATTTTAAGAATATCCTTGAATTGTCTTATTTCTTTGTATAAATATAACCATTAAATACTGGATAGAGTTATGGAAAAACAGTCACAGGAGAGTGTTAACTTCTCTTTGTTATTCTCAACACAAGTCCTTGTGTGCCAAAAATAACAATAACCATAGCTCAACAAGGGTGTCATAAATTTTCTGGCAAAACAGTTGGGAAGGATACACACTCCAGTTTAGGGAGATTTTAATGAAAAATGATATACTAAGGGCAATTTCTCTTCTATAATGAGGGAACTTTCAATTTCCATTGATCTCAGCTGTAGATGTATCATATAAGAATCTTGTAAATAACGAGATTTAAAGCATTAAGCTAAAGTTGACATTTTCTCTCTTAAATTTAGCTGTAACTTGTCACCCTATTTATATACTTCATAAAGCACTAGGCAGCTTTGCATGAGACTATTCCCAGTAGGAGATCATAGAAAACTCCATCTTCCAAACACTCTTACTCAAATCACAAAAAAATGCAGTGTTTAAAAATAATTTTAGCCATGTTTTCTTCTTAAGCATCCTTCAGTTGCTTTTAGTTGTACCTAAATTCACCTAAGTTATGGTGGTTCTTTCTCTGTTCCTCATCATCTAGAGTGGTCCTATTACACTTGTTAGTTTTCTTTCAAGCCCTGGTTTCTACAAAATATATTAAAATCTGTAAAGAAATACTTACCCTTTTCCTAAGGTGCTGTGTGATGGTCAAGGAAAGAGGAAAAAGAAAAGAGCACAGAGTAAAAGATTATGGTCTGACTAGTAAATATTGCAAAGATTTCTGTTTTCTTGCTCATATTCAGTTTTTAATGGTTAATTGAAAGGGGTGATAGTGAAACAGTCCTTGTTAATCAAGAGTTAGAAGCCACGGAGTGCTATAAGGTATACAGAGAAAAAAAATAGCAGTTGCAAGCAAATCCCCTACCACTCCTGGCAATATGGAGAAATACTGCATATGCTGGAAAAGATTCAAATGGTACTGTATATTAAAGAAGCATGGACAAACTGCAAAATGACCTTTGCACATAATCATGGCAATCATAAAGAATCTAGTTGTATGATACTTAATAGATTTCCTAAAGATAGTAGGGGAAAGGAACCCCCTGTGAAATAGTGAAAATGAGAATCATTAAGACAAAGTGGGAAAAGGAATTATGAAATATATGCACATGAGAATAACACAGAATGACACAGAAGCAGGGAGTTTTGGTGTAGACTTTTAACTGTTGACTTGTGAGTATTCCAGAGGGAATTCTTCAGATAAAAGGTAATGTCAAAGACCTATGGAAACTGAAGAAAGAAAATCAGGCAGTTTATTAAATTAGTTGTAAACATAGCCATTATGCTAAAACTCCAAAGAATGTAAGAAAATGTGGAGGGTTTTTTGTGTCAGAAGATATTTCCAGAGCAAATCCAAAGTACTTTTTATAAGCACACAGTGATGAAGGCAACTGACCCAGACGAAGTAACGTTCAAATAGCACATGATACTGGAACAGTTGATATCAGAATGTGCAACAGATAAACTGAAAGTCTGCAAATGAATGGTTTGCTTTTGTCTCTGAAAGACTTTAAGGAAAGAAACCTTAGTTTATTGTCACTGTTAAGCATTGAGAACGTGCACGTTGATCTTACATACAAAAAGACAAAACTAAAACAGATTTGAGGGGGTACACGCAGGCAGGTAACTCATCGTCAGTCTTTGCGCTAACAGCTAGTTTCATGAAGAGTGCATACACTGCAGATATAAAGTCAGCATGGATACAGGTGTGTTGCTGTTATCTTCATAAAAAATGTGTTTATAAGAATTGGGAGCCTTCCAGTAACTGATTCTTTTAAGATGCAAAACCCACAGTGTCTGGTACATTAAAAAAAATCCACAAATGGGAAGGAGTCTCTAAGAGCTGCAAAACATGACAGCAGCTAGCCTCACATAGAAAGAGAAGAATAGATAGATTTGAATAATGCCCTGGTATTTAGAGAGAAAAAGTAGAGCTCTACAGCTGTGTAAGAACCCCAAGACATTATTTAAAAAACAAAACCAAACTTTGATTTGCCAAGAGGAAGTAGAAGTGAAACACTACTGGGCTTTTCAGCAGGTTAGGTGGCTTCTCCAGGTTTTTGGCAGGTCTCTTTAAGGGAAAAGACCACTTTCACATTGCCCATTATTTCTTCCCAGCTGCCTTTCATAATGTTATGTGCTTGAAATGCAAATCACCTGGGATGGCAGCCTTGGACTGGTGCGATGTGGGCCTTATTTGTACAGAGCAGCGCTGCTCTTGAACATCAGTAAAGATGGAGGAATTCAATGGAGAATTAATAACCTCAGACTGAATTAGACCAAATTTCAATTTTAGCATTTTATTTTGGAAATCCATTAACCTCAAAGATGTTAATGTACTGGAATCTAAAGATAAGAACAGAGTTCAAAGCTGTTAGAAATACTGAACTATGTCAGCAGGTTCTGTTAGTGTTGTAATAAAATACGAATTTGCCTAAAACATTTCCAGACGGTCACCCTTGTGACAAGGAAGCCAAAGAATGAAATTCAATGATTTAAAGCATATTTCTGCTGGTTCCATCGTTAACCTTTTTTTTTTTTTTTTTAACCCATCGGTAGCACTCATACATATCCTACAAACATAACTAGGAGCAGCAGAAATAGAGTATTACAGAACATATTATTTGTCATTTTTGTACATCAAGAATTAAGCCAACTATAGAGAAAATTAGTGCAAAATCAGGATAAAAATATTAACTTAAGCATATAAATGAGCAAGATTTAATAATTCCATTTAGAAGCAGAAACTGATCATGTGTTGTCTTCTAATATTGGATAAACACTGGATAAACATATGCTAATATTGATCATAAGAAGTGCCCTGTCTCTTGTCTGCTGAAAGGACATTTCCACTGCAATAGTTGGGGAAGATTTCTGAAATGCCTTGAGAGATTGGTCAAAATACGTTATGCCTCTACTAATGCAATCTGCAGAGTTACTGACTCAGGTATTCGTATTAGTGGTAGATTGTTTCTGTTGTATTGTTTTCATTAAGAAGCTTGAAAGAGAGAAAGAAGTAATTTAAAAGTAAAACTTCCATGAGGTATGGTGATTACACAGTAATGCTAATGTCTTTACGAGTCTTTATTGTAACTTTTCATTACCTTATTGAGGACTCAATATTGAAACCAGGTTTCTTTTTAAAAAAAAGATAATTCTATTTTTACGGAGCTGTGCAATCTGGAAAAGTACTATTGATAGTTGTGAACAAAAGGTTTACACTATGGTAATATCATATCAGGTTATTGGTTTGCTGCATCTGGTTAATGCAATAGTACATCCTTATGAACCCACAGGCTCCTGAGAGCTCTATTACTGCATTGTAATTGTAGATTTCAGAGGTAACATGAGAAATTATTTTTACTCCCTTTATTCACTTCCTCCCCATTCATAAAGGCTAGAACTTTAAATTGTCATTAAACTTAAAACAAACAAACAAAAAATCTGATTTGATTATGTGTGTTTAGGACCTGGGGTTTTATGACTCGGTCTATATACTCTTTCTCTACTTCTGACCACGGAATAAAGTGTGTGCTGAAGTACAGAAATTTAATCTCTGTCATGTCACATGCTAACCTTAGCTGGCTAGCTGATATGCACAGAGCCAGAATCTGCCTATAATAGCACCCAGGAGTTAGTGAATTAATCTAACCTGATGAAGTGTGTCTCCTCAGTGCATAAATCAGCTGGAATAATGTCATTGATATGGAAGGAGGATGTGGAGAAAAAGAAGTTTGAAATGAGCCACAGCTGAGAGAAACCTGCTAATGGATAGGTCTTAATATTAAGTAACTGGGAGCAGTCAGTGGGAGTCAATTGGGGCTGTTTGATTTCCTCAAGGTTCTGTGCTATGTACTTTTTATTTAAAAAAATAGTTAAGTAATATATACTGCAGTATAAGTGAACCATGGCTGTTTTCATCCACGAGTTCCTTGTGTGTAATATGAATGTTTATATTTGCAATACCTTTTTAACACTTCAGTATTTCGAATCACACCCATCCTGACTCCAGTTGCCACTTAGGTGTATTTTGACATTATCATAGAAGAACCAGAAGAATGCAAACTATCAATAGGAAAATAACAGTTAAACACTTTGGCAGTTAAACAAATTATGTGCAATTTATATAGCAAATTATTCTAGTAATTTACACAAATCTGGCTAATTCAGAACTCTAATACTCTTCCTATAGAAAGGTTAGAAAATTCCATACACCTGTGTTACTGCAAGGGGAGTGTGCATAAAAAAGGAGGGATTGCAGAAACCACCAGTCAGTTCTATATCATGTTTTGGTACTTTAAATAGTTTATGCATTCCAGCAAATTTACTGTACTACCAAAGCTGGATAATTTGGATACTTTTCTAGTTCAGGCCATCATTAGATGTTTATTAGTATAAAGTCATTATTGCTAACTATTACTTTAAGAATGAATGACCACACAGGAGACAAAGTAATTTAATAAATGTAAAATTTTAGACTATTTTATTCCCCACAGACAAAAATTGGTCTTTTCTCTGTGGCTCACAACAGGTTTAATGGATGCAGAGAGAAGACAGTGTGCAATAAAGTGTGAAGCAAAACATTAAATGCAAATAAATAGAAGAATTTCTCCTCAGTTATTATAGTTTCAAGCTTTTAAATGGCATGGCATGGCATCCTAAATTTATATTATCATAACAGTTAAGCGTGCAAGGTTCTCCAAAGCTCACCCAAAGACTAAGTGGTGTTAGAAACATGTATTCTCATAGCAACTGTTTGTGCAGCAGAAGCAATATGTTAAAAAAGAAAAATTCATAAAATTTAGATAGAAGTTATTTCCTTTTATGTAGTGAGTGACAAAGCAGAATTAAGAACTTTGGTCCTGGGTTTTCTCTCAGCTTCAATGGGTGAAAGCTTCTCCTTATGGTGTGAGGATCTGCAAGCGCTAAACAGCTGAAAACAAGAGCTTATTGGGAGCTATTAATTGAAAACTAAGGTTAAGGTTTTAAAAAAAAAAAAAAGTGAATTTATAAAGATGAAACAGTTTGCCAGGGCACTCAGGAAGAGGAAGAGAAAAGTGTGGTGGGTCGACCTCGGGCCGCTGACAGACGCCCACCCAGGTGCTCTCTGTCTCCCTCCTCAACAGGACGGGGGGAGAAAATGAAAAATCAAAAGCTCATGGGTTGAGATAAAGACAGGAAGATTACTTACCAGTTACCGTCACAGGCAAAATAGACTCTAGGGGCTGCAGGGAAATATCTGCTCTGGGCCTAGAGCATCTCCTCCCCTTCCTTCTTCTCCGGCCTTGCTGTTCCCAGGGCCTTTCCCCAAACTTTCCCCCTCACTCCTCAGTGCCAGGCAGTGTTTTGCCCTTCCTCAGAGATGCTTTCCCAGTGGCATCACTGACTCCACTGGTTGGCTCAGCTGTGGCCTGTGGTGAGACTGGCTGGAACTGGTTGGAACTGGCTGTGAGTGGCACGGGGCAGCCCCTGGCTGCTTCTGAACACAAGCTGCCCCTGCACCCCCCTGCCAACACCTGGAGACCCACACCTGGTACAAAAGGTTTGTGGAAAAAATGAAGTAAATTTAAAATTCTTCTATTACAGTATCTCCGAGACCAACATCTGTTATGCTAAAATTACTTCAAGAAGTTAAGTCTATAAAGAAGCATAAAATGTAAAATAATTTCAAAATCACTGAAACTTTTTTCTTCCTTAACAAAATCATTGAGACTTTTCCATCCCAATTCAGGGCAATGTGCATTCAAAATCTGAAATACTCAAGCCACTGGCAATTTTTCCTATAAAGCATTAGTAAAAACTAAGCTGACCATCAGAAACAAAAATTCACAGTAAGCGAAACAGAAAGAAGCGAGCCAATATAACACCATAATATTTGTTTGAAATGCGAGATGAAAGGGTAAGCGTTCGATGGTAGTAGATCCACTAGAGCTTTCCCCCATCTCTGTATCCTTTGTAGTAGAGGTACAGATTCCCCTAACTATAAGAAGTAAAAGAAGTTGTAGGTTATCACACTTCATCACTTTTTCTTTAATCTCCATGTAAAGATGATTAATTTCAAGCTCTTTCAAATATATAGCATTCACTGTGCAGGGTGGTAGAAAATCAAGACCATCTCAAGAAGCTGATTCTTACATACTGCAGAACTTTACTCTTTTTTTTCTTTTCCCGGTAGGTTTGCAGCAAAATCAGCCAAATGACATTAGCTATGCTTTAAATTTCAATTTCCACACTTCTTTCGTTCTGTATCTCACTCCTTTTTTCATCTCACCACCTAACTTCCTCAGATTTTAAGTGTAACGAATCTCAAACTCCAGTGAATAAAGGAAAATAGAAAAAGAGGAAACTATCACGAGCCTATGAATTTGTGCTTCCCAGGTTCAGAAAGTTTTCTGGGGCTTGATGATATCCAGCCATTTTTATAGTTATTAGCCAATACCGGTAGTCTACACAATCTTTCTCACTATCCATCAATAGTTACTGACCCTAGAGAATACAGTGGTGGAAGTGAAAACTACAAAAACTAAAAACTGATAACGAGTACAGATTCTACTTTCTCAAAAGGATCTGTAAAACTGTTGCCACCATCAGGGTACAAAGTGCTTTCCCTCCACAGAACTTGAATCAGATTATACCATTTGTGTTTCTGTAATTCTAGCCAAAAATGTTGGCATAAATCTTATGAGCATTGTTTAGCGTCTGTCGGCTGAGACGGGCTTATTTTTGTGAAGCTACTAAGACTGACCTTGAAAATTTAGTGTAGTCTAAGGGATGATCGTGGCTACCTGGGAAAGAGGAGATCTGGCATCTGTATGGCACATAAAAATACCCCTTATTTTTAAAAAAATGTGGAGAATTTTCTGGACACATAGGCAGAAAGTTGTATCGCAGCAGACTTGTCCTCTGATTGCAGTGAAAACATAGTATGCTTGAATATAACTGTTCTCATTTTCACATGTAGATACAATTTGAGAAGCCATGAAGATTTAAGTTGCTTGGACTGTGAATGCTTTTTGTAATCTATTTCTTAGAGAGTATGTCCCATATGCTACCTTCCATCCATGTTTTTTCATCTGCATAGCCCTTCTATTTTTGATGAGATTTATTCTTGTCTTTGAAGTGGCCATCTTATCGGGTTTTTTTTCCATCTAAAAAAAAGTTAGTAATATAGTCAAAAATCTTACCATCTGCCTCTAGCTGTTAGACTTCCACAGGATATAGTATCTGTCCAAATTTTACAGACTTGCTTTCATTTTCATAAATAACTTTTGCCTGGATATTGTATTTGGAAGACAGAAGTTACAGTTTTTCATATCTATATTCATGTATTTTAACCTTAGGTGTCTTTTTATCTTAATCTTAAAATAAAAAGACCTGCCTTCCAAAAATCCAGCTTCTCCATTTCACTATAATGTTTTTCTACAATGATTGATATATAAAAGAATCACAGCTTGTGGCCTAGGTAATCAAATATTATAGTTTTCTTCCCTGTAAGTCCTGTATATACTCTTGAAGTTTATAATGAGCGAACATTAGCCCAGAATCTTCTTGCAAAAACACCATTGTAAATACTGAGTCACTCAATTTAATGCTGGATCTTTTGTAGATTACCATGTGGGGTTATCTGTGTTTTGCAGCACTTGATATTAAATGCTAATGAAAAAAGCCTAAAATCATTACAGATATGTTACAAAAGTTTAGTGGCAGTATTTATGGAGGATTAAAGCGTCATAATGAATTGAAATAACAGAAACCCTACTTTTACTGTAAATAATCTGTATGAAGTTTAGTTTATATTAAACTGTGATGCCATTTGTGTATGTTGAGTTCCATTTGATAAGAGTTGCTTAAACCAAATGTTATTTATAAGAATATTGTATTTATACAATATATATGTGAAAACTGTATTATAAGGTGTGAGAGAACAAATATTCTTTTCTTTTTTTCTCTGGGGATAACCAGAATCAACAGCATTAGAAGTGGTTTTACACGTCAGATTTTGCTGTCCCCTTTGTTTCCCAAGATCTGCGTGCTTACTTTTTAAATTAAGGTAGCATAAAATAAATTTGCAATCTTTTTTGGACCAGAAGAACCTCATAAAAATGATCTCGCTTTGCTTCATTACAACACCTGCTTGCAATAAGATGGGATCTTATCTATTTCTGTAATAAAATGCCATGGTAGAGCTGTGCTCTTAATTATCCTGCTAAATAATGGGACACATTTAAAGCCTTTCCACTCCATCTCCCAGTGCTCATTAGTGTCATTTATGAGTTATTTGTCTGCCAGTTTTTTGCTTTTCCACAAAAAAAATAGTGTTAAATGCATATTCTGATATAAAATGAATGCATAATTAATAGTCCCTCCTGTTTCAGAATTTACTCTTTAATAACAGAAGAAATGCCAAATGTTTTACTGAAAGCCAATATGCTGATAAGTAACCTAGGTATCAATATTTCAATGTATCTTATTGTTGGGGGAAAAAAGAAGTACCCTGATACAGCAGTTTTAATAGATTAAACAATAACAATTAGATAATGGTTTTATAACTCTCCTTGTTCACTTGGCAAGTAGAACAAATGAAGTATTTTTCAGTTATGATAAATTTACATGTACATTGTCTATCAGATAGCTGATACAGAATGAATGCCTTATGAAAATGTACGATGAGTTGAGTATTGTAGCTATTAGAAAGTCTGAATTCTTAAACTTGTAATGGTTAGTTGGTAACAGGGGGAATTAAAACCACTAAATATTTTGCTACTAAATATTTTTTATATTGCAGAAACTTATGTAACATCTAAAAAGTTCTTGGGAAGTCTTTACAGCGGTAAATATGAGTTAGGAGTGATTGATTAAAACTTTATTGATAGAATGTTAATATCAATAAAAAGTTTTTAAACTGACAATAGAGCATACATCACTGAGCATTAATCATTACAATATCTTAAAATAAACACATATATCAATTTAGTTAGCACACTTGAACTGCCTGATATTAAATGATGAGAGGAAATTGTTAAATGGAATTCCGTTAAAGAAAATATCTAATTTCCTTTAATATATGCTTTCAGTATTAAGACTTGCTTAAGAATAAAAACTGTCTTTTGTGGGTCATTTAACCAAGTGTTGTAATTGCCTGGTGGTGTGTACTTCATTAGAGCAGGACAAGATTTGGAGCATAAAGTATATGTGTGACCTAGAAATGGCTTTGACTTGCTCCCAGGTATGTGAGTTGTCATAGCATTCCATAGGGCAAATAGAACAGGATTTTTATCTGATCAGTAGGCAATATTTGCTCAGAACATAAAAAAATATTCCTCTGCCATCTCAGTGAAGAACATAACCAATTCCTGCAGTAGGTGGTACCGTTGGATCTTAACACAAACGTGGGTCCCAAACCCCTTGGAAGCCAATGAGCATCCATCTATGGAAAAGCCCCGCAAGCCCAGGTGTACATGAGGTTGTGTTGACTGTGAAGGGGCTAAACAAAGTTGAAAATGATCTTTCAAAAAGATTAAATGTGTTGTAACCACTTAATCCCCGTATGAATGACTCTGTAGAGCCTTGCAAACTATTGATAAAACTGACAATGTGAACACCCATCTGAAACCACAAGCTCTATTCTGCCTGTTGCCCTGTGACACTTCAGCTCTTCCTGGGATAAGATTTTAGAAAAAAATACAAGTTTTTGATCCCGTAATCTTCAGTGTGGAGTGAAGGAAGACGAAAGTTAGTGGAAGAGGCTTCCCTGATTTATCTAAATCCAGAGGATGGCAAGCCTGGGTTAATGCCAACAGTGACACGTCCAGGAAAGCAGAAAAAGCACAAGTCTGTCCTGGCTTGGTGTAAATGGGGGTTTTCAGCTAATCAATGGCTGATGATTGTTGGGGTGGCACAGTACAGAACCTAGATGGCTGGCACTGGCTACTGCATTACCAACATTTGTCCCATCTCAGAAAGGGCCAGTCACTCTCAGGGGCAAGCAACCCTCTGTGTATACCTTCACGTAGCAGATTCAGCGAGCAATGAGGGACTTGCTGTGGGAAATGTGACTAACCTGTGGTCTTGTTAGGGACACAAAATCAGATGATGCAGTTCCTAAAAGAAAGGCTGATGACTTCTGTTTAAGTAGGTGTCAAGCTCTAGGCTGCTAACTTCCTTGCTGTAGTTCAAACAAGGCAAAAGAGCAGCACCATTTCCACTGACAGCACTGCTACAAAATTCAATTTCCTGTAGGTACTTAAAGGGCTCTGTTACATAATATAATTTCTATTATTTTATTCTGCATAAAACACAGCTTTGTGTTTTAGAGAAGCCAGAGAGCTTTTGTATGCGTGGTGGTTTTTTTTTTAAAAAAACCCACACCAATGAACAGGGTGGGAGGTGGAAAAGCAAGAGAGGAAGCAGCACAAAAGGGAGGGCAGAGAGAAATAAGAAAGAGCAATAAATGATGGAATTGCCAGAGGGTGATTGGCCTTTAAGAATTAATGACTTTTTTTCATCTCTGGTCATTCTGCCTTCCTCAAAAGGTGAGAAAAAATAACCCTCATGACATGCTAAATCAGTGCTGGTGAGAGGAAAATGGGAACCTTCTTTCTTTCTTCTTTCTTTTTTCTCTCTCTCATTTTTTTTTTTTTTTTTTTTTTTTTTTTTAAACCAAAGAGGAGGTTTGAATCTTGCAGACAGAAGACAAAGTGGTGTCAAAAAGAATACTGACCAAAAATGCAGAGTTGGAAGGCTCAATCCCAGGAAGAAATTTGACAAGTATAAACACAGATCTCTGAAACAGAGCTGTGTGACGTGCTCATCATCTTCCTTTGCCTCTCTCTCACCAAAAAGGATGTGACAAAGGCCTTGAAGATTATCTGCATAGCCCAAAATTGATCAGAAAAAGAGATGGGACCTTTGCAAACCAAGGAACTGTTCGATATCCTCTATGGGTCTTAATGCACAAGGTTCTCTGCGGAGAAGAAAGCGACTTTGCATCTATTTTTGACTTTTACTTTAGACAAGGTTATTCAGAAGGGGCCAAAGACAGATAAGCTGTACAGTCATCAGTTCAGGGACAAGCGTGGGGATGAGAAGGAAGAAATTAAAAAGAAGTCCTCAATTTTCTGGAAAATACCAGTAATTGTATCATTCTTAGGGCTGGATTAGAATTAATTCAGTGTTATTTCATTTATGTGGACTAGGGACTATTTCTGACATCTTTCTATGACTCCAGTCCTATTGAGTTTTTGCACCTAAATGTTTGGTTTGAGACATATCTGTGTTGATAAACTAACTGTATTGGGTCTGCATGGCAAGGTTTTGGTAGTGGGGGGGCTGGGGGAGGCCTGCTGTGAGAAGCTGCTAGAAGCTTCCCCCATGTCCGACAGAGCCAATGCCAGCCGGCTCCAAGACGGACCCGCCGCTGGCCAAGGCCGAACCCGTCAGCGATGGTGGTAGTGCTTCTGGGAGAAGAGATTTAAGAAGGGGAAAAAAACCTGCAGCCAGAGAGAGGAGTGAGAACATGTGAGAGCAACAACCCTGCAGACCCCCAGGTCCGTGAAGGAGGAGGAGGAGGAGATGCTCCAGGCGCCGGAGCAGAGATTCCCCTGCAGCCCGTGGGGAAGACCATGGTGAGGCAGGCTGTCCCCCTGCAGCCCAGGGAGGTCCACGGTGGAGCAGATCTCCACCTGCAGCCCGGGGAGGACCCCACGCCGGAGCAGGGGGATGCCCGACGGAGGCCGTGACCCCGTGGGAAGCCCGCGCTGGAGCAGGCTCCTGGCAGGAGCTGTGGCCCCGTGGAGAGAGGAGCCCACGCTGGAGCAGGTTTGCTGGCAGGACTTGTGACCCCGCGGGGGACCCACGCTGGAGCAGTGTGCTCCTGAAGGACTGCAGCCCGTGGAAGGGACCCACGCTGGAGCAGTTTGTGAAGAACTGCAGCCCGTGGGAAGGACCCACGTTGGAGAAGTTCATGGAGAACTGTCTCCCGTGGGAGGGACCCCACGCTGGAGCAGGGGAAGAGTGTGATGAGTCCTCCCCCTGAGGAGGCAGGAGTGGCAGATACAATGTGTGATGAACTGAACCCAACCAACCATTCCCACCCCCATTCCCCATCCCCCTGCGCCGTTGGGGTGGGGTAGGTAGAGAATTCAGGAGTGAAGCTGTGCCTGGGAAGAAGGGAGGGGTTGGGAGAAGGTGGTTTAAGATTTTATTTCATTTCTCATTATCCTACTCTGGTTGATCAGCAATAAATTAAGTTAATTTTCCCCAAGCCGAGTCTGTTTTGCCCATCACGGAAGTTGGTTGAGTGATCTCTCCCTGTCCTTATGTCAACCCACGAGCCTTTCGTTATATTTGCTCTCCCCTGTCCAGCTGAGGTGGGGGAGTAATACTGCGGCTGCGTGGTGCTTAGTTGCTGGCTGGGGTTAAACCACAACAGTAACCTGTGCCATGACAGGTTCAGCTTACCATTGAACTAATAACATGTTCTACAGTGACCTGTACAAACTGGCACTCTCAAAAAAATTCCTGTGCACAATTTGGGGGATTAGCACAAGCCAGAGGTTGTTTCCAAAATCAGTTTGAATGTGATCACGCATAGAGGAGTGGTAGGGGGAAAGACTTACGAACAGGCCATGCCATTTGACTTCAAGGCTGGACAGCATTTCCTGGCACTGGATAATTTACTGGAACAGACATTACAGAGGGAATCTTCTCCTGAACACACTGAAAGCTCATTAATTATGTTCAGCATAACTGATGTTGAACAACAAAGTGAACAATGAAGATACTCTAAACCAGAGAAGATGATTTCACATCTGTCTAGTTCAAAGAAATATCTGTAAATTTTGGAAGTGGGAGTAGAGCTAGTGATGTAGATTAAGCAATAAGATCCTGATTTTGGTCTTCTGAATTAATGCTGGGAAAATCAGTGATGTAACCTGGTGTAGAGCTGACAAATGTTAGATTAGAATCAGGCGATGAATTCTTATAATTATCACTTGTCTACTAACTGAATATAAGATAACTGCAAGTAATTAGGAGTATGAAAGAAAAGAAAGATAAGTGTGTACAAACATTACAGCAGAGATTAAAAGTCTATTTATATGCAGTTATTTTTAGGGTAGAATTTTTCTACGAAACATTGATAAAGCTCTCTATTGTAACTGGCAGATCTGACCTGCAGTTATCTGATTATATATCTAAAAAAATACAGTAAATAAATCCAATCAGAAAACAAACTGCCGTAGCCCTGGAGACACAAATTGATAGTGCAACATACTACAGAAGCATTTGTATGTTATTTGAATCTACCCCTCAGCTTTGTTCTTTCAGATTGTTAATTTAGTAGAGCACTAACATTTGAAAGAGGATGGAATGTGGAATTGCTTAAGAAATTGATTTAGATGCTTTGATATCACCAGTGATCTAGTAACAGGTTTTCCTAATGAAACAAATTGTTTATGTTTATATGAATTTATCCCATTAAGAAAAACAGTTTTGAGGTTTTCTTTTAATACCAACTGATCATGTTAAGGAGAGAAATAAACTCACAAACACAACAAAGACATTTCACCTTAAAGCAATAAAATCAAATAGAGATGCTGAAAACACTTTGGGAGTGATTTTTCTCTCATGCAAATGAAGAGCTCATATCTGAAATAAATCCTGGATGCATTAAATAATGCTTGCAATATTTATATATGTATTAATAATACAGGGTCTAGTATTGATATGTGAGGAAGTAACACCATTGATGCCAGTAAAGTAAATCATACTAAAATTAGAGTAAGATGAATAAAAATGAGGCCCCAATTTACTAATTATGCAACACATGAAAGCTATAAATAAATCTAACCCATGGAAACATCAATTAGATGATAGCATATAGTGCATAAAGGCCAATCTGTAAGAATTATCCTGGATCTAATGCTTTACGTTCAGAGTTTAAGCTCCATTCCTATACTGGAACTATGCCGGCTTCTGAAAAAACAAAGAAGTAATTAATAAATTATTCAAATTGACTAATAACTAGGCCAAGAAGGAGCTACAGCACTCTGATCTGAAAAACAGGAGTAACAACATAAGAACTGATTTCACTGCATGATTAGAAAAAATGGGGTTTAGGAAAAGAACTGGCTGAAATAAGTGATCTTAAGCACTGTATTGATAGTATTGACTATTGAGTGCATTGTACCTGCAAAGAAAGTCAGAAATTAGCAAACTAAATATTACAAGCAGAGGCTTGGTAGCCTTAGATATTTTTTCCTCCACCTATCTCTCTGGAATTCATCCTTTTCTTTAAACATTCTCATTCTACCATAAGTGTCTCAAACTGGAAAATCATTACAAAGATGTCTTAGTTTTAAAACAAAAATAATACACTGAGCTATGAAGTCTTAGGTAAGTAAGTTACAAATTGCCACAGGATGGAGCGTCTAGTTATTTTCACTGCTGCTCCAACAGCTCAAGTGACAGTGGAGGACTAAAATGAATGAGTTTCTGTCAGCACTTGACTTTAGGTAGAAAATTCAGCTAGAAGAAAAGCGATACCTGGCATTATATAACAGAGATCTGCCATCTATCACAGTACATATTAAAAATGCTGCTATTCCCATGTTTTGACCATCCAACTCTGTGCCGATTGTACCGTTTTCCATAACATTTTTAATACTCTGTACTATGTACCTGACTTGCTCTCCAGGAATGAGGCTTTGGTTCCACTGGGGTTGAGTTCAGTGAGCAAGGACTTTGTCTTACTCATCTCAGTCACGTAAGTAGTCCATAGATTAGCCTGGAATTATTTATCTGAGTATCATATCAGAGTCAGCTATTTATTTTCTGCTTGTCCTGTATTATTTGATTTCCAGCCAAGTGTAAGTGGCCAGCTGTAACACATTTTCAAAATGAGGCACTTAATGAACATGTTTAGTGTTAATATAGTTATTTATGTGTTATCTCTCACTGTTTTATTGCAGATGATAGGAAAATAACACTGTATATTGTTGAAAAAGGGTAACTGGGACATGATTTTATGTTTCTAGAAAACAATATTAAATTCAGCAAGTGGGAGTAATTGTTTTAGAAAAATGAACTCTTAAAAAGTATAGAAAAACTGGAGGGGAAAAAGCTGACAATTAAAGCTTCAAAGAGCCATCAGGTACAGTTTGGTGTCAGATATGCAGAATTATACACAACGAAATACCAACAAATAAAAACACAAAGCAATAAAAAGAAAATTCTGCAATTCTAATTGTTTATTTATTTCATTTTATATAAGATAGAAAGCACACTTAGAATATATGCATCAACTCACCCAAGATACTGCAAAATAAAACATTAGGAACATCTGAATGCAAAAAAGGAATAATCAACATTCTTAATTTCAAAGTGCTATATTATGTGTAAACAAAAGCGTATGAATGCGACTATAAAACCAGGATAACGCAGTTCTTCATGAAAATATCTCAGCTTTGTACAGTGGAGACTCATCTTGCTGCAAAACCGTACTGAGGGCCTAAGAAACAAGTAGCCAAATCCTGTTTGTTTTACTCAGGTGAGCAGTCCTATTTAAACAAGACAGATATAAGAAGTCCAAAATATCTTTTTAAAACCTTCAAAAGTATGAGCTATATTTGAATAGATAAGCAATGAACTCTTAGCTGTTCATTATTGTACAGTCAAAATAATTTCTGCTTCTCATGCACTCTTTGTTCAAGTTGTTGCTAAAACCACTTCTAAAAATAAAACACATCTACTCTTAGGATCGGTTTACCAGGTGTTTTATCCAACAGTTTAGACGGGAGATCCAAGCAGTCCCCGCATGCTGAGTGTCTGACTGTATTAGCTCAAACGCAGAAGCCCTTGCTCAGGCTCCGTAGCGTGTTAGACTTATTCCCAGCTCAGAGGGTGTGCAGAAACATCCATCATTTACCTGCAGTGTCCTCTATGATTGTATCCTGAATAATTCTTTTCATTATTTATGATGGGCACAACTCATCTTGTGCGTTCTTTTGAACCTTAAAAAAGCAAACCGAAGAAGAACAGGGTGTTGAAAATGGAAAAGGTAAAAAGTGGACTAGGCGGGTTGTGTATCGCTAGGATGACAAAACTGAAAATAGACTTTGCTTTGGAAACATAGATCAGAGAATATCAAGAGCCACCAGAGGAAGTGATGGGGAGATAACCTTTTGGTTTCTGGAAGACTAATTTCAGTGTGATTTAGGGAGGTGATAATATTTGCTGACATCATACGGTTGCTTTCATCTTGCAATTGTTTCAATTGAGATGTTATAGTGATGTTCTAAATTAAAAGCTATTTTTTTGTGAAGCAAGAGGAAATTAAATCAATATAGATTAATTTAGAGCAGCTGCTATTCGCTAAGTAGGAACAGTTTCATCACCGAAGAATTTTAAATCTAGCTTTTATAACATAACCTGCAGTACATTTGAATATATTCCCTTGGTCTCTGCAGTGCTGTAAGTCTGCTAAGCTCAATGAAATTTATCTTGTACAAGACAATATGCTGTAGATCTTCACTTGTTTATTTCTCAGAAGCTTCTTTTTTGTTGAAACATAGGTCATGTAAAACCATTAAACCTTCCCATACAGGTAAGAAAGATGAAATGTGGAGAACGCTGCACGCCGCTCTCAGAATGAATCAGGAGAGGTGCTTCTGGCATTATGATTCACTACAAAGATTCAGTGTTCAATAGCCTTCACCCTCACTTCTCCGGTTGGGGTTTGCATATAATGTACAAACGCTGTATTCAGTCAAGGTTACGTGAAGGTCCTCCCCCGCCCAATACGCTTTACAGCGAGATGAAATTTGAAATAATACATGTCATCTAAGGTGTGAATATTGTTCATGAACCAGTAAATTTTAACAGATTGTTTTGATGTAGTCGGGAGCCTACAAATATGAAAGATGCCTACAACTGAGCTATACAAGGCATTTGGGCATCTTGTTTCCATTCAAAACATATTTTATAGAGGTTCCTAAGTGCCTCTGTGGAAATGTGTGCAAGTGCATAGCTCCCATTTAATTCAACAGCACCTGGGCGATTTCCAAAACCTACTAAGCATCTTAGAATCACAGAGACAGTATTTTATACTCTGTTGTAGTCAAAAATCAGAATGATATTACAGAGCTAAGCCTTAATTTAGTTTTATGTACAATGGTGCTGGGCTGCCTCTGTAACTCATAGGAGGAGTTAAACAGTCCAAATGCTATAAATTACATCAATGATGGTGGCTTGCTTTGCCAGTGGAATGGAGTAACAATTATGGAGATATTAAGTCTACCCTGACAACAGCGGTACATCCCTCTGTCACTCTCTTTATTTAATTTCCTATCCATGATGGGTTTCTCTTGTGGCAGCACTTGCGCTGCTGAGTGGCTGTTATCAGGATGGCTTTTTTCTGGCTATCAAGAAAGTCATTTCTAAGAATATGCGTTATGATTGATTTCAATATAGGTGTAAATCAGAAGCAAATTCATATAAAGTTATAAATCAGAAGTAAGTAGGTTGTCCTGTGAGAATTTACACGTCAGAAAAACTGTTGTAAGAAGCAGCATCAAGATCATGTGCTCTTATTTCCCTCTACACATAAAATTGTTGCTGTAGATGTTATTCACAGAGCTGGGAAGGAGAAAAGGTATGGCGTGACATCGTGAGTCTGCCTTCTACACTCAGTCACCACCTCGTGGTGGTCAAAAGGTGCCCTTTGTGTGAGTGTGAATGGCAGAAGTGGATCCCTAGTAAATTGCATATGATTATTCCAGGTTAAGTATAAATGAACAACCTATAAATTTAGGGATGAAATAGGAAAAGACATGGTAGTATCACTTGCAGAGTATTTTGTAAACTTACTGTGCAATTGTTTTTTCTCACTGTGTGGCTCTTTTCATGCTTCATTATTCTCTTTTTAAACCCCATAAGTCTAACTTTGGTTAGAGAGCAATTAATCTTTATTTTGCCTACCTGCTCATTTGCTCCAAACTTGTGGTTCTCCAGTACCAACAACTTTGGTACAATTATGAAGTGACAACACCACAAGAAATTAAACATTTATATTTTACTTATCTAGATGGATTTTCTTAGGATAAATAGAATTTGAATAACCTTCTGGACTTGAAGAATGAAGAGCACAAAGTCAAATTATTCAGGCAAAGATGTTTGCTTTCCTAATACATACCCCAGTTTGAGAATGTAGATTTTGGCTTACCTTTTAGGATCTGCTGAGTTGACTAGATTCTTTAATAAAAGTATTAGATATCACCTTCAGATAAGGGATATTGTGCTTATCTCAAGCTGCAAATCTTCTTAAATTAACTCAGAAGTTAATCTTGGTCACATGTAGCTTTTTGTTTACCAAGATGATGGATTTCACTCTTGCAGAATCTTCATTTGTAGCTGACAATTTTACCACTGAAAAATGGGTTTTCCTTTAGAAAAAAAAAAAATCAGCTTTTAACAATTAAAATTGATATGCCAGGGTTTTGTTACACATCTAGAATTTCCTGCACAGAGAAAATATCTACTTATATTGAGGTGCTTATGTAAAGCTATCACCAAATCAGTATCAGTATTCTACCTTGTAGGTATAAAGCAATCTGCTTATTACACAGAATTTTCAAGATGTTTGAAATTGAACAATTTAATAATGTAGTAATTTAAGGATAACTGAGCTTAAAAGGGGGTCAGAGTTCCCTCTTACTTCAGACCATCCTTTAGTACCTTGGATGCTTGTGATTGCGCAGATGGAGTGTGTGATTGCACTATATTTAGTATGAGACAGTTTAATGTATTATGGTCAAAGGTCATAAAGTCTTCTTTCTGACCTTCACTAGAGCACTAGTAGCAAATTTTATCTAGATACTTCTCTTTCAAGCCATTTTTTTAAACTAAAATTTACATTTTAAAATGTGACCAAACTTGCATTCAGGCTTTCTGCAGTCTGACTATTTACCCCCTGCTATTTATAAGTTATTCCAATGAGTATTGCTATTATAAATGTGTCTGACTTTCAAAAGCTATACAGATAGTATGAAGTTTTCCATTGTCAAATAAGTATATACATCTTGTCTTTAATCATTGTACTATATTTTTAAAAATTCTTTCTATACATATGTTCTAAATATTTGTTTATTATTTTCATAAAAATCTCCTATCATCAGCTGAGAAATATTTTCAGAAATCTAAGCTCTTTACAAAATGCTGGGTATTGTAAAGCTCTACATTCACAATAACTAGATGACTGTGAATTCTGGTAGCTCAGCAGAAGTCCACTTGATATCTTACTAAACACCCACATTTTTTCTGTAGTGGCAATTTGAATATCAAAACAACCCTTCAAAGTAGATTAAGAAACAATTCGACTTCATAGTATTAATAGGCATGAAATTGGATAATTTGGATTTAATTACATTGCTAAATTTTCTTTCACACTTTTATAATTCAAAAAACACCTGTCTAGATTAAAATTCAGTACTTTTTTTAGTTCAAAATGTTACTCAGATCTTTTTTTTTTTTTTAATTTTAAAGGAAAACTAAGGATGTAGTTGTTTGGGATATTTGGGGAGAGTTTGAAGATATAGAAAACGGTTTGGACAAAACCAATTTATTGCAGCTGTGGAAATATAAGACCCACTTTATTACAAATGCAATCTGTGGAAGGAGGTTGGCTAGCAGTAGATTGGCATGAAATTCCCAACTGAAGCAGATAGGGGAAAGTAATTTTATGTATCTCCCTTATGTGTATGTGTGATGTTAGGACCATTTTAGACTTAGTTTTACAGATTAGTTGTTATTATAATGTAAGTAAGAAGCTGAACAAGCATGTGCTCATACAGAAGAAAGTAATTTATGCTATGAAGATGGGAAAATGTACCAGCTTTTTTTTCTTGTAGTAATATAGCTGCTAAAAACTTGTGATTTAACTGCACTCAGTCAAGGATACACTAAATATAATCCGTAATTTCTTATTACGATCTCAGACAGTGGGATTATTCTGCTTTATTGCTCCAGCAGCACCTATGGAGAGCTGAAGGTGAGTCAAGGCACAGTATGACTGAGGAATAGAGCAGTTTGTTTAATTATTCAAGTAGATGGGTAAAATTTAGAGGGAAAAATAATGACAATATGAACTTTCAGTAGAGCTGGATAGAAAATAAAAAGATGCTAAAAAGGCATTTGAAGTTTATTAAATCCAAAGTAGTGTCTGTAAAATCAACACCCTTTACCATTGTAACCACAATGAAAACTATAGGGATGAGGATATAAATTGAAATTAAGGAAAGACAATTTCAGAACATATAAAACATGCCTCGTTCACTCCGACTATAATGCACAGTTTGAATGGCGTAGTGGGTAAAGATGCTGGAACAAACGTTGCAGTCATTCAGGAAGCAATTAGATACCATCCTAGGGGAAAATAGGTATTATGAAGGCCAATCCTCTTTAGGCTGAATGGCCTTTTCTCATATTCAAGATGTTTTATTCACACTGTTGTTTTTTCCACAGAACGTACTCCTTTGCTTTGCTCTGACATACAAAAAAGTAGTAAACACAAGATAAAATTATGGGGGGTTTTTTGTGATTTTTAGAAAGGCTTTATTATATTTTTTTCTTTATAGTGCTTTTCATTAACTTGTCTGTTCAGATAAATGATCTGAAAACTGCAATTTTTGATAGAATTAAATTAAATAAGGAAATATAGAGTGAATAAGATGATTGTCATCCATTTGGGACAGTTGATACCATGTTCTGTCTCTGTGCTGTTTGTTCCTTGTCAGATGGGATCCAGATTATTCCTCTCATAAGAGACTTTACCCTGAGATCTGATGCTTGACAATACCAACCCTAAAACTAAATCTTTCAGTTTAGAGTAGAAAGCTCACTGCAGCTTCTGAGATACCTACTTATAGCAATTTGTAGATGGTTGGCAAGGCTTTTTAATTTTTTTTATTTTATTTTTAGGATATTCATCTGTTTCATTTGGATATATTGTCAAAGAAGTAAAAAATACATTTTACCATCTGAATTCGTTCCTAGAGCTAGACAAGTTTAGATTTAAAAAAAAGGCAAGAGATTACAACAAAACTTTAGATTAGTCTTCTAATAACCTTCTTCCATAGCTTCTCCAGCAATTAAGTTAGCTAGGGAGGCTAGATGGCTTAGCAAATGTTTTGGAGAAATCTGTTTTACTATTGAAGGTGGTTTGGTTATTCTATCTCACCATCTTTTGTTCCTGACTTCGGTCAAGCTATTATTTTTGCAGAAATGGTGAGTTCTCCTCTCCTCTCCTATCCCTCCAGCATTTTCAAATTATGCATTTCTGTTCTGGTTTTTTTAATGATCATATTCCTTATAGCTAAAATGATCTCTAGAGTTATTCCTAAAGGACTCCTTAGAGTTTGTATACATCACATTTTACTCTGTATACGTACATCTTATTAAACCCACTGCTATGCTTTTAGACGTCGTAGGAGCTCTGTCACATTCAGGAGGTACTAATGGCCTTTGTAAAAAAAAGACTATGTTCAAAGTAGCTCCATGCGAAGTAGCTCCTTGCAGGATTTTTTAAAAGTTTTACTGTGTCACAAATATGCCAGTGTAATATTACTTTTATGCTTCTTAATTTGAAATTGTTATGTTAATTGCAAAAATTATTAGACTGCAATTTCTGGGAACTCCAGAGTCATACAATCTCATAGTGATTGCAATTACACTAGTTTTACAACACTACAATAATACTCATGTCAGCTGAGTTTCTTCAACCCAACTACAAACACCTGCTCAAATCTATATAACCCTTACAGAGGGAGAATGCAAGGGAAATAATACAACCTGTAGCTACGATACAGGCAGGTAAGAGTTCACTGTTCCTTTTTCAGTACTTATTCTGATGTGGGCAATGAGCTCTTTTTCCCATTTAAAATTTTAAAAAAGCATATCATGCTGCAGAAAGCCTGATTTATAAGAAAATGAGCATTTCCCCAGCTTTTAAGACTGTGATTTCATCAAGCCAGATTTGTTTAAGAGGACTTTTGAAGTCTGGGTGACTATTCTCTGTCAGGGCTGTATAACCAGGATCAGAATCCTGCTGTGTTTATGCAATCCTGTCACAGCACAGGATAGGCTAAGTCCTAGAGGAAAACAGAAAGTTAATTTTTGGATTTGTTTTTGTCTTTTAAACCACCAAAATTCCAGCTCTGTGCCCTTAGTAAGCTAGGATGTATGTTTTGTTTTGTGTCTTTTTCTGGATCAACAAGTTTTAGAAAATTTCACTAATTCAGATCAAGAGGGACAAAGAAGCAGGTGAAAAAAGGTAAATAATGGGAAAAATGGGAACTACGGATTGGACTTATTTTACACTGAACATTTTAGAATATCCATCTTTTTCAAAAAAAGCAATTCTAAGTGTTTGTTCGGAGAAAGACCTTTTGAAACTGTATGAGGGTTTTGTGTATACATTTTGTACAATAGGTTTAGATTTTACCTTTTTTTTGAAGAATGCTTAAATATGTTAGTTAGCTACATAGTCTTACCAAGTGATCTTTCGCACTGATTTTGCTAAGTGCTTAAAAATGCTATTTATGTTTTACTATAGACATAAGGACTTCAACTTTGGAACGTTAAATATACATATATATATAAAAGCACCTCTTGAGAATCGTGCTACTCCTATGAGATACAGTGAGTCTTGTCATTGCTTAACTAGGAAGTAAAGCTCTGTGTATCAGTATGAAGTGTCTAATGAAATTAGAAACATCTGTTCTTGCAGCTTGTTGCTCCTCCCTTGAGGGGAGAAAGGGAGCAGGATGAATGAAAGAACAAAGAAAATGCATAGCAGAACAGATTTTGGAGGGAACAGAGAGCTGTCTGAAGCCTCTTGCTTTCATTCGACTTGTCCTCCAGCCAGAACTCTTCCCTGCAAGAGGAGAGCAGAGAAAGAAAAGATTATAAATGGTCCCACAGCACAAGCAGTCCTTGAAAGGCCTTTTGCTGATGTGCTGATTTGTCCATGGAAGTTTGCTCTGGCCTGCTGCGAAGGAAATTTCATTGCTCAGGCACTGAATGCTATTTTACCTTCTACAGAGAGTTGCACCGAGCTTCCTGCGGAGTTGACAGGCATTTTCTTATTCTTCATTTGCTACTGTTTCTGAGACATCCAAATCAGGCCTCTCTCATGTAATAATAGCCGTTTCTGTGAGTACTGCATGATCTGCACCTACTGTCTGTGACTAGCTAGCTTCACCTGACTGGAGATAAGGTATTGATAACAGCAGCCTATTTTATACAAGCAAGTAACTTGAAAGACCCCAGTGTAGGAGCTGTTTCTCTGGCTAGGACTGGTAACGCTCAGAGTGTATGTTGCCTATATATTTATTTATTACCACTCTTTAGATTTCTTACACTGCACGAAAGCTTCCATCGTTTGCCAGGCTCTTACATCGGTAATGGTATAGTTAAAAGTTTAATTTTCAAGAACAATAGTTGTGGAAGCACTTTTGGAGGAATCTGTGGGGTATAGACCTAACCCCAAGTAAATGGCTGTACAAGACGTAGTCTGTCCGGCTAAAGTAGTTGCTGTTCACATCTTATAAAACATTCTTCTATGATGGTTTTCTTTCACCACTTTTAAATTTTAGTTCCTATTTCCTTTTGCTTGGAATTCTGATTGCACAGGAAATGCCCTGACTGATTCATTAAGCCCCTCCCTCTTACTGAATCAAACATTGTTTTGAAAACACTCCTCTTTTTTAAAGGAGATTGAACATATGACACTGCCATGTTCATTTGTACTGATTAACAAATACTGCTTAGTGAAAGGGGATTTACAAATGAATTTTCTGTGATGAATAAGAAGCTACAATTCAGTAAACACTTTAGAACTCCTTTAAAAAATGTACAGTTTGTCATACATTATACATGGAGATGCGACCATCGTCAAGCCCACTTTTACAACTGTCTTACAAAGCAAAGTGTTTGATTTTCAGGAATTCTCGTTACTGCAGTGTGACAAAATAGTTCAAATCAAACTCATCAAATAACTGCAGAAAATGACTGTTTGTACAGGGTATTTTCCTCCTATTTAGCATAAGTTCAAATACTATTTATTAGCCAATTTCACATTTCATGTGGTTATTTGAAAAACGGGAAACAAGTAGTAAATGCCAATTTAGCTGGAAAAAGAAATGGGGAAAATTCTATTTGTGAGAGAAACAGGAGCTCTGGAGTGATGCAGATTGATTTCAGTGGAGGAGGAGAGTAAAAAGGAATGGTCAGACTGAATTTATTGACTAGCATTAAACATGTGGGATCAATGCCTTGTGAGTCTGCGCATGATCAAACTGCAGGGACAGCTGGGTAGGAAGAAATGTTGAGGACATCTGCTGAAAGTCTGGCTGGAAGGGTAAAAGGAAGCAATGTGTAACGGAGAGCTATGATTAACAACATACATGAGGAAATCAAATGAATACTGAGGAGGAGAGAAGCTACTGTGGCGAAAAAGAGAGCTGGACAAAGCCAAGGCAGGGCTTTGTACCTGTCAAAATCTATTTCTGTCAAAATACAGATCCCTTGTGAAGACTGCCTGTATTTTTTTGCATGGGGAGGAACTTTGGTCAGGAATGGGAAAACTTTTGAGTTTGGCAAAACAGAGAAAAACTTGGATGCTTCTGTAAAGTTCATTTTATCTAAATAATTTGCCCCATCACAATTAGTCTCTCTGGAGTTGAATGTCTCCTCTATCTGCGTGTGAGGTTGTGATAGGTTTGCTATTTTCTGTTTGCAGGGAGAAAGAGAAAGTTGGCCTCAAATCCGATAGCTTCTTCTAACCACATAATCTTCCTTTTCAAACAAGGCTTCACACCACTGTTTTGGGGTTTTTTTGGTTCTTTGGTTGGTTTGGGGGTTTCTTTGGGTTCCCCCTCCCCTGTGAGGTCTCCCTCCCTGAGTACCTTTCCTAGCAGCTTAGCCTAAAGAAAAACAGAGGCTAAATCCCTTCTTTTCTCAAGCTGTTTTCTAAATGAAAACAGAAAGTCTTCCTTTCCT
The DNA here is from genome assembly GCF_900496995.4 of Aquila chrysaetos chrysaetos. Lineage (NCBI taxonomy): Eukaryota > Metazoa > Chordata > Aves > Accipitriformes > Accipitridae > Aquila > Aquila chrysaetos. The sequence continues at coordinate 4,504,574 of NC_044024.1, read as the reverse complement.
CCTTGTTTGCCTCCACATCACCATTACATATAATTTTTTCTTCCATAATTAACAAACCACTGTACAAAAAAGCCATTAGGACACCACAACACAAGTGGAAATGAGAGCCCCTGAGGACTACGGAGCAGTCTCTGGTACTCAGTGAATATTCACATTGCCTTGCAATAATCAGCACAGGTGTTTCTGAAATTGTGAAACCGTCAAAATCATTCTGTGTTTAATTGCCCTCAGACTCTCCCATCCATCTGTTTAGCTGGTTTGGATCAGTTCGCTGGGTAAAACAAAAGATATTTATGGGGTACTGCTAATGGGTCTCGAACATTTCTTTTTTTTTTTTTTTTTTTTTTCCTTCCTTAAGGTATGTTTATATAATTGTGTTTTGGTTATAATTCCAATCTTGTGTTGATTCCTTCGCTAGTGTTTACAGAGCAAATTTTTGGCAAAGGAAGGATGGGAGAGGGTAAATCTTGGCCTTTTGTTTTTCTGAGCAAAAATTCCTACTGAATCTCTGCTGCTTTGAAAGTCCAAATTAGCATTGCAAATTTCAGTGTATAATTTCTAAAATTTTACAAGTGAGAAAGTGTTAGCATGAATTCATAGTTTTCAGTATATCTGTGCCATGTCTACTATTGAAAAACGTGTCTGTGTTTTTAAAGAAACAATTTATGCATAATTGAATCCCACTTACCACTATTTGTCTTGATTTCCTACTATTTCATTTGGATCTAAGAAAAGTTTGTAAAGATTATCTCTATAGAAGTATAGCTCTAGTCACTCATTTTGCTTCTTGAATAGTTCTATTAAAATTTGCCTCTTTAGATTTCCAGAACGTATTTGTTGTTCCATCGGTCGTATTTCTAGCGGCAGCTTGCGAAATTTATTGGTTTTTTGCATTGAATATATCTTCAACACAGGTAGTACTGTTTTCTTTGTAAATACAAACATCTTCTCAAATAGCAGATATATAAATGTTGAAAAAATTTTGAATATAAGCTATAAATATTTCAGGCTGCAGCTGCATAGATCTTGCAGTGAACCTGGTGCTCTGGTATCTAAGTGTTTATTAAACCTGACTTAGCTCCTTCTAGTGAATTGAAGTGAATCTGTGCTGTGCTGAAGACCACGTTATTCCTTTGGGGAGTGAGGTTAGCATTTTGGTCTATGAACCTAGACAGAAAGTAAAGCACACTTGCAGTGTTCTGCGGTTTGTCAATGTATCCGCATTGCTTCTGTCTTGAAAAGAGTATGTGCAGTTGTCTGATTAATGCTTCCATAAGCTGTATGTTAGTTTATGCTGAAAATTTGATGCAGAGGAGGTTAGATCATTTCAGATTTGCTGAACTGGACTATAGTTCAGTCAGAACCTGCAGCCGATAATTGGCAAAAACCAAGAAACAGCTGATCCTTAGTAAGAAGCAGAGCCAAACCTCTGTATGGTCTGTGCATACCCAGAAGCCTTGAGTAAAAATTCCCATTTGTTTATAGCACCAAAATATAGCCCCTCTGTTGTTAGACATCCTATTAGAAAGCTGCATTTGAGAAAGGCTGAGTGATTTTCTTTCCGTAACATACACACTTCTGCACGCAAATATGATGCCGTATTGCTAGAAAAACGCATTAGTCAGAGACTGTATCATCAAAAAAGTTTGTGAAGAGATAATGAATGAAGCCTCACTGTATACAAAAGATAAAATATCTTTATGCACATATTTATACTGTGACTGTTGATATTCTATTATTCTGTACTTATGAAACAAAAATTTCTATGAATTTTGGGGTGTTCTGTGATTAACAACTTGTGTATGACTAGCTGTCTTTTTTTTTTTTTAAAAAAGGCAATTGGTAACATTTACATTATAATAAATTATTTACATTATTATAAATGTAAACTGTATCATGGGGTACTGTATTAATCACGTTGATGTTGTTTTGAGGCAGGATAGAGAGAAGCTCCAGATAGAATAGCTTAATACCAATACTACTGAAGGGTCCAGTCCTGAGTCCTTGTTCAAGACACCAAGATCAAAGAGAATCATACCTCACTAAGAATTTCAAGGCTCAGCCAAAAGTAGTTAAACATGTATCAGTAACACTGTCCTTGAGACACCATGAAACTCTCCCTTGATTGGCTCATACAATCAAATTGAGTTTATGAAAAGCAAACTAGCATCTGATAATGGCCATAGGATTCTTTATTTAGCACACGAAATTAAGCTGTTCACACACATCTGTCTGTCTACTATTGACTCTCAGCTTAGGAAGGAGACATGACAAGAATGCTTCCATCTTTCTTATTCAGGTTTTGAACCTTGGAGAAGGCAATAGGTTTAGATTCTGGACTTAGCTGAAGTACTTTCTTCAAAATGTGTTTTCAATGTGTGTTGACAACAACCTTGTCGTTCTCACCCTCACAAGATGCACCTCCCAGGTTCCAGAAGACAATTAAATTTCTCAGCAGTTTTTCAAGCAATGATTTACATTAATGAAAACTGAATGGCGGCCCCGTCAGACCTACCTCAACATTCACTGCGGCCACACAAATGCCATTTATTTAGTGTTTGAAGTAACCAAGCAACTTAGTTTTTAGGTCATAGTAATGATATCCAATTTCAGGAAGACTGAACAGCTTTCATTTTAACACACTAAATCTGTAAGGAACAAAATGCAAACATGGAAATAGGAAGGACTTTATAGACACACACACCCCCCTGCATGCAGAGAGTGAATCAGAATTGTAAATGCAAATGCAAAGGGAGGTGAAAAGGGAGAGAAGAAGGAGAAAAAAAGACGGATAAAAGAACAACAAAAAAAAAAAAAAACAAAAACAAAAAAAAAAAAACAAAAAAAAAAAAGAAAAAAACAAAAAAAAAAAAAAAAAAAAAAAAAAAAAAAAAACACCCCCCCCCCCCCCCCCCCCCGCAAACAACAAGAAAAACCCCCAAACAAAATTCCAGAACTGGAACCCATTGTAATGAAGAAAATGACTGCAAGAAAGGATTTCAGTCTCCTGGAACTCGAAGTAGATTTTTAACTTCTGAGAAAAAAAAAAAAAAGATGTTAGCTTCATGCTGAAAAACATGGTCTTCCCAGTTCACACACGAGAAGTGCCAGTACAATTAAAACCTCGCTGACTGTAGTCTTGTTTGTAGGTGGCAACAGGAGAGTGGTGAGGTAGAGCCACACATTCCAGTGTTGTTATACCAGCCTTCAAGTAAATAAATCTAATATCCTAAAATTTATTATTAGGAGTAATTCCAACAATTATATAACGAAAAGTGAAGAAAAAACAGTGTCTGAGTAGCAAAGGGGCAGAGATTCAACCAACCTCAAAATTCTCAAGGAAATGAGATGAAATATCTTGGAGAACAGGAAGACAACTGATTTGTCACTCCTTGCTTGAGGATGTACTTTAGCTTTTGAGGCTTAATGGCAAGCAGATTGGCACCTCTCCTGAACGTAAAGGGGACTGTTAAAAAATAGAGAACAGGACTGAGGAAATGTGAACTGGGAAAAAAGAGGAGAGCAGGAGACAGCAGTTCTCTGATTTCTGGTATTAACTGGCACTCGCTCAGGACAAAAATGCAAAAATAGAGCACAGGTAGAAACCATGGGTGCATGACAAGGTTGCAGTTTTCTGAAAGTGAAGACTAGCTAAGAATTTATGGAAAATTGTCCTTATATATCACAAACTGTTTGCTCTTTCTATTTTTTTTTCCTCTTTACATGCCTTTTATTCTAGGAGAGATAATGGTGCATGTTCACATTTGTTCAACAGCTCAGTTTGCTAAATTAGCTTTCGTCTACCCCTCATTTTCTATTTTGCTGAGGTAGTATATATCTTTATTTTGCTATGTAGAAAAGAATAGCACCCCCTATACTGTATTTCAAAGCTCTAGAATAGAACTAGCTTTCTGGAAAGAAATGCAATTAACGTGTCTCTAAGTTACTTTTACTCTATCTGTGGCCACAGATAGAGTAAAAGTACCTGTGGAGGAAAGCCCTTCAGTACTTTCCTCCTATATGATACGGTTTGAAATCTGGTAGCCTTCTTTTTATAAACAGTGTTATAGGTAAGTGCTAGATAGCAGCCCTCCAACATAACCTGCTCTACTTCCATACAAAAAAAGTAAACAACTGTCTTTGATTACAACTGCAAAATTTGGTAAAACAATGAAGTAACCACTCTCCTCCTCACTGTCTTCCCTATGGTAAAAAAGATGGACTGTAAGATAATGTTAAACCTTGCCTAGACTATATTCATCCAATCAACCAAACCTGACAGAGAGCTGAAGGTCAATATTCTTTGGTATTTTTGTTCCATGATTATTTTTTTTTTTCCTGTCCTCAAAGAAAATTGCTTCCATTTGAATACATGTCTAGACCAGTGGTATCTCTGTGTCCCCCAATCATTACCTGCTAAACTTGTCTGTTAGGCATGAATCCTGACACCTCTGAATCATCTAATTTTAGAGCACTTTTTTAATAACCATCACTCTTTCCCAAAGAGTACTCTTGTGACATTAGAAATATCTTAATACTCCTTCAATAACAGAATGGAAGATAAAAATTGCCATAGCTATCATTATTGGAAGAAACAGCACTCTATTGAAAGGCTAAAAAGGACTTATTCTGTCTAACCTGAAAACCACTTACAGGATATATTTTCTGACACAGAGTCTCTGTGACTGCTTGAGTAGCTATCTCAAATGCAGTGTCTAACTTAAGGCTAGGTCCCTTATTAATTGCCTCAGTTGTTTTATTTTTACATCCTACATATTTCAAATGATTGATATTTATAAAGGAATGTGAAAAGTGAAATAAATGACTGGGATTACACAACTAATATTGCATGAATATGGTGGAACTTATACAGAATGCAGTTTATTTTTAAAATCTTCAAGTTTTACAAAAGCTTGTGTTTAAAATAGCTCCACAAATCCAGTTTGTTCCACAGCATATCTCTAACACTCTCCAGGACTTGTATTATCTCACCTAATACAAACCATCTAAACTGTAGTTTGAGACAGTTGCCTAAGATCCCTCTCAATATCTAATGCAGACATATGAAGAACATCTGGAAGATAAGTGATCCCAAAGGATCCTAAATTAAAAATCTAATGCAGAGAGAAAAAGTAGCTTCTAGAGATGTTTGTGTCTCTTCAGTAACTACAGAAAAGACCTACAAATACCTAAAACCAGATATCTAATGGTTAGTTGACTAAGATTGGGTAATGAATGTCCTAAAGGACTAGCAAATCCAATAATCAGCATCTCGAAGTGATAAACAACTGTGCCCATCAAGCTATTGGTTGCCTTTCGCTGGAGTCAGGCAAATTTGATTAATTATAATTAATTCAATAAAAGATGGAGTCCTGCAGCTCATTAATAATTTCAGAACCTGCAGAATAACATGCTTACTGTGCTCAGTACTGCCTGTCCCCATGTTATATATTTAAAACCACTCTGGTTTATCACTGAGGAGCATGAACAGTTTTCCTTCCGGAAGGTGGTATGGTGTGAGATTCTAATTATTCCTTTTAACCGTGCTTCTGGGGTAGTTGGTTTCTAACTTCATGTGAAGTCCTTAAGGCTAAAATATTTTGCGATAGTTGTGGGTTATGTTTTAAATGAACACCCTTTACATCTTAAATGGTGTGAAGCAGCACTCATGGAGGAAGAACTTCATGTATTATTAATGGTTTTTTGCATTGTATCAAACTGTTTTAAATCAGATGCTAAATTTTACATGAGTATTGATCATAACTTGATATCATCCATTATAAATAACCTTTTTGTTTGTTCAAACTCCTTGTACAGAACTATGGAGAGGGGCAAGAAATGGACATTTAATTAGGTTTAGTAATTTTTCATTATCGTTTGAAAGGGATATAGGATGTGCTCGGTTGCCTACAGTCTCTTTCGATGTTGGAAAAGGATATCAGTTCATCACTCTCCAGGCCTGTTCCAAAGAAGAAAAGATTGTATCCCATTCTATAAAGACATTATTTTACATTTATAGAAGTAAAAGGAAAAGCAAGGACTCCATTGAAAGTTAAAGGGGTTATATTATTGACATTTGCCTAATTTGTTTGCTTTACAAACTGTGTGTTCTTATGTCTTTGGTAACTAACACTTGCTCAAATACATTAGTCATGAGTTTGTCTTTGTTAGTTCAAAAAATATGACTGAAATGTGACTAACAAAAATATCCAAACAGCCATTACTATTTTGGGAAAATCCATGGTTCTTTCTTGATTGTAAGTGAAACTAGCTCATTTATAATCAGTGAGTAGATTTAATAAATGTAAATAGTTTTGCAGAATATATCTAGCAAACTCATTTGGCAGAAAACTAAAGTCCTATCACAGCAGAGAGTAATTTTTGCAGCAGTGAAGGAAAAAAAGCAGTGAAACAATAAGGCTAAGTTAAAAAAAGACTAAAATATTCTTTAGCTTTCAATGAACTTTGGAGAAGATTATAAACCTAAATCTCATCTAATTTTAGAAATGAAGATATTTTATATCAGAGGCTTTATATGGCTCAGAGCCTTATGTTTTCTCTATTTGAATTTGAACATCACATGAAACAAATCTAAGTATGGTTTGTAAAATATCAAACAATTCAAACAGTAAGAACTCTAAAGAAAAAGGTTATATTTTCTAGAATAAAGTATTAAGAGAAAGTCAAATCAATTCAGAAACGAAAAAAATGCCAAAACCTACCTAGGAATCAGCACATTTGCAACAGTACTTTTCCTCCACAGGGTTTTCAATTCCCTGTGTTCAGTATGTGACCTTATAAAAATGATAACAGGATTCAGCTTCTGAAAAATATACATGCACCTTATCTGTTGTTTTCTTAAGGCAAACACCAGAATTGAGAGATGTGTTAAAAAAGTCACAGAGCGTGGTTTCAGTCGATTGGTAACTTCAGGCAATAGGAAAGTATTCTTTTTTTTGCTGAATTGTTTATGAGAAGCGATTTTCTTTGGCTTTTTGAAAAGCATAGGAACTCAGTTTACCTAATGATTTCTCTTAGCTACTAGACTGTGGACTAATTTTTAATAAACTAATGGCTCCTTATACAAGTCTGCTCTGAATTTTCAAGGGCAAGACTTAATGGTCTACCACAGTTAATGGCATTCTATATTACAGTAGTCTCATTGGTTGCTCATAAGGGTGTGTTTCTAATTTCTGCCTGCACACCAAGTTTATCCCCTTATCCTTCTCTTGAAATGTGTGCAGGATACGATGGATTTGTGCTTGAGTTTTTTTCAATATTTTCAAAGTTATGTGTGGAACAGAGCATCTTAGACTACGTTTTAGCAGAGTCTATTCCCTTTCTGCTTCCCTCTTCAGTCTGTTGTAAGAACACTCATCAGCTACCTTTATCATCTCTGCAAATGCTATACGCATTATTGCAACAGTATTCTTCCTTGCCTTTCTTTGGATGCAAAAGTATTTTTCAACTCGGGAGAAAAGTGTGTGTGTGTGAAAGCAGGTGTAATGAGCAAACCTTCCACACTTTCATTTTTTTTGTTGAAAGATGCAAGTTTGACTTCTCCCAGGCAGAGGTGAGAATTGAGATTCAATTCAAACTCCAACTTAACTGGAAGACAGTCACTGTTTTCAGCGAAGTTGGACCCAAAAGATGTAGCAGTAGTGCACACGCTGCCTGTCCTGGTTTCAGCTGGGATAGAGTTAATTGTCTTCCTCGTAGTGCTGTGGTTTGGGTTCAGTGTGAGAAGAATGTTGATAACACGCTGATGTTTTCAGCTGTTGCTAAGTAGTGTTTAGACTAAGTCAAGGATTTTTCAGCTTCTCATGCCCAGCCAGCGAGAAGGCTGGAGGGGCACAAGGAGTTGGGAGGGGACACGGCTAGGGCAGCTGACCCAAACTGGCCAAGGGGGTATTCCATACCATGTGACATCATGTCCAGTATATAAACTGGGGGGAGTGGGGCTGGGGGGATCACTGCTCGGGAGCTAACTGGGCATCAGTTGGGAGGTGGTGAGCGATTGCACTGTGCATCACTTGTCTATTCCAATCCTTTTATTATTATTATTGTCATTTTATTATTGTTATTATTTTCTTCCTTTCTGTCCTATTAAACTGTTCTTATCTCAACCCACGAGTTTTACTTTTTTTTCCCCAATTCTCTCCCCCATCCCGCTGGGGGCAGGGAGAAGTGAGTGAGCGGCTGCGTGGTGCTTAGTTGCTGGTTGGGGTTAAACCATGACACTGCCATTTGGCCCTTCACTGGGTTAGGGACAAGGATGCCAAGCTGACTGTATCATGAAAGGATTTGGCATAAACTGAGAAGCTAAGTGCTTATCAGCCTGAGATATTTTTAGGTATCTGCGGGAGCAGAACTGTAGTTTCCTAGGAAAATGACTTATGAACTTGAGATGTCTAGAGAGGTAATGTGCTGCTGAGCATGGTTTTAAGGATTACAATTAAAATACCTAAAAGCAAACTAAGTCACACTTTAAATGCTTTAAGTTCCTTTTTGTCGTTTTTTTTTTGTTTGGTTGGTTGGTTTTTACACATGGGGAGTTTAGGGAGGAGCAAGGAATTCAGCTTGGTTCTTTTATATCCTACATTATCTTCTCAGTCAAGCCCACAAAACAGAATAAGCCAACCATATTTACCTTATTTTTGTTGAATAATTTTGTATAAGGATGAATTGTTTTAAAATTGCCATGATTTCTGTGAATATTTCACAAACAGAAAGCAATACTCTTTACAAATTATCAGTCTGTTTCAACTTTGTTAAATTCCTGGCACATGTAGATGTATGTTTCAAATGTAGGTCTGTTGCCTTTGTTACATATTGTGGATTTTTCAATATTACAGTTGTTACGTGTATTGTTCAAGGATGGCAAGCCGGAGTGAATTTGGCTTGCTGCAGTGGGTGGTATTTAGGCGTATGCTGGCATACAGAATTGTTTCAGCTGCTTCACCTTCCGCTGTTTTCCTCAATTCAAGAAAAAAGCACAAAACTTGCCCTTGCAGATCTTGAATCAGAGGAAAAAATCCTTCTGCCATACAGTCTGTTGCATTTTGTCAGTGGTTTACATTCAGTCTCTCCCCTTAACCTTTAGTTAGATTCAGCAATGTCCAGCAAATAACAAGTTCTGAATAATTTGGGACAGTTACTCAGGATATTACCACCTAACAGAAATTGCCTGTTTTTACATAATGCACTTTTTTTTGTATGTGTTTTCCCTGGAATTTTTAGCAAATATAGAAAAGAAGTCAGGCTAAAATTATACTACTAATTACCTGTACCTGTCTCCAAATAAAATAGGAAACAATTAAAAATCCTCCCAGAGATTAGATGGCATTAAACAGAAGATAATTAGTACAAAGGTGAGAAGAGGTGATCCCCTTTTTCCCATTGCCAACCTCAGTGCACAATGGGGCTAAGTTTGAGAGATGTTTGATGATCAAATACAATGAAATGTTATACCTAATTTTAGCAACAATCCATTCTCCTAATTAAAAAGTTATTTACAAGCCTTATTACATTTTTAATAATGATGAAACACAAACAAGCTGTCATATGGATAGGTACCATATATAACTAGACAACAATATACTGGCATAGAAATACAGTTTTGAAATTTGAGTGATTTTTCTGACAACACTGGGGAAGATAGAGTTTCTAAAATAATAGAAAAATAGAAGAAAGAAGGAAAAATAGCAGGGGAAGAAAGAGACTGTCAGGGTAAACATATACTTCTTTAAATTAAGCTTTGCTGTACTGAACCTTATCTGTCTACACACTTGTGTATTCCTGGTTTGATTTTTGTTGTACTTCTGGGGTTTAGTTTGGTTTTGTTCTAATATGAAATCTGCCTTTTCAAGATACTTTTAAAAATAATTTTAAAGTAATTGAGGGCACATTTTTAGGTGAATCCATTTTCCAAAAAGATAAAGCTGGGACATTTAAAATGATGTGGTATTGTGTACAAGAATTCAATCTGTTTTTAAAATCACTGCATTAGCCTTTGAGAACTCTAAACCAGCACATCAATACTACTAGTAAAATACAATCTTTTTTTTTCAGAGCTTTGTACATTTTAGGCAGGCTAAATGCAGTAATTAATATTTGGTCATGTTTTACATTGATTGACCAAAGTTATTTGAGGGCCTCCATAATGCTAATGGCTGCTACAAGTTCTGATGCAGAACATCAAGCAGTCAATCAGCTGGAATGATAGCTTGGGACCTTCTGTCAGGGAAAGAAATGTAATAGAAGGACAAAATTAATTGGGGAGACTGTCATTAATTGGGGATACTGTCATCCTTCTAGCTTATACAAGGCTCAGTAGAAAAAAAAAAAAATTTGTTGTTAGAATGGTTAAGTGAATTGTATTCCTACCTTCCCCTTCCCCATACTGTAGTTTGCACAGCTCTGTCTTTAGTATCCCGGAGTCCTGATTACTGTTGGAATTTTGAACACCAATTTTATATTTCCTTTTAGAAATGAATGCATACAACAAGCTTTCTCTTAACCGAAATGAAGATCAAACATTTCAGTGCCCTGGTGGTGTTTTCGTTTATTATTTAATATTTCTATTTTTATTACCTGTATGTTTGTATGTACAGCAATGTGCACATAGTATATACATACTTGTTTAGTTAGGCTAGCTATTAGTTAATAAGCTTTGTTAAAAGAACCATGTGGATATGATGACCTTCCTTATGTTCAGTCTTTGACCTGAACTTTGACTTTTGCAGAATATTTTTGTACTGTTTATAAATATATTTGTGTCTGAATTCACTGGGTACGACCTAAATAGATATGAAACCCAGGAATATTTTCTTAAAACAAGCTACTCTCTTACAAATTCCCAACATCCTTTGTTTGCCTCTCCCTGTTTTGAGTTCTAAGGAATTATTATAATTCCCACAGGTAGCACTATCAGCTTGGAACTATAATTAATTAATAAATTGTGCCAACAATGAATAAGTCTTTTTCTTTCTGATTTTTTTTTTTCCCTCTCTTTCTGACATGTTGAGTAGCATTTAGGATTTTCTGTCCACAATCACAGGATTTTTTTTCCTTATTTCTATTTTGAACTGCTCTCAGGTTTTGTGGCAGCTACTTTGCTCCAGTTCAGAAAAATTTCAGTGTCTCTACAGAGGTCAAATCTGTTGGTTATTATTTCTATATTAAGTACAGGGATCCCAAAGCTACCACTGACTGCATTAGCTCTAGAACTGGAAAACCTCGTCAGTCTGTGTCCAAGTTAATGAATGTGGGTGAAGCAGTATTGTGCCATGACAAGAAGTGCTATCAGCGCAGTCAGAGCTTGTCTTGATGGGTAAGAAAGGGCTTCTGCATTTCTTTCTCCTCATCATCCACATCAGTTCCAAGCTCGCTGCTGTCATCAGATTGTCCTGATTTAAGAATTATCAATAAGAAAAACAACAGTGTTCAAAATGAACTGAAAGTTGTGGCTTCATGTGCTATAGGCCTTACGGACAGTTTATTTTTGTTCGTTCTGTCTTTCTAGCTAGCATGAAGACCAAATAAGAGGTAACAGCATAGTTTGTAATTGTAAAGTGATTGCCTGGTAAGTCTTCCTTGACTGCAAGCAATATTTTGGTTTAATTCCAAACGGAAGAAATATATCAAAACATATAGTAAAATACTTACCATATTCAGAGGCTTCCCCACAATCATGTCTCTAGCCAGATGCTGCCAGAAAAAGGAATTTGGACTTAACCGTGGATATGTGGGACACTTCACCCAGAAAAAAGGAGAAAGCTTGGCCCATGGGAAAACTGGAGGGTGGTAAGGACCCAGTTGCCATTTCCATTGGAGCAGAGTTGGATCAAACCGAAAGAAAAAATACATTTGAATATATTAGACATTTGAATATATTATCTTTGGAAAAAAGACTGGATTGTTATGACTTGTATGTCCTATTGTAGATCTAACATGATTCTTTAATGGACAGAGTGGTATATTTTCTTCTGACTTCTGGTTCCATTGCCAGGAATTCTCTTTCCATCTCCTGAATGTGGTTTATACCCCAACACTCTAAATTTAAATACAATTGAGACATGCTGTCTCAACCATTCAACCTGTTTATTATCCAGACCTTCATTTCATCTTTGTTAGAATCAAAGTTGCAAGGAATGTCCTTCAGACAGGCAGACAAACCAAACCAACCAACCAAAAGCCAAAGTAACCCCTGCAAATTCTCCAGCATCTCTAAACTGAGTTATATAGCATTGTTGTAATTTTATACATATTTAGATATATATATGTATGTGTGTGTATAAGTACATGAGAGATTGATAGCATCAGAAATCAGGCAGCCATGAAGCTGAAGACAGGTGCCATTGCTCGCTCCAAGGGGTAGCGTAGAGTGCAGCACACCTGCACTGTGCAATTATAACAACTCGTGAGGTTATACAGAGACAAAATAGTGTGGGGCAATTCTTGATGACCAGTGCAGTATTTTACTAACTGAACATATGTACCAAAGGATATGCTCCCTCCCGTTTAAAGCGTGTCTATATGAAGCTTCAACATAACATACATAGTCCTTACTGACAGTTTCTTGGTATTTTGTTGTTCTCACTTAAACCAGAAGCATTTATAGTTATCATCTCGCTGAACCTAAATTAGAATTAATTCTGAAATTTGCAGGTTATTGGCACTGCACAAGTAAGACAGGCCTTGCTTATACTAATTTTAACAAGAGTCGATCACAGTGTCACAGCAGTAGGGTGTTCTTTTGTGTGTCTTTTTTTTTTTTTTTTTTTTAAGCCTTGACTTCTACCTCTGGACCTTTTGTGGTACCAGCCAAAAGGTGTGTCATGCCAGTGTCTATTGATCACATAGGTCAGCATGCCGTGGCTGTCACCTGACACACTTGCCGGCATCCCTGCTTACCATTCCTACCATTCTTACCTGTGGCTTGCTTCATATGTGAAAATTACTATATGCTGTTGATGCAACGACAAAAAAAGAATTCGAGCTGTTCTTCTCTTTCTCCCTCTGTAAATGTTAGCACAGCAAAAATAAAATTAGGGAGGCATAACAAATACTTTTACTGTTGATATAAGAGAAAGTAACTTCTCATGAAGAGACAGAATGGGGAGCAGAAGGCTGGATAGTAAGGCCACACTTTTAAAAGTCTTCTAAAATGTAAGCAGGCTTTTAAAATAGAACAATAAAAATTGTTTCCAACTCCATGAACCTTGCACAATGCTTCAAGTTCATTTACAGAAATACTTGTTCGTTGTATGCTTCAAATACTGTATCTCGAAGTCTGGTGATTCATCAGTCTTCTGCTAGGGTGGCTGTCACTTGCCCTCCTCCAGCTCTACATGTAAATACTTTCATTTTGCTTTCCTTAGTTACTCTCTCTGCCAGAATCTGTCCGATACAATGAAGGAGAGGAAACTGTCAATAAATCAACTTAAAATTGTATGCTATTTTGCAAACTTCTGCATAAGCAATTTTTACTTTAAAAAAAAAAAAAAAATTAAAAATCCATACAGCAGTATAGCCAGTCAGTTTAGCTGAAGTTTATAGCTTCTGACAGAAAAAAAAGGCAGAGATATTGCTGGCCGAGGATAAAGGTAGATCAAAGAAGCTGTGGCTAAGACCATTAATCTGCACATAGCACTTCAATCTAGAAGGTGCAATTTCTTTTTCCAAAAGATCACATTTACCTAGTTTCAGTTTTTAAAGAAATAAATAATATGCAAATCTGCATAATATATTTTTGTAACAAATTACTGTATTTTTTGAGTACCTACTTTTAAATTCTGCTTCCCATTTCTGTTCTTCTAAACATCATTTATTTAACAAAAGAAGCTCACATAATGATCTTGGTTTAATCTTTGAAGTTGACATATCTTCTTACCATCTAATGCAACATAATATTCTCTTTATCACCTATTCTCTTTTTCACAGTCAAACTCACTGCGGTTTTGTTTTATGCAGAAATCAGTCAGCAATATGACTTGCAATGCACTCTGGAAAACTTTTAGTGATCATAACAAAAAGCAAGAGATCAATGGGCAGTCTTACAGATTACTTCAAAGAAACAGGGTGTGCAAACTGAGTCTGTAAAAGCTGAGCCTTCCCAAACCACAGGGGTTTGTATTAAACAAAACAAATCAGTTCTTCTAAAGTTCAGCGCTGATTAGCACAGATGTCTGTGCTAGTAAGGCACTGCCTTACAAAAAGGTCTTCAGGAGTTTTTCTTTGGGAAGTGACATATAGATCTTGCTGTTATTTCTCATGAGGTATACAATGAAATGTCTTAGAATAAGACCAGAAACAGTCCCAGAAAATAAAGTTCAGAGGCAGATTGTGATCAGAAATCATTCTGATTAGGGATGTATGTAGGGCTGGATGTAGGTTTTCCTTAAGACATCAATAGTAATACAAAATTTAACATCTAAGACGTCACCTATTTGGTATTCCTTTAAAAGAGCACTGTGGCTGGCTTTCAGGAAACTCTGCTGGTCACAGATCACCAACTAAGTCATCTTTGGATGGAAAAAGGAAGATTCAAAGATAAAACTGATAATAGGGACCTCTAACAATCCCAAAACATTTGAATGCCTTATGGTGGATGTGATCCTAGGAGCTGGTACAATATAGTTGTTCATGATATGAATTAATGCAAGAGAAAGAATAATTTATGTAGATAGTAAAGGCAGAAGACAACTTTGAAGTTTCTGAATGTCTGTTTATCTCAAAAGTCCACTTCTGAAGGAAACTTTTCCATTTCTTGTTATCTAAGTTTTAGCAAATATTTATAATTTCATTAAATTGTAGCCTGAGTTTTACCACCATTACCTAAATTCACTTTGATAAAAATTCATAAATAGTGTTAGAGCATTCTTAAATATGATGGGTCTATTTATGTGTTTCTAGAAGATTCATAGGAGGATGGGTAGAGTAGAAAAAGGAAGGATTGGGCACAGAAACATTCTGTTCTGAGTCAAAGGTTACTCATTTCTCCATGTTCTGCATGATGTGATTGGTGCATCTGTACTTTAGTAGCCATAATTTGTTTAGTGATGAATGTAAGAACAACTGTAAGAGAACAGATGGTGCCCCTATTTGTCTGGATTTTCTTCCTACCAAGACTTTATCTCTTGCAGCAGATTCTGTTGCTCATATCCTTTCCAACTTGAATCACTGAATCATATTCAACAACTCTAAAACTTACATTACAGTTAATTCAGGACACAATATGGAAACATTTTCAGTATAAAAGTAAAAAAAAAAAAAAGTCACAATTATTTCTGCAATCTCATAAGGTTTTTTTATGGATTTACCTTAGTCATTTTAATATTTTCTTCATTTACTGGCTTCTAAATTACTTAAAAATTAAATTACTAAAACTGCTACTAATATCTGTTGGCAAACAGTGTGCAACTCCCAGCATCATTCATATCTCTGCTTGATTTTGCCTGCTGTTTCAAAACTTCATTCAACTCGATTGTAGAGGTAGCTTAAATGGAAATGTTGAAAACATTCTTGTTCAAAAGTATAGCTCTGAAACTCTGATTATTTAAAAATCTTCTCAGTCTCCTAAAATTCAAGAACATACGGTGATTCACCCATGATAATTTTTGCTAAAAATGAGTTTAATTTAATGAGTCAATGAAATCAAAGCTTTCTTTTTCTGGCAGCTGGCCCTTTCAAAATTCAAGGTCAATGCACAGCATTGATGTAATTGCACAGCCAGTCATTCCATGTTCTACAGGTGTTGGTCATGTTGAAAATAAACACACTAACTATGTATTTTTAATGTGTAGCAGAAGTCATATGAAAAAGCAAGCTCAAAGACAGACATAAGCATATTCAGTCATTTTGGGGATATAACTGAGCCATCAAGTCTTTCTACTTTGAGGAAATCACATTTACCTTACTGTTACTATATGCATCTATTCAAATGCTGTGCTGTACCTTCTTGTTCATTAACTGCTTGACACCGTTAAGATTTAAATGATTACTAAGCATTAATAACTCAGCATTCAGCTGCAATACTTCCAGGGCATCAACAACAAGACTCAGAACTCAAATCCCAAACCCTCCAAACAGCATTTAATTTGATAAATTCTGGTGTTATGGTGTGAAAGGACAACTCTAATAGCACTAATACAATCAGAAGAAGGGGAAGAAACTAATACAGAGAAATGAGGAAACCAGGAAATCCAAACTTTACTTAGTTTAGAATCTAAAGGTCACGGGAATGGTATGATTTCTGGAGTTGATGTGCTGCCAAGTGCCTGAGAAAAAAAAAAAAATCACTAACCAACCCAAAACCTGAGATTAAAGAAGAAAAAAAAAAAATTAAAATTCAGCACTCCTGAAGGATGCAGCACAGTTGCCCTGAGGTAGCTCTGCCACACTCAGAAGGAATTTATGTCGTATAAATGTCCTTGTAATGCAGGCCAGCTCTGTTATGTGCCATATCCTTCTAATCGCATCAACAAGACTGGCTTCTCAAGCAGCATAAATGGTGGGCAAGCACACCATGTGAAATTAAAGCCAATGGCAAAATTGTAGTATGGCCTAGATTTCACTCACCTGCATGTAAGGGAGGTGTCCATAATGAGAAAGGTGATTGTTTGTATCCTTTTCTCCTTTGTGTAAAAGGGCCTTTCATCACTTGTAACAGTTTCCATAGATGAAAGACATACCAGGAGGTATCCCCACAAAATCTTGGGCAGAACTGAAAGTGGGGAGCTCTCCTGGACTGATTTAAATAGCCTACAGTATCATCTTCCAGAGAACAAAAAAAAAATAGGTCTCCTCTATTAGAGTGTATTTTCTGACCTTTTTTTATATATAGTGGCACATAAATCCTTGCCTGAAAAGAACTCATGTGGAAATAAAAACAAAAGAGAGTGATCTGGAACCAATAAAAAAAGAAAAATGTAAACTTGAAAGGAGCTTTTTGTGCAATGTTTCCTCTAAAGCAAATAAAACCAAAGTTAGTTGTTTGTTTGTTTATTTTTTCCTCAGCTGGTTACTTTTGTTTGTAAATAAGATGTCATTTTTAACTAGAAAAACATAAATACTGAATGTAGTGATAACAGCTGTCACTTTCATCTGATATTTATCGTGAGCCATTCTGCTCACTACTATAGCTATCTATGCTTAGTTAATGTGTTTTTCATTCATGCATTCTAAGTGCATAATGTCAGAAATGATTGATGAATATATTTTTCAGGTTTGTTAATGAAAAAAAATCTATTTCTTATTGGGGGGGTGGTGTCAGCTCTTTCAGCCCACTGAGAGAGTTTAGTCTTTATTCTTACAGGCAAGGTCCAGGATATTGACCGTGTTCACCTTTTTCATCCAAGTGCCTCAGAGCGGGTGGACTGAGTTTAGAATTTGGCTCTTATATACTGTGCTAACAAAAAAGCATATTAAATACAGTGGAACATTATTTTATTAGTTGTCCTTTGCTGCTCTTTCTACAGTTAAGCTTTTGAGCACAGACCTATCCAGGTATGCTCTGATTATTCACTTTGGCTTACTAACTGAAGGATGCATAGTGTTTCTTCATTCCCATAGGCAGCTGATAGGGCAGAGGAATAGTACACTTGGGGTTTTATCCTAAAAAAGAGTATACCTGACATGCCCAGCTAGCCCTGGGGAGTGAGACATGTGTCCTGTCCTGACAGTTTAGACACCATCTTTGTAACAAACGGAGAGTGACCATATAATGTACAGTAAGGATTTGGTATTGAATTTAGCTCCAGCTTCCAATGGACTTTAACATTATTAAAAAAAATTCATATAATCTAATGTATATTTTATTAATATATCCTTTATTTGGAAACTGGGCTTTTCAAAGAAATAATATGCTTTATTGAGCTTCAGAGCTATTTAGAAGTCTCAGATGAACTGTGTGAATTATCTCTGTAGTAACCCATTGAGTATTTCCCTTACAGAGAATCTTTGATCCCATCCAAATTATGTTAACACTATGCAACCATCTGAACTTTCAGACTCCTACAATCTAATAAGTACTAAATTCTCTGGATAAAATTTTGTCGGGAAAGAGATGCCATTAAAAATCACAACCTTTTCATATTTGTATGAGTTATATTCTTTTAGCTCTAGGTATTTCACAATGGTTTATGTTTTGATGAGGAAGTCTGGGACAATATTTGTATTTGGCAAAAATATCTGCTTTGCGCTCTGTATCAAAACTGGACACATTTCACAATGAAAGACTCGCATTTCACTCGTTCTTATTTCTTGGGGTTTAGCCAAAGGGTATTATCCTTTTCCAAACCGCTGCAACGACAGTTTATATTTTATGTATAGCCATAATTAGAACTATCTCCAAAGCCTGGTTTTGTTTTTTTGTTCTTGAGGGTGGGTTTTTGTGGGGGTTTTTTGTTTTGTTTTTGTTTTACTTGGTATGATTCACCTTTCTGGGTGAAAGAATCATTCATGTGGATAGTGTCCCATAGCATCTATTTGACTCCCACAGAATGCCTTTCCTAAGATTTCTTAATGTGATATAAAATATCCTGGGTTCTGGCTCATGTGAAATGAATGGCTGCATCTGTTTTTATTATGTACTACAAGAAGTAAGTCCTTGTTGTCAAGCCAAGTGATGCAGGTGGGCTTGGCCTTCCACATTGTCTATGACAGCAGACCCTGGAATTCACTGTATTTTGAACCTGATTGTCTCCGAAGCAGTTTGAATACAAGCTAACGTGTATGCGGCATGATTGATCAGAGGATTAGGACCAGTAGTAAAACAGCAAGTGAATCAACTTGATAAAATATATGCACAGATGATACCACAAGTCTGAGCTTCACTTTAATCTAGCTGGAGCATCCACTACCACAGCAGTGGTACTAGATTTGCAAATACCATCACTGGGATTATGAAAGACCAGTTCTTCCAGGCTTATTCTTATCTAGGCAGGGTCAATCAGACTCTAATCCCTAGTTAAAAAAAAAAAAAAAAAAAAAAAAGCGCTCCTAGGAAAATATTGAAGAGTTATGAGATCTGCTATATATAATCAATTCATATATTTTCTTCAGAACGTGCAAACTTTATTCATTAGCAACACAGCTCTGCATTCGGTATGTGCATACAGCACACTTCTGTACCACATAAGGGGTCGGAGTGTAATTTTGTATTTCAAAGTAATTTAAGCAGGGTCACGGAATTTGGTAGTTTCACACTTACAAAGGCAGCTATCAGCCTTGCAAAAGAATCTCATCGGCAAAACAATTGATTTCTAACTTCTTCCTGAGCAGAGAACCTTCACTGCCTAGATCATGTACAATAAAACTGACATCTGAGGGTAGAGCAAAAATATACGCAGCTTTCCTAATCCCTTGGAGGCTTCTGAAATTACTGTCTGAAAACTATAATGAGAATGGGATAATTTGTGACATTTCCCTCTGCTGTTAGAAGGTATTGATTTTATGACATTTTCATTTCTTATTATGTATTACGAGCATAAGACATCAGAATGTTAATATCAGATGCATAGAATAAACAAGGATACTGCCAGGTAGTACTTTATTTATTTCAATTATTTTTCAGTTTTATGCTGTAGCTATTTTACCAAATCCCTGCAGGCTGTTAGCAGATAAACAATCATTCATAAGCTCTGAGAATTCAGAATTAGAGGAGGCAGCCCATACATAAACTTATTTCTTCCGTGAAGTCTACCAGCCAGGTAAGATAACTTAACTTATCCTCACTGTGCTGAGTTTTGACCTCCCTTGGTTTACCTAAGACATTAAACTTTTCAGCCACATTGTCTGTCTAATTTAGACTGTCAGTGCCTTGAGGTAGTTGTCATCTTCCTTCTGACATATGAGGGACCTGCTGAAAATACTGATGTATTCACAATAGGTCCAATACTGTCACTTGTATTCAGCCCTGCTGCATCTTACCCTTCACAAAGGCCTGACAAGTAAGTTCCCTCTTCTAGTGGTAAAACCACCAAGACAAGGTTATGGAGAAGGCTATCGCACCGAGACTGTCTTGAAATTGTTCAAGTGTTGACCTCTTAGCTGTGGAATAATACAGTCCTGTAATTAGCTTTGCTTACAGTTGTGTCTGGGATCACTAAAAAATATACCCAGCTTTTGGTTTTCTGGAGAAATCTCTGTGTATCTCTCCCCTCTGTTCTTAGCATATTCATCCCACTCTGTTCATCACATCACGCAGGATCAGTTCCACCCCAGGAGGGAGCAGGGGCTGCAGATTCAGAAGTTCTGGCAAAAACCTTGGGAGGTTGCATTGCGTACTGCCAAAAAGAGAAATGGAATGTATGAAATGCCTGCAGAGAAATGCACTGTCCAGGCTGAACAATGGTAGCACAATGACGTTCTAAGTAAACGTATGGCAATAGGATACTAATCATATGCAAGGTGCTATTTTCTAGAATCATGTTTTTCTGCAAGTCTAGACATAGGAAAACTATTTAAGATATCTATATAGCAAGAGACAGCTGCATCGTAAGTTAGTTAAAAAAACTGTGGATAGTCGCAGTGATCCTGGCCAGAAGACCGTTGCCCAGGGAGGAGTTAGCGATCCACGTAACAGCTGCGGTGCGCAGGCGCCCGCCCGTTCCGTGCCGCGCTGCCCATCCCGCGTGGCCTTCGGGCACGTGTTGTGGTGCATGAATGCCTTGGGCGCGGGGGAAACTGAGGCAGCTCTTTGTAACGGAGGAACCTGCCGGCAGCTCCCGCTCGGTACCGGCGCTTACGCCACCTGCGTGGCCTTGCCTTTATCTGACAGTGCGGCAAGAAGTTTTCATGACAACATCGTTTCTGTTTGACTATAGAAATGACAACTAGAGTTTCCTTGTCAGAGAAGTCTGTAATAGCTTGAAACACTGAAAAGGGAGAATCTCTGCTGTGGATGGGCTCTGCGTGGCATGTTGCAAGTCGGTCAGAGTCCTGTTCGATGCTACGCTGCTCGGGGCTCCCAGCATCTAAAGAGGCGTGAGATTGTCTCTGCTATTCTCTTCTTGCAGTGCTAGCTCTAATAAATAGCATTACAGAGTCCGGGTGCCTTTCTTACTGGGTTCACAATGACCCGGCATCTTCCAGCGCAAAACACTACATAAATCCAGGGAGGTAGCTGTTACTACCTTAATGCTTAGCCCCAGAATAAAGCTTCAACTATAACTTTGATCACGGGCATTGAAGAGAATAACACCATAGTTGCTGAACTATGGACTGACTAGTCCACTTGTTTCTCAACTCAGCTGCACAGAGGAATAGGATTTCTGTTTGTTCTTGAACAATGTCTGCATGTGATCAGGCTCTGGTTACGAACATGGGCACAGAGAGGGGTGGAAAGGACAAATTTTGTCCTCGGTGAAGTACAGTTGGTTACATTCTGCTAGATTTTATGCCTTTAATATTCCCATATGACTTCCTGAAGAGGTGGAGGTAAAAAAAAAAAAAAAAAAAAAAGAGATTGAATAGGATCTAATACATCTCTCTGCCCTTTCAGGACTTCAAGAGATACTTGTCTGTCAGATTCACTGTGGAAAATAGAGAACAAACAAAAGCAATGAATAGACAGTCCCACTTTTTCAACTGCCAAATGAGAGTTGATCCACAGGCACTTTGGGTTTCTTTTCCATTCAGAGAAGATTGCTTCTCCATTAAAACATTGATATAGAGGTTTACCTGTAATCAGCATGCCTTTAAAAATAGAAAACAAGTCTACATATTAAACATGAAAAAAAGCCCCAGTAATCGTGAAGATGCTAAAGATGCATCTTGTATTCTGATGTCGTATTAAATCCATATAATTGTTTCCTTGCATACATGTAAATATATATTATACATATTTATACATGCACATATATGGCACAAAGCCATTATATGCAAAAGTTAGAAAAACAAAACCCACCAAATTTTGAGTAATTTCACATGTTTTATGAAGATCTGAACTTAAGCATAATGAATGTAGAGTTATCTCCATAGTAGATGCAATGATCTGTAGACCAAGTTATAAGTAACCTCAATTTCAGAAAGTATAACTTAGCCCTAAATATATTGAATGTTTGCTAGAGAAAATGTTGGCCTAGAAGAGGACTATAGACACAGCTACCAGCAATAACAGATACAGAAATTGGAGGAATTCAAAATGAACTTCAGATGTATGGTAGCTCTGGCACATACCTCAGTCATGTTTTACATTTTAATTTCTCCTTGTTTATGAACAGTGTTAATTTAGTGTTGGCCTAAATCATCACATGCTGTCCAAATATTCTAATAGGCAAATAAGGAAGAGACATCATAACCATTTGACTTCCTTGTAATCTAAATCAAGGCAGCCCATTAGACTCAATTTTTTCCCTGATACAATAATAGTAGTATATTCAAATCTAAACAATTCATGCCATGGATGTCTTTAACTTAGCAACTATCTACTTGCAGACATATTATAATCTAGAATTCTTTTAGACTTACAAAATGCTTCCATTCATTTTAACACAAAAAAGTTACGGAAAGGAACAGATCACTTATTTGAAACCACTCAAAGCTTCCTGACCAAAATAGAGGCACACTTTACAGTGTCTGAATCATCTCACCATCACTGTGGTTGTATACAATCTAAGAGAAGAAATATTCTTTCTCCTGGCCATCTGCATTTAAATTGATGCATTATAAGAAAAAACAGGAGTTGACCTGGGAAACAAAAATTTTATTCTACAGTTGATGTGGATATAATGGATTTTAATTTTTTTTTTTTTTTTGTAAGTTCACTGTAGGGGAATTTATAGCACATGGATAATATTGTACAAAAATAAGAACTAAGGTATAAGGGAAAAGAATTGTTATTTTTATGCCTTGTGAAGTTGACTAAGTTGCAGATATTGTACGTGAACGAGATTTGTATCAAATTTATATAGAGCTTTCTCACAGAATGATGTAGTGAAGAGAAGGGAAAAACAATATCGTAATAAGGTCAGAGGATGAGAGAATAACTGAGTTGTCCAGAAAATAAAGCCACACTGGGATCTCAAAAACTGGGATATTATTCCTCTAGGTAATCAAAAACATTCAAAATATCGTTCAAAATGTATCTGTCCCTTGTGAGGACTTTAAATGAGCCAAGCTTACTTTGTCTGAAATAATGCTTTTATAAAGAAAATATTACAACCAGGGAAAAGCTTTCCTTGTATCCCTTAACAATAGAGTCTGAAAATACAGTGTTATTGAAATTCTTTTTATGTGTACTTCAGAAACAAAATAATTTTGGGTTTCTTTAAAGAAACACAGATTGTGTAGATTTCATCTGATTTATACAGTGTAATCATATTTATATCATAATTTTTCTAGTTTGTAACAACGACCTTATAAATATTTTATTCAGTTCTTTTTCAACATAAATACTTCCATTTCTGGAGGTCACAATTTGATCTGAGTGCAAATAGCTTTAAGCAGCAGGGGTCCAAGCCATAGATATTTATTCAGATTTGGACCCAACTACTAAAGTATTTAAATGCTCATATACAGTGTTCATGCTGTTATGGAGCTGGAGAACAAAAGTGATCAAACATACACATATTCCACATTCCACATTCAGAAAGAGACACAAAGAGAGAAAAAGAAGGAAAGAGAGAAAGAAAGAAAGAAAAAGAGTAAAGAGGATGATTACGTCCATTTCTTAGCTTGCATTTCTCAGCTTGCATTTCTCTCTAATATGACAGTGCTCAGTTCATGCTTGTCTTGCACACACTCAGAAAGACAGATTTGAGTTATCATAATTTTAGTCTTATGCTGTTGTCTTCTTCCTACAAGGAGAATGGAAGTACACTCTTTTATGGCTGGCACCAATCCTTGTGTATTCAAGGAGTTCACCTGTACATCCCGCCACATTCTCTCCACAGACCTTCGTTAGTGGCAGAAATCTCAATGAAAATAACATTACTGAGAGTTTCATTAAGATAAGTTAGCAGGACTGTGAGAGGATGAGGAGAGAAGAACAGGTGAGGTTAGTTATCATTCCGGTGGAAAAAGACATAGTGGGAATTCTTACTCCTTGACCAGTGCAGAAGAAGCTTGGAACTGCCCGGTGATGAGAAAACCATTGATTAATCAATGCACCTTTTGCATTAATTGATATTGCAGCAATCCAAGCATCAATCAGCCAAATGTACCAAAAACCAGGCTGATTTTGAGATCCTTGCCCTCTTGTTTCTGTTCCTGAGTCTCATTTTAAGTGCAGCCTTAATACTTATTGGTATTTATAGTTGGAATTTTCTCTCAGCAAAGTCTGTGGTATCCCACAGCATATTTACCATTTCTAAACAAGCCATGGCTTCTGTTCTATAGATTGCAGTGATATTTCCTTACACATTTAGGAACATATCATCATTGGTTACTTAATCATTGTGGGACTGGCTGGCTGTTCTTGGTTTTAAATAGTCCTATCTGCTCATAAATTTTACAAATAAGATTCTGCCAGAGTATTCACCTTGGAGTAGATGGTCCAGTGAGATTTAAGAGAAGAATACCTATTTTCAGATCACAAAGCTTGTTTCACAGGCACGGTCTCTGAGCCCACTCTATCCGTCATTTGAATACCCTTATTCTGTAGAGTAGACAAAAAGATATATTTAACTAAATTTATCTCCCTCACCACAGAGATACAACTATCAGACATTCCAGAGAAGCCCTGGATATAGTCCAAAGGATAACATGTACAAAAAAGGACTTTTTTTTTTTTTTTTTTTACTTCAACCGTCTATGCAGATTCTGGTCATGTTCATACATTGACTAAAATCTCAAAAGCACGTCTCTTCTAGCAGGTATGAGAGCCTCTCATATCTCTTTATTATATCTCTCTTCTATGATATCTTTCTATATCAGATAGATGTGCAGCTCTGTAGTTTGGGTAGTGGGAAGCACAGGAATGTCTGCCATAGCTCTACTTTACAGGAAAATTCCCATATGCCCCCCAAATGTATTCACAGTATCATTTCCACTCTTTAAAAGATATTTAGTTCTGAGTGATTGGTTTCTGGTAGAAATTATCTGAAGGAGTGTCTCAGAGAATCACTCTTTAGTTATAAGTTGATTGACTAGATGTATTTCCACTTACTGTGAGACTGTAGTGTGGAAGTTAAAAGTTTTCAAATACAGATAAAAAGCAAAAATGAAACAAATGGAAATCAGTACTTAAAGGATAAAACCCAAACTCACAGATATTATCAAGTTAACTAATATAGCTAAAGCATTATCACTATTTCTCTAATCTAGAAGAAATATCATTAAACAGTATTTCAGATCACTTTAAAAAAATTATTATCTTTTGCAGTCTCAATTTTTAGCAGAGTTTCTGAAGATAATTAATCACACAGATGAGGCTTCTGATGGAAAACATGCAGAAGGCTTTCTTGCTGCAAGTTATTTTTGCAACAGAACTACAGTATGTTCGTTCAATTACTATACAAAGCAAATGCATGTAGATATGGGTTCAGTTCAGTCAGTTTGCCATCAGTCACAGAAGAAATTATAGAAGCCACTTAAAGACATCAGTTGAGGAACCCTTGGAAAGGCTCAGCTTGATCAACAGCACTTTTAAATATGGAGATTGTGCTTTAAATACACTGAATCCTTTGAAGGTACTATTACTGTAGCCAAGGCATTTAAAATTATATATAAAGTTGATGGGCTTTTTTTTCCCCTTTAGGCATTTATAAGGTTTTACATCAACAGTTAATATCAAGGCTATGAAATCATGAAATAAAAAAAAAAAAAAAATAGTGAAAAGTGGTTAAAGACTACAAACCAACCAACCAACCAAACAAGTAACACGCAGGGACATTAAATTACAGACAACTTCTCTTCAGCAAGCTGCTTCTAGGGTGATGAAGAAAATCAAACCCTCGCTGTCCAGTTTGATAACTGTTGTGCCTTAGTTAGGAATGTGAGTAAATCATGCAAAAGGAGGAGCCTGCTATCTCTCATAACTCCATTTCTTTTCCTTCACTTGACTCTTAAGAAACTTATGGAGAGGGGTTTTGTGTGATCCCCCTGTAAAACTCCATAGTGTGATGGAACTCAGGGGTGATAAAGAGGAAGCAAATACTCTAGCAAAATATGCTGATTCGGTAATTTTGGATCAGATGTTTATCTACTTTGGAGCACTCTGTGCATCAGGTCATTCACAAAGAAAGTGAATGCAGTACACATTTTGAAACCTTTGTTAAGTGATTTTCTTTTCTTTTGGCTGTTCATCATTAAAATCTGATGTGTGACAGAAATACGTGTGAGAAGCATCAGTTAGAAATAATCCTGTATGGAAGGAAGGAAAGATTAATATTAATGGGTAAAATAATTGTTGAAAGATAGAAACGTGAAATTAAAAATGTGAAAAATCCAAATGCCAGGGTAACTAACTATACATATCCCAGGAAACCTTATCTACAACATACAAAATATTATGGAGTTAAGTTCCATTGAGGAAGATGGTGTTCCTTAAAATCCACCCAAAACTTGCTTTGAATAACATTTAGCACACTGCTCTCTAAAGCAAAGCTATAAGCATGGGCATTGAGAAATACCTCTGGTATTTCTTGTTATTAGTAAATAGTAAAATTAGTAAAATATAAAAAGATATTTTCAAGTTGTTTACCTGGTGTTTCAATTTTTTTACATATTAAACTACTTTAAAACTTATAGTGCTTGTGATTAATCATGAAGAATGTTCACTGGCCATGAATATATCAGAGTGCTCAATGAGAAGAAGGTTTCTAATCATCTGAAGTGGATAATCCCATCCTCATAGCATCAGTAGTTCACAAAAGCCTCAACTGGTATTGAGAGAGTTCAGTAACATTAGGAAATAAATTATTTGAGTTGCAGCAGCAGTACTTCAAATATGAAGTATGGAACAGCACAAAAGGAGCCTGAACCTGATGACACTGGAGGTTGCTCCCATTATATGTTTATGTTTATAGCTTATGGACATTGTTATCTATTAACTCCGGTATCTATTTTGCAACAGGAGAAATGCAGAATATCAGAAGAAACATATCTTGTCTCTGTCAGTGGGTATAGCCAAGTATGTGATAAATATGAGATGCTCGACAGCAGGGGAAAATCTTCTTAATTTCTTGATGATAAAGTATGAAATTAGACTATTTTTGTCTTAATACACATTTAATATATGCTTAAAAGTGAAAGTTAAAAATTAACTGTCTTAATGTGTTTAAGGACTCTGCCTTCCATAAGATTTTCACAGATATTTTGAGCTAGCTGTATATTTTTGGCATGAATACAAATGCTGTTTGCAACAATGACAAGTGCTGATCTTAAAATCATTCATGGCCCTTAGTGGTATAGTTGGGGCTCATTTGTTTCTGCTTTCTTAACTTATTATTTTATTTTACTAATTATTTTACATTCTCTCTCTTTGGGTTTATGCCAAAGGCTTTTTTTAATGAATACATCAATTTTAAGGGAAAAAAGCAAATCTAACAAAAACAAAATACTATTCTTACATGCAAAGAGTTGCAAGGCAAACATTCCTATGAAAATAACGCCTATTAAGAGCATAAATATGTTCTAGTAGAAGTATAAAGTGGTGTTGTTTCCTCCAATGGTAAAAGGAAAAAAGCTTTGCCTGAAGAAGTGTGACAGAAAAGGGCCATGGGGTAGACAAGAGTGGATTTAGAAATTATTTACCTTCTTAGATGATTTTAGCAAACCAGCCTTTTAGGTCTATCTGTCTTGATTATTTGAAACTAAATGTTTTGTGCAGGAAATGAAAATAGGTTGATTAAGCATATTCTCATCCTCACCCCATGCATCCTATATGTTACTATGACACCCTGTGATGTAGGATAGTTACAATGCAGAGGTAATAGATAGGAAATTGTTTCAGGCCCCAGTGGTTCTGGTGTATGATTATGATACAGGCTAACAATCATAGAAATTGCTTCTGAAAGTCATATACAGCTCACCCATTCACTGAGCTGCTCACGGAAGTCAGGGGATTTGTGTGCTTCAGCAAAGCATATGTTATAAAAGAGTTATTTATAATGAAGTCTTGCAGATGAGTCTTATTTCTCTAACTCCTTCATGTGGATTATAGCTTGTGAAGACAGGAAAGAAGAGTTATACCGAACTGTTCTGTAAGTCATTATCTTCCCTTGACATATGGCACAATTTCTTGTTGAAAGCAGATGCTGTCAGTGTAGCAACGTAGCACCAATGAAGACATTGTCAGTTGTATGGTTACATTACAGTGAGTGCATAATTAGTCATTTTACATCTACTTTTACTTTATTTTGACAATTAGGAAGCTTAACAAGAGAAGGCTATGGAGGAACTGCGACTTTTCTACTTCAGTCAGAATGCAGACTTGAGAATTGAGGAGTATGTACTTCGCACCTCTTCCGAGTTCAATTTAAATTGAACTAGCACTGAACTAACAGGTTCTCTGAATGTTTTTATCATAGATATACTTAAACGTCTGCTGTAAATTGAAGTAGGCTAAGTGTATTAGAAATTAAGTAGATATTTCTTTGGGAGTATCTATGTTCTTTCTGAAGTTTCATTTCAGACATTTAGAAAATATCTAGTACTATCAGTTTTGTACAATACTTATGGTAGTATGTCATATGAATCAAAAAAAGGAAAGGAAAATAAAAAAACCCTGAGAATAGAATGGGAATTATGCTTTGCAGATATTGTAGACATCTCCACTTTTCTATGAAAGCTACAAAGAAAAAGCTGGCCAAAATTTTCCATTGACTCAGCCTTCAAGCACAGATTTTAAGGTTTTATAAAGTTGCTGATTATGTTTTCTAACATCATGGTTGCCTACTAGTACTAGCTTGGAACTACTCGCTGGATGCAGTAGGGTCTAATCTGACTTCCAGAGAGGTCAACAGCAAGACTGTCAGGTGAGGACCCCTAACAGGCACCTGTGACTGAGGTGTGCTGCCAGGTGAGTCAGGTGCAGGAAAAAAACAGGCAACCTTCAAGAACTGAACAGCTCAGTTTTTGTTGCTGAGAGTAGTTTCTGATTTAGGGACAGCATACCCAGACCTTCACTTACTGTGTATTAAAAACTGCCTATATATATAATTTTGCCATTGTTTTAGAAAATGTTTCGATGTGCTGAAAGTGGACAGGAAAGGTTTTTTCTTTCTCCTGTAGTCTACAGGTACAATAATGAACATCCAGAGTTTTTACATCTGGAAATAATCAGAAATTTGGGAAGCAGTCAGCTTCAGTGGCTGAAGAAAATAGGATTCTCAGTTTCTCAACAGATGCACTTTAGAATTCCCATTAATTTTCAGAATGGCATTCCCAGTTTTATTTTCTATCATTTAAATAGATATTTACCTTCTATGCCAAGCTTTACTTGCATGACCCAATATCATTGTTATAATCAAAGCAAACCCTCCCCAGAGATTATATGCTACATATCTCAGTCTCTTAATGAGGATGCTGGTAAATGAGAAGCTTTCATTGTATGTATTTTACATGTTAACATCACAAACCCAAGCTCCTAATAAGCCATCTTTTTTATTATGTGATTTCCTCATTGTGCCTATATAATATTCAATGTCTTTCTCATTTCAGCTAGAAGGCAAATAAGAGTTTACCTAGCAATTTACAGATTGATTTTGTACCTCCCTACTGACAGATGTAATGACTAAATAAAGGGAATAAATCTTTTTCTCTAGTTTTTTAATTAAATGTTGTCAACTATTTGAACCTTGGAAAGCAACTAAAATGTGTCCCACAATGACAAACATTGAGTAAGAGCTACTTTTCCTGACTTTGACAATTTCTGTTCAGATTTTTTTTTCCTAATTCAAATTATTACTGTGGAAATTATTAATATAAACAACTTTAAATTTGGGGTCTTTTAAGACACCTCCTGGGTGACTTCCTGAGATCACCTTTTACCAGCTTCATCAAAGTAAATCAGCACCACTCTCTCACAGAAGCTGCAGATGTTCAGCATCATATTTGACTAATAGGTCAACTCCTCAGGGGCTAAAGGAGGGACAAAACTTTACTCCTAATGTTCTGAGTAACACTGTGGCCTTCAGCCTGGCACTTTTTGCACTTCCCATGCATATGCTGTAATGCTATGCTATGTTCATTTTCAGAGTACTTCTCTCAGTTCCATAAAAGAACGTGTCTTAAAAAAGATGAAATTGAGTTAAGATTATGAAAGAGTACATCATTTGGCTTTTATAGAACAGAGCATAACAACAGAAGAAATCACAGGACATATTTTGCTACCATTCCAGTTATTTACTTCAACTTGTTCAGGCCTGTTTCTGTAAATATAAATTCACAAATATTTTAAAGCAATATGTAATAAGGAGAAATGAGAAGTCAAAAATATCTTCATTCAGGTCCATTTCAGAAAGGATGTAAGAGCAAAATTAACCCAAGTTGGCCCTCTTCTCACTAACTCCTTTATCTTTTAGCTTTCTGATAGCAAAAGACCAAGCCCGTTGTTCTGCTTCACACACAAAGCTCTTTATGCAATTAAATGCAATATTGGAAATGATAATTTATATAAACATTTATCACAAAGGTTATGTGTGTCAAGTGACCTGTTTTCTGGCAGTGTTTCCTACAGCAGTTTGATTTTATGCAACCCATCTGGAACAAACTCCCGGAGCATTTTAACTCTGGAATGCAATTTTAACTTTGGTCTCCAGATGGTCCAGCTCCTTAGAGTTTTACTAGTCAAATCACAAATAAAGTTATCTATGCAAAAATAATAATTAACAAAGATAAGTGCTTGTATTTAGCAGAAAAAATCCACTCACAGAAAATTGTCATCTACAGTGCAGAGAGTGCAGCTGACTTTCTCTACTGACACAGACCCATAGAGAATTAGGATTAAACGGCATCATTTTTTTTCTGAAGTTGAGGAACTTCAGTGGTGGTCCCCTCCCTTTGTGCATGAGCTGTAGTCAGGCCCGGACTCCCAGGCTGGGCTGGGCTGGGCTCGCTGGGGGTGGTGGGCTTGTCCCCTTGGTGAGGCCATGATTCTGCCAGCCCCTCGCCCCCCGGTCCCTGCCCTCATGGGGTGGTCCTCCCACTGCTCCCTGGTAGGCACAGTTTTTGGAAATGGGAATTTTCTCAGGGATTTCCTGAGAAATCCCTGAGAAAGCAAAGCCATTAACCGCCGAAAGGTGAATGACTCCCAGTGTTATTGCAGACCAAAGAATATATTAAGAATTACGGAATCTATTTTACAAGAAAGAGTAAGGAACAGCTTTGCTGCTTTCAATTTAAAATGCAAACAAAGTCAAATGAAATATCCATCAAGTCGTCATCTTCTAGAACAAAATTCTAATCAGTCTAGTTTGAAGCTTGCTTCCTTTATTTTATCAGAACAAAGACAGCCCATACTGCTCAAAAGCACACAGCTGTCTGCCCGGTAAACCTTTGGGTGCAGGGGTTCAGTGGTGTCTTTCTGGGCCAGCTTATGTGCTAATATTAACCTGTCCATTTGTCGTGTATGTAACGGTGAGGGTAATGGTACTGCACTCATCGGTGCATCTGCTCTG
Organism: Aquila chrysaetos chrysaetos; assembly: GCF_900496995.4. Lineage (NCBI taxonomy): Eukaryota > Metazoa > Chordata > Aves > Accipitriformes > Accipitridae > Aquila > Aquila chrysaetos. The sequence goes on along the minus strand of NC_044024.1, from coordinate 4,473,009 downwards.
GCTTTCAGCTGAAGCTCAGATGAAAGAGGAAACTTTCATGCGTTGCTGTGAATCTGCTTGCAATTTCATTATCTGCAAGAGGGATTTCTTCCCCCCCCCCCCCCCCCCAACCTTTATCTTTCTGTCATCTTTCTTTTCCTATTCTGCTGACAGAAATAATTATTTTTAACACTTTTGTATTCTAACTGTGCAGTACTTATTTCTGAGAAATTATATATTACCCACTGTGTTTCCTGGTATTATTAATGATACTGCACTGCTTTCCAAAGTTGATAATGGTTTTCTCAGTGCTTCAGAAATATTGTTCTGTAAATACAGGACATGTTCAAAAGCTCTGACACCTTCAGTTAAAATTTAGTGTTCAGTTTTTTGCAGTCATTTGTGCATGTTACTAATAATCTAGACTGGATACATGTTCAGTTGTACTTGGAACTTGAATACAGCTGGTGCCTCCATTCTGCAGATCCCATTACTCCATAGAGAGATGCGAGCTATCTTTAAATGACTGCAGTTTCTCAGAGAAGAAAATTAACCTGTGTTGAGCTCTGTGCTGTCACTGATGGTTTGTTTCCAGTTACCAAATGAATTCATTTATGCTAGTTTTGATATCTCTGTGCTGCACCACAGCTGTCATGGGAGGTATATCTAATGATTTCAGTGAAACTACTTAAACAAGAAAACTAGTACATATGTAGTTTTATATGTGGTTAAGTGCTTTGCAGACTGAAGCTCTAATACATTTAACAGTCCCTGTGTGCACTAGTATACAGAAAATGAGTGTATTTGTAGAAATCTGTATTTTCATTTAACTATGCAACTTAGCTGTAGGCATAGCTTTTATTAGACACATGTTTGATTCTTTTTCATGTTTCTTTTTGTCCATAAAGATTTGAGTTTTAGACAGAAGATTTGAAATAGCTGAAAAATATTAATGGTTGTCTATATAACTTCTAAGATAATTAACAGAGGACAATATGAGTTGAAATCTTAAAGACAATATATTCTCACATATGTATGTATGCATGAGAGACTTCCCAGCAGTTAGAAATTGTATAAATGCTTATTTCTCAGTTTTATGAAATTGACAATTTTGTGTTTCTACATCAATTTTTAATTCCTTCCTGAGATTATTTCATTCAAGCTCTCATCAAAGACCTGCACACATGAAACTAGTGTCTTTTTATTTCTCAGTCTGTTGATATTTAAATGGCTTTTATTTAGATATGAGAAAACAGTATTTTTATGAACAATATGCTCCCATGATTCTGATGCGGCACAGACCACTTAAGTTTAAGTAAAGAGATGTGTGCTTGTAGGGATGAGTTTTCTAACTTCTGCTTTGAAGGGCTATATCTTGTTTCTGGTAAAGCTTTTCTTATCTGATGAACTGAAACAGAAAAGTAGACCACCCCTGAACACAACAGATGGACTTCCCCCGAGCAGGGCCTGATGAATGCTCTGAGTAAACTGCTGGAGAATAAGGGGTGGGGGACAACACTAAAGGACAGGCCCTGACAGGTTAAACATCAACATTTTATACTACATGTCTTGTAATGTTTTAAAGAATTTTTATTGCAAAGAGCTAAACTGTTAAATCTGAGGAAACAGGAGGCTTGTAATCATGCTGGGTATATTCTGGGCAGCACCTCTGTCTCCAGGTAGTGTAGTGCCATGCTGCCACTCGAGGTTTGCAGAGGAGCTGGGGAGGAGGAGGGCGTGCTGGCAGCCAAGGGCAGAGCATGCCCACTGCGTGGAGGTAAGCTGAATCCACAACAGTTCTTGTGTAGTGGGGCCTCATGAAGTAAGCTGAATCCACAACAGTTCTTGTGTAGTGGGGTCTCACGAGGTAAGCTGAATCCACAACAGTTCTTGTGTAGTGGGGTCTCACGAGGTAAGCTGAATCCACAACAGTTCTTGTGTAGTGGGGCCTCATGAAGTAAGCTGAATCCACAACAGTTCTTGTGTAGTGGGGTCTCACTATCTCCTTGCTAGCCGCAAACTTCTGGAGAAGCAAAAGGAATAGAAATTCTAGTTAAATCTGATACTAAAAAAAAAAACAAAAAAAAGCCCCCCCCGCCCCCCCTGAAACAGAAACAGCAAAATCTTTTCAAGTGAACACTTGACTAAGTAAGTCAAGCTACCTGTGGAGCTGTATGTGAATTCAAGTATGAGTTCACGCTGGAAAAAACAGCCTCCTGAGGTTTAATGAACTACATACAAACAACAGGAAAGTTTTCCAGGGAAGTCATAAATTCTGTTTCCATTACTTCTACATTCATGAAATAAGTGGCTGCTTAATGTAGTTGGATAAAAGCCTTTGAGATGAAAACAAAAAGCGATTTTTATTGTGGATCTTAGAACTCTAGTGTGGCCAGGGGACAGCTGAGATAGCACAGTAGCAAGCTGTCTGCAGCGACATTACCATAAGCCAGTAAAATCTAGAGCTGCTTTAAAACGAGCACGGCTAACAGCCTGTACTGCTCTATCATAAACTCCAACACTCTCAAACACAGGGACTAATGCCCTGGAGACTTCCAGTTCACTCTGGGCATTTCTTTTTTTTTTTTTTTTCTTAAGCCAGTGTTATTAAAGTGTTTTTAATGAACACACTTTTTTTCCCCCTCAGTGAGATACCTTTTTGTTTCTTCACCCCACACCCCCATTTAGTTAACTTTTTAAATTCACAGTGCATGGTATACTGAGCGCACTCTTGTACCTTCCCCAGCACTTGGTGGAGAAAAAATGGTTGGTCACAGCAGCTTAAACACATGACATTTTAAGCAAAAGTGATTCAGAAAAAGACAACTCTCTTTGTAACAAGAGAGAGCAAGCAACAGAGCTGTCATTTGTTAAATTGGGTATTGTCTCATTAAATTCCTAAGCATAGTGTCAGGAAAGATTAGGAGCAGACTGACAGATTCAACTGGCTCAACCACTTTGCTACAATCACACAGAAAACATTAGCTCAGCTATTAAGGATATACGTAAGCTAATTTCTGATAGACATTTGCTGTTATACTAATTTGATGTCATTACAGTTCATTGAGTATCCCAGCCATAAAGCAAACATACCTTGCTATATGCTGAAAAGAGGATGAAGAGATAAGCTAGGAGGATGAGGGAAACTATTTTCTTCTATGACTTGGTCTTTTTCTATGACTGAGGGATATTCTCATCAAACAAACCATTCCAACAAAATGAAATGTACCTTGAACGTTCTGTCAAAATCTGAGTCTAAACCAAAGACTTTCTCAGGTGTCAAAACACCCCCTTTCCCATCTTTTAGGCTGTCATATCTCCCATTCATGAAGCACAGGAAATGGAAATATGGCAGTACTATTACCAAGGTAATCATACTGCGCTCCAGGACCAGATTTTCCTGTGAAATATTCAGGTTGAATTCTAGGCCAGAGTAAGAATAGTGCCTTAGAAGTAAAGTGAACATTTGCGTGAAACTTCAGTGAGTCATACTTAAACTAAGTAATATTTCTCTGTGAATATTTAAAGCTCTGAATTTTAACTTCATCTAAATGCAAAATTCTTTCATTTTCATTCTGTTTTGTCAAATTTTTGGCTGATCTTAAAGGGGAAAAAAAAAAAAAAGGAAAAAACTCACCTCTGGGAATAATGTAATTGCTGAAACACGAGGAGGGCTCGTGTTCACCGGCCCTTCCCGCCTTCAGCGGGGCTGAGGGAGCTGAGGGCTGAGGCAAACAGCGGGGACACCTCCTCCCCCTCCTTCTCCCTTGGCTTTGCTGTTCCCAGGGCCATTTCTCACACTTCTTCCCTCACTCCTCACTGCCAGGCAGCCTTTTGCCCTTCCTCAGAGATGTTTTCACAGAGGCACCACTGGCTTTGCTGACGGGCCCAGCTGCGGCCTGCGTGCGGAGGGGCCATTGCAGAGCAGGCTGGCACCGGCTGCGTCCGGCACTGGGCAGCCCCTCACCTCTCCTCACAGAGGCCATCGCCATCTACACAGGTTTTCTGGGTCAAATCTTTGACAACGTCTTCATTTCTCTGAGAAGAAACATATCCTGCTCGCAAAGTTGGAGGGGAGAAGTTTGGTTCTTTTAGAGATGGTCTCGACTATTGTCCCTTTTGTGCCATAGCTCCTTAAAAATCAATACAAGCGAAAGGGCTACTCCAGAGATGCACAGCGAGAAAAGGCTTTTGTAGCTAAAGGTGAGTTAGAAGGATGTGAGGCTTACAGGTGTGCTTCAAAAGACAGGCTGGTTGGGAAGATTAAAGTTTGTATTACACTAGGGGACTCCAGGACCTTTCTGCTCCAGTGTGTGCTAGGCCTCTTCAGTCAAAGGACTTTTTAATTCATTACACAATGAAACGTGGATAAAACTAACACATGAAGTACAGAACAGCTGGGAAGTCAGAGTTCTGCACACAAAGCAGGGTATTCAGAAATGCCTTTCACTTCACAGATGCTTGTGAAAGGGCCATACTTTTCTGCCAGTAGTGCGCTGTGCTAGGAAACTCAAACTATCGTGCTTCTTGTGACTCAATACTGGTTTTCATCACTTCCCACCTTCTGCCATAGCTGACATGGAGCTTTGGGGATTTTTTTTCCTTTCCTGCTACCCAGAAATGGAGAGAATCAGGTCCAAGTGCCTTAAAAACAACAGCTAAGTGCTCTAAAACTACATCAAGGATACCATATCGTAAGGCTGCGCTTAAGTCATAATGATCAAAACACAGGTATGAATGAATTGCTTACAGACTTCACCATAATTCCAAACTCATACTGTTCACTTACTCTTTATCCTCAGTAACTTTGTTCTGTGCATATACATATATAGAGATAAATATTCACACACTTACCTCTGTGAAGAGTCTATATTCATAGCATTACAAGCAAAGAGATATAATAATAACCTGTCAAAAGAGCAGTATAGATAGAACTGGTTTATTCCAACAGCTTCTTTTTCTTGGTGTAATAAGAATTGCTTTATAATTTTTGTGCAGGAATTGTACGTGACAGTCAGGGATTAGGGTTCCTGAGGCCTACTTCCATCAGAAATGGACGTTTGAAACTCTGCACTATCATAGGTATATCATTATAGTTCATTAGCTGTTGCTTTATCTTCAAGTATAGAGAATAAGACAGATTTTGATACCTGCCCCCCCCCCGGCTTGGAACTATTTTGTAAATTTTCTTTTCTTTCTCCCAGAGTCAAACTTTTACTTGCAGATTTATGTTTCAGTTTAAAAGCAAGTGCTTTTCTCAGACTAAACATGACCAACAAAACGCAGGCAGCAGAGCACTAGATTCACAGCGGATGGGACTCTGCACAGCTCTGGGATTTCAGCTTTCTCCAGATAATACCAATTCAGATCAGCAGAATGTTTGCCCCAATATTTAACAGGTTTGAAATTCACCAGAAATGTAGACAATGTACTACCTTTATTTTGACAGCTGTATTTTTTTATGACATTAGAAAAAGGATTAAATACAATAAAAGTTATTTTAAAGCATTTAAATATCAGAAAACAATTGAATGCAAACAAGCCCTTCTCAGATATGCTTGCAATTAGCTGGCACATTTTCCATGATGACAACATATATATCAGTCTAAGTCCTACTCTGTTTCCAAAGTTGTCTCTGATTGCCTTCACCCCAGTGAGCGGAAGGGCTTATAGCCATAGCACCAGGCACCCGTTCTGGTTTTTCCTTTCCTGCTTAGTAGCAACTGTGCAGGAAGTAACTGCTAACCTTGATACCGGCTGAACTGGAGGGAGAACTGCAACAGGAACCTTGCTTGTGAAAGCAGGTATTTTAATATATTTTGCTTTTCTTTAAACAGATGGTAGAAAAAGAGCAAAGAAACCCATGGCTTTTCTTGTAGGATAACAATGTGCAGTATAAATACTATCTGTCAGCTTTAGAGGTTGAGTGTTTAAAGTGTTGTCCCCTGTGGGAAATTATGCTTGGTGTTGTTTGTAGATGGAAGTGATTTGTTAGGGCTCGAATGTGGTCACAGTTGTATAAATCAAAGATAACTTGGTAGACCCTAAACACCTTTTTTGTAACTGTACACTGTATTTTTAATTTAACACTAGTGTGCTGTGAATAGTCAGCTCAGTTGTCCTTTTGGGTTTTCCCAAAGATAAGGGGGGCAAATGTGGGATTAAATGTCTATTTCTCTGTTTAGGAAAATAAACTTGTTTCTCCACAGCAAAGCTGTATCACCTTTTAGGAAAATCAGGAACTATGTCTTCATCATGTGATTTTTAAGTTTTCAACTCATCACTATATTCTTGGGTGCAGCTGCACCACCTCAGAATTTGCTTTGTAGCTAATATTGCAGACAAACTGGGGGTTAGATGAGAACAGCCCTTTGATATTAGTGGAGGAACAAATTAGGCAAGCAAGATTACAACCAGGGTTTTTTTTTTGTGGTTCTGCCTGGTTTGTGCTACAACGTGAGCAGTAATGGCCCTTAAAGCAGAGTCTTTCATGACTGAAGGCTCTTTTTGGTGTGAGGTCAGCTTGCAGCAGGTTTTATCAAACTATAGTTAATAAGTCAACCTAGATTCACAGTCAGAAAACTAGTCAGCTAAGCAATTGTTTTCAAATGTATACAGTTCATCTTGATTCTCTATCTAAATGCTTAAACACTTTCTTAAAGAACTTCTGTAAACAAAATTTATTTTAACAAAATGTCCTTTCTTTTAATTGGTTTTAAAATAAATCTGTTTATGTGATTATTTTTTTTGTATGTGTGAAATGGCTTTTAAATAAGATATGTTTTATGGATTTCATAAATGTGTTTTGTTTTTATTTTTATAAGGCAAAAGATTTTATTCATCAATAGAAGAATAGTACTTGGCTGATAAAGAACAGTCTCTCATTAGAGATAAGGCTTATAATTTAATGTGCGTAGGAAGTGATAAGCAATAGCTCTGCTTCTCCAATAATAATGGCAGTTGTGATGCAGTGTGTATGATACAGAGGATTCTTCTTTTTACTCAGTTCCAGAAATATATCAAGTCTTTGCTAATTTTCTGTTGCTAACTCTACATCAGCTGAGCTGCAATATTGCATTTACAAAACTTAAAGTGCTACTCTGCTTTTATTGCTTTGCCTAACAGAAACTGTTTTTGTGTTATTAATTCTAATGCAGAACAACAGGGAAAAAAATACACTTACCACATGGTAGTGGTACAATGAAGTTCCTCCACAGAAGAGAATCATTGTCAGGGTTGCTGTTATTTTATTACTGTTCCCAATTATTTGACTGTTTCACAGCAGTCATAAAACAGATATTAATCAGAAAAAAAATCAATATGTTAATTAGAAAAACTCAATTCACCAGTGGCCAAATCCTCTGGAAAGGGCAGTAAATAGTGAATTACTTCCAGAGCTGAACATTTCAGGCAATCTAGCTTTCTGAATTGGCCAGAGACTTCAAAAGGAAGAAAAAGTGGAAGAACTATAATTTCTTGACAAATCTGAAAGATCATGTGGCTAATTTATACTGGCTTTTTTGGCAAGATTCTTCAAGATTTTAAAGAGCTTAAAATTCCCATGAAGTTTCAGGAATGCAGAGTAATTCATAAAGAAAAAAGAGAAGAGTTAACAAGTTAGGTTTTGTTAGTGAGTGATGCAGGTGGTAGTGCTTGTTTTCAAAACAATACAGAAAGCTTTAAATCCTGCTTGGTCTGCTGAAATTCTAGGTTCATCCAATAATCACATCATCTTTAAAATGCTATGACCTTGTTTTATTGTTTGAGTTTTCTCTGAATTTTCTGGTTTCCCTTCCTTAGTTCATAATGTGTCTGATAAAATTAGCAGTGGTTCTGTTCTTTATGTAAAAATCTCAACAAGAAAGTCTGTGAATAGTTCTACTGGGAAAACAAAGACTTATACAAGAAGCAGCTTTATAACTGTCCTGGTCTAATTTTTGGCATCTCCTGAAGTATTCACAGATGGTGCATACAACTCCTTTAAAAAGGCTTTATAAATCTATTTGTACCTTTGATTCCATCAACCTCTAGGTTTAATCCAGGGGCTTGCTTTTGCACAAAAATCACATTATTTATAGCTACTTATAAGAGTTTGCTTTTTTTTTTTCCAGCTTTGCTACTGCTTAGTACTTTCTCTATTCCTTTCACCAGTGTTGGCTCTAAGGCTCTTCTGATGCCTCCACTTCTTTATACAAACTGATTTCTTCTGTCCATTGAAATCCTTCTGTGAAGTTCAGTTCTGCAGTCTCATCTGGTTTAATTAGTTTCTATAAACTTTCAATTGAATTTTCTCATGGAACATGTTGCAATATTTTTAATTATCAGTAGATCTGCATTTACAGTGGGGACTCTAAGCTTACTTAGTATTTTAAGTAATTCAATAAAAATTATATATGTACATGTTGGATTCTGTCTGAAATTTTGGACAATTTTTTTTTTTTTTTTTTGGTCAAAATTACAGCATCTTAGATCAAAGACTGCTGCACTGCCTTAACAGCCTGATTCCCCCCCTTCCCTTTCTCTAATCCTTAGGGTTTGTCTACAGAGGTGCAGACAGTTGTCTTTGCTGCAAGCCAGCTGGATGGAAGCCAATTCTTGTTCAAAAGCCATGTGGCAGAATTACTGTGACTATAAACTGAAGCTACTGTATCCCGCCTCTTGGTTCAGGTAAGGTAGATGTGTCTGTGTCGGCCTATTCTAGGATACAAAGACCTTGAATTGCCTTTTAAAGTGTACTCCTTAAGGAGTAATACCATACAAGGTATAAATGAAGTACTGTACACATAACTGATCATCTTTGGGGGACTGTCAAATTTCTATTAAGGATTTAAAAGGTTTTCTTCTGTTTCATTTTAGTATTATCTTTTGGAAACGGTGCTTCTTTTTTTTTCTGAAAGAAATATTATCCTGGAATTTTATGTATACTTCTTTCTTTTTAAAAAAATTACTAAATATTTTATAATAGTGCTTTAAAAATGTTTCACTTATGTTGAAAATGTAGTAGTTTTAGTGCTTGGTACTGTCAGAAGAATGTGTTTGCCCAGCAGGTTCAGTCCAAGATGGATGGAGAGATTAGATTTTGATTGTGTGCATGTAACTTCTCTGTCACTATGGTCCAAAGACAGACTTTGATTTTTCCCATTATTAGCAGTAGCAGAGCTGTATGTCTTCTGGCAATGACAAGTTTAGTTTCCTGCTTATGAAGTCTGATGCTATATTATGGTGCGTTAAGTTGGAAATATAAGGTACAAAGGGTTTATGTGGAAAGAAAATAATTAGTGAAAATCATAACTTGCTGAATTGAAAAGACCTATTTCTGGATTTAGACTTAATTTGTATTTGTTGTATTTCAATTTACATTCATTAGAATACATTAAGATGTACATCAGTGTTCAAGTAGGGCTCCTAAGTAAGATAACTTTGGAAAAGGAAGTTACTTTAATATGTTTAGAAACTTTCTGGTCATTTCACAGAAAGAAATTTCACATTTTGGACCTCAAAAATTGTGTTTCCAATTACTGTTTGAGAAACTAGAAATTATGGCTATACAGGAATAAATTATCACTATGTGGAGGAGAGATAACAGGAGCAATATTGACATGTAAATAGACATGTTCAGATTTTATTAAGAAGTTACCAACAGTGGTGGAAAAAAATTTCACTTCGTGGAATTGAAGATAAAATTTTGTCAATCAGTGGAACTTATTCTAACCTCAAGTATGTTAATCTTTTGAGAGATCTGGTTTTTGATAACATAATTTTCTTTCAAGTACTGATGACATCCAAATCTAGATGGTGAATGGAGCCAACTTGTTAAGGGAAATACTATTGCTTAATAATGGTATAATAATAATGTATTAATAAATTAGATATTTAATAGTCTGCATGCACTTCTAATGTAGGTCAAATAAGGAAGACCATTTGCTCATGTTATTTAGATAAAGAAAGGAAAGAAAAAAACCTGTTAAATCAGAATTACTTGCTCCTTCTGTCAGCTATTTGCCAATGCAGCTGGCAGGGGCAGTGTATTTAAACTGTCTGGCTGCAACAACCTTAGAGGGGAAACTTGAATGTATGAAGACGTAGCCCTTAGTAACTGCTACACAAATACCCCTTTGAAACCTTCAAAAAGTATCAGGACCACCTCTTGTGAGCGTATGCACATCTATGAAAAAAACACAAGGAATAATATCTTCTCATAGTCAAGAAGCAGTCTGATGAACTGTGTTTCGCAAAGTTGTCAACGTTATGTTATCAACCGCAAAAGTCAATATTTAGGTGCATCTGATAGACCTTTTGAATTTTGAGAGGATTTTGTATCTTCAAATCAATTAAATGTTTAAAAGTAAACATGTCAATCCATATTTCTGTGACTTGCAATGTGGATTGCATTAATCAGCTACGCAACACTCTCAATGTAGGTTAGTTGTGGTCGTGTACACCATAGGAGAGCACAACTGAATTCAGTGTGTCACAGATAAACTACATGGAATCTGTCCTGGCAGTAGTCCTTAAAATTTATTTTTTAAAATACCAGTATCTTCAGCAGATAGATTTGAATGATGAAACAAACCTGAACCAAATGAAGTTACAAGATGAAATTACTAACGCCACCTTTGAAATAGTGCATTTTCAGTCTTTAGCGTTATCTTTAAAGAACAGATATATTCAGATAAGCTTATGTACTGTAAAGTATACATATCTTAAGTTACTGAAGTGAGAATAAAACAGCTTATAAGTGGAGTTATCCTTTAAGTAGAAGAACAATAAAGAGACACAAAGGAAAAATTAACTAGAAGAAAAAAAAAATCTCTTACATAAAAGACAATATCCTGTATTTTTGCTGTACCAAAATCAAATGCTTTCAAGAAATGAGCACAAAATGAAATATTCCAGTAGCTAGATGTTGATCTTCACTGATAATTAGTTTTTAATTTGAAATGATATCTCAAATTTTCATCACAATGATTTATCCAGTGCAAGCTTATGAAGATGGTGGAAAGTATTGACATGATAAAGCTAAAATTATCACTTCTTATTGAAGAAAGGTATCTAAATATCTGGCTATGTTACTTTCAGGTCTTTAACTTCAGAAAGAATGGTGAATGATGATTTTCTTTGAAAGAGAGACCACTTTTATGTCCTTAAAATTTTCTTCTAAAATCAGATCTATGTAAGTGGATTCATATCAACACAAAATTTCATTATGCAACTAGGGCATAAAATCACATTAAAGGATAATTATCATTAGTAGTAAGAATGGCTTGGCAAAAAAATTTATTCTGATAATCACAAAACTGGGTCAATTTGAACCATCTTGCAGATTTGTTGATTTCCTCCACTGCTTCTGGCCCCCAAAAGGAAAAAATGCTGTTTGGATATTTCTTGTTAGAAATAATTATAGTTGTTAACTATTTTTTTTATCATATGTCAGATTTTGGTTTTAATGTTTACATGAACTTCTAGATTAAAACATTCATAACAGCAATGTGATAATGCTAGAAAAGTTTAATAATGAGTTCAAAATATATCTGTAGGAAAAATATCTTACAAAAAATATTCCATCCCCTTCATCTCATTCATGCTAGCAAAGCAAAAGGTAGGAGGGCAAGACAAAGCAACTGGTTACACTGCAGAATTTCATGCTGTGACCCCATTTTCCATAATTAATTTCCTGTTCTGTCATGATGCAGAAATAATAAAGCAAAGGGTATTAGTCATTCAGAAGACAGCATAGGGAAGATGTAAACCTGTAAAAGTAGCTTGAAAAATGTTTCAGCCATAATTTAATGGAGTTCATAGTTTGATTTTTAAAGTATGGTAGTAAGTTATGTTAATATAGCTAAGCTATGACATGCTTACATGTTTAAACAGCGTATGCAAGTAGTAAGGGATTCATTGTTTTTGAGTATTTAGGACACTTGGCTGGATGCAGGGTGGGCAAGGGGAAGAAATCTTGATTTAGATTTGTGACTGTAACCCTTATGCAAATTTACTGGATTATCATGTATAAATGTGAATTTTTAATCAGATGAATTCACTGACAAACATTTCCAAACAGTGCGGTTTTGGTTGTATGTGCTCGCAGAAACTCAAATTTGGAGTAGTTGATGCCATTTTGGCAATATTTGTCAAGGGACTTTCATCAGATATTAAGATGCTTAAAAATGCACAGCCTCAAATAACTTTTCATGGGAAAAGAAAATGTGAACGTAAGTTGAATAAATGTTTGATATTGTAAGGAAACAATGTAAGTATTCATATAAAAAAAATTGCTAAATAACCTGTTTTGTGTTTTAATTGTAAACAGGACAATCTCCAAGAATTGTAGTGCTGAAGAAATTGTTAATATTGACAACATAACCTGAAAATTTAATTAGCTCAGAGAATTGAATATCAGTCTGGAAGCAGTATGTGACTATTCACAAATCATTTACATTTGACTCACTAGAAAGTCACTCAAAAAAGCAAAGTCCATGTTATCAATGTTTAAGGTAGACAGGCTTAAACTGGCAAATAATTTAACAGCTGCCTTTAGTAAAAGGAACCTCGTACTACATGAAGTAGTAGCCGCAATGTCTTTTGCTGTACAGAGTTGTACAACATGTAAAAACTAATAACTTTTAATCAAAAAGCAAAACATAAATTATATTCTCTTCTGAGAGATGTCTAAATGATGTTTTTTTACTTCAGTGAAATGATGAGCTTTTGACTTCTGTGTTTGAAAGTAATTAAGATATTTGCCTCTCCATTTTGAAATGTAGAGGTACATAACAGTTAAAGCCCGATACTGTTAATAAGAATATTTTCTATTGATTAAAACAAACTAGTGTTAAATCTTAGGGTTTATAGCAAGACTGTGTCACTTCCGATAAAAGAATGTCATCTGTTTTTTATAAATCTCTGCATGATTAAATATGTGTATATATAGCATGTACAGGTTTATGTGTATATAAATACACATTTATATATAAATAGTACATCTTTCACATTTCTTTCTTCTTCCAGAACTATTTATCACTTTTCATCTTTGCTATGGTACTGCAGAAATTTGCATATGCTTACTACTAATAAAACTTAGAACAATGAGTTAAAACCTTTTTCTCATACTCTCTAGAATTAATCTATTTCCTTCTGCAAGCAATATATCCTGAATCTCTGCAGCAGTCTATGGCTTCTCATGTGCAGTATGAAAGAAGTCCATTTTTTGTTTTGAATCTGCAACATGTTAATTTCCCTGCTTGCTCTGGCTTATGTTGTAAGATAGAATGACTAATAGCTCTCTGTTTACCTTCTTGCACATAACTTGAGCACTTTATCATCAGAGCTTTTGCAGTTGAAAATATGTGTGTGTGCTAGTGAATGGAAGTTGTTTCCATAATAAGAGCAGAAGAGAATTAAATTATTGGTGCTATTTAGAAGGAAATACTTTGGTTGTTGGGTTCTTCTTATCACCAAAGTTCTGTCACTTAAGCCTGTACCAGAATTCATGTGGTGGTTAAACCTCTGGCTCTGGGGATACCTTCAGCCACAGACAGACAGAATCACCAGAACTGGCTTTGCGGTTCTATTTCATTTTTCTTTATGGTTGTACTCTGGTCATGTGTATCCCCTGAACTCCTCATCTTGCTGACTGCTTCTCTGATGATGTATAGTTGCAACATGTCATCAGTGTGCTGTGAGAACCTATTATACTGCTATATATCATTAGAGACCCTTCTCTCAAGGCAGGTTGCTATTATATATCATTAAAATGATGGCTGGTAGGAACAGGCATCCCAGAGAGGGAATCTTAGAATTTTATGTGGCAAAAAAATCCTAGTTTATAGGTGAGTTGAGGGGAAAAAAAAAAAAGGGGGAGGGGGGGGAATACAATAGGTGGAAGCTGTAATATAAATAATATTAAAAATAAATATTATTTGTAATATAAAGTTTGTATCTAGAAAGAGTTTCTAGGTCATAAAAACAAACTCATGAACCACAGAAAATGTTTATAACTAAGATTTTTATGCATAAGACCTACTGTGCTGTGCTATAACTCACTGAGTTATGACAGGTATGGCCAGTCTGTGCAGAACCAAGTCTAAGAACCACTTTGAAATTAAAGGCGACTGTAGAATTTTTCAGAATCAAAATAAGTACAAAATTCACAGTATGAATCTGCCTACAATGCTATACTAAAGCTGTGTAACTTCCCCAGTGTCACAGAAATAATCATTTTAAGTGATGACAAGCTTGAGAAGCTGAGTACTGAGAGGAAGCTGTGGCTTCTGTTCTTAAGAGTTTCCAAACATACGGAAACTGTAAGCAACTCTGCATGCACATACAATTCCCACTGAAGTTGCCAGAAATTAACTGAAGTTATCCAGGAATAGAGTTTGACTCAGAATGTTTGCTATCACCTTGTTATTACAACACTCTTTGTCAACTTTTCTTGTTAGTGAGGATTTTGCAAATACATGGCCATTAACACCTTTCTAATAGAAATACATTTCCTACTTTGTAACATAAAAATTTATTGATCCTCAAAAAAAATAATGAGGACTATATGTATATGTGTTTGACATATCAAAATATTCAAAACATCTTTTAAATAAAATTCTGAATTTCTGAGCATTCCGTACCTGGAAAGTGTTAGATGCAGGTACACATACACTGTTTTTTCTTGATATGGATGCTGACTCTTAAACCGTTGATAGAGTTTGGAGAAATTTATACAAGAAAAGAGGATCTAGATGGCTGAAGAAGCATGCTCAATAGTGGCATTTGGTACGGCTTTGTGAGCATATTCTCATAATATGGTGTTTCAACGCTGCCTGTTGGATAGGGACAAAGTGAATAAGGCCTGCATTGCTTCCACATTAAACTTAAATTATTGCCAGCAGTGTTACAAGGATGAGAGCTAGGCTGTGGTGTTACAGATATCTCCGTAACAGCTCCGGCTGTACTGCACAATGCACATAACGGGTACCTGGGTCTTCATATCTTCCTGCGTATCTACATTGGGATGGCAATAATTGTTCTTGAATGAATGTACTGACTACTATTATTTTTGTTGATGGTCTTACTATAACTTAAAGCTTAATATATCACACATTCATATATAATAACCAGGTTAGGTTGATCTCAGATTTTGTTAAAATATCAACAGTCTTTAGGAGAATTGTATTTATTATATACACGTGTTCTTCCCCCAAATGTCTTTCTACCTTTAAAATTAACCTCAAACACTATGCCTTTATATCGAAATCTGAGTGAAATCAAGAGCAAAGCAGATTACAATGTAAGCAATTATTGTAACACTATTGCAATGACTTAAACTAAAAAGTAAACTTCCTTTCTGACATATTGCTATGTGAGTTGGGATCTTCTGAACCCATCTGATAGCTTCTGACACTGGGAACAACTTTAAAAAAAGTAGATTCATTCAGTTAACAGTAATTTTCAAGTTCTGGGTGCTGTTTTCTAGAAACAGACTTTTCCCCCAGTCTCCTGGGCTTTTTATTTTTATAGTTATCATACTAACACACATCTTCAAGTGTAAGTAATACAATTTTATAAAAAATACCCTATTAGTTTCTTTTTTAAACTAATCAATTCAAAATCACTTCTTTTCAAATTAATTTCTTTTCATTATGATTTCCCTCTGTAGTGCTCTGACTGTACTGTCACTTGGAGATTGTGTCTCTTGATCTACTGCATAACTTCCGAGATAGTGCTGATTATCTGAATGCTTTTTGTAATGCTATGAGCTGATAGTAAACACAGAAAAGCTCGGACAAATGAAAAACCAACCCTGCCAGACAAAGACATACCTATTGTTTTAACTCCCAGATTAACTGAATGAAAAGCACGTTATTTTGCAAGCTTGGAACCTTTTGAAGTTGTATTTTGTGCTCTGATAAATTTTGGAGCTTTGGTTAGTTTATTACTGTTGCTCTTTCTTTTTGTGATTAGTCTATGTAACTTTCTGCCCCTGTTGAAACATTTTATATATGGGTGTAAAATTGGTATATCTCTGCTATCTGGTACAGCTGCCAATAAAATACTGACAAATATGAAGGAGCATGTAAGTGAAAGAGCTGAGACCTCTGCATAAAATCTTGCTTTGCTTTGTTTTTCCTCTGTGTGTGCATTTGAGTGTCTCTGTATTCCTCATCTCAGCTTCTTGGTTAGTCGTGAAAATTATTAAAATTATATGCTAAATAGAAAAAAGTAAGCAGAAACCACTTTTTAAATAAGGTAGAGATATTTAAATGAAATATGAAAGTCATGAAATGGAAGGCAATTATTTCTGCTGTCTCTTTAATTAAAAAGAATAAAAACTGAAGTATTATTGCCAGAAATAAATAGCTGTAATATTTAAATCAGCTGTGTGTGTCTACTGACCTTACAAAAGAGACTTACAAAAAGATACAACTAAAAAGCACAAGAGAGTGAATAATTGCAAAGCTGAGACATTTAATGTCTGGTGAGGATGCTCTGACTTCCCTTAATAAGTGAAGAACAGGAAGAGACGGTCTGTCCCAGGCACTACTGGCTGGAGATACATATGATACCACCTTGAATTTGTGACTCTGTTTTTACATATAATTCCAGTTCATGGTAAGTTACTGTTTAGAGAGAAATTAAAAAAAAAAGGGGGAAAAAAACCCCACCTTAGAAATTGCAAGAAAGGATAATGGCAGTAGCCCAAAATGGAGAGCAAATTAAAAAGGTTCAAGATAAAGGAGCCCAGAGAGCATGATGAGTATAAAGTAGTGGGGATTGCAGTTACGCAGGTCTAGCACAGATCTGCAGAAAGCAATTCCAAAGGCAGAAAGGAAAATGCTCTATTTCAAGGGTACTAATGCAATGGATGTGCAGAGCTGCCTTCTAAATAAGCTTCACTTCTCTGTCTCCTAATTAACTGTATAAGGGGCCTCAGGAAACAGTTAGGAAGTTTCATACTGCGCATTTCTGTTTCTTCTGGTGACGCCGGTTTCCCTGAAAGAAGAACAGTTCCCTCAAAACAGCCCTACACATAGAAATAGGGAATGTGGAGGCAGACGAAGTATAACCTGAGAGTGTTTTTCCTCTACTGTGTGCTCGTACCCAGGCTGAGTTAACCCACACTTGTTACTGGATCTTCACTGGGAAAGAGCACCAAGACTGCTCTTGCCCCTCATTTTCTCCCCCATGCTCTTTATTTCTGTCAGACTAGAGTCTAATTAGACTGTTGTTATAAATCTTCTGACACTGTCAAGCCTATTGTTACACTCTCAAATTCCCCAAATAAGTTATGGGTGCTATTCTGAAGACATATATGCTGAATTTGACAGCTGTAGAAGAGTCTTCTGTTTCTAATTAAGGCCTGACTTCACACACTGGTTCAATAAAGATAATATTTACTACAGAGTACACTGGTTCATTAAACACATAACCAGATGGATGAGAGCTTTGGGGTGAAAAGTCTAGAGAATGAGTATTCCCTTTAGCACAATGCCTCCGTTGTGATAAGGCTTTCTCTTTCCATGAAGTATCAGTCCAATTCTTTCTGTGGTTTTTACATGTCTTGGCCACTCATAACTTGAATTAATTTAACTTAATTTTCAGTGAAGTAGTAGAGTCTAATGAGAGTTAAGTTTTGGTTTCAGTCTTTCAGGAAAAATGGTTTCCTTTCAGATCTGTGCAACATCCTTGCTATAGTTCTGTTTACCAGTACTTCAGTGATTAGACCTGGTTAAGTTACATCATTAGTCACAGGCTTTTCCTCGGTGATTTCTTCAACAACTTTTTCTGCAAGTGTGTTTTTTCTTTATTGTCATTTATGATATATGAGGACTTTCATTTAGTGGCTTGTAGATTGTAGCGCTATGGACTAGATGGGCCGACCAAAAGGTCATTACCTAATCCAGCAGTCTTCCGATGCAAAAGTTTTCTAGTGACTTAAATTCAGCATGCCCCTGTATTTATTTCATAGCTATTCCTGGCTTTGCATTGCTGTATTATCCTAAGTGATGCTTTGCATTTAATTCTAGATAAATGCTTAGCCTTTGATCACCTGAAATTGTTGCAGATGAAGCAACCTTTTTGTGCCAATCAGCTTTTAATTCTATTCCTTTCTGCTGCCAACCCTTTTGTAGTTCTATGGTTCACTTCAAGTTTTTGCACAATTCTAGTAATCACCTACCCAATGTTGATTGCAGTATTCTAGTTTCCCTTCCTGTCCTCAAGTCCCATATGTTATGCCTCTGTGTGTAACTAAAATTAACTTGTTGGTTTATCACGTGTTGACCAATGTCATCCATAACTTTCCCTGTCTTTAGTGTTTACTGTGGCATGTAGAGTTTTTCCAAGGCTGTTATTTTCTTTTAGGGAAATTAGTTATATCTCCTGTTTTCTTCATTAACGTAGATGAAACTTAACTTTTCTGGATCCTTTTTTTTTTTTTCCCTGAGTCTTTTAAATAGCTTTTGTTTTCCCCATTGGTTTTCTCAGAAAGCATACGGTTTAAAAATAGAATTAAATACAGCTAATGCTCTACTCCTGGTTTCTTCCAGATTATCACAATGTACATATTGCTTCATGGGTTTTTTTGACCGTTTATGAATTTGACAGTTCTAGCTTAATGACACATTTTTTCTTTTTGTGTTCCAGGCTAGCTGTAGCTGATGCAGTAATATTCATATCAAAATTGATTTGAATTATTCTTGAAAGGATTATTTCATTGAGAATAAGATTATAGTATTTACTTAAATGTAATATTACAACTTAGTAATTTTCAGTTCATCCACTGATGGCTTTGCCTGGCAAAATTAAAAAATTACTTTTCTTTAGCAAAGTCTCTTCCCTAGGGACATATATGTTCTGAAATGAATAAAAGGTAAGACGAAGAGTTAGACAACAAAATATACTGATTGCAGATAAGATGCTCCTTGCATATGCTTTGTAACAAGATGACATGGTAGCTAGTGTGTCAACTCATGACAGTCTATAAACTAAAAAATGGTCCTCAGCACCATTCCTACCAAATGCATTTTGAATGTCTATAAAATATAATTGCACAATTATCACACTGAAGGTATAAGAAAGCATCTCAAAATGAGGAAAGATGACTTTCAATTCCTACAAAAAAGAGTATTGTTACAAGTTTCTGTCAGGTGTTTTGAAACTAAATGAAAAAAGTTAGTTAATTCTGGTGGGAGTGATTACAGGCAACTTAGTGAAACACTATTATTCCCTTCTTGCACTTGTCTGGGTTATTTGATGTTTATTTATCACCAGGACCATTGTGATCAGTTTTTTTCACATTGGTTCTTTCTCTGAGCTACAAAAAATGATGTTTTCAGACTGATAAGCCGTTACTCGCATTTAACATTACTAAATTGAAAATATGCTTCTAAACATCACCTGTCAGAATATGAAGTATTCAATTTTCTTGCATCTCCATTTCTAATGTTATTTGTGGATAAGTAATTCAACTTGCATTACTTAAATCACTTGATAGTCACATGAATTAGTTTTACTCCTCCTTTCTTAACACTAGAAGAGTTGTATCTAGGAGATCTCAAATTTTCAGTTAAAATAGACTAATTCTATGAAATTAAGCAGAAATGATCAATCAACATGCCATCCCACCCACCCAAAGAAAAGGTAACCCCAAATACATTTAGGGTAAAATAGAAATAAAATAAATAGTGCCCCCTCCCCCCCCGCCACCCCGATTCTGAGGAAAGAGACTTTGCGGTTGGAGAGCTGTAACACTATACTGGCAGAGAAAGGTTAATTACAGTTGCATTACCCCTTTGTCCACACAGTGCCTCAAAGAAAGCAGAGTCTTGGGAAACATCAGCAGTGTACTACCTATGTGATGTTAGGTTCTCCTGCCAAGTTTCATGAGTTCCTAATTGGACAATCACCTTATTTGATTAAAAAAAAAAAAAAGGAAAATTGTTGTCACTGAGAAGTTTATTCTTGTCTGTCATTTCATAGGTTATATTAAGATATAAGTCTTTTAAAAAGCATACTAAATAAAGAATGAAATGATAAATGATTAAACTTCTCTGGGACTATTGGACATGAGCACAAGGTAAGCTGTTGCTGTGAAATAATGATACAGATTACAAGGTTACAGTAGGACTAAAGCTTACATGGTCATTAACCTTGTCTAATTGATAGCATTTAATTTCCTAATGGGTCAGATTGTGGCCTGTTTAAAATTGTGGGTAAACCCCAATAGATAGTATGTAAAAAACAAACAAACAAACAAACAAACAAAACCCCAAAACACATCAAGAGAAAACCTTGAGAATTTGTGAACCTAAAATTTGTCAATAGGACCTCCTTCATGGTCCTGAGAACTTCTCAGGAGTGTAAATGTAATCTCAAGAGTACTTAAGAATACTGAGTATAATCTTAAGAATACTTAAAATGTCATGGATGCTTGGACAGTATGTAAGTAAAGGGAGATTTTCTGGTGCTCTGTGTAAGCCTCAACAATGGTATAGTATAAATAATTATAAGAGAAGAGAGAATCCTTTCATTACTGCCATCTAATTTATATTGCATATACTGAGTTGCATCTTTTTTTTTTTTGCTAAATCTAATACTACAATGTGTTGCTTTTGAAACTCATTGATAGTGGCAAAGATAATTACTTTTTGAACAGTAGCTGAAGACAGTTAGGAAGATAGGAATCTTTAATTTACTGCCATTTATGGTGAATATTCTTGCATTCCACTTGAGTATCTCGTGTAAGTCTCTGACTTGCCTACTTCGGGTGAGGGACTTGAACTTGGATATTTCCCAGGTGGGTTTCACAAGCACTTGATTATTACTTATTTTAGGATGAACAGTGATTCATCCTAATAGCTTCCCCTGTTAGAGCTGCTTTGTTTCTCATAAATGATTAAATACATTTTTAGCCCTGACAAAGGAAAAGAAGACTGCTTAGCCTGTTTAGGAAGTTCAACCTTTTGTGTTGCTAATGTACACAGGTCTAATTCATGGCTGGGTTTAATACCCATGGAACTAGCAACAGAGAAGAACAGAAAACATAATGAATGAAATCAGTAATGATATTTGTCACTTCACTGCTCTTGGACTTGAAATGCATGCGTTCTATGTATTTATGGCTGTATTTTTTTAAATTATGACACATTAAACATCTTCATAGAATTTTGCAGCACCTAGTCAGCAATAAAAAGCATGTGGTCCATGTGCTTCATAGGCACGAGTGTTTCAAAGAAGCATAAAACTGCAATAGCTGAACAGCTGGCACTCATCTAAGGGTGCCTGTACCCTTAGCATCAGTTTAGGTTTATTTTTATCATTTTCTGTCGTTTGCCATCTGGATTAAAATTGATATTAAATATTTGGATGTAGTCTCAAATCCTCTTACATTTTCTAAACATCATATTACATGACCTATTAATGCTACCATTTCTAGTAAATGTTACACTTATATTCAAACAATCACATTAACTTTATTTGCCTGTTGCAAGTGGAGTGAGTGTTTGGCTTTTTGTCTGCTGAATTTATAAAAGTATGCCACTTCAGAATTTGGACTCCTGTTAATATTCAGGAAAAGGGGACACTTTTCACCTGAAGATATCAATTTCCATTAGTCTCTTCTTTGAACTGGGGTTTTGTTTAATCTGTGACGTAAAAGCTTAATGTTTCCTTGAGTTTAATATTTCTGTGGAGTGTCGTGGAATCTATTTGGTAGAGAAGATCTTATGAATTCTCTGTCTTCAGGAGCTAAAAGGTTTGTCATATTCCTCTGTCCAGCAAGTCAGCAGAAGACACGTGTCTATTGACCCATAGGGAATGAGGGCAATAGGAGAAATGCTTATAAGGTCAAGAACTTTCCTGCCTCTTAAATAAAACATATCTTCTCGATCTGAGAAGAGGAATACCATGACAAAACCAAATCTTTCTGGAAAGGAAGATCTCTTCCTTCTTTTTTGGAAGTCCTCAAGAGCTTTTCGTGAAATCCCCCCATGTGTGTTTGGGGATGCCCCATATGGGATTTCCCACTTGCTTTGCATGAATTTCCCAAGAGCTTTCTATAACATTTTTTTGCCGATGTTCTATGTATGCCACATATGGTTTCTAAGGCTATTTCCTGATGCTTTCCAGGAATTCCCCAAGCACTTTCTGTGGTTTTTTTCTGTCTGCTTTTTAGGAATACCGTAATGGGTTTTTAGAAATTTCAAACCTATCTATTTTTCTGTAATGTTTTCCATGAATTCCCCTTTTTCAGTCTAGGAACTCCCACCTGGTTTCTAGGAACTTTGTGGTGTTTTTTAGGTATTCTAGAAACAGAGATACAGATTCTCAGAAACTTGATCTTGATGAAGTTCCTGAATTTTTATTTTTCCTGTCTTTCAAACAGGCTCAGTGTTCTAAAAAAGTAAAATCTTTTGTAAATGATAATATACTGGCTACAGTGGCTTGTAACCTCTGCCTGTATGACATACTTTCTATACCGTGTATCTAGTTTTCTTCTTTTATATTACAAGCTTGTCAGAACAACAATTATTTCTGTGTGTTATAGAGTTGAATACAGCAGGATTCCTGCCTTTCTTGTCTCTTAGGTATTACCATCATGATCACGACCATAAAGAAGAGTTGGAAGACAGTATGAGTATAGAAGGCAAAGGGAGGAAAGTTGTGAATGTGCTATTTAAACAATTAGTGTTGTATATGCTTGTAGCCAAAAAGACTTCAGATTTGGATAGTGTGACGCAAAAGCATAGTAACAGTGATGAAATTGTTATTAGGATGGGAAGAGAGTAAGAAGCAGCAAGAAACTTCCCTTTAAGTGTCCACTCGTAATCAGTTTAAAATATTGGATAGTTATTAACATAAGAAGTATAATCTACTTAAAACTATTCTAACATTTATGTATATTAATCTTTCCCATGCAATAGCAATGCAATGGAAGTTTGAAGCCACTCAAAATTAGGATATTAATGCTGTAATCTTGATGGAACACATGACATGGGAGTTGCTTCACTTTTGAATTCAGTTTAATGTCTGACAGGGTGGGATAGTGCTGGTGGTATCAATATGATATAGTTTGATCCTGTTTTGAAGTACTTTCAGAGATGCACTAGGGTTTATTAATAAAGATTTGTTTGTTCTTTTATTGATCAGTCATACAGATCACACTACCATCATGAATTTCTTTACTTGTTAACCACTAAGCCACCTACATATAAGCACTACTTAATGAAATGACTCTCCTGAGTGAGAGATCTGGAAAAAAAGATTAAAGGGTGAGGGACCAAGGATACAGATAGAACTGGTTGCACCTCCTACAAGTAAGAGCACATGGATACTGAAAGCCTGTGATTCAATGTGTTTGAGGGGAGGGAGAAATCAAAGGAGGAGTGTTGCTTAAGGAAAAAATGTTTACTTTCTTCTGTGCTGTGCTTTGGACATAATGTTAGTACAATGATGTAAAAAATGAAATACATAAATTCTAATATAAGTGCTCTGCACTTCTTCCTTGACCCCATGTACATAGTTCAGATCTTAAAATAATTTATGTGAGCTTGGTACTTATTCAGGAGCTAAACTGATAATCTGGGAGAATGGATCCTTTGGATATCTATGTGGGTGGTGGGGTGGAGGAGTGATAAAAATTTCTTTACACAGCTTCATCCATATGCTTAGCACTCAAAGTGAAAGCTAAACTACTTAGTTTGTGCCCATATGCCAGCAGCCTATCATGGTGTAAAAGGCTTCCAAGCAGCGTGAATGTAGCTAGCCAGAAGCTGCTTTTCTGACCTCTACAGCTGTAACTGTTTCACTCATGATTCTCTTTACTTGCAGAGTAAATGTTTCCTTTTGCAGCAGATGAATGTTGGAATTTTGCTCTTTGAGTCCTGAGTGCTATTGATTGTGGGCTTCCAGTTCCCAGCTTCCCTACAGGGCATGGTTGCTTCTTGGTGCCCCAGCACACATCTTGTGTTTTGAAACTTGTATAGTACTCTCAATCAATTGTAGTTATAATAGAAAAATTGTGGTAAGTTTGAATATGAAAGAGAAACTAAGAGGATATTTCCTTAGTTTGAGATTCTTGCATATTATAGATAAAAATTTTGCTCAGTAGCCTTCCTTAAATGCCAATATTGAGGAGACTATGCACTGCACTGTTCAAACATCTCTTATTTAGCACTGCAGGTGGCATTGTTACTGAAAATAAAACCAGTGTACAGAGACCATCAGGAATCACAGATTGTGTTTTGCTCAAATAAGTTTAAAAAAAAAAAAAAATCAAACTTGCCCAATAATATTACATCTCTCACTACATCCTAATGCTATGACTAGGGGAGTGGAAGGAGGAAGCTGCTAATAGTGATTAAAATTCAAAAGAGAAATTGAAATGTTGTATCCCATTTTTTGCTGATGTTGTACAAATAAATAGGTTTTGGAACAGAATTAAAATTTAAATTTTAAGTTTGGAATTTTTTGCAAATACTATAACAATAAACAGTATAAATTTAAGGATGAATTAACAAGAACTCTGAGGTATAGGCACACAGGCCAATGCTGGAAGGGACTTCTGGACGATGTCTGGGCCAACCCTCTGCTCAGAACAGAGCCAATGTAGACTGGGCTGCTAGGGGTCGTGTCCAGTCAAGTTTTGATGCATCCAAGGAGGGAGAAGAATGCAAACGTGTGTTCCTGTTTAAAAAGTTATAGAAGTCTCAACAGCTGCACAGTCTTCACTGAACTCATGTAAGAGGAGGCTGGCCATTATCAATATTTTACCGCTAACATTGTATCACCTTGGCTGAAACACAAGGCAGGAATTAGTGTCTCTTGAAGGGCAGGCAACATTTCCACCTCTTGACCATGCTTGGCTCGTTTAAGCCTTTTGTGTTAACATAACAGAAACTTCTAATAACTTGGAATTTCTAGAAGAATGTGTAGCACATTTTTAGGCATCAGCTATGTTGAGCACTGGAAAACTTGCCTTGCAATATATTCAACTAAAATTGTAGCTTTGACTATTATAGGGTAGGACGTGAGAAGACAATTAACTCTTGAATTTGCACAGATCTACTCAAGCATATTGAGGAATTCTTATCTCGTGATACTATATTACAATTTTACAGACACCAGATTTAACACCTTTGCAAACTTAGATTATGACAATAAAACTATTTTAATAGTCAGTGGGTCCATGACAATGTCCAGAGAAAATCTAATCAAGGTGCAAATAAGGATTCAACACTACTTATGGGAGTTGACAAAACATGCATCTAGAGATTTTTGGATCCAATAAGTGCACCGAGGCATAATAAAGAAATTGATTTTTTTTTTTTTTTTAAATGTAGCCTCTGATCAAAGAATCCTTGTGATAGAACAGAGCCAGCAATTTTTCATCCCCTGTGTCAATGCTTTGATCTACAATAAGTAAATGCAAAAGAGAATCTGATGACACATCACAAGTGCATCTGCTTGGTATCTTGAACTACAGGCCTGTGTTGCAGAGAACTGTCAGTTCCTGCTCTGACTCTCTGTCTGGCACTTCTCTGATGTTTCTTTGAAATAACATGCTGTTGGACATCGTAACTGTCTCCATGATGAATAGCATAGTCATATGCCAACTGCATAGCAAGCATCCCAGTGACATTGCTTTTGCTTTCTATCACCCTTAGTACTGATGAGTCTAGGTAGTTCTGGATTGCTCTCCTTTTTACTTCCTTTCATAAAGGCAATGTATATGATGACCTGTATGTTGAATTTATGCCCAATTATTTTCTTTGTGTGTCCTACTAACTTGAGGATATGTGGATATTCTGCTTTGTAAGTAAATATTTGAGAACTGGAGCAGTCAAATAAGGTCAGCATTATACTTACATACACTCACTGAGTTTTTAATCGGCTTTTGTTGTGACAAGTAAAAGCAGAATTTCCTTTAGGATGTAGTTCTACATGGCCTAACAAACTAAGACAGACATTCTCAAATCTTTATGAACCAAAGTAGAACTTAAACAGATAAATGGTTGGATATCGAGATCATGGTCTCTAGATAAATCACTGATGTGTAATTCATTTAAATTTCCTTTCCAGTCAGTATAGAGAGGAGGACAATTTAACAATCTTACATTATTCATATAATCTAACTTAGACATTTAAACTCCCTGAAAAGTTAAAATGTGCAATAGAATTTCTAAGAAATGTTAATGTGCAGGAGTCAAGAGTACTACACTGCTGTGGTTTGAAAGTAACTGTAGTTTCTGTATTGTAATTGGTACTTTCTAAGGGAGAAAATTTCATTGAGACTGACTTCTAGTTAGTTAGAGAATAAAAATAACTTAGAAGGTCCAGCTTCTTTTTTTTCTATTCTCCACCCCCCCCACCCCCGCCCCGACCCGCCCAAGGAAATTTTGCCAGAGCACGCTTTCTTTAATATTTGCATTTAAGACAGTGAAAACTAACTACAGACAAAGTGTCTGATTGCATCTCCCCTTCATTGTACGTGTATTACAGTATATTTCTGGGTGTGAAAATATATCAGTTCACAAAACTATAGCTGTGGTTAAATAGGGTTGTGATTTTAAACTATTGTCACTGGAGGTTTAGCTTCCATTGCCTGTCACCACCTCATGCTTCCAGAGGTCATTAGTTTTCCTTTGCTTTGGACTTTCATTTTTGGGGCAGAGAAATCATAGATATTTACTTTCCTCATGGGTCTGTTTACAGGTAAATTTTAAAATGTTTTGAGTTTAGTTTCTCATTATTTCTGAAGGCAGAAACACTACTGCAGAAATGGATGGAGGATGTCAAAGTCCTCTTAAAGAAAAAGAAAATTCCAGGGTTTTTTTGTTTGATTGAGTTTTTTTTACCTTAATAGTATTTGTCTGATTCACCTTGCACATTGGGAAATACTTAATGCATAGACGTGACAGGTTGCAAATTCCTACAAAGTACAGGAAAATAATGATATTCAAGAAAGTAGTCTTTGATAATTGTATGTTAAGATTCAAGACACAGACTGCAATTCTGATATTTTTGGTCATTAGTGGAGCAGATTGAAAACAAAACAAACACATGCATGTGGGAAAGGTAATGAAATATTCAGTTTGATGTAGCAATTTCCTGTTTAACACCTCCACTTTGTGTTATTGATTTCTGTACATCACTGCCTGGATAATAACATTATAGAATAAAACAACCCTAACAAACGTATCAAAACAGCATTTGATGTCTCCACGAATGTTAAAATGACTCCTGCCTGCTCCACGCCCCCCGCCAAAAAAAAACCCAAACAAAAAAAACAAAAACCAAACCCACACATGTCATTGAAAAGAAAGGTTACAATCTGGTTTGATCTGTGCTCTGTGTTTTCCAGCATATTCAGTATTCCATATTGAAAATGAGTAAAACTCAGGAAAAAGGTATTTTCTATAGTGTTTTGTATTTCACTTTATCACTGGTTAGCCAGAAAAAACCCCGACCTAACAACCCAAAAATCTTTCTTTAACAGCATGTAATCCTGTTTACTTAAAAGAAACAAACCACAAGAGGTCAATTTTACAACAGTCTTTTGGACCTCTTGGTGTTTCCCTGTCTTTTTTGGTAGCTGAAAATGAAATTGCTGAAATGCATACATTTCTGATTTTATTTGTGTGTTAATCATGGGGGGGGATCTATTTTCAGTAAGACAGTCTTTTAATATTTTAAGAGAATAAAAATAGATACTGTCTGTACCAGGTGCTCATTCTTCCTTCTTTCTAACCCAGTCTTTATTCCAGCAGTGAATTCTCTGTTTAGTTTAGGTATGTCTTACCAGCCACACTCTGTTTCTCAGTTTTTCTGTGTTAGGATTTTACCCTTGCCATCATAAAGAAGTACCATTTTGTCTTCTGTGTCTCATTCCTGATGTGTGCTTTGCTTCTCTAGATTTTTCTTTTTTTCTAGAATTTATTGCCATTCAGACATTACAGCTGTTGAAGTTTTTATAGAAATGTGTTCCTTCAGACATCCCTACACTGTACATGTTTCTGTCAGAGTACATGTTGACACACGATTGCCTTCATAGTTGCAAATTTGGTGACAGACCTGCGGTTGTAAGAGATCAAAGCTGACTTCATCAGTGTAAGCTTCACAGTGCCATGGTGTTGCAGACTAATTTTAATTTTTTCCATCTTTTTTCTTTCTTGCTTGAGGTCATTCAAAGATCACAGGATTTACTGAAATCTCTCCTCCGACAGCTGTGAATGTTTTATATACTGACCAGTAGTATAAAGTGAGTAATTCAACTTTGATGCATCACTGTACCATGTATAACTAATAGTTATATGGACTGTTTTTAATCAAATAGCAATAAGGGTCATTATTTCTCTATACATGAGTAACAGAATTCTTTACCAAATCCCTAGGTGCTGAATCTATTAAATATTCATACAACTGATGCAGCATGAATCTGAAAGTGGCACCCTCAGCAGTACTTCTGTTAGACTCCTTCCTTGTCTTAGACCAAAAGAAACTTTTCACTGTAGTTTAGGTCCACAGTTCTGATATGCTAGCCAGGGGTAGGTACTGGGCATGCAAATAGGTAGCTTCCCTGCTGCTGGGTCACGGCTCCAAAATGCAACTGCAAAGTTGTATATATGCGTATGGTACATTTAGTTAGAATTAATATATTACTGAAGCTAAACATTATTAAATATTATAGTTTCTATGGTGGAGATTAAAACAAGAATACAATACATTTTGACAACATCATATAATCTGATATCGTGGCCTTGAAGCACTTCATGGGAGGTGACAAAAGGACATAAAGATTTTACTCTCCAAGCATCTTTCTTCAATCAGAATTCCGTTGTACTCTTGCCAGAACGCCTGCTGTGGCTGTGCATGTCTGGTTTGCTCAAAAGAGCATTAACCTTTTGAGAAGACTCACTCTTTTTTTAGTATTGCTTTGGTATAAATTCAACTGTAGCCAAATTTGCTGCTGATCCAAGAATTGGAAGAACTGTGAGATACTAAAATATTTTGTTGAATATTAGAATTCCTTTCTGTATTTTAAAATTCAGAAGAAAAGAAGCAAAGTGACAAAATGCAATCAAGGAAATGCTGCCACTACCTTGCTATCTGCATGTGCTTGCACTATGAATGATGGATTCCAGGCTCTGGTCAGACTGTTTTGGGTTTTGTCCATTGTAGCAGTGACTGAACACGTGAAAAGTATTTCATTGCTGTCTTGATGGTAATTACTTCAACTCTTCTGCCAAAATCCTCTCTAGTTGTAGTTTGGAGTTTTGTTTGTGCTGTGGAAAATAATTAAGCAGTTATCACCTGTCCTTTAATGAAAAGTTTCTCTCAAAGCATTATGGTTCAGCGTGGCTGAACCAAAAACTAGATACAGAATTTAGTGGCAACTTATTATCCAGCTATTTTTTTAAAGAACTAAGAGTTGTGTTGAAATTCACCATATGCCCTTGGGGATACAAAGCCTGATGGTTTTCTCACAGGAAGTTCTGTTGTGAGTCAGGATGCCAATGAAAGGGATTTTCTACCTATCTCATGCCATGTTTTTTTCATGACTTTATATGAAACCCACTGTTACTGGTGCTATTTAGACTTGTACTACTTAAGTGTATAACAAGACATTTTCTTCCAAAGAGAAGTCTAGCACAACCATTTATTAACTCTCAATTTTCCTTATACAGAAATGACCCTTCAAATCTTTATTTTGTCTAAAATGTTACCTGTAAGAGGGTAGTATTTGTATATTATAGGACTGCTCCAGTCTGTCAAAGAACAACAGCAAAAAATGTACACTTACACTTTTTTGTGTGCCTCCACCACCGACTGTTGGTAAAATTAATTTCCCTAGTTAATGGAGTTCAATATTTAAAATAAGCCTATCTGCAACTTGATGCTGAGCAACTAAGGATTTCTAGAGACTGTTTCAGAGTAGCAGACCTCTCCCTGAAATGGTAACTGGTGTAAATGGAAATAGGAGACTGACCTGAAAAAGGAATTTCTTTTTTTTCTCATATGCACACTTTCTGCTTGAAACTGAGTTACAAGCTACATAGAATAGTTTTTATTTCTGAAATTAAAATTTCTCTCTAAACTTAGGCTATTCAAAGAAATGGTCAATAGTATCTTACTAGCAGATACTTCACAAGTTAAGTGGAAGAGACAGATAATTGACAGGTAAGAGGATTATTGTAATGTTTAATGTGGCAGTATCTTTATTCCAAAGAATAAATAGTAAGGCTTAAGATACACCATTTCTTAAGTTCGAGTCAGAGTTCTGGATGACTTGAGGCAAAGGGGTTAACATTAACATCCATAAACCTGAGTGGTCTGGGTGCTCTGTGTGAGTTCAGTGTTTTGTGTTCAGCCTGCACTTGTGGAAATGACAACGAGGTGAAAGTCTGTGGGGAGTCAAACCCATAAAGCTTGCTTAGGTATTGAAACACTCTGAAGTGCTTCTGTGTGAAAATAGATGTTTAACTTTATTCTGACAGGGCCTTCATTTCTGAGAGTAAAAATCACTATTTTTAAGGAATCAAAGAAATCTTTGAGGGCCACATACACACAAAGTGAAATCAAATTTGTCTTAGGTTTAGAAACAATCTCTGGTCCCCTTAGGGATCACAGATGGTAGCACCAGATCCAAGAGCAGAAGTCTTTTTCTCTGCCTTAGCCTTAGCATGAATTAAAAAATAATCAGTGGATTTAAGTCAGATACCCAGATATCTGCAAATATTTTAATTGAAATAACATGTGGATTAGCCCAGTTTAGGGTGAGAAAAAGGGGAGACAGACTCAGAGATAGTTTTACTGTTCAGTATTTTCCTTAGCAGATCAGTCAGCTTATATTAAAGACTTATCAACAAACTGGCTTAGCTGTAAAACACAGTCTTATGTGGAGATTATCCTTTCTGTTGCTTGTATGATATTGGATGTGGGATAAAAAAAAAAAAAGGTAAATGTCAGGTAGTATTTCTGCTGGCTGATTTGTTTCAGGGAATTTAGCTGATGGAAAGGGTTCAGCATAGGAAGAATATAGGGGCATAAACAGAAGTACAAAATAAGGCTTGAAAGAATGCAACTGAGATGCAAGTATACAGGTGATAGAAGGATAAAGTTAAAAATAAATATTTGTGTAGTTTTGGAGCTGAAAAGGGACAGTGTAATAATTCCTGACCATTTGTTATTTGGTACCTGTAACAGAGTTTGTAAGAGCATGGAGAAAGTAATCCAGTCCTAATCATAACCAATGCATTATATGTAAACAGGCCTTGCCTGTTGAACAGTCCTTAAAGATGAGAAAAACATAGCTCACCTTTAGCATAATATATATAGGCAAGTTGCTTTGATCCGGAAGACACTTAATATTGAAGCTTTAAATAAAAAGCAAAAGAGCCAAAACCAACAACAAAAACTGCACCAAACCCCTCAGCTTGTCAGTCATCCGTTGAAGGACATTGCATTTTTCTGAAGAGTGTTTTCAGTTATGCATGTGATATGTGGGCACCGAGAATATGTATTGAATGGTGGCCCTGATGGCAGGGAATGAGAAATGCCTATCTAGATGGATCACAGTAAGGCTTATCTGTGAATCTGTGGATTCTGACAAAATGAAAAAGTGCGATTACATCTAGAGTTGTTAAAAAAAAAAAAAAAAAAAAAGCTTAGTTTTTATAAAAACTAAAGTTGCTTCTGAGTATGCTCCACTGCAGAATTCTAGGCACCTCGGTATTTAGCACTGCAAACTATTCAACAAAGTCATCTATTCAGAATTAAGGTTTTCAGAATTTTGGGGCACTTGTGAGAGGTTTGAATGTCACAATTGTTTTTTAAAGCTCATTTATGTCCCTAAATCCTTTTATGAGTTTAGAATTAAAATCAAGTTAAAAGTCGTGTAGGATACCATGTCTTAGATATGTTAGACTTGCTAGAAAGACAGACAACTAAGACTTGGGAAACTTCAGTACAGGGAACACTTCCAGGACAGGAAAACTGATAGCTGATACTTAATAAACAAATAATAAACCACACACATACATATTGGAAGTCATCTAGAACTTTTTTCTGGATTTGATCAAGGAAACTTAATCCAAATTCACATATAGACAGTTCTAAGCAAGTATACTAAAATTGCTAAAACCTGGAGTGCTGGAATGGTAATAAAAGAAAGCAGAGGAAGAAAAATTTAAAATCTCACTTTAAAGAAATATAAAAGAATCCTGAAGATCTTTCACAAAAAAAAAAAATTGTTTTTACCATTTTTATACCAAGCGGACTTGTTTGCCTGTAATTGAAAAAGGATGAGAAATTGGTTAAAGTGCAGCACTCATTGTCTTTTTAAGTTGGGGACAAGGAAACTTCCCATGTCCTTTATAATTCCTTTGTATAACATGGACTATTTATTCCTCCCCTTCCAGCTGCTCAGTATTATGGATATTTGTGTATACTGAAAATTTTCACAAAATCCAGGTATGTAAACAAGTCTATAAAAGTAATGTTGGCTGAGACACCTGCAGAGATACTGACTGCTCCAGTAGGTCCTGTAAGAACAGCTCCAGAAAATCTCAAAAATTTAGTGCTTAAAACATTCCCTTCTTCCACAGGTCCTTCCTGATGATTGTTAAGGAGGGATGGGGAAAAGTGAAGTAGGGAAATGAGGTGAATGGTAGTTAACTTTAGTTATGTATGGCAGATTCCCAGATACTCATTGCCTCCCAAAAGAAAAAGTAAAAAGAATAATTTTGGAATTATAGCTGACTTTGCATACTGGGTTTCTTTCTATAGTCCATGAGAATTTAATGGGAATAGGATTAGGCTCCCACATTGTAAAATATTGTAATAGATATTTACTGGATGACTGTATTTTGAACTCCTATCTTAAATGAAATAGTTTGTGATAGTGCTACAAAATTTACAATAGAATTATAGTAGAATCTAGCTAATTAAGATGTTTGTCTTCATATGGTTTCTTATTATTCACTGTGTCTTTTTCCCATTAGACTGCAATAGAACAGCTCTGCAGCATTTCATCAATAGGATGTAATTCTTTGTAATAGCTTAAGTGTTTCTAGATTTATCACTGAAATAAAAAATACCACACTCCCAAACTTAAGACATTATAAAAGGAAATGAATGGAGATCCTTTCTACTGCATCTTTCCTCTTACAAATCCGCATTGTTAATGCCGTACATTAATTCCACATGACTACATCTTTTCTTCAATGAGGATGAGATATTAAAAGTATTGTGTAGTGGCTCTATAACTAGCCATTCTAATTTGCTCTGGTCAATGTCCTCTCTAAATAAATTTAATTCCAAATAGTGAATGCATTAGTGCTTTAAAAATAGTCTGTCTCTGTACTATCAGTGTAATAGTGTTAGATATAACAATTCTGAAATCCAAATGTTGTAACATATATATTGTATGGAACGCTAAACACCTAAGGAAAACATCTTCAAACTTTTTGCAATGAACTGGGTCACGTCTTTGGAGAGTTTACAAGTCCTCCTGACCACAGAGCAGTACAATGTGGAGGGAAAAGTTGTAATTCAGCCTTATCCTCTGACTGATGGGACAATAATCCCATTGTGTGGTTTGTTGGAGTCAGAGATGGTGTTCAATTCTTAAGTAGACTAACTTAGAAACCACTGTGATGTCTAGGCAACAGGAGGCATACAATTTGTGCTACTGATATGCCTCTAGGCAATTTATTTTGACCTTTTGTATATTCTGCACGGAATAAAAATAAGACTAAACCTTCACAAAGTGTTGTTCACTGCTACACTTCATGAGTAGCAGCACTCTTTTACTACTTCTACTGACTTTGTTTGAATTTCTTTTAAATTCACCTGATTAGGTGCAGAAAGCTTAAAATATTTTAATAAAATAGCTTAGAAAAATATACAGAACCAGTGCTATTTGTGGATTCTAAGTAATACACCCCCACCCTCCCCAAAACTGTAGTACACTGGTACTTGCCCAGCAATGTTGTTCTTGGCTCTTCAGCCATCAGCTGAAAACAAAAATAATTTGGAAGATTATATATCACATTAGACCAGTAAGAACAAACATAAGTTGCCACTACTTTTTCTAGTTTTGCTAGACCATAGGCAAAAATACAGGTTTTACAAATTTGTTCATGAGTGAGTTGTGTTGGGTTTTGATTTTTCTTTAAGTTTTAAGTTTTTTTGGTTTTGTTTTTGGGGTTGTTTTTTTTTTGTGTGTGTGTGTTGGATTTGATTTAAGCTCTGATTCAGAGTCCCGATCAGAACCCAAAATACACTGATTCCACTTTAAAGGTTAGTCTTTGCAATGAAGTGGTGTACTGCTAAGGAAAACCAATTCACATTATCAAAGTTGCATAATTCCTCTGGTTTTGCGATCTTTGTATTAGTATAAATGGAATCAAGAGGCTTATAATATGATCAAATATCAGAGTTAATGTTAAACATAGCAGAATAACACATGATTCTAAAAGGAGAAAAGGAAAATAAGTCAGCTCTGCATTTGTTAATAAATGTGAAGTTAAAAAAAGGGTGGTATGCCTCAAAATTACATTGAGCCGCACCCATTGAAAACGGCCATTTTTTTTTTCTATTGATACATTTGAACTAAAGAAGAATGAGTGAGTGCTTGGCACATGTTTTCACTGCACTTGACACTCACTAAAACAACAGGGTGAGGACTTCACTATGCATTTTTGCTACAAGGTGGCCTAAACTTCCTTGATTTTTTTCAAGCCACCTCTATCTTGTGATGGACTTACACTAAACAACATAATTTTTTAATTAATACTGCAGTGCCACCAATGCATCTTCCATGATCAACTTAATGTTTAAATTACAGAAAGCTTGATTGCTTCATATATTTCACATAGATCTGAAGTTAAAACTAGGGAAATTAGGAATTCAGTATTTGTCAACTGAGATAAGTATATAGACAAGATTTTCCAGCTCTAATTATTTCAATTCCTGAGACAGAATTCCTAACTGTATGTTGAGTGTATGAGCCAACTGCTTTGGACTCTTAATCTGTAGAGTATATGGAGTACATGATAAAATGGTCTTGAGACAAAGAACCCTGTAGGGTATTCCAAATCCTACAGTGGTTTGCAGGGTGGGTAGCCATTGGCCACTGGAACCAGCACAAGGATTCAGATGGTCAACAAGCAGTTACCAAATTCCACATTTGTGTAGTGCTTTTTAGTTCTAGATTGTGATGATTATATTTTAAACAAAAACCAAGTGAAAACCAAAGTGTGCTTAATTATCTTATGTAGTTAGACCCTAGCACTTCTGGTTTAGCACTTGGTGATCAGTATAGTGTCCCCCAGTTACCTTGTTACCAGTGCTGGGGCATTGATTCAGTAGTGAGTCAGTGAAAAGAGAAGAGCTACTTAATCTCCATTACTACTGCTTATAAAAACTGTGTTCCTTAGAGGACCTCCATCCAGCTACTTGCCACGCATAGCACTGCTTAATTTATGAGGCCTGACAGCAAGGCAGTATGACTGCCGGTACTGTCTATGGCTGTTTGCAAATATTGGCAGTTTTGTCCCGTCTTCTTTTATCTATTATGGGGTGGGGTTTTTGGTAGTGTGTGGTACACTTTTTTTCAAATGACCTTAGACCGAAAACTTTCTGAAACAGACAATTCCTTAGTCAAAGAATTAGTGCTGGTCTCCCACTTTAAAATGTTTCTGTACTCATAAATAAAATTACTTAGGTGGTTCAGCTTACTCTTTAGTGGCAGTAGTAAATATTATAAAATTGCTGCAAACAATTTTATATGGCTTTGGCAAACTGTGCAGAAGCATCCCAAGAGCATGCTGGAGCAAAGAATGAACTACCTCTAATCCTTCCAAACTTCAAACTGAAACAAGTTGTAGGCTATTATATAGGATATTGCATAAGTTCCTATTTGGCCTGTGGAAAGAAGGCTTTTTTTCTTGTGACAGCAGTAACTTTCAAAAATCCACCCACAATAAAATAAAAATGGGATGTGTAGTTACTTGAAATAGGATAGTACTTTCAAGGTATCAGGAACTATACGATATGGAAGTCTACTTTGTAATTTTTTTACTTAAAAAATAAAATAATCTTTGAAATTAAGAAAGTATATGATAGTCTAGGAGCTGAGGCCTGCAGTATAAAAGTTTGACATTTCAAATTAGCAAGTAGTTTTATTATACTTATTAGTTTAAAACATATTTTTATTGAAATAACGTAAACTTTATCTCTTCACTGCATATTTCAAAAACTGTAGTGTGTAAAAAAGTTATGCAAAATATGATGTAGAAATTTTCTGTGTGCATTTACTTAATCCTGGGTATCGCTTAGTTAAAAACAAAGCATTGATTTGTTGTAATTTGTATGAATTTAAGAACAGGAGTGAGAAATATAACTGGGCGAAGAAGTGGGAGGCATAGCTATGTGATCCACTTCATGTTGTCTTTGTTTTAATGAGTCTCAATACTAAGTTAGTGGAGTTCACGTGTTTGGGAGCTGGGTGAAGAGAGAGATCAAAATTTCCTAGAGTGGGTGAAGTTTTGAGTAAAATTATGGCTGTCAGAATTTGCTTTCGCAGTCTTTTTCTCTTTCCGGTGTTGCCAGTACCTTAGTTATCAAATGAAAGGGAAAACCTTGCCACTGGTATAAATCAATGGTAAATAAACTCAGCTACTAGATCCAGCTGGTGAAATTGAGCTTGATGAAGCAGAACTGAGAACTCAGGTGCAAAACAGGAAACTGACCCTGATAATGACTGGTCACACATCCTGCTTGGTGGAACTTGCCTGGCCAATGAGTTCCAACAGCAGCTCTAAGTTGATCTTTTAGGATGATACCTTCAGCTAGCTCCCATGGGGCAAATGAGCAATGAAGAATACAAGAAGAATATTGAGCTATAAATGTCCCCCAAAACATTCTGTCTTGGCAGTAAAACTGGTGTTGATATAGAAGTGTAATGAGTTTTGTGCTTGAAATGCTTTTTAGATTTATCTTCTCCACAAAACAACTGGAGGTCTAGTCTAACACAAAATGTAGGGTGTTGTAGAATTGTTACTCGTATGGACCTTTTGAGTTTCATATGGAACAATGCATATATTTGTGCCAGAATAAGACAAGATTCTTGTATCTTAATAAAAATGTTTGTAGTTATTCTGAAGTCTCTTTAAAATGATTAGGACAAAAAGTGTGATGAAATATTATATAACTGAATATCTAAGTCTGTGACTCTATTGACAATAAGCTGTTACTCTTAAACATTTAGTAGTATAGCTTGCCATGACATTAATTTTACATCTACTTCACTCTTATTTCTAAGAGTTATTATGCATAAGCTTTTTGCATCCTAAAACTGAACTGGACAAAATTTTATGGGACACTTCAGATTAAAGTTAAATTCTTTAATCTGCACCCAATTGATTGGAATAACAATGACCACATTACTTGCTCCTGTGAATGGAAGGCTCAGTGGATCTGGAGAGCTGGTGTCATCTTTTTCCTTCTGCTTCTGGGGAAAAAGTTGTACAACCTATAAAACCTAAAATATTAGAGCTAAAAGTGGGAGAGGACAATATTTGGGCAATGGGATCTAGATCCAGATCTCACCATGTGTCCCTGACAATCCATTATAATGCACACAAAAAAGTTAACAGAATAGATTATTTCAGTGTTCATTCATGTTTTGAATGAGGAAACTAGCATAGTTAAGTGTAACACAAGAAGGAAGTATCTTTAAAATGTGTTTCATTCTCTGATTATTATTTTTTTTCCTCCTGATGGTTATAACTGCAATAGCAGGATAGAAACTAGGAGCTGAAAGGTTGCATTATGTTAAAATTGCATAGCCATTTTTGCAGTGAATGCCTCTATGGTTAACCGGCTCAGTGAAGTAACTTAGGTTATGATTGTTGTTCCCCTCCCTATTATATAGACGAACCTGTCATTTAGCAGGAGATAACTGATTCCACCTGTGAGCTATGGGAAGTGTGGGGACAGAATCCCTTCATGGAAGCAACAACTCTTTGTTGGACTCTTCTACCTTATTTCTTTCTGAACACTCAATTTCTTAGCAGCAAAGAGAAATCAGAGTGTATTAGAGATTACACCACAGGTATTGTCCGTTGGGTTTAAAATCTTGTATGTTTTTTCTACTGGTGGCAGAGAACCTCGTGAAGTTCCTTTAAAACAAAAAAAGTCATGTTTGAGTTCAACTTCTCCAAAAGTCATTGCAGCTATACTGAAAAAGATTTTGGGTATTATGTGGTTTATTAAAAGTGTACGCATGAGTTGATTACTCCTGAGTAATGGTATGTATTCTAGTAAACAGAAATAATCTAGAACACTCGCATTTTTAATAGCTTTAGTCAGACCTCAGGAATGACTAAATGTTTTGCTGAACTAGGGATTGGGAGGGTAGCTTCTCCTCATAATATTCAAATAGCCACAGTGGTATTTGTATCAGATTTTTTTACTTGTGTAAATAAAGTAGAATCAGTTATGGATAGAAGAGGGAGAAAACTTTAAAAGATGTAGTATTTTGAAAGGAAATTCTGAAATTCAAGTTTTCTGGAAGTTTTCTTCAAAGTAATTCTTTGTTTAGAATTACATCTTCTGCATGTAAATACCTTTTCTGACTTGATTCTCAGTGACTCCCTTTTCTGTGTTTGGAAGAAGAGAAAGCAACTAATTAAGGAACAGGAATGGCTCTAGCTGTGAGTGTACAATTACAGTAAGAGTAAGCAATCTCCCCAGAGCAGTGTTAGGTTGTGGCTGAGGTGTGGGGATGACACGTCTGCCTCTCAAACAAAGCGTTTCTCGACTCTGGAAGAAAGGCCTTTTTCTCCAACACTTGTATCTGAAAGAACATGACAATGTCTTTCCATAGCTTGAAAATTGCTGCTTTGAAAACCCTAGCAATTTACTGCAACAAATGTTTACCTCTATCACAGCAACTTGTATTTCTTGCTCTCTTTTGTTCCACTTTTTCTATTGGAACAATACATCGTGGGTGTTTATTTTTGTTGTTTAACCTGGTTGTCCTAGACCCCAACTCCAGGCTAGCTTTATCACAAAGGAAAGGCATTGCTGGGCAATATTCAGTGTCAGGATTTCTATGACAAGATTAAAATAAAAAGTAAAACAGAAACATAATTCTTATCTATATTTAACTTTCTAAGTTATTTTAGTCTGGCCTATTTACAATTCCTAAGACCTGTTATAGCTATTAGAACTGGAGATTTAGAGTTCAAAGCAATGTTTTCCTTCTCAGCGTTATCCTGAATTGCAACTTGGTTTTCTGAATCTAAGGCTAATTCATTTGGGGCAGACTGCTCTGTTTTTGTTTCCATTTCTTTATACCCATGCTCTGTTTTCTTTTGGATTGTAAGTAGCAAATGCTTTTGATGGCTCCCAGTGGAGTTAAGTACTAAAAGGTCCTAATTAATGCACATTTGATGGAGCTGAGTGACTTGTGTGCAGAAAGGATATCTCCCCTTTGAATCTAGTCAGTATTCAGTTTTTAACTGTCCTTCATCCCAGAGGAAGCTTTTTATAATGTTGCCAATACATTTGTTGCAGGAAGGTACAATGTACAGATATATTTGGTCAAGTTTGATCTGTGGTACCCAACCGATTTTTCTGGAAAGGCTAGGATGCAGGTAATGGGGCTAGCTATTTTGCCCTTCTAGCTTTATGGGACCAAACACTTCTCCCTCAGTTTTTGTTACATGCCAGTATTACATGGCATGTAAATAATAGATAGGAAATCACTGTTTTAATAAACAGCTGTTGCAAACAATCTTATATTATTTTTCATATCATAATACTTTGGTTTTCATTGTCTCTAATTTCAAATCATTATTACCTCAGGAGTGTATGTTTTAAATATATATTTGCTGTTTAGCCAGTGTCTAAATCTTATAGAGCTCTATTGCTGCAGTTGCCGCTCAACAGATGCGTTTTGGGGGCATTATGTTTGTGTTTAAAAATAAACAGGTGACATGTATTCCAAGCATGGGTTGTGGGTTTCTGAAATGAAGTGTGGAACCCCAGTGACTATTCTGAGACCAAATATTTTTCTCTCTATGCCTAAAAAAAGCCCCTTTGAAATCAAAATTATTGATCATAATTTATACAATATGCTGACTAGTATAACTTATTTCTGGGCTTTTACAGATGTATAGTCTCTTGGGAATTGTCTGGGTAAATGTAGGTTTATGTTTTTATCTGTTAAATCAAAGATCCAAATGCAAAATTTAAAACTCAAGGACATCCTGTGGATTTGTGACATTTCCTAAAGGAATTGTAGATAATAAACCAATGAGTGGATTAGTACAATGAGACCCATTGTAAATGTAGCATTTTAATGTGTGACAGATAAAATCTTGCCCTCAGTATTTTTAATGCTATTTAAAAGAAACACACTTTTGTTCAGGCCACTTGTTTGAAAGTTCAGAAGCAATAAAACACATTTCTAGCTGTAATACTTTGTCAAGTGTGTTCAGAACTTGTCATGATATTGTTTAGAAAAACACACAAATGTCAGCATGTTGATCTTACCACAAGATAATTTCTGTGGTAAACAGGCCCAGTTTTTCAATGTTTTCTGCAGAGGTATTAAAACAAGTTTAGTACCCAAAATTTTACAAGGCTTGGAGAAGTGCAGTGTCCAGAGATTTTAAGTTTTCCCAAATTCAGGAAAACAAACTTCTTAAATGAGAATGTCCTGGGCAGTGGAATGGGGCAAGGTGGAGCACTCTTGAGTCTCAGCTGCAGTAATTAAAAATGTTATAACACTTTAATTCTAAATATTAAAAAAAAAAAAAGTTATCAGTGTTTGTTCAAAGGAACAGAAGGACTGGTTACAGCCTCTACCTTCATCACAGTTGAAGCACGTGTGTACTAGGAGATTATCACTGAGCTCTCCTATGCTAAGAAAGACAACAGCAAAAATACAGCTTACTTCAGGGGGAGTAGGATCAGGTCTTTGCAATAGTCACTTCTATGAAACACAGCCTTTCTTTGGTGCCTCCACACAATAAATAAAACTGGGGACAGTGCAGGTAGAATTGCTTCCATGTGAAGTTGTCTGGCGTATGTATGTGTGTATATACATATAGACATATGTAGTGGCAAACATACAATCATCTCTCAAGGGATCTTAAATAGTAACACTACTATTTATTGCTGATGATATAAGCTATTTGTAAACAAATTCTTGTTGCAGTTATAGTTAACTTGAATGTTCATGAGAACCTACCTTTTTTCTTGTTAGAAAAACTCTTTTGGGGGATAAGCATATACAACACATATGGAAGAATATCTATTAAACAGGTAAAAATCCATTAAAAATACAGGTGGATATTGCGATGACTTAATGACTTGAAGGTATGGTAGAAAAAATATCTTTGCATATTCTGCAAGTGAATTAGGAGTAAACTTTCAAAATGTCACAAAGCAGACTGTTATCAATATGTATCAACATCCTCAAGCTACTCGTTGGCAATAAATGTCAGTAGAAATTTTTATGGCTTTTACAGCTTATCTGCAATTTGTAATAAGCTTTGTGCACGGCCCATTATTTTATGAGTGAGAACAACTGTCAAATGAATGTATTTGTAATGTCAGGAGTTTCATTACAACATGACCGCAGGCTGAAGGCTAGGTGCTAAACTGCTGCTAGGTTTATATCTTTTGACCATACTTTTACAAAGAGGGCCATGTAACTTGCTACTTTCATTACTTATTCTTTACCTTTTTTAATTAATAATTTAACTTACATTTCTTATAGCCTCATTATCACTCCACTATTTCATTAACTAATCATTATAGCATTGCAGTTTATAGCTTTACAGGCAAGGAGACTAGAAGTATGAACCAGTAGCTTTGAGTTACGTAGCAAGAGCTCTGATTTGCAAGCAGAGCCTGCAGCAGTGTGAATTTTATGTCATTAGAAATCTTTTCATCTTTCTTTTTTTATTTAAAACAGAAGAAAAGATTTTAATTCTTTCTCAGAATGATTCATATCCTGTGGATTTTTCCTATTAGGCAATGAAGCTATGATATTAAGATTGAGTATATAAATAATTCTCATAATTCACACAGAAGAAAGAGAAATAATTACCTCTGAACATTTCATTATGAATGGAATTCTGTCAAAAACTTTAAGAAGGGGGCATTAATACAAATTAAGGTCTTAGGAACTCATATTTTAAATACTTAATCCTGTATTTTATTTAACTTTTGCCAGACCAATAAGAATTTTTTTAATCAGCAAAATGAATTGCTGTGCTGGAAAAACATTAACTATAAAACGTAAAATTCCTATGATGAACAAATACTTTATATTTTATTATTTCTGTCACTGCAGAGTAGCTGAACTTGTATGAGTTACCAGCTCTGTAGAGTTGACCATAAACTTTGAGTCTTCAAATTTCATAAATATTTGCTTAGCAGAAGAATACAGCTCATTTAAAGTGATTCTGGAAAGTAGTCTCAATTTGTTTGTCTTTTACATTACAGTCAGGGTACATCGAAAGATGAAATAAAGCTATATGCTTTTATTCTTGAAAAACTGTAGATCTAATGACATCTGCTGGGAAAAAGGAAATGGTTGGTTTTGGAGGTGCTGATACTTTAGCTTGAACAGATATCACGAGAAGTGGAAGGTTCTCTGCTACTGCAGATTCCAGTTCATATTGACAAGGAAAATTCATGTGATATTAATGTAGCTGAGGAATCTTGTGCATGCACTTATGCATGTGAGTATTATTTCAGCAAAAGTCAGGATGTACCCTAATTTTTAAAATTACCTGTTTTAACCTTCAGGTTGAGGTCCATAATTGCTATGCTAATTACTTCTGATTGGTGTAGCCTGAGCTGCTTTTCTGCTCTTCAAAAGCATTTCTGCAGTCATATAGAAGCTTGTGCTTGTACACAAATTCATAACCCTAAAGAGAGATGAAGAGAAATATTTCTGCTATTTACAAGAATATTTTTATCACAAGGCACATGAAACAATTCAAGCTTATTCTACCAATGAAGTTGTTTACAGAACGTACAGCTAAAACTACTGACACATATGTGGGATTCCTACAGAAGTTTGTGCAATATCTTCTCAAACATTTTGTTTAAATTCCTAATAATAAAGCAGAAAATATGAAGGAATATCTCTCCCTTTATTTTATTCATTCTGAGCCCACTAAAGTAAAAGGATTTTTGGCCTTGACACCAATGACATCCAGACAAAGGAAATGCTGCTTTAGATCTTTGAATTGTTTGGAGCAGCAAGATAGATAGAGATTTTTCATTATGATACAGCACCAGTGTTACATTATTATACTGTAAAATTACTTGTTAAATTGCAGTTAGTTCTTCAAAGAGTCAGCAACATTCTCCCATAATGAGGTAGAAGGCTAAAAACCTTAGAGATGCAGAACCTTTTCAGTTCTCTCTGGGTTTTGTTGTAGTTTTGTGTGCTGGCACTCTCAGATTATGGCTGTACATGTGTATGTGAAGCAGTATCCATTGGGATTAGCTGCAGAAGGACACACAGGAAGCAGAGCAAGTTTAAAACCCCCATCCATACACACTCTCCCCCAGCCCTGCTTTTCAATGTGAACAACATAGTCCTATATTCTTCACACGTCAGTCTTCCAGACAGTGCCCAAGTTTTGCGCATAGCAGCATTTTACCTTTTGTTTACCAAAAGCATATTCTTATATTTAGAAATTGGTAGTGACTGAGACATAGTTATTTACTTGGATATTTTAATTAGAAATTAAATATTACCTAAATAACTTTGATTTCTTTATGGATATGTTTATTTACCTCTGCTATAGTCAATCATAATTTATGAGCACAATCTTAAAAGGAGCATGTTAATTTGCAGAGGTGTGGAGCAAAAACCAACCTTGAAGATTTCTGTGCATCTTGGTCCCCTTTTTAATATGCTGACAACAAATTGCCTGATAGTACTTCCATATTTTATAAATCAGTTGCATGACTTTGCTGCTGCCCATGCACTGTTTGTCTGCCTTCTGGAGATGTGCTCCCTGTTGAAAGCAAAGGAAGGTTAATGTAGTGTTTGAAGTTGCATGGGATGAAAGGGTTTGCAGTAGCTAGACCTAAGAATTTGTAGGTGCTGCCTGGAGGAAACACTTGTATAAGATGTGCTGCACTCTTAAAAGACGAGGAAGAATTCTTGACAGATTTTGACAAGATTTCTTTCCTGACTGGTGTCTATGAGAAGGCAGGAGTTAGAGGTGACTCTTTTTAGTTGTACCTGAGTTCTCTAAAAGGCATTGTTAAGCTTCTGAACATCTTGTAATAGTTTCAGTCTGAGGCTGTTGCTATGTTGGTCCATCCTACATGCTGATGT
The DNA here is from genome assembly GCF_900496995.4 of Aquila chrysaetos chrysaetos. NCBI lineage: Eukaryota > Metazoa > Chordata > Aves > Accipitriformes > Accipitridae > Aquila > Aquila chrysaetos. The sequence continues at coordinate 4,428,653 of NC_044024.1, read as the reverse complement.
TCAGAACAACTATGATTTTGACTATGGCAATACAGCTTTCTTCTGTTTTGGAGCGTTTATGTTCCAACATCTCATTATTTAGTAACTTCTACTAAAATTGACATTTTGTTGCACGGTACTTGTGATGTGGCAATTATTTACAAAAGGGCATGGCTATAGTGGGATAATTTTAATGAATAAAACTCTATTTACTCCCCTTCCTTTTTGTACTGATCCATTGTGTATTCCCCTACAACATGGCATATGACTCTTCAAGCCTAAAAAAGCATTGCTTTATCACTGTATAAAATCTTGGCACTTCCAAGTTTATAGCACTCTGTGCAGTTCTGTTTGCTACATCTCAAGAATGTATAATGTAATTAGAAAAGGGTATGGATGAAAGCAATTAAAACGATTAAGGAGATGCAGCAGCTGTTTTCCAAGGAGAGACTAAAAAAGTCAGGACTCTGATCCATGGAAGGTGGCCATGGAACTGAATGCTAGAATTCGGGTGCATTCAATGAAGCTAGTAGGATGTTGGTTTCAGAATAAATAAAAGGCAATAGTTTTCAGTCAGGGAAAAGCTCAGTTCTAAGCCTGCAATTCTTGCTTTTTCCATAATTACGTTAGTAATTTTTTACCAGTTTCAGGTGTTCTGAACAAATTGCAAAGAATTGGTCTCTTTCGCCCAGATACTGTAAAATAATGAGATATTTGTACCATTATTGCATGTGAAGTTGATGGTTTTTTACCTGAAAAGAAATGGCATTAGTATGCATTTAGAATTGTTGCCTAAATTCTGCAAAAGTATGACTTTGTCTCACCTATGAAAAAAATGAGATTACTAATTGAATGTATGTGATGATCTCCTATGAATACTTACATTTTTATTTAAAAATAAACCCAAACACTCCTTAACTGCCAACAAAATGACAACATTGCTTTGATTTTTAAAGATTTGAAGAAAAAAAAAAAACAAACCACAATGGAAATACTTACTAAGGTCTTAACATGATTTCAACCTGCAATGAGTTCCTGAGGTACCTAGGTTTCAAGAAACTTTTCATGTCCGTCACATTTTCTGACAGTCAATTGGTCCAGACTTTGAGGAGTTCACAAATAAATACAGAATCTCAACAAAAATTAAGATGTGGAAATCAATGTATTGTGTCAGTGACCTATTCTGCTTCCAGCTGTGACAGTGGATTTTTCATGCTGCCAGACTGTTCAAAATTATCCCTGTGAAGGGGAGTATTTGAGCAAATATTTTCACATCTAGGAAGGAACCAGGTATCTCCTCCTGCGATCATAGAAACAGTCCCCAAATCTTTGCATGAACTCAACAGCTTATATGGGAGGCGTAGAAGTTATTGACAAGGGCTGCTTTTGCAAAATAAAAGCAATGCTGGAGACAATCCTAAAATAAGGAGAATCTCCCAAGCTCACAACACCGTTGTCCTCACATAGGTCTGATCCTTACCATGGGAGTGGTTCAATATAAGCCTTTTACTCTTTTCAGCATGACTCCCTGAGTTTTAGTTGAGAGGAATTACAATGATGATATATCAGTAAAAAGTCATCTAGTGTTTAATTTTGAGAAAGATGCAATAAGAGATTTTTTTTATAAACTGCAATAAGTAAAGCTTTTGTAATCAGCTGCCGTTGTTTTCTGCTGATTTGTCTCATTCTAGGTCTCTCTTAAATAAATAAATAAAACTTAAGTAAATCAGGGAAGCATTTTAAAGGCGGCAGTAAGCAAAAAGTGCTTTGAGGCACAGCTGATTTCAGCATAGTTTGGCTGTTAGTATGTTCCTTAATTTTTACATAGAACAATGGACCTCCAGTATCTTGCCAGATATATTGTTTGTTATGGCATTTAAGAGCTCAACAGCTATGTTTAGAGCTGTATGCAAAATCATAGCCTACTGTGTTTTGTTTTTTTTTTTTAAAAGCAGAATAATTTTAGAAGTAAATAACATTTATTTTTAAATATCTCATGATAATATACTATATTTATTTAGTTTGTTTTTACAGTTTGGAATGTGACAGGAGGAATCTTAAAAGACTTTTTTATTAGATCTTATACAAAAGTATAATCTGTTTCAGGCTTTTTTCAGCCTATGGCTAAGCATTTCCCTGGAAGCTTGGACATAATCAAATTCAACATGAGATCTCTACGAGTTCAAAGAGCTTAAGTATATTCAACATAGCTTTATATTTGTACTGCCTTCTGGTTTTCACATTTACAAATGCAGCTTTTCCTGGTTAATCAAATAATGTCATACTACATATTGCTGTGGAAAACAAAGAAGAAAAGGCTTTTAATTCTTTTTGTTTATGCTGTAGAAGTACAGCATTGAGGTATTTTCAGTCTAAACGTATCTTTTTGTCCCTCAGCTGCTGCTAGACTCTAGCTGAACTGGAAAATATTCACCACTGGGATTGAAATTTTGCCACTTTTCTGTGTCATTGGATAGTGCAGTTATTACAAACACTTGTGACTAAAAGATACGCTGCCTGTGAAGAACTCCTGTACTTGCTTGGGTTTAGTGTAGCTTGTATCACAAGTGGCAAAGCTAATATACACAAAATAATGATAAACCAAAGGAAAGTCAGACCAAGGGAACTTACTGTACTCCTCCTCTGAGTGCTGGTGAGGCCCTCAGAATCCAGTTCAAGAGAAATGTGGAAAAATTGGAGTAGATCCTGTGGAGGGCTGTATAGATATTACTCATGGGCATATCGTCTCTGGGGAGAGGTTGACTTCTCTCAGTCTGGCAGAGAAAAGGCCGAGGTTGGTAAGTGGCAGCTTGCAACTATTTGGAGAATGGTTTTGAAGCCAATGAAGCTAAGCTTTACTAATATGTAATACTATAGTTACTGATTCATGTTTAGTGATGTGATTTTTTTTTTTTTTAACTTCTTTTGCGTACTTCAAAATGCAGTTTTGGATAAAAATGGTTTGTTTGCATTTTCACATTCGCATCTCTCCATTTTGCTAGAAAAAGCAAAGCTGAAAAAAACACACCGAAAAGGATGGCAGCATGCCAACATGGCACGCAGGGGAAAAACAAACTTAAAGTCACTGGAAAGCTTTAGGACTAATTCTACCAAAGAACAGAATGTTGAAGATGTTCCAGATAAAATCTTGGAACAGATCATGATATTTTCATTTTTAATATACATAATAAAATAAAAATACAGAGATACTTTTACATGCTACAAAGATTTACTTCAGCTCTAATTTAAACAATAACTCAATAAGGCTAGGGAGCATTACTCCTTTTCCCTATGAAACAGGGGTATAATTTTGAAGTTATTAAAATGAGTGTCAGTGTACAACAATGAAAAACCACATCTGTAGCATTGTAAATCATTAGATTTGCTCTGAAGCTAACATGGTTGCAAATCGATAATCTAGAAACTTGGATCTGCTCTGGGTCACATAAGTGTTTATTCCACCATACATCCCTTGCATAATATTACTAGAAATCCAGGAGATGGCCAAGAACTATCTGAAACCAAAACCAAAGTCAGCTGTATATAAGCAATCCACCTGGTTCTGTATGTTGTGAAAATACCTTATTTGTTCTTAGCAGCTGTTTTTGCAAAATGTGGGAGAATAGTTCGACATGCCAACATTAAGCCAACACTTGTTATTTAAAATTAGAGAGGTTATATGTAGAAATTAATGTTATTTTGAAATCCAAATTTATTTATTTTCAAGCCAGAGAGATTCATCTCATGTTAATTTTGGAAAAAAAAATGTACACAAATATATATACACACAACCTTAAAACTTGTTGAAAGCTGTTGAAATTTTGAATCTTTGGAATCCTTTGTTTGTTGAGGAAAGAAGAGACTGATGTACAAAACCTCTGCATTTTCATTTCTTCAGAAATCAGACATGAGAATTGTCAATAGGAACTCTGGAAATGGCACTGGATTCTTTAGGACTTTGCTTTCCCTCCAACTCAGCATCTGGAAAGTAATGAAGTATAAAACTGAACTGAATTAGCAGTTTTGTTTTAAAGAAATACTAGAATGAAACCGCAAGCGTCCTTTTATGTTTCTTGTCTCTAATTTTAAATGGCAAAGAGCAGACTTTGAGCTACTCTTCAGAAACCTGCACAGACTACATCTTTCATTGATGTTTAAGTTGTATTTTGGTGTGGAAAGCTGAAACATGAAAGACAGTATCGTTTGTGTCTCTCATGTCTTTCCCATTGACTCTAACTGTTGGTAACAGTGGGCAAGGACTGTTTTGGCTGTGGCATAGTGCTGCTCAATCTGTTTCAGCACTGCTGATACCTAATTGTTTAAGCCTGCACTAGACCCTGTAGTCTCAGAGCAGAAACAGATATGTAAGAGAAGGGAGAGATGTTAGGATATATATAAAAGAAGAAAGAATTTGTGTTTATTTTTTCAGACAATGAAGATGAAAATGCAAAAACCAAACCCGCCAAAGGAGAAAAAACCAAGCAGAACACCACCAAAAAAAACAAATACAAAAAACCCCAACCCCAAAACAAAAATACCCACCACTGTCCACCCCCAACCCCAGCATTTCCAGGGAGTGTTTTTATAAAAATCTTACTGCTGGAGTTACCTGCTCAGTGAGCTGTGCTCGCTCCTTTAAAGTACTTTATTTTCCCTTCATACTTAAAGAACTGTAAACGATCAAAACTTGAAAATAGTGTCTAGCATGCTTTAGTTAAATCCACTACTCAATAAACATTTTATGTCCACAAAAGTTTCATAAACTTTCAACATTTTAGTGCCACGAGAACTGTAACAATAAAGAGCAATGGTTTAAAAAAAAAAAAAAAAAAAAAAAAAAGGGGTTCCAGGGAGAACTTTGGAAATTGGAATGAGGTCTTGCTAGGTGCACCAGACTTAACTCACTTGTGTGAACTTTGGTTTGTATTTAAAATAAACTCTTCAATAAATATTTTCCATGGTTTCTTCTGAAAACCCAAACCAGTTTGCTATAAACTCTGCCTAACTTCATGATAGTCTGAGCTTTCCATTTATAATGGTATCTCAATTTTTGGTCTGCTATGTCTTCCATAATAAAAGTATCTGAATCCAAATTTGAAGCAGCAGAGGAAAGCCAAATTGAGTAGTGAATGCTAACTATCATGTAATCTATTGCGCGTTTTGGTTTAAAAAAAAAAAAAAAAAAAAAAAAAAAAAAAAGAAGGTATGACGTATCACCATTGCTCTGAAACTCTATATGCCATATGGCAAGAAATGATGCTGAACAAGCCAAAAAGTAATTTCATAAAAAATGGTAGTTGTATACTATATCTAACTACTATACCAAGGTTAAACCTCATGAATCTTGGGATCTGAACTCTCATAACTGGGTACAGAGATAAATTGAAAAAATTCAGCGTATGTCTTTTTTGCATTGCTTATCTGCATAGAGGCATTCAGAAAAATATAATGAACTGCATTAGTTTAGTGTGGATACTCCCACTCAGGGCAGCACAGGGGAGAATGTAACCTGGGTAATTGAGAGGCCAAAGGTTAGTTAGCATATCGAAGCTGTTTAATGGGGGCATCCCCCAAAGGCTTTAGTGTACTTGAATATCATAGCATCTTTAATTCCTTAAATTTTCTCACTGCCCTTTGTACACAGAAGTTTCTAAATTAAAATTTCTCCACTTCATAAAAGTATACATGTTGGGGTATTTTACAGGCTCTGTGCAGTAGAAGTTTTGAGAAGCCTCAGCTTCATGGGATTATGCAGGGTATATCAGATCTCTTTGGTTTCTGCTTCTTTCATGCTGCTTTACATTGCAACACTCTGTAACTGTTCCTGTTAAACATAATCTTTGCAAAATCATCAAGTTAAGGCACAAGAAAAAATATAAGTGACATAAAGGATGAGATTTAAAAACAGGAAACAGTATTTTCTTTCATTTTCCTATCTGATTCTGAGCCTTTAGAATGCATTCATTTCCCAGATTAAACTTTCTTCAACAACGATAAGAGCTAGATATCTGGGCAGGGGGGAGTACAGGGGTTGAGACACATTGAACAGTTTGAAGGAAAGCATAAAATGAGAACTGCAATTAATTCACATAATTAATATGCTTTTTTACCTCTTAATGTAAATATAACGCTATCTATAGCATCTCTCTGTCATACAGATGGAATAGTAGCTAATAATATAGACTGGTGGCTGTAGGAAAAGATCTCTTTAGTTTCAGCCCTGGTTTTCTACTTTTCTCTTGCCTTTAGGGAAGCAGCTAACATAACAGAAGAATTAAATTCTTCACTTATGGGAGCTTTTACCGAGCAGCTCAGAGAAACACTAGACCCACTTACACTTCCATGGAAAGACCCTTCCAACTGCACTTGCTGTCCAAATGAATGAAATTTAGAACATGCTGAGTTTTGAAACGAGCAACAGATGCTAGCTGTGTTTTAAAAATATAGCTTGCTTATAAAGTTGTTTCCTTGAAGTGTTAGTAATGTATCATGGTTAGTGGACAGTCAGAAATATGTATTTTGTTCTACAACATGCTGAACCTTGTTTAAAACATCACAGGTCCATTGACTAAGCTTGCTTTTCTCAACTGTAGTCAGAGGAACAAGCTACAACTGACATCTCCTGAATAGTGGTGTGAATTAGTAGTAGAAGATATGCTTAGTCAGTCTTTGAGTGGATTATTCTAGAACACTGGGGGCATGAATTATCTTGCTATTGGAACTAATATAGAGAAGTCACTTGTGTATGATGTATTTGTAATCCATGAAAAATAGTTTAATAAATTAAAGACTTCATAAGTCTTCTTTAGTCTTTAATAATTAAAAGAATTTTTAATTTTCTTAGGAAGTAATGGGAATAGACAAAGCAGGCAATGGATGGAATAAATCAACATGATGAATTAATTAATGGTTCACAAGGGATCTTAAATTAGGTCACCTCTTAAAATGTCAGCTGGTTATTTGCTTAAAACTCATATTGGGAGAACCTAGGAGAACTTTTCAAATCTCAAAACATCTCCAGCAAAAGCCACACAGAAGCAGCTCAGGGGCATCATCTAGAAATAAGATTAATAAAAGGACAAAGCCTGCTTAGATTTTGTTTAGATAATTTACAATAAAGCTATCTGCAATATAGGAGCTGTATATGGTATTATCTTTGACTCTTGAGTAGTCCCACTCAGTGAAAAAGTTCTCTCTATTCTTGTCCGTAGACTTTCCAAGTGCACGTCTATCATGGTTTTCCTGCTCTTCTAAGCCATATCAGATCAAACAATACAACTGGGAAGTGTTACAACTGGTATTTATGAAGCTTTTACCTCTTGTCAGCATGTGGCTCCCTTTGGAGTTAGTACATGGCACCAATTCTTATTAGCACAATGTTGGCATAGAAGAATCAAAGACTCCTTAATTATTAATTTAATAGGATTCTATTCCATAGGAAAACCTGCCTTTGCCTATCTTTTAGTACTTTGGATCTATCTATAAATGAATTTCAGGAGAATTGTACTTGTTACCTTCTAATTACACTTTTCTGGGGTTTTTGTGTTTTCCTATTCAGTTTCAAAATGTATTTCAAATGCCAGTTGTCTCAGACAAGCAGGATGATCAACTACCTGAACATGATCCTAGCAGTGCAATGGAGGAGGGCAAATTTTTCGCTATTTATGTTGCTTGGTTATTTGAGTCAGGAGGTAGTTGTCTTGGTTTTGCCTGTAATTTCCTCTCATTGAAGTGGAAAGTCTTTTTTCTGTCCTTGTCCTTTGTATTCTAGTCTTATTCCATATGTTTCAGGAAGTAATCTTATATAGGTGCATGTTTCTTTTGTATTATAAAATGCCAGTGGCAGTGTACAAATAAGGACATATTCCAGATCCTTCAGGATATATGTCAAAATCATCTTCGTTGGCAGTTATATAGGTTTCTTTGAAATGAAAATAACTTTGTTCAAGAGTCCGGGGCTTGTAACATAAGCAAGACTAGGATATAACTTAAGACCTTATGAGATGTGGCTTACATGACTGGCAGCTGCAGCACAAAACAGTGCATTTTTGTGATTCAGAATTGAAACTGTGAGAATCAGGATTGCAATAGCAAGATCACTATCTTCAAGCAGTAGGGAGAAATGTAACACTGTGGCATGCTAAATATTTTCTTTTGGAAAGCAGATAGCAATTTTTAATAATTTAGTTCTGTTCAGATTAATGAGTAAGGCATTGGTGACTTTTAAATGATGATTTGGTACCAATTCCTCTGTGTGTTATAGAACTAGAGAATGCTGGTTCTTTGTCAGGATTTTGATCCATATCTGATATAATTCTCTAACTGTATTTGTGAAGGAAGAGACTATATACTCACGTCTCAAGTGATGGAATGTGTAGAACAACTTGATGCTAGAAATATTCTCTTGAAAATCTTGTGTATTTTATTACTATAGCTTTCCTAGGAAATGTTCCCTTTTCTAAAACTTGATGTATTTCTTGCCACATATTTAAAAGCATCCAGTATTTTTGGTCCCTCACCACATGTTATTTTTCTTCTGATCTCTTTCAGGCATCTGGAAATAATGTCATTATGAGATGTAACTAATTCTCTATACCCAAAGTCTGGTCTGAAATTCTGCAGAGATACATCTGCTACATCTGCACTGTATTAGAAGTGATTCATTGAAAAGTCTTATAAAAATGAGCTAGATTCTCAGCCAATATGAATTGGTATAGCTTCACTGGAAGTAAAGTCGCAAGTCTACTCTATGCTGTCAAATGTTATAGTACAATACGGTCAAGATATTTGGGCCGTTTCATTCCTGCAACACGTTACATAGAGGTCCTCTGTGAATGAAGTTTCTTATGATGCTTCCTTTGTTCCAGCCAGCAGCACTGAGAGATACTCACCTAAATTCATTGATTCCTAGTCCTTTCCTTCTTTTTGCAATTTCTTTTATTTTTATTTTTTTAATCAGTGGCTGTTCTACCATGTCTTGAAGGATCAGCCCTGCACAGAGGAGCCTTAGTGCCAGGACTGACTTTGTCCCAACACAAAGAGCTCAATTCCTCCCCTCCTTACTTAAAACAGTCTTACTGTCATAACTTTTTTGTAGTCATCAAAGTCACTTCACTTCTATGTAGATGCAAATAAAAGGACAACTAGAGTCTTGGGGACAGAACAAAATGGCAGCCTATTTGCAGCCCATTTCTTACAGAGCTTTCCTGCTGGACATGGCAGGAAGATGTGTGCTCACATTGTTGTTCTTGGTCCACTGTTCCAAACAATTGTTCTCTCTTTCTTGCCAGTATTGGAGTGGTTCTTTGGGAACTGTTATGAGCTGCTATAGGTTGAAGTATAGCACGACCTTGGGGTTGCTACAAAGACACAGGAGTATACTGCCTTTATTTGGTTACCAGTAGGTCCATGGAGCAGGGGGGAGACAAAGTGATCAAATCTACAACATACAAAGTTTTATTAACTGTGAATTTAAGAATTGCAATACATTTTGGGGAGCTATGCCTCTACTCTTATTTCATTGCTAAGATCTTTTCTGAAGATGTATTCACTCACCCGTATGAAGTTGGTGTCTGTTTTCAATTTATTCTGTGAATTTGAGAAGCTTTTTACTTGCAATTTTTTTTTGTGAATCAATGGTAGTAGAAACTGGTTCATTATTTTGATTACAAAAAATCACTAAATACACTTAGAATTAATGTAATCCAAATTCTATAGCTAATCTCACTCTTCGTTAAAAGTAGCATTAGTGGGAGAGTGCACAAAATAGTCTGGTTTAGTAATTCCTTTTACTTGAAATATATCTTTTTTCTTAGGTTCTTATAAATGCTTTTCATCATAAAAATTCTTCAACTTCAAATGAATGTAGATTTGATGTTAGTGAAGAGCATGAGAATACCTCAGACAGATTTGAGGAAAGAGAAAATACACAGGAGAAGTGACCATGAAGTGAAAATGAAGGCATACTGTAATGGCCAAATAAGAACTATTTTTATTTTGTGTAACTGGGTTCAAGAGAATAAAATTCTCACTGCCATGCAAAGCTTAAGTAAATGCAGGGATAAAGCAGTTACAAATTATATCCTGGAAGTTGGAACAAAAGAAATATGACCTGTAAAGACAGGCAGAGTTCATTGGTTTCTGAAAACAGCAGATGTAGTGCTTTGCAGAACATGCATGAATTGTGTGTGTCCCATTTTGGTGTAAGACCTTGCCTTCCATAGACAGATCTGTGTGTGTGCCTTACAAGCATGTTATAAGGACTGAAAATAGTGTTATAGAGATACAGGGTATTTTTGGTTGTCATATTACTATCTACCCTTGGACATCTTTAAGATAGTGCTGCTGGGATTTTTTTAATGGTATATCTTGGTCATACTTAAGAGAGGCTAGAATTAGTTGGAATATTATAAGGGAGTTGGTATACTTAATGGAAAAGTATACTTTTTCTAAAGTATACTTTTGCTTTCTAGAAAATAACTATGTCAGAGACTGCTATTCTAAAAGACTTTTTTTTTATCAGCAGTACTGATGGCAAATGTTTTAGTCTGCTTCACTGAATATACCCTTTAAAGTATATTTAAATTTAAAAGTAGAGATGAATTTATATGCAAAACAGTCACATTCAATAACTTATAATCAGACCAAAGCTGCTGATGATTACCAAGTTTGTGGAAAGTAGTTCAAGGACAGGAGGAGCAGAAAATTCTGCTGTTTGCAGATTTATTTATTTATTTAGTACTTAATCATTTGGGATTGCTTTTTAAACAAACTGTTTACAAATGAGTTGGTGGATTAGCTTGCTTTGTTTGAACGCAAAACCACAAACGTCACCCTTTTTCTTGCATCCTCCAGAAGGTGGAGGGAGCGCTGTCTCAGAGAAGTAAAAGGCGGCTGTGTGAGCTTCAAGGGCGTTGTTTGATATCTGACATCAAGCAGAGCTGTGACAAGGAGCTGGCAGGAAATTAGGTTTGACAGCTCATGATAAGTGTAAACTGAGACAGAATGAGGACTTACCAACTATGTAATGGAAGTCACTCATCGTTTTTGCTTCTGAAGGTGACATCATTCCTGATGGCATCTAAATATGATTTATGAAATGAATTATTAATGATTGTCGATTTTTAAGAAAAACATAAGTAGAAACCTGGGGACTACCTGTTAACTATGTAGCCTACTGCTGAAGCAGGAATCTGAAATGAAACACAGATATTGCTCTTTTGTGTCGCTAGCATTGCTTTTGGAGAATGGAGATAGCAGAGGCTGTAGAGGTCTGCAGGGCAGTGTTTAGTTTGTATGTGTGGATTGTTCTGGCACAGATGTCTTTACCAAGAAAATATTTGGGTTTTTTCTAGGTTTTATGAACTTGCATAGAAACTCTTCCAAATACATGCTTCATTTTGTAGAGTAGTATAGCTCCTCACACTATAGCCAAGACATCTGCAAAACAGTTTTGAAAAAGAGCTGAGGAAAAAATAATAATTAACTGAAACTAGAGGAATGAGAGAGTGGAGGGACTGTAATTGAAGGAAGATTTGATAACAATTTCAGATTTAATAATTTGTATTTTAAAAGTCACTGATAACTAAATGTACATGACTTCTATGATATGTAGTTAAAAAAGCTATCGATGACAACCCCAGCATAACTCCTGATCACGTAAAACTTTGTAGTTTCAGTTCAGTGCTGGAATGCTATTTCTCTTTCTTTCTTTCTTTTCTTGGATCCAGAGTCAGTTAAAAAGGCCCTTGGATACCCCATTCCCTTCTCAAAGTTTTTACAGTTCCTTCTTCATATAATTTAGAATTTATGGGGCTAGAATCTGGCCACTGAACTAATGAGTTGTAAAATAATCCTGCAAAAAAAAGTTAAAAATAACCCTACAGGTGATTAGTAATATGTATAACTATGTAATAAAAATGCTGCTCTAAACACTTTAATTACTTCATTTAAAACCCTACCAGTTTGGGAGGTTTTGCATAGCTTGAGTAAATACTGGAGAATATGTGAAGCTGAGTAATGGTAAGATTAAGAAATAGATATAATCCTGTTTGGAGAGGGGTAAATTCACAGCAAAAGCAATTCATATTAGATACTCAAGATGGAAGATGCTTAAAATACGGTAGTTTACGCTTCTAGTTTTGCAGCCGGTTTTCAGTGTCCATGCTGATTCTAAATAAGCACAGCCCCTTCCTACCCCCTCGCCCCGTTTCTTAGGCACTTCATGCTTGGATTGTAGGGTTGGTTCCACAATGGCACTCCAGCAGCTCCCGTCTCGTATGAGGAGAAAGTTTGTAATCAGTTTCTCTCCTCCCCATAAATAAAAGACCTAATTCAGGGAATGGAATATGCTTTGGTTTGCTAACATTAGAAATGAATGAATACCAGCTGAAATACTTGCGAGGTGTAGGTAGAATTCTTTAATCATGTGAAAGTAGCTATGGTTGGTATCTCTTCTGTTGTGTGAGTGTATGTGCAGCAGGTATGCATTCTGCAAAACTAATTTTCACCTGTTGTCTGTATCCTTCTGAATGTATACTTCTGGTGTTCAGAATACCACTTCTATGTTCAAAGTTTTTATGTTCTTTGTATTTCAGAATTTAGGTTTTATGTAACTTTGGCTTTTTAAGTCCCGGTAAAAGGCAGAATGCAGCTAGTAACTCTTAGAAGCAATTAGTGTCACATTATTTTTTTTCATTAACATCTCAGTGATGTTGTTGACAGGAACTGTGTCCTCTGGTGAAAAACTTGCAGCTTCATACTCCCAATCTGATTTTTTTTTTTTTTCTTTTTTAACAAACAAACAAAACTAGTAGTAGACTATATGGATGTGTTCTTTTACATTCCAGCAGTATCTGTGAGTTGTTTTGGTTTTTTTTTTTCTTAGCTATCAGAACATGCTTTTTCTGTCTGGCATTTTCATAAGTTTAAAAGGACATACAGGTGGAGAGTTAGATTGATTTAGAAGTTGTGCTTGCATTGTGCTTAAGAAAGCGTACTTCTCCAACCATACTCTAATATTCAGTCTTGTCATTAGTACTTCAGCAGTTGATGAAATACTGTATTTCATAAATGGTTTCATATATGAGTGTGTCAACATTACTTTTAAGCTCCTATCTTTCAAACAAAGGTTCTTGTTGCTTTAAAGTCTGTTCCATAATCCCAAAATGCATGTGTTGCTGTTTTGATGCTATCCATGTTTCATGGGAGGATCTGGATGAAAAATACTGTGATCTCTTAGGGTTTTTTTTTATCCTTGCGAGGTTCTGTGTTTGGCATTCTGGTATTCCAAATGTTATGCACAAAGAGGATTACAGGGCATTAGAGAAAATGGCTGGGGAGTTTCACAGTAGGCAGTTGAATGACACTCACTTATTCGAAAATCTGTTGTTGGAAAAGGCAAATAAAAATATTCCTTGCTTTTGTAATATAAACCCCCATATTCTCTTTCTGTCCATCTGAGATCAGTTATATATTGTATCGATTTTTTTCCAGTTAGAATTCTGAGTCTTACAGAAGCTGGTGTTTGACTGGAAAACTGAAAGAAAACAGGCTGCTGAAATAATTACCTAAATCATAAACCCAAATAAATAAAATCTGACAATTTATAAATACATCTGAATACCAGATCAAAATTATACCCCATATACAACTCTAACTGTATTTAAAAAAAAAGGGGGGGGGAGGGGAGGTAGAATCATGGAGGGGAAAAAGGTGATTTGAGTACTTAATTTGCCTAATTATTCTGTGGATTGAGATACACTTGCGGTAGCTAAAGCACCACCATATTAAGCATATTTTCCTAACGTGGCATAATGCCCTGAGCTAAATGATTAACGCACATAGAGAGTTTGTTTCATTTTATATTGCCAACTTTTGTAAGAGAAATGAACTCTCTGCTTTAAACGTGCTTTGTTTCCAGTTCTATTTGTTAATGAAAAATAATGAGCAGTTTTATGGAAATAAGCAGGAAATGCATACGTAATAATAAGTAGACGTGAAAGTGGTTCTGTGGATATTTCTGAACAAGAATGGGTCTAGAAAATATAAATGGAGAAATTTTACGAAATTAATTTTATTTTGTATTAACCCATTTCTTGAAGGACTGCTTTATACAGATGTTTTGTTTTGCCGATTTATTCTAAGCATGCGGTTTGTAGTCATTGACCAGATTGCTGGCACCAAGAAGTTTGCTTGGCATCACTGTGATGGCAGGAACTAAATGGATTAAATGACCATTTGAGAATTTCCTGATTATGTCAGGAACTGGTATACAACTTTCTTCACCTCTGTTTAGAGCACTCCCTTATCGGGTTACCTTGAACAGATCTTTACCCTGAATTTACCTTAGTATCTCTTGGATTTCGACTGTGTGACACTGATGTCTTAATGCCACATAGTACTGTGGCATAACTGCTTATTGCAAACTTTTTTTGTGCTACATAGTGAAAAAGGAAACAGAACTCTGCCAGGCAGAATCCTTTTTGCATGTATTTGGTTTCATCTGGTTGAGACATCATACGTTTCTGTAAAAATGAACTGTTGTAGAAGAATAATCTATAATTAGATTTCTTAGTCCAGTGATCTGATGAATCCTAATCAGAAAGCTGATAGGTTGAATAGTAATAAACCTATAATCACTACAGTCACCTGTAATTCCATTTACTCAAAACTGTAACTCATTTCTTTTAAATGTGGAGTGAGGGAACTAGAATAATAGATATGACATTTTATGTAATCCACTCACAAGAGATGAACTTATTCCTTCTTCATTATGAGAAAGCTCACTTACAGCCCAGGACCATGAATAAATTTGTGGTTTAACATGTTGTGAATAGTCCCACCGTCAATATAACTTCAGCATGGATAAGAAGAAGTAAGAGTGAGGGAAGTGAAAGCAGCGGAGGGGATTTATCCACAAGCAGACATAGAATTTTTGAACCTTCTCTTTAATGTGCCACATCTAAAGAAGAGAAAAATGTGTACTTCTGTGAGCTATAGATTGACTGCAGTAAATTTTTTTTGTAATAAGCAATGAGTGATAGTTTCATGTTGAGTTTTGCCTTTCTTGCCACTTATTTTACAGCGTATATTGTATATTCTATATATGAGTGCTCTGGGGTAGATATAGTCCTGATTTCAGAAGACATCCTACATTTAATTTCATCCTAAATTCATATTTAATATCATAGCTCCCAGGAGAATGCTGGGAGCAGTGAGGGGCTTAGATCAACACTAAAGTTTCTCTAATTTTGTCCTTTGAATTTATATCTGAATCTTCCCAGGAAGTTGTTAAAAACAGCAGGGATCATTCCCTGTGCTAGCCAATGTTAACAGAGACCAAGTGGCTATGTCCTTCCTTCATCCTGTAATCTATGGCTGAGCTACATGGCCAAAAAAAAGTCTGAATTCAGAAACAGCAGCTCCTTGTATATGGCTGAACCTTGAACCTCTCTTTGGAAACCACACAACCAATTTGTTAAAGCTCTGTTTAGCAGTTCAAACCAAAGTGTTCAAGAAAAAGTATTTTGAATCACCAGGAAAGACTACATATTTGATCTCATGATTTCAAATTCATGCTTCTACTGAAATTAACTGTTAACTACCTACTTATAAAAACAGACTTACATTTTTATGCTTTAGTTTTGACAGTTTTGGATAGGGTCATCTATGGAAAAAATCATTGAATAAAACTGATGCTAGGTAAAGCTTTGTAAGAAGTGGGCTTTTAGTATGTTAAAACTGAGGTGTGGAAAAAACCCCACCTTTGTCAACTATAAATTAAAATGATCTTTCTTTTAAGGAGTTTCTTCCCTATTTAAAAAAAAAAGTCTATCTTTTCTCACATTTTCAGGACTGAGTTTGACATAGAAGTGATTTGAAAGGCAGGACAATATGAAGTAATTTTTATGTTTATTGGCCAAAATCTAACTAGAAATCTCTCTAGTTAATCTGTTAGGTCTTCATAGATGCTGCTGACTTTTTACTCTTAGTAAGCTCTCACATGTAAACAAATGACACTTCAGGGGAATGAGAGAAGAGACAGGAGATAATTACAAGAACTGAATCCTTTTATCCTTAACCTAGGAGATCTTGAATTGGTTCAGGACAAATGTTTAAGCTCATTTGATCAAAAACTTGACAACACCATAAATCATACAAGCTATTCATTTGCACAGAACTTTTCACGTCAAAAAAAAAACAAACAACAAAAAACAACAAAACCCCAAGCCTTCAAAGCCTGTGTACATTCGAGACATTTCCAGAGTTTTCCTGGTGCATGTGCGTGCTTCCTGATTTAGCCGTTGGTAGGAAGATTGCACCAGCGAGAGGAGAGAGTTAGTGCAGCACACAAAGCCCTCTTCTACCCAAAACATTGTATGCCAACAGGCTCAGGTAGTTGCACAAATAAGCACCCACCATACAGGCAGTGCTGTTAGCCATGCTGGTATATGTTCCAGTACTTATGTTTCCTGGCTAAGAAACCTTCTTATAAATGCAATAACTGCACAGACTGTCATTTTGAAAATTGTTTTATTGTAGTGATGCAGTTGTGGTTCAGCTACCTCAAATTGCTGTGGAGGTCTTTGTAGTAGGTCAGTCTCATAATCCACTTATAACAAGACATAGTCTTCAAAAAGATTTTATCAATTCTTTACTTTAGCTGTTGCTTAGGATTTTCCTGAGATATTGGATAACCCACAAATGCCCTTCCATTTGGTTCAGATTTTCTTTCTGAAGTGTGGAGAACAGAAAATCCGATGCTGATGTTTAACAATGCTTACTCTTTTTTTGTGTGTGTGTGATACACATTTTAGTTGTAGATTTTAATTTGGGCATTCTATCAAAAATATGTTTCAATGATGTAACACTTCTGACCATATTTTTGGTTCAACTTCTTATAAGGACCACATATAGCATTTTTGCACACAACTATGGGGAAATTCCCCAACCATGAAAAAAAAACCTGTAAGTTTTTTGTAGTTGTAACATGGCAGAGTAAGTAGTAACAGCATTAAAACATTTAGCACTAAATTAGTTGCACCTGATCTGTCCTATATGAATATCATCTGTCATTTATTTTCTGCAACAGGTGCAACAGTCAAAAATGTGTATCACTGTACTATATTTCTCTTCTCTTGCACATCTCTGTAAATCAAAAATAGTAGTGACTTCAAAAC
Source organism: Aquila chrysaetos chrysaetos (assembly GCF_900496995.4). Taxonomy (NCBI): domain Eukaryota; kingdom Metazoa; phylum Chordata; class Aves; order Accipitriformes; family Accipitridae; genus Aquila; species Aquila chrysaetos. The sequence continues at coordinate 4,411,494 of NC_044024.1, read as the reverse complement.
AGAAATTTTTCACAGAAGAAAAAAGAACAGGATGCATGCTGTTGAAAAACTGAATGCATGTACTACAAATTAAATTCAGTTCAAGGTTATGTCAACCTTCTCGAGTAGTAGAACAGTACCTCCTTCCCATTCACAAAGCTGATAAGTGTTGGGGAGTGAGCTTGATCAGGCTTTCAACCTTTATAGCCCTGCATAGTTTCATCTGTCATTAGACTTTTGTACTTCATAACTATTAACTGTTCTGTGTCCATTTTTTGGTGGATTTGGAATATTTTTAAGAAATGAAACTTGTCCTTACTGTTTCTTTTTTATGCGCTAACAACATAAACAGATGTCACGAGATGCCTAACAGTGCATTGGATGGTGAAGGTACAAGCATTTTAATTGTCTGTGATGTTACTGCCTTGAATTCTGTAACAATCAAGGCTAAATCAGAACACTTTCCTATTGACTTATTAAAATTCTGGTTTTCTGAATAAATGACAGTGTACTTAACCTGGCACTAGCTTTGTTTTGGCAGTAATATATAGCTTATTGCTTCAAGGAAAATAGTTATTTCCCTGGGTTTCAAAGTGAGTACCGTAAGATTTTCAAAGCTGATGTGCTTGCTGCCATTCACCCAGGGAGTTTGCTTTTCACTTCAAGCATGAAATTAGTCATTAGGGTTTCAGTGAAGAGGAAGCCTAGTGAGAGCAAACAGTGGGTATAGGAGATGCGGGCATGGGGTTAGGAAGACAATGCTCATACTTTAGAAATTTCATTGTCTTCCAGTATAGAAGGTTAAAACAGAAGCTACTTAAAATATTTTTTTAAAATGTTTTCTAAACTCTGAGTATGAATTTTGCAAATGGTAATTATTGATTGATTAGGAAGCAGGAGAGAGAGGAATGATGCTTTCAAATTAAAAGTAGTCTACTGGTCTAGGATTTATTTGAGGGCTCATGCGCTATGCAAAAAGAATTGTAGAAGTCTACACTCTTTAAACTCCTAGAAGTGAATCATTTTATTATATATGGGGCATACATATTTACATAAAAATAAAATTACAGGGATCCTGGTAAATTTATCTGAAAGCATAAAAGCAGTCTTCAATTGCAATAAAATGTTTTGAGAATGAGTAATGGCGCTGTTTAGATGAGATTCTAAAACCCTTTAGGATTATCCAACTTCCATTTAAATTATGTAGTAACTGATGAGGCTGCTATCAGAATCAGATTTTTCTCTGCTTACTGATGCTAGACAATTCTCCTCAGCATGGTGTCTTCAAGCTCTCACTTATTTAATGATTCATTGTTCCAGTCAAGAAGAAAAAAAACCAAAACACAAAATAATTACCCAACAGCTTTTTAAAATTAACTCACTTGGGATCTAATAATTGCAGCAATAAATTACATATTGTAGATTCATTCCTCTCCATTTCTACTTGTGCCTTTTGCTGTTGTAATGTTGATGTCATAAATGATGTAATCTAAGGGACTGATGATTACCAGCAGACTCTCTTTGAATGAAATCTTAATGAGACCCAACCCCAGTTGTTACAGAGCACTTCATATTTTGTCAGGAACTTGAACTGCTTTTCGGACAGGCTAGGTAGTTCTCAATCAGCAATGAACTGAGCTTTACCTTGAGATGAAAACCCTGCTTTATTCTAATTTAGCAAGAACGAAATTCCTTTTAGTCCCAAAAGAAAACACTTAGTTGTCTGACCGCATCAAAAATGGGAGGTCCTAGGCCAGACCTCAGAGAGGCTGGATAGGGTTTATAGAAACTATCCCATCAGGACATACTAATTGTGGAATTACAGGAGCTTTGCCAGGGTCTTGTGTGCACCAACTGAGGGCACAGCTCTGCCAGCCTTTCTGACTCCCTCTGTCCTGGCTTCCTTCCCTTGTGGAGCAAAGGAAAAGATGGGTTGTGAAAAAATAAATAATTTTTTTAAAAGTATAAAATAATAGTAACAAAAAACGGTGGAGGCTTCCTCAAGATACTCTAGCCTCAACTTACAGTTGTCCAGAGGTTATTCTTTTCAAGTATCCATCTTGGGAAAGTATCAGAAAAAGAAAGTCCACAGGATATGTCTTTCCATTTAGAGTTCTCCAATATAGAGGAAAGCATATGCTCGTAGAAATACGTCAGTGCCACTGCTGAGTATCAATAATGCATTGCAGCAGGTGCTGCAGGCTATGATAGTTTCAATATATTTGAACAGTCAGCTTCTGCCTTTTCTGAAGGGAACTCTGAATTATGGATGGGAACAAACTATGCTTTCTGATGGCAACATTTCAATAAAAGAACAAATACCGTTCTTCAGAAACAATGAGTCCATTGTACAAAGTTTTCTGATGAAATATCAGAAGATGCAAGTTTGGATAATCTAGAGATAATTTATAACAAACTAAGTGTGTTTTCCCTTGTTTTTCTTATTATGGCAGAAATACACATCAGTATTAATCTTCAGTTAAGAATACTTTTCCTCACAACTTGGTCTGCAGAATTTAAGCTGACCAATTTATAAAATGGTCAGCAGCCAGTGAATCAATGCTGAGAAGCAATTCATAGCAGTCAGGAAGAATTTGTATTACTGTTTAGCTGGGGGATGAGTTCCTTTAAAGGAAAAAGCTGCTCTTATTCTTGCAAGTGGTCTTCGGTCTTTACAAAAACAAATCTTTTCTCAAAGGAGAGGGTAGAGAAAATCCTTTAGAGAATCAGTAATTCTGATCTACCTCAAGTCACTTCCATTTTCTTCCTGGAACACACGCACTGAATCATGTTATGTGTGAATCTTGTAACTACAGCGTTCCAGGGCAAGGTTCCTGGGAATTGAGAGTAGCACCTGCCTTTTATTCTGTACTTGTAGTTCTGAGGCTCTATAATATTTTAGAAAAAGAAATTTGTTTCACAGCTGGAGAACTGCAAGAACTAAAGACGAAAAGCAGGACTTCAGCGTGTTATTAGGAATAACATCTATAAATAGTTTTTCTTCCCAGACATTGCTAAATCATGTGTTATGATATTTCAAACTAGTTAGAAAAAAAACAGACTAAATTAAGGGAAGTTCTTTCAAAGGCTTTTGATCAGGAGTGAATATGAAACAGCTCCTATAGTCAGGCATAAATAGGAATCAGGGGGGGGAAAAATTGGAAGAGGGCAACTAAAAACTCCACCATGCTGTAGCTCTTGAAATATGGAAGATATCACAAAGGCTTAAACAGCTACTTAATTTCTGTCAGCAACTGTTGCCTTCAGCATGTTGAAAGGAGCCCTTTTTTTGGTAATAGCCAGCAATGCATTTGATGTATGCTAATTACCAGGCTGTCATAGAGATATTTGGAAAAAACAGTACTACATGTAAAAAGATTAAATAGGAAAAATTTCAGTTTTCAGTAATTATAGTGATTTTGAATACTGAGGCAGACAAAATGGCTAGTTGGTATGACACAGAAACAGACACTAATACCTGTAATGCAGAAGCATTGCTCAGGGACATTATATGCTGAAGTCAGGGGACTTGGAGAATTTATCTCCCCAAATTCTGAATATCTCCCAAATCCAAAGAGGTTCAACTTATGAAGTTACTAATCTAATACCAAATTTGAGTACAAACAACTGAAAGATGAAATAACATAACGCAAATGCATAAATGAGAAACAGGATAAAATTGATGGGTTTACAAAAACTTAATGTGTCCAGTTGATGTTATTTTTCTTTGATAAGAAAAATATGTTTTTAAGCAAATACAGTGGAATAGATCTAATCTATCTGATCTTCAGAAATGCATCTCTCAGGGGTTTGAGTGGAAAATGATTTGTTAAACTGAAGCAGGCAAAGCTTATATAAATTAAGATTGATTATATTGTAGGCAACGGTGCCTTGCCTTAAAAGGCAGTGTCTTGGACTGAAAGGAAGTTACTTTTTTAAGATCTGTTGTATGTAATATTTTCTTTATTACCTTGGGTTGGGTCAAATGAAAACATAGAAAATAAGTTTTCTAAAAACAAGACGTTGTGAAACATAAGTACAAAGATAGTCCAGAATATATGTAAGTAGTATTGGGATAAAATTTGGTAACGTTAAATGTGAAGTCCTCAGTTCCATACTTACATTGTAAGATCACTGCTGAATATTTTGGGACACTGTGACTTTTAAGCTATATGGGGGTTTTGTTGTTTTTTTTTCTAAAATGCATAATAATTTGCAAATGAATTAAATCTAAACTATTTTATACAGCTTGAATATTGAAATTTCTACTATTATCTTGGTTTCCCACTGTAACTTAATATAGGTCTCTTGATTATAATTTTCATTAGCAGCAACTGCTGAGAAGAATGAGGGTGAAAAATTACAGAATTCTTTGTTTCGTGAGTGCCAATACTGCTACTGAGTGAGCAGGCAGGTGCTGGCTCTGTTGGTACAGGAAAGACCTTCAAGTCATTATGATTGAAAGGCAAAGGTTTATAATAATCAATTGTCAGTATAAGTACCAGCTGGAGTTCAAACTGCTGGTGCCAGGATACTTTTTAAAATTATTGATAATTTAATGTTTAATAGAGAATAGATGGCATGGGCTGAAGTTTCTTTTCAGGTGGTATTCTTTACAATTACAATCACTCGCTTGCATGCGCTTTGCATTTAGAATATTGCTTCTGAGCTCCTCGATACGAGAGCAGGACCAATTGAGAGATGGTATCCGATGCATTAATTGACAGAAACTCATTGAGTTTGCTCTCATGATATGGTAGTTTGGGCTTTGATGCTGTGGACTTTGGGGTTTTTCCCTCTTTGTTTATGCAAATGAATAATTTTGGTAAGAATGTTTGACAATTTTTGATTCACAAAATTGTACTTGTGCGTGCATCTTAAAGTACAGGAAACTTGTGTTTCCTACAAGTAAGGTGTACAGCCATGACACACAGCTGAAAGTCAATCAGATGACAGAGAAAGCTGGACACAAGCAGTGTATTTACTGAAACAAACATATTTACCCTTGGGACTTCCTACACTTGGCCATTGCATAACGGTCACTGGAGAAACACAAAGGATATGAAGAAATAGATTATAATGTGTAAAGAGAGTGTTTTCTTATATAAGATGAGGCTCAGACTGTGCTATCTTTTTTTGTACTGGCCAGTCAGAGTTTAATAATTAAAGGAAAATATTAATCTCCTGAAGGTCCTTTCTATCTTGCAAAGCTAGCTGGTTTATGAGAGGATATATACCATTCTTTCCCCCCCGCCAAACAAAAAGAGAAATGGGGCATAGCCTTTTAGATGTCTTGGAAGAATTAGTCTCATGACAGCATGATAATAAAAGGAATGTAACAAATAGTGAAGTCATTTGATAAATACAGCTAGAATTCAACATCTTGATAGTATTAAAAAAAGAGAAAAAACATTATCTTCACATTACTGTCATATGTTTGAGCAGTCCTGATACACTTTTATTTTGACCTATTTTCTGATACGCTTTATATATCAGAGTGCTGATACTGAATATTTGTATTCATGGTTTGGCTGTATGACTAATTGAAGAAATTTGTAATCTTCTCGTCTCATGTTGGCATTACATTACATTGTTTCATATTAAATATGCTGCTGCTTTTAATCTGTGGGTTACAGATGCTTATTTCTTTTCACATTCATGGTAGTATTATCCTATTAAGGGTATTTGTGATTTATTATTGTCTTTGTAAAGGCCATCTCGCAACAATATGCAATGCCACGTTTGGCTGCAAAAATGAATTTGTTTTACTAATATGAAACATATTTATGGACTACTGTGCTAGCTTTTCAAAATGCCTGTTGTAAAGGCAGTTATTTTAGATTTTTCTTCTAGCCTGATGGACGTTTAATGGTATTAAATGTAATTACTGTGCCTGTACTGCCTATGGGGCTTGAACTCATAGAACTTCAGTATGTTGATGCAATCATTGGTGGGGCAGTGCTGGTTGGTGAGCAAGCTCTAAGACTATGTCCTACAATGCAAATGTGGCTCAAGACTTGGCCTGACCCAAGACTGAATTGAATTTCACTGAAGCCCACAGACCTACCTATTCAGTCTGGGACACATGTTAAGGAGCAGGCACCAAATGCACTTCCTAACTCAGCTACCACCTGAGAGTGCCTTACTGTCTGCTCTTTTCTAGCAAGAAACAAACTAACTTGGAAACAAACTAAGTTATTAAACTTTGCGTTTAAACATCTCTTCTCTTCCACCCGTCCAGCAGAAAGTGGAAGCAGTTAGCAGAATCCTGTAGTGAAATGGGTTGGAGGAGCAATCATAGAATCATTTAGGTTGGAAAAGACCTTTAAGATCACCATCAAGTCCAACCTAGCTCTGCCAAGTCCACCACTAAACCATGTCCCAGTGTGCATACAGCAGTGGTCCTGCCTCCAGCTGGTAGGCAGCTGTGACGGTAGTTGCCTTTTTCCAGTGCAGACTGATGCTTGGCAATGTGAGCACTATTTCTTCTCCCCTCCAATCCAAAGTCGGCTAAAAAGTAGCAGAAAACAGGGGACTAAGATTAAAGGATTCTTATTTGGGAATTTTCCCTGCTTCTTACGGGGATACTGAGCCATCTTGCAGGTAGTGTGACTGCCAGGGAGGTTGGGATCAAATACCAAGCTGAGAACCAGGCTAAAGTGGCAGTGAAATTTAGTCAAAGGCTCGCTGGTGACCTCAGTTCTCCACTTAACTGTTTCTATTGGAAGTTGTCAGTGTCTTTCAAAATTAATTGGAAAAAAGAACACAAAACCAGAAGCCAAGCCAACAAATAAAAAGAATTTTTATAAGGGTTGGTCCAGAGGAGACGTATAATTGTTTATTAGTTTAGTAAGATCAGGACTTAACTTTTTTTATTACTTCTCAGTTAGTTCATCACAGATGGCAGTACACTGGGGTATAATCAATATAACCAGGAATGGAAAAATAATTAAGAAATTAGTTTAATAATTCTTTAAAATCTCTTTAAAAGATGTATATTCTTGTTAGGTGAAACTTTGACACCTAAAAAGATAATTTTACAAAGATGTTATTAATATGCAAGGAAACTACTTTTTTAAAAAATTATTTAAGCATCTTCTCTTTTCTTTTAAACTACCTTTTGAGTATTGACAAAGATACTAGGTATAAAGCAAAGAAATTGAAATAATCTAAGGCCAATCAAGCAATGTGCTGCAAGGGTCTAGCCATTCTAGCTCTTTCTGAGAACAGAAAAGCAAGCAGTGTAACTTGGAATAAATCATTTATAGCAAAGACTGTCCCCTAAGATCCAGTCACAGTTTTCAGAAGGTGTCAGATAGCAGAATACTAATACTGATTTATAATACAGTGTGCTGTAGGATCTAGGCAAGTATATGCTGCTGAATAATAATTACATATGAGACTACATAGTCTCAGGAGACTTTCTTCTGTTATCTTCAACAAAGCACGTTTAAAGTGATATGAAAGGCATGTATTGGTGCTATCCTTAGAACTTCAAAAGTTGCTATAGCTTCTCTTATAAGTAAAAGCCTACCCTTCTGTTAAGAATTCTTCTGTGTAGCGATGAAATTTGCTACAGTGTCTGTGCAAACTCATACTGTAATAGCACGCTTAAGCTGCAACAGTTATGTTCACTTCCACTAGCTTTTGTGCTTGCCATTTGTGATCTATGAGCCCCTTCATCTTTATGTAGGTCCGCAGGTAAAACCACATCTGTTACTTTTCTGTGCAAATACCATAATACAGGCTTCTTAAGAATCCTGCTTGGGAGTTGACATTGGAGATCTGAAACAAAGAAATGAGTATGCAATTAGCTTCACAACTTACTATTAGTATATAAATAGTTCTAACTAATGGCATATCCAATAATTACCACTTCCTTACCACAGATAAGTAAAACTGTATTAAAAGATAACTAAGCATTTTCATTTTCAAGAGAAGCTTAGCTTTAAAGATAACCTCGCAGAATAAATTTCGCATCTGTCTCTCATATTTCTCAGGATGTCATGCAAGATTTTGAATATTATAAATTGAACTTTCTCAACAGAAGAAGAACACACATTGAAATATTTAGCATTTGAAGAGTCACTGTGTAACAGATGCTTTACAAAATTAAGTGTTTGGGCATATTTCAGAATTGATCAAAACACTGTTAGTTTTTCACTAAATCTGAAGTTTCAGCAGACTGTGATGCCAAGCATTTGTCAGTAAAATTAGTTCAGTGCAACCATTGGCTCTGTTTTTTTTGTCATAAAGCAGTGAAGACCAACAGATTTTTAATTAGCATTCATACTTAAATTTGGTCTGAATTAATGATCAGTGAGAGAAACAACTGTGCTTGTGGTCTATTTTGGTACATTACAGAGAGGACATTTATTCATAATTTGTCATCAATAGTAACTTTATTTGTTGCTTGGACTACTTGAGGACTTAACCATCTCATAATTAATCATGTTCATGGAAGAGATTAGTAAGTCTGCAAATACGTTTTGGAAATATTTTCTGTTTTGAATAACATGACAAAACTGTGTTCTTAAATAAATAAATAAAGCATGACATGTCAAGTGAATTTTAGTTTGTTGTTTCTAGGTCGATAAGCATATAGAAAGCATTATAGTTAGGCATTTAGTAGTTATATGGCCTTTTCATTCCTCCAAAAAGCAATTTAAATTTCTTCTTACACAGAAATTAAATACTATAAGTAATAGTTTTCATAAGGTTCTGTGCAACAATATTATGAAGATTGAGCATTAGAATGCTAAAGATAGTTTCAAACCATTCAGGAATTAATCTTATGCCATCCTTCTGCAAAAGTTGTGGATAAATTTATAAGCTGTAGTCTGTGAAATCCTGGTATGTATACAGTTTAGCAAAGTTTGTCACTAGAGGAGGTCTGTGACTTTTGATGACGTGGACATCACATCTTGAAGCACAGTATCAATACGATGGAAGACTATGGAGATAATTAGCTGTAGGATTGTCAGAATAAGACATGGGAATAGTTTTATTTTAAGATAGTGTCCTCAAAAGAGAAACACAAGAATGGGCAGTACTGGCAGTGTTGGCTTTCCTTTTGCCTATATTTATGGGACTGTGCTCAGAAAGAAAACTCTATAGTACAAACCTGGATTGAGAAGGTTTCGAGATGCCCAGTTTTTTTACATTTCTTGGGATACTTGAAAAAGTTATTGTGACCTTCATTTACCAATGGTTTGAGTGTATCAAAACAAATGAGAAAGGTATTAAATGTCATGGGGTTTTTGCCTCTGCAGTAGCATTCATACTGTAGGAGTCTTGAGTCTGAATTATCTGGAATTTGAACTGTAATTCACTTCATGGACAGCTCTGTCGCATAGTGACTTAGTTCCTTGGGGTTGTGTTGTTTTGTTCATCATATGCTGAAATAATTCTCTCCTGGCACTTAATATGCTGTGACATTTGAGGAGAAAACTGTCTTATATATACTGAGGAACAATGGGGAATATCCTATTCAGAATAACTTGCTTTGCAGCCTATCCTTTTGCTTATCCTTATCCTTTCATTAGGAGGCTAATTGTTACTGTCTCCCTGTTCTTTAAGTGTTCTTTAGCTCTTCTTGTTTTTCTTTAGCAGAAATTTGGGGGCATGGAGGAGGGCAGGGTGGGACACCTGTATCTTTCATATTTAGAAAACACTGAGGCCTCCAAATATGTTAATTGTTGCCTTTACAATTACAGGTCTTCATTTAAATAATGAGCTTTTATGGACTGTCTTCATCAAATGTCAAATCATCCTGATGTCCCACATACTGAAGAGATATGTATTTAGGTCTCTGAGATCTCATATTTTTCAGCTAAAGCACATGTTAGGCAGACAGCTCCCTGTTGACTAAACATCTAGGAGGCTCATGTTCAATTGTTTACTCCAGCTGTGATGAACAGCTCTGAGCAGGATTTCTGTTTCATCAAACTCCACTTAAAGGAAAATCAGAGCACTTGGGGCCGGGGGCTCTCAGTTACTGCTCCTCTGCTGTGAAACTCCCTCTTTTTCCATCTCAGTCTGATGCATTGTCTTCTTACCCAGTGCAAAGCACCAGATATTTTTCTTTGTACAAGCCTTTCCTCTGTTGCAGCTACTGAATGGCCAACAGGAGAGAAAGGAGGAGTAACCTGCAAAAGAAAACAATGTAATATATTATAGCAAGAGATATAGGTGAAGCTCTTTTATGCCAATAAGATTTTAAATTTGTATGCATGTTGTCTAGGCAATACCAGGATGGATATGTCAAAAATGAACAAATTATTCTAAATTACCTGTTTGTTCTAGTACAATAGTAGACAGGTTCGCTGTGTTCCATTAGAGAATTTATGTTCCACCAAAAATCAGAACATTTCAAAAGTATGTGCAATTGTATATATACAATATAAATGGTATAATTTGTCCTTTCCTTATAACCAAAACTCATTTTATTTGTTATTATCTGTTGGTAATATGTGTTTACAGTAGTTGGATGCAAAGGTGTACATATCTTAAGAATAGGCAGATTTTTTTCATATAATTTTGAACTAGCTTGCTTCAGGTAGATAAGGAGTTGTGTTGTCATCCTGCCATCTTCATCCTAATTCAAGCTGATCTGTCTTACTTTCTTTCCACTTGGGTGGGAATACTTTAAATAGAGTATTTATACAACCTGTCTATCTAGATAGGATAAGCCTGAATATCTGTCTGTATCTCCTATTGCACTTGTGATCATAGGTGCACTTAATAGCTCTGAAAATCAGGCCTAAGGAATTCATTATAATGCCAGTTCCCTTGAAGTATTCTCTAGGAAAGATAGTTTAGAGAAGGGCTTGAAAATATGACATTTAAAACTAGTCTCCCACTGAGCCATATTAGCATTAGCTTTGAACACAATTGTGGTTTATTATACGTGCATCTGACAGTTCTTCTCTGAAAGACAGTAGTTTGCCTGTGAAGCTGCACTTTGGCATGCTACTAGATACTCCTCCGCATTTTTATATTCTTTCCCTACTCTTCATGTGCGCAGATTCAAAATACGAGTTCAGCATTTATCATTTTCAATAAAAATAATGCCTTACATCACCTCAGAGCTCTTGACCGGAATAATCTTTTCTAACACCCTGGTGTATAGGGAAACTGAGATGTAAAGAGAGAATTTGTGAGAAGTCTGTAGCTCAGTTAACATTAAAATAACACTTGCAATGTGCAAATTTGTGCTTAAATAAAAAGCACATTCATTCAGGAAATCAATAGTTCCCTTTCACTGTGTACTACCAGAGCTGTTAGTACTTTGACTGAGATGCTAACTGATGCTGGTTTTCTGCACCTTCTGCAAAGAGCGGAGTAAGTTCACTTATTAGAGAACATTCGCGTCCAGCAGCCTGTGCACCTTAGGATGCTGGGTAGGAGGACTGGATCCCAGGAGTGACAGTGTTAAGGAAATGGCAGCTGAGCTTTTCTGCATTTTCTATTAAATCTTGTCTGGTCTCATGGACTAAGTAGCTGCGTCTAAGTTAGCTTGTCAGTGTGGTTGAGAGCGTCCTTTCGAAGTAATTCTCCTGGTTCTCCCCACTTAACTGGGCTTTTACTCAAGTTGCAAAGCAGTCTGAGCGCATGAACTGTGGGGGTTTTGGATGCAACTAAAACAAGGGATGTGATCCAGGAATGGACTTAGTGCATTCCAACTATAAAAGGACATGGGAGAGATCTTATCAGTCGTAATTCAAAGTTCAACACTTCATTATGAATGTACCTATATCATTTTGGCTTTTTTGTCTATGGGACTATGTCCTCAACACTGTTTTGTTCTACCAATCTCCTGTTGGACTGCACTACTTAATATGTAGATGTGGCTGCAGAATCTTTTTTTTTTTTTTTTCCTTAATTTGCCTTATGAGCGGATAACAGTAGTGTCTTTTGCGGTCATATTGAATTAAAACCTATAATGATAATAGCATTTCTTTCAAGATGATTTATTACGTTAGTCTTCTTTGGAATATGATGATTTCTAATATAAAGGTATACCGTCTTAATGTGATTTACCACACATATCGTTAGTAACAACAACAAAAGTAATTTATTGCTGGTTTAAAAGAAAGATGTAGGGGAAATGACTGCAGTGTTTCTGGAAAATGCTAATCAGCTGCATCTTCCTAAAACAATCTAAAATCTTGATTGCTGATTGACTAATAAGTTTAAAATTAGAAAAAAAAGAAAAAAAAAATTACTGAAAAAAATCTTCTTCTATTTATTCAGTTTTTCATTTTCCACGCACTGAAAACTGGATAAACTATCTGTATGCTTAAATAGACTACTCGGAGAGATAAATTCCATAGATGTGTTAATTTGAATCCCAGGTCATTTGCTTTATTTGATCTGTTAGAAGTGATATAATGGATATAATTTTGTACTGCAGTTGTGTTTACCTCTCCTAAGATACCTCCATTGGACCAGGATTAACAAGAAATGATATCAGGTTTTATTTCCCTAAGTTATGTTCTTCTTTCCTTTCATAATATAATTATATGTTTCTCTCTTCTCCCAGTGCCATAACCTGTGTTGTCAATTAAGATCAGACAGGGAATTTAAAACAGTGGAAAGAAACAAAAGAAACAATCAACTATAAAGAGCCTAGGGAAAACACTTAGGGAAAGTGGTGTCTTCCATGTTACCAAAGGGAGAGGTAAAGCTTATAGCACAGACAGTAAAGCAGCTTTGCATTGTCAGACATGTCTGTTTCTTTGCCCATAACCAGAGAAGAGCTGCAGAATGCTATAATGACTTAATAGAAGAACATAAATTACTTGCTGGTGAGAAAAACTGGATTTTATTTTGATGAATTACTTTATTCTCTATGTACAAATTTGCTTTTATTTGAACATTGTAAAAAAAAGCTGATTTCATCAGTAGGAGATCTAACCTTTAGTGGCACAGATGAAAATGTTAATAAATAGAAAAGTATTTATAGATGCAAACTAATCTCAGAATGCTGATGTTTAGCCCTGTCGTTTAGGGAGGATCATGAAATTGAAGATGCAAAAGTAGAAGAGTCTTTTGAAAGGCTTTTTCTAGTTAATGAGTTGACAAAGTTTTACTAGTTCTTGAATTGTTCTGTACCAAGTAATTTGTCAATTTCAGGCAATTTTTTAATAACAAAATGTTTAGCTATAGTGACTACTCTTGTGCAGTATTTACTGTTTCATTATGGGACAGGGCATAAGTAATTGTACCAATTTACTGGAAGATGCAAGAAATGCTCTACTTGATGAGATTAACGGTTTGTGTACACCTGTATGCTGCTCTTAACAGTGGCAGAATGAGATGCTATTTTGGGGAGAGCATGTAAGCCTGGCCACTCCCTGTGGTCCATATGTCTCCTGCTGTCCAGCATTCATGGTCATTGGATTAGGATGTAGCAGGATAATTCATCCTTGTCTGCTCTCCTTAGTATTCAGACTGGTTATCTGCACCATGGAATTTCTTTCAAGTGTCAACAAGAGAGCAGACTTCTAGATTTCCTTTTCTATATTCACTTGTGTGAAGACCTGATGTTTAGAGTTAAATTTGATATACCAGGCTTGTATTCTGGTAGCACCTAACTTGTTACAAGACATACAGGCTGTTTTGTTAGTCTCTTGCAAGTTAAATATTCAGTGCCTGTGAACAACAAAACTAAATAGCCCACAAAACAGAAGAAGCTGTTACTCAAAGCTGATAGAGTTGTAGAAGTGTGATATAGAAGTGTTATGTTTTATTAAAATACAAATATTTAAAAATTTGCTTCCAGATTGGGATCAGTGGTTATATGGCAAATTTGTCATTTCTAGCCATAGAACCCAGAACCTGATGTGTCTGTACTGAATAGTTGTTAACAGCTTAGTTAACACTTAGTTTGCACTCGAAGAGATTTTGAGGTTTTTTTCTGTCTCTTCCCTTGTATTGAAAGAGGAGCATTTCTTTATGCTGGTTGAAGGCTTTTAATATGCAAAGAATGAGGCAACCTCTTACAGAACCTGATGGTTTATGACCTATACGTAAGCTTTAAATTCAGGGGTGTTTGGACAGTACAGGAACTGAAATGTGAGATAAGATTAGCAACCATTGAGAAGCAAAGGAATCTGATTGATTGATGAATTCAAAAGGTGGAATAGCTGCAGGGTCAGTTACTGTCAAACAGAATGAGAATTATGCCAAAGAATGAGTTTCTTAAGATCTAGGGGAATTAGTGAAAAGCAATAGACCTTCAGGTACCTTTCTCCTCCTATCAGTTTTAAAACCTAGTTAATTTAGCATTCTTTTCTGATCCTGACAGCTCCACCAGAGGCATGTTCCACCACTGGCAGACTTCATAGGTGTTCAAATAGTATTGCGATGAAGGCTATAGAAACACATAATTAAATGGATAGGACTTGTAGCTAACCTACACGCTCCTTAAAGAAAAGATTCTGTCTCAGCAAATCTGCCCTGTGGCTAGGTTGTCCCTGGGCCAGGTGAACTAGCATAAGCAATGTTGTATTTAATTTATCATGGCTTCCCCAAAAGTCTAGCGTCTAGTGTTCTCAGCACCAGCTGCTGTTCGTCCGCTTACTCTTGCTACTGTAAGAAATAACCTCACTGAAGGTGCTATGACCTCTTGGGGGACCTTATAGCTACTGCTGCATGCATGGGAATGCAGGATTAACTCGTGTACTGGTTTCAGCTGGGACAGAGTTAATTGTCTTCCTAGTAGCTGGTATAGTGCTATGTTTTTGAGTTCGGTATGAGAAGAATGTTGATAACACACTGATGTTTTCAGTTGTTACTAAGTAGTGTTTAGACTAAGTCAAGGATTTTTCAGCTTCTCATGCCCAGCCAGCGAGAAGGCTGGAGGGGCACAAGGAGTTGGGAGGGGACACAGCCAGGGCAGCTGACCCAAACTGGCCAAAGGGGTATTCCATGCCATGTGACGTCATGCCCAGTATATAAACTGGGGGGGTGGGGGGATCGCCGCTTGGGGACTAACTGGGCGTCGGTCAGCGAGCAATTGCATTATGCATCAATTGCATATTCCAATCCTTTTGTTATTACTATTGTCATTTTATTAGTGTTACCATTATCATTATTAGTTCCTTCTTTTCTGTTCTATTACACTGTTCTTATCTTAACCCACAAGTTTTACTTTTTTTCTGGATTCTCTCCCCCATCCCACTGGGTGGGGGAGCGGAACTGAGCGAGGGGCTGCGTGGTGCTTAGTTGCTGCCTGGTGTTAAATCATGACAACTCGTCTTGCTGCCAGGCTTCTATTACTGAGACATGCACTGGTAGCAAAATGTGGTTTTGTCAGGGGAATCACCTGTACAACCAAAATAACCTTGATGTCTAGGGCTCTCTGGACTCTCCCAGTGTTGGAAAGCACACCGTGTCTGACTGTATTTCCTTTCCTTACTTAACTCTGTGAAAAAAATGATGATTTGTTGAAGGCTTGCAGAATTTTTTTTTTGCTAAATAAGGGTCTTTTTTTCTGGCAACATCTGGGTAAAGAATGTTTGGGGGTTTTTGTCAGCATGACCCCAGGATTGTGTCAAAACTCCATCCTCAAAAGGAACATGTTTGGCCTCCCTTAATTTTAAAAAATATTAAAAAAAAAAAAAGTTATGACACAGACAAATAATCAAATTATTGTTGATTAATGATATTAAAGTTTTCAACTTGGAGAATTAATAAAACTTACTAACACTGTGAATGTGGACACATCTCTTCCAGGCTCCATTGTTGACTGGCTATTTGCTCCTTTACTTGAATTTCCGGTATAACAAGTAGTGTGAATAAATATGCTCTTATCATACAAAAAAATTCTTTATTCTCTAAATCCCTGTGACTTAGCTAGGTGGACCACTGTTGCCATGAAAGTGTTTACCATTCTATTCTAACAAATATAAAATTTCTTGTTTGTGTGTTCATATGGTTCAAACCTGAAGCATATATAAACCTAATGATAATCTGGTCAGAGAAAATGTAGGTTAGTTGCTTCAATAGATCTGCAAGAGAAATGCATAGTATCTGTGACTCCCTCTGTAAACCATTGATGGAAATAATTATGTTACTTAGAATTAGCACTCCTCAGAAGAATGAGTATTTTCCCGATTTTCAAACACCTGTTCCCCTGTTTTCCCTTTATTATAATATTGTTCTGTAAACTTTATTTTCTGTTTATCTAGAAATCCATTTGTAAATTTACTCTGTGAATTGCAATGGTAGCATTAGGAAAACATCAATTTCTGTTGTATTTACAAGATGAAACACAAAATAGGTGGAATTTGGACCTTTTGAAATTAGCTTTGCAATGTTACTGCTTCATTTGGTTATCTTCATTTTGCTAGGAGAAATATCCAGCATATCCTTGGTTTTCTGGAAAATTATCTTCCATGGAAAGGCTGTCTGTAGATGATGGTAACTTTCCATAGTTGTTACCTAGGATTGAACAGTCACAATGCCCTCTATAGTTGTGGCTTGGGGCCCAGGTGAAAATGTTCCCCATTGCTGAATAATTTCCAAATATTTCCAATGTTGATAATTTACAGTCAAGAGGAGATAGTAGCAGAGGAATCCACACTGATTAAGTAATTTCAAATGTGGTTCACATGGGGATTTCTACAGGTCTTCAGTACTACGTAATGATCAAACTGCTGCTAGTAAATTGAAATGAATGACTTGTGGTCATAGCTGTAAACTAAATGTCTAATTTACTATTGCAGTGGCCTCGTGACAAGATAATAACTATTGCTTTTAGTAATATGTATTTTTCCTACATCTAGAATTATCCTGCTGCTACCAGCAATGTCACCTCTGGGATTTTTGTTTTGAATAGCACTGTCTACCCTGACTAGTTCAGGGATCTCCCATAAGCCAGTTTTGTACAGCTGCATATGTCACAAATGGCAGGAATGCTCTGAGAAGTTGGCATATCATTTTCTCTTCTGATGCTAACTATCTCGGGGATCTTTGCCACAGTGACTTCAATTTCCTCTGCTTGACAGACCTTATCTTATCAACAGCTTAAAACATGTTTACAAACACAATACAATCAGAGTTCTATGCTTTAGATGCCAAATTATTCTGTAAGCCATTGATCTTTATTACAGATTTGCAGGGTGTTGCTAAATACATTAGTAATTATACATCTGGGCTGTCATAGCATCTACTCTTGGGCAATCTCCTTTTATGTTGTATTTGACTGATAGTTAGTTATATACTTGATTCAAAATGAATTTAAAATCACAATGCTGGCATACAAACCAGCTCAAGTTGCTTGAACATTTCAGTCTAAACCTAAGGTGGAAAGACTGCTGGATTATTTAATCACATACAAAATGTACCACTAGCATTCATTTATCCTTCCAAGGCAAGCATAAAGGTCTGGATTTCTAGTAAATGGCCATCTCTCTGCTTCCAGGAGCACAGTGTCAAGGAATAGCTGTCTAGCAATCTAAAAGTAGTAATAATTATGTTGTGTGTTGTCTTTCCTTCTGCAGGAGAAGCGGAAGGAATTCTTATATACTACTCCCAAATATTGATAAGTAATAGGTTATTTCTATTAAAATTGATTAATCAAATCAAATAACAAGGTTAGTGATCAAAAAAAATACACATTCACTTTAAAAATTCCTTTATGTGTGAATATTTTTTGGTATATTGGCAGTGGTGAGGAAGAATATTTTCCATTAAGGTGCACAAGAAACAAAGCTTCAGAAGGTTTGCTTTATACGCATATAAGGAGGAAGCAAGGACAAGACACATACAGGAATTCTTGCTTGCATGAGAGAGGCAAAGATCAGTAGATCTGAACACCACCATATAGCCCAGATTGGAAATTTTACAGGTGCGATCACCAGCAAGGTAATGATTGTACAGCTGTAGTGTACCATACCTTCTGCACATGGGTGCTTCTGTTTGCAGGCATGTTCCATATCAAGATATAGAAATAAGTATGGCTTACCCACTCCCAATATGTAGGTGAATTATATTTCTAATATTTTGCATGAAGTTCCTGTATGTGCAGATTTGCTTAAAGCAGAACTCCTTTTGAAATCAAAATCTGTAGTCAAAAGATAACTGAGATAAAAAAGTTGCTTTTTCTTTATATGCTTTATATTATCATAGATCTTGTACAATTAAGTACAGCGTATATTGAAATGGAATTGTAAATTCTGTTTTTAAACTATTTTTAATAGTAAAGCTGCACATCCACCTGCCCTATATTAAAATCCTACGTTAGCTGCAGTACTTCTATGTAGGTTTAAATGCAACCTATGTCCTCCTTTCATGAAGCTGTTAAAAGAAATTGTTTCTCAATTTAATTTGAAAACTGAGTTTAAATGCTTTTATATTTTGCTTTCATCTGTATAGTAAATTTATTATCAGAAAAACCTAAACACAGCACCTTTTGTTTCTCTGAAGACAGGAAGCCATTAAAATTTTAACAGTTCAGAAACTTAATTCACCTGTAGAGAAATACTGAATTGTTTTACAGAAAGGTACAAACCCTGTTAAAATGAGAGAGAACTCAAAAAGGTCATATTACTAAAAATTTAAAACTTTAATACATAGGTTTACTACTTTTATTAAAGTAGCAAAATTGTCTATTTCACGTCTGGAAAAAAAATTAATGTATTTTTCTTCTAAGAAGTTTGCCAAAATTTTCCAACACACAGGTGCTTTAAAAGTTAGGACTTTACATCAGAAGAATATTGAGGTTTACTTGATGGGAATGTAATGTTTATTTAGCAGTGTGAGCCTGCTAAGGAAATCTTTTGCTTTTTTTTTGCATCAACAAGGTAATTTTTGTTGGTAAACTGATTAAATTTTTGATAATTACGGTCAGGCATTAGTAATTTACTTCTATTTGTTTTATTTCTTTATGTCTATTTTATGCTTATTTTATGGCTACTTTAGCAACATTGGTGATGGGATAATGAAATTGAAAGGAAAATAACAAAATAAACATCTTTAAGCTTTTTGAGGTAACTTCCAGTAAGTACAGTAAATCACTGCTCATTCATGTTCTATAGGATATATTCATGCAGGTGAATTAAGCAGATGGGAACCGGAGAATTCTGTCACTTCGTGAAATTATAAGTAATCGGTCTTTTGCTAATCAGATTGCAGGAGCAGAATTTAAAAAAACAGGCGCGGAGGACATATTTGTGTAGGTCATATGTCCAAGCAGGGTATATTTACAATTCCCTTTCAACATAAGCTGTAGCTTGACTGCTGGTGAGCTGCCCCTGAGTGAAGGAATTCATGGAAGGGGGCTGGGGGCTGTTGATCCGTCTGCGGCTGCCAGGTGTGTCCCAAAGCAACAGGGCAGGAAAGTGCTCTGGTCCGAGGCTGGGCTCATTGGGCAGGGTTCTCCCAGGAGGGAGAGGAATTAGTACTATGAAACATCAAAACTATGGAGGTGAGAACTGCTGCTTCCTACCATCATGAAATGAAACTTTTTACTTAAAAAAAACCCCCAACCTTCTTTGCGGTGCTATAAGTGGACTACACAAAGCGCAGTATGGAAAGGAGTATGCTACGGCGACTCAACTTGTTAGTATGAAGATAAAATATCCCTGAAGCTCCTTGGGGTATAACTGTTTACATATGAATATATGTCAGTTATTCATTGCGGCTTTGAAGTCTGGTCACAAACACTATTTTAATTTTTCTTTCTACTCCTGTTTTCAGCAGTTATCCTTAACCTTTAATACAATGTGCTGGTTTGCTTTTTGAACAAGGAGATTCTTAAGTGGAAGGAAGGCCATGGTTTTACGTATTGTAATACCCTTGTCACAACCCTCTCCTAAACTGTTGGTGAGCGAAGGCTGCACCTTCTAGATAGTTCTTGGGGGTGGACTGTTAAAGCAGGTCTCTGACACAGTAGATGGGAGGCCACTTCCCTGCTTACAGTGAAAGGTTGCTATGGTATGTAAAGAGGAGCTGCTTTGAGACTGACTGTGCGTGTAACCTGCCACAAGCAGTGCAAAGAGGAGCAACCTCCTGTCTTGGACAATAAACTGTCCAATGTTTCTAGAAAGACATATGGGATAGCCTGAAAATAAAGATCTTGAAGATGAAGGAGACCTTCAAATACCATAAATACCAGTTTTGTAAGAAAATCTGAAAAAAGGGTAGTAGATAAACTTACAGTACAGTCGACTGCTTATAAATGTAAACTGCTTTTTAATTCTCTTTCATATAAAAACTATATATAACTGAAATACTATTAAATATCAAGAAAAATATAATTTTGTTCTTTACAACTTCAACTGTAGATTCACCAGTAAGACTTGTAGAAAAAAGCAATGCTTTTGGTGATGTCCAAATGACCTTGTGAATATACAACTGTCCTTTACAAACCAAAAAGAAAGCATTTAGGTAAGGTATGCACTCTCAAGTTGGCTGAAGTTTATTAGTAATCTGTAAGAACATGGCTATTTTCTGCCTCACTGCATGCCATTGAGTTAGAAGTAGGAAGCTAGCTGGTTTATAATATTGGGAAACGTGTATTCTTTTAAGAACATTACAGAAACAACCTTATTGCCTATTAGAGAAACATGATAGAAATCCTTCACCATCATAGGTGAGGATATGTGCAGGTTTAGAGGCCCATACTTAGAGAAAGTAACATAAAGATACTAGGGTGATGTACATGTCCATCAGGAATGTTGATTGTGAGGAAAAAGAATTTTGGAGATCAAAAGGTTTTTCCAGAGAAAGCTTTTTTGCACACTGATTATTTGCAGAGGTTGTGGTTTATTGGGGAAGAGAAAGGTCTGTGGGGAAAAAAATTAAAAAAGCAAAACCTCAACCAAACAAACAATACAGGCTGGTGTCCATATGCTGTTTATATAGCTGCAATAGACATAAACACCTGTGATGGTTTAACCCCAGCCTGCAGGTGGAACCACACAGATGCTTGTTCACTCCCCCCCAGTGGGATGGGGGAGAGAATCAGAAGGGTAAAAGTGAGAAAACTCATGGGTTGAGATAAGGACAGTTTAATAGGTAAAGGAAAAGCCATGCACGCAAGCAAAGCAAAACAAGGAATTCAGTCCCCACTTCCCGTGGGCAGGCAGGTGTTCAGCCATCCCCAGGAAAGCAGGGCTCCAGCACATGTAATGGTGACTTGGGAAGACAAACGCCATCACTCCGAACGTTCCCCCCTTCCTCCTTCTTCCCCCAGCTTTATATACTGAGCGTGATGTCGTATGGTCTGGGATATCCCTTTGGTCAGTCGGGGTCAGCTGTCCCGGCTGTGTCCCCTCCAACTCCTTGTGCCCCCCAGGCTGCTGGGTGGGGTGAGGAGCAGAAAAGCCCTTGGCTCTGGGTAAGCACTGCTCAGCAGGAGTGAAAACATCCCTATGTTATCAACACAGTTTTGCAGCACAAATCCAAAACATAGCCCCATACTAGCTACTGTGAAGAAAAAATAACTCTATCCCAGCCAAAATCAGCACACCACCTTTGGTCAAAAGGTCGTAAGACCTTTTTGGAATGCAGCAGTCAGACTGACTGTCCAGCTCATACTTAGCCTCATATAGCATAGGTGCCTTCTTTTGGAACCTGTAAGGGTGGCTTAAAAGTGTGTGCTTCCATTGCCCATCTTGTAGAGCAGAGCATGTCTGAGATGTGCCTTACTGGAAAGTATTCCTTGCTTCTGCAGTTTAAACCTAGTGCATGAGACTGGACTACATTCAGCTTGACTCAGAATACATGCTTAAACGTATCTTAATTTTTCTTTTGCTTTTGCTCGAGAGCAATGCCAACCTATTCTCTTCTGTTTAATGGATGCCACACAGATGGGCTTGGTTGCAAATGTCAGGTCTGTATTTCTCTGCAAGCTGACAATTTCACTCCAAGCTTCCAGGCAGACCCAAATTTCAGAGTGCCCTCTTATGCGTTCTGATGTTAAGCTGCTGGGAATCTATCAGACTGTATTTCTGGGCAAGATGGAGGATATTTAATTGACCCAGATAACTTTCAGATAATTTTTATAAATCTTATTCCCTGCTCCTTTTGGTCTATATGTCGACACTTCCCTGTGTGCTCAAATTTGTATGATGAAAACATAAATCTCAGATTCAAAGAATTACCATGAACATAGATACTAACAGTAGACATCTAACAGAGTCAAGGATACAGTTTTAGTCTCAATATTGTGTACAATTATACTTTCCTACTTTTCTACCAAGCTTTAACTGAATCATAGAAATTTTAATGTGCTTATTAACGAGCTTGTGGGGTTTTTTTGTTGTTGTTTTATTGCTAACAGTAATCTTTCATATAAATCACTTTGATTAAATATTTAGAAATCAAACTGTTTAATATAAAATCACACTGAGTATCTGTTTGTTTATCTGGTAATCAAATTAAATACAGTCTAAAGCATCTGGGTAGTGGATTAAAAATCTAACCATGGGCTCAAAGAATACAGCAGTTCTATTTTTATAGAACTTTGTGGAAGCTCTTTACAGCAATTTTTATTTCCCCACCAGCAGTTTAAACTTCATCTGCAACGAGACTATTACCTGTCATCAAACAACCAACTTCAATTATTTATTTTTTTCATTTATAATCTTCCTTTGATGGGGAAACTCCTGTGTCTACAGCTAAGTTGGATTTAGCTTTCAAACACTAACATTTTTTAACCTGTGTTGTTTTTCTGAAACACAAACTTGAAATTTATGAGCCAGTTCTATAACCTCAATATCTGTCATTATTTGGAAAGATATAGCTCGGTATCTCTCCATTGTCTTGATTAAGAATTTTATGTGTTGGTTTTATGTAGTTGCATTGGCTCAAATGATGGAATCTCTGCCCTAATTTCTGTTTGGTATGATCAGTTCATGTTCCTTTCAACAAAGCTCAAGTGTATTGATGATACCAGAGTAATCATAAGGGGTAAAGTGTATATCACTGTCTTCACATGCAGTAAATGTAACCGTAGAAGTTTGTGAAGTTATCAAATCTATTTTGCTGCTATGTGGTCTGCTGATAATCACAAAATAAACAGAAATAAACTGAATTCTAAAAGGCTCTCTGAATACCAGTTTTCCATATCATCATGGCCACTTATTATTGAAGGTGACTGTCCCATAAAGCACAGATGTAGAAAAACAGTATCACATTTTGCAGTTTCCATTTCTGAGTTCAAGTAAGCTTTCATGAAGTGTGATGTATTAATAGTATAGGCTTGTTAAGATGTCTGTGCAAAGAATTCATGGAGGACAGGACGTGTCTGTGTACTACTGCTTCTTAGGGAAAATGTCATTTGGTTGATTGACTGCTTAAGGTCTAGTATAGACATGAGCTTTATTCCAAAAACCCTAAAATTACTAGTTTGCTATCAAACACCCTATCTATTGAGTTAACTCGCACTACTACTCTGATTTAATTATTATACCTGCTTTGCCTTTCACGATCAAATCCCAACGTGGTCTGTGACATCTGGAGCTTTTTTGTGCTTATTGCCAGCAAAAGATGCAGTGCCAAGAAGTTGGAGTTCTCATGCAAATGGATTAACTCTAATGTTGTTCATAACCCTAAAATTACTGTATGATGTTGACAAAAATCCGCTTTTATTCTCATTTTTTCTTCCAGAAAATGTGCTAGAAATAGTAGTTTTTCTGGAGGAGCATCACACCCTTTTGCATGCTTCATTATCTATCCCAACTTTTTATTCTGTTGTCATTCTACCACAGAGTTTTAATTGCTTCTTTAATCTGATTATGTGAAACAGTTTCTCTTCCTTTAGTATGATACAAATTTAGCTGAAGCTTATAGTAAGTATTTTTTTTCTCTCTTGAATTAATATTCTTCTTCATACTGTATAATATCACTGGTTTTGCTAGATATGGTTTGATAAACAGACACGGTATTTTGTCACCTATTTACAACTCTTTTTTACAGAACTTCCTTAATGAAGTGTATGACTCTATATCCAATAATGCAAACACATAGATTTTGATACTTTTCCGTGGTTCACAACAAAAAATCCTTGCAGAATCTGAAGTTAAGGCTTGCCTTACAGAAGTCAGTTTTATCAGCAGCAGGTTGTATTTCACTAGTTTGCAAGCAGTATTGCTGTAAATTCTCTTGATTTCAACATTATCCAAGTTTAAAAGTCATAGTGCTGTCAATATTTGTAACTAAGGTAAAACATTCCCATTTTAGAAGAAATCCTGGGGAAATGTGAAGAGGAATGGTTTTGTTTGTAATTTGTTTCAGTATGTCTCTGAAGCCCATTGGAATGGAAATGAAAAGCACTATCTACACTATCCTTTGTATTACTTCAGTGCCACTATGTCCTTTCAGCAGAGAAGTTACTGGTTCCATTTGGAACATAAACAATATTCATGTATCTGGGTCTGCTTTACTTTCACAGATAAAATCTCCTGCAACATCTTTCTGTACTGAAACTGAGTGGTGATAAACAGGATATTTCTTAGATCTGGTCTCCTGTTTCCCCTGGTACTGAGGCAAATGATGCAGGGCAATGTTAGTTCTTGTTCAGGTGTTGTTCAAATGATTCTTCTGAAGTTGTTGCTGCTTAAAACCCTTTCAGTGGTTTTAAGGCATAACACATAGACAGAGCATTGGTGTTCTGCTTCATCAAGAATATAGATGAAGTAGGCCTTGGGAGCATATAGTATGTTCCTTGCAGGCTTCATCTGGATATATGGAAAAAGAGGTGATGAAAACTGAGACGAAGCATGGTGTTCGAAAGTAGGGGGAGTAGGAATTTTTGGATATCACAGATCTAAACCCAGTGTTTTTCTCCTGAAATTTGTGTAAGTATTGATAACTTAAGTTGTCATTAAAAGATCATAATTGATAGACCTCTTCTTCCATTTCCTCTCCTCTAGTCCATCTTTTCTTGGTGATAAATAATGTTCCTGACAGTTTTCAGTGGCCTTATTTCTGATTCAAACTGTTCCTTAGCCATGTGTTCCTATGCTGGTATTCTTTCTGTTTTGCTTAAAAGACCCTGAATTCCGAAGATTTCCAGAGGCTTTATAACACTTCAACTTTTCATTCTCCAGTGTTAGTGAAGGAAAAAAATGGAACGAATAATCATGTACACCAGTGTCTTCTAAAGACCAGTTTCTGCTTCAACTATACATAACTCCAAAGGAAGATGTTGCTCTGAGGGTTTAGATCCAGGAAAAAATTTCAAAGTCAGATAGTCTGGAATCTTGCACATTTTCTCATCTCCATTCCAAAGTGGAGAAAATCCCTATGTAGTACTTCCCTATGGGCTTGTCTCTTGCTTTCTTTTTACATTATTGATAGTCATTTTTCAGGATCTGACATTTATGTTCACATCAGGGCTTACATATACACTTAAAATGAAAGAACCTCTCCTGTGCTTTGAGACCTTAAAGGGTTTGAAATCTTGGTTTTTAACTTTGCTTATTCATTCTGGCAAATTGAGCTTCAATGAGCACACATTATTGACATGGAAATTTTCTATCTTAATGGGTTTTTGAACCCCATTCTTCAGTGGAATTATTCAATAAGAACAACAAATTAAAGTGAATTTAATTCGTGTCTGTTATACAACCATATATATATGCTAAAATGCAAAATACAGAAATGCAACTGTGTTCCCCCAAGAAAGGTCTATGTAAGCAATGTAAAACTCATTGACTTTAAGTATGTTTCACCTTAAAAAAAAAAAAGGATGATTTTAAGCCTTGCTTTCCTCTCTTGAAAGCACAAACACAGTTCACAGATGTATTCTGTATGAATCTTAATAGGCCTAGGGCAGAGTACTGAAATCTTTGACAGCGAGTAGTATAATGAAGGAACAAATAACACAGATGAATAAGTTTTTCTTCAGTTGTGGCTTGGAGTTGTTTGTGGATTATAGAAAAATGGGGGACAAGTATGCTGACCTTCCTTCTTATAAAGTTTTAGTTTTGTAATTCTGTCTAGTTCTATAATTCTGCTTTTCCTTTTTTTGTACACACACAAATCAAAGCTCACCAAAGGCAATCTTGCATAAAGTGACAGCTGTTTATTTAAATTATCCTAGCCTCATTGTATTTCCATCTTTCTCTGACAGACATATGTTCAGTTGGTGCATTAGAAATAGATGCACATATTGTTTGCCATCCTGTAGTAACTAGGGACTGGACAATACCAGTTGCTCAGACAGTTGTATTATATTTGAGATCTATTTAACAAGTGTTGTTCTTATTTTTTTATTTTAATCAATTCAGTGGCACATATGTTTGAGTAAACATTTTGACTATTTTGTATTAGGAGATATGATTAATTGATCATAATAACACAAGAGAAATGCCAACAGAATGCGCAGCCTCAAGTATGTAATGGGTTAAAGCTGGCCTGAGTTTGCTACAAGTATAGTTTGCAGGATATATGAAAGCAGAATGATTTGTCTCTATTTGTAATTTTAACATGGATTTAATATGAAAAGAGGTAAAAAGGTAACAGTGTAAAATGAGAAAAATACAGAAAAAGTAATCCTAGTGTGTATCTTTTCTTACGACTTATTTTGAGGTTAGTTTAGTGAATTAGCTGTAAAATAATTTTAACATGGATTTAATGTGAAAAGAGGTAATAAAAGCCTATCATCTTTTTCACTGTGTTGAAAAACACTTGTAGAACCACACCATCTTAAAGGGTTCATTTCTTAAACCAGGTGTGAAAATGTGTATCTTTATTTTTCCTGAGGGATAGGAAAGTGAATACAGTTGAAGGACACAAAGAGAATATACAAACTATTTTTACCCATGGAAAAGAAATATAGCTAGCCTTTCCACCACCAGTCAGAGCAGGCATAGGGCAAAAGGACTGACCCTGAGAGGAGAAAGTTTTCAAAGTAGGTAGCATACTTAATCCTTGATACATAGTCACTGCTCTGCATAATCCTTCCTGCTCAGCTCCCAAGTGGTGGTGTTTCCTTAGAAGAAACTTCAGTCCTTGTTTGGTAGCATGATGAGTCTTCGTTAGTGTGGCTAGTCAGGAGCATGAAAAATTTCAAGGAAATACAATGACATAGAGGAGCTCTAAGAAAAAGGCTGGAGACAATGTTATTTCTAGTATCTAATAAACTGTCTGCAAAACACATGTGAATAATCTGATTCATAACATTGCCACAATGTATACATATTAGATTCTCTAGTATATGTTTTCCCCTTGCATCATGCTCTAGAAATGCCCTGCACAATTGGTACTGAGTGTTCATCAGTTCAGCAGTCCAGAAGCAGTCATTCATTGGTAACAGCGTTTCCTTCATTGTTTGCAACTGAAAAAAACCCTTGGTCCCAAGCAATTACATTTAATTTTCGTTTGTTCTTCCCTACTTAGGGCCTAAAATCTTTCTCATTGCTGTCTAGAGAGAGTCCATGAACCTATGTAAAGGAAAGGCTTGAGGGGAGTGGAATAAGGAGTTCTGGGAAGTTTGCCCAGTAACATCAGTGCTCAGCAGTTTCTCATTTAGCTTTATAGTTTCCAATAAGAAAAGATCTTTTCTGAACAGTGAAATGAATACTGCATATACCTGTCATTTTCCCTCATTTGCTTTATACTCAGTTCTCTTGAATATTTATTGATTCCTATATTACCAGTTTGAGACCCTTTCATGCCTATTATGTATACCCTCTACAATTTGATTTCCAAAAATCAATATACTGTAACTAAATAGATGTTTCTACTTTCTGCTTACAAAACACAAGCTGAACCCCAGCAAGGTTACAGTGTAAAATGAGAAAAATACAGAAAAAGTGCATCCTAGTGTGCATCTTTTCTTACAACTTATTTTGAGGTTAAGCTAGTGAATTAGCTGTAAAATAAATATAATACTCTAAAGTTGTCAAAATCCCCTTTTTAATCAGTAAGTTTAGCTTTCAAAGTTAAAATACTATGTATAATTATACTGATTCTTTTTTTTCCACCCAAAACTTAATTTGTAAGGAAAAAAATGGAATGTCAACATTGTTGAAATACCTCTGAAATAAAACATTTTGCTATTTTACTTGGTATTTTTAGCACTACATTCTTGCATGTTATAAAATAAAACAAAATCATTCATTCGGAATGACTTTTCTCTAAATTTCCGCATTTACTCCTATGTAGAGCCTGAGGGAGTTACTCTGGATTCAGTTCTTTCATACTTTTAACCTTGAATGATGGAAGGAAAAAGTAAACTAACCAAATCTGTGGATGACAATGACCTGGAAGGGCCTGCAAACAATTTGGAGGACAAGGTTACAATTTAAATTAACCTTCATAAATTGGAGAAATGATACGAATCACACAGATAACGTTCAGTAAATAGAAGTGTGAAGTACCGCATTTGGCAAGGAGAAATGAAAAGCACAAATACAACGTGAGGGAGTATTGAGTAGGCAATGCTAAGTGTACGGAAGGATGTAGGTGTTGGTGAGTCATAAACTGAGCACATCAAGAATGAATATTGTGTTCAGCTGTATCTTTAAGAGACATTAGTCCAGAGCCCTGTAAGTAGAGGTTTGAATAACTGGGTTTATTTAGTGTAGAAAACACAAGACAGAAGTAGGCTGAGAAGTCTTCCAGAATATTTAAGTATTTTAATAGAGGAAAAATCAAGTATGCTTCATGATGTTCAAGAGTAGGATTAATTTATATTTACAAACTTTTAGAATAGTGGTTATGAAAGTCCTTATACCTCAGAGATGATAAGTGTTAGAATAAGTTACTTTGAGAAGTTGGGGCTTTGCTGTCAGTGTGTTTTTGAGAACAGATTAGATATAATAATGAGAAGATGGACAAACTACCTTTTGCATTCCTTTCTAGACCTATATCTCTTTTCACAGAGTTTTATGATCTTTAAATTTTAGTCTAAAACCAAGTTCAGAATGTTTATAATGTATTTTGTTGCCCGTTGTTCTATGCACCTGTTTAGTCCTCAGCATTCCTATTGGAATGCTTATAAATTTTATTGATAATTTGGTATAACTTTTCTTATTTATGAAAACTTCCAACAGTGTAAGTGTTCAATGCTGAAGCCCTACACTCAAAAGGAGGTTCAGCTCAGCAAAGAATAAAGCCTCATAATTGCCCCACCTAAATCTTCTTATATTATTTGTTCTATTTAATTAATTACAGATAATGAAAGTAAATTATACTAAAGAAATTACCACTCAGTTGTGACAGGCAGTTGTACTCATTAATCAGACTTCTGCAGAGGAAAGTAAACAAATGTAATCAAAAGAAAATGAAATTTCTTGTTTACTATAAAATCATAAGGCTCCTAATTATAAATTTAACTGATTCTCTGATTCTAACGGGAATATAAAAACTTTCAAATAGTTGGAGAATTAAAACTAGAATAAAACTAGGTTATGAATATTCTGAACAAAAGTTGTATCCAAGATACCAGTGATTTTTGTTCAAATCAGAAACATTATCATGATTTCTGAAGACAAATTCTGACATTTCCAGCAGCTCGAGATTTTCACTGAATCTTCCATATACTCAAAAAACATCAAAGGTGTCTTTTAAATGAATTTGATTAAAAATGGCCTCATGGTACAGAACAACATGTAATTCCAGATTTCCAGAAGAGGTTGAACATTGGCTTTTTTTGTTCTCTGAATTCTTGCCAGGTTAGGTTGTGAGTGAAGTTGAATTCCAACATCAGTCAAATCCCTTTGTTGTAGTGTCTTAGCTCAGACCTTCAGTGAAGGAAGGCTTCTGTGCCCACTGGAAAACCGTATGGCAAGTGTTAATATAAGAGAGCTCTAAGTAAATTAGATTGGAGAAAGGAAGCTGTCTAGCCACAGTACCACAGGCACCGATGTCCCCTTCAGTGTCTACAGATCCTTTGTCTCATCTTGAAATGCCGTTACACAGATTTCAATCTTGGCATAGAATGGCTGAGGTTGGCAAGGACCTCTGGGGATTGCCTAGTCCAACCACCTGCTCAAGCAGGGTCAGCTGGAGCCGGTTGCCCAGAGCTGAGTCCAGTCAAGTTTTAAATATCTTGGAGGATAGAGACCCCACAGCCTCTCTGGGCAACCTCTTTCAGTGCTTGACTGCCCTCACAGTAAAAAAAAAAAAAAAAAAAAAAAAAAAAATAGTTTTCTCTTATATTTAGATTGAATTTCCTGTGCTTCAGTTTGTGCCCGTTGCTTCCTGTCCTGTCACTGGGCACCACCGAGTCTGGCTCTGTCTTATTTACTTCACCCATCATGTATTCATACATAGTGATAAGACCCACCCACTCCTTAATCACCTTTGTGTCACTTTGCCGGACTTGCTCCAGTATGCCCACGTCTCTCTTACTGGGGAGCCCAGCATTAGACATAGCATTTTGGATGTGGCTCACCAGCGCTGAGCAGAGGGGTCGGATCGCTTCCCTCCACCCGCTAGCAACGCGCTGCCTACCACAGCCCCTGGGGCTGGTGGTTGCCTTGGCTGCAAGGGCACGCCGCTGGCCCACAGTCAACTTGGTGGCCACCCCAACCCCCAGGTCCTTCTCTGCAAATTCACTTTCCAGCCAGGCAGCCCCAGCCTGCGTTGGTGCATGCGGTTATTCCTCCTCGCTTCGCACTCTCCCTTGTTGAACTTACTGAGGTTCCTGTCAGCTCGTTTTCCAGCCCGCCAAGGTCCCTCTGAACGGCACCGCATCGGTGTGAGCTATCAAATCCGTCCCCGAGTTTTGTGTTGTCGTGAAGGAAAAAACCAAAACGCTATCATAGAATAGTTTGGGTTGGAAGAGACCTTTAAAGATCAGCTAGTCCAACTCCCAAATATGTACTTCCACATTTTATGTCTTCTCTCCTGTAATTTTTCCTTTCTAATGGCCATCACTGCAACAAAGAGATTATGAAACTTAATAGCTTACAGTTGATTGGATTGAGAATTGTATGTCAGAAAACCTTGAATACTGCATCGAACTTTTATAAAGAAATGAAGATACCCATTTCAGGAATACTCTTTGATTCATGTAGAAAATCCTCTGCTTTCTTTAAGGTAGTGCATGGGTCCTCTCATAACCTGGGTTTGGTAGGGGAGGAATGAACAAAAGGGAAAGGTGGAATTTCTCATAAGGTTGGTGTATAAATAGGCCTCTTAGCTGGGAAGTATTAGTGAGGGAATTTGCCGTTAAGAGACAAAGTTTCATTTTGGTATGAATAAAGGTACCAGATTAAATGCATAAATGGCTATGAGGCAAAAACTGAATTTTTGAGTCAGGTTTAATGTGCCTTTAAAATACTGGAAACTGGGAAAATGGGATCAGTTAGCCTTTTTAAGTGTGTGGGGAAAAAAGAAAAAAAAAGCTTTTATGGATACTGTGGTGGCTCCAAGAGCAAAGGTTTAAGAGACAGTATTTAACTGGCATGCTTTTTAAAACTGCTTTTTGCTGCAGGCTCAAACTTGTAGGAGTAAACAGATTCTCATTTTTTAAGTCAATGGGCAAATTCTTTTCTCCTGCTTAAAGCAAGGAGTTATGAGACTACACACAGAGATTTGTAACTCTGGGAAACTGATTTCAGCTTTTAACCACAGAATTTGTCATACTATGGTTGCAAGTAGGAATCTTTAAGCACAATTTTGGTCTAAAACTGTATTGTAACTGAAGGTTTTTTGTTGTTTTTGCTTGCTTGTTTGTTTTGTTTCAAGAAACAGCCTCATGGATGTAACTTTCTGAAGGTGCTGACATTTGCAAAGATGATTATTTAAAAGACAGAGAAAATACTTCTTTTCATAGAAGTATTTATCAATCAGTATGATACAGTATGAAATGTGGAAATGGTAATTATAAAGGTCATTTTAATTAAATTTAGCACTGTCTTCAGACTCACATTTATTTAATTCCCTAATGACTCAGATTAAATGTGGAGGTAGTACTGTCCGGTATTTTATACAGAGCCAAATACAGGCTATGGAGATAAGAATCACTAATGTGTGCTACTGTCTAGAGCTGTATTGATATAAGGGTAAGGGTTCAGGTTTAACTCTAACATGTTTTATTTCTATGACTCTGTCATTATTTTGTTTTTACTCAGTAGCTTAGGAGCTCATCCCAGGAGATAGCCTGGGTTCTTACCCTATACAGACATAGGTGCACACATATATACACATAACCCCATAGGTTCTGTACAAGTTCGCTTGCACTCGCTCTCTGTCTTCTTGCAATGCCCTTTACTCCAGAAGCTTCAGCTTGTTGGACATACTCTTGCTTTTAAGGCAAAGTGGTTCAGGCTTAGTGCAGCTACTAGGATAAAGCTGTATGCAATGTGGACATCTCCTTTCTAACAAAGCATATAACACTCGCCCAGTAAATTATGAACAAACAAAACATTTTATCCTCTATAATACTGATATATTTCTAAGATACTGTCAGCATTTTGTGACTTTCATTTAAGCATGTATCTGAGTTTGTGCATATTACAGATGCTTCCACCTGAATGAATGCAGCTAAAACTAGTTCTTCTTATTATTATTACTTTTATAAAAATATTAAGGATTTTTGTATGTGTGCTAGAAGTCTAACAGTACCAAGTAGACTTTCTTTTATATTCCTGCCACTCTCAGTCTTTCCCTTTTTGAGCTGAAGCTTCTGAATAGATTGCAGACAAGTGATTGTGTATCACTTTGTTGAGCAGGATGGGTTGTGATCATTTAATTCCTATTCCTTATGACCTTCTCAGGCTCACTTGGAGAAAGATAGCAGTTCTGGACTGATAAGCCCTTGCCTTCAGGAATGTGTTCTCAGAGTATTTTTCACCCCTTGCTCCCCCCTGCTCCCCAGCCCTGTGGCAATGAGCTTTCTTTTGTTTTTTACTGAGTAACCTTAGTTCTAAATGTGGCAGTGTGGTGTGTTAATAACATGCAGGTATATAATTAGAAAGGCTCTGCAACCAATACAGTAAACCCAGCAGCTGCTCAGGGCCACACAATACAGCATTGCACCATAGCAAGCTTAGCTTTCAAATCTTAACAAATAAAATTCCACTTTAGGAAAATAAAATAGCTTGTATTTAGCTCAAGCAGCCAGTCTCTCTTGATATTTTTTCCAGTCTTCCTTCTTCTTCTTATCTTCTGACTCATACAGATTTTTAAAATTAGCTGTTTTCTGTTTACCTTTTCTGTCAAATTATTCTTGACGTTTCTTTATAAAACACAATGGTTCATTTCCAAATATTTTCACTAGTTTTGCTTACTTTGAGAACGCCTCCATAATGCTGATAATTTCAAACCTAAAAGGCTTCCAATATTGAATCAAATCCTGAACGGGATCAAAATCAGCAAGCAGAGGATGAGAAGAAAGGATTAGTGGGTTTAGTTCACGGTAAGGTAGAGTAGTAGCATTACTTAGAATGATAATAAAGAAGTATTTTATAATGTATGGAAGTAGAAAAGACTTGTTTCTTGCCTCAAGACCAAACTCAAATGGCAGGCAAGAAGTAAATATCAAACTAGAATTGACTAAGTAAAAGATAGGGAGGGAAAAGAAGTAATTAGATAATTTCAGATAACCTGTACTACCCTTGCTTTCCCTTTGTTAATGAAGACAAACCTTTCAGGTGGTATGGTATTGCTTTTTTTGCCCATGTATCATCAATCTGCTCTTTCACACTGTTTTACATCATTATAAGGACTAGCTCATCTTTTTTCCAATACATAGCAAATATTTCAAGCATAGGTAAAAATACTGAGATAAGATTCTCCTGAAACTGAGATCCACCTGTTTGAAAATAAATGAATCATAATATTTTCTTGTAATACTTGAGTTTGAAGTTATCAGGCATGTAATACAGTCTCTGATATCATGCCATATAATGTATATGTTATTAGTATGAATGATCTTAACTGTGTTCCTGGGTACAATACAATGGACAGTTTAATTTACTCCAAGGAAGACTTTTGTGCATCACAGAGATGTAAGTAAGGCAGGGAATGTCCAGCAGTTATTCCAAGTGTAGTAGCCATTGCTATTTATTTTCAAGCTCAAAGTGATCAGCTGTATTACTCATACTCAGGAAAAAAAAAAAAAAAAAAGCACTATATTTTTCCTCTCCATGGCTTTGTCTCCTGGCAGCCATTTCAGATTTCACATAAGCATTGTTCATGTGTGCAAAACCCATGTAAATATTCCAGGCAAGAAGTACTGCACCAAGTAACAATTGGCTGAGAACAAATCACAAAATTGATATTCCTCCAGTTCAAACAGCAGTAACTGCCACACTTTTTTTGAAGGAATGTTTTTGTGAGGATTTTAACGCCTGTCTTAATGTGTGTGTAAACAGCCATACCTGCTTTTCTTTGTCCAGCAGTTCTCTTTTGTGTTCAGCAAACAGCCAGTATATATGTAAGCACCAAAGTTGACCCGAGTCATACTTTTCCATTAAGTACACTGTCAGTCTG
This sequence comes from Aquila chrysaetos chrysaetos, assembly GCF_900496995.4. Taxonomy (NCBI): domain Eukaryota; kingdom Metazoa; phylum Chordata; class Aves; order Accipitriformes; family Accipitridae; genus Aquila; species Aquila chrysaetos. The sequence goes on along the minus strand of NC_044024.1, from coordinate 4,377,111 downwards.
CAGTCTTGCTTGAGGGGGTGGTGTGATTTTGCATAGTATTTTGCATGACTAATGGTGACATAGAGAAATGCCACAGTGTTGTAAGAGATTAATAGACCCGGAAAGGTCTGTTTTCAGAATAGATGGCTGGTGCTTGGCAGTTATAAGAAGTCTCCTATTCACGCTACAGAAAAGAAAATCTTGGGTATTCAGTACTTTCTTGATGAGGGAATTATAAACTCTCCTGAAATCACCACGCTGCTAGGTGTCTTAAAACCTGAACCACAACGACTAATGCCTTGGTGGGGAGGAAAAGAAAAAAAGTGTTGTTGACACATTTATAAGAATGCAGTCTTAACTCTCTATTGACAATTTTAGAAGGTCACTGTGTCAGAGCAAATCTTCCTAGTGCACAAATGCAGTTATTTTGTGTATGTCATGTCTGTTCAATTTCAGTAAGTTCTCTTTTTACTTTTGCCATGTTTAATGTCCAAACAAATGCTGACAATCAAGAACAGTTATAATCTAGGTGAGTCATAAATTACATCACCCACTACTATTATTTTCTCTGTGTGTTCTCTACAGTTGGGTCCAATCCTCCTTTGTTGTTATGGCAAACCTTCAATTTAGGAACATTATTCTTCGGTTTTAATCACTATTCTAGTTATATGGTTATATTGTGGTTATATTCTAGTTACAAATAAACTGCACTCATAAATAGTGATTTAAGGAATCACATAAAACCTTTATGTGTAACCTTACAAATATTTGGCTGATACTAATAAGACGTGGGGAAAATAAGTGTATTTGGTAATATTTATATTGCAACAAGAACAAAACCTGCTATACGATAACTTGCAGCAACTACTTTTGAGTGTATTCTGAGTCAACTCAAAACACTTGGGGCTCTGTAGTAATTCTTATTGAAATAACACAAGATCAAAGACTACTGGAGCAAAAATATTTACTTTTGTAAACGAATCTCAGTGTGAAAATTTCTACAGGCTTGAAACCTATAACAGGAAAAGTTTTAAACTTGCAAATAAACTTTCAAGAAATATTTCTTTTCATAGTCTTTTGTCTTCTGCATAAAGTTTCTGATTTGCTAATACAGTAAAAATGAAATTAGATCTATGTAGTTGCACCTGCCTAGCTTTGAAAAACATAATATTTTAAGTGATCTTAGCCCCTAAACAGCTAGATTACCCAACCGCGGTTAATCAGACTTTTAAAATAAGGGCTATTAAATTAGCATAATACTGTTTAGCACACATTGGCTTGTATATTGAATGATATGCTTTGTAAATTAACTTATCCTTTACATTAATTGGTACTAATTACTGCAGATCTGTTTAATATTAATGTGTTAATCTGTATATCAGTGACTAGAATTGCACATTCAATTCAGAAAGTCAGCTGATAATGTAATTTGTAGTTTATATTATCACTAGAGTGAGACAACATGCAAAAGGTTGGGTATTTATACAGGGCTAATTATCCTGTATGTATGTGTGAGGGTAAAGGGGGAATGTTCTTTATTCTGCTTGAGTCAAAAGGAGTTAGCAAATTTATTAGAATTGGGCTATTTGTTTCTGTTTTCTGTCTCTCTGAGACTGGCCTACCTCATAAAGAACTGTGAAGCATGTGAAATTTTATACCATTTCATTTTAAGACCACAAATACAGATATTCAGTTTGGGCCTATTGCTGGTTTTTAATTAAAAAAAAATCTAGTATGTTTTGGGGGTTTTCAGTCTTTTTTTTTTTTTTCTTCTGAAAGTTATTTAATGAGTAATTAAGAGAATAGCAAAGCCAAAGAAAATTAAAATTTTAACTTGAGTTCATATTTATGAACTGTTGAACGAACTTTACCATAAAAATGTGCAAAGTTGAAAAAAAAACATGTTGAAAATAGTTATTTGACCCTCTCTAGTTTTGACTTAGTTTAGGCAAGGTATGAATTTTGGGTGGATATATTTGTCAGTTCCTCAGAGATCTACATTTTTTCATACTTCAAAATGCATACTTAAGCAGCACTTAAACTGTTAACATCTACCTTATCTCGTACGTTTAGTTAAACTATAAAGATCCTTCAAGTGTGAGCGTACAGTAGTCCTTATTTATGTGTATTACATAGTTTTCACTTTATTCAAATGTACTTTTTAGTGAAATTTGAGCACATTCAAAAAGACTCTGTTGGTCCAGAAACACATAAAATGATGATAAAATACATACATTCTATAAAGAGCTTTTAGATGACCATAGATGATTGTATAACATTTATATTCAGTAGTCCCTTCCCGTCTGCCCCCTCTCTGCCTCAAATGATTCGAGAGGAGAAGACATTTGAAACTCAATTTCTAGAGCTATCTAACCAGACAGTGCTTGTAATGCAGCTGTAAATTATGGCATACAGTGTTCAAGAAATATTAAAATAACAGTTTGTATAATTACATTGTATGCCGTGCATTCTAATATCTAATTTTTCCACTTTCATCCAAAATCTCATAAAATAAGCTGTTAAACTTAACTGAGATAGATAGGCAATAAAATAACTGTGATAAATTTACAGTTACAGCACTGTTGCAAAGACATTAAATCATGATGCTTAAACCTAGGGACAATCAATAAACATCTATGAAAAATTTGCATTTAAAATTTTAAAGTGCAATCTTTATGGACTGCTTAAAAAAAAAAAAGTGCTTCTAACATTTCAACTCTTTGTGTCATCTCTGAAGCTATATTTTACTATAATGTTAGAAAGCACTATCCAAACACAGATTGGAAAAACAAAACAGGATGTTATTGGTTTTATTTTATTTTTTAATCTACAGGAAAATAATGCATCAGAGTTACCAAGTTAATGTTTTGTTTCCCTTATAAAGCATCTTTGAAATAGCTGGGAAACTTCATTGCATCTTGAAAGTTTTCATTATTTTTCAGACTGGACTCAGAGGTAATTTTTCTTAATTGTTGATGTCATGTGTGCTCAGTACTGTTGAATGTCTGCTCAGGATTTATTTTACACTAATGTATTCTTGCCCTCTAAGTTGTAAATATATATACATACACAGAAAAATCTCAGACTTAGTATGTCCTATATATTGCAGGTATCATTGTGTAAGTTATTTAGATATTTAAGATGCAGGAACCCTTTTTTCTGTCTTTCATGTTTTTTCTCAAAATGCCAAGAAAACCTTAACCTGAAGCAAAACAAAACAAAAAAATACAAAACCATTGTTTACCAATAACTTTCTTGATAGTGCCTTTCATCTAAATGGAGGCAGAAAAAAGTTATGAGAATTGCTTAGTGTATTCTTCAGTGGAATTTGTGTGCTTCGTGATATAAAATTATTCATGAGTAAGTCATTGGTTTGAAGGTCTGGCCAGATTTTCAAAAGAATCTTTTCCTGCATAAAGGAAAACTACTATGGAAAGTTATAATTTACGTTCCACTGAAAAGTTGAAACTACCTTCAGGGATAACACAGTTCACAGAGAAATATTGTAAATCTCTTGGAAAAAAGTGGGGGTTTGGGTAAAGCAAATGCAAAACTTAGTATTCTATCAGTGAAAAACTGAATCCCCTGAAATGGGGTATCTAATTTGCTGATTTACTTTTAAAATCTCCTCTACTTAAAATTACTTCTCTGTAAGGCTATTTTATGGGTTGACACAGTTTTCAGTGTAAACGCATAAAAATAATATATTACAAATAACAAGAAAGATCTTGTTTGGGCAATTTTGCTTGAAAGCAAAAATCAATAAAGAAAAGTGAATTGTCAACAATGGCTGGCCATTTATAAATCTTTCTTTTATTTATTATTTTAAAAAATCATGCTGATCACACACATCTGTGATGTTGAAGTTCGCTTTATTTAGCTAGAACGCAGAATTATTTTCAACAGGAGAAGAACACGGCAGTTTTATAAAGTGGTGCTGCTTTTGTCTTCAAGGTTAATTGTAAATCAAGGTTTTGCAGAGGTCTGCTTTAACATTTTAAGTAAAATATTCTTAGGACTTCTTGATGAATGGGAAATCAAATGTTTACCCATTTTTAATAAATAGCTTAAAAACACGAATTCTATGCCAGCAGGTTGATAGTTGTATTTGTCCTACTATTTTCCTATAGGTACAGCACCTGAATGAAATGTAGCATACAGAGCAATTATTCATAAGCTTGTGCTTATCGTGGAAGTTTGGCCAAATGTCATATTGTTTTTCTTTAAAATAGAAAAGTGGATATATGTTTGCATGTTGCCACTTTGAGGCAAGCAGAATGTCAACCTTTTCAAATGTGGCAAGAGCTATGGAATTTAAGTTGTAAACGTGATATGACGTAGAAAATCAGGTTTATCCTATGGTTATAATTGTGGTGTAAGTGGGTGTCAGGGCTCTACCTGTTAGTAAGCAGCAGCAGACATAAAAACCCAGTATATCTGCACCTTTATTCCAAGGTTGGTTAACTTCTTGTAGAAGAGGTATCATCCTGATGTAGGTAAAGCAAGGGCAAACACATGCTGCTACAGAGTCTGCCACAGAAATATGTGGCAGTAGTTCATAGGTTTGTTAAATTAAGCATTGAGTATATTCATCATCTTAGTCTTGTTTTTTTTTAATCTTTGAAATACTTCTTATTCTAATGCCATTGGAATGGCATTGTAATTGGCATGCCAATTATGCCAAATATTGGCATGAGACTGGAAGTAATTGCTAATATATCTAACTGAATATAGCATCAAAATGCTTAAACAATGCTAAATGCATCTAAATTCCTCCATACCTTTATCTCTTTCCCTATAAACTTTTCTGCAGTGAATCTGCATTTTGGAAAAATGCATGGGCCATAGCCTGATCCCACACACAGTCTTATACGGTGACGTTTTTCAACTTTGCAGTCAATAGACTACTTCTAAAAGTCCTCAAAAGGTGATAAAGAAAAAGTAAGTTAATAAATGCAATTTAGCATTCCAAGTATATGAAAATTTCAGAGGTGTCAGCACCACTGAAAGACTCAGGGAGTACATAAGTCAAAGTGGTGTGTAAACCATTGTTTTAGTTGGACAGCTACACAGTGATTTAAATGAACCCGTCCTTGGCCAAAATCCAAACCAAGGCCAAAAGATTGCAGTTCATTGTTTGGCTTGGTCTGAAATAGTTGGCTGTTACAGGAGGCTAAAATGTGCCTTGGCTGATATATCATGCTTTTTTAAAGTAAGCCATAGCAACAGGGTATTAAAAATCTATACATAGTGCTGTTCTGCTGGTGGCACTACTAATAGCCAAGCAAGCACAGACGTACAGCTGCAATGCGTCAAGCTGCCACACAGAGCCTTATTTCAGATTAGGGCACCTTTTTTTGTTTAAACTGTGTTTAGGCTGAATCAGTAATACATAACATGATACATCTGACTGAAGAAATAGAACAGCAGCATACTTTCAATAATTAATGCTCTTGCTAGAAACCTTGGTTTTTTCCTGTGTCTCTCTTCCTAGGAACTTATATTTGATGAATTTTTGTTTTCAAAATATAGGGGCGATAGTTGTGTTTCCACATACACTATTGTTATAGTTGTCTTTAATACAGCTGTTCAGGTAACTTTTCATGTAAAGATTTTTCCTTTTTTTTTACCTTATCTGGCAATCATTGTCTTCCTGAAGCAAAGGTTAGAGATAATTTAAGGAGACATAGCCTTTCACAGGGTCGCTGTGAGTTCATATACATTATTGGTTCCCCAATATAAAAGTGTTGCCTGAGCCTAATAAAGGTAAAAAAGTGATGGCATTAGATCAGTCTAAAGGCCCATTTAATTCTCTTGTTTCTGACAGTGGGCAAAAGTGGATGTCAAGGGACATGTAAGAATTTGTGGAGCAGACACTTCCTGAGCCAGAGGTAGTTTTGGTTTATACAGTAACCCTCAGTGGATTTCCTTCCCGTTCACAGGCTTCAAGTTAGAGACCAGAGAGGTTAATGTTTTGTGTCCATCGTGTTTTGTGACAAGGCAGTCCACAGCTGAATTATATATGATGTGAATTTTGTCTGTTCAGAATTTGCCATCTACTAACCTCTTTGTCAACACCTTATTCTTCTATCTGAAGACGTGATGAGTAATCAATCCTGGCTCATTCTTCGCAAGTAATTTGTAATATTACTTGGATATAGGAATTACTAGAGAGGGTTATAGGATAGCAAATTCTGATGCTCTTTCAGACCTTATCTTTAATCATTACACAGCTTTTGCATTAAGCTGTTCCTAATACTCTTTTTATACTGTAGGGAATTCCATTCATGGGTAACTGTCAGCTTTTTTCTAACAGAAATGTCTCCAGTTGACTTGTTCTTTCCTTACCATTACACTGCTTTGTAATGTACATATATATGGTAAAGGTACATTAAAAAAAAAAAAACAAAACAATTAGTTGTTCTTGAAAATTGATCCATAATTACTAGGCTGAAAGGGAAACATGTATGGCCAGCTAGAAATTAGAACTAATTACATTTAAACTAATCACAAATTGAGTGTTCTTTATATAGAATTATAGTGCTTCACCATGCCCTGTCTGTTTAAAAACAAAAACAGACACAAAAACCCATACAGTCACAAAACCCCAATGATGATTATGAAATTTTTATTTACCACTGATAAGTAAAATATAGTCTACAGACATTTAGACAGAGGTCTTCATATACTGTAGTTACTAATTCTGAAGCATTATTAGGTTATTATGCTGACCTAGAAGACACCAGATTTTTCTATCGAGAAGAGAAAAGAGGACCATTGTAAGAGCTAGAAATGAGCAAAATACATTTGTCAATAATAGAACTGTAGTTACAGGATTTTTTCACCAAATAGTCAGTAAGTAGTGTTAAAGGTCTGTACCTTTTCTCATAAACAACATAGCTAATCCTCTGATCTATGGTGCTTGCATGTAAAAGGAGAAGAAAGTTAAATTAGTTAGACTGTATTTTCTTCCACTGTCATTTAAGAATGATATTCTACTTTCTCTCCAGACAGCAGTAGGTCTGATGCATCTTCCCTCAGTAAGAAAGCACCTATTTTTTTCAGCTCAGTTCTGAAACTTTGTTGACCTTGTTTCCTCTCTAACGTGGCAGAAGCTACTGATCATGACTGCTGCTGCTGATTTTCTAGATTCACAAACTATGTATGTTATGTCTTGTTTGATCTTTTTGTATAAAGCTAGTCAGATAATTGATCTTTTTGGCTTGATGAGCTAAAGACGACTAACAATGAAACACTAACCAGAAAAAATATTTTGCAGTAACATGAAATATTTATTTGAAACACAACAGTTAGTGTTTAAGTTTCAGGACCATAGTTTTTTAAACCACATTACATGTAAGTTATTTCTTAAGGTCAGTGTGGTTTGAAATGAAAATTGAACTTGTGAACAAAACCTGTAGAGGCATGTAAGTATATATATAAAGTAAATGTCTTGAGCAAAATTGACTTAATTTTGCAAAGATGATTATTCCTAATGCTGTACATGTAGTTAATTTGCTATTTCATCAAAATTGTGCCACTCCCTGCTTTTTTGAACGTTGTATTAGGGATTTCTGCGGAGCCCAGATTTTTACTATTCAAACTTGTGTCTCTTCGCAGCATTTAAAATTAGTGGCTGAGACAGTGTCCTAGAGAGTGAGATGTGACTTTGATGTTAAGTGTTCTGCGCTACCTCTGCCTGAGTGTGGGTGAACCTGTAGCCAGTCTGAAGTAAAGGGAGTTTCACCATTCATGTTAATGGGTCAGGAATTCATCATGTGCACTTAGCATTGGGAGCAGTAAAAGTGAAGTCCTTGAGGACATACCTCATGGCTACACCTGAAGCAGATGTCTAATTTTCTCCTTATTATGTTGTTTTCATGCTATTAACTGACCCACTCAAAGTAGTCGGAAAAAACTTGGCCTCATGCCCTGAATTCTTGTCAGCAGACTTTCAAGCTTTTGTGTTTTATCTGGCAAACCTAAATCTTTATTGATTTTTTTATTTAATCACATTTCCCAGAGAAAGCATGGTGAATAAGCCACTAGACTAGGGCTAAAGAAATTTCAGCTTAAGCCTTTTTTCCCCAGTTTTTCTTTAAGTCATTTAGGTTTTAGTACCTCAGTTACTCAAATGGAATAGATAACACTTCACAGTTTTACAGGATGTTTGTAAGGGTAATTTCATTAAAGATTTAAAAACTGATACTACAGTAAAAAGCCATCTGACTACAATTTCCTACCATGCAAAATTGGTGGGAAAAGAACATTTTTTTGCCATACTGATTTCAGAGTCCCTTGTTAACTTATCTGAAATAAAACTCACCCAAACAAAGAAAGTGCATAGTCTACTTGACATAGTTCTTGCATATCCTGCAAGGCAAATTTGGCATTTTCATGATGTTTGGGCAAAGTCCTTGAAAATGGCAAGGTTCCAGTCCTGATGAATACTGTGGCTTTGTAAACAGGAAATTAGAACAACATGTATGGTCGTGAATATTTTTCACATGAGATGAGATCTCATTAACTGTTTGACTCCTTTTCTACCATATGTTAATGTTGTACTATTTTCTCAGTCTCTAGTGCATTTTGGGGAGTCCTTTTAACAGTGGAATGAGGCAATATAAAGTTTTATTTGTCTGTTTAAATCTGTTACTTATGCTTTAAGTTTTGTGGTAATTCTTGTGTTCCAGGCTTATCTCACCTTATTCTTTGGACAAAACAAGTGATGTAAAACAACAACAACAACAACAACAACAACAACAACAAAACCAAAAAAAACCCCCAAAAAACCCCAAAAAACAAAAAACCCCAACAACCAAAACTAAACATGTAAATTATGTGCGGTTAGACTTCCCTGGGGTGACCGTGCATCTTACTGCACTGTAGAGCCAGAGGGCCATGTTCAATAGACTTTTAACTCTAACCAAGAGCTTATAGCAGATGTAATTACCAGTTGTATCATAATTTATAAACCTGCTGGAATTTATAATTATCTTAAGATACTGTTTTCTTTCCTTTATTTTTAATTAAGCCACTATTTATCCTCAGTTCCTGCCTAATACTTCATTTTTAAAATTTTAACCATAATAACTACGAGACACGTCAGACACAAAAGAAATAAATAAAATATGGGGAAAAAAGTACATATGCTGCCTTTAGCAAGAGGGGTATTAAAAACTAAAATGCCCCTGTTATAATTGCAGTCATTAAACTGTGACAAATTTGTGAACATTATGCAATCAACTTGGAACTAAACTAAAATATAAAAGAAATGTAAAACAACAGCAACAAAAAAACAGGCAAAAAAATGTTTCTACCAACAGCAATAAACAGGCTTTTAACATACACTGAATTTTGAATCCCAACTGGAAAACAAAAGCCAGCAAATTTTCAATGCAGAATCATGTGATGGTTATTAGCTATGCAGGTGCTGGGAAACTTGAGGTACAGCCCTCTCTGATCCTTTAGTTTCCAGTTTCAGCCTTGCCCACAGGTCCAAAGGAAACAGTATTTTCCTATTTCATCCCAACTGAACCATTTATAAAGTCCTTCATCTGGGAATGTTCCTCAAATGGCACTGGAAAGGTCAATACCTAGTCATCACATAGCATTAGTGAGGCTATTAAGTACTGTGATAACGAGTCCTCTGGCTGTTGAGCATTTAAAATGGTTCAGTGACTGGAAATGAATGGAAAGGAATTATCAACTCTCTTAGTATATTGACAACAACCCAGATTATTTGATATTCCTTAAAGCTCTGGGACATATTTAAGTGTAGCCGTAAGTTGAACTGGTCTAGTGTCTTGCTCATATTATGTACATCTGTTTTACACACAAAAAGCAGCACAAAGCTTTCTTCCTAAATGAAACAGGAGAAAATTGTATTGTTAGCAGAAATTTAGAATGTGCAAGGTTACCACAAACTAAGCAAGTGATAGATGTAAGCATTTTGGCATAGAATAAATGAATAATAGATAATAGGGTAGTTCATTGTGGAAACCACCTGTTTCTACCTTGCTTGATCTCAAGTATGGAATTCGTATCTTCCAAGACCACCTTTCTGTAGAGATCAATGTTTTCTAATTACAAAGTAGTTGTTAATACCATATTTTACTGTAATTGAAATATCTGGTGGTTGTTTCTCAGTAACAGTCACTAAAAACTCAGGAAAAAAAATAGTAAAAAGGATGTCATGTCTTCATTACTTTTGAACTTTTGCTTCTTGAAGCAATTAATCAATTATCCCTTAGCGAGTGCAAATGCATAGCTTAAATGCTAAGAAGAAATTGTATACTAACCAGGTTTGTTCCATCAAGAATTTAGTCTTAGTTTTTTTTGTGTGTGTGTAGGGAAATAAAGTTTTATAATTTATATTCTATAAATGTTACCTCGTATTCCAATTGTATTTGTTTTAATTTGTTTGTTATTCAAACAAATGAGGTTATTCTACTTGAAAGATTTGTGTCCTTACTGATTATTTGGTTAGGGGAGAAGTACATTAAAAATGAATATTGGAAGAAGGAAAAGTGATTCGTACTTGATGGCTTGGTTAAGTAAATTTTAGAAAAGTTTCAAACAAGATAAATAATGCATTGCAATTACCTTAAAATAGCATAAATATGAAGTCTACAAAAAGAGCCCAAGGCAAGCTATTAAAGGGTGGTCACCAGCAGGGCCATGCTGTTCTCCACTGAAAGTGCATAATGGAGCTTTGCCTCTGTTGCCATGGGTGGATTTTGTTTTGTGTGACTCCTACCATCTCCCTGTATGTCTCTCTGCCCAGTCCATCTATCTGGAGATTTTCTCAGCAGACGCTAAAAAACTTCTCTTGATTCAGAGTACTTTTTGTATGGCCACAATGAACAAAAATGGGGACTGCTTAGGTAAGGAAGGGCAGAAGAGATGCAGGCTCTGGATTTAGCTTTGAAAGAGAAATATAAACAAATGGAGAATATGCTGAAAAAAGTAGAGGAAAAATCACTTGTTTGGGTGGGGGAAGAACAAACAGTAAAGCAAACCAGATATCGGTGCCTTACTTTCACGGTAAAGTATGGACCCAAAGAATTTTCAGTTCTCAGCACGTTTTCCCTGCAGGGACAGAAGGACAAGGCTAGTTCTGCCCAAGTTAGCTCTCAAGAAGGGGGCTGGGAAGTGTCACAGGCACCTGTCAGGCTGGGATTGCTACCCGAGTTGCTTATTATCACTTCTCTACCACTTCAGGAGCTGACTGGACCATGAGACTACACAGTGACTCGAAGCTGCCTGACTTACCAGCTGGGGAAAATACAAGTTAGGGCATGCTGCATTACACAAAGATTTGCAGACAGCATAAGAAATACATATAGCTTTTCTCATCTAACACCAATAAGGAGTGGAATGTACTTAAATGTTATGATAGACAGCTGACAAAGCATTAATATTATTAAAAAAGCAGTCTGAAGATATGTCTTTGTAATGGTTTTCTATTGCTGTTGTATATAGAAATAAAATAATTTCTGTGGACAAAAAAAAATCAATTGAGCATTTTTAATGCAATGATTTTAAAGAAAACCAGAACCAATGATCAAGCAGAGAAAAAAATGACATGGGTGTGGAGAATAAGTAAAGATAATATTAACATAAAGGGGAAATGTTCCCCATAGACATGTTAGTTCGTCTTGCACTCTGCTCATTAATATGGCGTGAAGCTCTTTGATAGTGATATGATTCTTACTTAAGACTAAGTTACAGATTTAAATGGCAAAGATACAGAACATTTTTTCCCCCTCATAGTTGTATTTGACTTTCTCCCCACAAATAATTTGCAGTATTTTGCCCTAACCAAGGGGTAAGGTAAAAATAGACAATATTCTTCCTGAAAAACAGGATGTAGCAATACACTGTTGGCACAGACACACACGCAAAGGCTTCAAATATCAAGTCAGAAATTTATTTTGGACTGCCTGAATACATGATACACAATAACAGAAGCTGTTTTCTTCCCACCTTGCGTCTGAGTCCTTCCTCAGCTGAATGGTTGGAAGAAGAGGGAGGAGACAGCATTTTGATGATCATATAACAATAGTTTGCATTTGCATAAGCTATATTTGAAATGCATTTTGTTGTTGTTGTTTAATTTGTATTAAATTGAGTATTAACAGTGAAGTTAATTTTCTTGCTAAAGGATAGTCAGGTTTTAATTTCTGACTTTCTCTTGACTGACATGTTACAATAACTATCAGATGCTAAGAAGAATAGTGACTGGGGGCTAAGACTTCCAGTGGCATCACGTGGCCAGCCTTGCTCCAGAATAACAAGGCACAGTATCGGTTCACCATTTATTTTTTCTTATTGCTTTCTGCTGCGCAGAATGGAGTGCAATGGCCAAAAGTCTATATGAACAGCTTCCAAAGGCAAGAGACTTCACCAGCAGAACCTTCCTATTTCAAGTGATACCTATTTTAAGCTATCTGTAGCATTCTGTGATGTTGAGATGTTGTTTTCCCTAAAGAAACATTTTTAATTAAATTAAAATATATATGTGTCTATGTTTTTAAGAATGTTTCAATTGTTCAGTGTTAATTCAGTTGTTTTAAACAGTCCCTGCAGGAAAGCTGTCTCAAATGCAGTTCTAAAAATTTCAGTGTAAAGCCTCACTGCGCAACCTATCACAAATTATGTGGAAGTTATTTCATGTGACATATGGGAGGTCATTTGTGCAGATTTGTAAGTTTTGTCATAGTTCATGTTTTTAAACAAACAGCAATTTTATAAACTTACCAAGTAAATAAATTAATCTGCATATAAGGCATTAATGTACTGCTTGTTTTTAGAAATATTTATAAGTGTAAAATTATTGTTTTATTTCCTTCAAATGTAATTTTTATTATAAATAATTTGCTACTACTACTTTTGAAAATATTCATTTGCTAATTACCTATGTATAGTAAGACAGCTATGGATGGGCATGTGGATTGAGCAAATAAAATTACATGAGAGAATTTTGCAAAAAAGTGTAATGAATGTTCTTATAAGGGAGCACAACCATATGCAGCTGCAGTTAAAATTCTAAGAGTATGAGTTTATAGGCAATTCAGGGTTTGTGAGGAATGTGGCCATACAGCACAGAAAAGTGGATGCAGTCTTAAAAATGTTAAAGATTAGTCAATGTTTTCCTTTAGAAAAATACTTCAGATATTATCATTTCTCTAATCCGTTATTTGAGATTCTGTTGCTAGTTGACAAAAATCTCATTTTACTTACTAATCTCAGTGACTAACAAAGTTTGTTTAAACACCTGTACGTTTCATGCGATGTGTAACAAATATAAACATTCATAGACATGCATTCCTTAAATGATATTTATGAAGACATAACTGTATGTTTATTAGGAGCATAGAAGTGTCATATAGGTTGTATTGCACAGAAACGTTTGAATATTATAGTTATATTTGTCATGTATGGTCTTAACATGTTCTCCATTTGTGATTTTAAACAATTGCTTAAATATTAGAAAGAGCTGTGAGATAAACCTTTGGAGCGTTCAGACCTGATGCTTTGTTTGGGCTCTGGTTTTTGAGTTCAAGCATTACTACTGCTGCTTCCATTTGGAAATTTCATTTTTACCAAAGTAAAATGGGAGCTATGGTTGGATGCACAAAGGTAAGTTACTTTGCTTTTGCCAATGTTATCAGCTGTTATTAGCAATTAGCTCACAGAGGATTTTTTTAAATGCCTAACTAGCAAGGTGATATATTGTGCGTTAATGAAAGGGAAATTTTTAACAAATGTAGGTCATCTTTGAACAAAATTAGCATTCAACAAAATATGCCTGTTATAACGTCTCAACTTTAGGAAGCCAACTCTATAGACTTTAAAACATGGTAAGATGCTGCCCTCTTCTGCTTATTCCAAACTCAGTTTTTCTCTACAGTGTCCGCAGTGCCTCTGAGCAATCTTTATTCTATGTGGTAGACACTACGTTAGATCTTCTGTTTAAAAAAAAAAAAAAGTTTGCAAGTACACTTGAAGAAGTAAGCATATACTTAATGATGACATTGTATGTAGGAAAAGTACATAGGATATTTTAGCAGAAGTGTCCGATATATTTGAGGCATTCTTTTAATTAGGTCAAATAAAGCAAAAATCCTGCTTCTCAACTCTCTTACAAATGTAATATGGAGGAATTAAAGGATACAATTGGACTTTAACCTGTATAAGGACATTCATCTGATAATGTCTGTCTGATAATGAATTTACCCATTATCCGTTGTGTCCTCTTGACAAACCTGTCCATTGTGAAGCAGCACAGATCTGCAAAACACTGCCAAAGAATTGAGCAGATTTGTATTATAGATTGTAGCTTCTCTGGGTATACACACGCTGCTTTCATTCATAGCATTAGCAGTGAGTTCTAAGGATCTGGGCTTAAAAATTTTTTCATTTAGACAGAGCGAGCTACTTTCATTTTCACAGGAGAAATAATAGCTTTACGGCTTATAACTGCCCTTTAGCAAGAGGATATCCTTAATAGAAATGTGCTTGTGCATTTAGTTCCTCTCCTGTAGACAATATCTCAGACATTGAAAATTATGGGAATGAAGGCAAGAGAAGTGATGAAATAAATTCATTTGTTACTTTGCCTCTGTATTACAAATTTGGGAATTTGAATCTCTTAGCAGTTCTGCAATTCAGATATAGTTCTAGTAAGGATTTCTGTTGACTACGATGTAATGGACATGGAAATATAGTGCATCATGAAAGTGCATTTTGATGCATTTCACTTATTGGAAACAGCTTTTTTTAGAAGAAAACCTTTTCAGAACAAACCTCAAAATAAAATTCTAACATTGGCAAAGACTATTTCACTACCTACATTCACAGATGCTTCACATTGCAAAAATTAGAATGCTTTCCCAGGAGACAGAGAATCTGTTTTTATTATATTTTTTGCTGTTGCTTATCAAGTTGCATTGTTTTCATCTTAACTGCATATCTAACTAAGCTTATGAGAAAGCAGTTAATGCAGAAAATAATCAAATTGTTTAAGCCCATCTTTAAATCTAACAATGTGTTTTCTTCTGCGGTACTTCCAAGAAAACAGTTATGATTCACAATCCAGTCAGTGTGGCTTTTTGTAAACATAGTCTTTCCACTTATTCTGTGACATTTCTGTAATGAATCATCAGGCATGAAAAATGTACATTGTCATAGGCTAGCACTGGGAGAAGTCACTAAAGTAATAGGTTATTATTGTGATTGCCATAAAATGGAGCTGGTTAAAGATGTCTCTGTGATTCGGTATATATGCTGACAAGTACATATATTATCATATGTCATTTCCAGGATGTTGATTCATTAACCTGTGGAAATCCATAGGAAGTGTAATACTTATGGCTTGATTGAAATTTAGTTATAGAAACATTTGTTCAATGACTATTAACCATAATAACAGTGCTTCTCTGACTAGTACTGTAGTAAGTACATCTGTCTCAGTTTTCAGCATTACTTAAAAGCTGATGCAACCTCAATTTTAAATCGAGTACCCCCTTCCAGACTAACAAAAGCATTTTGGCAGCTGTAGATACCAGCATTGAATTACAAGTAAGTATGAGAGAAGTGGTAAAGGACAGGTGCTTACAATGATGAAATTCTTCTTTTGTGAAAGAATGAAAATTCTCCACATCTTGTTTGCTCAGTACTGAAATGTTGTCTTTTCATATCTATGATTTAATGAGTAATTGCCTTGAAAATGACTGATTTCTGGATGGTGTGTTTGGTATTCCAATAAATGTTTTTTTAAATGGTCAATTTACAATCAGCTTAGTTGGACTTAAGTATAATTTTGAGTTGTGAAATCATGTTGTGCAAGCAATCAAAAATTGCTGTTATTGCTGTTGTTACCTCAACAAAAGAGGAAATACTTTCCACTTAATGCTGTGGCTTCATCCTTGGAAATTACGGACCAAGGTAGAGACTGATACAGCTGATGACAGGCTGGAAGGAAAAAGTAGGGCTATTAGCAGATAAGAGTTATATTTGCTAACTGTTGCTAGCTAACTTAGTCTGAATTGCTCACAACATAGTAGATTTTCACAGCCTATATATATATATGTATAAAAGTAACACTTTTTAAAAATGTTTCTTCCCATGAGTTAAATGAGCAGTGATTTATTGCACTGTGGTTATATATTGTCCTCACGAATCAAGAGTAATGGTGTCGATAAGTACCCACACAGACAGTGAGGAGACAAAGTATGGAGTCAGAACAGAAACAGGCATCAGGGAACAAATGGTGTGAAACATTCTGTGGTCTCTACTTATGTAGGTAGAAAGGCGGGGGAAAAAAAAGACATCTTTTCAGAGTATTCCAGTGCCTGCTGACAACTGCTTTGTACGCTAATTTGATGCTTTTAACAGTTCTCCAGATGCTGTTATCTAATAAAACCAGTATGAATAGTGAAAATACCATAGTAGAGGAGCATTCACTCATAGAACTGTACCTTCTGTTATCTAGAAGTGCTGGTCCTTCTTGCCCAAATTTTATTGTACTACATATTAATCCATTATAATTTAATGAAATAAAAAGGGAGATAAGTGTTAAAGATAATAATAGTAATATAGTAATAGTAATATCAAAACAAAAGTACAAAATCAAAAAACGCTGCCGCCTTTTAGTGGTCAGTTGTTAATCCTGGGATAGTGGTTTCAAGCAATCCCTTAGTGAGCTTAAATAGCTTGAAGGTGGGGAAAAAGGTGCACTGAATAGTGTAGTACTTTTCTTTCCTCTCATGGATTATTTGCAGGACAGTGCCTGACAGAGACACTTGTTATTGCCCATTTCATTGAGCATTCTCATACCCTAGTAATTGGATAGTCTTTCTACATGTAAGCTATACAAATACAAAATAAAATGTGATTGCTAAAATCTACAGGATGTTGGAAATCATATTCAAGGTTGGAGGCGCTTTTCAAGCTGTGAAGTCTGTTGCAGAAATTTAAAAAATATTGTGGTTTTTTTTCCCTATAGCCAAAGAAAAAGTTCCTTACTGAAATGTCACCTTCTGCATGGTTTTCCATGTTAATTATCCCTTCCTTCTTTAACTGTGGTCTCAGGACTTTTATTTGTGACCCATATAATGTTACTAAGATCTATTCCAGTGAAACCAATGACACGTTTGTGTTTGGAATGCAAGAATGTGTGTTCTAGAAATGATGGGTTGAAATGGAAAGGCCTCTTGGAATACTAGAAATCCATCAAGAGATGGAAATACTTCTTCAGTGGTGTTGGATTCCTGTAATGCAAGAAACATAATATGAGCAGAGTATGTGCAATGATGACTAAACTTGGTGATGAAGTTTCTTGTGGGTATTTGCTACTGACAATACAGATGCATTTAAACATATATGCAGATATATAGTACATTTACCTTTTTGTTATTTAAGTAACTTGCTGAAGTAGGACACTGGATGTAAATTTAGATACTAGGAAGCTGAGATATAAACTAGCTAAATTAGCAATAAGACAAACTGAAATAATGCTGCTTTGATTGTAGCTAGAGTAGTAGAATAGTAGCAAGAAGAAAAAATATGAAACTTGAAAATGTACAAGGCCATATTTCATTTGTCTATAAAATGCTTACAGAGTTTCAGAAATGTAGTAAACTCTGCACTGTTGAAGTTGTGTCTACAGAGGCTTTAGAACCTGAATTCTAGTTCTAGACTAACAAACCTTTGTTAAACTTTGAAATTGCTTGCTTAGCAGCTGTATTACAGGACTGGACAAATGAACTTCTGAGTTTCAGCACTTATAGAGGGCCAGCTTATGGACTACTGCTTATAGTCTACCGGTATTCTGGAGATATGAATTTGTGGAATTGCTGCTTTTACTGGGATTTGATTGTTTGCTCAAAGTTCTTAGGGAAAAGTATTAAAAAAAAAGACAACTGGGAACTTGAATGTAGGCTACTCTTGGGAAAAATACTATTCTATATAGCTATTACAAACTTCCCATTCAATGAAGGATGTTCCACAGCAATTAAAAGGCTGACTGAATAGATACAGATAAGGACAAATCCCTTCACTATTTATTTTGAAGCAGAAAATACCATAATTGGCAAGTATATTAGGGTAAATAGTTGTGCTCAGTTTTTGCATGTACAGTTGCTACAAAGGAATGTAATGGGATTGATAGAACAAACCTTGTTTATTAGCATGGAAATCTAACTCTGACTTTTGTAAAGCTATAAGTTAAAAAATTGAAAGATGTCCTGATAGAAAAGGGATGAAATAACAAGTAGATTGCTTATAGGTTTAGATACATACTCAACAATTGCTCAATGGGAAATTACTGAATTGAAACATGAAGATGAGTGAGATGCAGCATAGACCTATAGAGTTCAGTGTGGATCACCAGTCGATGAACTCAACAATAAGAAAACATATTTATATCGGTAACTCTGGGATATCAGAAATGTAATTATGTCCAGAGCAGGTAAGAGGGCTTCCATCATAAAAGTAATAAATAGGCAGATATTTCTTAGCTTGCTGCTGGGTTGGTATTAATCCCTTTTAATTCTATTCTCTGTTCCCCTGTAAGGGAGCACAGAGAATACTAAACTCAGTCTGAACATTTTACTTTCGTTGTCTGTGTATAATGACAAAAATCTCAGATCTTATTTCCTGCAGTAGTTAGTCTTGAATATCTATTAGTGGACAGCAACATTTCACTCAAAATAAGACTTTTATAAACTCTCTTCAGCCCTGATATGTCTGTTCTGCATTCAGATCAGTTATCAGAAATGATTGCACCTTATGTGATGTAAACAATTTATTTTACAACACAGCAATAATGACAGAGAGATAAAACCTCAGATTTTTTGTGTCTGTAGAGGCAACTCAGGCAGGCAGAAGAGGTTTTAGTTTTCTCCTACTGTCGCATACAGTGACTTTGTACACCCTGAGTTCTCAGCTGAGCCCTTCCCTTTTCAGGTGCCAGCCAGGGATCCCAAGGATAGCCACTGCTGGGAAACTTTCCTGTTCTTGCTGGGTGGGCAGCATTTAATAACACTGCTACCTTAACTAAAGCCAAGTGCCAGCTTGTGTTTTAAAATGATAGACATTAACTAAATGTGCTATAAATTTAGAGTGTATTTCCGTATATAGCTTCAAACATGTCTAAGCTGTTTACATTTGTGGTTTTGACCACAATTTTGTGACCACAATTTCATTACTGTATCCAACTTGGAAAATGGCTGTGTATGGGATTTAGCCTGCAGCTCAGCCTGTTGCTGTATCGTCACTGGGGAATGTGGGCTGGTCGGATCCAATGCAGTGTCAGCCTCTCCAAGGCTGCCTTTTGGGACAGCTCTCATTTAAAAAGAAGGCAGCTCTAGTGCAGAAGCCAGCTCAGTATTTCTGCAAGGTTTTGCACAGTACTGTGAGAAGATATTAGGTCCAGTCAATCTGGATTGTGGATAATGCACAGTATAAATATTCTTAAGATCCATCTGTCTTAGCTGATAAGGTAGTTATGGGGAAATATTACATTATGTGAAGATATTCAGATATTGCAGTAAGGACAACAAATATATCAATACTTAGATAAACAAAATCTACAAGTTTGTGAAGGCAATGGCCCAAATCTGGCAAAGCGTGTGAACGTTGTAACAGCAAGCATAAAAGTAATCTCAATGTTGGTCAGTGAAGTTACTCAAATATTTAATTTAAGCATACCTGTAAGTGATTTGCTATTTCTTAATCTTTAAAAACTCACACTTATGAGGACTATCCAGTGATAAAATGTACCTCAGTAGCACTACCGTTTCTCTTTCCCAGACACTTCAGGAAAATCACCATCTTGGTGGAATAGATCTGTAAAAGACCATTCATTAGAAATAATTTTAAGGAGCGGGTGCTAAAACTGCTCAGCTACAAAATTAGTGAATTAAACTGGTTAATAGTGTCATAGTGGCACTTACAATCACCACTAAACCCAAGACATTGTTCTGGCATTAAGACGAGATTAAGATAGAGAACGTCCCAACCAGCTGTTTTACTTGTCAATGAGGCTCATAGTGGTGACTTTTTGGATTCTGGAATTGAATTCAGGATGAAATGTTTAATCAAAGTAAATCACCAGTATTTTGAATGATTATGCTGTCTCCAAGTGTCTATTGGGACATGGTTGTCTTAGAAAAGACCTCTAAGGGAAGTAAATAAAATGTATCAGTACAGTTTATGCCTGTGGCTACATCATACTATGAACACTCAAGGGATGTTTCCGGACATAACCACAGAAAACACACAGCACTCGCCAAAGCAGTGCTAATAGTCTGCCAGAGAATATGCACCCCCTAAATATATTGGTGAGAGTAAGAAGAGGCTAATATTTCTGAGTAATAAAAACCACAATAGTTTTAATAACCATATTGAGGTTTAATATCTCTGGGACTTTACCACATATAGTGTATTTTTTATTGCTATTTTTGGTTATTTTTGTGAAGGTCAGATACATCACTGTATATTTACCATGCAAAGCAGAAAAATTGTTTGCATGGGTATAAGTTAAGAGAAGCTAAAATATTTGCAAATAAGAAAAGATTGTTTATTTTATTCTAAGTAAATATAAAAGGTTAGCTATCCCAATATCAGCAGTAAATTTCCTTAAACTTCTTACAGTAGAACAGAGAAAGAAATATAGGGAAGTTATGCAGGAGAGAGGAAAACAAAGCCAAACCAAACCATACTTTCTGTTCTTCATACTGCTAGCTAAATTAATGGTTAAATCCTGCTTGAACTTCTTGGACTGGTTGTTTGAGGTGCAATGAGTAGTTTTCATCCTACAACAAGGAGATGAGTGTGGGTATAAAACTGAAATTTATAAAGTTATGGGTGTCTAGAAAAAGGTGAGAAGAACTAGGGACATTAAATGAAATCAGCATCAGGTTCAAGCCAAATAAAAGGAAATCAATCTGTGCACAAGGCATTAGTAGAACCACAGAATTCCTTTTCCTTAATTTTAAAGTATAAGTGACCTTTGCACCAATGCCTGCTTTATACCGAGGAAAGTATTTATTAAAAACTGAAGAACTGATAACATATGAAGACAAGTTTTATCATTTCAGAGCACAAAGTACTACTGAGGCCAAAACACAACATGGGTGCAAATACTGTAGAGTTGCAGAGAAGAGTGTTCTCTGTTCAAAGCTGTGCGTACAAAGCTGTAGTAGCTTGTAAGAAACATTAATTAGCCATTCCTTTGAATCTTACATATCTTTTAAAAACATTTAAATATTTTGTATGTTTAAATTTCTCATTTAGTATTCCAGCTGCATAAATATGACAGTACTGGTTAAAATTGTCACAGATTTTATTTGATAAGATGCATCACTGAAAACAAATTGAACTTTTATATTTCTAGCAGAATGTTTGGATACAAATCTTCTCAGGTGAGAGAAAATGCTAATGAACCAAATCCATCGGGATAACGTCTTGTTTTCTTCTACATAAGATTTTTTTTTTCCTTTGGCTTTGTATTTTGGGGCCATTGACTGAACTGCAGGTTAAATAAAGCTGATGTCTACTTGTGGTGTGTTAACCTTGGCTGGCTGCCAGACACCCACCAGGCTGCTTGCTCATTCCCCCTCCTCAATAGGACAGGAGGAGGAAATAAGATGGGGAAAAAAGCTCATGGATAGAAATACAGACAGACAGATCACTTGCCAATCACTGTCACAGGCAAAACAGACTCAACTTGGGGAAAATTAATTTATTGCCAGTTGGGATGGTGAGAAACAAAGACAAATATTCTATGTATAAACTGGAATTTCATACAACTATTGGATATAGATGTACATATGAATGTGGAAATTATGCTTTAAAAGCAGAGCAAACGTATATTTTCCTTTCATTAGGAGACTTAGGCAACTGACTTTTAATTTAATCTCAGTTTTAGACCTGTTAGTGTGAAATACATCATTTCATACTAAAATCATGACTCATAATGACACCAACCTTTCTAGACTCTCCCTTCCCCCCTGAGTGCTAGTGTATACTCTCTGTTGGTGAAAACATATCAAGCAGATTTAATTCAGTGCTCCTGCACACAACACATATTAAGCTATAGAAGAGCTACATACATCACAGAAGTTTTGCGATGAATATGCCAACTTTGTCCCTTCAAATAAAAGCATTCAGAAGAACACTTTTCTGAAAAGTGTTTCTTACCTCCATGTATTAACATTAGCTCCATATATTAACATCCCTATTTCAAATAAATCCAAATCATATCTTTAAAATTTTGAAATGGCCTTTGAAGTCCACACATGAAACATTGAAAATTTTGTTTGAAACGTACTGGAAATGTTTTGCTGTTTAATAGCCTGGTATTGGTACAGACAGGTTAAAGACTGGTTTGACTTACAGATTCAGGAAGGGATGTAAAACAGGTTTACAAGCAAAAGGAAGGTTACAATCAAACTACTGTGTTTTAAGGTTTCAAAAAAAAAAAAACCCCCAAAAAACCAACAACAACAAAAAAACCAAAAACCAACCCAAAGAAAAGAGTTCATTTAAGAGTTAATTCAAGGATACCAAGCCATAAATTAAATATAATACAAAGATTAGCAAACAAATGAAAACAAAACTGCTTGAATCTTCTGGCAACATAAACAAGGTATGCAAAAGTACTGTCAAATTTAACAAGTTCTCAAATGTACAAAAATCCCAACATATTCCAATTAGAATATATTTATACTATCATAGTTTTGTCAGCTTGTTCCCTGTATAATTTCCTAAAGAGAAAACAAATCTTAATCATCAAGATTTTGATAGTGATTTACCACAAAAAATATTTTGTATTTAAACCAATTTTACACCCAAGATTCTCTGAAATTTCAAACTGGCTCTGGGCAATGTCTTGTTTTGTGATATGTCTCATTGAGATGTGTCAGGTCCATTCATATCTTATGATGAATCATGCTACTGAAATGACATGATAAATATTTTCAGTATAAATACATTTTACATTTTGAAGGTGGGGGAGTGAGTTTGGTTTGTGCTCTATAAATGTATTTTAAAGTGAGTTAAAAGATGCCGAAGAAAACAAAGAAAAAAATTTCAAAATTTGTGATGTAATAGAAAGTTTATGCTGCCTCCCTTAGCTGGTAAACTGACAGAAAGCTTACTGTTACCATTTGGCAGGCATTTTCAATTCCATAAAATTGTGAATTGACAATTTCATTTTTAGTATTTAATCCACTGTAATAAAGTTCTTACAAAGCATATAAAATAGAATAACCCCAAACATAAACCACAAATTTTCATTTTGAATGGTAATTGAAGATAGTTGACAATTCCAAAAGTCAGATGCTATAATTGGAAAGAAATACCAGCAAGAAAAGCTATGCTGGGCCTAAGAAATTCTTAATGTCTTATAGGGTCAAATTTCCAAACCCCTCTAACAAATTACCTGTTTTGCAAAAGCAAACTTAAACAGTTAGAATAAATAACTTGGCGTAAGGGGAGGTAGCAGGTAGGAAAGCTGGGTGACATAAAATTATAAAGAGTAGATCACTGAGACATATTCAGTTCCAGAAAATCTGGGTGCAGTAAGGAGTCTCACTCTGATGTGTTGCTCTTTTTTGTTTTGTTTATGTCCTGACTTTTATCCATTTAATGTAGGATTATCTTTGAAAATATCTTCAGGTTCAAATAGAAATTTTGACAGAACTTGGAAGATGAATGCTTAAAGTGAGCAAATTGGCATGAATATATGCTCATGTATCTGCTGTTCAGAATTTTATACATAATTAGTAGCAATGTTTGAGCATTACGGTTTATCTATAAACAGTGGGGAAAAAATCAAGGAACTTGATTGAATAGCAATGTGCAGTTATAAAATCTTTTCAAATAACTAAGTAAGCGTCATTTATTTGACAAACTGTCTACTAAAAAGTGATTCCCCCCTCCTCTAAATATTTATGTTTAGTGGTGTTTCAAGGATCTGTGAAAAATAGGGCAGAAAGGGCAGGTTTAGCTCATTAGATGGGGAGGGATGATGCAAGGGTGGTGGAGTAGCTGAACCCTTTCTGAGATTAAGGGTATGCGACTTGCTCTGAAACCTGGGAAAGGCAACAGTGCCAATGTCACTATAAGGCTCATACCCTCCCTGGTGTCCTCTGTCAGGTGTGCCTATGAAGTCTTTAAAATCAAAGGGAAGTAGCAACTCTCAGTAGCACCTGTGCTCTTTGCTTCCCTGCTGTTTAACAAGGCAGTGAGTTTCTTGAACAGTAGTGTCTTAAATAGTTTTTATTTACATTGTTGACATAGCTGAAGAGATCGAATATGGTTTAATTTAAAGCTGGAACAACTTAGGTTTGCACATATTTTAGCAATAGTATATTAAATGGAGTAGTAGTGGTATGATGTGGTACAGAACGACTGCAGTAATGTGTGCAGTTGTGCATTGGCTTTTTTCCAGCATTTTGTTCTAATGAATGAGCTTTTTCTTGTTCTTGGAAGCTGTGTCACTAAAGCGGTATGTTCAAAGCTTGGTTTGGATGATTTTTCTTCCTTTGCATTCCTCAATAAATACTGATAAAAAGGCTTAAGAACAAAGGGAGGGTTGCAGGAAATTATCCGGGCCACCTCCTTTGCTTTTCTTTCCTCTTGTTGGAGGGTGAGAGAATACAAAGTGTTATTATGTTATCTCGCTGTTCATTATGAACGTATGAATAGAGCAATTTCCTTATTCACACATCTTTACAAATTGCTAGCTTGACTTCCTGTCATTTAAAACTACAAATGTGTTTAACAAAGAAAGTAATAGAATCATAACAATTATTACAGGCATTAGGGTAATATGAAAAACTCATTGGCTTAATTAAAAGCTGATTACTTTACAAGTAAAGGTCTAGGTTGCATCAACTGGAAAGTACAAGGAGAAAGTACCTAGCAACTACACAACATCAGTTATAATTTTAGAAAGGTAAGAAAGCTGTAATTATTTTTAGTTTAGTCTTACATTTATGATATTTTCACTTTAGTTTATTTTCATTATTAAAAAAAACCCCCCAAACCCAAACAAACAAAAAAAAAACCCCAAACAAACAAAAAACCCCACCCCTAGGAAAGCATGGATCTTCAAAGCACTAAGCACTCCCAGTGTAAATCCTGCAAAACAATGAAGCAGACATCTGATGTTACGCACTTATATAGACCCATCAAAATCAGTAGAATTAAGTGCTCAAAAATAAAACATCTGTTTAAGTGCTTGGCTGATTTGGGCTACAATTAAAGATTTAGCTCAGCAAGCATAGGTATAAACTTAAAAGTTATATGTATTATACTAGTCTTCTAGGAGCCATAAAATTAATGAAAATTTGCCTTAGACTGAAATTTTATTAGGTCGTAGTCAAATGATGACAGATCCCAGCGGCACAGTTGCTTGAGGTCATTTTCCAACACTTCTTTGCCAGGGGCAATTCAGCCTAGAAAGGATTATACAGATTTTATAGAGACAGCATGTCTTACAGGACATATTTGCTGAGCAGTACCATTCTACCTATAAAAGATAATACCAGGGGGATCAAGACCTCTTTGAGATGACTTTGTTTATTTACCTTCCTGTAGAGGAGGTGTCATTAAGAGTTCATGTTCAATAAGAGTGTGCAAGTTGTTTTGGATTATGAACACAGATTGCAGAGGAATCTGGATTTTTTTCCCCTCATAGGTTCAGTATTCTACAAGTTTGTCCTTGGGTCCTTGTGGGCACTCTCTTGTTAAAGATGTTGTTATAGGAACTATACAATTCTGAATTAAATAGCAGCTTTTCTTGCAAATTAGGCACAAGGCAGGACAGCTTATATAACAAGCGTATAACTGTAACTGCTCAACTAATGTGTTACTTTTCTAGACATGAGCTATATGTGAGTGTTTCTGCTTCCTCTTCAAATAAAGTGTAACAGGTTAAATTACCTTCAGTAGTGGCTTATGTTACATATTCCATTTTACATTAAAATGGACTATTATCATTCACGGTGTTAATATGGAAGTGCGTTAGCTAACGAGTAGAGGAAATAACTCTTTGAAAGGTTTCAGCTTTTCCTGGCAAAGCATATGTTTTGAGGCAACAAAATAGTTTTTGCAGTGAAGGGACTGAATCAGTAGGAAAGCTTAAAACACCTATTTCAAGCACAGAGTTCCTTTCTGTAATTATTGCATGTTCAGGCCAATGACTAGTTCTTGGAAGCTCATAGCTCTCAGGGAGCCTGAGCTCTGCAGCAATTAGTGAGTAGCCAAAAACGATAAAGAAAGTTACAGACAGATCAGGCTGGTTGGTGCTTCAACTTTTATATCACAAGAAATATTTCTTTTGAAGACACTTGGGAAGTAGTAGTCAAATACTCTTCACTAGGCTGAAAGTTTTCCCCCTTTCTGCAGAGTAAAAAACATAACCTGGTTCACTGCAGAAAAAAAAAAAAAAGTGTATGTTTCTTAGGTGAGAGTAAAACCCTCCTACACCCCTAAACTCTGATTAAGCTGAATATTTTTGTACATGTTCTGAATAAATAAGAATGAAACTTTACCACCATTCACCATTCAGAATACTGAATTACAATACTAGATATCTAAGGTATCACTGAAAGTTGTATTTAAACAATCAAAACCAGAATAATTCAACATTTAAAGTCTTCTGAGTGATTTTTTTTCTCCATTCACTGTCTATGCAAAGTTGTTTAGATGATCTATGAAATGCCACACACACACACATTGACTTTGATATGCAACTATTATCCTTGGTAGTTATACCATTATAAGGTAGTTGTAAGGTGGTATAGTGACTGCAAAAGGTGAGATGTCTGGATTCAGGGAAAAAATGCATTTAAACTTGGATAAAAATATATTAAACACTGTGAATGAACTATGATTTAACTACTACTCAGTAGAACACTGGTCAATATTATATCAATATTGGGGGCGGGGGGGGGGCATAAGATAAATACGCTCAGAACCAAAAAAAGAGAAAGAAAAGAATATAAGGTACCCCTCAGGCAGTCAAAACTCCCTGACTTTTTTCCAGACAATTTTTTCAGCATTCACACTGAAAACAAACAGTTCTTTGATTGAATTTATCAAATATGATCTGTTATAATAATGTACTGTAATTTTCTATGAATGCAGTTCAGGAATACATCACATTTTTGAACACTTTTGCAGCATCCACCAGCACATTCATATGGAAATAATGGTGAAAAATATCCAGATAGGTCATTCTGATGAATTATAAGATATGTGTGGTAATGGAGAATGCACTTTCTTTTCTGTCTAGATGCTAGCTGGACTTCTTTCAAGTAAGTTAAGAATTACTTACAGCAACATGTACAGATTTTTAAGGAAACATGTATGAACATCCATTTTCTGTACCCAACTAACAAACTGACTTTTTAAATTGTATTGGTTTTGGCTGAAATAGAGTTAATTTTCTTCAGAGTAGCTAGTATGGGGCTGTGTTTTGGATTTGTGCTGAAAACGGTGTTGATAACACAGGGATGTTTCGTTCCTGCGGAGCAGTGCTTACCCAGAGCCAAGGGCTGTTCTGGTTCTCCCCCCACCCCACCAGCGAGGAGGCTGGGGGGGCACAAGGAGCTGGAGGGGACACAGGCGGGACAGCTGACCCTGACTGACCAAAGGGATATCCCAGACCATACGACATCACGCTCGGTATATAAAGCTGGGGGAAGAAGGAGGAAGGGGGGAACGTTCGGAGTGATGGCGTTTGTCTTCCCAAGTCACCATTACATGTGCTGGAGCCCTGCTTTCCCGAGGATGGCTGAACAGCTGCCTGCCCACGGGAAGTGGGGACTGAATTCCTTGTTTTGCTTTGCTTGCGTGCATGGCTTTTCCTTTACCTATTAAACTGTCCTTATCTCAACCCATGAGTTTTCTCACTTTTACCCTTCTGATTCTCTCCCCCATCCCACTGGGGGGGCAAGTGAGCAAGTGGCTGTATGGTGCTTAGTTGCTGGCTAGCATTAAAACATGACATTTATTCAGAATAATTTTTATTTTAAATCAAAAACCCCAAAAGGACAAAGGAAACACAGAGAATATAAGTGCCAAAATCTGAACAAACAGAGCATCTTTAGAAATGTAAAGGAGAAATTATTTATTCTTCCCTCTTTTTTTTCCTTCTGTGTAGGAAGATTCCAGCTGGTTGGTGTGGTGGTGGCATCCAAACAGCAGGGCATGAGAGTCAGATCTGGTAAGTTTTCTTTCCCCTGACTGGCGTTACTGCTTTCTGTAACTGACCCCTGGCAGCAATCAGTAAATGTTGGGGGACAGAGTTCAGATGATGTGAAACTCCATCTGAAGAGCACACTTGCAGTTTGTCAGAAGGCTCTGGGTATGGCAAAACTGATACAAAGAATTACTGTTGTGTCATTGTGCCAAGAGAGCTTTCTGAGAGATAATCCCTAGGAAAAAAGCTACTGGAGAAATGAATGGAATGTTCTTGGCTGGCAAGATAATAGTTTCTGTTGCTTGCTCTAGGTTGTTTTTTTTCTCTTCTGTGTGAGAAAGTGCATTCCCAATTTTAGAAACTGTAAAGATTACCACATGTAGTTTTCTAATGTACAGACAACCATCATCATTGAAATCCTCATAAGCAAGTAAACGGAAGTTTAAAGCAGGTAATGGATAACAGCCAAAACATGCACTGGAGTTCCACTAATTACTCTGCTCTAGCTGCTGTGATCTTAATCTTTGCCTACTTTTTCTCCTCTCTCCTCCAGTAACGCACAGCTTTCTAGCATCATTATTAGTATTCAGAAAACTGCCTTTTCACAAATCAGCTGAACCAAATGTCCACAAGTATGAAAATTTTATAAAACCTCAGCAAAGCACAGAAGGAAAAAGTTTCTTTTACTACACTTGGCCCTTTCTTCCAGAGAAGCTTTTTTCTTTTCTTTTCTGTCCAGGAAATTTCCCTTCTAGTGCTCTCTCCAGTTCTCAGTTGATCTGGATAATTTTGCAGGTCTGATCTTGAATTTTTTGGTGAATTGTCTCTAGGAGAGTGCTGAGATATTACAGTGATATAAAATTATGATCTCCTTTAGATTAAGAAAATGGCTATAAGATACAAAATTCATTTCCACATTTTAAACCTGAATCCATACCTGTTTTGGTTTTGCACATGTATCTGTTTGAAGGTCTACTAGCAATATCAGTCACAAAGGGACTGAATAGAATGAGTGGGAGTAAGGCAAAGCTCACAACTGTAGTCCGTGGATGTGTCATTTCCCTTTACTAATTCACCTTTCACTTAAACGGAGTAGTAACAACTTATGCTGGTTATGTGACAACCCAAAAATGGGGAAAATGTTGTTGTCTTTTGAAAAGCAATAAGAAATATTACTAGTATGGTAATTGAAAAGGATTTCCCACAGTTTATTTTTTGTACAGATTACATAACTATTCAGTAAAATGTCTTCTGGAACATGGTGTTTTATATAATGAATGCCTACTATTTACTAGTAGTATTAACAGCAGTACTTAAAATTTTGTTATCAAAGACTGTTAGCACAGTTGCAGGTATTCTGTGAACACCTGGAATATTCATTATTCCATCTCTTAATATATATAGTTCATAGGAATTTACATAAGCTGACGTTATAATCAGTGTCTATAGTCTGTGATAACTAAGAAAACATTGCTATTTTCTGTGGAAAAAAAAATATGCAATTACCAAACTTGTAATTACAGCGCAATCCACATCAAATTGCAGTATTCAGGGGCTCTTGCTGTTGGTCTTCTGTTGACTTTTTTATTTTATGCTTTTCATTTTTCCTCCCCTGAGATGTAAATACCTATAGTCTAGAAATCACTCTCATTAGGCAAATAGTTGCTACACCTATAGTATGAGCACAAAATTGCTCTCCCCATTGAGCTAGTTATTTATATCTATTCCTCAATTGATTACCACTCCTGGAAATGTCTTGTACAACAGCCAGTTCTGCCAAAATTCATAAGCAAATTAACTCAGTATCGGCATTTGGAAAAACTGCCGTTTAACTGAAACAAATAGCCATGAAAAAATTGCTTTGCAATAAGGAGAGAATGAGAAGAAATAATAGGGATAGAAAAACGAGTATGTATTTAGGGTCACCTTTACATACCCTAGATTTTGAAATGTGGACTAGCCATTAATACTCCATAATGTATTTCCTATGACTTTACTCCTTACGTCTTTCTATAGCTAAAGCTTTTACAAGTGAAATTCATTGGCTCTTCAGCATACAGAAGTTAAAGGCCAGACACTGTATAAAGAGTTGTTTTTAAGCCCTGGCCTTTGGTCAACATAAAATGCAGGAATGAAGTTAGTACTTCTGCCAAAGTCCTCACTCGTCTTCTCCACTGCTCTTTATTCTGACAGACTGTAAGTAATACATACAGCTCTTATAGCTGTTGTAATGACAGCTGCCTGGCTGCTGCTTTTTGGGGTGGGGGCATTGAGGGGGTCAGGTCAGATATTAAATTTGGTCAAATAATATGCAAGACGGCAGCTACTGAACAAGTTCTTTAAAAAAAGATCCACTGGAGGGTATTAAATAGTCAAATCCATTCAATCCAAGGAAGGGTCAGTCATACATGTTTGGTATGTTCTTTGCCTTTCCTAAATGTCCATCGATGGCTGCCTGCTAGAGGCAGAATGACACAAAGCCTTGGTCTGGTCCAGGAAGGCTATTCCTATGTTCTTACACTGGATTCCATAGATCATAATTTCATGGCTGTTACATTAACAGAAAAATCTTTCAGAGCCTAAAATCTTTCTATTTCAAGATAAGATTTCTGGGCAGAGGGTATTCTTTCTTTTGTTTGGCTAATCTTTCCTTATAAACAATTTTATTTGGAAAAGAGAACAAAGGCTTTCAGGTAGAAAATAGAACAAGGCTTCAGGTGAAGTCTTCCTTCAGATCTTGAAAAAAGGAAGCAAACTTCAAAGGTGAATATAAGTTGGATTTAGCTGTATTAGTTTATAAATGATTTAGCTTTACAAACTTTAGTAGGTCATTTAAAGAACAATATCTACCTCTGGTGTTTGTAAAAGAATCTTAAAAATCATTTAGTATTTTTGTGATTACAGACTCGTTAGGATTTCTTCAATTTTTATTCTACAGATACAGTTTGTTTAAAAGTTTGATGAAAAACATAAGAATTGCTAAAACTAAACAAAAGTATTTAAAATAGCTGAATTTTTTTTGTTATAAGAACAGAAGATTGCGGGAGTGACCAAAGGGTTGTTAATGTCTATCAGTAGAATGCCAAAATCTTGAAGACCATGCATGACAGATAGATACTACTTCAGCTAAAACTGCAAGAATGTCTTTGATCCCTAAGATAAATCTGATTGTACACTGGAATAACAAACTTAGTATTAATACTGCCCTATCAATATCATTGAAGGAGGAATAGCAGTCTGGCTTTTGAATGCCTTTAAAAATGCTTTATAAGTATCTGTGAGAAAAGAAATTTTGTTTGTTTTTCTAAGCAGTTATGGGTAAGACAAAAATATATATTTTTTTCTTCTTTTCTGATGGCCTACCTTCTTCCAGCTTCTCTGCAAAGTTAAATCTGATTGTCATTGATTTTAATATAGTATGGTTTAAACTTCCTAATTAATATTACCCTTATGTTTATGTAGACTTCAAAAAAAAGTTTTAAATAATTCGTTGTAAAGGATTATGTTTAAATGCTTGACCTTCTGTGTTGTATTGCAGATGTAATGAAATCTTTGTTGGATACTTCATAGTCCATTAGAAAAAAAATTAATAGCAGAGGAGAAAAAAGCTTATTAAATCCAGGTGACAGTGTCCCCTGGACACTTATACATCTTTAATGTATGGTAATTACTCAGGAACTTCTTAATAAAAATTCTGAAAATTCTTTTTCAAAGCAAAAAAAATACTACTATTCTGCTGATTTCATTCCTTTTAAGGAACTACGGCACCTCTAGAAGGTGTTTCAGAGCATAGGTCATGTTAAAAGCTCTATGTAGATAACCTCAGTGTAATAGTTATTACATTGACATCTTTATTACTGTAGACATGAAGCCCAAAAGCTATAAATTTTAAAATTCATGTGAACAATTTGTCTGACTATAAGGAACCCAGCTATTGTGTAATTATTAGGAAATAACATGGAAATGTCTCTTATTAGTTTTCTGTATCTGGTGGGGAGTCCTTCAACAAAACTAACATGTCTATTCTTGTAAACCAAGCAGCATTCATGTTCAGAATTTGGAATAAAGTTTGAGAATAACTCTTTGGATTTTGGTTTCAGAATTCACAACAATTAATCTCATTCTCTTTTGTACCTGTTGTGAGTGCGAAGTGTAATAATGGAGAATATCGCTCCAAATCACAGATATAATAAGCAGAACCTCCCTCCCTGAATCCCAGTTCAGCATTTAGCTACTTAGACCCTACATATCCCATCAGACATGCAAGTATGATATGTTGCACTATTTGTTAGCACAATCCTGACCCAGAATGACTTTGAGATGGTGGTGAGACTTTATGGCGAGTTGCCCAGCTATTGTCTCTCTAGATCACTTATACCTTAATAAAGGTCTCTGCCTATTGCAGTGTAGGTTGTAATAGTGTGTGTGTATTCATCTCTGCCAAAACCACATTTCTAAGCAGTTGTAAAGCTCTGGTATCACTGTGGCAGACTGTATAAAACCCAAATAACTCAACTGGCTGATATGACTTCTTCTCCAGGGGAGATTTAACGAACTGCCCTATTCTAAATCCAAATCTCTATGGAAGTAGATCAGTATCATTACATTTTTACTGAATTCTAGACATAAATGCATAAAATTAAATCGATTAAAATTATATCCTTTTGGTTATCATTGCATTTCCTACACATATATAAGCTGAATTAGAGTGGTAAGGGGGGCAAATATAAAATAAGTAATTATACAAAAAAGCCACAATCCTTTTGTCTCAGCTAACTGCCCAACATTTTTGATGCTAGGCACTCTTATTGCAGCTAACTGTAAACTATGTTTAGTGCCTTAGGAAATAAAATGTGTTTAAGTATTATGGTGGTAAAATCAATCTAGATTATTATGAGAAATAAAACAGCTATATTTTTGGCAGTAATTTTTTTTTAAGATTTCAGTAAAAATAAATGGGAATACAGAAATAATAAATGAGCAAGCAGTGGTGTAATCACTTTGTAAGTTGCTAGAATGATCTTTGAATAAGGATAATTTCCCTAATTCAGCTGTATCAGCTATTGTAGGGAAATTAAAGTGTTGCTGATCAAGCAATTCTAACAGTCTTCCCACTCCTCCCCAGAATATGAAATCTTCCAAATGTCTTTACATTACTTGCATGACCTTTTGAACAAGCGGCACCTTTTCTGTCGTGTTTCAACACTAAACACTAGTGGACAGTCTGAAACTGTTTCATGATCACAGAGGGCAAGGGTGGTATTGCTGCTGGTCCTGGGGACCATAAGAGGTGGGAAAGGGTGGGGAAGGCTGAGGGATCAGGGGCTGTCACAGGGAAGGGCTCATGGATAGTGTGTGTGAAGAGTGAAAGGCGTTCGGGTAGTGAAAATTCATCCTCAGAAAATCTGAACTTTGTTTTTTACAAGTCCGTTTCTGGGGCTTTGGGGGAGCAAACAAATGTATACTGTAATTTTGCAAAGCCACATGAGCAGTACTATGCCATCTGGGAAATAAAAAAGACCCACAAAACAGCAAGTGTGCCTGCAGCAACTGGTCACCCTGATCAAAGGCACTGGTTCAAAAAGCAAAGAGGGAAATGGGAAAAATCGTACACTTTCTGGTTTGAAAACAGCCCTGATGGCAAAGATTTCTACTCACAGTCCCATGTGCCTTTCATGTTCCCGAAGACATGAAAGGGTGCCTTTATAGTGATTGGTATTGACAAGAGGGATTTATTTAAACTGAAGAGTCCAGAAACACAGCCAGATGCTCTGCTGTCAGATGGCCCCACGCGCTGGGCTGGGGGAGTGGGTGCTGAGGAGCAGCTGAGCGTTGGCCGCAGCCCTCTGTCTGCGAGGGGATGACATTGAGGTGGCTCGTCCCCAGGCCACATTCGGTTTGAGGTCAGGAGTGCGTACAGTGCCGAACTTCGCCGAGGTTGATGTTAGGTTGGTATTTCCCTGGGAAGTTTGCTGCTACTCACAGGCAACGCTTTATTAGCTGGATGAAATGCTCTAAATCATACAGTGCTGCTGCTCAGCCCTGCCCGAACCTTTCCTGGGTGATGTTACAACTCATTGTCGTGAACTAGATCTGTCTTTGTCAGGAAAAAAGTTCTGTAAAGCATACATTTAAAAAACCAAAACAAACAAAAAAAACCCCAAACACCACTACCACCCCCCCCAAGAAAAATAAATCCAAACAAAACCGCAAACCTAACTCCCCTCCCTCCAAAAAAAATCAGAAAAAACAAAGCCACATTTTTGAACCATAATGTCTAAAGGAATGCTGATATAACTGCAAATGTCAGTATCAGTCATTTTTTACATGTTTTGCAGTGTTCTGTTTTCGTCTTTATGTACATATGGCCTTTCGCAACCTTAAATGTATATATTTTTTTTCCAGGTATAAAACACCTGACATTCACTTCTTGAGAATGAGCCAGAATTCTTTCCATTTTCTAAGTTATTTCCTTCTTACTCTTTTCAGTGTCTCTCTGTTTAAGCCAACTGATCTGAACACACTCTCTTCTTATTTAATCTTGTCATTTTTACCGTGAATGTTGCATTGGTTTTGGTTGGGGTTTTTTTGGTTTTGTTTTGTTTAGATAGCTGCCATCACACTGCCTTGTTTTGATAGATACTCTGACACTTCTAAGTGTCCACCCTCTTCCCTAGGCTGACATTTCTGTGGAGCTGAATGCAAATTCATGTATAGTACCAGCATCTATGCTAAGCAAATGTATATTTAAAATTTAGTTCTCTGCTGGCAGGTGGTGGCAAGCAGGAGTGCTGATAGACCTGGCACATCATTGTGGCTGGTGGCATGATGAATGTTTAGGGAGAATAGTGTAGTGTAAATATTTTTCTGTAAAGTGGTTACCAGCATTGGTATTGTATTATTTTGGGCAGGAAAGTAGAGATTTATCTCATTTGTTATTTATTTTTTTTATAGTCCTTTTGTTTCCTACCTTCATGATCTTGAGCTCAGAATCTGTTTCTCTGTGGATTTGAAAAGCAACTGTCTTTGTACAACAGCTAGGTGTTTCACACGGATGAAAAAGTAGCACTTGCTTTTGAAACTGATGATCAAGACATGAGGGCACCAAGATATAAGTCCAGCAGGAAAGGGGTTTGTCACCCGCATGAAAGGACAAACTTTTTAAATACAACAAAAAAAGCGTAGCATCCTCTGCTGTTGTTTAGGCAATGAATTCAACTGCCTGTCTCCATCATATCCCTTTTTTTGTTCTTAGAGGGTTTTTTCTGGTTGATGAATAGTAGGGTCAGGGAGAGGAAGGGGCTTCCCGTGCCAAAATTTTTTCTCTATGCAAGTGGATAAGTAAGAGTGCCTTTTCTTATTTTAATATATTGTACTTCTAGGACATTAAAGCTGATCTTTAAAAAAAATAATAAAATATTGTAGTGAAGCCCTATATTTTCAATGCATACAAATATTTCTTCATGTATTTCATTATTAGGCAGAATATCAACTGCCTCAGAGTCCTTAAGAAGTAAAACTTTGCACTATAGAGCTTTCTGAGATGACATAGTTCACTGCTATTATTAATGTTTTTAATAAATGTGACAAAATAACTTCTCTGAGAAGTGTGTTGTCAGTGAATCAGCAGTAAGAACTTCAGACTCATCGGGAAAGGTTCAGGAGAACTTGCAGTTCATCTGGGCAATACAGCAATCTGAGACCAGAATATGCCGGGGAAGATCCCTTCCTCTGCCTCCAAATGAAATTAAGTTTTGTCCCATCTCTCCGAAGTAGTAATCTGGAGATATCTCAGGAGAACTTTAAAACTACTTTTTCTCATCTATGCTTCACTTTTTTTCATGGAAAATAAGGGTCTGGATTGCAAGATCTGGATTCTTTAGACTATACATAGATATGATTTGTCTTACTTTTTAAGGAATTAATTTTCTTCTATTGTAAGGATAGTATATCTTCTCATTAACCTGTTGCTTTCTCTGTAACTCCAATATTATTAGAATAAGAATTATGTCTATTAATCATAATTATTTTCCATGATATATGATATTATGCGATATGGATAAGCCATAGTTTGGGACTTTTTTTTCCTCTGGCCTTTTTATAATAACTTTTTATAAAAGTTTGACAACAGAGTTAACAGAAAGAATGCTGAGCTGTAGGGAATCATTCAGCAAAGTATGTCAGTGTGCAGGGAAGTGCATGTTTTGTACTGGTTTTCAGAGCAGAGGAGTCAAGATGTCTTAGGATGTTCAGTATTTTAGTTTTCAAGGTTGGTGGTGCACTAACAGTAGCTTAATAAAAATTCTCACTATATTTTTCACAAATTTTTTTTAATTATACTGTGAAAGGTGTTCTCATGAATTTCAAGTCATTTTTACATGTTTTTGTAACATTGTGCACCCTTATTTTAAAGAAGATGACTATTAAACCAAAATAATAACTTGTGTTTCTTAATAGGTGCTGCTAATATGTGTTTTAGTAACATTCAGATTATTTTTATTTCTGGAGAAAAATAATTGTATATTTTTGCCTACATTTTGTGGAATGATGAAGCAGCACAACCCACAGCAGATATTACTGATTCACTGAAGGAATCAAATACTGAAAAAGAGGCTTGCACCTATCTAAGATATATGAATAGAATCAAAAGGCTAGAAATCAGAAGTTCATGGTGCTAGAAGACTGGCTTATTCCCATTGATAAATGCCTTAGTACTAACGCCTGAGAGTTGCCTGTTGATCTTATACTTCCTGTCCACTAAGGGCAAGACAGCGGCTGGGTACAAGTTTGCAGCACTTGGTCTTCTGAGACATAAGAACTGCACTAAGAACTGTTGGATGACCTGCTAGCCATCATTTTTGTTCTGCAATGGCTCAGCATTCTTGTTAGTGATGATAAGAAGGGAATTACTGTCTCTGATATAACCTTTGTTTTTGCAGTGATTCTCCTGGACAAGTAAAAACTTTATGCTGTAAGAAGGAATGTGAAACAATTCACCCTCCCTGCAATATTTTCGTGTGTTTTGTCTTAGTAAATCCTTAATTCTTGGTGTGGGTCATGTAGATCAGATAAACATTCAAAATATATGGCAATAACCATATTGGACAACCACAAAGCAAAACATGTCAGTGATTTCATAGAGCTCAGATTCTTAACTGGTTCATGGTTTTTAGTCAATGGAATAACGTAAAAGAATTTTCATGGGGTTTTTTTTAGATATAGTTCTATAAATAATACCTTAATGGCTACAGATAACATGCAGTACCACATGAAAGGCACTTCAAACTCATGTAAAATACACGGCCTAGGAGAAAAGCAATCTATATGTTCTACAAAAAAAAATGACAGGAGGCTTAATATAAAATTCTGTTCTCACAAAGGCAAAAACCCCAAAATGTGTTTTCTTTACCAAGGCTAAATTTTTGTGGGCCAATTTTGATTTTGTGACAAGTCAAAATTGTTCTGTCTATGAAACATATTGAAGGTATCTGGGAGACAATAAAATGGCAGGTTCATGTTTGAGGGAAAATGTCATCCATATAAAACAAAGCGTGCAAATGGGAACTATCGCATCTGAGGCTTTAATAAATCAAATTCATGAAAGGTCATATTGTAGAAATTCTGAATACAGATCTATATCTCATCAGATTCTCAGCATAAAATTAAGAATGAATATGAAATAAAAGGTAACACTTTCCTGATATAACTTATTTAGGTATAGTCCACTGAAAAATACACAACATGAGCAATTTAGAGCAGCAAAATTTTTGACCACTTGGGCAGGTGTCCAGACTGTAGTTTCAAAAGGCAAAGGATATAGAAAACAATGTCATTCAAGACTAGTTAGCTTCTTCATTTGCAAAGTCTATAAACATGAAGTCTTCTGTCTGTCTTTAAGACTAAAGATTTGGTGACAGCCTGTATTTTCTGGAATTACAGTCTCAACACATTAAATATTTGGATCCAATTAAGGGAAAGTCACTACACCTTAGAATAAGGTAGAGATGTGGGTTAAATTGCAAGCTAACTTGTAAGGCAGCCCAGTGAAAGGGATGCATGGGCTGGAAACTGTGGGAAAGAGATTGCAACAGAACATCTAAATTAAGAAAAATGTCCATTGATGGGTTATCTTAATAGTGTGCAGAAGAGAGGCACTTCAGTTAGTTTTTGGACACTCCTTTCAAGCCCAAAGAGAGAAGCCTGAAAATCCAGGGCCTTCAGAATTTTAGTCGCATACTGAAGAAACTTAAGAAATTGAGATTGTACTTTTCCTTATTTAAAATATTTCTTTCTAGAGAAAAGGTTATTTAGTTACTATTATGTTATTCACTGTCTTCAATTTTTAATTTACAGGACAGGAAAATTAAAGGGAGGATGGAAAATAAAAGCATTAACCAAAAGCTGAAACAGTGTAATTAATTCTTTACTTTCTCAATTAGGATAAATCCAGTAATGTAAAATACCAAAGTCATAATTTTAGTTAATGGTATAGCTGTAGAATGACTTCACTTCTACATTTTTTCATTGTGAATTGACAATCATTTAAGAAATAAGTGGCACTTAAGATATGAACAGCTGGAGCTGTCACCACCTCTTTCTCCCTGCGTTAGCTGTCAGCTGGTCAAAATCTTATTCCTGTTTCTCCATTTCTTATGCTTATGAAACACTGTACGGTGTTCACTGGTGCTTTTGAGTGTGGTGTTTAAAAAAAAAAGAAAAAAAAAAAAGAAATAATGGCTTTGCAAAAGATATTAACTGCTTTAAGACTGGGAAAAGAATGTGCATGCATGAAGGGAACATCTCCTGAGCATATACATTATGTTTCACAGGGCACAGAAAAATGTTGGGTCCTTCAGGTCAAGCCTGTCAGTTCCAATCTCCATGAAAAGAATACCATAACTTGCTATATTATACCAGGTAATATTATTGAGGGAATGATTGTGAACTTGTGACACCATCTTAGGTACACTTGTCTCCTGCACGTGATTTGCTCCTGCAGAGCTTTGGTTTAGGTCAAAGGTTTTATCTACTTTTTTTTTTTTTTTTCCTTTTTCCAATTGTAATCAGTTTAGTTAAAGTCTCTGTGGCTTGTGGGGCTTTGGATATTCTATACCTATGGAATTTCCATTTAAAATCTGCTGTGAATAAAACATTTTTTTTTATTAATCCAAGAAATATTTATTTAAGAAATAAGTATCTCAAGAATAATAAGCTGACTCTTACAGGGAGGATAACTTCCTGATACTGGTTTCAAGTTTTTTAAAAGTAAACCACAATGAAAATACAGTAGAG
Source organism: Aquila chrysaetos chrysaetos (assembly GCF_900496995.4). Taxonomy (NCBI): domain Eukaryota; kingdom Metazoa; phylum Chordata; class Aves; order Accipitriformes; family Accipitridae; genus Aquila; species Aquila chrysaetos. The sequence goes on along the minus strand of NC_044024.1, from coordinate 4,337,618 downwards.
TAGGAACTCTGCAATGCCAAGCTAAATAAACTAAAATATAAGTGAATCTATTCAGTGACAATTCTGACCACTGCCTTAAAATTAATTGTTAGTCACTATTGCTTCTCCCAGCCCTAGATCTGTTTATTGCTCAAACAACCACAAGGCACTGCAGAGCATCTGAGGGAATGGAAGAGATTGGTTTTGTTTAGTGGGGGTTTTGAGGACCTTTTCAAGCTCAAAATGTTGATATGGTTCATTAACTGTTTCTGTTACATTAATCTCTTCACATTCTTTCCATACCTTCTATGTTGTTCGTTTACTTCTTGAGACATGCTGAATGGGACAGTGCAAACAATAACAGAGATTTTGGGAAGGTGGGTTTATATGATATTGACTGGACAAGCAAGAAGCAGAAAAGGGATCTGGGTTAATACCTGCACAATGACTATGACCACAAAGTTGATGCCCATGACATACTGTCAAAGTTTGTGGTGGCTGAGCACGGGTACAGTTAACAATCCCTAATCTGTACTATAGATTAGTATACTAGCCTACTATATGTGTGTCTGTGTATATATGTATCTTTATACATATACTCACCTAGTAATCAGTATATAGGCTAACAAGTTGGATGGTAGTTGGCTATTGCTAAAACATATAGCAGAATCACGACAGCTTTAACATGCTGCTACATAAAGGGGAAAGATAAAGTCGTGTGCTGAGATTCTGCAGTAAAATACCATCCCAGGACAGTACTTTAGACATTTCTCATCTGTGAGAGGAGCTGATTGGATTGAAACACATCAGAAATTTATGTAGAGGCCTTAAATTCATCATGGTGTAGATTTCATCAACATATAAAATCAGCCTGCACATCGATGTGTTACATATATGTTCCTTTAGGTTTATCTGTAGCAATTTCAGTAAGGATCCAGTGCAAACTTAGTTTGCTAATTCTTCTGGAAAGGTTAGCTACTTATTAAAGACCTCAGAATTACCCTTTGCACATGTATGTTCTATATAAATATCCTATCCCTACTGCATCAGGAGGCATAATTTGTGAGACTGAATCATAGAAAAATGTAAAATTTGCTTTTTTTGTACCACCTGAAGCTGTCTGGAATTGCACAAAAGCTATTTAAAATGAAATTGTTATATTTTTAACTTACAGAGAGCTAGAGCTGTGATTTCCCTAGACACCCATAAACTACGTAGATTTTCATTACTTTTTTTTAACCTTCCTTTGGGTCTTTTGTACTACTCCACTTTCAGTTTGTTGATGCTCAGCTTCTTTTAAAAGGGTATATCTGAATAAATACAGGTTAATAAAGGACAGAGGGTGCAATGGGAGTTGCTGGGTCGTAGAGCTCAGTCCCCTGCAATTGGAGGCAACCAGGTCATAGAAATACATTCATAAATTGTGCTTGTTTTCAAGTTTTTGGCTGTTGTTTTTACCATTGCTACTTGTGTTATGAAGCTGTTAACATTCTTAAAATCCTTACTGCTTGGAACTGTTTACCAATTTCCATTAACAAACAGCCAGTTTTTGCACGAGTCTGTCTTTTTTCATTTAGTTGAAGTTAAGCTAAAGGAAAAGTCAATATATTCAGTTTCCAGCCTTTATTTAGGGAAGATGAACTTCTTAAAAATTTCATCGAAGATATAAAATATATGCAATTATCTGCTGTGGTTAAAAATCACTTTATTTTGACAATTAGTGACCATAATCATAAGGTCTGACCAGTCTTGTCAAAAGGGGATTAATATTTTCTGTCTCACTGGGATAATTATTAGGATTGTGTTTGTGAGACTCAGTAAATTCCCCAGGATGTAGTGGAAAAGTTACTGCTGGAAAACACAGGTAATTGGCAATAGTGAAATCAGCTGAAGCTCATCTTGCTTTATATAGCATGCGTTAATAATAAGCATGATAGAAATGGCCCCAAGGCAAAAAGGTAAAAATGGAGCCACCAAATTTCTATATAAAATTGTGTCGATTTAAGAGTTGTACCTCGGGAAGGGTTTCTATTTGGCCCCTGCAATCCCCCCCCTATAAATTTCTACATGGGTAGGGAAAGAGGTGTTTGTTTTGTCCTCTTATAACTTTGTAATCATGGCCAAATCCCAGCACAGCAGTGAGTTTTGGTTCTACCAATGCATTTTAGAGTATTCCCTCTTCTCCCCATGTGTCCCACATTGAAGTTTCCATGAATTAGTAATGTTAATCAATATACAGTTTACTCATATCTCACTCAAGTGAGTTAAATTTCCTTGGTTTAACCAGGGACTCTCTTTTTCTTTCTAGTTTGTATCTTTTACGTATCAATTTTGTATCTCATAAGTGATTTATAGGCCGTAGGGTAATTCATTCAAGGGTAAATGCACATTTGGGTGCAACGTGAGTGAAGTGATTCAATTTAACCTTTTAGTCCATAAAAGAAAACAAAACTCTTTCTTAAATAATAGTAGAATAGGAATATATTGTGAAATCAGATGAGTATTACGTCTGGTTAGAAAGTTTAGCAGAGCATTTTTTTGACAGGTATGTAGTCCTAATAATCACAATGAAGAAAAGAGGAATATTTCTGTGAAAAACACTTTCAAGTTTGTAAACCTTCAGGGATTTAATCTTTCATCCTCAAAACTTCATTACTCTAAAGACATTAACTTTGTAAAGAATTTGCTGTATAAAAGAGTTACCATTCTGACAAAGAACCTTGAAAAAGTCGCAAGAATTTCTGATGAAAGCATGTTTAAAACATTTGATGTAGATAAATAACACACATGCATATTCATGTTTAAAGTTATTGCGAAAGTTTGATAAGACAGAAGTGAAAACAAAAAATTGATTCAAGATAAGATTACTTTGGTAAGAGAAAAATAAACTTCAAGATGAAATAAATACAGTAACAGATAATGATAATAAAAATCAACTTTACTGGAGAATATCAGTAGGGTCAATGGCATATATACAGTTACCAGCTATTTAGTTCTTAATCTCCCACAGCTGGTTTCTTGAGATGTTTGGCCATTGTTAAGTTTATCTATAGCTTTTACCTGCATTTTATCATCATGACTATGAAGGTACTGTCTTTGAACAGAAATAATATGCCTTCTATCAAAGTGAAAGATGCCAACATTTGTTATCATTATCCTCTTGACTGTCTTGTCATCATGCCCTCTTGAAAGACACCTTTTTTATGCTCATCTTAATTACAGTCAAGATGCAAATTCTGTATAAACTCTCACAGTGAGAATCCTTTCAAGAAAGAAGCAACTTGTTTTTATGTGTTTGTAATCAAACTGCGACTGCAGATACTTTCATCTGCATATTCTGAAATATAAACCACAAACACTTCCTTGTGCTCCATCAAGGGAAGTTGAATACTGATTGAGTAGTCTCTAAAGTAATAATTTCTCCTACCTTCACTTTATATTCTTATGTCCCATAATATTAGCTTGTTTTATGGTGTAACCTTAAAAAAGTGCTTTTAAAAGATCCCTTACCAGCACCCCCAAATTCAGGATGTCATTAGGGAGCAGTGGATGGAAGTGGAAAAGGCCAATACTACTATGTAAATTCTTCAGTTGGAAAGTTCTACAATGTACTCCATTCCTTTTAGTCTGCCCTTGCTACATGCCAAGTGAATTGCTGCTGTAAATAAAAACACCTTCTGATAAACAGTACCAGTTTAAAGTAGTCATTACTTTAAGTAATAACTTAAGTAAAGTAGTCATCAGCTTTAAGCTGATTTTAAAGAATGTGATCCTGGATAATTTTTTACCAAAGGAATTTGAAAGGTGAGATGCAGCAGAAGCAGTTAGACCTAGCAGGTGGATTAGTATTAATACAAATCTTTGTATTGAATATTACTGCTTTGAATATTAGTTCTGTACTTGTAAATACTATTCATAGCTGGTGAATCAAAAACAAATGCAGTGGCATATGTACTGATCGTATACATTGCTATTACCAGTGATCTTTATATGCATGGAATTGAAAAAATTACAGTAACAGTTTGGCATATGGCACAAAACATTTAGATATGATTTGAAGATCTATGCCTTCTGTAGTTATGCCATGTGTCATGCACAGTCTTTTAAACTATTGAATGTCTCACCAAACTTGGTCCTTAAAAATAATTATCTTTTTTCAATATTTGTATTTGATTCAAACCAACCATTCCTTATAATTTAGCCTTTTACTGCTTGCCTAAAGAGCTACCCCTGAGCCAGCATGAAAATCAAACAGCTCTTTAGGCTCCTATATATGTGATATTTAGACTTGAAGGGGGGAGGGAAAAGACAGTAAAAGTACAGGTTTCAAAACTCAATTGCTTCATATCAAACCATTGACATTTTTCAAACCTATCTTTCTTTGTTTAAAAATTATACCCTATAATAATACATAATTTTAGAATAGATGCAATATTATACAGTGCTATGACTGTTAGGGCACTATTCAGTTCTACTGAAGAAATATGTTAACTGGTATTGCAGTAAGATGAGCTTTATGAGAAAAGCCAGTGTTTAGTATCTCAGAGGACAATCTATGATTTACCATTCTCTTAGTTTCATCGAAAACAGAATTGTTCAGCTGTAACAACAGGTGTAATAGATATATGCACATGCACATGTTCCTCGTTTGTGGTAGTTGAAAAACACAAAGCTCTGTATTCTTAATTTTCCCTTACATAAATTTAGAGATACATTAGTACCTGTAGAAACATATTTAATCAAACTTAATCTGATGCCTTTGTCTAGGTTAATATGCCTATAAGATAGATTATCTAGGGTATTTGGAAAGTCTGGAAACTTGATTCATTAGAGGACCAATGAAATTAAGTGTTACTGGATTACTATTATTATGCAAAACCTGAACAACAAGAGTTTTCAAGAATCACTTACTGTTATGTTTATTATATTAATGTACCAATGTGTGCAGCACAGGAAATCCAGTATATGAGCTGTGAAGCATTTCCTACCTCAGCAGAAATATTTTTTCTGTTTTTTCCATTAATCTTCTCTGCCTCTTGTGCTTATAAACATATAGTAACATTTATTGGGAAGAAGGGATAATCTTTGGATCTCACTATTTGTATAACTTGAAGGAAATAGCTATATCATATTTTCTTCACTTGTCTAGAAGGCTCAATGCTCTAGATTACTACCAAATATTGGCCTGTCAATGTCATCATCAATTCTAACAGAATTGATCAGCTCAGTTTTCTCACCCATAAATTAAAAAAAAATCACTGTAAAACTAACTCACTTAGACGCTCCTCATTATTTATTTGGATTGTTTCATGCATGAATGCTCAACATATGTCGATCTAAACCTGAACTCTGATGATATTTTCAGTACAATTTACAAAACACTGTACTTTGTTCCTTGTGCTTGTTAGAACAAACAAATTGCAGTTGCAGCAGCCTCTCCTCAATACCAGAAGTGCATCTTTAACCTTCTTTTCTACCCTGACAAAATCAAGGAAATGTCTATTTTTTGAGAAAATAAAGAAGTCAACAATTAAAAACATCAGTCTTAGCAGATGTATTCTGTACCAATATGAACACAAGCATAGACCTATACGGATTGACATATACTGTCTGTATGGGTTCACAATCAGTTTATTTGCATGTGGAGCTCCCCTGGAATGTGAGCTGCTTCCAGGTGTGAATGGGTTAACATGCAAAAACATTAGATTTTTAGCTCAAAGATGTCATGCGATACTAGAGCTACGTGAAAAGTTTTATATCCAGGGAAGGAATGGAAACCATTTGAAGATTGTTTGCTAGCTGCCCAAACCCTTCCTATTCCATATTGCTTAGCAGTTTTTTTATAGAAAAGACCTGTCAACATTATAAAGAAATGACAATTTCTGCTGCTTCATAAGAAAATAATTTTATAGTATCACCATAATTTTTGTTAACCAGTATAAAATATTTTGTTGAGATAAATTATTCTATCTGCATCATGTTTTCTATTTTAATGTCTAAGTTTTGAATGGCAGTGAATTCCTTACTCTCCAACTTTATAGGCTAAAATTACGGGTGGAAAATTAAGAAGAACCGGTATCTGTGTATGCTTTACCAAGTTAATATTCAAGAAGATTACTCTCTAACTAGTCCCCCTAGGTTGTTTTTAAATTTTCAGTTCAACACCATGAGTTGAACTCAGCCCTGTAACTGATAAACCGCATTTGAGAGCAAAACTTACCTCCCCAGTTTATTATACTGCAATAAAATCAGTAAAATCCTGTCTAAGAGTGGCATGGTAATAGATATTTTCTCTTGGAAAAAAGCGCTAAATGCATTTTAATAGGTTTTACAGGTCTATGGAATGACATCAGAGAGCAATTCATAAGGTCTCTCCATTACAAAGAGCTTGTTAAATATGCATATATCTTTTTTGTACAATGCTGTTGTCATTTACTTCCAAGTGCTCTTAGACTTAAATTGTTCTTTCATATCTCATTGCAAAAATTCTGCTTTCTGTTTCTAACTTTTTTATGACAAAGTACAGGATGGTTTTGATGAAGATTCCTGTATTGATTGGATTGTTTTCAACTGATATCATGTTTCTTGTATAAAAGGGAACTAGAAAAGTAAGAGTCAAACAGTTTTGTAAACGTACTTCTGTAATTATGAACTATACTGCTAAAGATTTTTTTTTTTTTTTTTTTGGCATTTCTTCGGGTTAGTGTCTGAACAGTATATTTTCTGAAGTAGAATTTACTCTTAAAAAAAATAAACTGTCAAGGGCTATTCTATACACTATTTTAGTTGTTGATAGCTATTGCAGTTCTTTATTTTTAGAGAAGGAAAATAACGTTTTCCATAGGTATTTGAAAAGGAAAAGTATATGAATTAATTCAGTCTGCCAAGACTTAATTTTATTATTTACCACCTTTTTCAGTGAGTCATTTGCTGGAGAGTTAAAATTACTCTGGTATTTAACGGATCTTAGCACATAGACTGCTTTTCTCCCTGTCATGGCGAAGTGGAATTGTACTTTCTGCAGTCCAGATTTACTGTTGCTTTCACTAGATATCTGAATTTTAGCCTGAAGTGTGAATGGAGTTTTAACAGACTTCTACTGAGTGTTTTGAAATAACTTCTCGTTATAAATTTCAATGAAAACATAATAATCTCATTACTTTTTCTTTGTAACATTTAATTTGGGTGTAGAATTTTTTTTTTTTTTCCTCAAGTATAAAGTAGATGAGCTCTGCTTTGTCCATTCCTGTTGGCCCACGGGCTTGTCAGGGCTGCTGCTGTTTCACTTTTTAGTACTTTCAGGGAAAAGAGTTTGGGCCAGAAGCTTACAAGAGAAAGAGTCTCTCACTTTGTCTTCTGTGTGTCTCTCGTTACCTTGGGAGCATCCTCTTCCTTTTGATGTGGTTTCATACCGCAGGGAAACCTTCTTAGCGTCCCTTGGCCCTGTCAAGTCTGAGATTTTGCTGTGAGACACATGAATTCTTTGTCAATCACAAAGTCACTCACTGAAACCCATATCTGTGACCGGTATCATCCTCTGCTCCTTAAAATATTTTGGCCTGTTAGAGTCAGACTCTTGCCCTGCGTGTGCCCACAGGGGCGGGCACGCTGCGGCGGCCGCAGCACTTCAAGGGCGGTCCAGACCCAGAGCCTCATACAAGGAGTAAGAGATATATGAAGTTATGGACAAAGCAAATGAGTTTGGGAATCCCCTTTCAATGCTCCTAAGTGACATTTATCTCATAAAGAAATCCCAGCTGTGACATTTTGTCATAACAGAGAAAGTAATATTTTGCCTTAAAAGCTTTATCTTGTTGCCAACTCTGTGCGGTAAAAATAGGCGGCAGCCCTTCTCTCCTGTTAGAGAAGTAATGTTTTCAAGTCAACCTCAAATACAGAATAGCCTTTCTCAAGTGTACCCTATCAAGGATCCCTTTTTCTTTTTTATGTCTTCTGCACCTTTTGTCATTTTAATGTATAAAAGTAAAGTGGTTTAGGTGCCACTTCTGAAGAAGTCATCATAAAACAAAAATTTCATGCAATCTCTCTCTGTGATCAACTCCCTTCCCACAAGTGTATTTCATCCAGGATGGATTAATAAATGTACATCACTATATTATGGAGGCGCCTGTGATTCAGGCACTCTCCATATTCTCTTCCTTTTTGGAAAAAGCATCATAAAAGATTGTTCATCTCTAGCTTAAGCCAGAGACCTTTTTTAGGAAACTAAAAATATTTTTTGTGAAATAGTAGTAATATCTCTACATACAAAAAGAATAAAATAGAGGCAAAACCCCCCCACTTAACTTTTTTCATAGATGTTTTTTAAATCATTCTATTCTAACATATTTTTCCTCTCTTTTCTCGACCATTGATGAAGTCAGAAAATATCCCAGATTCTTGAGATAATACTTGATAAAAAGTTGTATAAACAAATAACTAAACTCCAATGGGAAAATTCAGTTCTTTAGAGACTTACATTGTCGGTATTTTCCATTCAATTTAGGGATTAATATACCTGGTTACAAGGATTCTACCTCTTTATTTTTCTGATGTAGGATATTGATTATGAATAGAATTCATCAGTTTATAGACTCTGAGTCACTATGAAAATGTTCCTGTGTTTCCTTCTCTATTTTAAAAAATCAATCTTATAAATCATCCTTCTGTGCCATTTTATCCACTCTTAAGGGTTTAGATATTCAAATTATCTGCTAATTTGTAACTATAAGAAGCATTTTATTGTTTTACTTACCTGCCCTGGGAAAATTTATCCCAATATTGAGTTATGTGACCTTTAGATTCTTTCACAAATAGTGATGGAGGTAGTTATTTAAATCAGGCTTTTAGTCAAATCTAGCTCATCAGTCTGTATGTATTCTTGAACTCCAGTCTTAATGTTGATTGAACCTGGTGCTGTTATTGATTTAACAATGTAAATTTTCAGAAAGAATCTGTGCTTAACTGCATAAATAAAATATTTATAGGAAGATACCATCCCATTTTCTATCCATTTATCTGGACATTTGATTACAGAAAATGTTATTCTAAATTAGATAAAAAACTAAGGGAGCTTTTATAATTCAAATGCCAAATATATTTTTGAATGTGAGAGTGTGCTTATAGACATATGCTGAAGTGTAATGTTTTCCATCTTTGTCCTAAATTCTAACAGTCCATTTCCCTTCACACATTTTTAGTGAAACCACAGTTCTGCCTGTTAATAGTGAAAGTGACCTCTGTGAAAGACTTGCAGAACACACATATCCATTTAACTGAAATACATGTTTCTACAAATACTACTCCATATTGAGACTATTTCAAATGCTACTCAAATTCCTCATTGACCAATGATTTATTCTGTGGAGAACTGGGCTTTCAGTTCTTAAGAATGAAATCAGAAATGATTGTAAAGCTTGAAAGAATAAACTAATATAGCCAGAGATTTTTTTTCTGTAACGTGCTCAGTCATCTCCCTTAGGTGCATGGCTTTAAGTCAGTCATATAGCACAATATGTTGTAAGCTAATAGCAGTATAATATTTCATGAGCAAAGTGTGTTTGAAGCTAATTGGTAAACTCTGTAAGTCTTTTTACATTTACAGAAAAGGCATAAGGCAAATTGTGATGATTTAGATAAAGTTCCTTGGTATTCAATCAGCTCAATGGCACTGTAGCACATTTCCATGAAAGTTATAATATTTATGAATTAAATGGGTTGTAAAATACAAAGCCATCTTGATCTTTTTTTGCTTTTCTAGTTTTCTTGTTCAGTTTGATTTTTACCATGGTGCTTGTCATCTATCCTATCTATGTAAGATCTCAGTATTGGATTGTATTCTGCTTTCTTAATGTATTTTGCAGTAAAAACTTCATTACTTATAAGAAAAACACTATGTGTCCAAGATAAGGTGCTAGCAGATAAATTATTTACAGATCCAAAGTTTTCTCAAGAGGGTAGTGAGAAGGAAAGTGCTTCGATTACTGATATGCCCCCAGGTGGCAAGACGTGGTATTGCACCTATGCCACACTGCTGTTGCACCCACCGGTGGCGTGGGTGAGGATCGCAGCGTTATTTCTGCTCCTGCTGTCAGTAAGGATGAGCATCAGCTGTACGGGTAGCTTGTACCTTAGATATCTCTCCACAGTTATCTATGCGTATATCTGATTTGTAAGGAAGCTCTGCGTAACTGAAAGAAGCCAGATTACTACACAGGAAAAAAAAAAAAGTTGAGTTGTATAATAGCAGCTTAAAGACAGAGAATTTATTTAGTGAGACCTGTCAACTTTTGTTTAAAAAATAAAATTGTAACGTACTTTTACTTCCAAAAAGTTGTTGACCTTACTCAAATTGTGTCCCTTATTTCAGCAAAATCTGTTATGTTGTTTGCTGTCAATGACAACATTTTAGCCACAACTTTTCTCAGTAAGAGCCACACCAATTGCACTAGTATTTCAATTCAAATTTCCTATATCTAATTTGATTAGCTAATGAATGTCTACATGCAGCAGTGGAGTTGAGCTCAGCTGTGCTGCTTGAAACAGAATCTGTCCAAAGTATTAACGTTCCCCACGCAATTTCCCTCACTTTACAAGGGAAACAAAAATGTGCTCTGCATATCATCTAGGAAAAGTGCTATGTTACTTGATGCAGTAATATGCTGTGTAATTAAGTGACTTCACAGCTAAAGTGAAATTCATCCCTGTGCAGACAACTTTAGTGAAGTGTGAATGTGGTTGAAGAACTTCTTTCTAAGGAAGCTTACTTTTCTAAATGTTTTCTTGAAACCTGCTTTTATTCCCAGCTCTGGACTTTTAAAACATAGGTAATAACGTCATTAACGTCTAGTCCATGATGTGTTGCATATGTTTAGCTTCTGATGAGAATGGATACTTCTTGCTTTTCAAAAAAGCCCCTATGGTTCAAAAATTGACCATAGGTTTATACATAAGAAGAGCAGTGTCCTTTTTATCTTTTTTTACAACTTTTGTTAACATTATATGCTTCCTGGTAAAGTTTCTAAATTACCTGTAAACATTACTCCATTTCCTCTCTTTCCTTCTCTTCTCCCACCTTCAAATTAGGTAGTAAATTTTTAATTAAGCTTGCCTTGACATTTTAAGGACACTGAATATCTTTGTCATTTACACAACAGATAACAAAGTAATCCAATTTTCTGGCCTCCCACAAATTATCCCTTCAAAGAATACAGCTCTTGCTTCCTGTGTTTAAAATAAGCATTACCCTTAGCCTAGCAACCACTGTCAATTACTAATCTTTTATTATTGGCTCCAGGGAAAGATTAAAGGAAAAGCTGAAACATAGCTGACAGTTTGGTTATCGCATCTGGAGTAAATGAAAAGCATGGCCTGAATCCATCAGGGAAGATTAGGAAAATGTGAGAAAATTACTGATGTCCTTTTACACGTGTAAATTCAAACGCATTCAAAAATTGAGGTGTCTAACTTTTGACTGATCTCTTCTATTGCTTATTTCACTTAGGAGTAATGCAGTAGATGGCAAAGATAAAGAGGAAAATGTGTTCTCATCAGTGAAACAAATGTTGTAATGTTGCTTTACTGTGCGTCTCAGGAGAGATGGGAACACGCCAACAGTGCATAAACTGTTCCAACTCTTAGCCACACTTGACAACAGGAATGGTTTAAAGGAACGTTTGGTCTCTGTCCTTAACAAAATTGAAATATTAATAGTTAGTGAAAAAAGGAAAACTTAAACACTTTCCTTATAGGATCTGGTTAAAAGCTGTCATCTTTCGACAAAGATTTAATAAAATTGCATAGCTTATTATTAATAGGTGAAATGCAACTATTATTTCGGAATATGTTGAGGTCAAATTAACTTTCTAGGAATTAAATTGTAAGGGTTTTTTTTCAGGTTATGGCATAAATAGTATCTGATTTTGTGCCTGCATATCCTCTAATGTGATGGAACACTAATCTTGACGGGAATTTGGGTGCTATTGCAGCATTGGAAATAATCCTTTAAAAGGAATTGTTGCTCTGTAGAGTGTATAATATCTACGGATGCAACAGTGGATTAAAACCTAAATGCCTTCTTTTGGACTTCAGATCTTCTATCTTATCAAATTTATCTTATTCTCTTTAATGGACTGAATGGTAGGTTTACATCCTGCAATATATATCTAAAACCCCACAGTATGTAAAGCTGCTATTGAATGAACAAGGTAGTACTTTCAAAAAAAGAAAAAAATAAAGTAAAAAAAATTGTAGAGCAGGGCAAACACTGGTTTGCAGGAAAGCTGGTACCACTATGATGGAAATATTTTGAGAGACTGAGACATCAGGCAAATCTCAAAGCTTCAGATGACCCTTTATGGATTGCCTGAAATTTGAGCATCTGTTAACAATCAAGATTCAAGCATTAATCAAATACAGTAATTGAGCATTAGATTTAAAGTACCGCACACATATGATGCTGTCTTGTTGGCTATAGTCACTGGTGGTCCTTCATGTTGGAGGTGGAGGTGGCAGAGACCAGGCTTGAGAGCTCTTCTGCAGGGGAAGCCACAACTGAAGTGATGTCTTTGCTCTCTCCCAAGCTTCACTGTGCATCATTAGTGTTTCTATATAATTTTTTTCTGTGGATTAAGACCACTCTGGACCAATGGATTACATTTCCTCTTTGCAGACCAGTCTTCTGTGGCTTATCCAGAGAGGTGTTAACCTCTTGGGTGCCAAGCTATCTTGGCTGGGCTGGTGGAGTGTCACCTGGTGGTTGTTACCTGGTTAGCTGATACCTACCACTACCTTAATCTTACCGTTTTTACGCAAGCAAGCAGATAACACAAAACAGTTTGCTTCCTGTGGTCTTGTGCTATGTGTATATGCAACAGAGCCATGCATGCTGTACAAACAAGACCTCATGCTGGAAGACATTCTTATCCTGAGATCCTTGTAATATGAATATTAGGATGTGGAAGAGTGATTTTGAATTATGCAGAAACAAACAGAATACAACATAAATATATGTTTAATGAACAAATCTTTACAGAGGCTTTCAAGCACCTAGTTTACCCATTCACTACTATTTCCAATAAAAATAATGAATGTAATTATATGCATCAGGAAGCTTCAGGGCTTCATTTCTGTTCCTGGTTAAAGGTTTCCTTCAGTCTCTGTCATATCCTACGAAACCTGTCAGTATACTTAATTTCATTTGACTTTAATAGACAAAATGACAGCAACTTTTCTTTTTAACATCTTAATTCATGATTTAAAAAAATTGTTTTCTTGAGATGAAGCAAAGATCATATGATGTAAAAATGTTATTATCAATTAAGGTTGTAAGAACCTGAATGCTATGTTAAATGTTTCAAAAATAGGATGAATCGTTAATAAAGCTCTGTCTGGGTTTTGAGGTTGGAAAGCTAGAGGCAGTTATTCTGACTTTTGAAAAACTTGCATCTCAGCAGCACACTGTATGAAAGCATGCAGTCTTATGCTTTTGGGTTTTGTGATCCTGCCAGGGCTGTGGATATTCCGGCTGGGATGGGCAAAACCAAACCCACCAAACGAACACAGATAAATACAGAATCTTGAGCTACAAATAAGATGAAATTAGCTCGTTCGTTGCGTATAAATTTTAAGGGTAGTAGAATAGACTCCTTTTAATTCAAAATTGATGTGCATTAGATAATAATTTTAGGTTATCTCCCTATTTAAAAGTTTAAATGACATGATTTCAGTTACACTCACGAAGGGACATATTAATTCAATGGTGTGTCATCTTTCAGTCTAAGCATTGTAGCTGACTAGGAATGAAAACTGAATGGAAGAAACTTTGATCTTAACAGATTCAGAGTCAAGAAACTCCCCAAATGGATTTAGTCCCTTCATGAAAGCTTACCTTTCTGACTTCTTTTCAAGAACTTTAAGGAACTCTAAGATGATAATAAAATCTGGAGATTATATCTGTCAAAGATAAATGTATATCAGAAACCCTGAACAACCTCAGCTCAGAGGTTACTTTAACAGGCTTTAACATCAGAAGTCATTACTTTCTAAGCAGTTTCCAAATTCCATGAATTCATCATAAATCAAAGAATGCTCTATTTCAGTTATCTGTGATGATTAGGATTTCAGTAAATACCTATTCTTTGATGGGAGAGGTTGGGGTTTTTTTATTTTATGAACTTTTTTTTAAGTGTGCAGTTCATGCTTCTTAATTCTTTCAGAAACATCTCTATCTCACAGGGACACAGTAAACTCTTAAAACAGCATTCTACTATTTCTTGAAGTTTTCTAGTAGGCTAGTCTGAATTTCACAGAAAAGTAAAACTGCAAAACTTGTCTTTATTATCTTGAGGTCTCAGGAGGTCCTAATACAGGAACACTCACTGATGTTTCAGTTTTCTTGATCCTGACCCTAACATAAAGATGACAGACACAATACTTCAAAAGAACTGTACAATGGTGAGAAGAAATTGATTAACTTTGATATTAAGAATGGCCTATTCCTTTAAGGAAGCCTGTCAGACAAACGGAGTGAGTAAAAATACTAGGAATCAGAGACTCTTCTTTAGTCCTTGCGTTTTCAAAAAGAATATATGTATCTTGCATTCATTTCAGTCCAGGTTGCTGACTAGGGCTACCAAACTTACAGAAAACCAGGAATTACCATGCTAATAGTAATATGTTCCTTTTACTTTACAAACTTAGTTATGCATATCAACTTATATAAATTTCATAGTTAATCTTTTTAAAATTTGAATTTGTTTTCTTTCCCTAACTTTCAGTTTCACTACAGTATCATGTCCTATTCTAGGTTTAGTTATTAAATTCATATTATTAAAAAGAAAGCATAGTGTAACTTAAAGGAAGCAATACATGAAAAGTTTTAAAACAGCAACAATAAATCTTAATTATAGGTTAAAAAACAAACCTAATGAGAGATTTGAGGTTTATAAGTACTCTGTGACTAAACAATATGATTCTTGGAAATTCAGCGAAGTTTACATTTAAAACCAATTCCAAGCAGCAATGAGTAGTGTTGATATGAAAATATATATTAAAACGTAATAGGCATCTAAAATTTTATTTCTTACAAAGCAGAATTAGAATCACTGAAATCCTTAGAAAAGTGTAATTAGTTACTGAATGATACTGTGAAATTCCTTGAAGACAGTAAAATACTTTGACCTCAGATTATGGAAGAGAACATGTGCTCATGTAAATGGCAATATTTGCTGATACATTGTTTCTTACTTTTTTTATCAAGGCATACCATTTTCTCCTGATTCCGATAGAAAATCTTGCAAATATAATCTTCCCTTCTGGTCTTCCAAATCTTGTTTACTAACAAGATTTGGGGATCTTGTGGGATAAATTCACAGGAATATATAAAAGTCAGTTTTCTTCACATAATTTCAGTATGTGAACTGAAAAGGGATAAACAAATTTATTTGGTTTCTATTTATAAGAATCTCACTCCTTTCCTACTAAACATAGACCTCTCACTCTCATCTTTTAGAAAAGTGGACCAATTTGATCACACGTAAATGTGCACATTTGGAGCAGCCTCTTCTGTTGAATCTGCAACCCCCCAGTTTCTTTTTAATTCAAATTTTACTACATTTAACTGCATTGATAGTTAATTTTAGAAACCTTCTGGGAAGCCTTCCAAACTCTGCACTGCCTCTCTCTTAGACATGTTGAAGGTCTGAAAGTTGACAGAATAATGGTTTATTCACATCTCAGACTACTGATTCAAGGCAGTTCTTCAAGGGATGCAAACTGATCCCTGGCTGACTTTTATTGCAAAAGCACACATTTTGAAATGAGTTGATAATTAGGCACTCAGCTTTTATTTGCCAAGTTTAAATAATTACCCACAATTTATTTCTGTTAAAGATGACACCGGCACTTTAATTTATGAATTCCTTGCTTTAAAATGTTTCTGAATATTTTGCAATGTAAGATGATGAATACAAAAGCCACAATAGTTCTGCATTTTTTTTTTTTTTTCTCTGTCTTCCTGAATGTTTCTCTTTCCTGCTTCTGTCTTCCTAAAGGCTTGACTTCTTACTAGCTAGTGTCTGATGACTCCATCCTGAATGTTTCAGAGGCCAGACTCCCCCATTCTGTCTGGCTTTCTCCCAGCCTCCCCACCCTGCCTACTATTTCATGTTCAACCGTCGATGTTAAAATGGCTTTTCATCCCCTGCTGCAGTGCCAGAACCCTCAGCTGCACAGGTAATCCCCAAATACATTATTACAGGAGGATCAGTCAACTTCCATGGCACATGTAAAAGAAAGAAGGTCAAGAACTGGATCCTTCCTGTAGATTCCACCAAGACTGTCTACACTCCGTGGTTTCTAATTTTGTTAGGTTTGCCTGCACCAAAAAGTGTTGTACTTTCTTTATTAATATATGTTGTGCTGCTGTTCTTTGTACTGTTAATCTGGCCAAAACCAGTAGTCAAACCGCTGTGTTAGAAGCTTTGCTCATCTGAGGACTTTTTCCCCGTTGGGGAGCAGAAGGAAGGTTTATCTTGTCCTCCACCCCTCCACTCAGCAGCCTTTTGTCAGCGAGATTCTGTGAATTCTCTTTGAATCTCCAAGTTGTCCTCCAGGGTGGTTTATCATGAGAAGCTTGTCACCCAAACAGGAGCCGCTTAGTAACTCTCAGTCTTAGGGCCTCATACTCCCTGCCTGAAAGATCTTAAATACCCAAATTTCCTTTGGCTTAACTGAAACATTATATGACAGCTTTGCAAACAGAGTACATGGCTTTCATTCTCAAGGAAGGGAAAGAAAAGCTTCTGTTAAGAAACACCTATTTAAGTGGCTTTGTCTATGAATAAATGATATTTCTCAAAAAAGGAAAAGAAATATTTAATATTGTGCCTGAGGGAGTCATGTTTCTGTTTTCTACATTGTATATTTCTTCTCTGGGTCTGTACTTGCGGTTTTAAAGAGATCTCAGAAGCAGTGACATTAAAACAGAGGAGGTAGTGACCTAATTGAGAGATGTTAAGAGAAATAAAAGATAACATATTTCATTACTTATTCACCTCTGGTTTTGCTTTGCGTTACTTTCACATTTATTAAGGTTTACATTCAGGAAACCAATAAGTAAATAATAGTACGTACTCCGAGGAGAGAAAAGCAAGAGCAATTATAGCAAGATAGCTGGACAAGGAGGCAGAAAATTCAAAAATGAGAGGTAGGCGAAAAGAATATTATCTGTCATATGCTGAACTGTACACCAAGCCTATCAGTGTAATCCTGCTGCATTTTCTGTGAAAATACAGACAAATCTGAATATACTACAGAATCACCATGCCTTGTAATTACTGTCCCAGTGCAGTGACACTATATTCCACTTCCTATACTGTTTATTAAAAAGGACACTGGTTTTTCACTTTGATTTCTCTGTATATGAATGATACCTTTTTCCTGTGCTGCCATGACTTCAGCGAGCGCATTACTACACGTATGAAAGCATAGCTATGTCTTGCACTCAGAGTAGGGATGGCAGCTGGTTTGTGATCTTAGTCTGTGGGCTCAGTCTCATTTTAATCTGTGAAAAGTGAGGGAAGCTTTCATGATGCACTTGTTCTGAGACAGAAATCTGACAGAAAACCTGTTTCAGTCAGTCTTTGATTTCAAAACGATTTCAACCTTGTGTAAAATGGCCCTTTGCAAAACTGATTTACGTAGACGGAGCCTCACTGACCTGCTTCTGGAGGGTGCCTGGCCCGTGGAGGGATACAGACCTACGCGCTTGCTGGAGCGCCTTGTTCTGAACCACGGACAGGTAGGTCACTGCCAAGATATCAGAGCTATCAACAACTTGGTTTTTGTTTGCTTTCTGCGAAATCACCTTTGGAAAGTTCACAGACATCAGAAGAGGTGACAGTATAACTTGACCTATGCTGACAGAGGTTAGGAGTTGTACCAGATTTAATTCAAAACCAGCTGGGGTTACTAACTCACGCCGGTGAGTCCTGCCACTCAGTCTGTGCGTGTCTGCTGTCTTGGCACAGTGGTCTTGTGGAAGTCCTGCTGACAAACCTCTCGGCGAAGCATCTATCGGTGTGCATCACACCAACTGTTCACCTTCTGCAAATACTCCTCCAGAGGCTACCTTAAAATTCAAGTCTGGTAATTTTGTGATTAACATCTTCTGTTTCTTACAATTCTCTAATCAAAATATGTGTGTTATGTTCATTGAATATTTTGCATTCCTTTTTTTTTTCCCAGATATTTATTCTATATTCATAACCATCAAAGCATCATGTCCCTTCAAAGTAACTACTGTCAAAACTTCAACTACCTCTTTGCTGGTACTGACATTTTGTAGGGTAAGTGCTTTTAAAAATTCTTAACTCACTCGTAACTTCTTGTTCACATTCTGGAGAGCTTTATCTTTAGCGGGCCTTTTACCTGTTCAATAATTCCACTCAGAGTCTTTTCTGGTTCGTTTACTTCTGATACAAACTGGTGTCAAACAGTTGCTCATACTCAAAGAATATGGTACAGGTCATCTTCTTTCAGTGCCTTAATAGTGGTTAGCATAGGCCAACAGAGGTGTTTTCTGACATTAACACCAGTTTCAAATAACTAATTCCACAGAGTCTTCAGGATCTATACTGTCCTGCATATTTTGCAGAATAAATGCTGGGTATGTGTCTGAAATGTTTTTTGTTTGTTTGGTGCTTTCTTTTAGAAAGGCATTTAAACCAATTTCTGTATTAATGGTCAGGAAAGAAATGGACTGAGACCAGACATGCAATTAACATTTTTTATCTGACACCAGGGAAGAAACAAAACCAAAGCACCTTTCTCTCATCTTTAATAACAAATAAAATTGGGCAGGTATCTTAGAAGAAAAAGGATGAATATCCCATATCTATTACCCTTTTCAGCATGTTTCCTGCTAATTAATTACTGAAACACTCTTGGGAACTTTGACTGTGTAAATAATCATAAAATAAGCTGATTTAGTTTGGACAAAAAACAACTTCTGCTCCTATTTGTTATAGTAGCTGAAAAGGTTTTGGAGACTGATGGTATAGCTGTAAAAGTTTGAAAGATAGAAGGGTTGTCTCACATTCTATTTAAAGTTATGAATAAAACCAGCATAAAAATAAAATATACAACAGTTGCTGAAATACCTCATAGCCTAAAGTAAAGTTTAACAAACAAATCATAGAAATTGAAACTTTTTTCTCCTTTATCTTACTGAGGTAAGAATCTATATATGAACAGGACAGTACAGTCATAATAAATTAAGCTCGGGACATTGAGTCTTTTTCTGCAAAATGAACATGTAGTGTGGAATACTGACCACTGTTCACGCATATCTTAACTATCAGCTTTCAGCATCCCAACTTGCTTTAATCTCATTCTTTAGGCAAATAATATTCATGTGAGAGACTTTTAACTTGGATGAGTTATATTTGTTTCATAGTTGTTTTATTCTTTAACAGAATTAATTGAATATACAAGAGGGGTTTTTATATAAAAGATTAATAAAAATTCCACAGGGTAGTGGAATTAATATTTGTATCTTGCTGATGTAATTATAAAGGTTGTTTTGTTTATTTATAATTTGAGGATAGCTGTTGTAGTGGGCATTATTCAGAAAAAATGAAACATTCTGTAGAAGTTGTGCTACTGTTAACTAGTTACCTTGAAATTAAATGCTGCTTCAGTTATAAAATATTACCACAGAAAACCAAAGCAGATCACTAGATAATATGTGACTCCTGTGCTTTATGAGAACATTGTAGTCACAAAAAGAATATTATCTGTCATATGCTGAACTGTACACCAAGCCTACCAGTGTAATCCTGCTGCATAATTTTGCCTCAGGAGAGATGAAGAAGCTTCAAAATTAGCTACATCTCAGGGTTGGGGATCGAAAGAGCAAAAAACTCTGATCTATTTTGCCATGGAACCTGTTCATTATTTAACAGAAGTAGGTTTGAAAATTTATTCCATACAGTCTAAACCTTAGTAACCCTTTAATGAGAGGATTATACAGGTAGATATGAACAGTAGTGATGAGACTCCCTCTAGTAATGCTTTTTTAATGGAGAAGGAGACATAGGAAGCATCAAAGAAGTAGGAAGAACATTTCTGCACATGATTGACCTTGATTTTTTGGAAGCAGAAATTGATTTTCATACCTTTTCAAACTATACTAAGAACTCAAGCTCACAATTTCCTCCTCTCCATGTGATTAGAAATTGAACTGTTGTAAATTGTAAATTAAAAAAAAAAAAAAACCAAACACAAAACCCCCCCAAAACCCTTAGAGAAATTTCTCCATCCTGGTATCCTTTTTTTTGACATAAATTTGCCTGGCTTTCTTAAGAGCTAACTCTCAAGACTGTCACTGTGATATGCGATCAAAGTTACAGGCATTTTTCACAATATAGTTCAGAGGCTTTGTTTTTTGGTTCTTGTAAATCAACCTGCGAGCAACAATGGAGAGAAATTAATAGAATAGAATATCTCGAATTCAAGTGGCTTAGCAGAATTGTATTTTGAGTGGTTGTGTAACTGTCTATTTGAATTTAACCTTTCTCTTAAAAATTTAACTTGGAACATATCAGTAATGCTGCTTTTACTGATAAAATAAGCTGAGTGATAACAAATACTGTTTTCATAGGAAACAAATTCTGCACATTGGTGAATGAAGGGAAGGCAAGTAGTACGTGACTAAAACCTGATCATTCTACCATCCATACAGATGTAAATCCATTAGAATAGATTAAATTAAATGGAATTAATTTTCATGTATTTCAAACTGTACCTCCTAAGTATTGAAAAACTTGTGGTAGTGAATGGGAATTTCTATTTAGAAATTTATCTCATAAGAGCCATAACTAAGTTTAACATAAGTTAAAACTGCAGAGCAGATAAATTAATTATTTGTGCTGGTGTTCACTGTAGAAGAGTCTGGGGAGCTGAGTGTATACCCCTGCTTCCTTAGCACCTGAAAGTCTGGAGGGTTGCACATTTGTGGGGAAGAAAAAAAACAAAACCAACAACAACAAAAACCCCCAAACAACCAATCTTTACAAAGAAGTAGAGGAAGAGTCTAGACAACTACAACTATGTAAGCATATATTTAGAGAATATCATAAAGGATGGAATCACTTAATACCTGAACATGCACAGTTTACGTGGGAAGAGTAACATGGCTACATGGCTTTTATAAAAGTGAGGTTCTGTCTTGGCAGCTGCTTGGAGTTCTTTGAAGGTGTCAGAAAGCACACAGATAAAGGTGATCTGTTTTCTCTAAATTGCTACCATTTCCAAAAGGCTTTTGACAAAATCCATTGCAAAAGGCTTTAAGGAAACCAAAAAACCCCAATGAAATACAAGAGAATGTCCTGCCATAGATAACTGGCTAGAAGAAGGCTGGAGTAAATAGCCAGCTCTCAACTTAAGTGAGACCATAAGCACAGACTCATTCGGGTCTGCTCAGGAAATGTGGTGCTTGTAACCACAGAAAACAAAGGAGCCATGTATTCCACGGAGCTGTGTGTAAAAGTTGCTTCTGGAGTACTTGTGTCCAGCAATGTGACTGACGCTTATGTGGAGTAAACACGTAACATTTTCCATATATATTGCATGCAAGATGATATCCAATATCTTACTTGTTCTAAGAATATATTTGCTTAAATAATATATATAACAAAGATAAATTAAAAATAAAAATATCTACACAAACAATGTACATGTACATAATGTACATGAGCAGTTATTTTGCAGTTTATTGACTTTAAACTTTGCAGTGAAAGAAATATTCAGGTTTTAGTTTTTTTGATTACCATGCAAGGCCGATGGAGAGGATGTCCTTTATGAAGTGCACAGAAACAATAGTACAGTAGGTATGATGTGGATTTATGTTTCAGCTTGACAGCGTCATTTAATTAAAAAGTATATTTTCTTATATCTGTTAGGAAAAGTTGTGCACTACAAATATTTTATATATGTAGATTGAGCTGGTGTTTTCAATTGCTGCTTAAGCTTGCTTTTCAAATTCATTCCTGCTACCTATCAGGTAGGTATTGTTTTGAGGAGGAAATTCTGAGTGTATAGGAAAGGATGTATGTGATAGCCTCTTTAAGACAAGAGGCCACTGTTTAATTTAGTACAGGTAAGAAATCCAAATATTGTAGTGAATCTTAAGGAAATGAAATTCTGTGGGATACATTATAAATCTAACAGAGAGCTAAATTTAGAAGATTGTTGCCATTGCTGTGTGCTTGTTTGCATAGTTTAATATTGTGACAACACTACACAGAAACCTCATCAACCATGACTTTGTTTGAAATACGCCAGCTGTTTAATTGCCTATCATAACACAAAATGAGACCTTAGGAAATACAAAACGATATCTCATCTACCAAACTGTATTAAAAATTGCTGATTTTGTAAATATTATCATACGTTTTTAGAGACACGTGCTTGTAAGAAGTCAGTGGCATTACTATTTTTCTATATAAAAGGAGAGTGAAAACAAATACCATCTGAAGGAGGTAGCAAATTTTTTTTTGTAAAATTGACACATTTTGGTAGAAATTTCAAATTTTATTTTTATGAAATAGGAGTAACTGTAATTTAACCCACTGCAGTAAAATAGGTGTAGCCTATGAGAAGCTGTGCTGATGAATTTATTTCATGTTTGCAGTTTGCATTGGTGGTTGTAACGGTAGTCCAAAGGTAGAGCTCTCAGAGCAGTTTAATATTCAGAGCTTCCACCAAAATCAGATCTTATTTTCTGAGTTAGCAATTATGTTATGATATTATCAGGGGGTTTTTTGTTTGTTTGTTCATTTTTCCCCTCTATCATGACTGACAGATTTATAACATGACAGGTAGAGAAATTAGATACCAGAAAAACAGTGCTAAAAAACAGGCTATGAAAAAATCCAAAGCACTGTTTTACGTGGTTACAAAATTTTCTTTATATTAAATTTTATAAAAGTAAGTGTAGGAAGATTTTTGTGGCAGATGATTGGCTAATATTTTTGTTTGCCTTTAGTTTTTTACCTTTTATATTCTAGTTGGATCTTTACATACTCATTAAAATAAATTGCTGACAATTTGCAGTGTTCATATGTTTCAGTTCCCCCCCCAAAACCCCAACACTCATGTTGTGTTCTACTAGCTCACATCTCTGAGCTAAGATGGTGATCACCTGTTCTGATATGTAACCTGCTTTAATGCTTAAGATGCCAGGGGAAAGATGTATGCAAAAAATGGACAAATAACATACACAGTTCAAACAGACAACAAATGTGCCTGCAAAAAGACATCTGCAGAGCATCCAGAGGTCATTTAACTTTTACATACTAAGATGTATTAATAATAATGAGGAGAATAAACAACTTAAAAGATTATCATCTAACCCCAGGAGAAGGATTCATCTTTTTGAGGTCGTCTGAAAAGTTCGTACTTTTCATACCTGTGAATTCTAGGCAAGATTAATGAATTCATATTTTACAAGTCTTTTGCCCAATGGCAGAATTTGACTTTTTAATACCCAGTCTTTTTATAATTTCCTTAAATGGAGAGGAGGTAGGTGGGGGACAGGCAACAGTTCTTTGTGCTAGAGAAAGTGTGTCCATAATTGCTCCAAAGAAATGTAAGAGAGTTAAAGATGACAGCATATTAAGAATTAATTTCTACCTTTTAAAAAGTATTTTGAAGCACAGACAAGCTTGTACAGATAGTTTTTATTAGAGTTCCTGAGATAACATCTCCTTTTTAGTCTAAATACTCTGAATTATCACCTACAGTGTATGGTAAGAAATTACCACAAGAAAAAAATCTTTTGAAAATTTATCTTCCCATCTTTTCAGGTTCTACAATAAGAAAATTTAAAGGATAAGAGTAGTTTTCTCTGAAAATTACAAAGCCTTTTAAAAGATCTGGGAAAAAAAGACAATTTTTTGCTAATAAGTAGCTTTTCTTTAGTCTATCCAACAAAACACTTTAAAGGAAGTACTGGATCATGTTATATTACCATATGAGGTCACATACTGTTAATAATCTTTAATAAAGAAAATATAAAAATTTAAACTTTACAATTTAGAATTTATGCATTCACAGGCACATTACCAGCTAACAACAGAGAAGACAAAGTTATAAGATTCAAAGCTCTGTGACATTGTTTGTGATAAACATTTACATTTATGAAACTTGTTAAGCTGCTGTTCCCATATGTCATATTGTATTCTGAAAACTATTATGTATAAAACTAGCATATAAAAATTCTTTATAAGCAAAATCAAACTTGCTAGCAAGGTAAAAAGGGATTGTATGGTTTACAAAGAATATGGCTGAACCGAGGACCTGGGAGTACATCCTACATTTTCCTGACGTAGTTTCAGAGCGTGCCAATGTGTGCGTTTCCTCCGGGAGAAAATCAGGGTGTGTAACAGGGACAGAGCTGGACACAGCGTGCAATAGGTCCTGCAATCTGCACAGCAGCTTTCAAAACATGGTGTTTGGATCAGCTTTTCTTCTTAGGAAAGTAGAAACACAGGAACTGCTTGATGGGTGTTTGTCAACTTTCTTTGTGGTCCTGAAAGAGGGAAAGATATTTCACGTATGGAGACATAGGGGTATATGTGGCATCTGTAAAAACATATAAACTAATTATGTAGCAGACATACGCAGTGCAGGTGGAGAGATTTAAGTTTCAAATAAGTTATTTATACAAATCTCATTTACTGTTAATGGCAGTCGGGGCTTGCCTACATTTTCTGCCCTTGGTACTTTCTCTAATTAAGGGAAATGAAAGAGTTGAAATCGGGGATCTGTAATTGCTCTTTAGGTAAGGATTATTCATTGTCTTACTGAAAATGTGATATGGAGCACAGCACTGGCATGCCAAGAATGATTCTCAAGCAAAACCCAACCGCATTAAACATTTCTAAAGGCCCTGCACATGATTAACCTACCTCTGAACAGTAATATTCTTCATTTGCAGTATGATGTTAGTCAGGAATTGTTGCTACTTTCTTAATGACGTTTTAATAAAGCTTTTAAGCTGCTAAAATTACCTGAAAGTTTAGCTTTTTGCTGCTCAAAATATATGCAGCCCCTTTGACTTCAAAAAAGGTGGTAGATCATGTGAAAAGTGTGTATGTGCATGCATTTGTGTGCATCCTCAAGTAATAAATGAAGAAGAATGCAAAAATAGCATATTCTCAGTTTAGTTCAGCAGCTTAAAGGTAATTATCTTTATCAATAACTTGTAGTGCTGTTAAAAACACACCATTGTCGGACACCACAAGTACCCTTTTGTAAAATGAAAGGTAAACTGGTATGGAAGCAACAATAGTATTCTATGATGTTTGTGTATTGCTGACTTTGGAGCAAAACCAGCCTTTTTCAGACACATGATATATTTGCTTTCTAAAGTTGCTTGCATTGTCTGGGGATGAGGATTAAGGCTTAGACTTTTTATGTTTGATCTGTCTGTGTCCAGGAGGTATTATTTATATGGCATGGGATTTAGGACATGATTCACGTTTCCAGAAGGAATAAAATCATTTGTTTTCAGTAGGTAGGTTCAGTCTGTGAAGAGGCAGATTATAAAATTTTGATACAGTTCTGAAGAAAAAAAAAATGTATGTAAGAGCTTGTAGTTAGACTTGACAAGCTAATTAAATGCTGTCCAACTCTTAATTACTAGGGCTGTGGTAGAAAAGGAATGTACAAGTATTTTGTAAATCCGTATTTGACCAAGCAATTTTATTTTGAAGATAAGACATGTTTATCTTTTGTTTTTACTATTAGGAAGACCTTAAAAACAGAGCAAATTTTAGGAAAAATAAATCTATTAATATGTGAGATGGCAAAATTATGTATTTTTCTAATAAAAAGCTCTTCAAATAGAAAAGGATGGAAATCCCTCTTTCAAAGGTGAAATTCAAATTAAATGAGACTGGGTTAAAATGTTGAGTAGAGAGCAAAAATCTGAAACCTTTGGGCAGATAGTGGCCTCCATTGAAAACACTGGAAATTTTTCTGCAGTCATTAATGGGCTTGTTGGTGTAAACTGTCTGATTTCTATTAGCTGGACACAGACCAGGTTCAGCAGCCACCTCCATCCTTGCAAACCTAGTTCTAACCTAGTTAGAAATAGTTATCTGCCATCATTTTTTGTCTGAGGTGGAAGAGGAAATCAGAGAAAACACTTGTCCCCGTGCCACCTGGTAAAAGACAAGAATTACTAGATGATAGCAGGAACCCTGTTATGTAGTTTGATACCCGCTAGGAATAGGGAGTATTGCTTACAAAGAGAAGCATGCCTTACAAATGAATATTCAAAATGGAATTATGCTGATAAAGGAAATTAATGGGAGATTTTTGGAGCTGCTGCTGGTAGGTATTTGTTTTGCACAGGAAGGATTATGCAAGAACTTGAAAGGAGGTGTTTATCTAGATTTGTTTTTCATTAGTTTGACATATTTGTTGTCTGTGTGCATACACACAGAACTGCTGAACCAAGAATAATGGAGAATATGTGATTTTTCTTTGATGAATGTATACTTCTACTATAAATGTCATTACTGATTTGTAAATGTTATTTTGGGAATGTCCAGAAATATCTGCCAGTATCCAGAATTACAAAAGTAAAACTGGTAATTATTTGGATAGTTTATGTACACATTGTTGAACTATAAAAGCTAGGAAAAGTATTATGAAATAACAATGATAATAATGTTCACAGAAGAGAAGAATTCTTTCCACTAATGAAATCAAAAGAGGTCAAATATTTGAAGCAATGTAGTATAATGAAGTATGACTCAGTTAATCTTGGCGCTATTAAAAACTTAAAATATTAGAAAAATTCTATAAAATGAATTTATAGCCTTGCAGTAACATTCTTTTTATTCAGTACTCTTTCTCATTTATCAGGTTTCTGCTAATGGCCTTAGAGATTTAGAGAAAATAATCTGAGTGGTGTGCTTCCAAGGGAACTCAGTTAAGTCTGCCTTTTGGATTATTGTTTTGGGATCTGTATGATTTAAAATGAATAAAACCTCCCTGTATAGCAGTGATAAAGATTATACGGCTAGCACAGTATCTTTCAACATACAGCATTTAGGGGAATCTAAGAGTGCAAATTCCTCCACCATTTGACATGAAATGAAATAAGGATTTGGATCTGGTCGTAATGGAAAAAAATCAGCTTCTATAAAATTTTTAATAAAGAAAAGCACTTTGCACTCTTGCACGTACCCTAAATGAGTTACACTGGTTGTTTCTGTCAACATGACATGCTCGCATTTGTCCTAAGAAAATGAAAATATTTCAGTGAAAAAATACTTCTCGTTTTCATTTTCCAAATGTCACAGAAAAAGCCCCACTTGTTCAGTTTAGCTCTAAATTACTCTACCAATTAGTGACAGTTTTAGGTTGTAGCATCTTTGGAGATTAGTCTCCTGTCAACTAAATCAAAGCCACGAGAACAGACTGGCCAAGCAGTGGTTTGTTAAGGCAGCAACTAGACTGTACGGAAAATGAAATAAACAATGGAAAATCCACTATTCTTTATTGATCAGGTAGACACATAACTTAAATGACTTTCTTAATCTGAAAAATCTTGGGAATATGTAATGTTTGTATTTGGTACTACCTCCCTTGGTGTCATCCTTGGCTTTGTCTTCCTTAGATGCGA
Organism: Aquila chrysaetos chrysaetos; assembly: GCF_900496995.4. Taxonomy (NCBI): domain Eukaryota; kingdom Metazoa; phylum Chordata; class Aves; order Accipitriformes; family Accipitridae; genus Aquila; species Aquila chrysaetos. The sequence goes on along the minus strand of NC_044024.1, from coordinate 4,309,939 downwards.
TTTCTGCAATAAACTGTTCATTTGATGTTCCGTATACAACATGTTTTAGTAATATATTTCATTGCCAACATTTGCCCATACATTTAACTGCAACGTGCAACTTTTAAATGGTGACTATTCTGAGGATAACGAGTAACACCATCAGGAAGATTTGGGTTTTTTTTTCCTTAGGTTATTCATCAGAGGATATTATTACGTTTGTGCACTCTAATACTTATATAATTTCAAATATTTAACAAGTCACATGTTCTCTGGGCTGAGACAACTCAATCATTTTTTTCAGTATATTAAGAGAACTAAAAGCAATGAAATAAAAAATTCAGCAGTAACTTTAATCAATGTGGTTGTTGTTGTACAAGTATGCTTTACAAAGTCACTCCAGTATTTTGCTGTTTACATAAATGTTTCTATCCACTGTAAGTGTTGTAAACTATTCTCAGTAAATAACATTACTTTCGTTAGGTAACGTAACTAACAGCTTTCTTTTTGAAGTGCTTAGAGTGCTATTGTTTATGATACAAAGTAATTTCTAAATATATTTACAAACCACAAAGCAACTTGAAAGTTTGTTTTGATCTGTTTGAGGTTCTTATTCAAAACTGTGTGAAAATTATCATATATGACGGGTTCTTTGGCTACAATGACAATACATTATGGAAAAGCTTGAAATGCTATGAAAGGCTGTCTCATCATGTTTTTGTACTACAAAAGGCTCTCAATTCAAGCTTAGTCTCTGAAAGTTTGCCTCATCCTGTGCTTCAACAAATTAAAGCTTACCTTTTTTCCCCTGCAATTAGTTTATAATTCTTTAGGTATACAGCCTCTTGTAAAAGTATATAATCTAATTTCAAGCCTAGTTTCCTTCTAATTATCTGTTTATCAGCGATTGAGAATTTTTTTTCTCTTTGCTCACAAATTTTAGGCTCTCGGCAAAGGAACATCTGGTATTGAGAATGGAATGTATTAATTATATATTCTCTAATCTAATATATATTAACATTTAATTTTGCCTTATTTTAATAATAGTCAGAAAATAGTTTGATTTGAGACTGCTTTCAAAGTGTTCACTTTCCTTTTAAATAGTAGGTTTTGAAATGCATGGAAGTTTTATGTGTTTGTTTCTGTATCATAAATCAATTTCTTGATAGAAGCTATGACTAATTCTTTTTTTAGCAAGCCAGTCCTCTTGGTGTTAGCACGAAGGGCTTTACTTGATCCTTCTGATGGGCTACTTACAGTCACAGTGTTGCTGAATTCAAGAGGTGTGGGGTTTGGTTGGTTTTTTTTTTTTTAGTGTGTGTGATAGGCACTGTGTGCACAAAAATACAAAAATCCTTTGCAATATTTTCCAATTTTAGTGGAGAGTTGGAGTGCTCTATCCCCCCAGTTTTTAGTAAATTTTCCCACTAAAAGCAAGTCATTGAAGAGTTAAGTGACTGAATTTCATACAAGTCAGTTACAAATCTCTGAAGTACCAAATCCGAAAAATCATATCAGTTCTATCTGACAGATTCCCATTTTAAAAGAGAAAACAGAACCCAAAGCTAATCTCTGTTTTAACCTTTCCAGCTGTAAGGCAAGTGTATGAGAATTCAGGACTCAAACTGGCGCACAATAACTTTGGTAAATGGAATGACTAAGTAGAATTACCCACCTATGAACAAATGTGCTGGGTAATTTTTTTAAAACAAAAGTCTGTGGAGAAGAACTAAAAAAACCCAAACAACTTGCTAGACCAAGCAGAGCCTGTCATTCTGCATCCAAACCTACTGCTATGACTAAAAGGATTGTGAGGTGTACCAGGGAGGGGTATGTAAGATATATAAGATATAAGGTATATATAAGGTATATAAGATATAAGTGGGGGACAGAGCAATTTCAGCTGTAAGACAAATTTCTATACTGTTTCACATGTATATTAGAAAATACTAAGACAAAACAAAGAGGACTTGGAATTAAGTCCAACTTTCTGTGGAAGACAGAGTAGAATACATATATTCTTAAAAGCTGTGTTGGTCAAAATTTAGATGTCCATAGAACCTTTAGTGACATTAATTTTCTAATATGAAAATGAAACAATTTCACAATTTCATAGAACATAGTTTTGTTAAATGTTTTAGCTTCTTTTATCTAACACTAACAAAAGTTGTAGAATATTTCGAAAAACATTTTCCAAAGAATTTATTGGACAGTGATTCATGCATTCTGTGATGCTCTGTATATTTACAGAGTATGTATATATCTGCTTTATATAAGACACCTTACTTGTGAGGAAGAGTGTGTATAGAATCCAGGAATATAAGTGTCTTTGTATTAAACTGAATAATGGGAGAATGGTGAATATTTTTATAGGAAAGACTTCTTAAAAATATTAAGGGATGAACTTTGGATGACTCTGTAAATAAAAAATATAGGTTTGTAAGGGAAACTTTTTGTAAAGATAAAGTTGTTTCTCGCCTGCCAAATCTTCATTATTAGCTCTACTTTGGAAGAAGGGTGAAAAGTCTGTGCTCAAACTTTCCCTCCTTTCTTAGCCTTGGCAGCACTACAGCAAATTACTTGCTTCGTAATGTTTTTGAGAAATCATGTCAACCTTTTACGTGATTTTTAGAAGTAAATTCAACTCTGCTTTCGGGAAAGGAAAGAGGAAAAAATATAGTAAAAAATATGCAAATATGAAAAATACAATAGTGAAAATCATATCTAGGTAATCAGGTCCTCAAAAAGACAAGGCCCTGTAAAATCAGTTTTACTGAGTTAAGAAAAACTTGGTTCTAAATTCCCTGAGATTTCAGATCTTACCACTTTAATTTAGGGTTTTTTAGTGGCCACATCTAAAATTAAAATATCTTTTCTATTTTAGCATTAAACTCAATTAAATAGAGAGACTTACAGTTCAATGGGCCAATGTTTAAACAAGATCTGAATGTCAGTTAAAGTTACAGATTCTTTATCACATAGACTTCTTGGATTTTCTGCCATTATTCAATATATATCTTATAATCCATTATCCCAAATATTACCACCAAGATATTATTTTTAATATAACCTAAAATATTTGATTTTTTTTATTATTTTCAAGCATTAAAATAATTTAATTCATCTTTAATGGATATACTTGTAATTGTCAAAATCTTGGAGATCCTTTCCCCTCTGCCTTTGAAGCGCTCCCTGAAAAGCAAAGCACAAAGGCACACAAAAATTACCTGGACAACTAGTTATCACTTTTAGCAACGAATCTTTTCTGAATAGCAGTCTATTTCATGGTCTGCATGAACTGTAATGCTTTCAAGACCTGTTTTGGGGGAGAGGGGATGATGAAGGGGAGCACAGTTCGAGTGGTGCCTGAGCTAAAACAGGCCAGGTGATTTCAGTTTACTCAGAAATGTATTATCCGAGACAAAAATCATATTGGAAGAAAAATGGAGACTCTATGTTAATGTATTAAAATGGATGTACGGAAAGAGAAGAAACAAACAGAAATAGACTGCAGAAGCAAAGTGGGTGACACCAATTGTGATTTTCTATGCATTACTGAAATTTAATGTGCTGGTTCATATAGATGGAATATTAATGAAAATGAAAAGGAGTAACTCAAGGAGCCATGCAAAGGTGAGATTTGGAGAGGTAGTTTTATGTCAAAGGAGTCTTGGTTTCTTGCATGCAAAATGAAACTCCAGGGAACATAGCAGTGAAATCTTCGGGAAGTGGAAAATAATGCATGGGAAAAAAGCTGGGTTATCATTTACCTCTGACTGCTAGTGCTGAAGGACACAGAAAATGAAATTAGAAGAGGTATCTGAAAATCTACGAAGTTATGCTTAGAACTGACCTTGTAAAAATAACTAAGATCAAAGGAGGGACTAATACAGAAAAAAAATTAATACTCATTTCTCAAATTCCAGATTATGTGCATCCTTTGGGTATTAAGGAAATTAGCTGGAAATACTCTGCTGTACAACTGAGAATTTCTTTATGAAAAGTCATGTTTAACTGGGAAGGTAAGCAAATATTAGAACAAAGCAAATGAAGTGACAATTTTCAGAGGACAGAAGAGTGAACCTGGTAATTAAAGATAATTAATTTTAAAAGACCAAGGCTTAGTTCACAAAAGGCATTTAAAGTACAATTGGGGCAGAATATAGGCATTTTATGTCAAGAAGTGTAATCCTTCCGATTTCTGCCTGAATGTGAAGAGACAACAATCAGCTAGTGCTTCCAAGTGCTCCAGGAAGATTGATCTAAATTCTGGTCTCTTTTCACACACAAGATTGCTACTACTGTGTCACAGCTTAGCCTCTATTTCACATCTTGCCCTAGGTGAGATCTTCTGCCTAGTTATTCCAGGTCCCTACTGTCCGAAAGGAATGACCAGCTATGCTCAGACCATACCTGCTACCCAGAGTCCCTTGTCCCCTGCATCGCATGAAATACAGATCTCTGGATGACCATAGTGTCACAATTCCTAAAAGAATTCAACATACTCTGGGTATAGGGAGAAGAAAGATTATAGGCAGAAAATTGCATAGAAGATCCTGAGAAAAGCATGTTGTTATTTTTCCCTAGGGAAACTGGTCAGGCTGAAAGGGTTCAGATGATTCAGTGGTTTCAAAAGGATTGAGCCCAAATAGTAGGATAAGTAAAGGGGCATGGAGTACAGTAAAATTGATTGGGTTGGTTGTGGTAACCAGACAGTGAAGTGAAAGGAAAACCATAATCAGCCAGACAGGTGAGGGCATCCTCAACTAAGTAATCAAACCCAACAGACAGTAAACCGAGTAAGTTAATGTTCAGAGTCACAGACATCTGTTTTGGTTGCTCTACATGCTTCTTAGTAATGATGAATGTGAATACAAGAATGAAAATTATGCATATGTTCTTGTGATTTTGACAGCAGCAACTTCTACATTAGCTCTTGACTGAAATGACTGATTTTCCCTGTGAGAAAACTTGCCTATGTGCCCGGGTTTCAGAGTTGTCATGTATGACACACAGTTATTCCCTGGGCTATTGAAGGGTGAGCAACCAGTAGAGCCAGGATTCCTCACTTCCGAAGGGCCTTCTCCACTGATTATCAGAAATAATTATCATACGCTGCCTAACTGTGATTTCTGAAATCTTCACTTTCTTGTGTCATAATTTCAATAGGAAGATTTTTAGGATAGTATAAAGTACTCTCTAGAACAGCTAGAAATTATTTAAATCAGATTTGAACCTGCCTACTGTATCTAATGTGTTTTGACTACAACACTTCTATATAGAAAGAGAAAATACCATTATCATATCTAGATTTTTAAGGTATATTACCATACGCATTCTTTCTAAATAAAGAGATAAGCAATTACTCTAGTGCTGGTTATAAATTCTGACAGGAGGCAGAGAACTCCTTGAAGACCTGAGCTTAGTGTGTAAGCCTCAAGAGTACAGATCTGCTTTCCTTTAAAGTTCACCATTTGTTTTTTTCCTAGTCAATACACCAGAAGCTGTGAATACCATTCTGAGGTATATAACCCCTCTAGACATGACATACCAAATACAGTCATTTACATTGAGGATGCGGATTTCAGTGAGAAATGTAAAAGCTAAGTGTTATGATAGCAGTAAAAAATACCATATGTTAAATTCCAGTTAAGTTGTGGTCGAAGTCAAGACTTCTCTCTGTCACCGTGATTCTGCGGTTAACCTAAGAGTAATGAAGACCTTTAATTGTGTAATAACTTTCACTTTCATTGTAATTTTACTCTGAATGCAGCTTGCATTTTCACTAACAAATTGTGAATAGCAAACAGTAGCTGTCAAGCAAACGGCATCAGACAAAAGCACATGAATCAAGCCTTGAACCAACCTGGCAAGAGATGTCTGAGAGTATAATTTCAATATACCAGATTTGCATACTCAGGACCTAAAATGTCCTGTCTATATGGATGTGTGATGAAAAGCTGACAAAAGTGCCTGAAGTATATTCAAATTTCTGCATTTCAGGAGCAAAAGAACAAACTGGTTACAGTGTATGAACAAGGTTCAGAGTATGGAGATTGAGTGAAATGTCATTCATGAACTCGGATAAAACTGAGGTTATTTATTTTCTGAATCATAAATGATGGCATGATTTCTTGGAATTACTCATAAAAAGTAGTGTAAAAGAGTATAGACTGCAAAATTATGTATCATTCACGTAAATTTTCCAAAATTTATATTCAGGTCATAAAGTACAATGACAGAATAAAATATAATAGCAGTAAATATCAGAGATGTTTGTTAGACCTTCTCGATAATTAGAGAATGTATTCCCATGAGAGTAGAATTACTGTAATGTATGCTAGCAGGATGTTTGAAAACAACCCTCTTAATAAATGGAGTTGACAGAAAATACACTGCAAAAGGATTATTGGCAAAGGCATGTAAAGTAAGAGATTTGGCAGGAACTTTAAGAACACAAATATGCATCACTCAAGGGAGAAGATTTCTATCCAGGGAACAAGCTGTCTTTGTAAACAGGATTATACCCATAACAAGCATCTAGAAAGCATATAAGAATTCCGTCAAAGAAAAATTGTATCCAACAGAAATAAGGCATATCAGGAATATTTCAATGACAGTTACTTCAGGTTGTTACTCTAAATAGTTAAAATTGTAAAATCAGTTTTATTACTTTTTACATTTAATTGTTTATTTAATTATTACATTAAGCAGTCACTTTGCTTTTCTATCCCCATAACAGATGTTCATTATAAAAACTGAATACATTAAGATGATTACATTATTCAAACTCTTTGATAATTCATTTGTATTAAAAACATAAGACTCTGTTGACATTTCCCTAGGGTACATTTGGTGAGGTTAAGCAGGATAAATGTCACAGTTAGTAATGCTGTTAAGATAAAAACCTTGCAAAGGAACTACATATTATTTCTCTGCTTTATGGTCCTTAACAGCAACTTTTAGAGCTATATTTCCTTTTTAAATGATGCATTATACCTTGAAAAGTAAAATAAAAGGACCTGAAATTATGATTCTTGCTCATTTCATCAAGAATAAATGAATAGAGGAGAAGAAATCTTAAAGAAGTGTGCACGATTTTTTTAAAAAGTTTTGAAATAAAAATAATATACTATATATAATTATAATGGCCCTGGTGAGATGTGGTATGGAAGAACGTATCTTAGAAAGAATGCAAGATGTGTATTAATTCTAATGTAAATGCTTCGAAATAGGAAGTGAATGATAAAATCACTAAGATTCAAAGAGGAATCTCAAATACAGTACAGACTTCCATATTTTAGAAATGTCTGATTAAATAGCGTGATGTAGCTGGACATGGAGAAAAAATTAGGTTGGGATGACCTGTAGAGGTCCCTCATTTCAGCCTCCTTCTCAACCCAGTGTTAAATACCAAGATCAATTTAAATAAAGGTATGCCCATTCAATTTTTATTAATATAATTTTACAAGTAAAGTCAGGTTGCTCATGCCCTTCTCCAGGCAAGTTTTGAAAAAGAACTGATAACGCCCACAGACTCTCAAGGCCAGTGGTCTGATGCTTCCCTTTTCCCTTGTATCCAGCCCAAATGTCCGTTGTAGAGACCTGTGATTGTCACCTCTTGGTTTGCATTGTGTGTCTCTGGCCGGTGTCTCCTTCTGCCTTCTCTAAGGCTCTTTATTCGGTGGCCGATTGCTGGTGGATCTCCCTGGCTTAGCCTTCTCATCCTGGAATAAACGAGGCCAATTAAAGCCCTCGGGCTCACCTCACCACAGGTCCCTGAGCTGAACCCCTTCCACGGCACTTTGCTGGACTCTTCAGTTTGGACCATCTCTTTTGGACTGGGGGCCCAGAACAGGACACGCTGAATACTGGGCGGCATTTGCTTCCCCCGACTTGCCAGCTAGAGTATGGTAGTGCCAGTCAGTCTTCTCAAATATTAACTTAGTTTATACCTTTTCATTAATCTAAAGGCTGTTGCTCAAACTTCAGTGAAATGTGGTCATTGTAACAGTTAATTGTTTATGTTTCAGGTACTGAAAGTTTTTCTTCAGTCTTTAGTCAAACACATTAAAAAGGTAAGTAAGTATATCTTATTGAAGAATAAATTTCAACAACTCCAACTGGCAATAAGATTAGGTAGATGTAAATGAATATAAAAGGTTTTGCTTTTTTTAATTCAGCAAAATTAACAAGAAGCTGCTTAATAATACAAGTTAATTTCATATTGCTCAGCTAGTTACAAAGGGGTTTTGGTTTGGCTTTGTTTTGGGTTTGTATCTGGGTCATACTTAATATCTGAATAGAACATTAATTATAAATATTACTGATTATCAGACAAGTGACAATTTTGCAGTTGTCTTTAATTGCAATATCTTTGCCTACACTCAGGTTAAACAAAATTGGTCCTGATAAAAATTTTATTGTTAATTAAAAATACTCATAATACATTAATTTGTGAAAAGAGCGCCACAATTTCACAATAAAAATGATCAACCAGTTAAGAACTCAGAAAAAGAAATACAGAGTAGTTGAATACTAGATGACCTCTGGAGATCATCTAGTCCAACACCCCTGCTCGAAAAGCAATCACCTAGAGCAGGTTGTATATCTTCAGGGATGGCCACTCCACAAGCTCTCTGGGCAACCTGTTGCCATGTTTGACCACCCTCACTGGAAAAAAAAAAAAAAAAAAGCTTTTTCTTATGTGCAATTTCCTATGTTTCAGTTTGTGCCCATTGCCTCTTGTCGTGTCACTGGATACCACTGGGAAGGGTCTGGCTCCGTTGTCTTTACCACCCTCATCAGGTGTTTATACACGTTTGTATGATCCCCCAGGGCCTTGGCTCCTTGAGGCTGAACAGTTCCAGCTCTCTTAACCTCTCCTTGTATCAGAGATGCTCCATCTCTCCAGTCCCTTAATCACTTCATGGCCCTATGATGGACTCTCTCCAGTATGTCTGCCTCTCTCTCTGACTGGGGAGCCCACAACTGCGGGCAGCACTCCAATAGAGACTAACATAAGGTTAAACAATTTTCATCTTTTTTTTTTTTTTTTCAGAGTTATAATAATACAATTTAAAGGTACTGATTTTTTCTGCTTTATAATATGCTAGATGACATTTTGCACACAGTACTGGCTGAAAAGTGATTCTGTGAGATTAATCAAAGTCTTGTAAACAATAAAGTTTAAACTGAAGAGGAAACTCCATTTAGAGAGGAGTTGCCAGTTACCAACTGTCAAAATGGAAGTGTAAACTAAATGGAGTTACCTTGAGCCCTGTTATTCGATATCATCATACATGATTGGAAGATAGAGAAGGGAGTAGACATACTCATTTTGTGCATGACATAATGCTGGAAGAAACCACAAGTCAGGGTTGTAATTCAAAATGCACTTGCTGTAATCTGTTAAAAGGGGTAGGTCAAGAATAGTTGTTTAGATGGCAGTTCTTTGGGTGGGAGAGTCTGAGGACTGCTTATGACTTGCAAGCTAAACACAATCAATTATGGCACATTATTACCAGCAAGGCAACCTGTACTGTGACACATAAGAATACAAATTTGTGTTTTACTGGATGCATGAAGTGCATGTGGTGCACTCAGCTGTCACAGGGGCTCAGCTGGAGGTCTTTGTCCAGATTTGACACTCCAAGAGTCATGTGGGTGAGTCATACGAAAATAGAAGGATGGTAAGAGACACAACAGAAGGAAAGATTAAAGGAGCTGTGATTATTCAGGCTAAAGAGGATAAGAAGCAGCAGGAATGTGATAAGAGTCTTCAAATGGAAAAAATAAAGTTGGATGGTTTTTTCTAAGAGAAAAGAAGTTGTTTCCCATGTTTATCCTGCACAGATAAATAATAATAGGGCTTAATTGCAGTAAGAGACATTCCGATTTGATATGAAGAAATGTTTGTTAGTGGTAAAGCTGATGAAGCATTGGTATAGTCTGCTGACCATTTCTGGCAACTTTTAGGAAAAGGTTAGGCAAACATTTGTAACAGAGTTGATCTACAGGGAAGGGACGAGAGGACCTTTGAAAGTCCCTTTGAGCTCTATGATTTTTCTCATTTACAGGTGCCACCATACAGAGTTACAAAGTCAGACAAAGGAATCAACTGTTAAAAGTAATGGATAAAAGAAAAATAAGGTGCCTGTCTCTTTCTGTGACGTACCCTTCTCTGTTCAAGTCAAGAATATCAGTCTCATGTTTGATTCATGCTGTTTGGGTTGTCAGTGTTATTCTTTGTCTTATCTGAACATTTGCTTTTATTTTCAAACCTATCTAATATGTCAAAGGTCTGAGGCTATTATCTAAAAAGGCACAAACAAACTGCAGATGTTGCTGAATGTCTGATATATTTCTATATCTCAGTATTGTTTATGTCAAAACCCCCATCCTAAGATGCTTGTTTCTTCTAAATTATTTTGAAAAGCTAATTGGAACCGTGAACTCCAGCCTTCAGATTCATAGACCATCAGTATCAATATTAATTCCGTGAACAAACAGGAGTTTTGATACTTGTTGATACTTGCCTAAGGTACTAGTAGGCCATTTTCTGGCAAATCCTTGAGTTGAATTATTTTTCAACTATAAACACACAATGACAGAAGATTTTAAAATAACTACCACATCTGAATGGCAGATAGGGATAACTTGTATTTGGAAAGCAGTCTAATATAGAGGTGGTCAATCAAAATGAACAAAGGACCCCATATTCTGATTAAGCGCACTGCTATTCTGCCAACTGTCACTGCCATGCACTACGATTTTTTAAACTCTACTACTTATTCACCAATAAGCTTTCAGTAAGGTCTAATAAGCTTCTATTGGACAAGCAAATCCAGAGAGAGGATCTTTATATTTTTAGAATTTTTGCTAAGCTGTTTTGATAATAATTCCATATTGTCTCTACTGAAGTATGGAAATAAGAGAATTTTATTTCATCCATCAGGAATGTTTTTTTTTTTTAAAAAAATATAAATTAGAAATTAATAAATGACAAAATTAACTTGTATTTATGAAAGACATCGGTATCTTCCATTTCTCTAATACTAATGACTCCATTCTGGAAATTTCATATTGACCAGGAAATCACAAGACCCCTGTTTTTACTGAGGGTGATAACCGATTTCAACTCATACCTAATATTTCAGCTTTTGATTTTGGCTTTAAATTTAGTTACTTAAAATTTAACAAAAACTTTAATGTAGTTTCATTTTCTGAGTAGTTTCTAGGCAATATGTGGTGCAAGGATTAGAAGATTCATGTAGCAATCCAGCTAGACCATCCACCAAGAATAAGAGGTATACCTGACCTGCTTTATTTCGGTTTTGTTACATAATTTATAACTTTCCAATTTAGAATAAAACATGCCACTAAAAAGGAAAAATTTGTTTCCTAGTAAATTTAAGAACCAACTTACTTAAAAATGCTTCTCTGTTATGTTTTCTTTACCCATCTAAGTTTTTGAGGTATTTGGCAAATAAAACTCGGTTATTATGAAATCAATTTTATAGGACTTGATTCTCTTCTTCCCATGTGTGAGAAAGCATTGGTATTTGTAATCCCACATTTCATTACATTCTGCAAGTTAACATGTTAGAGAAGGAAAATGTGTTGTAGAAGCCTTGAAATCCAGGAAACAAAAACTATTGCTTCACAAGCTGAAGTGCGAAATGGCTGTATAGTTAAAACAGGTGTTTGTCATTCATTGGAAATTATGCCAGGCCACATTGTTAATAACTATGATTTTCTTAGTGTACAAAAAACATTTTACAGTTTTAAATTCTGGAAACAAAACTAGGGAGTAGTTTTATTTGTATCTTATTTTGATTTTTTTTAAAGGTGGGGAAGTTGACCATGTCAGATTGCTTGATAGAATTATTTAACCTGGAAGATAATAGCTATTATTACATTTTCCTATCTTTGGTAGCATGTTTTAAACAAAGGGAAGCATACCGAGCATTGCTGTGAAGTAATATAAGGAGTTATTGCACAAATAACTCCTATAAATAAGGCAGCATTTTGTTCTGTGTGTCAATCTGTGTGTCTTAAGCACCTTGGTTTGAACATTTTGACCATGTCTCTCCAGGGAAATTATGATTGTGGCCCTTGAGTGTTGGATTTCAGTTGGCTGCCTATGAACTTTGGAAAATGTTACCCTTATTTTATCACTTTCTTTTTAAATCAGTCTCATCAATAAAAATAGACTAGCACTATTTTTAGGACTGATAGGATTTTAACTTTCATATTTACATATAAACTCTAGAGATGTACAGGAAAATTACTAGAAGTAAGGGATTGATGACAAAGTTAGCTTGATAAGAAATTTCCTGTCTCGGCGGACATGAAAGTACTTTGGATGAAAGAAGCTATGATAAACACATTGTCTAAACACATTCCGTCATCAGGAAGAGGTTGTATTAATGACATTACCAATCTTGCTACTGTATAAGAGAATGGGAAAACAAAAGGATGGTTGCATTTAATTAATTTATTGCAGGACATGGATAACAGGACTGCGGCCTATTTCAATTTCTGAGATTACTTTTGCTACATGAATACATGAAATCCTAATGTATATATACCGCTGGAAACTACTGTGGGTCCACATACTTTCTCATAAATTAGCAATTTGTACTTTTAAAAGTGCTACTTATGAATTTCAGTTAAAATACACTGGTAATATAAAACCAAATTGTTTTCTGCAGTTAAAAATGCACTTCACAGATATTTGAGTTTCGTTCCTGCTCTATCAGTTTTGGAAATGAACTTCTCTTTTGTGTTTAGAGCATGCAGATGCTCAGGGATACTGGGCAAACCAAATGCAGTGCACAGTTAGCATAGGAACAAACCTGTGATAAAAAAACTGAGGTAATCTCTCACACATATGACTATTTCAAGGATATGGGGAATGCTTTAAGGACTATTGTGACATTTTCAGATACTTTAAATGAAAAATACTTGACAAAATCTGTAGTAACCATGATCAGTAGCAAAGAACTAAGTAATTTAGGTCAGAGAAAGTGATCACTGGGAAACAACTGTAGCATCTGTTCTTATAAAAATAGCGTATAATAATTCAGACTAGGAGGAACAACTTAGTTTTGTTATGAGAAACTCATTGATATTGGGGAAAAAAAGTAGTTCATTGTTTTTCATTGGTAAAGCTTTCTCTATAGGAAGTTTTAAAAACAAGACACTGTTGATGACATTAAATTGTCAAAAAAGCATGAAAGAGTTTTCAGAAAAAAGCAAGAAATTTTACTCATTACGCTTACATTTGCTAAAAAGTGTCTTAAAAATTTTAAATTATTAAGTCAAAATCTGGTGGGTTTTTTTTTTCTCTTATGCCAGTGTGGAATTTGACTGCTTATAAATTAATAAGTAACTTGAAAAACTACCTTTAGTTTCAATTGTTTTTACAAATGTAAGACTTTTTTAAACTATGAAATTCTGTATTCTGTATATTAAATCTTAACAACCTGCTGTGCAAACACACATATTGTGATTGGTGCACTCTTAAAATGGATTTTTTTTTTATTTTTTTTTTTTAGAATGAATTCTTCTATTTCATATTGTGAAATGAGACCTGGGATTTACTTTATTTCAGAAAGGTAATAACTGTGTAAGATAGATGATTTGCCAATGGTAGGGTCTAATATTAAGAAATGTTCTGTTCTTCAAAGCCAAAGAAGCTGGTGATGTGTTTAAACGGCCTACAATAAAATAGCTCTGAAAGACTGACTGTATTTTAATTACACCGAGATACAGGATTTTGCCAAAATTATCCTTTAAAATACCTATATAGTGTAGATGATTGGTTTATAGATTTGCAAAAAAGTGTTTCAAGATATTCTAAGACTTCTCATAGCATTTTTCAGTGTGAACTCTAAATCTCTCTTGAAGGAAATCAGTGTTTGAAGAAAAGAAGATTTACAGAAGACTTAATGATATTTTAGGAGTTAAATCTACATTGTAAATACAGACATGTTGTCATCTGGGGGTGGGGGGAGTTTAATCCATGATGGGATTTACAGTTCAACGAGTTGCACAACAATGAATTACAGAGGAGACTAGTTTCTTATTCTCCTCAATCTTTTGTTTCACCAAATAGAGAAATACTTAACTTTGGAAGGAAGAAGGGGAGAAGGTCATATCCGCCTAGCCAGCGAAGCCTGCAAGTCAAGTAAGGATTTTCACTCCAGCTAAAGAATAGTTTATTAAAAATATTTCTTCACATAAAAATATTTGCCTGTAATGGTGGGAAAGGAGGTACAGAGTATATCAAAGGCTTGGGTTATAGGGGTTTATCATTTGTGTTGAATACACAAAGTTGTTCTGATTCCAGGGAAGTGGTGGTGTCACCATCCCTGGAGGCATTCAAAAACCACGTAGACAAGGCACTTCAGGACATGGTTTAGTGGGCATGGTTGATGGTTGGACTCCATGATCTTAAAGGTCTTTTCCAAACTAAAAATTTCTATGATTCTATGATTAAGTCTGATTTCAGTGGAGTTGTGTAATCATTAACATGATTACATTATCAGCTTGTTAAGTAACTGTTGTGGAAATGCCGAAAGGAGAGCATGTTACAGACTATTTTAAAAACCTTAGCAACTTGCAGAAAATCTTCCATATAAAGAATGTCCTTCCAAGCAATAAGCTACTAGTGCAACTCTTTATTGTTTTTCTTCCACTTTGTAGCAAATTTTCAAAAAGTTAACAGAAGTCTGTAAAAACATCTCAAGCATCACGAATCTAGAAGATTTTCGGTATAGATTTTAAAAAATGAGGGAGAGGGAACAAGTAGATGTACACGATAAAGAATCACTCATGAAAAGATAGGACTCCTAGAGCATCTGGGGTGACATGGTGATGCGTTAACTCAGTCTCCCTCCACAGATTTCCGTTCCTGTAACATTGTCCAGTAGTGTGTGCAGAAGTGAGAGCTTCTTTTTGTCCTGCATAGGTGTCCGTGCCAGATCCGGAGCCTGTGTTCCCGTTCCGCATGGAGATGGGGATCCTCCCGTTCAGAGGGACCTGAGCATTGCCCTTTGGTTGCCCTTTTCTAGTGCATGCTACCTGTGGAAATTGAATGAGTCTTATTGCCATGTTACTTCATTGTGGTTGCACTCCACGTGCCAAAAATTAACAGTATTAATGATCCATGCCAAGTCCCTAATTTCCTAGTTTCAAGTTCATTCTGCTGTACAGGCTGCTTTATTCTATAGCTAGGTTGTAGATCATTAGTAGATACCTTACTGTCAAGTAGGAAGTTTTGCAGATTATTTTAATTACAGAATGAGCCTTCATAATAAGTGAAATGAACATTACCTTTTAAATATACTTCTGCTTGGTTGTTGTTAATAATGATGGTGGATGGAAAGAAGAAAGCATTTCACAATGTGCACTACACAGCTTTTTATCAAAACCCTGCAGCAAAGAGGCAAACCTGTCCAGTAGAATCTTTGGTATGTAGATTGGATGGCATAGTAGGTCACAGCTGAGGGAAAAAAAAGCAACGCTAGCTACTCAAATCCCCCAACCCTACATATATCTTGAGTTTTGCAGGTTGTTTAATTTTAAATCTTCTTTCAGCATAAGAGAGCTAAGAGTTTATCACTAACTTCTGCCTCTCTTAATAATTCATCTGCATTACAGTTGCATAGGCTTAATTAGCTGCTTCTGCTTCGGTTTTCTCATGTCATGTTGTCTTTTTCATTAGATCTCTCTTCTTCATTTGTGTTAGATGTTTGCACATTTCCTAGCTTTAAGCAATGTGGGCTATAATTGGGATCTAAAGTTGGAACACGTCTTCAGTTACCGTTTTGTTAATTCCTTTTATTTTCGTGTCAAACCCGTGTGTTATCATGTATTGCCAATGAAGTGAAAGAGAAGTCAAAGGTAATCCACGTTGGCTTTTTTGCTTCTAGCAAAGGTTTGTGTCTTTAGACTTGTTTTCTGTTATAAATGTTCTATGAAAGTATCCATACTATTTTCATTTTCTTTTTTTCATAGAGGCTGTGCACAAGCATGTTACAGAATGCTGGAGGCATTTAAGCTTGTAAAATCAAATGTATCAATGATGTAGTTTTCTCAAATTCCCTGCAACTCTTTTATCGCTCTTTTTCCTTCACATATAAATTTTTTATTTTTTTTTAATATAATAATAAGCTGGGACTGAATTAGTGTGAACAACTGAGTTGAAACACTGCTAAAGTTGTTAAGTTAAAAGGGGAAAAAGGAGAAAATAGAAGGCAGAAGTAGCAGACTGGAAGCTGGAGAACATGATTGAAAACAGGAAGGGCAGTCCCAGCATACAGATAGTTTATCAGACGTATGGAACAGGCTTTGTTTTTCCATGTGATATTTGGAATGACTATGGGGACACATCATGCTTTGTTTCTGGACAGTGATATTTTGGGGTGAAAAGTTGCGGAGACAGCAGTCTTCTGCAAAGCTCTGGTCTTAAGGTGCTGAAACTCTGGAAGATTTAAATAAAAGTAGTAATAGACAACACACTGCTGTTGCATAACTTAATGGCAAATTAACATTCTACTTTGAAATGATTGGTTTCATCAGCTTTTCAGGTAAGATCTGGGCTCCTGTATTTTTGAAGTTGAAGGTAGCTATGGGTGATTATTCTGCCGATCTATAAATCAAGCAACTTGTGGAAGTAAACTAGAAAAATTTTAATAACCTTGTTCCTCATCTCTTCTGTGTCATTTTTCATACTAAAAAAAAAAAAAAAAGTCTTTAAAAAACTTCTCTGTAAGCCATCTGATATCTTTAGGATTTGAACACAGTTCTGTCACAGTGACAAATACTTGGCTTCCAAAAATTTTTATTTTCATTGTGCAAATATGTGTGTTTTCAGCATAATACAAGGCAGATTTTGGATGTGTACTGCCGTGAATTTACCCAGGTAGAGTGAACTTTATATGTTTACCGCTTGCTTATTGAGTTCAAACATGTGATTGATTGGACTGTAACAGATTTTGTCTGTGATAAAGCCACTGAAGTTAACTTAGCTGAAGATAAAAAGTTAACTTAGAGTTATTAAATTCTATTTCTCTGACTACTTTTGCTGCTCATGGCATGTTTTAAACATTAATTTACTTATTTGTTATGTGCTGTAGACTGTAATTAAGTAGAATCCACAATTCAAAACATGGAGAGATTAATGAAAATTTCTGCTGCTGTCATGTGGGATGACATGTCCTTGAAGTTGAGGATTGAAAATGAAATGGCTTTGATAATGGAAGATATGTTTTCAGTTTTGTGAAGGGCTGAATAGATCTTCTGATACAGTAAATTAACAACCAGCTGATCTTCTGGAGTGCTGCTTAAAAGGGCTGTGTTTGATTTTGAAAAAGTGATATTTTTTTTGGTTTGTTTGTTTGAAACAGCCATTAAAATGAAATTAATTGCAGTGACATGCTTGCCACTGGATAGGAACTGAATCTCAGCAAGTGTTTGAGAATTCATTTCAAGCTGAAAAGAAACTGAGCAATCAATGTCAAGTCCAGCTCCCCAGTGTCTTTGTGCAGTCATAATCCCTAGTAAGTACTTACCCATTTTGACCAAAGCTCATTACAACAATAACTCTTTTTCTATGGTTTCCAACTCTGTCTTCTTCCAAGGCTGCGACAACAATTCTTACATTATATTTGGTTCTAATTCTTCTCAACAACTACTCCTATCTTCCCATAATGATCACCCTGAAGAGTCCATTCTTTATATCTTTATGGTTTTCTTCAGCTCCTCAGAAATGCCCCCTTGGTGCTCTGCACTCAGTCCTTTACCCTGTTTCAGAATCAATGTAGTTGTATACTAGAATTAATGAAGGCAGTTTCACTACCAGGTTCTGCTGCCAAACTGTGGATTTACAAAAGGCTTTATTTCGGATTAAAAAAAAAGAAACAGCTACTCAAATTAAGAATATGGGAAAGATTTATAGGTTAAAGAGGTTGTGCGGTGTGGTTTTGTTGTTTTTTTTTTAATTTGTTAAAATGAAAATCTTAAACTGATTCCAGTTGAATTGACTGTTTCATTCTAAGATACATATAGATCAATTACATGAAGTACATGCAAAAGGATAAAATAGGCTAAAACATATATTTTAAACTGCGATATGCATACTGAAATCTATTGATGCAAACAGTTTATCTCGTATGTACAGTAACCTATCCTGGACCCAACACTGAGATCCAAGATAGAAAAATCTTGGTACAGAACTAAAACAGAATGCCAGTAAATAATTCTTTGCAAAATGTTTTTTCAATATTTTGTCAGTTGCTATCTAGATTCAAAACTCCAACAGGAAACAAATGTAACAGATTATGGTAATATATTACCCCATTAATGTGTTTTAAATAACATCAACAAAACAACTTTCTTACAGGCCATCTATGTATAAAATTAAAGATGAGGTTTTAATTAGAAGGAAGAATTAATGTGTTTTTCAATCAAATAAAAGACTAGAAAAGTAGGACAAATGTATATTGAATACAAATGATAAGAAAATGATGTGAGAAGTAACAAAGACTTATTCTGTTACATATTAAAGCAGAACACCAGATTGAATAAACAAGTTGATTTTTACTTTTCAAAGCAGAAACTTTAAAGAAATAAAATAGGTGGAGCAGAGGATGGAGTTTTGAAACATAGATAATCAATATTACAGTTAAAATGAGGCTTTAAAAAATACACTCAGTGGTTTGGCAGTTTGGAGGGTTGGTTTTGCTTTTTGTTAATGAACCATACAAAACAGAGATAAATGCATTGAAATTATACTTTTTCAAGTTTCTCATACATATACATATATAAAGAAAGTACCTCAAATATATCTATGGAGCACCTGAAAATGATGTGGTAGAATGTGCAGAGACATCCCCTACTCCGTAAAGCATTTGCCCTGTTTGAATCATGACAGGACACTTGTACAAGTGCTTTGAATGTGGGTTCCAATTTAAACATTTTTTGGCAATATTTTTACTGATATCAAACACTCATGCAATAACACAGTATGAATGTTATACTAAATGCTATAGATACAGCCAGTTCAGATTTCAGTTTCACTGAATAAGATTCCAGAGTATGTGTTCATATTCCTGTGCAGAAATATTTGAATCAAACAGGTCTGGGTAGGTGTTGGTTGTTTTTTTTTTTTTTTTTTTAATGTCAAGTCATCTTGGTTTAAAAAAATAAATTGGGAAATAATAGAAATAGGGTTTAAGAGCCATCATGACTAGAACAGAGAAATTTAAGAGGACTTGCTTTTCAAAAAGTTGGGTCTGAAACAAAGAAAAAGAGGCAATGGCACACTGGTGTAGCATGGTTTAGAAGAAACAGTACAACAGAGATAAGAATCAGAAAATCACTTTGGGAAAGATGGTGAAAAAACATTCTCTAAGTCAGTGTTTTGTTCTGCTCCAGTTTCCACAGACAGATTTAAATAGATGCAGAGATTGTTAATGTTATGGAGAGAGGAATTCTACCAAGATCTGTGTCATTACGGTAGACATTACATTTGCACACATTGACTGGAGCAAGTGCTGCCAATAATGATAGAAACTTTGTACTGTCAGATGCATTAGTCGTTAGATTCCTTCACTCTGGATAGTCAGTGAACCAACAAGAGGGTATATTAGCTGGTCAAAGAGAATAACCTTGGAATAAATGAGCATGAATTGATATATTTTCAATTAAATAGAAGGATAAACAAAAACAGGTTGGTTACTAAGGTTTCTAATTCCAAAAGAGCAGACTGAGAAATTACAGAAACTAATTAGTGAAGTCAACAAGATTGAATGCCAAGGGACTTAATGTGAAGGAGCTTTGGAATCTGAAGTCAAGCTTCAAAATCTATCTGAACTGCAATACAAACAAGGAGGCAGCAATTTACGGAAAATGGAAACGTCTCTTCAATATTTGTTTAAAAACCAAATTATCTAGAAGTTACCTGACATCAAAAAGGTAAGATAGAATTAATTTTCAGAGCGCTCTTTCTTGCAGGTAGAATGGTATAGGGATAATAGTGCTGCCCTCAAATCAGGCCAAATTACGCCTTACAAAGAACATTTTGGCTAGTGGATATTAGCCATAAAAATAAAAAGCACAAGAAAAGAAATTAGTACTTAGTTTGACGAAGCAGACTTACGTATTCATAACCAAGACTTTCCAAATACATCCTTCAGATCAGTTATGTTTTGAGCCTAATTTCAATGAGAGTAATGAGGTTATCCAAGGACAGGCAGGTTAATAGCAGGTCTGAGTGATCCATGCCTTTTTAGTCTCAGAACAGCCTGTTAAGTCTGTCTTTCTACTCTCCCATAAATTTATAGCTGTAACAGTCACAAAAATAAACTCCTTGGTAGTCAAAGCAGTCAAAACAAATTCAGACATTTTTACAGATTATTTTTACAGTAAAAGAACAGCTGTTGGAGAGATTTGTGATGTGCTTCATACATTCTGATGATTAGATGAATAAGTTGTCTTTACCACTCTAACATTTATATTTTTTTGATTTAAATACACATAGTTTAACAAGTATTGCTTTTAGAGGGTCTTATTTCTTAAATATGGAACACAGTTTGGGTTTTTTTTTTCTCTGATCTCTATGCTTTGGGCATAAATATAAAGCTTGATGGATTTTGAAGTTACCATGCTAGAAATACGGCAGCTTAACCATAAATACTGTATTGTAATGTAAGATGTGAATTCAGAACCTACTTACCTTGTCTTTACAACATGTAATGAGTAATATATATTTTGGCATACATATCTTAATCATAAAAGTAAGCTTTCAGCATCTATTTTAGTATCTTTCAATAATTTTGTGGCTTTTCCCTTATGTAGCCAGCTGTTTTTTGGGGTACATTTTCTCAGATTTACAATCAATTCAGTAAAATTGTCAGGATCAGCAGTTCCGAAACAGCTATCATTATAGATATAAGGGAAATTGCTGAAACATCCTCATATATCAGGTATAAGAGGAATCTTTCATAATTTGAAATGTTAATATTTTAAAGCAGTATATTAGGTCACACATTATTTAAAGCACTCAAATTTATTACATTCATGCATTTTCTTTCACTGCTATCGAGTTCCCAAATAGTATAGCTTCTGCTTGCAAACTGTATTCAACAGAGCAAACCCCTTCTTGCTCTACAACATCCTGAACTTGGCTGCTTCACCTCAGCGTTCAGAGCTCACCAAAAGCCTTTATTGCTTTCAAAGAAACTTCAAAATTTCCATTTAAAAACAGAAAAAAAACAGTGATTGATTGCAGAAACTGTAATTTGGTTAAATAAAAAAAAGAAGTCTCCAGCATGAGAAAAGAAGACCATGATCTTACAATTTAGATTGGCACATAACTATTCCATTCCTGATTCTGGCACAGAAGTACTTTCTGACCTTACTTAACAAAGGTGCTTATTAGCATGTTCAGGCAGTACTTATTATCTTCTTGTGCCTTAACCTGTGATGATTTTCCACAAGATTAATATGGTCCAAACTATTCAGAAGCTATTATTTATCGTTTAAAAAAATAATAATTCTGAAGTACAAGTGGCACCAGTAACTCAGTTTTCCTCAGTGGAAATGATGATTAAATTAGTTTCTGATACTGAAACCTTGTAACAATGTATTAACTCCATAGAGGCTTGGTTTACTTCAAGCTGCCTCATCTATATTCAGATCTCTGTGCTCCACAGAAATCTCCTAGTCCTTTAAAGCCTGAGACTGTATCTTGACTTCTTCCATGGTCTCAAGTTTTCCAGGCTCCAGATAACTGCAGAGAAATCCTGCCTTGCTTGTTTGCTTTTCCACTCCTCAAGAATAAATAAAATAAAATAACTCTGGCTTTTTGGTCCCCAAATGCAATTTTGAAGAAATTTAAATATTCTCATGCTTGATTTTCTCATTTAGGATTGGCTTCTTTTTTTAAAGATATTTCTGCTAGCCACTTATGATAATACTGTTACTGAAGATGGACATGTGAATTTAAGAAATTCCCTAATGATGCTGATAAGAATTAGAAGTTAGTATTTTAATGCATGCTATGAAATAATAGGTTACATTAACTGAAGACTTTCAAGAGATTAGAAGGAAAATTCCATTTCTACTGTAAAAGTGTTTTAAAGTAGTTTATACACAGGAATAAAAAGTATTAATGTACTGTTTCTGAGTGGGAAACCACTGGTTAGAACTCAGCAAAGTATTCAGCAAAATCAATACCATTTAAATGAAGTATTAATTGCATTGGTCAAAATAAGCTGAAAATTAGTAAACAGTCCCTGAAATTTTGGGAGGTGCTTTGGGGTGATGACGTAAAGACAACCAAAGAACTTCCATCTATATTAGCAGTAGTCTTTTTCACTACTATTTCCTATTATTCTTCAAGCTACATTTGAAAAGAATGTTCTGTAGATCCATTCAAGAAGCAAGGCAATGTGCACGTTTTAGTCCAGCTGCAACCATTTTCCCTGCTGTGATGAATGCAAAACCCAAGTAAACATTCAACTGTGGACAAATTAGGCATAGATCCTAACAATTACGAGTTTTTTATTTTTCTCAGTTCAACTTGTAATGTAAGAATTCTTCCAAAAGAAATTAATGTTCTGTCTGGATAATGACCTTGAGTCCTCACACAAGCCAACAGCCCACTGTCTCCAAATGGACTTTCCTCGTTAACAGGGAGTGATGAGGTACATCATCTCCTACTGCTATTTTAGTCACTGTGACTACACCTTGGTTCTTGGCTATTCCACTACTGTGGATGTCCACAGAGTTTCACAGGATTTGATCCAAAATTAGATTCCTAATTAAGTGTATATGTTTCCAGACCAGTGAATACATATCTTAGAATATTAATTGAGCTATTCTTCTGTAAAAGATTGGTTTATCAAGGCTTATCTGTTGTTTCAGATTTCTTAAAATGTCCACATAAAATTTAGAAAATAAGATGTTCTTGATCATGTTTGCAGTATAACAGTCACATATGTTTAGCTAATTTTCTATCTCCTGTCCTGTTCTAACAAAAAAACTTTAGTTAATATTTCATTACTATTTGAAAGAGTACTGGTCTGTAGGAAAAAAAAAATCAAGATTGGACAGTGGCTTTGGCCATTATTAATC
This sequence comes from Aquila chrysaetos chrysaetos, assembly GCF_900496995.4. Taxonomy (NCBI): domain Eukaryota; kingdom Metazoa; phylum Chordata; class Aves; order Accipitriformes; family Accipitridae; genus Aquila; species Aquila chrysaetos. The sequence goes on along the minus strand of NC_044024.1, from coordinate 4,286,812 downwards.
AAATTGTTACTTATGACTTGAACTAGGAGAGAATAAAAAGGCACAGAACTTTAGTTTTTAAATTGCTAAATAAATGGGATTATTCTTATACTTCCTGCTGGGGCAGCAGTTAAATACCCTTGGACTGTAGTATTGCTACTATTCTGACTGTAGTTTTTGTCTTAATGGTAGTACTGAATGCTTTATGGGTTGCAATGCAATCTTCCTCTGAATAATAAATCACTGTTCTTTTTAGTGCCAGCTCTGACCTTTTCTGATTGAAATTGTAACACATCATCATAAAATAATGTCAATGTGATAGAAAATCATCTGCCCCATGAAGAGTGATTCTACAGATGGATCCTTAAAGAGTTAGCTGGCTCTGATCATAATGACTCTTTAGTTACAAAAGGGTGACAAACCTGACAAAGTGTCTTGAAAAAACTGCAATACACTGCCCTAGAATAAATATGTGCTTTCAAGAGTTCTGCTTCTGGAAATTTCTTGAGATACAAAGGAGGCAAGCACGCACAGTGATGAGCATTCTCAAAGGTAAACCAGGAGCTTCTTTTCAAAGTGATTGATTCTGTTGTCATTGATATTAGTCAATATGAATATTGAAATGAAGGTCTTTCTTTAAAGATATTGGTGCTTTTCAGATTGAACTGCTTTGAAAGGTCCCCACTGCTCTACTCACATCAGGTTTTTTATATAACAAAATATGTTTTGGACAAAATGCTTGATTTCATTTTTCCCTCATGTCTCTCTGGAAAATTATTAGATTTTCATATAATTTTTATCCACTTTGAACGGGCACTAGGTACTTGAAGAAGTTCTTTGGATTGGATTTCTTACTGTGAAATAATTTATTCTGTTCTTCATGTAGTCCTTTGGTGTATGGCTTTTCTACAAGGTAGTGATTCTGTAGTTGTTTTATTTATTACAAATTCCAAGTAACGAAAGTAGTTTTCTTTGAAGAAAAAAGTCAAATTAGTACATATCTGTGTTGGACTCCCCAAACTCATACTATATGTTTCCATTTGCCGTTCTGCTCGTGTGTGTATACATATATATAGATTTTAAAATATTGTACACAGTATGGAAAGAGAGAGAAAGAGAATATGAATCTCTGAGAAGGTATATGGACTCCAAGGAAGCTGGACTGGTAAGCAGAAATAACTTTAACATCTAATTTTAAAAAATATTTCTACCTTCCTTCCAAGTGTGTTTATTTACTAGTAAATTCCGTCATTTAAAACACAGTCAATTGATTCCCTGTGCAACTTCATAGCATTCTGTATTGCACAACACTTATATATGATCTGTATAAATTATCTAAGACTTACAGAACTTGTATGTATGAGTTATGAAAAGAAGCACAGTGAAATTTTTCCTTTCCTTTTTTCCCTGCTCTATCATGTCATGCTTGCACTTAACCTTTACTTATTTAATCCCACTTTAGTCATAATTGCATGCTCACTACTCCATTCATTTGGCATCATTCAATTTTTGTGTGCTCTTCGTATTTTGCAGTATTGGAAAGTAATCTTACAAAAGTTTCAAATGTTTCTTCCACTTGCATTATGACACAAGAATAAAAAATATCACCAAGGAAACGGTAGGCTTCAGAGACAATTTATTCTTTTAAGTCAGACCAAAGTTTAATTTAGATGAAAATCCTGGAAGACATAATTCCTCACAAAGTCAGTAATGTTCTTCTCATTACCTGGTAATGATAGTCTAATTCTATCAAAAGGAATTTTTAATAATATAGCTGCATGTCTGAAACTTAACAATTTAGAATGAAGATGACACTATCCAAAAGCTTAAGAAAACACATTAACTGAAGCTAGAATAAATCACCAACAAAGAACATTGTCATTTTCTCAGCTAATATTTCACCCTTCTAGCCTCATCCCAATATAGCTTTTACATTTTTAGGTAGTGGCATGTAAGTAATCAGAACATCCAATCCCACAGAAAGGGCAGAAGAGGTCACATCTAGAAGTGTGCTTTAACTTCTAGCATTCTTCCTTGTTTTTCTTCTATCTGTCAAGTACCCTTCTGCTTTTCTGCGTAGCTTTACCACATTAAACTCCATGTTACTAAGAGTGGGACAAGAAGTGCTAATTCCTGGAGATGGAGCACAGCCCTTCATGCAAAATTGGTATATCGTCCATCACAGTGTGTCTTACAGGTTACTGCAGTTGGTTGGTGACTTCTGGTTAAACGACATAAGTACAATCACAGTTCACCTCCTACTGCAGAGTTGCCATCGGTGGCAACGATTTAAAAGAGCTTTACTCTGCATTCAGGTTTAGATCTCACACTGAATGAGGGGAGAGGGAGCTGACTGTCTGTACAGCTTTTCCTGTATTGTCTTGCCAAGTATGAAGATGTCAAAAGTCAGATGTAATAGAAATTTATGGTACTGCAGTGATGAAATATGATCAATCTGTACAGTGAACATGTATGAAAACCCCACCATATTTAGAAATACAGCCTTTGCAAAACATGCTAAAAGGGGTGTGCTCTTTTTTTGTTCATTGAAATGTGGGAATACTTAAAAATGATACCCAAAAGTTAGTCTTGTGAATTCATTTGCAGCTCAGACATGACTGGATTTCAAAATGTTTGGCTTGTATTTCAGGTTATTAATTTATATTGTTAACTGCATCCATAGGGTACAAAATTTCAGCCTGAGTTATAAAAAATTTGTTACTCTCCTCTAAATGCTAAACCACACTTGGAAAAACAGGGAAATCTATTAAACCTTTCATCTTCAGCCTATTATAGTAGTATTTGTTTTTTAACATTTTCCCCTTTATTATTATTTCTCCTTTCTTAAAGCAAAATATGGCAAGGAAGTTCCAGTTCTTATGTGCTTTTTGATTATTCTTCCATACACTGAGTTAATATGAAAAAGGCTGAAAGTTAACATTTCATTTTACATTCTTTTAATAAAGAAAATAAATTTTGTGATTCATTTTATGGGCCCTTAATAGTGCTACGCATGTTGGCTACAGCTCAGAGTCAGAGCCGAATTTTCTTTAGAATCACAGAACTTTAACCTTAGAATTTAACCCATTATGAGCAGATTCTAACAATATTCATTCTAAAGCCTGAGTTTTCATCTTAATTTCATACAATGCCTTGCCAGCAAAATTAAATGCAAATTCCTGCCAAGTCATTTGACTTTTTTATTTTAACCAGTTATTCTGACCATGTTAGTCTAAACTTTTTGTTTGCCATTAATGTTGTCTCTATCCATCCCCTGCATGGTTTAAATAAGACACAGATATGTTTTCACAAAGTGTCTGCATTCTCTTGCAAGTGGAATACTCAGACTATGGAGAACATCTGTCCATTCACTTCAAAATAGAATAATCAGTAATAACAGTAACAAAGAAGGAAGAATCTATTGCAATAACGACAGCACTTCATGGTAAGTAATTTATAGATTTTTGTGATATTGATAGCTCTTCTCATATTCATGTCTCAAGAAGTCTTTGCTTGATCACAGAATAATTCTTTCATAAGACACTAACTATATATTTCTGAAAGGCTGCAGCCTAAACATCTGCTGAAGCCTGCAAATTTAAGACCTGCAGGACTGGTGCTGCAATTCTTTCCCTTTGCAAATTCTTACTTTCCACATGTTTCTAGATTATGACCGAAACTGTGCTCCTGTAATTATGTAAAAAATACTGTGGATGTATGGCAGGTTGCCAAGTTGTTTATGAGAGAGCACCACCTAGAGGAAGATGTAAAAAATTATCCAATGGACTGATGGTTGCATGCAGTTTATGTATAAACTTTTAAGAGCTGAAATTTTAAACCCAATGTAGTATGGTGAAACATGACCCATCTGTGTTTTGACTGTAGTGTTACTTCACTTACATTTTTTGAAACAATTAGCAGTGACTGAATATTTGTAGAACATTCATAAGAAAAAAAATTTGAAATTTATTCTTGGAAATTCAAACATGACATAATTTTTATTTTGTTTTTGTTCCACACTGTTCATCCTAATATTTAGTAGTCTAGTCTAGTTATCTGTTAGGAATAGTGAGTGAGTTTCGTCACTTAGTGTATTTTCTTCTTTTCAACAGGAAAGTTGTGTGTTGATCTTGGAGTACAAATCCCAAAGAAATGTGGTTTACATTTGTAGGCTGGGTTTGATTTTATATGATCTGGAGTTCCTCATGAGTTCATTACACTGTCTTAAATCAGCCTTTAAGACAGATGCCTTGATGAAGGAGCTTTTACAGTTACTACACAAGGGATCTGTTTCTTCACAAATGAAAACAAATGCCATGTAGTTTGGATGCTATTTGTTGACAAACACAGAGCAAGGTCCTGTTGTGTTATAAAATATTCATTCTGGTTAACTTTTAACAAATAATACACAGAATAAAATATCAAGCTATGGAAATAATTCAGTGGATAATCCTGAGTAGCAAGAAATAAATTAAGCTAATTCAGACAGTGACCTGGAAAGAGGCTTAGTTCTCAGTCTCCCTGTCCTTTCCTTTGCTCAAACAAAAGTGATACTAACTTGAAAACTATCACTTATATAAAGCTGTGAAAGTGAAATTACAATTGCGCTAAATTTTTCTGGCAAAACTGGGCCATATTTTTTTCTGCAACATTATAGAAATCTGAGATAGTTGAAATAAACAGTGTTATCTGAGGGGATAGTAGAGATTATGATCATGGGGAAAGCAATCAGAGAGATTTCCAAACATCCTTGATTAGTAGAGGGCAAATACATTTTAAAGGACATAAATCTAAGGGGAAGTTGTTGTGAAATGGAAAACTGCCTTAGTAGCAATAGGTTTGGAAAATCAACTTTGGATTTATTATAGTTAAAAACCCTAAGGCTCTCTGCCTAACACGCATATCATATGGAGAAGCTTAACAGATGCTTTACTAAGGGACTTGAATATAAATCAGGTTAGGAGCATTAATCTGTGCAGAGCTGAGTTTAGTTTTTTCTGAAGAAAAACTTCTGAATTAGAGGAGTTAAACAAGTGTGATTTTCCACTCATCCCACTGTGAATTGCATAAGGTTTTATAATATAAACAGTTTAGGGAGCAAGCTATCTTTGGTAACATTAAATCTGTGTGTGGATAGCATTGATTTAGCGCATTCCTACTGGATACAAGTGCATTTTTGTAAACATCTCTTCCACTTTCTCCATTATTTGCTTAGTCAGCTAATCTTTTCCCTTTCTGTGAATGTAAAAACAGAAATAGATCATTTTAATGTGACGATTGACATCAGTAATGATTACATTTCAATGCTTACTAAGCCATTGTGGTCACAGTGCCACAAGTGAAATTTGGCAGGTTTGCAATTAGACATTAACTGTCCTAAACACCACGTTTCATAAAATTGTAGGTAAAACTATCTCAAGTGTTGCTTTTGGGAAGTGTTGTAAAAAAAAGAAACAATGCATTTTTATTCTCTCGCTCTTCAGCCACGTTTAGAAATCCTACCTGTTGCCTTTTTCACTCTGATTCCTTTTCCAATTAATTACTTCCAGCCAAACAACTACAGGAATCACTCTGTCCTCAACACTTAGAATCCAGGAGTGTTACAAGAATTTGCAGTTGCATCTGTTATACTTTGAGGCCTGTTACTGCTTTTGGTAAAATTTCCAAGCAATTTTACTGTCCTTTTCACCCATTGTTGGGAACTCTAAATTTCTCAGCATCATCAGTTCAATGTCTCTTCCTTTTAATTGAAGTTAGCCTATCTTTCTTAAACTAGTCTGGTAAATTAGTATATAAATTGCAATGTGTGTGTTTTTATCTTGCTTTCGAAATGTATATTAATTCCAGAATGTGGATAGGGTTTGTAGAATTAAAAAACGTGTAGTGTTTTGTTTTGTTTTTTTAAATTATGCATGTATTTAGAAAATAGTGGGATGATAAAGCTGAGATATTTCTGGGGCTTAGACTTTTTCATTTTTTGTTTGATTGCTTTGAATTGCTTGTTGAACATGGTATTACACTGGACAAAATATTTCAGAATTATCCACAGTGAATAAGTTTGAGGTATAGTAACATTAGAAATGGGAGATTGATGGATAAAATAATATAAATTATACACTTTTGCTTAAGGGTGCAATGACATGAAGAAAGGTTAAGATGGGAGAATCTAAATGAAAATGCATGAGTTCTGTGGCTTCCTGGAGAAGAATGCCAATAGAATACTATAAGCTTTCTTTCTGGAAGGATCATGTGTATTTCTATCCCCACTAAAAATATGTCTTTCAATTTTATTTCAATACTTTAGAATTAGGAAGAGCCTTTACAAAAATCTTGATTTTTTTTTTTTTTCTTTTCTTGCTTCAGATTAGAATTGGAATCTTTTGCTCTGACCTTTTAAAGTATGTTGTTCTCTGTTTATGTTTATGTTTAGGTTTAATATTCTCTGGAGCAAGGACTACAACATATCCATCACAAATCCATAGCTGTTTAGCAGTTCTTGTCTTTGTCATATCTTATCAGCAGACTTAGCCTATAAACGTGTTTTACTAATGACTGAAGTATTTTCATTTGTTCAATTTGTAGAAAGGAGGTTTCTTTTCATAACAAAAGTATTAACATAATAAATGGTATTGAAATGAAGTATAAATTTCAGATTTTCAGTTTTAAAAAAGGCTAGGTAAGAAGAAATGTCATAGCTCCATACCAGACTTTTTTAGAATCATAGAAAAATTTAGGTTGGGAAGCATCTCTGGAGACCATCTGGTCCAACCTTCTGCTGAAAGGTTAACCCTGTCAAGCTAAGGCTAGAATATTTTCAGCAAGACAGATTCCACCACTTCTCCGTAACTTATTCCAACGTTGTTTTTTTCTTGCAATGAGTTGTTTTCTTATTTCCAGACCAGTATTTCCCCTGAAGCAACTTAAACCCCTTGCTTCTTGTCCTCTTAGAATGCATCCTTGTGTAGAGAGTACCTTCATCATTTCAATAATTACCTTTTGGGTACTGGAAGTTTGTGATTGGTTTTTCCCTGGTCTTCTCTTCTCTTGGATGAACAAAACAAATTCTTCCATCCTTCCTTCACATGCCAAGCTCTCCCACTATCTGATTATCTTGGTGGCTCTCTGCTGTACCTTTTCCAATTTTTATTGTCTCTTTGAAACTGATGGATCAAAACTGGATGAAGTATTCCAGGTGTGGCCTGACAAGTGTTAAATGGGGTGGGATGATCACATCCCCTGATCTTTGTGGCTGTTCTCTTGCTGATGTAGCCCAAGATGCTGTTGACGGTCTTGGCTGCCAGGACATATTTCTGGCTCACGCTCAGCTTGCTGTTCACCAGGACTCCCAGGTCATTTTCAGCAGGGCGACTCCTCAGCCTGTACTGTTATTTGGGATTATTCCATCCCAGGTGTAGGACTTTACTTTTATCTTTATTGAATCTCATGCAATTCTTGCTGGCCTGATCTTCCAGTCTGTTGAGGTTTTTGTCTGCCAGTGTAGTATCGTCTGCAACCTTGGTGAGATTGTATTTGCTCCCATCATACAGCTCGTTCATAAGGACATTGACTACTAATTGTATCTAGTATTGATGCCTGGGGAATTCCACTGGCTAGGACTTTCTTCTTGGACATATAAATACGTCTTAGATCTAAGTGTGAATGCAGACTATGCTAACTCCTTTTCAAGTTGAATCTCCTGTCAGCATCCCTCCTCATGTGGAACATGGATGTGCATAACCAACACATAGGACTAAAAGGAGAAGGTTTGGGTGTGAAAAAAGTTGGTTTTCTGATGTGGCAACAGCACAATGAAGACTATAAATAAATTCAGATTCTATTTAGATTTACAATAATACAAGTTAGTCCAAGTATTCACAATAAACTCGGAAGAAATAGTATAACCTACATCTCACTTGTTGCAACACTTATCCAAGATTTGTAAGAACCTTTTCCCAGTGAGATATGTGTCTCTCTATTGACATAAAGATTTACACAGAAGTTTTCAACTCTAGACAGATAGGGGCAATGAGGTTCTCTCAGATCTGCCAGCTGATATTATTTGGCCATATTTAAATAGGCTAGAAGCAGAAAGCCTAGCCATGCCAGGATTGGTTGACTGTGATGGATGTGTCTCCTCTGCTTACGCAGTTCTACTTTGTATGGATATTCATCTGGCCTAAAAATAATACTCAAAGATACAGGGTTAGGTCATCACATGGAATATAGTATATCCAGGTGCCAGAACACATTTAGATAAATGCATAATGTGAAAGAAAGCCCTCTAGAGATGTTGAGGAGCTTCATGCAGAAAAATGAACCACATTGTCTTTGGGAAGCACAGGGAGGCACTGCAGCTGGTTCCATTTCACTTAGATACCTCAAATACTGATGTGTTGCTTAAAAAATGTTTCTTCCTCATTTCTCTGAAAGAAGTCCTGGTATTTTTCACTCAGTCAGAAAAGTATAGCAATTTAAACACAAATTATGTCAGCCATCCCATTGTTCAATAAAATAAGTGCCCAAACTTTAAAACCAGATTCCTAACAGTAATGACCTCTTACTTTATTGTATTGTAAGAGGTGCTTTCAGGCCTGCCTTTGGAGACATAAAATTTGCCTCATTATGAAAAAAAAAAAAAATTTATCTTTGTAAACACATCTGAAGGCTTTTATTGAAATAACCAATACATTTCATAATACATTATTTATATAGTCCCTTTACTTAGACTTGATAATTAATACTAGATGCCATTGGATTTTTTGTAGTGATTTTAAATCTCCTTTAGTAGTTGGTCCAAGAAAATGAAGATTTATATATATACTCTATTTACCCCCTATTGTATATAACCTTCACATAATAATCAATTCTGCTAGGACTATGGATCCTGAGTCTACCACTCAAAGGTCAAAAGTGAGAAAAATTGATCATCTGTTGTATACCTGTATATCAAGATATATAGTCTTCCTTCAACGTGCCTTTCATTAACATTTCTAGAATAACATTCTTTTAATAGAGTTTTGTCAGCTGAAGTCTAACATCCTCACTTTTTTACCAGAATTATACCAAAATTTTAAAAGTACACTTGGAAATTACAGCAAGCTATTTTTACTATGAGAGGAACCTGTTAGTTACAGAAAGAGAAATCAACCATTATGTCATTTAGAAGTTTTTACAATTAAAAGTTTTATTCCTAGAGGAACTGAAAGACAATTAAACGAAATGCTAACAACAAATTAAATGCTTTATAGGTCAGTCATCCCATTAGGTCTCTTTAGGGAAGCTGTTCTCATATAAAGCATGCCATAACCTATTTGCATAATGATTCTATCTTAACTGTGCCTTCTGCTCTTTTATGGTGTGTTGTTTATCCTAGTGCATGGCTGATATAGTAGAATCGCAAAGAAAGTAAAAGCTGCTATTTATGGCAGACAAAACATTGCGCCATTCAAATATATTATGCAGGACGGTACCCAAACTGCAAATATGATTTAACACACAGAGACATTATACTCCCCCCATTGCAGTAGCTTAATTGTTTGAATTATATACACAGTTACCATCATTGTTTTTATAAGATTATACACACAAAAGCAGTTCCAGCTAGAGCATGTGGAAGCTTGTGGAAGAAAATGTAAGGTTTCTAAAGACAGGGCTAATGGTATGAGCTTGTTTGAAAAAGCAAAACCCTTTCCATAGGGGGAAAAAAAACCACTTTTGAGAAATGCTCATCTGTGATGCACACTGACACAAACATTCTTTCAAATTTTTTGAGGGAAAGATATTTCCTAAAATAAGTCTTGATTTCTGGCTTTGGATTGTAGCCTAGTTATTTACAAGATTGTCTTTGTCTCCATGGGCAGAAAGTGAATAGATAAAAAGCTTGGCATGTGGTTAGAAATCTCTGGTTTTGTTTGTGGTTTTTTTTTTTAAACTATATTGTTTTCAAAAGGTAGGGAAGAAATGTAAACAAGTTTCTATTAGTAGCATTTGAACTCACAACAATGTCAATTTACTTGACCAGCTGTAGGGAGTTCCTAAAGTTTATTTTCCTGGAAACTTAATTTAGTCACTCCAGCTTGTGTATAACCTCAGAAAACTAATAAGGAGTCCAGAAGTACCCGGTGTCTTTGCTCCTCTGTCTAAACAATCCTTCTTGGATCTTAACGGTATCAGTTGCATATGCAAGGTATTGGATGCAGATTTTGCAGGCTGTATCAGGACGTGCTGTGATAAAGCCATGGGATCAGAAGTCCTTAGTGGCACAAACAACAGTTTCTTGCAGTTTACCATCTTTAACTAGTTAACTACAGAGTCAGTCAATTTTCAGTTCCAACGCAATGGAAGAGAATTGAAGAACAAGGCCAAACCTCCTCTTTCGGTGGTAGATAACCATTAGACAGGTCTACTTTATCATCAAGTCATACGTCAGTAATAGCAAACAGTCTTGAACAAGCTCTCCCAATGTTACAGACTGCATTGCGGCAAAACTTCCGTTTAGGTTTTCACAGATGTTCAATTCTTTTAAGTATCTGACTAATTCCTGAAACAGTGCTTCTTTTCTGTTTGGGAACTTGAAGAAAGTGGTTAAGTTTTCAAAAAGGCTGAGTTCTCAACAGTTCACAATACCTTCAAAAATAGATATTAAAAAATAACAATTTGAAAGCGCCATAACCAAGGAGAAGACTCTCAGTTTGTTAAGAAAGAAGATACTAATTCTTACCTTCTTAATGTTTCAAGCATCACATTGTGTGTAGCCTTTCTGCTCTTGTGTTTACGCAGCAATGAGATCTGGACTGTCTTGAAGTATAGTCATTGCAAGCACAGTTTTAAACTATATTCTGGCATATGCTGCAAACTTTTGCCTCAAGTGTCTTGGTCCTGTAGTTGGTAATACTCAGATATGCCACTTTTTGTGGACCTGCCCTGGATGCTGTGCCTAGACTACTGTTGATCACACAATCAAACCAATCCTACTGGTTTTGCCGAGAAGGAATCTGGATTTTGCTTTGTAGGGCAGTCTCTTCATGGATGTGAACCTCTCCGGCTAGTGGCACGAAGTCTTATTTCTCTTTTCCAGACCTTCTTGAGAGCATGTTATCCACACTACAGCCAAGCGTAAGTCAGTATCAATTCCAGTTGGAAAACTTCAAGGCTGGATGCAGAAGTATCAGACACAGCCAATATCTTTGCTGCTGTTAGCCAAAACACAGATCTTGCTATATGTATTTTGCCTAAGTATCAGCAGGATTTGGTCTTCTCTCTGTACAAAAACTCTGGAAGTTGAGAATTACCTTACACCCTTTACTTTAATGAATTATTCCCTTCCAACTAAATGTGTATTTCTCAGCATGAATATGACACTAAATGGCATGCAAATGAATTAAGCAATTTCCTCCAGAGACCTGAAATAACTTCCTTCTGTTACTAAGGAATTTCAAGGAACATCCTCTGGTGGACCTTAGCAAATTAAAAAGATCACTTCTGCTGTTCTGGTGTCTCAGACCTTCTTCCTCTCAACATATATCCAGTATTTACCTTTCCTCTTCATGGTACGGAAACGTTTGCTACAATTTTAACTTTAAAACAAAATATATCACTACTCTTTGTAGAATTAGAGACACGATCTGTGGATGAGGTTAGTGTATATATTTAATGTGAAATGAGTGGTGATTCAATCTCATACAGACAATGGACTTCTCTGAACAGATGTGTTTTATATACTTCTGGCCTGATGCTGTACTTGAGTGCACCACCTTTGCAAAAGGCAGCAAGATTGCTGTTATTTAAACCTGTGCTGTTAAATGCTTAGGTTTCTACGTAGAACTATTTCATACTTTGAAGAATGATACTACTACTGTTTACTGTGAGTATATTATTTCAAGACTCTCAACTCTGAGTGATTTCCCTGCGTGGAAAAGGAAGGTTGTGTTTAAATTGTTTCCAGCATTATTTCTGCAATAAATATATATTCAGGGGAAATTTCTAGTCATGGCTGTAGCTACTACAGAGTTCAATTTTCTTTTTCTTCATTTCTCTTCAAGTCAAGTGCATCAAAATAAGGCTTCCCTTATTTCTTTAGCTCATGTACACCTAGAGAATTTGTAGCATACCTGGAATAGGTCTTGTTCCTGCTGTAGCCAAACTGTTAAGTAATGAATAGATTATCTAACTTGCTTTTAAATGTCTCCAGTGATGGCAAGTCCTGTAACCCTTCCACCTGTCAGGAACGATGTAGATATTATCTTCCCAATTTGTCTAGGATGCTAGACTGTGACCCTTTGTGTTCTATTTTCTGGGTGACGCAGAGCATTCAGATGTTTAAATAATTTTATAAATGTAAAAGTTCCAGGGCATACTCAATGTTTCATTTGATCCACTTTCTGTCAGAGGATTTAATGTGTTGTTGCTTATGAATGAATTTTGTGGGTGTCTCACAAGATCAGAATTAAAGATGTATATATAAGAGTGGCATGTTTCATCATGCTTCTATGCCAATAAGCCTTAAGCTTATAATGTAACACTTTCTGTCTGCGCATCATGTAAAGTTGTGGAGAAAACTCTCTTTTTAGTCCAACAAATTGTGAACACTGAGGGAAGAGTCCTTTTTGTGGTCACTTACTTCCCTGCTGTTCAAGATAGACAGGAAATACGGAATAGAAAATACTAAGAAGTAAATTAGCAGCATAGTTTCAAAAAGCCTCTTTTACTTAACCAATATCTAATTGTTTGGGCTACATTTATTCTCCCATAAATCCATCATCCTTCATGCTACTGAATTTTTGCTTCTTTGATTTTTTTGTTTTATCTGAGTTCTCATACAGAAAACACTTGTGCTTACTACAATAAGAAATAAAGGGCAAAACAGGAAAATAAATTTACATACAAAGTACAGGCTGGGGCACATCCTGCTGGATTATGCATCTTTAAAGACTTTCTCTGTAAGTGTATTATAAGCAAGACTTCTTCCAGGTTAGAATGATCAAAATTACTATGTACATAAATTTTTCCCAACTGATTTAAAACAAAGAATTCTTGCTGAAGCTGTATTTTGTCTACAATAAGCTGCATATTTTAAACAATTATTACTATGGAAAGCATATCATAATTGATATGATCAGTCACTGGTTTTAAAAATGGATTGTCTAGCAAATAATTATTTCCAGGCTATGTCTGTAACAGTACGTGATACCAAATGCAGTTTATGCATGAGATACCATTCTAGAAGTATGTCCAAATGCTTGAATTTACTTAGTTTGAAGACAGAAATTTGTGTCGACACCTTGAAAGATTGTAATGTTATGGCTGGTATTACAAAAAGAACATTCTGCCAGGTTTTGATTCATCATTATTAACACTTAGCATTCAAAGCAGCACATAAAAATACCAGGCCAAATGTTCCAGAATCTGAACGTTTTCCTCTGTTGATATCAGCAATGTCTTACCAGTTTTAACACACTTCATTAATGAACACCCCATGCCAGATGTGCCCCTGTTTAAATGCCTAAAAATAACTCTTAAGTTGTTCCCTAGCAAATGCTAAGCTGACATAAAGATGAGCTTATGGCAATAATTATATTGCTGCCTTTAAGGTTTATGTTGCACTTGCAATTGAACACACAATTTGGAATTTTTACACTGAGAATGGTCTTGAGGCTACTACCTAGGAATATTAGAGAAAAGTTACGACGTAAAGAGAGAAAGGCATATAATTAATTTTGTCTAAGAGTTATACTTAAAGTAGTGAACAGACGGACAGTTTTTAAATCTGAAAATCCTATCACTTGCCAGCTGTAGTATGTCACATATAACATGCCTGGCTCAAATACAGAAAAATCCTACTTGAAAAGTTAGCAGGTATCAGGAATATTTTGCCAGTTCTTTCTACTGTTGCAGAAAGGGTAATTGCTGTTTCTAAGAAAACAGTATGTAGGATGAGGGAGAAGCTGATATTTAGTCTTTGTTCAGGGGAGGGAGGGAGAGAAACATGACAAGGAATAAAATAAAGCCTTACTGAAACTTCCTCCTGATGATTCATTTAACACATGAAACGACTAACTTATTTTGAAGTACTTATATTCATTTAACCAGTTCCATTCTCTTATGTACTCTTGAAATATTTGTTGAAATTGAGGCACATTTTCCCTACATGCTTTTCAACCTGTGGATGGTATGCATAGAGATTATCTCAGGAATGACAGCTGTTACTCCCCTATAAAATAATATTTATTCTAGGTAGTATCATCTGTGTTTGTAACAACACTATTTTGCGATGTTTCTGATGATGATGACAGCTAATGTGTAATGCACCTTGCCAAAGACGGTTTGCATTGTTGCTTTTCTGGATTCCTCTGCCCGCAGGGAAAACATGTTTACAATTTTCCCAATATCAGTTTACAAGGTCAAGGAAACAAGCAAAAGGAATAGTCATCAAATACTATCAGCTTGTGTTTGGTTATACCTTTATTACTCTTCAGAGAAAATAATGTAATATCTTGTTGACATCCTGTTGTAAGCAAAATACTAACATTCTCAGTTCTATATACTGGCTGTGATCTTTAGTTTCCTCTCTCTATGCAATATTTATTTTGTGAGTAATTTTTTATGATTCATTAAACTTAGTGTTCCATGGTAAATACCTAAAGCGTATGTGGCATAGCCAACTTCTTTCAAATATCTAAATGGGAACTACAAGATGTAGAAACTACTAACATATAAACTGGGAATATTACAACTGAAGTAAATGTAAGGAAACAAACTTTAAATGATTACACTTCGGACTGTGGAAATTTCCACCCACTCTTGAAAGTTTGTAGCTGAAAAGATTGTTTTTGAAAGAGCAGAGGAAAGATGATCAACAGAAAACTAATGGTAGAAAGCAGAGAGTGACAGGTTTGCTAATGGACCTGTCTTTTCTACTTGTATCCCAAATGTGTTAGGAGATCATGTCTAGGTAGGAGAGCGACCTCCTGTCGCTGCTGTGGCTGTAACAGGGTCTCTGAGGCTGTTAGAGAGCAAAATAGCCTTAGGAGTTTAATCCTCTTTGCAATAGTGTTCTTTAAAATGACATCAAGTGATGATGCAAGAAAGGGATGCCAAGAATCAGCCCTTCCTACAGCTGGGAGTCACTAAACACATTATGCCTTGGAGAACTAGAGGAAGAGAGAGAGATCCATGGGGGTTAACAGCGTAAAGGGTGTCAGTACATCTGCGGGCACGACAGTGCTCTCCTGCCGGCTAGTCCAGGAGGTGTGGAGCAGTGCTAGGATAAGCTAGGACTGATGGCTTTGGGATTTTTCTCTTGGTTTTATTCCTGTCTCTGTCTACATCGTGCTGTGGAGCAG
Organism: Aquila chrysaetos chrysaetos; assembly: GCF_900496995.4. Classification (NCBI taxonomy): domain Eukaryota; kingdom Metazoa; phylum Chordata; class Aves; order Accipitriformes; family Accipitridae; genus Aquila; species Aquila chrysaetos. The sequence goes on along the minus strand of NC_044024.1, from coordinate 4,271,492 downwards.
CCCCTGTTTGCATGGCACTGCTGCTCAGATCTCCCAGGACAGCTGCTGAGGTGACTGATTGTGTGAGGTGGTCAGCTTCACTTATGAAGTTTTCTTTAATTCATCTTTAATGAGTAGTGAGGCCCTTCAAACTGTTTATCTGTAGTATTTTCTTGTTAAAATAATGTTTACTTGTTAAGGACCAGAAGAAAAGAAATCCAGAAAAAATGTTAAAAAGAGAAAAAGCATATTCTTTCTGTAGTACTGGACTATATGGTCATTATGGTGAAGGTCATTAATTTGACAGAAGAAGATAAAATAGTTTACAATTACTATTCAAAATATGCCTCTCAAAATTGGGAGTAAGCTAGAAAGTTTTGTCTTGACTAAGTAAATGCCGTGCTACTCATGACAGTATTTCATCTACCAAAGAATTTGCAGAGGTTAGATGTGTGAAGATGTTTAGAATAATGTCTAAAAAGTATGAATATCGTCATCAGCATTAGTGTGTGAAAATACAGGTTTTGTTATACAGAAATGGGATTGGAAAGGGGAAATTGGACATATCGTACCTAAATTCCATATGCTGGGGAAAGAAATGGCAGGGAGAGGGGGGTGTCTGAATGTCCAAAGAGGTCTTTTGCAACAGCTTGGATCCAGTAAACAGGAGACTTTATTCTCTTCTTTGTGCTTCCCAGTATTTCCACAAATCTGGGAAGGAAGAGTAGCTGGCATGTCCACTACTTTTTAAATTAATATGAAGAGCCTTAAGATTATTTTTATGTAAATGTCATTTTTAATAACTGAAAGTGCCAGTGGCAGCATTAAAGCCTTATGGTATCTAACAGATAACAAACCAACAATTAAATGTTTACACAAAACACTTTGTTTTCTCAACAAAGTTCCAATGCCTAAACTTTAATAACAAACAAACAAAAAAAGTTTAGACATAGGAATACTTTTGAGAATTAATCTGTTGTATTTTATTTGCAACTCAAAATTGGTGATCAAGGACTAAAGGATTAATTCAAGAAGAAGGCCCCAAATTAATCTGTTTTTAAGCCAAGATGAAATTTTAGCACATGCGGAAAGTCTAGCTGGCCTGCCACTTATTTAGACTTGTCTTATCCCTTTCTGTGTAGTCAAGGAGGTATATTTTGAGAACATTTAATCCTTAAAAAGATTTAAGAGGAAAATATACATCTGAATTTCATCTTGCAACTCTAATACTGATATTGGTAGTGGTTACAGTGAGCTACTTTTTAAAGCCTATAATTCATATCAATAAAAGTTTTTCAAGTTATTTTATATGGTCTATACTTTATATGGCTATAGCCCAAATACTATCCTTGCACATGCTTCCTACTAGCTTGCATAGAAGAGAATGTCAATCTATTGGCTCATTCTCTGAAGAAACTACTACTTTAAGTGCCAGTGATCTTCATTCATTCTTGTCCAGGACAATCTGAAGATTTACTATCACAAAGCATAGTTGTAGTTAGAGATAATCCAGTCTGTTGTCTCTTTGAAATAAGAGTGAGAAAACATCAACTGTTAAAAAAAAAAAAAAACCCAACCAACAAAAAAAGTTATTTTTCTCCATGTCTTTCATTACGTGAGAAAATGGGAAAAAACATCTGGAGTTATCTATGAATTCAAAGGTGCAACCTGAAAATTCCTCTATTGGCTCATTACACCCATTATCCCATTATCTGTCTTCATTTGCTGCCCTTTTTCAACTGAATCATATACTATTTCCTTCTGGACTGCTGTTATTGTCTGCTTCATTAGCTGCTAATGAGTTGAGATACAGAACAGCATGTCTTCTTTCTTTATTCTTTCCTAACATTTACTGAGGTGCTGGGTGCTTTTTTTTTTTTTTTTTTTTCTTTTTCCTCTAGGTAGAGGGCTGGTGGTTTGAGAAGGAGAACTAGAGATATCAAGATAGATGAGATCCAGCTCAATGCTCACAGATTTAATTGTGCTTATAGAAGAATTTTTGGTGAAAATGAAAATTATCTTGATTCTTTTAAATCATAAAATCTATTTGCTTCTCTTCTCAATGAATCTTTTTTATTCAGATCTGTAATACGTATGGTCTCATAACCTGAGAATGATAATGAAGGTAAATTGAACTATTCATTTTTAATCCTTATTCTGATGTTGACTAGCACTGGGAATGATGATTCACGCCTACTCTGCATGTCCGTTTACAGACTGACATTTTAATTATTTATAAAAAAAGTTGTTTAGGAAAGGATTCTATAAGGAAGTATAGGTTTTAAGGTTTTGGTGGTTTGGTTTTTTTTCTTTGTGGGTTTTTGTGTGTGTGTTATTTTTTCCCCAATTTGATTCTCAAGGCAGGAAAAAAGAAGAAAACATCTTTGAAGCGCATACTGTCTTCTAGTCTCTCCAAAATGAAAATGTCGATAAGGAAATACACTCTTTGTAAGTTCTGGGACTTCTACGTAAAAGGTAATGGACTCTCTCTGTAGTTGTGTAGGTAGGTTCTACCAAAATGATTTCTCAACTGGGAGCCATGGTAATTCCGCAACAATGACAAAACCAGTAAGACCTTTAGTACTTGGAAGCACTGACTCGTTATTGGTATTGTGCTCTGAAACAATAATAAATTTCAAATGCAGGACACAAGATTATAATGATATTTTAAAAGATGTTTAATTTATAATGTCCAATAGTGCCCTTATAATGTCCCAAAACCATACAACATTTAAATGCAACTCATTTAAAGGTGATTAAATATGTTTTAAAATATATAATGATATAATTGACTCTTCAAATAATCTGTAATTAAAGTTGAAATTTCATGGTGGGAATTCCAATTCGTTAAGTATGTTAAAAGGTACAAATTTAATCCACATGCTGTAGTAACACCAGATTATGAATGACACCAACCTTTTGAATTTGGTCAGCAAAACTGATTTTTTCTGTGAATACCTTTTTTCTGTTCATGTATTTCTAGAAATACATGCAAATTTGTTCTCAAGCAAAAGTCATTTATGGGCATATTTTTTCCTTCTCTTCTTAAACTTCATAATGTGGTGAAATGATTTTTGAAATGCAGGTTTTCTCATGAAAATAAATACTTATTGCTTTATATCCCCTGCATAGGAAGTGATGACATGTAGATTTTATTGGGATTATTTATCCTTTTATTTTGACTTATACTTTTCTTCCTTTCCAATAGTTATGTATAGGTGTAAATATAAGACCAAACTTTAAAGGCGTCCTAAAATAACATTTTCTGGGTTTCAATGTATATTTCACTCTGAGCTTTTGGCAACTCCCAGTGCTATAGGCAAATACTACATAACTTTGTCATCAAGCCTAGAAACCCAGCTCTGCATTGAGAAAGAATCTGTGATGCAAAATTCACCTTCAGGTAGAAAAACAGCATGTCCATTTACACCTGGAGTTAGGCTTCTGTTATAGTCGTGTTAGCAAATGAAGTACTGTACTGTGCAACTGCTCCTTCTTTAGGGCTGGACTTTAACACATTCTTTTATGTCTTTTAAAAAATAATATGGAAAGAACACATCCAAAGATATGACAGCCTTAACCTAAGCTTTGTAACACATGGCCACAATGAGACTTCTGTTCTCCACTCCTTTGATGTTCAAAAATAAGTTCAAATCCTGTACTGCAGCAGAACCAAGATAGCAATGGAGTAGACCTCAGACTTGGAAAGGAACTTTGGGAAACTTCTTCTTCCCCAGGTAATAACAAAATTTCTTTTATGAAAGACAAAAGAAATGGGGCAAAGAAATCACTAACTAGATCAGATTTGACTGGGGTATGAAAATGAGTTAAAATAAATTGAATAAAATCTAAACATGAATACTAAGAAATAGGAAATTGTTATCATAGTGTCTACTTAATTTACAGACTTGGATATAGATGTGCATCAGATCAGAAAAGGAGTTGTCTGGGAAAAATATGAAAGGCTAGGTTCAATAAAATGTTTCAGAGGTAACATTTGAAATAATCAAATTAAACCAAAATGAAAATGGCTTTAAATCTCTCTAAATAAAATGTATTTGCAAAACACATGAGGAGCAGTGCACCATGAGTCCATGGTCTTATTTAAATCTAGCATATGAAAGCTCACTTTAGAGTTGTGTACTTCTTACATCTGCACTGTTTATATCTCATCAGGTTACCAGGAATACGAATAAATAAATCCATATGCTTCTTAAAATAAAAATAAGAATCAGAAAATCCAAAGATCACTGATTTGCCTTTAATTCATAATGACTCTATAGAATGCAGTACAGGATTCTATCAGTTACATGTCCTGCAGCAATGGTTAGGTCTATATGCCTCACAGAGGAAGAAAAAAATGCAAGTAATTGCCTTGAGGAAATTATTCCTATATTCTCTGCTCGCATTTCTTTTTAGGATTCTGCACAATGCTGTTGACTGAAGAATAGTGGCAGTACACAGTTTTGAATGCTCAGCTGTTCCCAGAAAAATAAAAAAGATAAGAGGAAGAAAAAATTTATTATTGGCCATCCTTTAAGTAGAACTTATGTTTTATTTTACTTATTTAAATTGCAATTTGTAATCAGTCTGTGACTACGCTGACAGGTCATGGATGAATACTTCCTACAGGGCAGATAGAAGGAAGTATAGTATATGCTACAGGTAAAACAAGATCTGATCTCTTTAGGTCAGTCATGAGATAACTTTCTAAAAGATCTAAAAGAAACTGTACTCAGGCAACCAGTGAGATACTATTACTCATTACGCAGTAACAGGCAGCACTCAGCTTGAAATATTAAACTTGGATGTTAAAACTTTCCCTTAAAAGAATTTCAGTAATACAATGTGATAATTGTGCACCCCATTCACCATCAACTCTCCTCTATTTAATAAACAGTGCTGTAATTCTGGCATGTGTTTAGGATCTAAGAGCAGGCTATTTTTCTAAGAGGGCATCTAACAAGTTTTGACACATAGTCTTTCAATGCCTACTGTTGATAATGAAAATTTCAGCGGCTTTATATGAAAGATTTAATTCGAGTTTGATTTTTATGAAATTAAAAAAAGATCCATCCATTATCCTTTTTTCTATAGGAAAGACATTAAAAAAGAAAGAATGAGCCTGATAAGCAGTTTGGAAAGAAAAGAGCGCATCAATAATTTATGAGGATTAATAAAGCACTTGTAGTTAATTTGTTATGTGAAAACACGAGTGGAAGATTTTTAATATAGGGATGATTGCTCCTGTGCTATTATAGAGCTCCTCAGAAGTAGGGCACACGAGGTTTAGGGATGTTTCGCAGTTCGTCTGTGCCACCACCTACTGGGTGATGGGATGTAGCACTAAAATCCCACCAAAATTTGTTTATAAGAAAGAAATAAAGGAAAAAGAGTTAATGAAGGGTGGTTGGCAGAGTGGCTATTAACTTCATACATTGCTGCAGAAACTACTTCTGTTGCAGACACACCAAGTTCGAGACACTTAAAATTAAAATTTTTAAAAGATTTATTTGGAAACAAACATTCAGTTGGAGTGACAGTCTCCTTCTACAAATACATATAATAATGTTTGGTATAGGTTTGCAACTCTTCTAATATTAAGGAGAAATATAAATTAAAACTTTTTTTTACACAACTCTATGCATGTGAGAGGCAATTTTTGTTGTGCTGATAGAGATACTTAGAACATAAGTTGAAAGAGCCAACTACTACTGGCATCTCATAACTATCTTATTTACCATAAGGACCTTTTGTCCAAGACAACCGCTCTTCTGATGCACATTTTAAAACCACAGCAGCACTCTTGCTGTATGCAGTGAAATCTCCCATAGCCCTAAGAAGAATTTTCTCTCCACAAATTCAAGATGACTCTTCCTGCGTAATAATTACAAAACCTAATCCCTGTCACATTGCATCCCCTCTACATGCAGTCATTGCAAGCAAACAGCCATCAAGAAATGAAGATGAGAGGAGGGAATGTGTTTAATGTTATTTCAACACAGCACAGATTACTGTTTAGATGTGCGAGTTTCAGTTCTACTTTCTATGCTTGATAAGAAAGTGAATACATGTAGATCTTCACTACCATAAAAATTTAATTAAAAAAACCCTCAGTTTGAAAGCAAAAGTTTTTCCATAAAGTTACTTGCACTCTCCAGTGCTGTTTTTGTGGCCATGACAGATAAGTCATTACATAAGATTGGCTTCACTGTCATGGTTCTGCTTATGAAGATAAAATTAAAAGTCCAATTAAACACAGCTAGATGGCGTGAAAGAAATGAAATAATTATCTTAGACTTCCAGTGCTTTCTAACTGAAAAAAAGAATGCGTTGAGATTATCAACAATTTACCTAAACAAAATATAATAACAAAAGTAAATAGCTATAACCCCTTAGAAAACAAACTCACAGGAACAAAAAATACCCCAAAGCATTAAGTTTTTATACAGAGAAAAAACCAACAGTTTCACTTCCCTGTATGTTACTTTATCTATCAGTCAAAGAACAGGTAATTAATTCAGTGTCTTCCACTCTGTTCAGATTTCCTTTAGCAATGTGTACTAGCTATTTTAAAACTGGTACTTTTCCTTGGCTCACTTGGCAATCAAGTAGTTAGTTTCAAACTTAAAGAATAGTGGAGTATGAAATAATAAGCAAAAATTATTAATATATTTTAACCTGGCTTACCAGTATGTTTCAAAACATTCATTTCATCAATTGGGAAAGGTATGTAACACAGAGAGAACTGCAGGTAATAATAAAAGTTAATAAGTCATAAATACAATAGTTGTCAAAAAGAGAAATATATTTTTCCTGATCATATTATCACTGCTTGCTGAACAGATAACTTCTTTAAATCTGATTGTATATTTTCAATAAATTAATTGTCTTTAATTTTTCATTAGGTCAAAAGAAATTTCACATGTTTTATCTCTCTGGCTATGTATAAAACAACTTTCTTCAAAAACATGTCCATCTTAATTTTAAAGCTTTCATGACTTTCTTGAATGCTGTGTGCTACTATTAAGTTTAGAGAAATTAAATAAATAAGAATTCTATTTGCTTTCCATGTAAACTTGCCCTTGAATGCAAGCAGACATGTTTTCATGTTTTGTATATGTAATTCTTTTTAGGTTCTCCCATCTTAACGAGATCTTTGAAATGATTGTTAGTACAGACAACAGTATGCTTAAAAACCACTCAAACTGTTCTGAAGTCCACCTTTAAGATTTAACATATTTTAGAAACACTGTATTTTGCAAAATGGTGAAATAAGATTGTAGGGAGGCAGATAAAAGCTTAAACATTAAAGATAAGAAAGTACTGTACTTTAATCATGATGAAGGAAAAACTGAAGCTAAGAGAAATTTAAATTTTTAAGGTTTTTCCATTCAGATTTGAAGTAAATGAATTGTCAAATGGAAAGCTAGATTTATTTCCTATTCTACTACTCATTGCCTAATTTCCTTGTAAGAAACAAAAACGTCTTTTCAGACTACTCTATTAATAATTTAAACTGGATAGTTTCTTCTATAACAAGTTCAAATCTGTATTCTTAGTCAGTTTTCTCTTGTGGAAGTTTTTGATTTGGTTTCCCAGTAAGCACAAAAGGCCAAAAGATTCTTCCTTTGTTCTAAAATGTCTGTAGTTTGTTTGTTTAAAAATATCACCAGTCTCCGCTACCAAATAACTTTAAACTCCTGAAAAGGCAGCATTGCTTAAAAACAAGTGGCCTCAGAAAAAGGTTTGGATGGTCTTTTGGAAGCTCAATCTCATAAAGTAATGTTTCCTTTTTTTTATTTTAAAAAAGAAGAGAATTTTGTCATTTTACATTCCAGTTCCAGTTAATGGAAGCTGTTTATTTTGTCCTTGTTTCTGCCAGTTAAATGTATGATCTATGAGCTGTTTAAATACCTGTGGAAACACTCTTATTTTGTTTTTCATATTGTCTCACTCTGTATTATATTACTGCTGAACATCAGCATAGTGACGTCTGCGTCAGTCAGTCACAAGTCAGGTACGTGACCCACCCCTAGATCTTACTGCTTTCCACACAGCTGTCATCATGAAGCTCAAATTTTCACAGATTTACTCACTGTTAGTTAACTCTGAAATTCAGAGCACTGAAGCCCTTTATTTTCATATGCAAAAGTGAAACGCTCCCATCAGTATTTATCCTGGAAAATGAACAATGCTGAAAAAGAGCCTGAGCAGCCAAAAATATGCTATATAAAATATGCATTGAGTCAGAATAGGGAAGAAAATCAATAGAGTTCTTATAAATTCCGTTAGCCCAAGGGCATCGGTGACTTGCAGTATAAGCCAACATATTAAGTGCTTTGTTTTGACAATTTACTTATAAATAAATTTATACTTTCTCAGCCTAGTAATGGAGCAGTAAAAACTTCAGCTTCTCCCCTTTAACCTCTACCAGTTGTAGACATGCTAACTTGTGGTGGTTTTATAGATGGCATCCTGTCCTGTAAGCTTTTCAGCATCTCTAATTTACTGAAAACATGAAAATACATATATGCAGATTACATCAAAACCGGGATAAATTGAGGCATAAGAAACAGAATAGAAAATAATTCTAAAATAAATACAGTATGTTCAAGCAACGGCTGCATTTGCTACCACAGATTTTGCACTCCAAAGCAGGATTTCAAGTATGAAGTGAGCCGTTTTATAAAAACTATAGTATGTATTCCTGGCTAGCATACTGCAGCATGGTTACTCAGCGAGAACGTCCTGATAGAACCACTGTTTGAACTGTGGGTTTAGAGCAATTAATTCAGTGTTCTATTTGATGTCTACAGAAAGCTGTGGATTTGATGGATTTTCATCAAGCTCCAGGAAATACATGTTTTTTTCAAGAAATGTATAGTTATGCCTTTCAAATCAGAATAATTCTTCTATCCTTTGGTCCCATTTATCTGTCTGTTAGCCATAGCCTATAAATTGTAGCTTTCCCAAACAAGCAAGAAAATGGTGTTTGCTCATAGTTGCAGACAATTTTCAAAGCAGCCACAGCTTCACTTTTCATATGGAGTGGATGTACTTCAGCTGAATAAAATAAAAATGAACAACTATAAAAAGAAAATAGCCGACACAATCAAATAGAAAGTGGGTCTGACAGTGTTATTCTTTTGATAGCTTTTTGATAGTTCTGTTTCCAGACCAAAGTCAGTCCCTGCCTTTGGTGAGGTAATGTCTATATATGTTTCTCCCTGCGCCTTAAGCGCAAATAGCTCATTGCAGATGGCCTGACTTGATGATCAGGATATCAGAAATTCTTTAATTGTAAATTAATCTACAGTGTCAGCCTGTCACTGTCATCTGTGTCACCACCAACACTTTCGCGAGGCTTGCCAACAGCAGTAGGCCCGCTGTTGTGCCTGTTTATCACAGCGGCCTTCAGTCTTACTGAGAAAGAGTTAAAAAAGATGCTATTCAGAGCTGACTTTATTACAAAAGGATCCCCAACTGAACAGTTCACAATGGCCCTTTCCAGTCTGAAGCTGGCTTCGAATCTGCCGGGGGAGAGTGCTGATAGTTTTATCCACCTGATAATGGTTTGCAGTCAGGAATTCTGTAACTTTTTAACTAAAATTATTTGTTAAAATCCAGAAACAGATACATTAGAAGAGGTATTACTTATTCTTAATTTTCTCTTAAAATTAAATATATAGTCCCTAGACAACATTGATATTTGTAAATTTTCACTGTTGATATTAAACATATACATCACTACCAGACTGTTCTGGTTATCCCAAGACAATAATAAACAGATATTCCTACTTCTTAAAGAGTTTTTGCTCACCAATTTGTACAATTCTTATTGATATTGCTGTCCTGTACTGCTTGCATTTTTCTACCAAGTTTCTGTCTTTACCAATAACGTATGTTTATTTTCAGTCCAGTTGAGAGGTAAAGGTTTGTTTTGGTTTGGTTTGTTTTTTTTCTTTCTGAAAAGAGCATTTAAGTTTTGGAGATCTGATTTTACAACTTACTTTGAAAGTAACTTTTTTTCTGGGAGAATCCTTGCTCTGATTTAAATTGCAAAGTCACATCGTTAACTTGGCTCTCTTTTCCTGCCCATCTCCAGGTAGAGAAATAGGTAGGCAAATTTTGGCCTCAGTTTTGTAATCTTAAATAGGGTAAGGTATGCTATTTAGCACAGTTACCTTGCCTTTAAAAGGACTGCTGTTCTATGAAGCATAATGTCAGGGAACAGTTTCTAGGATGTAAATATTTTTATTATTTAAAAATAAGGTTGGGAAAAATGAGGCAGAATTACTGCAAATAAAATAAGATAAAAAAAGATTTGCCGTAGAAAAACTGCACGTCATAACAATCATGAAGTGTTTGATTATCAGTTTTTGACATGATCAGGTTTGGTAGAGGTTCAGATAAATTAAAACAATGTGACAAACTGGTAAAGTGCAACCTAGTTCATTAGTAGCTAACTAAGTTACGAGGTGGTCCCAAAATACAAGAAACAGCAATAGTAAAGACCCTTACAAAAACCTGACATCGCTCATTTTGTAAATTTAATGCCATGGAGGGAAAGGAATCAAATCTACTGAGATTAAAATGGTAATTTCAGGTCAGTATTGGCGTGGCCTCTTCAAATAAAACTACTGATTTTTAAAGCATTGCTTATATTTAAACATGTTAAACTTGTTAACATTTAAACATATATTTAAATATGCTAAACCTATTTGAAATATATTTGCCATATAAATGCAATGCCTTTCATTCTTAAAGAATGTGCACTTTTTGCAGTGTTGTATTTTAATGTCCTGCTTCCACTGATAAAATAATGAACAAAGTTCAGGGTAACTTAGAGAAAATTTCATGATTAAGCACAGTTAGGCATTCTTGAGTCCAATTCAGCTTGACTAGTTTAGCAGTTATAAGCTATGCCATTTGTTTACATTATGGTTATTACAAGTTCTTCTACTCACAATGTTCAAGAAGTCTTTCAGCAGACTTACATTCAAGTTTTCTTTGGGTGTCAAAAACCAGTACTTTATTGATCACTGTGGCTTAACTTTTCTCAAATATTTGGATTTGGGTCCTCTTCATCCTTTCTGTTAGTTATGGTGTTCAAAGCCACTGCTTGTAGATCTACTATCAAGAAGTATATAATGGAACAATACAGCAATAATTGCTGTGGAGATACCTGAGGATTTTGTGATTGAGTTTACTTACATGGGTTTGCCTTGTTTCTTGATGTATTTGAAACACAATGCTCTCTGACTAATCTAAACTATCATCAACGTTTTATATATTTATTTTCTTTACTTCACATTTACAAAGTTTATTGCTACAAGAAGTCTACTGTATTTCACCCCAGAGGTGGCCACTCTTCAGTAACTTAGATGTGATGCCACACTACAATTCGGAGTTTTTTCCTCTGGTTGAACACTTCCATGTTAATATCATTCTTTTATCTGCAGTTTTGATCTAGAGAAAAGCATCACTGAAGATGTAATTGTGTTTCTTATTTTAACCTTTTTTAGGAAATATCTTTCTTTGCTTACATTCCTTCTTTTTTAGGAAGAACTTTGGAGTTCTTTAGGTTGATGCACAGGTAGGATTTAATAACAAAAGAATGTGATTTATGTTTGCTGCTTAGAGCCATAATATTTTCAAACAACAGCCACATTGAAATGACAAGTAAATGTACAAGTTAGTCTTGTCAAACAGTGTGGGTGTATTTGAAGTTGACAAGGCATAAACTGTGAAGTGGTATCCCTTTTAACCAATATAGCACTAATGTGCATTGATATAACATGAAGGGATAATATAGTTTTTCATGAATTGAAACTGCAAGAATTATGTAGAACTTTTGGAACTTAATTCTACTCTTCCTGTACAAAGTATACAGGATTATTTTACTTTAATGTCTGGAGAGTTTGAACTAAAGTTTTTAGGACAAAAATTTATAAAGGTCAATAAGGAAAAAATACTTTAAAAATTGTACACTTAAGTATTGTTATAGCCATAGTTGTCATTGTATTAGTATTCAGCATGTGGAACAGAAAATAAATTCATTCAAAATGCTTTTAGGTTGAGACTGTCAGAAAAGCCATAGGAAGTCAGAAACCTATATCCTATTAAAATACATATGCTTTCAAATTTTATAAAGGCAAAACCCCTAGATATAAAGACATGTGAAGATGATCAAAGGTGAATTATCTACTGAGGATTAAATTAATAAAGCTTTAATTCTGAAATAATGGATAAAATTTAAGTGATATGATTAGACTAAAAGCATTGGCTCTTGATTTTTGCCAAGTGCCGTATGTTCTCTAAGTTACCGATACAATTAATGTAACACCTAATTGTTTGTATAATTTTGAACACTGTGCTTTTGTATTGCTCATTTGCTAGTGCGTGTATGTAATGTGGGATTTTAATAGGTATTGCTGGACAATGCGCACACTTAACAGTAAAAATGGTGAGCTATACAATCAAAAACAGAGAAAAGGAGAAATTTTTAAGTTCACATTGAGGCCTGAGTCTGTGGCTTACATGGTGGTGGGAGGCATTTGCATGTACCAGCCTATGCAAAGTACCCCTCGCACAAGATGGTGTCATGGCCTCTCTTTTGGGTCAAGCCTCTTTAACCAGCTACAAAGAGACTCTGCAAGCAGAATAAACATCACTTAAGAATATGAAGCAGTAATTCATTGGCAAACACACATAAATGATTGCTAAGACGCAATGAGCTATGGAGCTAAGCACTTGCATACCCTTTTCAGGAGTGGAGGGGAGGAGTCTGTGGCACCCAGGCCAGACACTGGTGTGGCTCTAGGTCCATCTCCTACCAGCTCCATGGACATCATCAAATCATCCAGATGACCTGGTGATGCCCGGCTGACCTGATTATCCTCCCTGGTTTTGTTTTGGTTTGTTTCCTTTGGAAATTTATACCTTTCTACATTGGTGTTTTTCCTCTTGCATTCACGGGCTACTAGCAATCCTGTCTCAACAACTCTACCTCTGGCTGAAATTTTGCCTTCCTCATCTCACTACAGGCTATTTCCCAGCATTTCCACTCCCAGATGGGGCCACCAATTCTTGGTATGCAGGCAGCAGGAGCTGCTGAGAAAAAAGGTTATAGCAGGTACTAACGTTTCTTAGGATATACGCCTTCTTCACGGACTGGCACAGAAAGAGTGTTTTCTTGTCTTGCCTTCAGACACTTGTCAGACTTCAGTTTGTTCAGCAATATGCTTTGAAAAGTCGGTATCCCCTTGAGTTCCTGGATATGAGCAGTTAGACTAAAGCCTATGGAAAAGAGGTTCCATCATTAAAAGCCCCAGCATTTCTTGTCTTTAAAATGCGCTGGAATTGGTCTTTCCTGTGATATTTCATACATTGGTAGCCAGTCGTACAAAGGAGCAGAACATTCAAAAATGTTCTATTACTAGAGCAAGCTTTAGGCAAACTACTTAAATTATCAAAACATAGATTAATATAAGGTTACCAGTTCCAGTTCATTTCCAATGCACAGCTGCAACTGGGAAAAAAAAAAAGAAAAATTAGAAATTTCCTTTTCCTACATTGAGATATTGGTTACCTTTGGTAAGGCTTTTCTAGGAATGAACTGGGTTTTTTTCATCTAGGCCTCCAAAAATAATATGAACCCACAGCTCTCATTTTGCATCGTCAGTAACTTATGTGAACTTAATGTAAAACTCTCTTTGAAATCATAACCAGCTGTATAATATTTTGGAGAAAACAGTTCAATTATTTCTCCAGTCTGATGAATTAGTAACTGTGGGTAATTTACAGAGGTATGCTGTAGGAAATATTTTCAATTTACTACTATTTTTTAAAGCAACTTCAATATGTTATTTACTATGGAAATTAAAAAGGGAATTAAACATATAAGATTCATCAAAATTTAAACTATTTACAAACAAGTAAATATTTACCTAAGGAAATTGTCTCTTGTGTGTGCTATATGCATTGGGATAGAACAATTAAGGTCTGTACATTTTATAAGTTTTATTACTTATAAAGAATAATAGGAGGTGGTAAAAATAATTAGGAAAATAATAACCGATTTTGAACATTTGTCCCTAACTTCTTTTATGGCAGCACACATTTCAACCTTAGCTGTCAAGCTTAATGGCCAAGCATATTGGTTTTAATCACAAATTAAATTCTGACTTATTAAAGTTCTTCCAGTTTTACACAATAATCTTTAATCATTAAAATTTAGTTCACTGCTTTCTGTTAACAGAAGTTTGTTTTCAGTACATAATCAGCATTTGCTGGATGTGAATATGTAGAAATTCTTTTCTTTTACAGGAATGTGTCTTAGCAACCATGTCTTCTTGATTCCTTTGGGTACACAGGGGAAAGAAATTAAACTTTCTTTTCTAATTAACATAATGCAGTTAGTCCAGATTGACGAAGGGGTGGCTGTACATCTGTGACTGAGGGAATAAACCAAATATGTCAATTTGGATAAAAAAGTAAACATACCATGTTCAGTACAGAATTTCAGATTAATTGTCAGCACAATAATTATGTAAGTGTAATTAATGTTTAGGCTCTGAAGTCGCTTGAGTAACAAGAATGCCCAAATACAAATCTGTAGTGTTGTCAACATTTATGCAAGTATGGGAATTTTAAGGGTGCTGTTACATATAATTAAGTCAGCAAGCTGCCTGCTTATCAGCTAAATAAAATGATTAATGGTTATGACCCTGGTAAATTTTTGACAGTCATCTCTTGTGAGTGTAACAAGGCTGTTTTATGGAATGGTGGATTTTGATTGCGTGTTGTCTTGTCAGCTGTGTCTTTGCTTTCACCTTGCTATCCAGGCATCTTCTTCATCTCTGGTTTACAACTTAAACTACAAAGGCAGTTGTTAAAATTTTCATCATTAGATTTGTTCTTATTGCAAGTACTTTGTGCAGACTGAAATACAGAATATATGTTTCAGTGCAAGCTCTGTAATTTTTAATATTATGTTTACTTCAGCTTGAATTTGTACACTGAGGTGCAGTGGAAGAGATCACAGAAGAATTTCAGCCCCAAGTATTATTTCCATGGATTTTTAAAGAATACCAAAGACATTATTTCATTTCTGTTGAAATAATTTTTAAACCTGGGACAGAAGATATATACTTAATTTGTTCATAAATCCCATTTTGTTAATGGTGGCAGTAGGAGAAGCGAAAAGAAAGGAGGCAGTTGGAGATTGCACTTTGTAGGAGCATGGTTGAGGAGCATAACAGAGGCTGCTCAACTAAAAGGCATTTCTGAAGAAGATTAAGGTAAATTGAAAGAAATGAAAGAGACTGAATCATGAAGGCACACTCATATAACTCAAGAGGAACATGGAGTATTTTTTTTTTGTTGGGTGTCCAGCAAACAAGGAATAAAAGTTTGGAAGAGCAGAAATCTTGAGAGAAAAAAAATACGTTAAATACTAGATTCTGTTTGAAATACAGCTTGCATTTATCTTTAGAGATGACAAGATTTTTTTTAAAAAAAAGTTGTTATGGAGATGAAAGCTGAAGACTCAGAAATATGAAAATGTGAAATAAATTATACTAATTGAAGTTTATTTTTCCTTTCAGAGCCTGTCTTTAGTCCACATGCCAACCACAATTAGGTCCTCTAGAGTCCAAGGACTTGCTTTTGAGGACACTCAACTTTGATCAGTTTGTAGCCAAATGCCTTACTGGATGTAAAAGACTTCCAACTGGTGTGGAAAGTCAACCTCACTTTGCAGTTCTCAAAGGCAGCCCAGACAGCGCAGAAAATCTTACTGTGCTTGAAACTGCAAGCATTTACTTCACTGGCCACAACCCAATGTATGGCTGATCAGTCAATGTGTTTTGCAGTGCAGAAGAATGCCAGGCTACCTTTACCTTTGTGTCCAAATTGTGATGATACTCAAATTTCAATTTTAACTCTGAAATTTGGCCTTAGTTTAGCACAGCTGTTTTATATTTTCAAATTCTGATAGTTGTTTACCTTTAAGTATTCAACAACTACCATTTATATAGTTTTACAGTCATTTTCCAATAATGGAAAGAATATACAAATATATATTTCTTATTTGTTAGAAGAAAAATGTTGTTGCGTCTATTGTTCTGTTTCAATTATGATTCAATTAAATTAAGAGGATCAGCCGAAATAAAGATACTTCTAACAATTTTAAATACATAATCTTTCACACTAACAAGAAAATTGGGTAGCAGTGTCATAGTCAAACAGTAGGAAAAAAATGTGTGACTAGATGCATGTCAAATATTATGTATAGGTCAGTGAAGCAAATTAAGACAAATGTAGTTCAGCTGTCAGCTTTCTACTGCAGTTCTGCTGTCCATGTGTTGTCTCTGTTTTATTATGGTGAAGAATTGCAGCACTTCTGCAAATTTATCCTGTATATCTAGATATGTTTTTCATGGCCTTTTCAGTGTTTCTGACTTTCCCTCCTGAATATGTATATTCTGTGAAATGCTTTCAAAATTGCAAGGGACTAAGCTATCACCTGTAGTTTCCTTGTACTGTCATTTATTGTATTTACATTATAGTCTGGTGCAAATAGTTAATATAAGGGAAATGCAGAATAAAACTGCCATTTTGCATGAGATATTTGTATGGTTGGACATGGTAGAGCTGATTCAGGGATCTGTCAGTCAGGTGATGCAGCTCTCGCATACAGAATCCCTTCCTAGACCTAATTGCAAGGTTCTCCACTGGTCTCCTATGATCCAAGACTTTTGTGTGTGCTGTTATAGGGCTCAGTATGGGGGATTTAGTTTTCTGTGAATGAGCATCACGTCTTTTGTGGAGACCTAAGAGATCTAATATACTATGCACCTCTTTTTTCCAATATAGTTCTTGCTCTTTGAAATTCTTTCCTTCTTAGCCCACAGTTTTGGTTTTTCTCCCCCACTATATATGTGGATTAAAGGATATTCTTATTTACAAGTTGTTGCTGTATATGTCTTCCCCATAAATCTAACAATGACTTTGGATTTTTGAACTTTGTCTTAGTGTGTGAAATTTGATATAGCAGCAGAAGTTGCATTGGTTTGTATACTAGTAGTGCTTTCGGTAGGGTGTTGGTTTTTTGTTTTTTTAATTGTCCAGAACATTCTCTCCACATCCACAATGACAGTTATCTGTCTTGCCAGAGACTTACTTTCCTGAGATGTCCCTCCAAAGGACACCATGTGGAGGCAAAGATGCCCAGATGCTGCTGGAACTGCTGCCATCTCAGCTAGGAAGGAGGTTTGGAGGTCCACTCGGATTTCATTGAATGCAGAAAGTGCATTGAGTGCAGAAAGCACAACTTCAGATGGAAGGATAAAAAGCACAGGTATTAATGAGAAGAAGTTATATTTCGATTCTTTCATTTCAGTTTGTAAACTTCATTTCTTTAGACATTATTCAATTATTTGCATGACAGCAATAGATAACATTAAACTAGAGTTAGGTAAGATTTTATTGTCTCCAAAAGAGTTCAGTTACTGACATGCTTCTCAGCATGAAGAAACAGAGGAATTCCATCTGTGAACCATCCCAAATAATTCGTTCATTCATGTTTGAGAACCTGACTCATTTCTCCTTGCATTTCAGATTTGAAATATGAACTGAAATGTGTCTCTGTAGATAATAAACAATAACAATGAACACTATAAATAATTTAGTTGGTAAGTCCAACAGATTTGTTCATGGAAGCAAAGGTGATGCAAGGATATGACAGTTCAGATAAACTATAGGAACACCCTTAGCTGGTTGAGCTAATTTCATAATATTGCCGAGAATAACTCTGGAAATGCTTTGTCACTTCCAAAGGAACACTTGTTCCTCACCACACAAACAATTGTACAAATGCATTTAATCTTTTATTCACACGGTAGCTGGTTGTCAATTGTGCCTTAGCTCTCTTTCAGATTCTTAAGAAACTGTTCAGGACATTCCACTCTGTCATTTACATGTCATTTGAGCCCTGCATTACTCTGCATATGTGGGTTCCCACCACCCCACCCCACCCCACCCCACCCCACCCCCCCCCCCCGCAACAGCATTCGTTACAAGGTGTTTCTATCTCCCTATCTATTATATACCTAAAATGGAATATGTCCGTATATAAATGGTGCTAAATTTCCACCCATTAATATACACGGATATACATTGCTTCTTGGCATGTGTTCTCAGAAAGATGCCTGTAATTGCCTAATTGTCCACTAAATACAATTGGGTATACAAAGAATAGACCAGATAAACAGTAATCAAAATGCTGAGATATATCTAGAAGACAGTTTGCCAAACTTTTCTTCTTGTTAAGTTTTATATCATATGCCAGGCATATACAGTGAATTGAGAAATGTTTTTTTGAAAACTGTATAGATAGAAAAAAATCCTGCTAGTCTTATTTCACTTTTTTGCTTGTATACAGGGCCATGTATTATTATTATTACATTGTCTTTTCTACTTTTAAATATTAACAGGCTATTCCATTAATGGTTTACAACTGCATAGCACAAAATTCTGCAAAGATATTTATAAGTTAGCACTAATTATTTAAGGATATTGTCAATCAACTTCCAAATAACATACATGATACCTAGTTCAAATTTTTTACTAATGAGTACAGTATTAAAACCAGCAAGGACAGGGACAGAGCAACGTTTTCTGAAGTTGATGCCAGTCACGCAGTACAAATACAATGTGATGACCAAATTGGTCTTCCCCTCCATCTGTGTTTGTCTTCAGAAGAAAATAATCATGTTATTAACAACTAACACTTCCACTGCAGACAATCTGTTAACGGAGGTGATCAAAGCCAGGTGATATGTGAGAACTTCTTTACATTTCATAGCCAGAAAGAATCTGACACACATAAACCACATAGAATGAACACAAAGGAGTGTACCTGCTACTTAAACTGGAATCGAGTGGTCTCTCCACAGGCTGCAGGGGAATCTCTGCTCCGGGCCTGGAGCACCTCCTCCCCTCCGGCTCCCCCGGCCTCGCTGTTCCCAGGGCCGTTCCTCACAGCGTTCCCCTTGCTCCCGGCGGCCTTTTGCCCTTCCTCAGGGAACGCTTTCCCCGAGGCAGCGCCGACTCCACTGACTGGCGCAGCTGTGGCCTCGGCTGGAACCGGCTGGAACCGGCTGGAACCAGTGGCAGCCGGCTCGGGGCAGCCTCGACCTCCCCTCGCAGCGGCCGCCCCTGCAGCCCTCCTGCTGCCAAAACCTTGCTTCGTGTGCCCAGTAAAACGCTTTAAGCAGGTATCCCGGATACGTAGGTGACGCCTGGCTTGCCCCCTCGGAGACTGCTGGTTGTCTTGGACGTGAAGGAGCGCGAGCTGAGCTCCGGGGAGGCAGTGCCGCCGCGGGGGCCATGTGCAGGCCCTTGGGTACCTGCTCCCCGGAGGATCACCAGCACTGGCGGCCTACCACGATGATAGGACTCTCCGCAAGCAGGGTAAGTCCTGTCGTCTTCTTCCCCGGATTTGCCAAACATGGCTAGTTTCTCTGAATGTTTGACTATGAGAAGGCCCACAGAGTTTACTATAGCTAGTTAAGGGGGGAGCAGCCGCCACGGAATGCTTTTCTGCCTTCTGTAGTTCTGCCGGTGTAGAGCCGGGATACTTCACCTTCCAGCCGGCAAGTCTGCTCTCTGCTGCCTTTCTCCGGCAAGAGCGACGGCTCTTTGCTGGGTTACGGTAGCTACGGCAGATTGATAATAACCAAAGGACAAAGAGATAAAAAGTGATAAAGAAGTAGAGTCAAGGCCTTTGTGTTTGTACCTCATGGTGCTTCCAAACTGGAAAGGAAAAATGAGATTTTCTTTTTCTAAAAAAAGTAAGAAGTGCTTAAGAGAAAATACAAAATAAAACTTTGAATAAAAAAATCTCCAGATGGTCATTAAATATGTTAAATGGCAGTCTGCTTTCAGCCCACCAGGCACCAATTTTATTATTCTAATAACATCTTAAAATGAAAAAGATAAAGTCTTATAAAAAGAGGCCGTTAACTTTGATGGCGCTTAATCCAGATAACTTTTAGAATACCCATTAATGTGCAAAGATACAAAACATATATTCAGCAACAAAAATAGTTCTCTCCTGAAAGGCCCTCATGCAGATATACCCAGACTTTTTCTGTTCTCTTTTGCATGCAGATGCTTAAAAACAGAAATTATTCAAAGGAAGAAACTTAACGAACACCGTGTTTTAAAACAAAACAGCGATTTATAGAAAAAACAAAATTATGAAAGTTGAAAATTCAGAAGAGTAGGAAAGCCAGAATTTGGAAAGGTAGTTCCATTTGCAATCTAAGCTTTGCCATACATTACATATTACTGCACACACATGTTACTAATATTTGATACATATTCCATACACATAGTAATAATATTTGGTCATGCAATAAAGTAAATCCTTTTCAACTAATGTGCATTATTTGTGCACCAATTTACAAAGGCATTCTGTTTATGTGTAGTGGCTTGGGATTTCTCTATTCATTTTGGGACAGTTATATATATCTATTTCAGTTTGATATTATGTAAATAAAGATTATCAGGATTACTTCAGGTTTTCAAAAATTGAACACTGAATCCTGTGATCTCTGCTCATTAACTTTATTTGAGGGATCTGGATATGAAAAGTCTGAGATCCTGGAATGGAAAAAAACCTTTTCTAAAAGGCATTTACAGTATTGTTTCAACTGAAGTCTCATTTTCTGTAAAGGAGTTTTCGGATATTCAGTTTATAGTGAATTCTAATTCCAATGCTGAGGCAATATAACCTTCCAGATTTAGATATTTAATAAGATTTTTATATTGTTTTAAGAATGCTGTATCACTTTTATAGTGTATCCAAAGAAGTTTTGCTCCTTTCTTTGATTTCACATGCTAGATATGATTGTAAATTTTTCATACAGTCTTTACAACTAATTTATATTTTTCTATTTTTTATACAATGATGTAGTTCTAAAATGTTGAGAAAAGTATTTAATACTTCAGTGGTATTCATTGGATTAGACAGTTTTTATTAGCATCTGTTATTTATGTCAGATGATACGTTCCCTAAGTACTCTTTTCCAAGCTTCTGTATAGGCAGTTCAGCCTTTTCTGTGAAAACAGTGTATAGACTCAGGTATTGACCAAATCAAAAGTGCGCACATGTATCTGCTGCTTCCCAGATGTATTAGCACAGCTGGAAATCATTTTGTAATGTGCAGTAGTAATCTAAGGAGGTACTGAGGTCCAAAACATTCAATAATGATCAGCATGACAAACCCAAAACTGCCAAAGATAGTCTGATCCATTGTGTACATGTGTATCAACTTCTATTAATACAAATTAGGAAAATTATTGAATAATATGGAGGAAACAAACTTGATAAATTTTTTTCAATGATTATTCCAAGCCAGTGTTAACATTCTTTGTTTTCTATCCTTGTTTTATTCATCTCATACCACCCAATTGAGTAAACTCCTTGGTCTAAGTGATGGTCATATAATTATTGATTATGATTGTATTATATTGTATTAATTCATTTGTTTTTTACTGATTTTCAAAACTATGTTAGAACAACACAGAAAAAATGGTGACAAAATTACTATTTCACTTAAGTGTGGAAAGACAATTTTTATACCCCTAATGCAAATTAGCCTTAAAAAAGTCACAAGTAAAGAAATCACTTGTGTTCTATGAACTAGAGGAATAAAATCCTATTAGAAGCTAATTCTTTTTGAACAGCAATTTCTGAGCAGAAGGGATTGAAATATACGGCTGATATTAAGGATAATGCAGAAAAATCTTTTTTAAATGTAAGCAGATCTTTTTATGCCTGTAGAGTTTTCATTAGTGGAATCCTGGGAAAAGGAAAAGGGAAAAATTTAAAAGGTGTCTATCTGTACCTGTTCTTTAGAAATAGGCTATAATTGCTTTTTTCTCCCCACTTCTGCCCGCTCCTACCCCCCCTTTGCCAAAGTCATTCATGTTGCTGAGACTTGAACATCTTTGGTTACTGCGTGTCAGGAAAGTGTACCTGTGTCAGTCAGTAAGAAAGCAATTTATTAAGCAGCTGAAGCTAATAACAGAAATTTCCTTCTGGAAGCGAAATAAACCAAAGATGGTGGGAATAGTTTGAGGTCCTTATTCAAGAAAATGCTCAAGTTTGGATTTTTGTTTTTCCCAGTGGAAAAACAGGTAAGTGGTACACTAGGGATATTATTCTTTTCTGGGGAAAGGGGCAGCCTTATTACTAAAGCATTCCAAAAGTGTAAATGGGACATTGATGGTATAGGCACTTTTTCTTAAGTGTTGAAGGCATTGAGAAACCTGGTTTTGCTGGTGGTCTGAAAGGAAGAGTCCACAAAAAATAGCTGGAAAAACGTTATCTGTTTCTACTTGGATTCACAAATATGTTGTCAACTGGATTAATGAGCATGAAAAAAACACATATTCCACACTTTTACACTTGTAATTTTATTTCTTTGTTTTGAGATGGAGATCTAGACCAAAGGGTGTAAAAAAATGACTTGAAAAATAAAATGGCAAGAAACTTTTCATTCCACTCAGAAATGCCACATTTCTCAAAATACACCAGCTTCCACACTGAAAGCTTATTCTCAGTAAGTATTGGTTCATTTTTTGAGGAAACAACTGAATACCTTGAAAAAAGTGCATGAGAGTGGATATTTGAACATATGTATACGTGTATGGTAGCTGGCTTCAGTAGTAACTTTTAATATGGATCAGCAGATGCCTTTACTTCTGAGCTGGATTACTGTCAAGACTTGTGAAGAAAAACATATTCTTCTGAATGTATGCTGTGTAAAGAGATGAGTGGCAATTACTCCAGCCAGAACTATGCTGCACAGCTATAGTAAACTGGAATGAACCTGAAAGAAATTTATCCATAGCCTCTAAACACAGGTAAATACATTTACCTTCTTCTCTAAATACATGACAATAATAACAGAACAAGCAGTCTTATTGCTAATTAAGAGTTCAAGCAGTTAGTGTAATCTTTGGTCTTTCTGTTCAATTACAAAAAGTACAGTTTTTTTCTGTTCAGGCTTCTCTTTTTCTTTCATTGATAAAATCTTTTTCTTTCTGAACATGATTCCCTATATCACAACAAATGAGAGAAATACATTAAAGATCATCTTTTCATATCTGTTTCCAGCCATTATTGTCTTGAGATTATTGGCTCTCAGAAAACTGAGAATAAAAAATAGAAGACTTTTTAAGAAAGAAAAAAAAAAGGCGCGGGGGGGTGGGGGTGTGCCTTTGCAATCTATTTATAATTTTAGGATTCCCAGACCTTACAGCAGAAGGTATCAAATTTCACCTTTCAAACTAGCTAAATAAGCTGATACCATTCCCGATATACGAGAAAAAATAGCTTGCTGTAAAAGGACATATGTGCTGCATGTTTATGGAATGATACAGGAGATTGGGAAGTGTTAACTGAATTTCATGCAGCTTTCTCTCTTTTCCTATGCAAGATTAAAAAAAGCCCCAGGGCATCTCCAAGAGTCTTAGAAAGACAGGGTGATTTTTCTGGGTTCCTGACCGTGCAAAGTTATTGAGGGTATGCTTGCTTGTTGTGGCACACAAATATGGTTAAATCCTTTCCTATAAATGTGGAAGTACATCTTACCGATAGATGAACTCCCAAAAGGTTTGCTGTGCTTGTAGGAGCCTACAAGACATACAATTTGCGGTTTGAAAAATATTCAGGAAAAGTGTAAGTGTATATGGAGTAAATCAGCTGGTCTGTTCGCCTTTTGAATATGTCAGACTGTGAGAGAAGAACATCAGAGAATGAGCAAAGAAATCTGCCTGACACTTTTGCCTATGGATTGAAGGGCAGGGGTATTACAGCTAGTTAGCTGCTTCTGACTGGGACTGTTTGCTTGTTGAAATGTAGCAACCTAAAATCACATATATTCACAGAAAGAATGAGAGCAGCAGCGGAAGTGGGATGGATCTCGGGGTTTCCGACTTCGCTGCAGTAACTGCATAGGCCGTCACTATTCAAACCCTGTAAAGCAGCAAGTAATTTTCCATAAGACTACCTAAACAAAGTGGATGGGCTTTGTTTTTTGAATACTTAATGACAATCTTTCTGAGATTTCCCTTCTGTTTCCTTTATTAATATAAATGTGGACATGCACAGTTCTCAACTTTGTAGAAGATTAATAGAACTGAAGTTCTGGACAAAAGCCAGGCTGCAGATACAGAACTAGGGAATCATGCATAGAATGTCATTATGAAACATATTTGAATTTTGATTATAGTTAATGAAAACGACAAGGAAGCTCTAGATAGCACTGTACTCTATAGCAGTGTCCAGTACAGTGCGGAAGTGGACATGGGCTAGTAAGTAAATTTGAAGAAGCTGGAGAACAATGGAGATTAACAATGGACAAATAATCCAGCAAAATTTATGTTGGAGAAATGCTTTCTTCCTCCTTTTTAAAGTAGAGTAACTTGTTGTATTAGGTTTGCATGGCAAGGTTTTGGTAGTGGGGGAGCTACAGAGGGGGCTTCTGTGAGAAACTGCTAGAAGCTTCCCCCATGTCCGACAGAGCCAATGCCAGCCGGCTCCGAGACAGACCCACTGCTGGCCAAGGCTGAGCCCATCAGCGATGGTGGTAGTGCCTCTGGGAGAACAGATTTAAGAAGGGGAAAAAAACCTGCAGCTGGAGAGAGGAGTGAGAATGTGTGAGAGCAACAACCCTGCAGACCCCCAGGTCCGTGAAGGAGGAGGAGGAGGAGGAGATGCTCCAGGCGCCGGAGCAGAGATTCCCCTGCAGCCCGTGGGGAAGACCCCGGTGAGGCAGGCTGTCCCCCTGCAGCCCAGGGAGGTCCACGGGGGAGCAGATCTCCACCTGCAGCCCGGGGAGGACCCCACGCCGGAGCAGGGGGTTGCCCAAAGGAGGCTGTGACCTCATGGGAAGCCCGTGCTGGAGCAGGTTTGCTGGCAGGACTTGTGACCCTGCGGGGGATCCACACTGGAGAAGTTCATGGAGAACTGTCTTCTGTGGGAGGGACCCCACGCTGGAGCAGGGGAAGAGTGTGAGGAGTCCTCCCCCTGAGGAGGAAGGAACGGCAGAAATAGCATGTGATGAACTGACCCCAACCCCTGTTCCCCATCCCCCTGTGCCACTGGAGGGGAGGAGGGAGAAAAAATTGGGAGTAAAGTTAAGCCTAGGAAGAAGGGAGGTGTGGGGGGAAGGGGTTTTTAAGATTTGGTTTTATTTCTCATTACCCTATTCTGGTTTGATTGGTAATAAATTAAGTTAGTTGTCCCCAAGTCGAGTCTGTTTTGCCCGTGACAGTAATTGCTGAGTGATCTCTGCCTGTCCTTATCTCGACCCACGAGCCTTTTGTTATATTTTCTCTCCCTTGTCCAGTTGAGGAGGGAAAGTGACAGAGTGGGTTTGGTGGGCACCTGGTGTCCAGCCAGGGTCAACGCACCACACTTGTGAGGACTTTTTTTTCATTGTTTTGACTCTGATTTTCAAGAGGAACTACTGAATTGAAAGTAGAAACTGATGTGATTATTGGAGAATATGATTCTGAAGCACAGTGCAGCAGTTCTTAAAAATCTACTCTTCTAAAAGTTCAGATTTATCAGTTGAGAGGTCTTCTGTTCTTAATAATAATACTGATATTAAAATGTATAGGAAACTGCACAGTTGCCTGCTTTGACAGAATTTTAAATGGATTAATAGTTTTATTACATTCATGAGCGCAGATATTGTTTTTATTATAAAATTTTGTAACAAATGAAAATTCAAATGATTTGATATAAAATTAAAATGCAAGAGTACAAAACTGCAACTTTGGTATCATTTAGTGTTACCTAAAAAATTCTAAATATGAAATAGATGTCCTTAAAGCAAATTCTAATTTTTTTCCATTTTCACGTTCAGCTTCATTGGAATGACAATCTTTTACATTTATTGGTTCTGATGAATGTAATGTCAGGTCACAGCCTTGGGGTGAGAGAAGATGAAGGCAGGCATGAACTTGTTCCCAAAGTTAGCATACAAGTTGGAAGGTTTTCTTTGTTAATAAAAGTTCATGTTTTTCAATCGTTATATACTTGATTTTCATTTTCAAGTAGGAAATGTGTCAAATACAGCTTTTTTTTTTAATTCACTAGGGCTTAGATGAAGCTTAATTTATTTCAGTAGCTGAATCTTGTCCTCTTAGTCAAGTTTCATCATTTTCAAATAATGAAATCTTGCAGCAGTCCCATATTAGAATGGGAAGCAAAGTGTCTTGTAGCTTAACTTTCAAGGTTGTGTAACACTGTTATCACCCCAAAAAGGGAGCAAATTTTGTTTATCTAAACTAGTCACATGTTGAGATTCAAACAGAAAACTCACAGCAGAATGTGGTTTCAAACCATAAGGGTATTATGGAAATAGCAAACAACACCTTCAAATCCTACACTGTCACTAAGTCAGTCTACCTTCTTAGCCCTTTGAAAGGGAGTCCAGAACTTGAAATTTATGTTTAAATAAATATATACAGCATCATTCCAAGTCTGCCGAGCCTAATGCATCGGTAAGTGTCAAAACTCTAATCCTACTAAGGGAGCCAGCCAAGCCAGGCTGGCGCTTTTGTTACTGTAACACGCAGAAGCCTCCAGTACACTGTTCTCTGGTTGATCTCCAACTCATTGCTAGACTCTCCTATTGTTGTAAAATTGAATTAGTCCTTCATTATGAAGGAAATAGGTGCAGATAAATGTTTGATATTCTGCCTCTGGCAGTGGGTAATACTATATGCTTCAGAGAAAAAACAGAAATATCCCATAATACCACTAAGTCCAATCTGCAATGCTGGATGTAAGATAACATGCCTTCCTGATGCCTGTAGGGCTGAATTATGCCCTGTTGCATGAGACTAAATTAATCTTTTCTTAAGCAGTTTTATTTCAGATATTGCTATTGGTCACTTATGCAGCCCCTCTTAAAATTCCATGCTCAGCTGTTGTACTGCATAAGTGATTATTTCCTATTGGGTATTATATGTCTACTAACTATAAATCTTAGTGAATAACCACTTGTTTTTCTGTTCTGACAGATGCTCCCAGGGAATGCTTGTTAAAGGGAAGAAGTACTTCTGTCTGCATCTGGTGAAGTCAGCCCCAAAGTAGATGAAATACTAAACGACACTGGCCAGACATTACGCATCCTGATGCTCACAGGTAATCTTTCCCTTTGTAATGGCAGATGCTTGGAAAAGCACTATTTGAATCTACTGTGCTCACAATCTGTAAGGATTCTAGCGTCTGTTTACTACAGATCACACTAATTTAGAATTACGCTGTGTCATTAATTTCCTCAGTAATTATAATGGAAAAAATAATAGTTCCAGGACTTGTTCTTCATAAAGTGAGCTTGCCAGTGGCTAAGGTAAAACATTTGATATGATAATGAAACATGGAAGATTCTGTCATTCTTTGTCCTCCTTCTTATTAGGTTTATTACAATTGGGAAGAAAAAACATAGCATAGGATGTGGAAAGACGTTTCGACTCTAATCTGAATAATTTTATTGTCTAGACCTTTTCAGATCTCTCGCCCTTCTGATAGATATATCTTCTATATACTGGTGGCTCAGTGTCCCCTTTCAGTTTCTCACAGGACTGTAATTTTCAGTAAGCAAAGGGTATGCCAAAAAACAGTAGTGATTTTAAAAAAATCATTTTAGCTGGGCTTCAGTCAGCTTAAAACTGGTCTAACATCAGGTTCCAGGCAAAGCCGTACTCTTATTAGAATCTGTGAGAAAGAATAAAACAATGGCAACTATTTATCTGTAAGAATTTATAGATGATGGGAACATATTAGGCTGTGTTAAAGAATACATCTTATCAGTAATTCTGCCAGCTCTCTGCCAATTTGCTTTTTCAGTTTTCTCTTCCTTTTGGTCAAGGCCAGAAAAGTACTTATTAAAAGAAAAGCACAGCCTTCTGCTGCTAGCAGACGCTGTCTAGTGCAGAGCTGGCTGAATAGAAAAAGGACTTCTTTTGTATTATTACTTCTTTTACTTAAAAGAACCACAACCAAAAAAAACCCCTTGACAGTTGCTACCCTTTCCCTAGTACTAGACAGTTCTTCATAATACTCATGTATACATGCATATGCCACAGGCCTGTCTGCTGGGTGATCATTACTCATTTGGATGATCAGGTAATGGCCAGAGTTTTCTATCCGCTGGTGTTCATGTGCCCTCACACCACTATGCCTTCTTGTTGTTCTTTACTTAGACCAGCTGCAAGGGAAAGCACTCCTTACCTGTGAGCCCAAACCATTTTTATTTAGAGTTAGCTTTGCAGTCACAGCAGTGTACGCAATCATGTGATAGACTACACACCATTTTGCAGTAGCAATAGCTTTGCCATAGTTTTGCACCCACTGGCAAAGCGCAGCATTTGTTTTCAGTACCTCCAGAGCTGAGGAACTGGGATGTGCTGGGGAATGCCTTTTGCGATGCAGGTGTTCCCCCTGAGCTGGGAGGGGAGGCAAGGTCAACAGTGCCTCTCTTTGAAAAACCCAGAGAAAGTACCTCAGGCTAAACTTGGTCTTAAATGATCTTCCATGGCAGAGATCTAAGGAGGTATTAATCACAAAGGCACCCAAAGGAAGATGGGACTTCTTAATATCCATAATGCACAGCATACACACAGCTAAATCAGCCCTAGCCTTCTCTGTAATTTCCTGTGTATTCACGTTATTTTTTTCATACCTATAATTCTTATCTAATTTAGCCTGGTTGTTTTCTTTCTTTTCATTTTTGGGGGGTTTGTTTGTTTATCCCTGCTGTTCCTTGATGTCTCAAACACTGTATCTCTGCCAGGCGAGTGAAGCTGGTTTCTAAACAGAAAGTCAGAAATTCAGTACATAAATTGTGCTATTGTTTCAGAGAAACTACTTTTATTTCATTTCAGCAGCCTTAGGGTCTTCATTTGTGGGTTTTTTTTTAATAAGGTCAGTCTTCCTCATAAAAAACAACAGTTAAAAGCAAGATACTATATTTTACTATAAAGTAAAACCACTTTACCTATGAAGGGAATGAAACTGAGTGATCATATTAAGAACTAAAGAAAAATGCTGTAATAATAAGGAATGGATATTATGGGTAAAAGCTGCTCTGTGCACCTGTGTCATGGTTTTAGATCACACAAGCAGGACTGTGAGAAGCTGCCTGTAAACTGTGTTTTGATCAGTGTTTGAAGAACTTTTTCAGATGTGCACTGCAGGAGTGCTTCTATCACTGCATAGCTCCTGACAACTGATCTAGAGGGAAGAGAGTAATTGAATGCTAGCTTGGAGATACAGATCATCAGCTGATTTTCCCTCTGAGATTTATATATGGATGACAGAACAGGAAAATAGAAAGGGAAGTTAGGGTATTTTGAATGTGTTGAAGTTTGCTGCATCTTCGTAAAAGTAGGGCATACATGAAAAGGAGGAAAAGTGCCTCACACTTGCGTATTTGGATTTTACTAAGCAGCTACTCAGCTTTGTTTCTTTGCTGCACTTTGAAAACTGATGTTTTAATAATCAGTGAATACGTATTAGTTAATTATTAATTAATTAGTTAATGCTTTTGCACTTTTGATTGAGCCTAAGTATATATCAAGATATTACAGTTGCACACAAATTCTCTTAATCACAAATAAAAGTTATGAAAACAAGTTGATCAATAACAATGTTGAAATTTCAGAGAATATAAATTCATAGTAAATAATTAATAATCACAATACAGACTAATACTTGTATAGAGTAGTTGGGTTTTAGTACAGTATGTAAATGCTTAATTCTTTCAAAGGTTAAATACAAACCTGGGAATGAGTAGTGTAGATATTGACCACAATGTATTTTTACACATAGGTATTTGTCTTTTTCTTTTTGTTAAATCAGAGGTTTCACATATTATGTTTCAATGGTCATTCACCTGAAAAAAGGCTGAAAACTATGTTGTTTCAGAAATAGAAAAATAATTTATCTCATATTCCACAATTCAAATATGCATATTAAAAAAATTCTCCAAAGTGAGAAGTTGTTCTGCGAGAATGAGGTGTCTTGACCTTCTCAAGACATTGTTACCTTGAAGAGTAGTTTTCACTCCTGTTATCATTGTGGGTTATAGTGACTGCTGGTATGTGTCTCTATATAGTTCCTCAGTACTCACGCAGCTCCCATTACCATGAAGTTGAGTACCTTTCAGGCTTTAACATCATAGATTATAATGGTTCATAATTTCTTTATTTGGGGTTTCTTGAAAGTTGTCTTTTTTCCAGATGTGATTTTCATTCAGCTTGACATGAAACAATCAATTTTAGTTTGCTGGGAAAAAAGAAAATGGGTTTTGAACAATTTGCATATTGTTATTGAATACCTATAGACATAACTATGCATGATGAAAAATCTAAGCATTGGATCTAAAAGATAAGAGAAATTTAATAATGTTGAAAAGAACATTGTTCAGATAGAGTTTGCTTTAGGAATACTTATGCATCTATAAATGTCAACAATAATATATACAAAGCAATGGAGGAACTGCTGTGTGAATTGGCAAATAAGTTAAAAAGCACCATTAAATTAAGCCAAAGATAAAAGTAGAACTTTAAATAATTATTTACTTGTTTTTAAATATGTTCAGTATCTCTTTTCATGGCTTAGCTAAAGATACAGCTTACAAAGGAATGTAAGGATGCAAAAGTGTACACCTCGGGTGTAATACTTGCTTTGTACACTTTTGAAAAATATACAGACTGTGTTTTGCTCATTTGCTTTTACTGTAATTTGGCACCTAATAAAATTATCATCCTTCATTTAATTTCTGGAAATTCCCAGTCAGCAGCCAGCTCAGAGGTAGGTGGTCTATAGACTTAAAGAGAATCCTGGCCTATTCTGAAATTCCTGTCCTTGGTCATGACAGTCCAAATCTCCCTGTCTCCTCCTGCCCCCCCCCCCCCCCCGCCTTTTTTTTCCCAATGATAAAACTGTCTGCATTTTCAAAATATGTGCACGTTAAAGGTGAACCTGTCAACCCCTGTAATTTTCACCTGGGATCTCACTTCTTTTTTTTTCCCAAGAATCCTTGAAGACCAAACCTACTTGATGTTCATTTGGCTGACACCTAGAAAATGCTTCACGAGGGAAATTTTTGACCCCAGGATTGGTCGTATTAGGGCCTTTTGTGTAGTAGGATGACTCAATTTCCATCATCAAAAAAAGAGATTTTTAGCAATGACCCAATATTTATGCTGTCATGGGATGGGAAAAGCTATTGATTGTTGAGCTGTGGAGAAGGAGCAGGCAGGAGTGATGTTGTAAGGAAGATATTGCACCTGCAAAGGTCAGAAGGAAGGTAAATTCACTTGTGTTGTAGTGTAGCATATCCTGACTCTGAGCCAAATTATCCAGAAATCATTCTCTTAGAGCATCAAAAACTGGGGGAAGAGCACTAACTTCTTCATGTGAGAAAAGAAAATGAAAGAAAAGAAATTACTTACATGTGTGTTTAAATAACTTTTCCTCTATTAAGAACAGTTAAAACCCCTATATCCTCCAGTTTGGTTTTTCATGATTTGTTATTCAGATTTTGCTCATTAATCTATGACAGTTAATCTAGTTCATGTACTATGATATATTTGTTTAGTCATTTCTTACACTGAGAGGCTGAGTCTGTCCTTTTTGTTGTTTACTCTTCTGCAAAATACCAAAAATTCCAGCGGCAAATGGATTATCTCATTGTTACAGAGAAAATGCAGTCCTAAATGCTGTAATATAATGAAGATGAAATTTGGCATTCTTTGCTTTTACTAATCTGAAGTCTATCATTTCAGTATATGAGAAGAGACATTTCGTTCTTTACTATTTAATCAAGTATCTGAAGATATTAAAAGTAAAATAAGTTAAGGGCTTTTAATAGACTCTGAAAATGCAGCAATTTCAAGATGGTCCACATTAATTATTCTTTAAATAAATCCAGTATGTTAAGCCTAAAGAGGTGCAGAGATTTGGTTTGAAAAAAGGGGGTAGGATCTATAGGAATCAAACCTATTAATAAAGCTTAATTTGTAATATGGAGAGGGGAAAGAAGAGATGACCAGATGTGTCATACTTGAAGCAGAGAGGAAAGAGAACTGTGTGAGTAAGAATAAGAATAGAAAAACAACAAATTCGTGATTTAGGAAAGGGCTACGGAGTGAGTTGACTATGCCAGATTTACATTTTCAGACAAATCTAAAAATTAAAAGACAAAAGCCAAATCAGTTTGTAAAGGCAGTCACGATCTTGGTTTTTTAGGTTTCATTCAATATAAAAGGTTATGTTTCATAAAACAATGTGTATGAAGACTTACCTTGTAGAGACTAAATCCTTTTACATTACAAGGTTTATACAGCGGTGTCACAACCTTGCTCTGAACATCTGAATATTGCATTATAATATACAGCATCCGATCATATAGGTGAATATAAGTAATAAAACCTAGGGCTCATAAACTCTCTCAGACTATGTACCTGTACTGCATTTTAATACCATCTCTCTACTTTCTGTATCATTAAATCTGACACACCAAATTTTATTCCCTTTAGTAGTGTTGTTAGGTTGACTGCCTACTAAATATGAACCCTAAGTGAAGATGACTTCACCTTGGTACTGAGCTTTCTTTGCTTCAATTAACTTTAGTACTTACCTTGCTTCAATTAACTTTGCAGGATCTGTGAAAAGGTCTCCTTATTATTGTGAGATATTTTTCTAAGGAGGGAAAGATATATTTGGGAGTGCACAGTGATACAGAAATGAATTAAAAGAAATGGCGTCTTTTGGCAAGTAGAAGCAGTTAAAGGCCATATTTAAGTAATGATAATTGTTAGAAACTATTTTTAGTCCCTCTTTAAAACCTAATTCTCTTGCTTAACCATCTACAGACAGAAGTCTCAGTACAGAAGTATCTTTGCGTGTTTTGTTCCTGTGCTCCTTGTTTACGTGAATTTTACTTCAAACTTCTCAGGGCAGTAATCACATCTTTTATGTATTTCAACAGTAAAAATACTGTATGATTTCTACTCCAGACATCTTATATATGACAGTGGATAGGCATTGGAATATTCCCTTCTGGCAATATTTACATCAGACAGAAGTAAGGAATTAGACATGGAATAGGGATAGTACAGTTTTCAAGTACTAATATAGCTGAACCTGAAAGTGAACCAAGCAAAAGACTGAAGGAAATTAACAGTTAACTTGTTTGTTTACTGTTGAGGTATTATAGCAAATGGCACAACATGATTTCTGAATCTTTAAAAAAAAAATGGATTCTGCCATTTTTTGTTTATTTTAAACCTC
The DNA here is from genome assembly GCF_900496995.4 of Aquila chrysaetos chrysaetos. Lineage (NCBI taxonomy): Eukaryota > Metazoa > Chordata > Aves > Accipitriformes > Accipitridae > Aquila > Aquila chrysaetos. The sequence goes on along the minus strand of NC_044024.1, from coordinate 4,238,119 downwards.
AGTGGTGAACTGATCTTAAACTTTTTGTCTCCAGACTTGGTTAACTTGCTGCTCTAAGTCTGAGCAGGAATTTGATCACAAATGTTGATTACTCAGTGTGAAAACCAGTAATGGGGGAATTTGGGAAGTGCAATTAAGAAGCCAAAATTATTTTTAAGCTAGCATCCAAAAGCTGATTTAGAAGGCATATATTCCTTGAGACCTGGACATTTGTTTTTTCAATGGGAAAATACAAAATTTGGCTTACGCAGAATGTGAATGAGTTAGAATGAGCTAATAAGTAGAAACACCAAATACCCATGATCTAACTTCAGCCCTTGATTCTCACCCTAAGTAAATATTCAGTGGAACTGGCACATCTCAGAGTTTGTTAGAAACAGTGACAAAGATTAGGACAGATATTTGAAACATCTAATAAAAGTTTTGATTTACAGTTTAAAGGGAAAGCTGCCTCATTTTAACAAATTTCTCATCCTTGCAAAGTTTGAAAGTTTAAAAGCTTCTGTCAATGTATCTCTTTAGCTATGTCTTTTAAATCAACAGATTATCTAAAGAAAGATGGTTTTCTTTTTCTTATATGAATATTTTCTATATATCCTATTAATTAACAAGTCCCTTGCTAATAATCAAACCATAAGTCACATTAGTAATTTCTTCCTTCAATAACCCTTGTCTTTTCCTGATATTCTGTATGGCACTAAAAGGCTTAAGTTAACCTGAATGTAGCTATTCCTCAGGTAAGATTTGTAGGTAATTGATGGGGGGTTTTTTTGGTATTAAATATACTTTACAGTATCAGAACAATGCTATCTCCACTTATTTTTCAGTGTGCATTTCTGTCATTTTTCCTTGTTTTCAAGTGGTCATTAACATCTCCTTGCAAAATACTGATACACCTCGCCTTATTCTTACCCTTTTTTTCTATATAATCTTAGGATTCTGCCTCCTCAGATGTTCTTGCTAATAAACCTTATCCCATATCATGAAGACTCCCGAGCTTAGACAACTTTTCACACTCCCGAGTGGGAAAGGGCTTCTACAAAGATTTTTCATGTTTGTATTATTTTATGGACTTTGGATATCTAGCTGTGAATATCTAACTTTCAGAGCTTCCTGTTTTCTTGCAACACTTTTTGCTTTTATCTTTTTTGCCAAGCTCATTGCTGCCTAAGTGATTTGTACATTCAGTGTTCATCTTTGTTCAGCAGGGAATTCCTCTAACATATACGTGGACATCTTCCATGAGCTGATATTGCATTTGATTTCACTATACATTGCACTCCCTATTTCAAGACAGTAACCGTGGAATATTCTAAATTGAGAAATATCTGTTTGTTCCGTATATGTTCAGTTCATTTTCCTTGTATCCACCTGTCTGTATAGCCATCATGGTAGAACTTAAAAAATAATCCACTTGCAATGAAGGCACATAGGTGCTTTCAGATTAGTTTGTAATATATTATTTCTAGGTGTTTGGGGTTTTTTTTCCTCAAGTTAGCCTGCACACAAAAGATAACAAGCTAAAATACATTAGTCGTTATCTTTTTCCTTTCTAGATCTGCAGAATTTTGGTAATCATTCAGTTGCTGAGTAAGCTCTTGTCCTGTCCATACTCCAAGTTTTAACAATTTATTTAACAGCTTCAGTTAATCAGGAATGAATTTGAAAAGAATTTTCTCCTCACACTTATAGCTCTGTGTTTCTGTTCAGTACTTCTGATCAAATGCTCCTGTTATATAGTAGAAAGCTACTGCTTTTACCACTGAATGCTGTGCATTTGTTCTCTGTGGTAAATAATCAGTTGGCCTGTGTGCTTTGGAGGTTTGGTACATTTCTCTTGTTACTGCATATAAAACTTACGAAAAGAAAGTTGATGAATGGATCTGAATGTATGGCCCAGATTTCCCTCCTACAGTATCACACACAAAAAAAGGGTTTATTCTGCTGGACATCAAAGAGAGGCGAGAAGTTATTCTTTGGTGGCATATGACAGGCTTCATTCAGTGGTTGATAAGTATTAACTTGGTTTTGAACATAATTGAAAATCAACTATTCCTCTTTAGTTTGTAGATTTTCATGTAATTCAGCCAACAAATGCTTTGAGGGTAGATATTTCTTTAGAGAGACAATAACCAAATACATGATAGATGTTTTCTACCATCACTGGGATATTTAGATTCATGAGTAGCCTGTGGGAAGCTATCTGAGCATAATGCCACACCATTGATGGCCCTGGCAGTACCACGTCACTTGCTGCTGACCAGAGTCTTCAATTAAGCCATACTGTCTTCTGTGTAAGAAATTGCTGGAAACGATGTTTGAAAGAGAAATTCATTGTATGCTCCTTCAGATGAAAAAGTGGGGTTTAGGATCAAACCTGACATATTCAGCTGTATAAACTATTTCTACTACTAAGTTGAGATTCATGTAAACCTCTTCCAGCCAATCTACCTTATACCTTAAAAGATTTTCCCTTTTGTTTGGGTTTTTTTTTTTCTTCATCAAAGTAAACTGAAGAATAACAAGGAATGGAAGTTTGGTAAATGTAGCATCTTCCATTGGATGTTTTACAGATTAAATAGCTAGGCTATTACACAGCCTCCTATGTGTCTGTAAAGACTCCAAAATTCTGCACCTAACCCAATTAGGGGTTTGTTGTTTGGGGTATTTTTAATTTTATAGCTGAGGAGAGCTGTTGTGTTAGGTTCTTTCCTTGCTCTTAGGTTCCTACCTATCTGGAATTTTAATATAAATATAAGAAAAGGAAATATCAGTAAAAATGATAATTCATAATAATTATACAGAATAGGAAGGTTATAACCAAGGTATAACAAAGATGAAGAGGGTAATCTCTTAAACTGTGCAGTATAACTTAAATAAGTGTGTATAGATATGTAATCTATATGTATATACAAATAATATATATAACTTACACATTTTGTCCCATGGGGACAAAATCATGAACTGAAAAAAAGTACACTTGTTTTATTGCTCTGCTGTCTGTGGTACTGTTTATGGAATGTTTGAACCAAAGTATTGATTATAGTGATTTTTGTGATTTTGGTGGCAGAGGTAGCTGTAGATTATGAGGGAAATGTGATCTACAGCATAAGTGTGTAAACACATTTTGGGGCAACAAGGGAGAAAGATGATAGGTATAATTTGGAAACTATAATAGTGAATTCAAGAAGATTGACTATTACTACCTTTTCTATCAAAAGTAATCAAGTAGCAGAATAGTTAATTATATTCTAGTTAAAAAAAGACAAATTTTTGTCATATTTTCATATTTTATGCTTTTATCAGTATTATTCTATCCTACTTCTGTACTGATATTCTGTACTATTATCTTGTTTTACAAGACCTGTGTTTTGTTTGGGTTTTTTTTTTCTCAAGGTGAACTTTATGCTTTTATATAGTGCTAATATATAGCCATGAAACATGAAACAATGTTCAAGTCAGTTGGTCGCATATAAACAACTGGTATTCAAAGGGATGACATCTACTATGAGTTCCAAGATTTGCGATTGTTTTTTTCAAAGTCAGTGTTCCCAAACTCTCTCAAGAGCAATGTTTGGGAATTTGCTTTGTAGGTTGTTTTGCACATTGCTTGCTTTTTCTTATTGAGAGGCAGTTTTTCTCATAAATCTAAATAGTCTACTAACGATTTGTGTGTCTTGTAATTGGTTCTGTATTTTATAGAAGGATTTATTGTTGTTACAGTGTAATGCAATTATTAATTGTTATGTTTGCTAATCTTTGTCAGTCTTGCATTTGGTTGCCTTTGTATTTCTGAAATAATTTCTTTTGCCTGACAAAAGCAGAACATGTACCGTATTTGAAAATATGACCTCTCTTGAGCAGAGTAGGCTTTCCCTTTCATGATAATTAACATTCAATGATACATTCCTGAATGGACAGTGTACGAGGTATATAGTGTTGAATGAACACCTCTGTTTTCCCTCCTCTACTCAGAAAGATCAACTATGTAATTAATGTGCTCAAGTAGCTGTGGTCTAAGATAAGAAAAGTCAATCCAAACGTGTGTTAATAGCTTCAACTTCAATTAATTTTCATCAGAACTGTCATATACCCCCCAGTGGCCCAAATACTATTGGAAGATGGGTGTCTGCATACTTTTTTAATGAATTGACAAGATTGAGAAATAAATGGGGAGAGTAACATACAGAAATCTCTATAAAAATATAATCAGGCTGTTTTCCCCATGCTGTATCTGATCATTTTGTACTCAGTATAAATGTCAGCCACTACTCAAATTTGGGACAAAAAAGTATGAAGGTGATAATATTCAGTCTTGTTTGTACTATAGATTTTTTTTTGGCAAAATATTTTCCTTGCAATTTATTGGCAAGCAGCATATCGGATTTGTTGGGAATTTTTGCTCAGAAAGTGTAGACTGTGCTGGCACTTGACATACTATGTATCATCAAGAAACAAGTGACTTGCTTGTAATGGAAAGAGATATTATAGGACAAGCAAAGTCAAATTTTGCATTGCTTTCTGCTTAACTCCTCAGAAAGACAGATGCCTTTTTCTGGAGAAAAGAGTTTTCTGTCTTTATCTGTCCAGGTTCATCATGGTCTTTGGACTTCTTCACTGTTGAACTGCAACTGATTCTGCATAGTATGGGAACTCAAGTTAGCAAATATAAAACCAAATGTATGATGTTTACTGACTTCTCTTTCCTGGCAGTAATGAGCTATACGTTTGAACCTGATCTTCCCTATTCTCTGAGCATCTCTCTCCTTAGTTTGACTGCTTACCAGCTGGGAGGCACGTGTCATACCTTGCCATCCCACTGATGTTCCTCTCTGACTTCAGAGAGAGGTCCGAGATGTGAGAATGTAAAACTATACCCATTGTAGCACGTACAACTCAGAATAGATTAGTTTTGGTATGAGTATTGTTATTGGTATGAGATGTTGCCAAGGGAAATAGTCTGCCACATACCGTCAAAACTATGCCATACATGGTCTTACTTTGTGTTACTTGATTTTATTCATATTGAACACCACTGATTCCAGACAAAATCTGGGATCCAGTAAGTATATTCTTCTGCAACTTCATACAAGGACAATCCTATTGAATGAAGTATGTTTATTGATTTATGCCATTTTAAGCATAAATGTCTGATGGACTGGCATGTCCTCAAAAATTTGGCTGCAACTGCATGGGCATTTTGGTTCACGCAGCAGTGCCTTTTGAAGCAAATCTCCCAGTTGCTTGATTTACTATATACTGTTTTGACTCATAACAATGAAGATTCAGAGAATCATAAAGTTCAAAGCCAGCACCAGTGTTGAGAAACTTGTTGAAAGGTCTTAACTGAAAAAAAGACCTGATTGCAGTGTACCATAACATTATATTCACTCATATATATTTAAAACACAGAGATTTTTAGGTCTGCCATATTAAAGTACTGCTTCTCACTCTTCTAACATAAAGGTTTGAGTGTGACCTTCCCCAAGAGCTCTTTGAATGGAAAGGGTTTGGTGGAAGGAGAAAAGATGAAGCAATTTTTAAGGGACAGGTGTAAGTTAGAAAGAAATATTTCATTGTTCTAAATGAAATCAGTATTCTTCTGATTGAGGCTAATTTAAAGGTACTCTGCAGTATCCAGGCTTCTGTAGTAAATTATCAGACCCAGAACGTACTTTCAGCACAAAATAAAAGCCTCTCAAAAAACATTAAGCTGCAGCTAAGATGAAGCACAAGAGCAAAGATGAGATATTTACGTGAAAGGTCAGCACACATTCACTAATACTTAACCCTGTGTATTTGCAGCTGCCGAATGAGTTATGAATAACAATAAATAATGGTATCATTTCAGTCTTTTTTCTTCTTGCAGCTGATGCACGTCAGAGATACAGCCATCCAGTATAAAAGGTGTTGGTTTGTGTTGAGGCACTTGTCTAAGCCCCCTTCTGCTTCCCAGCCCTGAACTGGTCACCATTGCTCCAATTCAGACCTGTCTGGGAGGACTAGGAAGCCTGGTGAACACTGTTCACGCAGGAGTGGGACATCTCCAGAGCACAGCTCTCTGCTGTAACACAGACAGGAAACTTTTTTTCTTTTTCTTCTGCCAGAGCAGTTAGTCAAGGTTACTGTGTTTAAAAGCAGGTTATAGATGATATGCGATAGTCTTTCCATTTCAGAGCTATCAGCCAGGGAGATGTGCTTCATTAGTCTCAATAATTATCAGAAATAATGACGAAAAATAATCAGCAAGGCAAGGGGAAAGGGACCCATCCTGCCTCCAACCTTGCTGTCAGTGGTCATTAGAGGGTCCTCCCATAAAGAAAAGTGTAATTCTTGGTTTATGTCTATTACCTTAATTCTTTGTTGTCCCAGTATATCCAAATGCTTAGAAGAAAGGAAATAACCAAGAGTAAGAGAAAGCTTGCTTATATATTAGCATGATTTTTCTTCACTAATGCCAGACGGAGTATCTTAATAATGTGGTAAACTAATAGAACTGAATTACTGCACTGGATTTTCATGACACAAAGCCAACCTATGTTAAATCATATGTGGGCTTAAACACAGAGAGCTTTAAGCTAAATGAATGAATCCTTTTGCTGCAATAAGTGAAAGCAAAGTGTTCTAGCTCACTAATTAAGATATATTATACTGATTTTTGATATTTAAAAAATGTAACATAATAAAACCTACAAAGGATATGTATGCTTTTCACTTGTACATTAAATGTATTTCTGTCAATCTCTGTTGCTCCTTCTATTGTTGTAAGTACATACATGATGTACTTATATAACAGATCTCATCCAGTCTGTGGGATGGGAAAAAGACTTTTCTTTTATCCTAGATGTAAATTTGAGATGTCTTCAGTGTCTTCAGTGTGTCCTCTGCTAATGTCAACATGCTCAATACACAAAGACAACTTGATGTAAAGTCACAGAATGTAAAATTATTTCACTTTTTTACTTGCTGCCTCTTTTTTGTGTGTGTGTGGGTGTGTGTGTGTGCCGTTCCATATTATGAATTGCTACATTCAGCCAGAGCAGCATTCAGAAGTCCTGTTACGGAAGAAATATGTTATTTGCCTCATAACCTTTCTGTTTTTCCAGTAGTTCTAAATTAGGTCCCTTGGATCACTCTTCAAGGTCAGTGGCTTTTTCATTAAGTGCAGAGAGCCTTAGCTTCTTCTGAGTTACTTAAATTCCCTATGCTCTGGGCCACTAGTTTTAGTCTTAGTTCGCTTTCATTTTTGGATTTGGCCAAAGTTAATATAACAAGCCTTATGTGTTATTAGCTATTTTATTTCCCTCCCCCCCTTTCTTTTTTAATATGAGAGCCCATCCTTTCAGTCTGACAGATGACCTGCATGACTGGTGGAGTATTAAGTCCTAACTCTGTCATTAGCTTTCAGTAGGTCAAGAACGTGGGTTACACGGCAGGCAGAGTCCAAAGACTGCAAAATGTGATTTTTTTTTTTTTTTTTTTTTTTTTAACATTCTTTTTGATATTGCCATTTATACCTGTTAATACAAAAAGGACAGGCCTCTAGCATTGCTCTTCAGAATACAGGTGACACCATTAAAAAAATCTCTAAATTCTAACTATTAGGTTGGTAACTTGATCAGAAAAGCCTATCAGCAAAAGAATATGGATAAAATGTTGTGTGTGTATATAAACTAAATTTATAGAAAATGTAATGTCTAGCTTTCTGCCAACCATATGCCAAGTAAGGAGCTTCTGTAATTCTGAAAAATGCTATTTGCTGCAAATTCTCATAGTAAATACTTGAGCTTCTTTGGCATCTCTTATCTCAGCATGTTTTTTAAGTTTGAATTGTGTCCTTCAGTTGCCCTGCATGGTAGGTCACAGTTATTATTTCCTTTAAAACAAGTGAAGAAGCTTAGGAAAATACACATTCTTTTCCTCAATAATATGTGATGAATAAATGCGAGAAGCAGAAATAATATCCTGCTGTTCTAACTGTTATATTTCATGGTTTCTAATACCATGGGAAGGAAGATCAACACTTTGTCAGAGTGACTAAGCAGTTGAAGGTGCTGTGTTGATGTTGAAATCTCTCATAGGATTTGCTTTCACTTGACAATTACATTCAATTAGGAGACACCCCTAAGGGACTTCTCAAGGTTGTGGTTTATCTTGGTGTGACTTCCAAGTGAAGAAAACCCCTGGAGGAGATATTAATTGTACTCTTCACAGCATTTCCTAAGGAGCAGCCAAGGTCAGTGCCATTTTCCCAGGCACTCTGCAGAAGAGTGACTAGGAACTTCTTAATTTTAAATAGTTTAGGATCTAAATGGACAAGTGAAACAAATCACTGCGGCATATGTCATTTTATTGAGGGAAGGACAGGGTGAGAGAGGAGGTTCTCTAAAGAGAAATATAGGGTGATGTCAAGAACAGTTTTTGGGCAAAGCACCTGGGCGAAGTTCTGATTGTTCTTCCTTTGTCATGTCACAATTCTTGGTTTGAAGGAAGTGTGGATATCATGTGTAATGGTCCCTCATACTCTTCTTGCTCTGTCTGGTCTTTTCACTTTGGACTCTCTAGCCTCCTTGTTCTTGTTTTTTCAAAACTAAAGGCCTTGCTGGTAATGTGATGGAAAGTGTTTCAAGGCACCAGCTGTTCACAGAAAGACCTACTGGTAAGTCCTAGCATGGATCCATGTTGCTTAGCTTTTTTTTTTGCCTTTTTTTTTTTTTTTTTTTTTAAATAAGATCAAGTTGCAGAGAGATAGGCTCAAATGAGAATGATAAAGAACAAAATACAATTTTGAGAGAGACATCATCTTAAGATAGTATACCTCTACCTTGTTGCTTGCCAGTATTCTGTAGCATCTTAAACATAATTTTCAAAGCCTCTTATTCCAACAGGAAGGAAAGAAGACTCTGCTTAGTTCTATAAGTGATCTTCATTGTCATTTTATTTCTTTTCCAATACTGAACAACTTTCCAAGAGGCTGAGCCAAGAGAGCAAGTGAGTCAAGTGTTCAGATTAACCTGTAAACTGCAGGCTGCAGAGCGCTATGGAAAAGAACCAGACCATATTTGCTTTGTTCTTATGCTTCCTTCCCTAAATGCCCACTAACCACTCTCTGAGGCAGGAGTCTCTTAAACACATTTTCCCTCCAATCTGGTCTTACAGTCAGCTTTACTGACATTCACTTGCCATCAACAATATCAGACCGTTAATGTGAATACTTAGTTTATTTGGACTGTAGGTGGCTGAGGTTCAGCTTAAAGATAGTGGTTTAGTTCAGCAAGGAAATTGAAAATAAGTTTCAAGTGCTTCATTAGAAGAAAAGGCTATAAATATCCATCCTACGGTACTTGAGCAAGTTTCCCCTTTCTTTATTGAAATCTGCTACAAAAAATAGTGATCCTTAAATGTCAGTCAAATAGCAAAGAAAAAAAGATTGGAGATCAAATTACATATTTTTCATAAGTATTCATATAGAGTAAATATCAGTTGAGAATGGGCGGAGATACAGTAAGAGCATACTTTCAACGTGAGAGAGCCAAATGTAAATTTCTTACATAAGAACAATTTTTAACGTTCAGATTTAGGTGGCAATGGCAATTTTCCCTAGTTGTTTTCCCCTAGTATGCTTTCTACAATGCTTAGCTCTTTGAGTGTTTAATGTAACTGTATGACCTTGGCCTTGCAGTCCCTGCATTCAGTTCACTGCTAACATGCAATTATTAATAGGTATACCTATAATAAATCCAATAATTGGAAAAAAATTGTAATGTACGAAGTTATGCACATTGTCCCAAGTTTAGGTAGAATACTTCTGCACCTGACAGTTTTATTTATTTTGTCAGAAAAAAAAAGTCAGTCCTGTGTTATTAAGACTAGATTTCAGAAAGCGCTCCAGTACACGCTTAGCTAAGTAGTTCAAGGTCAAAGCTCTGCCTTAACAGAATGCAAAATAATTTACTTATTAAAAATTATCATATTTTAAACCAATCAACAATTTGGGGTTTCCACACAGATTAAACTTATTTTTGTAATTAAAATACTTTTCTTAGATAAAAATGGCCTAACAGCACCATCTTCTGACACACTGTAATTTCTGCAGTAACCTTGAAAAGCATTTTTAATCCTTTGCATACATATTTTGGTTGCTGTCACAAATAAAATAGAGATTCTAGGGGAAATAAATGTAAGTGTAATCCTATGTATCCTAACAGAAGACATTGGCTGAGAGTCCTGAGCAGCCACTTACTGTCCAATTTCTTCTTTTCACTTAAAACAGTCAATTTCATTCAACTGTAAATTGTGCCTCAAATTGTTGTTGAAAGGTTTGCTGCAAAAACATTTCAAAGGTATATTCCTGTCAAATATTTGGAAAGAGGTAATTTATGTGTAATTTGAACAGTAGACAGTTCGACCAACTTCAGATGTCTTATTACTGTGAAAGCAGAAATATTATGTATGTCCCATTTTCTTACGCAGTGTTGCTGCATTTGTACAACCAAAATTGCTGTCAGTTTTGCAGTGAAGTGCACAAAATAAATGAATATTGATCATTTTAACACATTTGTGATACATTTAGGGCAACAATGGTATTAGGTGTTTGTATTTTGGCATAGTGCTTTTACGCATGTTTGTCTTATGTTAACTATGAGGTCATGCACTTGATCAGTTACCATCAAATCACAAGTTACCACACAGAAGCAGTACTGAGGTGACTGCTTGTTCCCAGCCATCAAAAAACACAAGGTGACTTAGCTTACCCCACAAGAAACAAGTTTTAAAAAATTACCTTGCACTTGCCATGAGATAAGACAGCATATATGGATTGTAGCACGGATCAGCTTATCCATAGTAGTTATGCCATGGAATGCTGGTTTCAGGTTTGATACATCACAGATATTCTTCAATAGACAATGCAGTCAGGAATTAGGGTGTGGAGCATTAGAGATATTGTACTGATTTGTGCTGGTAGTGAGATCACTTATGTCACTGCTGTTTCCACCTGAAGGCTGAGCTTCATTGGAATAGCTAACAGAGAGCTGCAGTCTTGGCACAGAGCGGGTTCAGAGCAAGAGGTGGAAACCAAAGGGATAAGAAAGATTGAACTCCTTAAAAATTAAAAAAACCCACCACCACCAACAACAAAAAACAACAGGAAAATCTTATTGATCTTGCTTATGTGCTCATTCCAGGCTTATGACTGGAATTTACAAAAGTACCAGGTTCCTAAAAAAAACCCGAAAACCCGAACACCCAACGCCCCAGAAAACAACAAAAACACCCCAAACAAAAAACGGGCTCCCCAAAATTATCAGGTTCCTAATCCTCCATTTTGTCATAGCTCATGGTTTCTTGTCTCTGGTTCTCTGAACTGATTCACTGCTCCCACACAGCCATCCAAGGGTTTTTTGTACATAGGAGCTTACTCCCTGCTCCTCTTTTGGCTTGTTCCTTGCAGTAAACACCATGAACATGTATGGACTTCTGACTTCAGCTTCTGACTGCTCCCTTCTTTTACTTTGACACTGGTACACCACTTGTTCTCCTTATTTAACTCTCAGAATGACAACTGACTATTCTTGATATTTCTGGTTCTTGGGTTTGGTTCACCTTGAATTCAGTTCCAGTCTTATTTCTTGAAATTCCATTGTAGGGTGGGCCTAACCTTTCAGTCAGATCTCATATTTCCCAGTCAAAATCCACTCATAACGTATAATCTAAATCATCATTTATGCATGTGGTTACAGATGTTACAAAATTCTTATGTTTCAACTTTGAGTTAAATTTTAGTTGTAGTAAGCAGTGGTATTTATGGAAGCTGCTTTACAGATGTTAAGAGATAAGGGATTTAGACTTTGGAAAGTTTGTTTACCTGCTTTGCTAAAACAAGGAGTTTTAGTTTGACATAGTAAACTCCTAGAATGTAAATGTCATTTAGAAATATGAGATACACTTTTGCTGGCGGTAATAGATGCAACTATAATGAACGTTTGACAAGTTTTGACAGAGAATCACCCAACCTCCTCAAAAAAAGTGATAATAAACACAGTACTGAAACAATTTATGGAACAGCAACTTTGCATCTCAAGGGAACAAGCTCTATTTCATATTATTCCAAGTAATTTGTGAACATACACACTTACATTAGAAACCTGCAAAGTATCTTTTTAGGTAATCACTGTTTTCATATGTATTCATGAGTTTTTAGCCAGATAACTAATCCCTGTACTCATGATGAATTACGTATTCACACGTTTAAATGTTAGTTGTATCGCCACTGTCTTAATGAGAAAATATATGGTCTACACAGCTGTAGTGCCTAGAAGCTTGTAGCAGGAATAACTGAAAATAATCAAAGTCTGTCATGGTGAAACGAGTGTGTTACTTAGGGATTGTGTTCAAATAATCTTATATGTTAATGAGAGAAAAAATAAAATTTCCAGTTCTAAATTAGTAACTGAAGAATGAAATACTGTACTGCATTTTCAGACTAAAAGGTAAGAAACTTTGTTGGAAGAAAGTGGAAATGGAAATTTGTGTCGTTATTATTTTGGTGATTGTACTCCAACATTACGGGATATCTAATGTTTGATATGCTGGAGCAGGGCTTACATACATAGACCCTTAGATCTCTAAAAAAATACAGCAGTAAAAAAACCAGTATTTTAGTTCAGAAATGAAAGTTTAGAAATATTTTCAAATCATTGCATTACAAGTTGAAGATAGCAATGCCTTACTGTTGCAGCTGTGTACTTTGCAAAGGTATTGATTTATAGTATTGATTTTACTTCCAGAAAAACATATTGTACTTCTGGAAGAAAGCAGAGTTTGACATTCATAAGTGCACTCCATTTTCATATATATGTACCAAGGGAGGAGAGCTCTGGTTATAGAAGTCAATTCAGTTCTAGCTATCTGTCATTTAACTTACAAATATTTCTGTTAGATTTTGAGAAGTCAAAAGTTAGGTAGTATGTTGCATTTAATTTTAAAAGAGTATTAAGAACAAAATATTGATGACTGCCTGAATAACTTTGTAGGTTTTTTCTTGCATGTGTTACAAAAGTCTATGTCTTTGAGAAAGATTTACTGAAGTTGGCATGAGTCTCTGAATGACTGATATGTATCCTTAAATGAACTCAAACTAGAAAATTTGATTACTCGTCAGACCGTGGAATAAGACTTTTCTATAGCAGAAACTCTGGAACTTGTTTCTTGACTTCCTGTTTATTTAAATTGCATCATCTAAGAATAATTAGAACCGATAAAAATTCTGTCCTACTGACTTGTGATTAACTCTTCAATAGGCAAGTATAACATACCTAAATGTCAGTTGGGTTCACTCACTGAAGTCTAAAACTTCAGCAGGACCTTTGGCTTATCACTTTCAGGTGGCACCTTCTTCAAGACATAAAGCAAGTCTTTCATTAGAGAGAATTGACCCTAGTTACCTTCAGGCAAGCAGAGGTACAACATCTCTTATGAGTATAATAAGTAGTGCATCGATCAAGAAAGAGAGTTATTTTCGATGGATCACCTCGAAGATCTTGAAGCCGATTGTACTTCCTTGACAAAGGGCAGGTAGGATAAAAATTAAGGGATGGAGAGGAGAGGCATGAAGAATGATGCTTCTCAGTATTCTGGGTTTGAAGGCACTGAGAAAAGGAGAGACAGAAAAAGAAGATGGATGGTAGGACAATAACAAGCCCTTTTTAACAGTCGGGCACAGAGCATCTTCCCTCCCATCTCTTCTGCCCCTTGAATAGAGATTTGCTGGCTGCTCACAGAATATGATTCCTGCCTGAACTCCTATCTTTACTGGCCTAGTCTTCCAGTGACTTTCCTGCAGCTGAGGTAGTCACAAGCCCTTTTTTGCCGGGATCTATCCAGAGTCTGCAGTCGTTGCAGCTGTAGGAGAGATGAGGTCCAAAGTCTCCTGCAGTGTTATGGAGGGGTGAAGGCAAGAGGAAAGGAAGGGGCTTTTACATATATGTAGATTTGTTTGACAAATTGAAAGAAAAGTGTGCTGTCTTGGAAATATTTAAAGAGTAATGGCTTCAGGTAAAACAAGCTAGAAATAAATACGTTAGACTACATTACATCATAACAATGAATTTCATTTCTCCTAGGTATTTTATTTATGCTAAAACATTTTATTTGCTTTCTTTTTATTTTCCCTTACTATTTTCTCATCTGTTTATACTTGTATGAAATGCAAGTAAAACAAAACGCATAAATCAATAGACCTAATTATAAGAGACAAGAGTAGGTTGTACTTATTTCCACTGTTGGAGCCTGAGACTTTCAAGTTTGACATGTTTTCTGACGACTTATTTGTTCACATCTTCTATAAAATGTAGAATCTCTCCTGAGACATTCAAGGCAAAAAAGATGCCAAGAAATTATTGTGTTTCTGAGCTTTTGCAATGACTACAAATATAGTACAAGTTAAACTATGTGGGGAAAAAGAAACCAAACAAAACCTAAACCTGTGTTGTTACTGGCAACAAAATAATTTGGGGTTTTTGCATTTAGGCTTAAGTATCAGAAAAAACTGAAAAATTTATATATAAAGGCAGGAAAAAAAAGACATAGTCATTTAAATTAATTATATGTAATAATCCCAACCTATCACTTTCCAAATTCTTCTCTTTATTCTTCATAATAGTGTGTCTTGTCCTACTTATTTCTTTAGCCAAGTCAGTACTTTATTGCTAAATACTTGAACTGCATCTTTCCTGGTGAAGAATAAAGTCTCCAAGCCATGGTTGGTATGTATGCTTCTTGTATCAGAGGTTGAGATTTTATATCAGATCTAGATAATGTGTAATTCTGTGGATACTTCTGTTGTCTGAATGACTTCCTTTGTCTTGGATTATTAAATATGTTAAATCTTTCATTATTTTTTCCTTATAATCTGTTATAAATAAATATTTTCCCTATTTTTTCAAAGGAGGTAAAATTTCTCACTCCTCTTCTCTGAGATTGCCTATGGTGCTGGCAAATGTTTGATAAAGAAAGGGATATGAAATATTTCTTTGAGAAGAATACTGTACTTATACTCTTTTTGAATCCAGTAACATACAGGATTGGAGTTCCTTGGAGGCAAAATTGGTTTACTTTAAAGTGCTTCAGAAGATGAAAGAGAAATATACAGCAGAATGCTAGGCAAGTATGCAATCCTGTATGTGGTTGCATCCAAATCTGCTAGCCATATATTCCTACCTATTCTTCTGAAAATCTGTTTTCAGCACAACTGATATGTTGTGGGAATTATGTACTCTCTGGAACATCTGGGTTTGCTATGGAAAACAGCATGATACTTTGCATAACCAGACAGATTACACCAAAACCGCATCAGACCTGGGAGAAACTGTGGACTCCTGGGTATGTGTGAAATTGCTCTTTCAACTTCTGTTGTCATCTTGTCTTAGGAATTGAATAACTCTCCCAGATCACATGGCTATAGTATTCCTAACCAAAGCAAATAAAATAAAAAAATAAATGTCAGGTTTGAAGTTATTTTCCACAAAGAAAAATAGAATACTCAAAAGGGGTATTTCATTTTTTTGGTGTGAATTACAATTTAAATGCCTTTTCTTCTTGATGCTCCTTTCCATGTAATGAAGCAAATTTACTTTTCTCCATAAATGGTAAAGTCGGAAGTAAGATACATCTTGTAGACCAGGAGTTAATACTCAAAATATGTTTCCTCGTTTTGTGCTATAGAAAAATAAGTAATTGATATCATGTCTATAGGGAAAGATTATAATAGCTTGATATTCAAGTGAAAAAAAATCATTAAATAAATAAACAATATTGCCCTAAAATTTATGAAAGACTGTTTTCAAGTATATGTGTCTGTTAATTTTCATTTTGAAAGATATATTATTAGATCTTGGTAAGTGTGAACTATATCTGTTGCACTTGGGCATTAAAAAGACAGGCATATAAAATCCCTTTTCATCTCTGAAGATCTCTACAGTATACCTAAACACCTGAGCCTAACTTTGAATGCCCTTGCTTTTCTGGGTTTTAGACCCCTGATATTATTTGACCATACAGTACTTTTTTAGTTTTAGTATGTGAATATGTTCTTTGTTGTTTTTCTCCTAGAATCAGAAAACAAGACTATAAATCCCAGTGGTGGAACTTGAAAAATTGGGTTTGTGTGGTTCAAATCTTTTGAAAATTCTATAAAGCAGTATGAGACATTGTTCTATTCAATTTCTAGCTATTGATCCGACTGAATGCTTGTTTGGAGATTGCCTTTGCAGCTTTATTTGAACAGAAGAAATACTTTTCTCTTTAGAGATAGGGTGTGTGTGGATTTCACTTACAAGGGACACATTTCATGTATACAGATTTCTCATGCTGAGGGCAATAAAACAGTTTTGCCCTTGAAGCTGAGCATTATACCTCCGACTTGCACAGCTTCTATGTGTGTTAATTACAAAAAGGATGGTGAGCAGCTCACAATTGGGAAGATGAATGCCTTGGCTACCAGAGGAAAATAGTTCTGATTAAAGATATGTCAACCAGGCTGACCTGTTTGTATATCAGGCTCCCTGTGATAAAGCCAATGTTGGAAAGAATTCAGAACTGAAAGGCTCGGATCCTGGGCCGGAGGAAACCTGGGTCTGCCATAAAGATGGAGAGACCTTTCATTATTGGAGGTGCTATGCATTGCCCTAATGGCACAGTAGCTATCCTACTGACATAAAGGTCATATAGATGTTCTTATCCAAAGGGCTTTTTTTATGCTTGCACCTGAAATGTAAGAGGTTTTTCAGAAGTAATTACAAATGCTAATTACACCTACTTACACCATGTTTCTCTTTGTTTTTCCTTTCAAGGTAAGGCAAATAATCTAATGTTCCTATTTCTCTTTTCCTCTGCTTCACTATTATATTTTTTCAAGTCATGTACATTTGTTAAAATTCATTTATGTTTCTATGTCTATGTGTTGTATAAATATATACAGTGAACTTCTGTGAACTAAAAACTGGGATGCAAGGGCAGAGTAAATCTGTTCTGTAAAACATACCCAGGAATTAAGGTACTTACTGTTCACATGAAAATTCAGACAGAGTTAGACTAGAGATAAGCATTAAAGCATATACCCCAAATGCCACTCCCTTAGTTGACTACAGTTACTCATTCTTGCTTTGTGTAAGATTTTAGATGTTTGAGTCTCAGGAAGAGTAAATAAGTAATCATTAGACCTAAAATAATCTGTATGAAAGGTCCCCAGAGCAGCGACTTCTCTCTCTTGTGTTTGTAACTTCTTGTATGGTATTTGACCTGTGTATGAACTTGAAGGCATTTGAAAGGTAACCTGTTCAGATCCCCTCTGTAAATGTTTTTTCTGACATGTAGGGTAGGAAATGGGTGGGCTGCTTTCCTTTAGAAAAATAAAGATATCAGTGCCTCATATTGCCACATGGTGTTCAAACTTATCAATAATAATGACATTTTGTGAGGAATTTCCCTGTGAGGTTTTGTGTTTCATCTCTTCTCTTGTTAATTGTGAGATCATACCTGCAGAGGATCTTAAGGTCCATGGCTCCAGAATTTGAAGTTTCTCATTTGGACAATTTAAGTTTGCATTAGTTTAATCCTTTGGGTTTGGGGGGGGGCTTTGGAAGTTTAGCTATTATAAGGCCACTAGGGTGTTTTTGGGCTGATGAAAATTTTTGGCATTCAGTGACTTTGGTGTTGGCCAGCGCTTGGCTGAATTAATGTCTCTGAAAAAAATTTCTAGCCTTCACTGGTACTTTCAGGGTTATTTGATGTACAGAATTGCATTATATTACAAGCGTGATAAAAATACAGTATTGACTTAGTGTTTCATACAGTCTTATAGTCTTATAAAATGGTATTGATCCATCTTTAGTTTCGAAGGTCAGCATAAAGTTTACGAAGAGAAGTATATGAGGTTAGGAAACATTATGCAGT
Source organism: Aquila chrysaetos chrysaetos (assembly GCF_900496995.4). NCBI lineage: Eukaryota > Metazoa > Chordata > Aves > Accipitriformes > Accipitridae > Aquila > Aquila chrysaetos. The sequence goes on along the minus strand of NC_044024.1, from coordinate 4,220,167 downwards.
GGTTGCCCATTAAAGTATTAAAATGTGACCTGCTGTTGCAGGAGCTTTCAACAAATCTTTTAGTATCCTCATCAGTCCCAAGCTGCATACATATGATCTAGGATTTGGCTAATAAAAATTAATATAATGTTGCACTGATTAGGCTACTTTGCACTGTAATCATTCTTTCCTTGCAACAGCTCAACATGCATTATTATACCTTTCCTTCAAAGCATGGAGTTATTTTATGATGCAGTAAATCCGTTACAAACTTGGGAATGGAAAACATCTGATTCGAAGTGTCTCTTTTTCTACTAGTAGTACTTGGTTCTTCTATAGTGTCGATGTCCTTTGAAATGCATAACAACTTACGTATAGTCTCTTGAGATAGGCAAATGTAAATAGACACCTTGAAAAGGAAAGTGAGAATTAGACAATATTGCATTGAAAGTAAAACTGGAAATAGAACCCACAGCCATGAATTTGCTAAATAAAAAAATATTGGGATTCAATGTGAAGCAAGCTTTGGAGACTATTGTGGTCCTTTTATTGAGGATGGATACAGTTGTGCTTCTGTATAAGGTTGCTTCCCTGAACTAAAGTCTCTGTGATGTGCTCACTGAGTACAGAAAGTAGAAGAGGAACGACAGCTGAATGGTGCATCTATGGTGATATTTCATTTCAGACTGGGAATCTGCTTTTGAAGTGAATCTGGTCATCCCTATTTATGGGTATTTGATAGCGTCATGAACTGCTTTCTGTCAGATTGAGGGAAGATATACTCTAGGTGCATGCCTAATGCACTCCAGGAATGGCCATTCACTCTAAAACAGTCCACAAAACGCGGGTAGTGTTGACACTAGATCCCTACCTGTTTTATTCTCCTTATCCCTCCTATTGTTCCATACAACTTCCAAGAGTGTATGTAACCTATGAAGTAAATTTGAGTGTTTTATCAGTTCTGCCACTTTCTTCCTCTGTGCTTTAAGATCGACCGGTATCTTGCACATCCAACAATACAGACACATTGCTCATGTCCTTGAATTGTCTATGAATGGTTTGGCTTTTTTCTTTTTAATATGATGAGAACTAGCAATGATTTAAATGAATTCCTTATTCCTTTTTTACTTATTTTAATGTGGAAAGCTCTTCTAATGTGTGTAACATTATATTGTGTGGTTGAGAGTTTCAAGCTAGAAAAATATTTACATAAAAATGCATGCTTACAATATGTTACCTTCATTACAAGTTAAGAAATATATTTGATTCAGTTTGTTAGCTGATCATAATGTTAATTGTTTTTACATATTTCTACTCTTCTAGATCTCTAAAAAGATATTTACAGTTTTGGGGGTCTATTTCTAGTTTTTTGGTTTCTAGTGTTAATTTCTCCTATATCAATTCCCTATTGCAAATAATATCATTTTGGTAGTCAATATAACACAGGAAAAAAAGGAGAAAAAAATTGCACACCCTCCAGCATATTGACAAGATACTTCTTCAGAACAACAGCAATGAAAAAAATCACAAGGAGAATAAAGGACTAAATATTTTTTTCAATCCTTAGTCAGCTGGCAATAGCAATAATAGGTAAGCTTTTCTATGAAAGCTCAGAGAAATTGCAGTTACAAACTGTGTATTACGCTACTTATTTTGCAAAGAAGGGAATGGCATACAGCAAAAGAGGGAATGGCATACACCAGAAGTCAGCATTCAGAAGAAAATGTAAAAACTGTTACATATCAGAGGGTACTCTCGGACCTGCATCATTTTATAATCATAGAAGGAAACAAATTTGGCTGTACCTTTAATCATCTTGAAGGGAAAGGAATAACGATCTTGCCTTCAGACTAATACTGTGGGTTGCAAGAAGTATGAGTCTAAATCTTGCTTCCATTTTGAATGCATGGGTCTTATGTTTACTGCTGTGATACTGCACTTTAATATTACCACCAGATATTTTTGTAAAATTATATGAGTTGTGCTACCCATGTGTCTTATCTCCATAAGTCAATAAGTGCAACTTTCTGTTGTATTTGCTTATTTCTGTGTAGTCACGTACTCTGCTGTATCTTAGTAACAGTTTGGTTGCTTTTTATTTAAAGGAGTTTTCAGATGTACAGAAGTCCTGTTTTGTTGGGGTTTTTTTTAATTATTTATTTTGGTCTATATGGAATCAATATCCATAATTTGTTGGATAGAAATGGGATTATTATTTTTAAAAGTAAATATCAAATATGTATCAGAAATAAATTTTATTAGATACTGAAACTATAGAAATCTTTACTGTAACTCATGGATAAAAGATTTCATTATTTATTGTAAGCTACTCTGCTATTTATACTTAATATTTCTGGCTTTCTTTTTCTTAATAAACTGCTTTTTTAGACAGTCTAAAAGTAGTTTAAGTTAACCTTATGGCTTCATTTCTAAGGTATTATTTCCATACTTTAACATGATAATTTTCAATGAAGATTTTTCATCCGTATGTTATATAAACGGTAGATAGAGAGTATAGTTCACTAAACTGAAACTCATCTTTTACATTATAGAATTCTGTCACTTTTTGAAAGGAGCTCCATCATTTATAAGCATAAATTGTGAAGTATATAAAAATTTAACATTTGAAAACAGGTTTATGTCTGGTTCTGAAGATTGAAAACAGTATTCCCCTTTCAGATGAGTCTTTTCAGACATAAAAATTCAATTCCCTTTTTTAGATCTATGACTATTTACCTGAATACAGGGGAAATAGTGTTCCCACAGAAAAAGAAAAATAACTCTTAAGAAATTTCTCAGATCATTGCAACTGAAGTATATAAAGTATGAATTGGATGCTTTGATTATCGACCTTCATGAAACTAGGGCTCAGCAGAACAAGAACTTTTTATGAAAGCAAGAATATAAGAGTATCTCTGAAAGTTGTTAAATGTTTACAGCAGCAGTAGAAGTTAGTGGAATGGTATAATCTTTGGCACTTTGCAGGAGAAACCCTGTATTTTGTCAGATTGATCACAGGTTGAACGTGCTTATCAACCTTTGTTAGTCAAAGGCAGCATCAGCTGAAACCAATGGGAGATCCTGGGTTGTAACATTTAGTTCAAAGTAATACATTTAGTAAAAGTCCAGTTCTTTTTTTTACACTGTCTTACCCTTAGTTCTAGTCATAACCTTTATTCAACAAGCATTTTTAAAACAGAATATCCTCAAAAAATGGAGAGGGAGAGATTTTAGCAATCCCCTTGCTATAAAGCTATATAAAGTGTTTAATTACTGACTTTTATTTTAAAAGTGGAATTAAATAAAGATATATAATCAAGTGAGATAAGGAGCTGGTAATTCTGTTCTACAGTTTTCTCTGTCTTAATCTTCCAATATTTATCTCAAATAATAATATAAAAGGTGGCTTGCTTTTTGGAATATTTACCTTAATAAAATTGTTTGTAATTGCAGAAGATGGTATCTTATTTGCCATATTTGTATTATATTTAGAAGGATGTCTAAATAGAAAATCTGAAGTGTTAAATATTTATCTAAGCTCTTAACAAAATCTCTTAAATATAAATGAGTAATAGCAGAACAGGGACAAAACTTTTATAATCCTTGTTGATTTTGTTATCCTTGTAAAGTTTTGCACTTGAAGTTAGTGTAATAAGTACAATATTCACATAAGAGAAAATGTCAGCATATTGGCAGTGTTGTAATATTTAATTCATTGTTTCCTTGGTTACATGACTTTATATTAAAACTGATTCATGTTGCCATGCTTCCTTGCACTATACCTGCATTTTAGTGTGCCTAGAACAAAAGTATAGCTTTTCCAAATCAGCAGTGTGTATTTGACCCACACTCAGGTTTTCAACATAGAATATCATCCTCTGAGCCTAGAAGCATGTATTTTTTTAAAAAAAGGTGAAAATTTAAGCTACATAAAATGATACTACTATCTCCTGCTAATAATTTCATACATTATTAAATGGTTATTATAATTTAGTCATGCTCAAGTTTCAAAGAAAGCTCTGTTCATCAGGATGATTATTTCTTTTATAACTTCCATTGAAGTTAGTATAACAGCAATGGTCTTTTGACATACTAATATTTTGCTTCGCTATAGAATTCCTTTTTAAGGAAAATTCATTTTTCAGTTACAGCTGGCAAGTTTTTCCCCATACCATGTATGCTGTGGTTTTTTTAATGGATTTACATATTAAGCTTCTGACATTATATAAATTGACTGTTGAATGGTATTGGTTTGTTCGTTAGTCATTATTTTAAATTATACTAATCTATGTTAATAGTTCAATACTCTGCTCACAGGTCAAAAAAAATGCTGGTCAGTCTCTTGTTTCTGAAATATTGTGCAATGAGAGAAATGAATTTATATGATTATTCCAGATGTAGTAATACTAGCTCAAGGCGTAATTTTTACTGTTCAGACTTTGCTCTTCTTCCCTTCCACCACAAAGGAGTCTCCATAAACATAAAGCAATTATTATAGGTATTTCTTATAAATTTGGAGCTCTTCTCTTTATCCAGGTTATCTGTTTTGTCCTCCATCTGCCTAACACAGTAGAAAATGCCAAAACTTTATGTTACTGTTCACATCATTCTGGGCCTTTTAATTCCACATTTTAAAAAAAAAAGATCTCTTTTAAACACATACTTTTAAGAACATCCAAACAGGAATATTTGAAACCCAGAGTGGAATTGGTAGCCCATTTGTTAATGCACAGGAGAGAATGAAAGGATATTATCAGGATTTTAAAGAAATTAATATTAATAAAATTTGACATACCATTAGATAATTTATACAATTACATCATATGAAAAAAGACAATGCAAGAATGTTTCCAGGTTACAGTGGTATTTAAAAGGGCTCATTTGTAGTATTCACTGGATGTGGGGTTACGATTTGCTTTGGGCTTGAAAATGGACCTCTGCATCTGTTGAGAAAATATATTAGTAAAACACATTAAGAAAACATAAGACATTCATTGAGCTGTTATAGTAGAAAATATGCATGTATGTCTTGGTCTTATTTGATAGAAGATTCATTGGATGAGATAATGTTATAAGATGAGTAATCAGCTGTGACACACAAGTGGGAAATAGTTTTGCAAGCAGTGTCTTGTTACTAGTTATTTTATCAATGAAATATGTTGGAATAGAACTATTAGTTTTTCAAAAATCATCCTCAAGTTTGCCAGAAATTTAGACGACTAACTTTACGTCAAGCTGATCACAGTTAGCAAATCAAAGGAAATGTTTTCTTTCATTTAATTTTTTACACTTGTCATGTTTCATCAATAGCATCACATTCTGGCCCCAGTTACCATGTCGTTGGCATAATATGAGTCAGGTATCACTGTACTGAAGTCAAAGCTCTTACAGCAATGTAAAACCATCAGGAAAAAGAAGAGAATTAGACCCCTTGTGTTAATATTTCATGACTGTTTAACATACACCAGAAGGATATTTAACTTTCACATTTTGGAAGTTTTATTCTGTCCATTGGAAAACAGCTTTTGCTGTTGTAGAGTCACACAACTGGAGTCGGAAGAGGTTTATTTGTTAACTCCCAGTCAAGGCAAAGCTGCGCGATACAGAGAAGGAAAACCTCTTCTTTCAGACATTTAAATTGGGTAGTACTGTGATGGGGCACACAGAATATCTTCCTTCTCATTCTTCTTGAAAAATTATATACTATCCGTTCGTACTGATGGGAGCCTGAAAGTTGAGTACGTATGAATAGCATTCCCGCGTGACATGCTTTTCTGGAAAAGAGGAACAGACATTTCCCTGGATTTCTGAGGAGACAGGGGACAGACAAGTTCTGTCACACTCCCTGTGTGGACCATGAGTGTCTTTAGAGTCTGGCCTATCTTCCCATTCATCATCTTCTATCCTTCACCTCCTTCTTTTGCTCTTACACTCAGCTTTACTTTGTTTTAGTCTAATCATCACAGTCATATGGTCTACTTTTGTCTGAATTCAGAGCTCATTGAAGGGTATGTGGACACTCTTTTGGTTTTTCTTTCCTGAATGTTGGCTACTGGCAGTGTTCTAGATTGCATTTTTTTAGACCACGGCTGCTATATAGATGATGTAGTCCTTAAAACTCACAGATAGAGTTTTGTTATATTCTTCACACTTTTGCAATAATCATCATAAATATTATAAATATGCAGCACTAAGTTTTTTAAATGAACTAGCAATCTTAGGTCGGTTACATGGTGGTGTATATGTTTTATTTGATGACAGAAGACTCACTCTTGCCTTAGGGAAACATCATCTTAATTGCCATTTTTTGCTAGCCAAATCTCCTTCTTTTCTGTCACAGTGGGCTCCCTCTTTTTGGTTCCCAGGCTTTGTAGATTCTGGAGGCAGACATGCCCCTCTCAATCTCAGAAAATAAAATTAAAAGCTTATTATTAAATGCTTAAGAATATAATTTCTCTTTTTCCATATTAATTGGTAAAATTGATATTGTACAGGCCTTAAAGACAAAAACAAAACCCTCAAAACTTCAAAACCAACATTATGGACATTTTTGCTCATGGCAAAACAAGATCTGACCTACAAAAAAGTACTCAGATAAAGAAAATTTGCTACACTAGAGCCTTTAAAATAGCTGGAAATCTGATCCATTGCTTTAAATAGACTGGCCATCAGATGCAGATGTGGTGCTTAGTATATGTTGGACACTGGAATTCATGCAGGTCTGTGTACAAGAGAATATGTTCGTTATCCTAATTGCCTGTCTCCATTTAGCTTATTTTCAAAAGAGTTTAAAGGAAAGTATTACATTATTTATTTATATCTAAGTTCAGAATGTTTTTTACAAGACACTGGGTGTCAGGACAAAACAACAGTGAACAATAAAAGGCAGTTTGCTGTGAAATTACATTTATGTTAAACCATATATATACTGACTTCAAAGGCAATGTCTGTCCTTCTGAAGGTATTTGCTGTCCTATCATTTCAAATTTACAGATGTGCAATGTCTGTAATAATGATATCAAAGACAAATCCTTAGCTCAGTACATTAAAAATGAATGATTACTGTATTGTTTTTTAAAGAAAAAATGCTTTCAAAATAAAATGTTAATTATGTGTGATCTTGTAAAAATGAAACAAAAAAACTTGATGCAATGGTTGCAGCTGCTTTGTAATTTTAGTGGTCTGCAATAATAAAGCTACAGCTGCAAAAAACAATATGGCATTTCTAATACAAATGAAAAAATTTGTTTACTGCCAAAAGAAAATTTTGATCTTACTTGGCTTTAAAAATTTCCATGCATAGGAAATTCCCTGTAAAGTGCATTTAATTGTAAACACAGAGCACTGAACTACTATTTCTGAGAATTAGAAGAGAATCGTGTCAGTCCTTAGCTGTTCACAAAACGGTACTGAGACAATATGCCATACCCAGGAGTGTAGTTGGACTGCTTTATTTATTTAAGAAAGACATGCAGACATCAAGGTGGCCTCAGAAACTAAGCAGGGCTCTAAAATTGCTAGAGGGGAACATTACCTGGAAGGGGGAGTGTGAAGGTAATATTAAAAAAATCCATACCTGACTTTTTAGCTGGCTACCCTACTAGAGTTTTTACAAGTAGTAAAGAAATGTTACACAAATATGCACATCCGCGTGTCCATCTTCACTGTAGTGAACAGTTTTGTAAAACTAGTGACATAAACAGTACTTTGATGACCTTTTTTCCCTCCTCTTCCATCATAGATAGTGCTTAAAGTTTGTATATTAAGCACTTAAGGAAGTGACAACAGTGTGGTCCAAGAGTGTGTTACATACCAGTCCAGAGGCACAGGACTCCTGTGGCATCTGGGTTTCTCTGGACTGTTACCCTTGATTGGTACACAAAGGACAGAACCTCTTCCAAAAGCTGGGAAGGCCCAAATATTTAGTCACAGTTGTTCATTTGCACAGCTGTAAGCCCTATCACCTGTTTTTTCAGTTAAGTTGTTTGGTTAGATTCAGGTGGAGGCATGGTAGGGTTGGTCTTGCCTCCTTTCCTAGAATATCGTGGCTTTTGCTTTCCTTAAAACTGTTTTTTTGCAGAATTTACTTGTATTAGCAAGCATTTTTCTGGGAGCTTATGCATTTAATTGGCACGTAGACTGTGAACCTACCATGCTTGACATAGGACAGTTACAGTGGTTTTATGCTATTAATCATCTAATAACAAGGAGTTCCAGGGTAAAGGTGGGGTTCTGATAAGGTCATATTGGCTGATGTTGAACTGGTGTTTGTCTTTGTCACGAGTACTTTTGATAATTGATGCACAGTTGTACTTAATGTCCTTCAGAATTCCTCATCTTTTGTCTGTGATAATAGACACAGGTGTCTTCAACAGCAGAGTAAGATGCCAGAAGCCATTTCTCTACAGAAAGGTGGGTCCGTGAAGGTTGGGAGCTGGCACCTCTGGCACTTGAGCAGCTCTGCAGAGGTGACTTGGGGGTAGGCATTGGACTTCGGGGAGTATCTGCATGGATTAGATTTCTCTCCTTTATAGTAAACATAGTGATATGCCTTGAGTAGAAATCCATATCTAGGTCACAGGTGTTGGAATAAGAAAGGTAAAATAGCAAAAGTACTTTCCCTGTGGGTAGTATGTGTGCGGTGATATGTGGAAGGGCTGTCCAACCTCACTTCTGTGCCAGGCTGTCAGTCCTGTCACGAGGCTTTTTATCGCTGTGCGGTGATGTTTTAGGTATTTGTCACAAAAACAGAAGCATAAACTGCCTAGTTTGAAAACCAGACTAGTGGTCTTTTTTTTATAGCTATGGCTATATAAAGTGATCCTTTTTGTTTGTGATTTAGTGAGAAAAAAAGGAGATAAAGGATGTCTAGAAAACCGTGACGTAGAGACCTTCCTCCACAGTTACCTCTGAACTTGTCTCAGGGTTTTTGTTATCTTCAGGTTTGTTTTTCTCGTTTGACTAGTTTGTTAAGTGTTTTCATCTTTTATAGTTATTAAGAGAATGTTTACAGCAGATGAAGGTATGTTCTTAACCTTTTAATTATAATTTGAGATCTTATTAAGTTTGATAGTTGGGAAATTCTGGGTCAGAATTCACCATGATTCTGGACAGACAGAAAACAGCATTTCTTAATGGCACTTAGCAATTATTAACAAAACCTCTCTACGTCCTTGACTTTTTTGACACTGCCAATCAAAATTTGTCTTCCCTTTGGGCATGTCTTATGAGCTGCTCAGATTCAGCATAATTTATAATGAGTAAATCAAACAATTCTCTAACATGTTAATGGCCTTAATTTCCTCCTTCTCCTCAAGGTCTGAAGATTTGATTGCTGTGTTGAGAATATAAAAAAGAACATTATAAATTGAAACCTGTCAGAGATGGTCAGAATGAGAAAAGTGCTGATATTAAAAAAAAAAGAATGTTAAAGGTGCATAAAAGTGGAAGACTTCTGGCTCTTGTTCATACCATGCCTAAGAAATATCTTCTCGATTTACATCATAGTAAATACTATTTATTTTCATGAAATGTACCCTATATGGCACTGAATCAAAGAAAGAAAAGTTATAATAGATATGCTGTATTGTAGTATATCTGTAATAACTCCTTTTGTTGTAAAGCTGCAAAGGTATTTGCTTGCATTTTGTGTGTGAGGAAAACTGATGATCCAAAAGAAAACGATGAAAAAATTAATCTGTATCCTGGCAGTACGTAGGGTTTAGTAACAGTTCATAATATAAGCAGTATATCAGTGAAAATAAAACTGGTGTATAAAAGCAATCATATTACGGGGCTTTGTCCAATAATTTTGTATTTGTATCAGTTTGTAACAGAGGCATTTATGACATTGGTCACTTTAATGTTGTTTTTTGCATCAGCAGAATATCACTTTAATTCCAGCTTGGAAGGCACTCTGGAGGTCATCTTTTCCAACCTCTTCTGCCCTCACACACCTTGCAGCAGGGCGAATTGGGTCAGGTTACTCCAGAAAGTTTTGAACGTCTTGAGGGATGCCAGTTCCTCAGCATGTTTGGTTCACGTGCCAGTGTTTGAGAACGCTCATGATCGGAAAAAAAAAAAATCCTAATATCTAATCAGAATTTCCTGTGCCCAGTATTTCCTGTTGCCTTTTTCCTGTTGCTGCACACCTCTGTCTCTATCTTCTCCATGTCTTTCCAGTGGGTAGTTCTAAACAGAAATAAGCTTTCCTCTCAGCCTTCCCCTTCAGGCAGAATGAACCTCATTTTCTCAGACTCTTCTCAGATGTGGCTGTGTGCTCTGCCTCTCAATCATCCTGGTGGCTTCTGTTGAACTGGCTTGAGGATGTCCATGTCTTCCCCGTACTGGGGAGCTGAAAACTGGGTGCAGTCCTCCAGATGCACTATCACACAGGAACACACCAGAGCCCCTAGTCATTGTTGAGGGCACCATTATGCTAAACGCTGTACAAGCACGGGACAAGGATAGATGGTTTGTGTCCCTACAAGCTTATAAGCTAAATGACTAGTGATACTAGATGGAAAAAGACAGAGATGGCGGTACCCGACAGTGACATAATAACTTTTATTTGGCACAATATGTAACATCATTGCCATATCAGCAGCCTAATTGTTGTTGAGTGTTTTACACAGTAAGGGAAAAATAAAGGAAGGGAAAATCATGAGAGCTATCTGTGCGAGTGCCTCACAAACACACAGAGTAGATTACATATGAAAATGTATGAATGCACTTGACTGGAAATGTAGCAATGGAGTTATTCGGTAAGAGTCAGGAATAAGCATGTCAGAAGTGATTGGTAGAATGTGGAGGTGACCTTGAAAATGAAAGCAAACAAAAAATAGTTTTGGAAAGTAGGAGGAGGCATGGTTGTAAAGGAAGGCCAATGATAAGGTTGATAAGGAAGGTTAATGATATAAACAGATCAACAAGCTAGAAAACTATCTTTTTAAAAATATTCTTAGTGAATAAGGCAAAGGGTGGGTCAGTACTCAAAATGTCGACAGGCTGGTCACCTTAACGTTGGAAGGACCAAGGCTTTGATGACATGAAGGGACAATCTGCAAATTTTTAGATGTACGGTATGTGAGAGCATTTGGAGAAAGAACTATGTCAAAGAAGATGATGGAGTTGTGTGCTGGAGTGACAGTTATGTGTAGCCTTAATTACAGTAATTAAAAGAGACAAAAAAAGATAAGCTATAGATGTGAATATGCTTGATGTATCATGGTGACAATGTTCATAAGCTACCTTATGAGATGTCTGTAAGATCCACTACATTTACTGCATATTGCATGACAGTAATGCTTGCTTGTGTCAAAAATTGACAGTACTTCTGTATTTGATATTCTGTTCAGTAATTAACATACAGCTTGCTTTGTGTGTGTATTATATCCCATATGTTTTAAACATAGTTTACAAGTTATTGGATGAAAAAGTCTTATTTGTATTTCTAGCTCTACATCAATTTATTTATTGTGCATTGTTAAAGGTAAGTAACAATTTCTTTAAGATTTACATATGATTAGGAAGCTGCTTCTCAGTGTCCATCTAATTCTATGATTCCAACATCATTTATGGAAGCAGCTGGTTTTCATTTGTCTCCTTGATTTACCCTTGTCAAAACTTGGACTGATAAGGGTCAGAACACGTATCCCCATTAAGAAAATTTTCCCCTTCAATTCTTTTTACTGTCATTTCAAGTAATCACAAAATAGACACAAGTTCAGTTAACATTTATGATTTTCACGTCTTACGTGAAAAAATTTCTGTGACCCATGTAGTTTCCCTGCCCGCCCCACTCCACCCCTCCGATGGTAATGACATAGTAATCTTCATGAAATCCTTTTTGTTATTGCATCATAGGAAATAGCCTGGAAAGAATTTTATTCCAAAATTTCCTCTTTCTTTCCTGAGGCCATTTAAAGAAAGCTGAATATTTGCATAGCTCTTATTATAAGACATGATTTTAACTGTTTTCCAATTAAAGTAATAAAAGCGTGTTCAAGGTAAATCAAAAGGAGCTGTTAGATATTTTGGATAATAAAATTCTCCTTCAGCAGGGTGTTTATGTTTTCAGTTTACTGTTGTAAAATTAATTTGTTTCAATTTTCAACAAGGTACTTCAGCATTCCATTTTGCTGACTTGAAGCCAGCCTGCTTCTTGCATCTGTGATAAGCAATTAAAACATTTATACTAAATACTTTCTGAAGTCTTGAAAAATTAAACATGGGACAATAAACCAAAGGCTGCTTCTAGCATGGATGGGATAAGAACTACTTTAATGACAATTTAATTTTGTAATATTTTTAAGAAGTCTGTTTTATTAAAGTCCAAAAATGAATGAATCTGACTTAAGTACAAGAGGAAAAAAGCCAAATGAATGAGATCCTATTTAATCTTTACACATAAAACTTGCATATAGAATTTTATGAGTTGATAGACTTGGAGAAAGCATTTGGGGGCTTTAGTCCTACCATCATTGTTTTTGAGACTAGAGGGAATTTTACAAGCATGCCCTCTTTAGAAACAAACAGTTTTGTGAGTAGCAAAGCTCATGACATCTGTTCTCTCATAGTTCAATTTTTTACCAGCTAACAGCTATGACTACAGTTTTTCCCCCGGTTTAAACATTCATTCTTTTTCTCTTTCTCTTTTCTATGTTGATACTCCAGTGTTTCAAAGGCCTGGCCTTAACCTTCTCCAGGGGAGATACAAATAGTATCCATCTTCCTTATTAGGGTACCTATTTCAGTAGAGGAAATAGGAATTTAGTGTCTTTGAAAGTGTGGCCATGTCAATTTTTGTTGGACCTGACCTACACATTGAGAAATTCGTAGGCAAAGCAGAATGCTTGTGTACATGCATTCACACAAAGTAAGATCTTGCAGGCATCATTTATATTTTTATTTATAGTATAATATGCTGGGTTTTCTAATACCCCCCCAAAAATTAGAAGTTAGTGCAATAGGCACAAAAAATGCTTAAAAGAAAAAGATAAATTCTTGATGATTCAAATGTCAAATATTCTCTGTAATTTGTTGGATATATTCAGGTTAATATTTCTGCAACATGCCAAAGATAAAACACATTTTAGAATTTTAATAGCATGATACTGAAATTGTTTCAAAAAATGCAGCAAGACTATTACAATTTAACACTGAGGGATTTTTCGAGGTTAGAATCTGTGCCACATAAAATTCACCTTTGACTTTGACAAAGATGAATAGCTATGCATAAAGACAGCTTCTTCCAGGAACTGGCTAAATAGGAATGAATAATTACTTTGTATCAAATAAAAGTATCATTCTTTAAACAGGTTGCTTTTTCTGCTGTTGTTATTGCTAATGATAAAATGCATCTTGTCTCTCCAAGCTTTTGACTTTAATCATAATACCATAGGATTTTCTTTTTACTTCTATGAACTGATTTTGAATTATATATGTAGCCGTCACTTATGGATACATTGAGGTCAACAAAAATGTGTTTTGTTAGAGTTATTCTGCTGCCCATCTTGAATTCTGGGAAAATTTAGAACTGTTTTCATTTGTATGAAAGCTTGAGCATCCAAGCTTTTCCCAAATGTGCATCTATATATTTAATGTGGGATGCTGCTACTGAGGATCTGTATTCTCATCCACAAAATATTTATTTAACTTAAGATTTAAGTCTTACAGGATATAGCTATTGGTATTTAGAAATGTTCATTTTGACACTTCATTTTTGTATGTTCAGGGTACCTCCCTCCAGGGTTATGGAAGGCCTGGTCCTCTTTCATTTCTTTATTTTCCTTATACATGCTCGGGGGGGGGGGAGAAAATCCTCAAAGAACTTGTGTGTATAAAGTTCTTGGTGTTGCCACTTCAGTCTCATAGCTCCAATACAAGGTGATTCACATATATCTATTATCTTCATGATCTCCTAATTAATCTCTGCCATGTTCCTCTGAGTTCCTGAGAGAAGAATGAGAAAACTAGGTCACATTCAATTCTTTTTTCTTTCCTATAACAGTTACCTTTTTTTTTTTTTTTTTTTTTAAAGTATTTTAATGGTGGTTTTTTAAGGTAAGAAAGATTGGCTGAAAGTGTTATTCTGGTGAATTTTGTGTGCAAGCATTTTTGGATGAACTGGGATCAGATCCAGGATTTTTCCAGTCATGGAGTTCTGAGTCTGGTGGGACCAGAGATCACCTTTCCATGTAATTCTCACAAGTTCTCTAAGAATCCCAAACTTATTCCCATTAAAATATTTCCATGCCAGAGAAATAAAAGTTGAACTCCAAACATGAGTGAGAGGCTTCCAAGAAACTTTTCCAGGCTTAAGTTAAATTATCATTCAGGTGGATGGAACGTGAAAGGAGAGGCGAAGAGAGGTTTCTGCATACAAGGATGTGGGGTGTTCACAACTCCAAATATTTGGAGTTGTGAAGTCATGGGAGTATTATCATGCTAGGAGCAGTATTATCTAAATCTTATAATTCTTTATTAAGTAAAATGCATTATATTTGTTTAAGTCTTTCTTTACTGTTTTAATGCTTTTTTAGTTGTGAGAAGATAGTGAGATTATTTACACATGTCCTGTTTCCTCTTTTATTTCTGTAAGGCTCATTTACCGGTGCTTGTCAGGGACCAGATTCTAGGTTTGCTGTACTCTGCTTCCATGTGATAGTACTTACAAGTCTTGTAATGAGGATAGAGCAAGTCAGAACATTGCATTAAGTGGGCATTACTGTGCAGCTATTACAGGGCAGAAGTTGCTTTAGTAGAAATCTATGCGGAGTCTCATATGAAGTTATTATATTGCCATTACAGTGTCAAAGCAATCTCTAAGTTAGTCCATGGAGACCACATTATTATGTCATGATAGGAGATTACGCCTTTGCACTAAATGGTTTCAGAATAAGTCTACAGAGACCTAATTATATTGCCATTGCTGCTTGAGAGGATTGTTTAACAGTAAAGCACTTTCTGTGGAAGCTCACTTACAAAGACAAAATAAAATGAAATTATGACAGTGTATTTTCTGCTAAAAAAAAGAAAGGAAACAAATAAAGCAAAATCAATTATCATGTCAAATAAAACCATAAATACATAGTAAATTCTGGATTTACGGTCAACCTAACTTAACTCTGATTTCCTGTAACTAAAATACACAGATAAAAACCAGTTCTTTAAATTCCCACAAATATTTTTTTACATGCAAATAATTTTTTAATTGTGAAAACTGTTTTTATTCATACAATACTACAAGAACTCTTAACAGTCAATTTTATGACCCTGTAATAATGATATGATGGGTTTTTAACAGACCAGCTCCTCTTCCAAACCATTTAATGCATCTGATGTTCCTAAACAGAACTTCTGATTGAAGTGTTAAGTGGTCAGTAGTAGTTTAAGTTATGGATTTATACATGGTTCTAAATGTATGGCTATTACCAAATTAATTTTAATGTATATGTTTAATCTTTATCCAGATAGAGAACAAAGTTATTGCTATGAAAATTAGATTAATATTAATAACAATCTACACAAAACTTTTCCCAAGACAGAGGACAAAACAAAGATGAGATCAATTCTTGCAAATGTTTATTTAGAGTGCCTCTCATACTATGAAGATGTTATTCATTACCTGTTCTATAGATGCAGTGTCTCCTTTAAATTGGTATAGAAAATCAATGCTCTGAGTAGGAGAAAAGACACTCTCCTCTATAAATCACAAGTATAGATTTTAGTGCTATAAATTTCATTCAGAAACAATGAAAACAAAACAAATATCTCTTTGCCATTTTTTTTAGTTAATAAAGAAAAAGTGTAAAGTTTTTATAGAATAACATTAACTTGAACTCAACCAAGATTTAGATTACCCTGCAAGAAAAAATAAAACCTGGAATTAAATTTATTAAATATTCATATGCAGGCATTTGCCTGTAAAGAAACATTTCGATTTATATATATATATGTTTAAACAAGTTTCAGTTTATAAAAATCTGCTTTTCATATATATAGTTGACTTCTAAGTATCTGTAGAAGTCTTCTGTCTCTTAAGTCTTCACCAGCTAAATAGAGGAAGCTGAAATTAGGCACAATTAGTTCTACAAATTGAAGAGTTGGAGAAAATTGGTTAGAGTTAATAAAGCTGGGGTTTAGAGAACAGTAAAGGGAATATAATACTCATCAAGTAATCAATCAACCTTAGCACATACAGTGCTAATTCTGTCTGTCTAATATATCTCTTTTGGTATTTCTAATGTATCTATCACCATAGTATATAGATACCATGTGTCAGATTTAGCAAGCCTCATTAAACATAGCATAAAACTTAAATTCAAAATAAGGCAATAACTGTTTTCTGTAATACAGAAATTCAGTAATAAAGACGTAAACTAAAGAAGTTATTTGTAGTTATTTTATATTAAATGCACATAGTTTCATCACTTGTTCACATACTGAAAAAAATATATATTTATTAATTCACTTACAGTAGTCTGAAAAATGAGATGAATGAAATAGTCTGTGATTCGTAAAAGTAATTGTTAAGGCATAGCCAAGTGTGGATTTTGCAACTGTAGAGCTCTGCTCAATGTAAACTGAGGCTAACATAGGAACATAATGATTTACCAGTAAGCTCCTGCTCATGTTGCTATTGCATAGACTCACAGATGACAAGGAACAACGTTACTTATATTAAGACTAACAGATTAAGGAAGGCTGTGATAGTGGGAAAGATCTGGTAAGGATGTTTATGTAAAGGAAGAAGAAAGGCCGTGTGTTTAAGGGTAGAATAATATAGAAGGAGGTGTTGGGAAGGAGATGTTCTTACCTCTTGTGTTTGAGATTAACATAGTTATTGAGTAATAACAAAATCGCTATCATGTAATGACATGTAAGATATCACATAATGGCAATGTAAAGACTAAGTTCTTCTCAAAGGAATGTGGACGGAATATTATCATTTTAATTAAAAAAAAAAAATTAGACTTGGTTAAAAAAATTGGAAACTGCCCTTTAGGGACAAATCTCGGAATGATCAAGGACAGACTTGAGAAAGAGTCCCTCCTTTAGCCTGTTTGCAGGAATGTACTCAGAATTTCAATGAATGAAGATAACCTTCATTCTCATTTAAAATAATGTCCTGGACAGGGGAAAAAAAACAAAACAAACAAACAAAAACCTAAGAATTACTTGACTTCATTTGTGTAGGACAGTACTATTGAAACAGCTGGGTTATTAAAAACATTGACATGCACAAACATTAATTTTTATAAGAATCTCTCCTCCTTCATCTTTTTCCTCTCCCCCCCAGCCAATTAACTATAAATTGTGTTAAGGAATGCAACCTCATAATGCATATGCTGTCCTTTCAAACAAACACTCTGATCCATAGAAAGAATGACAAATGTTATCTTTTTACAGCCTCTTCACTTTCATAGTTAAATATTGTACTATACTCACTTATTCATCATTTAACCCACAGATCATACTCACAAACAGATATCTGTCCTTTGCTACTAATACACCTGTAAGATATATACCTATATGACAAAGTGCTGAAATAATGTGGGTGGTGCTTTCCAAGTTTGCATTCTCTCTTTCCAATACCCACACAGAAATCTTATACCATCTTCCAAAGCTCTTTGCTAACTCAGATCACTTTATGTTAAAACCACTGGTCTGTCATGGTGCAGCTCTGGTACTTCCAACATTCAGGACATCTAAGCTTAACACAGTGAGCCGTAAAAGGAGCTTTTAGTTATTTAGTCCCTTACACTGCCAAAGGGCAGAACCAACAGTACCGCGTTGACTGCAGCCAGAATTCTTGCAGATAAATCCCCTTGGCTACTGTCAGAATTAAATCTATGTTTTCTAATTTTCAGTGGTGTGGGTTTTGCTTCTGGAAGGGCACAAAACGTTTTGTGTAGTCTTAAACTCACTGTTTTACTTTTGTGTTTGGAAGAGTGGACTGGTCACTTGGACTTTTATTTAAATAAAAGCCAAGATATGGCAGTTCTTCCAATGTTAGAGTAATACTAGTAAATGGCCATACTGGAAGAAGTTCAAGGAATGCTTGCTTCATCGTAAAATGTATATTTAAGAGCTTATGCTTTCCCCCTATTTCCCATATATAACCTGTACTATACTATGGCAGCGGAATATTATCATCAGAGTTTTTAAGAAATAGACCTGACAAAGAATTCAGAACATACAGTTAGAGGAAAATCTGGAAGTTGTAAAGGACAGATGTAATAAAACAGTATTTCTTTGACAATGAATTTGGCTTATAAAACATCCTTCACAAACCTTTAAGGGTATTGTAAATGTTCAGTAAGTATAAAATCAATGTAATTATCTAATTGAACTGGATCACCGAATGCAGTAATTCTATGCACAATTTTCCTAGAATATGTTGTCTTCATACTGAAATACAAGGAATTAATTTTGC
Organism: Aquila chrysaetos chrysaetos; assembly: GCF_900496995.4. Lineage (NCBI taxonomy): Eukaryota > Metazoa > Chordata > Aves > Accipitriformes > Accipitridae > Aquila > Aquila chrysaetos. The sequence continues at coordinate 4,201,749 of NC_044024.1, read as the reverse complement.
TTCTTTCTGGTTGTTTCAGTCATCAGAACTTGTTATTATTTTTATTGTCCATGCTTTGCCAAGTGTGCTCTTACTGCACGTTGTACCAACGTTTTTCACTGACAGTATGAGCTCTTTGGATTCTGGGAAGAGAATAGATTCAGTTATCTACCAAATCAGCAATTATGAGCTAGAGAACTACTGTTCTTCACCAGAGAGACAATAATGGTTGTTCCAATATTCATTAAGATATGAATCTTTAAAATGAAAATATTCCTGCCAAGAATCTAAATTTTACTTTATTTAGTGACAGACTACTTATGTTTGATTTCTTGTTTGCTCTTAAAATTGTCTTTTGCATCTAATCAACTAAATTAAATTGTGCAATGAATGCAGTTTTTCAAGACAAAAAAATTCGTAATGATCCTACAGAAGTATTTGGATCCTTACCTCCTGAAATAAATGATCTTTCTGAAATATTCAAAATTATTTCAGGAAAAATATTATAATCATAGAAATCATTATGCATATAGCTCCTGTAAATTACATTAAAAAAGACTTCAAGGCTGATGACTGAGAACTAGGGAAATGCTAGAATTATGGTTGCCTGTAGAAATGAATTCATTCCAGTGTTTATTTGAATGCATTATACTATACACAGTGCATTTAATACCATACAAAGTGATTAATAAAGCAGTCATCCAGTAGTTTAACTCCTTTATTCATAGGCCCAAGGTTCAACCTGAATTCTATTATTTCCTAACTTTCAGGACCTTCATTTTGGAACCTGATAGGATATTATTTCATGTTAGGTGTGAACGTACTCTAAACAGTCACTCGTTTCATTGGAAAACCTTAATTACATAAACAAGAGTTTGGCCACTAAATACTAATTTCTGCATGGGATGTTGTAGGATTGGTATCTTCTAGATCCACAGGACAGCTCTTAGAAATCTGAGCTATAAAATACAACTTTCTTACCGCTTTTAACATGTGAGAATATAAACTTTGATATAACTGCATAGTATAAGTAGATTTTGCCCTGGTGTATCACCTATTCACTTTTCAAAATGTACAAAACACTCTAAACTACTTAGAAAAATCTTCTCTGGGATCAATGAAAGACATACTGCATTCATTCTAATGTACCTTTTCCAAAACCACTGTCTTAGAAGAACTGCATATCTGATGTGAACTCTGTCCAACCTCTTCAGAGACTGACAATACTATTTTGGCACCCATAATGTTGGGGAAGTCAGGTACAAAATCTCTTGAAAGCCAAAGAGAGTTTTTTTCGCCCTTATTGATATATTATGGTACTTTTTATTATTTGTTACTTTAAAGTGTTTCCTACTTGACTAAATACTACTGAGAATGCAAAAGCTGTACAGACACAAATCAGTTATTTGCCAAGGAAGTTTTAACTATATTACCCCTGAAATTTTATATATTTTCATGTATTGGTTTTAATACAAAACTCTAACTTTACCCATAAAAGTCTAATTTCTGCCTGATAAACTTTCAAATTAGCTTCAGATAATTGCTTTTTCAGTCTTCTCAGATACATCTACTGTCAATTTTTTACAGCTCATTGAGCCATTTCAAATTATGTCTGGTTTGTCTTGCAAAATAAAAATGAGTGATTAAAGATGTTAAGTGTTTCTCTATCTAAACCTTTGTTTTACTTTCTATGTTACAAATATTTTTCATTTGACTTTTTTTCATATATAATGTCTTCAAGAGTATGCTGAAAAGAAAAAGGACTAGTTGTGGTATGCTGTGCTATACATTATGTAGTCTTTACGTAATATGTTCTTTAATGCTTAAGTGTCAGTTAGTAACACTCTCAGATCCTGCCCTTTCTGATCCACGGTACCTGCATTAGCTATGCTAATGTACATTTAGTTTCCAAACAGGCTCAGAGATCTACACTATGAATATATCATGGTAGATTTTACACTTATGCTTTTAGTAAAGTTTCTAATTGTGGCAAAAAAATACATGCAACTTAATATCTCTTTAATTCCATCAACATGCTGCTATTAGGAAATTTTCTGCATATTAGTCTTCTTATTTATTGTACTCTTATGTGTTTGTGCATTATCTTTGTCATTCTGGTTTCACTTTGTGTTGACTCATTTAAACTCCCGAGGCTCACTTTTTCTTTGCCTTAACATACAAGACCTACAGTATGTTTGGATGTCACTTGTGATATTTGCACTTCCCTCCATTTGTGATTTTTATCAGCTGTCAGACTAAAAATTGAATAAAAGCATTATCAAATTAATTCCTTTCTGATGGTAGTAGCAGGGGGCACAAAACTGAACTGAACTGGCATAAAGAAAGGCTATGGTAAGATTTTTAAAGTGTTTCCATGGATTCGGGACTCTTCTTACTGATGTACAAAAGTTCCTTCAAGCTCTATGTTTTTAAAATCAGAGTAGGTTATTAGGATTTTTTCCTAATTTCCAAATTTTCCAAATTTATCTGTATTTATTCATATAACAAAGAGATAGTAGTATCAAACAATGTGCTAAACTGAAAAATACATTTATTACACTTGTTTTCCTTGTCGGTAACTCAGCAATTCTTACTCTCTTAGTAGAATTATTGCCACTTTAATTTCTTTGGGACCACAACAGCACTTAGCCTTTATCCATTTCAGCTCTACCTACCTCACAAATACTCATGTATTAGCACAGCTTTCTGTCAAAATCCTCACGTTACCTTCCGTGTTTCAGGATGGACCCTTGTGTTGGGCCCCCTCTGTCAGGCTACAAGTCTGCCTCTGTTTGGGGTTATGAATCCCAAACACCTGACAGCTCTCTTCATTTTCACATCTTTACTCCCACAACTTCTGAAAATTTTTTCTCCATATGCTCAATCTCTTCATCCCACTGGCCTTTCAAAGGACAGAGTTATTTCAGGACAACCTTCAGGTAAGCGTGCAAGTTGTAAGCTTAAGCAGGTCAGAGAGCAAATGCAAGAAGTTCATGGTGTGACTCAAGTCTGCTTAGACACTGGAGACTAGGAAAATAGGCAACATAAGCAACTCGTGAAAAAATTTTGCTTATGTTGTTCTGAACTGTTTGTAGGAATGCACTATGTCATCCTGCAAAGTCGAGAGGGTTGAGGGTAGGTCAGTGTGAAGGAGCAGGGCATCCCGAGTGCATTTTGATTATCTGTAGTTTGGGCTCTACACTGAAAAACACTAATGTGGGAATTATAGTAGCCCCTAACTTCCTCCTTTTACAATAATTCTGCTAGTTATAAAGAAGTTGTGGAAACACTTGGACTTTGCCTTAGAACTGTGTTTTTTCCTGGAAGACTAGGAATGGTGCTTTGTAGTAGACTAGAAGATGCCACTTTGGGATTTAACTTGACAGAAGAAACGTTTTGGTTATGTGTAATAACCAGGAACTTGGTAGTGAATGTAAACATAAGAATACACAGAAACATGAGAGGACCTTATATTTATTTTTAGCATTTTAAATATTTTCCACTAGACTTTGTTCTTGTAGACATTTAATAGAAGCATAAAAAATCATTTGCTTCACTTTGAGATTAGTATAAACTTGGAAGAATGCAATGATATTCAAAACATTATTGCCAAGTAAGTGGAGGATGAAATGTTATTTTATATTAAAAAAATCTTAAACTTTTCCACAATTTTTTTTGCTTTGGAAAATGCCATATAATTCCTTTAGTAGAAACACAAATGTTAAGTTTTTATTTTTGCCTTATTAAAATATAATAAGCTAATTGTTGCCAATAATTTGATCTTCATTATCTAACAATTATATTAATTGGGTGGTTAAATGCTTACTTAAGACATCCTATTTATCAGCTGCAGACAGCAGATGTAGATTGTAACAATAGTTATAATACAAGTGACTGCAGATGGTCCGGATTCCTTTCTCTATCCTAAAATATACTGTAGGGTTCTTGCCACTTTATAGTGAGAATATTTTGTGATTTTTATACAAATTATTTAAATCTTGACACACCCTGTCATATGGTTTTTAAGTAATTTAGAAAGTATTTTCTCTTCAGTATACTTAGGAAGAAAATTTAAAAAAAAAAAAAAGAGAGACTGAACTTCAGGTCATGGTTCAGATCATGCCTTGGTTTGCGATGAGACAAATGTATTCTTAACCCATATTCTCTGGATCCAAGTGCCAGTGTAATTAATTATTTTTGTTGCCACTTTCATATAAAGTGTGAATGGAGATCTTAGAATTAAAAAAAATAAAAATTAATATCATACACAAAGGCAGAATCATCAGTCTGAGACTTCACTAGCTACAAAAGTCAGTCAGAATATCAAATTCCAGTTTGTGCACAAATTGGCAAGATACACTTAATATGACTTTTTACTGCACAGTAAAGCACAGTTTCTAAGAGTGTTCTTCCAATATCCTCATTTATAATAAAAATAAAATCTGTTATAAAAGTTTGGCATGTCCTGTTTTCAGAAATTCTGAATGTAAATTTCACCAAAATTTAGTGAGTCTTTTTTTCTGAAAAAGTGTTTATAAAGAATTACAAGAAAATCTTCTGGTTTTCAGATAGAAGTTTTCAATATTCCTGTTTTCATACCTGTGAGTATTGCTTTATGGTAGTTGGTAATTCCTTATAGTAACTGTTTGGTTTGGGTTCCAAAACTATGAGTATGCTCTATGTGGCAGAATAATCCCAACAATGCACGCAAACTGTAATCTGTAACTGAGTATTGTCAGATGTTAGTGAACAGAAATAGATTATTTCCTTAAAGACTTTTTTTTGCATAAAATGATAGCTAATAAAGTAAATCTTGTATTTGAGAATTCTTTACTATTCATTCTTTAAAGGGGAAATGGATGCAGAGTGTATCTTTCAGGCCTTAGTATTTCTGCTTTTATTCTCTCTTCTTTGCTTTTAGTGCATAGCAACGCATAACTCAATGGCATCTGGAAGATGTTTTCTTTTGCACTTCTTTCATCTCTATGTGATAGAAACAATCTTCCCTAATCATTATTTTTCTTTTCCACATTGTTGGAAAATGTAAGAGTATTTTGCTTGTACCCCTTTTAATCACTTTTCTCCTTTTGTGTTGTGTAATATTTTGTACATTTACAGTATGCTTAATCTGAGATCACAAAGATCATTAATTTGACAGTCTTGCTGTGAATGTACATTACGTAAATAGCATGAAAAAGGGTGGGATTTTAAACTCTTTAAAGAAATGTGAGTCTAATAAACATCTACTAATTGGTGTGAAGGCTTACTGTGTAAGTACTAAGTTATAAAAAGGTCTCATAAGAGTAATCTTAACTGTTAGTATTATTTAGAACACATAGATGATGAGAATTTTCTGATGGAACAGCTTTAAATTGACTGTCAAAAAATCAACTAATCACTATGAAGAATAATAATTTAGAATAAGATCATTTCTGGTTTAAGAATTATCTTTATTTGTTACCATGACTGATATGGTTTATACATAGAACATTTCATATGTTAATGAGATAAAAAGAATGGGGACAGCCGGTTTGCACTTCGTGTGTACTCAGCATTTAGATCGCAATGAGCATTGGTTAACACCATAACTAATATTCCTCCTTTCTCTAGAAATAAGAACTGAAATGAGATTACAGTCCAATTATCTGGGATTATGCAATATGTTTAATTTTAGCATTATGTGCCTGCATAAAAGGAAAATAAATTTGTGATGATTCTGGGTAATATAACAGTATTCTTCCAGTCTACTTGTTATGTGAGTGGCTTATTAGATTTATAATTAACAGGAAAATAAGTAAAATGTCTTATGATACAAACTCAAGCTGATTCTAAGTCAAAATAGACTGATATTTCTTAACACAATGAAAACTGAACCCTTTATGTAGAGTTTTCTGAGAAGTTATTGTCCATTCTTGCCCGTAGGGTTTGTTTGATTAGGGGGTGTGTTTGGGGTGGTTTTTTTGAGAGAGATTGTTGCCTGTAGAAGATCTCCCCAGTTCAGAGGAATTTAAGCACAATGTGCAGTCATGGTCATAGAGGAGCTATAGCTTTAAGAGTAACCTCTAAAATGTTATGATAATTACCTCTTTAATCCTTGTCCATTTAACAGTTTTCCTTGTTGCATATCTGCAAATATACGGCATTATTATAATAAACAACTCATAGTGCTCTGTGGGGATAGCTACCCCTTTAGAATGCAATAAATAATATAAATTTTAATGATATTTTAACAACTATGATGCTTACTCATGTACATAATGGGCTACCACACTGGGAAAAGTGAGTATAAAGGAAGATAAAAGATATTCCTGGTAGAATTTTCATGACAGAGAATGCACATTTTTTTAGCTTTTCCAGTTTGGCTTCCATTTCTAGCAGATGGCAAATTTTATTCTTTAGAATTCAGTTATCCAAGTAGCTAATTAGAATTCTGAGATATTAGAAGTATAGAGCCTTAATCATAAAATCTTTTGGAGTAGCAAGTTTTTGTATTTATAATGTTTGAGCTTGTCCTTTTATGATGTAGGCCAAGCCCTCCTGAAATTTAAGTGCAATTTAGAGTGACACATGGGTAATGATTTCCTCCTAAAGAACACTAAAATGTTTAGTGTGTTGTGCATGTTGGAAATTCACTCTCTTGCTAAGTATAGCTGCCTCTAATTTAAGAAGACCAGAGACTTCTGCTGCAAGAATTATAGAATATTGCTCTTTAGGGTTTTCATGAATAATGAAAAATTATCCATTATATGGAAAGATTAATTTAGCTGAATAAGCTTTAGGATGCTTGGAGTCATTTTCAAATAAAATCTGAAATCAAATGTTCATCCATTCATTGCGTTCAGCTGTGAGGGGAAAAAATACATGTCAGTATAAATCATAAAATACTCAGTAAATGTGAACACCTTCTGCAAGTCTTCATAGATGGTTAAAATAGAAAATACAGGATTATCCTTTCTTTAAGTACTTTAATTATTAAATCAGTAGCATTTCTGATGCAGAAATACTCAATATGAGAAAAATATTTGATTCAGTATGATATTAAATCCCTAAGTAGTAAGAAAAATACGAGTGTGCTAGTCTTTCCCTTCAGTAAGAGGCAAAAGAGTAAAATGAGACATTGTTATTAGTGAAAATGAAAATTATATTTATCTTCTTGCATAAATATGTGAGACGCTTTCATTTATTTTTATTGCCTGGTTCTTTTTGAAACCAAAGATCAGATTCCAGAGGCATCTCACGGAGGGAATAGTAGCTGGTAACATCAAACAGTGACTCCGTAGGAAAAGCAGCATAATTTGCACAGCTTCATTAGAGCCATCCTTTCTGGGAGTCGAGCTCGACTCTGCCTTGCAGACTCCTGCAACACTTTCTTCACCTCCCGGTTGCTGACCTTTCCTTACTGTGTCTTGAAGCAAAATTGCTCACGGGTAGGGGACCGCAGTGTTCCTTCTCACAGAGACAAACAAGAGCCAAAGCAAGAACCGCGCAGCCATTTGCCAGCGTACTAACTTCTCCTGGCTTGGCTTCCGAGTGTAGCCTTTCAAAGCTTCTCTGAAATAACTTACGGCAAATTGACTATTTTAAACAAAAGGCTGAAGAAAAGGTTGTCATTCCAGCAAACGCTCTAGAGACACAGGATCACTTACACTCTTAATTAAAATAAATAAACGTCATAAATGAAGATTTTATAGCTAGTAAGCAACTGGAAATTTATAAAATATCTGCAAGAGGTTTTTAAAGCATCAGAGGTAATATTTACAGGAAAACAGGACTGTTGTGTGCATGTGCACATGTGCACGTGTAAACACATGTTTGTGTGTCCTAAGTAGATAGCTTTCATAACGCGAGTCTTTTCCAAGGCCTCTTCCAATGGGAAATACGGCTAGCAGACTCTTCAATTTTTCCCTGTCCCAAAAAAGGAGTATCAGAATGTTGGATTTGCCAGGTTTCTGAAATAAAGTATTTGTGTTAGATCCAAGATGAAGATTTAGACAGATTGCAGTCTAATCTTTACTAAATAAAATTAAATTCTCTGTAGATGCAAATAAAGTGTATTTGGTAGGAACAAAATCTGTTGCCAACTAAAATGTTTGCTTTTATTTAACATAAATCTGCATGTGCATAGTCTTCATCTTGGCAAATTATGCCTGCAAAAGTAGGAAATATAGAAGTGGTAAATATTAGCTTTTAAACCACACCAAAAATCTCCCTTATGCAAAAGCATTATTAAGATTTAGAAAAAGATGTAACATAAATGAGAATTCTTCTTGATAAGAACAGCAAAACCTTTGTACAAGTAAGGAATTGGAAAAGATTTTGAGAAAATAGAGGGAAAACAAAATTTCCCTTTTTAATTTCAATACTTTTTTTTAATCAGCTTCTAACAAAAGCTAAAAAGGCAATATGAAAGCCATCTGTGTGGGCAAGAACACCAGTTGCCAGATGAAAATTTTACACCTGCTTAGACTATTCTGTGAATGGAAAACCCGTGAGTAAATAACCATTTTCAATGGACTTTACTTTGACAGAATATTTATGAGCAATTTTTGGTTTGGTCATGACACTATTTTTAAAGCATCCATGTATATACTGAGAATAGTTTTCTAGAAGTCTTCAAAGCTAGTATTTTTCTATTTCAGACTAATTAATCAGTTATAATTATGTCCCATGCCATTGTTGTGTTTATTGATGGGATACAAACACTTGACTTTCAAATACAATGATTGAAAATATGATTTAGAAAGCATGCTCTCTATTCATTAAGTCTAACAAACTTAATCTGTCAGATGTTCATAGAAAGCAAATACATATGGCTATGGGTGATTAATTTCAGATTGCAAATTAGTAGGAATTTTTTTTTCCAGGGTTTTTTTGTGATTAGGTCTGGATAATCAATACCTCCTGGCAATTATTTAGGATAATGAAACTGTCAATTTTTGCTTCCCTAATTTATTTTGGCAGTCATTTCTGCTGGAGTTTTGTTTATTTTTTTAATTCAAAGTTAAACAAACTTTTTAATCAGAAACCTTGGGGTTTTGCTTACTCTGAATTAATGTCTGTACAAAATAATGGAACAAGTTTTTAATTACAGTTTGACTTATATGTGAGCTTGGGCAATGATTAGGTCCATAATTTGCAGTGCAATTTTGAACAGATTTTAGGAGTGAAATTGCTGAAGCAGATATTGCTGTGATATTTACCCCTGTAACCCTCAGTATTCTGAAAATTCCTTTTAGCTTTTTTCTTTTTATATTCCTATGAAGGAAACTAAATTCTGCTGTGGCTTTATGGGTTTTTTTTTTTCTTTTTTTCTAACAGATAGCTGTCTGGCTTTTCTGTAAATTAATATGCAGACCAAGGCAAATTACTTACCTTGCATATGGTTCCCTTTCCCACTTACAGATTTCTCCCTCCCCTTTTTTTCCCTCTTCTTGTTTTCTCCCAAATAGTCACTAAGTCATTAATTTCATGAATGTAAGGTGAGCTTTCACAGGGAAGGAATTCTGAAATTCCCCAATGTTTTTCTGGGGTCAAACTTTCCACCACAAATTTGAGAATTTTCCTCTTTTTGTTTCCTTTTCAACAAAAATGACCAAGTATGGTCTCCTTGATAGCAAGGAGTTACACATACATATGCACATATATATACATATAAGAGAGAAAATGATTTTTCAGGAATCTGACTGGTATGAAATAAAAGGCCAAACAATTGAAACCATGCTTACTTGCTGCAAAGATACTGATATTTTTATGTATGTTTTATAGAACCTGAATTTTAATCTGATTTTTAAGCAAGTGCCTGTTTAATAGACAGGATTATAAGGCTTCAGGTTCCAGGGGAGAAGAATATAGACAGTAGAAAGGAAGTTTGGACTTAAGGAATTTCCTGACTTTATCTGTTAGGAAAGCATATAATAATCACCACTAATGTCACCACTAAAGATCACAAGTCACCACTGAATTGTGTGATTGTTTTTATATACACTGCCTATGTCTTTGAAAACAGTACCTATAATTAGACAGTACAAGGAAAGTGCATGTTTTTTAAAAAAATGAAGTTGTTTAAGAGCTGATGCTGAAGTAAATTCAAATATAAAAAGTAGATTTAAAATAACACTTTTCTGTAATGAGTAGAAATCATGACAAGAGAATAAAGCATAAGAAAATATCCTTGGGGCATAAGTGAGATGATTAGAAATATCATTAAAGCTAAAGCATCTGTTTGAATCCTTTGTGAGACACCCAATTCACCCACATGCACACATAAATGAGGGCTCAGTTTACTAATGCTGCAGTTTGAACACTAAATATAACATGCTTTGCATTTAAAGAACATACAGATTAAATATGAGATGCCTGTAATACAAGGGAGCCTGCAGTAATGATACGCTGTGGATTTGAAGATTGTGTGTAAACAGGCAGATGTCCAAAGCGAGCAAATGTTTATTACAGAAAATTTCACATCAGGCATCTATTTCATACCACTAAAGTAAAATAAAGAGTATTTTTTAAAGGTTTGTAGGGAAAACAAAATTTATTAGCAAAGATCAGCAGAAAGGTGGCAGATGCCATCCTGATAATCCATTAGAACAAAATGCAGCAGGCACGGGGCACCTGTATTCACCGGGCCAGATCCCATCTGATGTTCAGCTGAGATTGAGACAGAGCCCTGTGATGCAGGAGAAAAAAAATTTTGAGAAACTAATTTGAAAAAAAAAAAAAAATCAACTTTTTTTTTTTTTTTTTAAATATAGGTTCAGAAATTCAGTATTTTTCAACCAGCTTTAAACTTCATTTAAAGGTTGGTGTACATGTCTGTCCTCAATTGCAGCTGGTCAAGTAAATCAAGACAACAAATACTTAGTATATTCTGATAAGACTGAAAAAAAGGTACAGATTTTGTCTTAATTTGGGGCAAAAAAGTCCAAACTGGATGTAAAATCACTGATGTCTGGATGTACTTACATGGTGATTGCATGGCAGTATCACAAGGCACACTTAGGCTTCTTCAGATTTTCTAGATAATTAATACTTGGGTTTAGTATACTTAGAATTTTCACATGATGCCCTTTACCACAAATTCATTCATTCCTTCTTGTGTGAATACACAGGAATGATAACTGTAGAGACTTTATCCACTTTCTCCTTGTTTGCCCCATCATTAGTGAACTGCTGAAGATTCCCTGATCCAGCCTCCTACTTGAAGAAGGATCAAGTCTCCATGAGCCAAATACTGAAAATCTCCAGGGGTCAGATTCCACCACTCCTAGTGCTTCACCAGTCTCCTTGTGGTTCAGTAAAACCAGAGATGGAAGTTAATGGCAGAAAGCAGGAAAAAAAGGTAAGCCTTCATGATTCTCAAGCTGCTTGGAGGCAGAAGTCTGTTTCTGCTGAGTTGGGGCTCTTCGTATATTACTGTCCTGGGAAAGAGTTTGATTTCCACTCCTTCCCCTCTTCTTTAAAGTGGCATTCCCTCTCTCCCGAGGCTGAAAGGACAACATCTCCATGTGATGTTATTATTTGGGAAAGAACAAGTTGAACATAGCACACTTTTAAAGAAAATCATTGCATTAGAAATACAGGAAAATAATATCCATCTAAAGCATTTCAGAAATTCCTGTTCTTACCATTTCTACAGACTGGTTTTGATAAGAGTTGGAAAAGGTTCTGAAAGAGAAGTGTCTTCCTTGAAATAGCATTATGTATGAGGCAATAATGAGCTGTACAGAAAGCTTTTAGATGGATCTTATTCAAATAGATCTAGACTGATTTTTACCCCTTCCTCTATGATTAAAACAATTCATTGGTTTAAAATAAGAGCACATATTTTTAGGGTAGATGTTCTTAATTCTGTGCTTTTAAAAATAATTTCTAAAAAATGAAAACATTTAGCCGGTTTCCTAGTCTTTTTATCTTTAAAGACTTCATCTATGTCTTATCTTTAAAAATACATGTTAATCTTTACGAGTTCCTGCACATGAATGACAACTCTCAAAGCTAATGAAAGAGTAGCTAGAAAATTCCTCCTAGTCATGGTTAAATGTCTTTGCACAGCAAAACCAAAAGGGTTTAAGAATTTACCCTGACTTTTGGATCTGCTGAAGTCCTTCTGCTGATATATAATTGTAATAAGAGTTGACCACTATTCTGTAAACTACATTCAAAAGGTCAGCAGAATAATGATTCCTTTCCCCTAATGGCTTAACACTTTTGTAACATATGTTTTTGAAACATGACAAGAAAATAGAAGTATACTTGCACGTAAATGCTCAGCTTCAAGGGCGGGGTATCATGCTAACACAAGCAAAAAGTTAATTTCCTTTTTGTGATAATAAATACTAAATTTGTAGGAGTACAGGCTATCAAAGTGATCAATCCTTCACACCCTATTCTGAAGTAAGGCACATTAATAGTTAATTTCATTGGAGTCTTGCATATGGTAAAAGATAGTTCTGCCTATGCTGTCAATCACCAGCAGCTGCAGAACTTATTTTAGAACTCTACACATTTTCCACTTATGCTCTACAACTGGTTCTACCCTGCTATCAGGGCTGCATTTCTTTAATGATCAGTAATTGATCATCTGTGAATTGTGTTTATTCAGCTGGGGTTTCTGATATTAGTCTGTGCTTGCACCTTCAAGCCTATGCTTTCCTCATTTTGTGCTGGACCTTTTGGAAACATCTGCTACAGCTTCTGATTTTCTTCAACAGGCTTTGAGATCTGACTTCCCAATAACATGAAGTCTTATTAAAACAGCCTAGTCATACATACATCCTTATCCTAGGGTCATTGAATAGTTCTCTCGACAAAGTAATAGTCCATTAAAATATACATTTATATGTATAGCCATAAAATGCATGGTAACTGCTTGGTTTTAATATCTATTAGTTACAGCAGCAGCATCGGTATGTTATCAAAATTGCCTTACAACAGCATGACAAAATATTGTTTACTACTATGAGCAGACCACACAGCAGTTCAAGTTTCTTGCCTCGGTAATTCTTCATTATGGTCATGTTAGGTGTTTTTTGCACGCTGTATCCAATATCAGGATACGTGTTGATTATATTCTTCGCTAGTTCAAAGATGTGATTGCCTGAGTTATGGAAATTTCCCATGTGCTTTTTACATTCTAGGCTTAGGTTCAGGTTCCTGTCAATCTTCTAACAAGAGAGAGCAAAAACCAGTCCCAGAAGCATCATGATGGAAAACTCAGAAGGGGTACAAGTTGTTCTCTGTTTAGTTTTTTACAGTCTTGTGAAGTGTTACGGACCTTTGCACACGCATAATAAACACGACTTTGGGCTAGTTCCTAACTGTGCAAGAGCTGACAAAAATGCAATCTGTAACGTTGCCTATTCTATGGATAGAGAATTAAAATTTCCTAAACTGTCATTTTTTTCAGTTATTAAAACTGACTTGAAAGAAATTAGATGAACAAAAGTAATCTTAGTGTTTATATAGGATATATTAGCAAACCTTCAAAGTAGTGCCACTTCCAGGTGTTCCTGTAATAACCGCATGAAAATAAACAATGCTAATAAACTTTGCTATAAGGAATGCAGCCACTCTCTGATACTTTTAGGCCAGAATCCTGAAGGCTATAATAATTATACTTAAGTGTTCCCAGAGTATTTATATGTGTTTATATATGTTCCTTTTAAAAGGAACAGACTTTTGCCCTTAAGGCCCACTCAAGTTGCAATGATTTTAATTAGTGACACACATAGCTTAATTCAACCTATTCTACATGCATTTTTAGGAACGTTTAAATCAGCTAACAACTCTCCATAATCAAGGAGCTGAAGGTGTATGTGCAGTGATATGGATTTAATGGAAAAATTCCCTTAACTCAGACAGGGGACTCTGATTCTGGGGCAGGTGTGATTAAAGTATAGCCTATATCTTTAAAGAAACCACAGGCTGAGCCAGCTTAGGGTGAAGGGCATTGATCAGATCTAATTGACTTGGGCAGGCATGACAGGTTTGGGCTTTTTAGTCAAGATTCCTGGCTGAACCAAGTTTCTCTAAGGGACTTAGGTCAGATCTGTACAGCAATTTTCTCATGTTCTTCTGCTGGCTTCCCTTCAGTTTTTTCAAGTCCTTCGTGAAAGATAGGGCCATGGATTTTTTCAAAAGAGCTGTAATTCCCACGTTGCGGTATTTGCAGGTGCATGTGACACTAAGCTATTTGTTTTGGTCCCTTCTTGCCCTATTTTATCTTATTCAACATGCAGCTTTAAAAGTGTGCAAGAGTGATAAATTAGACCCTGGGTGAGAAAGGGCAATTGTGTTCCCCAAAACACGACAGTATGAGTATGTCTGGGTGTTCTTACACCATTTTGTGGTTTGAGCTGATTTTCTTCCCCTCTGTTCCTTACTCTTCTAACCTCTTCATCTCCCTGCTGGAGCTTCGCTAATGCTTTCTGTATTAAAGGTATTTGATAAACTCTCATACAAAATTTATGACTGTTAACAGATTCTTCAGCATCAGACAAGACCTTCCTGCCTTCCTCTTTCTTTTTCTGGGCTATGGCTTTCGCATCCTAAACCAGCCTACCTAGGGAGCACTCATTCCAGGTGCATCATGTAACATAATTCCTGGTTTCAGACTTTTGCATGTTTTCACACACCTAAAGCTGTTATTTTTTGCTGTACTTACTGACTGACTTATTTAACAGCCATGCCTCCTAAACCAAGTAAATAAAACATATATAAAATTAATCTAGTTTGGGCTAGCCCTTCATAATTCTCTGGAGGAAGAATAACGGTTCCTGGACCACAGTTGCAAGGCTTAGGCATTTTATATATATATGTGTGTATATATATATATAGGCATCAGAAAAGAAAGTCTCTTTTCCTTTACAAAGCTGAAAATACCACTGGTGTGATGAGCAAGAACTATGCAGAAGGAGAGTTTAGGTGGCAGTTTTCAGTTAGATTATTCTAAGAGGATTTCAGGACATCACTTGATGTAACTACAATATAATCATCATTTACACAGGCAGAAAAATTTTCATTGTGCTATCTCCTGTTTGGTAATATTAACAGCCTATAAATCACCTTATAACGTACAAACATGAATGAGTGAAGCAGAAATAGAGGTAGCTGTAATCTCAGTAGATTTGTTATCTTTTGAATACTGATCAAAAATTGGACCTGTCGTGGACTTTAGAGTCTTTGATTTTTAGAATGGAATGCTTAGTTTGTTACATTTCAAAGAAACATCATAATGTCTTTAAATTTATATAGACTTGCTTCATATAATTATAGTATATTAAACTGTAACAGAATCTAGAGACATTGTTCTGAAGATCTGTATGTCTCTCTAAGATTGCTTTGTTTACTGGGATATCATAGCACAGAAATGTTTTTGGTTATCAAAATTATATTTTCATCAACAAGACAATTGAAATAAATCCCAGGTGAGTGTTTTGATTATGTTCTCTAAATTAACAACTTACATTTCTGTTGGAATTTTTTTTTATTACAGGCTGGGTATTTTTTCATATAGATGATTATATGGGTAGTACCTCTTGTAATTATACTTAGGTGTATGAGACGTTCTGAGAGAAGAACAAAGGATCTCCTTTAATCTGGATAGGTTACAAATCAGGTTTGTGTTTGTAAGCCATATTTTAAGTTGGATTAGTTTTCAGAGAGAGGAAAAAAGAAAAAGAAGAGGTGCTTTGAAGTGTTTGGTTATGGTCCTTGTTCTTAAACAGATATGTGTCTTACTGTCACAAAGTTGATTAAAGTAAAGCTCAGCAAATGTCATTCCTGTCTCTGCGGTCCATGTTAAAGAGACCGCTTTAAAATGTATGCACTCAATTGTCAATGGTATTAACATCCTCCAAATCTCAGCTTCACAGGATTGAAGCTTGACAACACAGATTTTCTGAGTGTATCTACTTTGATAGTAGACAGTATTAGCAACCTGTGATATGCCAAACCTGATAATACTCAGAAACACCAAGCTGTGAAGTGATACAAATGTGCTCTGTATGTGTAGGAACCTTAGAACTGAGTAAAGTAGGTGCCTCTGAGAACTTCATACTGAGGTCAGAGTTCAAAAGGGGCTTGAGTTAATCAGATTCTTGGGATTTTGATCTTATATGTGTATTTTGCTTTTGGATCAGAATTAAAACACAAATCATGGATTTTGAATTAGATCCATTAATCTACACATACTCTAAACTGAGACTGAAGTCTCTGCACTGATACCTGAGGAGTTTTGATTTTTTTTTTTTTTTTCCTAGTAGCATAAATGCTCTAGTTTTGACCTACATACTACACTCATACCAATTCTCTCTCATTTTCTCTATAATTCTTACAAAATAATCTCAGGAGGATATAGGAGCAGGACATTTAAAAGAGTTTATATATGATTATTACTTTTCTAATTAAAATAATTTACACGTGCATAGTTATTAATATGATTAAAGGAAAAATCCAAAAATACCCTTTTAATCACTAGAGTGTGACTCCATAGACCTTTTCTGCATTACAATAATTGAATGAGATCTATAAAGCTCAGAAAAGAGTCACATTCCTTTTAGACAAAGAGGCATTTTAGTTTTGGTAAAAAGGCAAATAATCTAAGAGAGGAATTTTGTTCCTAGTATATGTCAGTATGAATTGATTAAAAGACAATAAGTATAAGAAATCAGTATTATTGGCAGCTATATCCTCTTTATTGTGCAGTAGAAATACAGATGGAAGATACAGCTGCGTACCAGAATGGTACTGCACCTGCCCCACTCATCTGTGATGTACTTGTTGCATGTTTCTACTATGCTTACCTGCTTTATTTTATTCAAAAAATTACAGAAAACATTTGACTGAAGTTGACAAAATATCCAAATAGAGGGTACCTGTTTATTCCATCCTATTCGTGTGTCACATAATTTGTCAACAGCCATTTTGTTCTTCAAAATTCACTTATTTTTGACCGGGCTTACATTTAATATATTTTGAAGTAGTTTGCAAACTTCAAACTAAATTATTTTTTAAAAAAATGCCAGCATACATTTAAGAACTCCATTGCAGTCACAGATTCTTAGTCAGTAAAGAACATGTATAAAAAAATAGTATTTTCTGCACTCACTGCTGTTCCAATATATTTTGAATTTTGATGAAAATTGGTGTTATCAAGGAACACTGCTGGAACGTTTAATACCTCATGAATGAATGGTTGCAAATTCAGGATTCAGCCCAGTCAGGTTTATACTGTCTTTTAAACAGTATCTAAGTCTAGCCAGTTCGATGTTTCTCATATCTAATGCCATACCTGCATGTTTATCAGTCTGTTCAGTCCCTAATATTCCTAAAGAGAGCAGAGCCAATCCTATCGTGTCCAACCATTTAGGGTCCAAATTTCAACACAACTTCAGTACTACACTTTCCTGTGAATGGAGGTTAAAAACTGTAATTTCGCTTTCGTCTTAGGAAATACATACTCAAAAGAAACAAACACCTCGGGGCTATCCCTGACCCAGAGTGGGTCATCCAGACATTTCGTGATCTCAGCCCAGACAGACATGGCTGCAGCCTCCGGCTACTAAATCCCTCTAATTTATGCCCAACAGCGCTCATGCATCAAGTAAGCAAGCACTGGTAGGTCAATTACTTGGGTGCTGATGGGTGAATACAGTAAATCCTGCAATTTTTGCCCAATATACAGAGCTAAAATAGCAGTGTGGTTTGCAAGTACTTATTACTTAAATGGGCCTGTGGATTACATAGCTAGAGGAGGAAAAGTAAAATATGCAGCACCACAAAGATGGATAAAGCGGCTTGTCCTGATAGGTGTTGCCTTTGAAGCATTTATGAATTAATGGCATCATAGCTAATCCCTGAAATGGCTTGGACAATTGGTTTGTGAGACTAGGATATACGACGTTAACAAGGAAAATAGTTCCAAGGACATTTAATACATGTCTTGCAATACCTATTCCTTTAGTAATACAAATATTATTACAATCTTGGCAACTCTTATTAAAGATAATTCTTGATTTGAGAGATTTACTGTAGGTAAATTCTCTTCCTGGTAATTGTTCTATATATCCTCTATGAGTTTAAATGTCATGCTTCTCAGCTCAGAGAATGGCTATTGGCATACTCAATTTAAAGCCTTCAGAACCTTTGGATTTTAAGAAAAGTCTTTCTAAATGTTGTATTTTATACCTTAAGAGACACTGTCAGAAGCAGTGCAATCTATTCTGTTGAAATCTAAGGTTAACACAGAGACCTGCAAGCATAATGCAGGTTAAAAAATGCACTAAAGCTGATTAGGTACTGAATATGGTACTGAAATAAGTACTGTGCAAACATGATTAATTGCAAATCTGTTGGTATGGGAACTTCAGATGTATGACTTAGGATTCCCAAGAATAAATTGATTTTAAAATACATGAGTAGATATGATATTATTCAAAATTAACTATACTCTTCCACAGTTTCCCAGTTTTAGAACTTTTTAATGAGTTAAAATTAGACCTTTTCCTGAAGCTGCTAATTGAAAATAATATGAAAATTACAAGTACATCTGAATTATGCTTTCACAGCATAATTTTATCCACAGTAAAATTTCTTTTCAAAATATTGTATAGTTTTGTGTTATAGTAGCACGTCTCAAAGATTTGAAGAGCTTTGTTCAAGGCAATGGTAGATATGCAACAATAGTAAATTTCTGCTTTAACATGTTAAAACTTTTTATAAAGCGCAAATAGTTTTAAATAATTTTTATTTGAATATGTAGAATTGTATTGAAGTATAAATTACCTGTTCATGAGTTTAATGAAGGCCAGAAGAACTATTTGCGATTTGGTATAGATATTTCTTAGAAGAAATAAAAAAGTATTTCAGGGAAGCTAAAAAGTCACTTGAATATTTCACAGGTACACATGTGAAATCATTTAAAGATAGTGCTTTAGTCTTAACATTGATCTACATTAAAAGAAAGTGTATGATATGGTTAAATGAGACTCAGATTAAGACAAAGGTTTTGTTCTATGTTGAACAAAATGCTTTGATGTTGCTCCATCAGTCCAAAATGTCTTTTTCCTGCTTGGGTTAGCACATCTACTTAAATGGATATTATTTAACTCTTATTTGCATATGTAATTTAGCATTTACAGCTGAAATGTTCTCTAAAAAAAAATACATGCAGGAATTGCACGTTCACATTTCACATATTCTATGTATTCAGCAGAATGTGTCATCATTTATGTAGATATAGCTGTACCCATTCCTTTAAGTAATTGTAAGATACACTATCTTTTCCTCTGTTATCCAATAAAGCCAAAAGTATATAGTGGATGATATAATAATGGTCTAAAAGCTACAGAAATTGAATTTTAGCCCACTGTTATGATGGAATATAATAACAGAATTCACCTACACAAATTTTCATTTGCTTAACGAAACTGTGGTTCTTGTAGAATTAAGGTTGAAGCCAGCATTGCTGTCGCATGTAGATACCATTGTATTCGTAGTTGTGTTACACTTTGTGTAAAGCTTTCTGGTTTGTGGTTATTCATTGGTTATGGAATATTATTCAGAAATGAAATGTAAATATTTGTGATTCCTGAAAGGTAATATTATTCTTTCCCACTAGCCTGGCTTTTGCTTTGCTATTGCCTGCTGTAAAAGATGAATTCATATTTTAGTATTTTTTACCAGCTGTCTGGACACTTACAAACTCTAATTCTCTTTTTATTGCTAGCACACACTCAATGAAAATAGGAGTATTTGTAGCAGAGTATTGCAGATTGAAAGTGTTTCTGTAAACCTGGCATTGGGTTTCAACAACTCCAGTTAGTTATAGTCACACAACTTTTAACTATGCTGAATTTAGCTTTCTTAGTACAAAATAAAAATTATGTCCCAGTAGTGAGTGAGAAGCAGAGACAGTGTATCACTATTTTTGTTTCATGCTAACACTTACAATACTATTTACCAAAGCTGGCACTTTCATTTGAACATGTAAAGAAAATAAATCAGGAAAGCAAGCTATAACTATCGTTGCAGCTGCTAGAAAAATTTTGCAGAATCACATGGCATTCATTTTCAAACCAGTGTTTTTTATTAGTATTTCCAGATAGCAATGTCAATTAAAATTCTTTTCTTTACAGATCTGATGCCATACCCAATTTTAACACTTGACTAAGAAGAAATTGGTTCCATGGATAAGGTCAGATCTGTGGTTAGCAGCATTTTAATGTACGATCCCCTTTATGTGTGTACATCCAGAAATATCTAGCCTGGTAAGTGCAAAAGAGAGATGTGTTTTCCTCAGGGCACTATCCATTCAAGTAATCATGACTGCAATTTAGTGAACAAAGAAATACACTCTCCCTGATGCCTAATTAGTGTAGTGTCACACAGCTGAATGCTTAAATAGAAAGTAAACATTTAGCATAAGCAAATAGAAAAACTTTATTTAATATTTTTTCAGTTAGCCAGATAACTCTGTGAGGAAGGATATCATCACAAGATCGTTCTCCTGCCTTCTCCAAATTTTAACATTCCATTTGATGCAACGCATTTTAAATTTTACCTTTTTTATGTAACAAAGGTCTCTTAAATACAGAGAATTTCCACAGGTCAGCGTACTTTAAGAGCAAAGTTCTTTTTTATTTTCTTTCCCAGCAGGAGATTTTATGCAAGATGATGTAAGCAGGGCATACCAATTTCCTTGCCTTAAAATGATCATATTAATTGATTGTTACAGAGTTGTTAATAGTATAATTAATTTCATAACTACATTATTATTAAAAAAATTAAGAAAATCAGTGAGGGTTACTCCATGACCCCAACAGTAGAGTACTCTTAGTGCTGTGTCTTACGTTGATGTTCAGAATCATTGAAGAAGATGCATTGCCCGGAGCTGTAGGATGGAGGCAGAGTTACTGGTATTGTCTGGCAATGAAGTTAACGTGATCACTGTTCGCTGACAGCTCAGGTGGAACAGAACGCATCACTTCCAACACCTGGTGAAAGCTGGAGGCCTGGGAATTAGCCAGGTTTCTCAGCAGGTTCCTTTTCTGAATTTTGGTACTGCCATCAGAGCGTATGAGGAGGGGGAAAATTCTCTGTCATAGAGACAACTGTATTGGAGAGATCTTTTTCTGTGTTTGGTCAAAGCACTGATTCATGAGAGAGACTGCCTGAGCAACGGAAGGCTTTTACAGAGTAATTACTTTCAACAGTTATTGTAAAGATAGGCTTTTTAAGAAGCAGAGCGATGTTTGTGTTCAAGGGCAGTAAGGAAAAGGAAGGAAAAAAAATAATATATGTATTAGGAGAATAAGAGTCTCTGCAGTGATTTTCCTGAAAGGAAGATTTGCGAATGCACACAAAAGCAATAATAAAGAAAGGAAAGGTATTGACAAGAAAGGAAATGAAAATGAATTCAAAGTGTCAATATTTCCCTTGAGTAATTAAATAAGAGCGTTCTTGTCCCTCATCCATTCTGGGGTGCAGGGATGTTGTGGTTCACTGCAGTGCCATAAATTATAGAAAGGCAAGTTAGTCTCCAGTTTCACAGCTTCAGTTACAAACCAGGCTTGGGGCATGTGCTAACCCCTTCCAGTCAGCTACACAGCCTGCCTTCTGCAAGCTGTCAACCAGGTCCTGAGAAAGATCCAGACAAAAAATAGCAATTTTGGTTATGTTTATATTTTAATCTAGGTCATGTTCAGGATCCAGTTTATACTACTACTCCATGAACATCTAATGGTGAAAAACGTAGTGTTGGGGCCTGAAAAAAATGACATATGAGGAAGCAGAAACTCATTAATGCCATTAAAAGCTGAATCTTTTGGCTCTGTGTACTAGATGTGTAAAAAAAGGTATCTTTCCACATAGCAGTTGCGCACTTTAATTCAAATTGGAATGAGGTGATGAGTGTATGGGTCACATCGTGCCCACAATTTGCACTTGTTCAGTTCTCAGCACATTCAAGAGGAGCTTCTTTTGTTTACCCATGGGTAGAACAGAGACACTGGGATTAGAAATATTTGCAGGTTGGTTTACAGATGTGCTTGTGTAATCCATATAGACTGTAAGAAAACAATTTAAAAGAAAGATTGTTTCTGTTACACTGATATAGATGAGGTTTATCTTTGTAATCCCAAAACTAGATTACTTGCATGCCAGCAAATGGCTTTTTTCTGTTTTCTTTTTTCTGTAAAATATGAAAAACGTTAACATCAGTCACTTCAGTTCCTGAAAATCTTTTCAGGTCTGAAATTCTGTTGTGTAAATTAATAGCACAGTTCGCTAGAGAAAAATATTTAAAATGTATTTTAACATCATATAGAAGTAGACAACTTGTAAGGTAACATATTTTCCTCTAGCAAATATGTGTCAAATTAGCTGAACAGGTTTTAACAAGTGTGTCCTCATTCCTTCAGGAACTAAGAATATAGTTGCTAGATTCTCAAAGCAAATTAGGCACCCAGCTCCCCTTAAAAACAGAAGCAGGTAATAAAAGTTATTCTGCTCTTGAAGACTTGAATGAACTTGAAAACATCATCTGGTTCTTAAAGAAAAAGAAAACATTTTAGTTGCTGCATAGTATGTGCTTACCCACCTACTTTGTCTTGTGAGTTTTCTTTCAAGAACAGACATTAGTTGTTTCCTGTGGTCTTGAAAGTATACACTTCATCTTTCATGGAAAAAGAAATGTTAATTACATTGCTATGTCAACAGCTTAACGTTTTATTTTAAGGTTAGCGTAATTTAAGGTTATGGATAACGCATAGTTCAGCTGCATTGAGTTATCTGTTGAGTTGGTGTTTAACTGTACATATGCAAAATGTGGTTTTCCTTCCCTGATCATCATGGGAGAGGTAAATTACTGAAATATAGATGAGCATTTAAAGGATAAAACAGAAGACTATAAAACAGACTGTGTGCAGCAGCACTATAGAGTGTTTGGTTGATTCTGATACTAGGTACCCGCAAACAGGGGAGAAGAGGAAGAAGAGAGAATAGTGCTTTGGACAAGTTTGCTGTGTGCCCTTCCTATAAACTCTGCTAACTGTGAAGACAGCAACACTACACTGTATGCTTTGTAGAAGTATATGTAGAGCAGTTTCTAACAGTGTTAAGTATTCAGGAAATGCTTGGGAAGACAAAGGTAACATCTGCCTCCTTGACTACCTGAGGTGATGCATTTACACTGAAAGAGGTACTATTATATGCTAAGAATTAGAGAAGAATAGAGACAGCTTTTTGATCTGTTTGTTGAAAATGTGTTAATAAGTCAAAGACAAAAATACATACAAAAAGTTTTTCATAGTCTTTTGGAAGTATAAACTATACTCAGCGGGTAAAATACAGTTGTAGTTTTACTGAAGTTTGAGTTGCCACTTTACTCGGCTCGTGTACACCCACCCCTTTGGTGTGTGATTTCCTGTCTCATATTGCCCCTATAGATGTCAATACCTACCAACTCTCAACTAGGTGACAAAAACATTTTTAAAAAATACTTAAGACTGACTCATCCAGTCATCCTTGCACATTTTTGGGTCTCTTCCATTATATGGGTTCCTATTAAAAACATGGATAAAGAATTTGGACACAATATTACAGTATTGTCAGCTTACACCACATACAGGTTAAAGTAATAATATTTCTCTTTTTCTTACTTCATATTTCTTGAGAAACTATCAACTCACAGGATTGCACATTTCAAAATAATTGGCCAATATGACTTGAGAGATCTGATCAGAGCAGAATGATCATTACCAGATGTGATGGGCTTTATCCTCTGTCTGAATAAAACAAAGATTACAGAGTACTTGCAAGGACAAAGGAAAAGCAGTAGCTTCCTCATGTCTATGGATATTTTCTGAAGGAAGAAAAAAAAGGTAAGTTGCTGACTTTAAAATTAGCTAAGCTCCCTACAGTCTGTATCACTGCAGTTCGTATACAGTGGTTCCATATGAATTTATTACTGTTAGTCAAGATCACAATAAATTCTATTCTTTTCTTGCTGTGTAGTTGTACTACCTCCCATAGCTGTATTATCTGCCAATTTAATGAGGATACTTTTCGCCTCTCACCCATGACAATACTTCAAAATAGTGAATTGTCATTCCTAGGAAAGACATATCTGAACTGCATTTTATTTATCCTTTTAGACTGACAGTGATTAATAATCATTCCACATAGGGTAAACTTCATCTAGACAATCTTTTTTGTGTTCACTCATGAGAGTATCGTGTGAGACTGTAAAACACTAAGGTCGTGATGAATTATATAGTCTGTTTTTCTCTTATCCCCAAGACCTGTCACTGTACTGCAAAAAAAAAAGTTTGATGGGTTTGAAATGATTCATTCTGGAAAAAACATGTTGGCTCTTATTTGTTTTATTCGTATCATCTAGATGTCTTACAAATGGATTCTGTGCCTATTCCAGAAGCTGAACTCAAGCAAGTACGTCTATATTTAGACCTTATATTTTGCCTTTTAAAAATTTGTTTCCCCTTTTATCTACCTTCTCTAAACTCTTTAACTGCTCTAAGGAGCATTTCGTCAGGCTATATTTATATTCATCACACATAAACTGTATGCTGGAGCAAAACTGAATACAGAGGAAAATAACAAATTAATGGTTGGGTTCAAACACTTTACAAAATCTGACTGTGAATAAATGACAACACTAAACTTAATGGTTTCTTTTTTACCAAAAGAAAATTATCCTCCTATTAGAAACAAATCATTGTAATTGGCCAGTGAGATTGGAAAGCTGCTTATTTTTTCCTAATAAAATACTTATGAATCTATAATGGTTTTTTACATTACTTCTGTTCTCACTATATGGTCATAAACCATACAAATCACTAACTCAAATATATTTTATTCAGTATATGAATAATTTGCTTTATGGCTTATTTTAGGAATAATGCTTTAGGGAAAAAAATTACCTTAAAAGTGATCTTTGTATTTCTTTCATCTCCCATGAAATAGATATCCTAGAATAACTTTTTGTCATATGTGAGGTATATCTACATTTTAGATATTGATAACAAAATTAAGACCTGGTTGTTCTAATATAAGTTATCAAAACCAAAACTATCCAATCTAATTCCATGATCATGGACGATAGTTCCTGCCTTCCAATAACACATGGGGTTTTTTAATAGAAAAATAAATGTTTCATTGGATTTATGCACATGAAGATGAAATAAATGTGGTTTAAAATGTGTGTAATTACACTGAATGAACAATTTAGAAGAAATTAATCTGTCACCCACTTTAATCTTTAAAATAAACATGCGATCTAATGGTGTTTTATAAAATTACATTTGTCTTTTAAACTACTACATCAGAATATGTATCAGATAAGCATGAGGATAAAACTGTACTGCTTCTGAATAACTAAATTACAATAATTTGAAAATAAATCAGGCAATTTTGACTACATTATTTTATAAAGACTTTTTTTAATACATTGCTAGGAAAGACAGGCTAAAAGAGTCGACATAAATATATATATATATATATAAAAGAATATATAGAGTAAATGTTGATATTGCAGGTTGGAAGGTACCTGTGGTGTTTTTAGAAGTACATACAAATGAGCCTGATGGACAGAAACAGAATAAATATGAAATCCACAGTGAGTGTATATAATAATAATTTGTTTATCATCCATTTTTTAAATATGCATGTCTTTCTAGGTTCTACAATTCTGCCTCATAGGCCATTTGCAAATTACAACTAAATGACAAGTTTCCTAATGTTCTTTAACTGGCAGTTTACGTAAATTCCAAAATCTTTTGTATGCTTGTGACCAAGGTGGTTTTGTGACCAGTATCTATGAAGAGAACTGGCTTACTTCTTGCTTTTCACCTCTGGTGTTTTCCAGTCATCGTAGCTGTATTAGCTTGAGAAAATGAAGCAGGACATATATTACATGCTACTGCTTGCTCAGTTATTTTCTATTATTTTTGGGGGGTGGGGAGGTGTTGTAGCACGATGTTATAGAGTGGTGTTGATTGCAACAGCTTTTTAATTCTATCAGTATTCATAATGAATTTTTAAGATACACACGATTTTAAGTATATGGATAATTGTCAGGCACTTAAAGTTAAACATATGCTTAAGTACATTCCTGGAGCTGGGCCTAATGACCTAACCTCCCCCATGAAAGTCAATGGTAACATAAGGCATTTGTGTATAATACTGTACGATATAGCTTTTAACATCTAACTATTAACAAAATTAAATTTTAACCTTGTCCTGCTAATAAAAAGGGACAACTATTACTAGGGACGTATTTATTCCACAACTTAAAATGCAGTTTATCACTCTGATGCTGATGTACATCTTTGGACATCCTCTCTCTAACTTTTTTTAAACATCAAAATATCTTCCAGTAAGTCAGCTAATGTTTCTTCCAGGTCTAAATCACTGAGTAGCACTTAATTATAAGAACGAATTCTCTTCTCAAATTTCATTATTATTTTAAATTATATTGAAAACCAAGCTATAAATGTAGTTCCATTGTTGAAAATTTATGGTAGATGAGGTACTCTGAAGGCAACTAGAGGCAACCTAAGTCGTTGAGAACATTTACATTACTGTTTTGTGATAAAGAGCTGCTGTTTGTGCCACATCTAAGCATTAATCTTAAAACATTTATCTTTCTCCTGGGTTATTTGCTTATGAAACCATCTAGAGAATTTCAGGAAGTTTTCTTGCCCTTGGCCTATACTACAGATCATAGATGGTTACATTTTTTCCCACAATTTTCAAACCAACAAATAGAATAATGTTAATAATGATTTTCAGGTTTATTGTTTTGTTTTCTAAAAATAGGTGCAAGTGATACAGGAGTTGTTTAAAGTACATGTCACTTAATAACAGTATATATTGCATTATTATTACCTTTTTACCTCTGGAACCTCTCAGTGTCCTTATTGCTTTTCAAATGACTTGTGCATTTCTTGGCCTTCCAACAGCAATTTGAGGTGGGGAGAGGATCAGAGTTCCTTGTCAAACTTTTTTTAAGATGTGCTGAGCTGTTACAGCTACTGAAGTTGTTAATCATGTATTTAAGCAATTAAGAAGCTGGGAGAATCACCAGCAGTATTATAGACTGGTGCATCTCTCAACTGCTGAAAGACTATGTTAGGCAGAGGTTTGCACTGAAAATAAGCCTAAAAACAGTGAGTCAGGGTCAGCTGTAAAACCCTTCAGCGACAGAAAAGTATCACCAAAGGCTGAGCACTGGAAAACACTGTCCTATAAAAAAGCAGTGAAAGATATTTTTGCTTATTACTTGAAGAAAAATTATGCGATTTTTGAAGATGGATCTCAGCAGGTCTATTCATTGATAATTGCAGAGATACATGTCTGCATCTCTAATGCTCAGTTAGGTTATATTTGCTTCAAATTTTTGCTCAGTCATTTGTAATTCTGGGCTTGACTATGTCTAGAGAATGAGAAAGGGTTAGTCTAACAGCCTGTGCAATTTAAGATGCCTGTATATCTTGATCCTTTATAAATGCTGGAATCTGGTAACTTTTTTTTTCTTTTTCTTTTTTTCTGAAAGACATGCAATTACGTTCACCCTTGTACTTCAGCTATGGCTGCCCACTACCTGTTAGTCTGTACATCACAGCATGACAATAACTAGCAAAATATACCCATAAAACATGTGTTTTTCAAATTCAGAATGGCATCATTATTCAGTAATAAACTTGGAGATAGACAGCACAGCTTCTTTAAGTTCACTTAAGAGATAGAGAGCACACACAGAGCTTTGGGTCTGCTTTTGCAATTGTGGGCCATATTTCTGCCCTTGTTTTTCCCATTACTATTTCATTCTCTTTTTGAAACAATGTGCAATGTAACAGCTGTGGTAGTTTAAAGGCTCAATTTTTCTTTTTTCTTCGATCAAAAAAAAAGAAGTTGAAAAATTGCGATGAGTGTTTTCAAGCAGTAAGCACAGCTGAACTTTTTACATGAATTCCTTGGACAGACCTAGAGAGATAAATCTGAGTACAGGTGGCATCTGGCTGTCAGCTTCACAGGTGTGCCCAATGTTTTGTGCAGATCCATGTGCGTAGATCCTTGATGCTGGAGGTGGTGGGGGCTGCTCTTGTTTGCCCCTCAGTTCTCTTTCCCTACCTCTCAGGCAATTATTTTTGGCAGGGGGAAAAAAGCCAAAACAAAGTCATAAATTAGATTGGCAAGCACACTTGAGACTTGAATTTAGAAATAGTGACTGCTCAGACTGTTAAAGCATGGCTTATATGTAGATAGGAATAGCTAATTATAGTAGTGTTGATTTAACAAATGAAGAATTTTCTCTTAGTAAAATATATGCAAGTCCCATTCATGTACACAGAAAAAAGTTGTAAATGTATATCATTACATATCATACAACTTTTCAGTAATATCTTGACACACAGGATACCTTCCAGTGAACAGAAGTATTTCAGAATCTGCCACTTCTGCTGAGCTATATTGTCAGAAATCAAACTATGTCATGTCTTCCACTTCAACAAGAGACTTGTCATAAATCACAAAAGAATGTTTTTATTTTCACACTGTACCCTCATATTTGCTGTCATAACATGCTTAACTGTCCTAACATACATAACTGTTACTTTAAGTTAGATATAAACTAGCATAAACTTATCTGAAGAATACTTGTCTCATTATAATCAAGATTGTCGATATCTTACTCCTATTCATGAGCAATAACCTGATACAGGGAAGAGTGAGATCTATTCAAAACACACACACAATACTCCATAAAATAACACAAGGTCACAAAATCTTCTCAGTGGGTCATCTTACACTTTGATACAAATTAGTTTGATAGATGTGACATGTTCAGTAGTTCTCCATATTAACTGAACTTCTAAAGAGTCCCTTAAATTTTTCTCATTACATGAAAAATCAAAGTATCTAGCAAAATGTGGCAGTGTGAGCATAAAAGAAACACAGGACTACAACTTCTAGCTTTCATGGACCCTGTGTAGTATGATTACACTCTGAAAGAAGAATACCAGGTTTTCTTGGAAATCAGTGCAAACAACTTACAGTATTTTTGTCTGATTTTGAAGGAAAATGTTAATTTCTCATTTTTTACCAGACAGAAACAATGTACGGACTGTTATAACTGATCTCATTATTGCCTGTTTATTTTCAGTGCAAATACTTTGGAAGAACATAGGCTGTGGGCTGTGTTATGTGAGAATTTTTTTTTTTTTAAATCCTTTTTTGACTAAGTGGATTGACTTACAAAAAGCAAAGACGTAATGATTGTAAATTACTGGAAAACTTAAGCATCTGAAGTATGTTGACCGTACACTGAATGTATTACTATAATGGGAAATGCTAGGAGTAAAAGTTTTCATTTATATTATTGGTTAGTAGCTTTGGCAATTTTTATTGTACAACAGTTATGTTTTTAACTGTGAGATGCATCCTGAACAATGCTAGGCAATAAAAAATAGGAAGCTGCACGTCTATCAAGCGTGAATCACTTAATTAGCTTGGATTTAATATTGATTTATCCAGCCCTTATATTTATCCCTCGTGGTAACTTTTCCTGTTCTAGATACTAGTAAGTTAGGCTTTTGTACACGTTGCTTTGCGGTTGTCCTTTGAAGGGTCAAGCAGAAATCTGCAGAGCTGTTGATATCTGTAAGTTCAGTTTACAAAGCTTTGACATCCAGAACTCTTTTCACTAGAAAAATCAATGTGCCTTACAGTGATGTCTTCAGTGCTATTTGGCGATATAGACTTCTGCTTTATTCCTTGGTCAGATTATACGTGATACATATCATGGAAATGCCAGTTTTCTGCAGAAAATTTTTACATAATATGCTAGACATGAAGTGAAATGGCATCAAATTGCTTCTTTGAAAACATGGAAACCGCATAAATTTGTGTGTACAGTACAGGCATTTCATTCCCTCTTGATCTTGCTGGAGCTTCCCTTTACCTTCACCTCTTTTCTCTGGAAATCTCAGCTTAAAACTTCTTTTTCCCCTTTCCTTCTGACTGGCACTCTTTCTGCAGGCTGTTGTGATGCTCCACATGAGGACAGCTCGGTGTAGAAAAGCAGCTTTCTGTTCTTGCTTTTTATTGGTTTCTGCTAGAGCATAAAGGAACTTTGGCTCTTTGCCTCAAAACACCCGAGAGTGGTTTCTGATCACTTTAGCAGGTTTCTTCTCACTACTCTCGGACTCACATGAGTAAGTCACAGGATTTAAAGCATTTACAAAGAGAACGCATTAGAAACTGACACCTTTAATCAGCAGTTATGGAAATGTAGAATGTACTTTTAATTGCCTCTGCTGATCACTGGCACTGAATGAGAGAAAAAGATCTACCAAACAGATAGTGGGCAGTCCTAACCTGCACAGCAGCAATAAATACCCATCCTTTTGGTAAGATGCCTTGTAAAATGCTGCATAAGCATTTCATTCTGACGTATACAAGAAAGCCGAGGAAATGCGAAACTCTTAGGCTGTTGGAGCAAATTAGATGTCAAATACTTTGACATCCCCATAGCTAGATAGCTAGAGAAAAGCCTCTGTATACAGGTGACACTTGAGAACTGATTTGTAGTTGCAGGGGGGCCTCACATAGAAAGCATTGCTTTTTGCCTAGAGAACGCAAAACCCCCGCTCCAAATGTCAGCACCTGTCTCCTAGCAAGTCCTGATGGTTTAGCAGGAGTCAGTCCCCATCATCCGAGTCCATTAATCACATTTCAGGAGGCCAATTTCCTACAACCAATCTCCATTTCTTCCAGGGATTCTAGACAGATTTAATTTTTCCCCTGAATGCATTAACCTGAAGGAGCAGCCTACTTAATTAAAACAGATATTGTTTCACTTTCTTTAAATATGCAAATGTCTTTATTAGACTAGGTGTCATGTGCTGTACTTTCCTGCTTAATTAATCTCAACCTCAGCTTAATTTGCCTCAATGGGAATAAAACTCTCCCACTTTCTTTTGGTGACTCACCTCAATACATTAGCTGCAACAGGCTTGTTTTCGTAATTTTTTTTACTGTGTGGAATAGATAATCTGTATATAACTAAATATACTTTGTGTAAACATCTAAGTACAGTAACCTACATATGTATGTAGGTCACTTCAGCTTTTAGTTCACTATTTGGGGTTACAGTGAATTTGGGGAGATGGATCCCTCACAGCACAGAGTCGCCGCAGCATTGCAGGTCTCGATGCTCTCTGGACGTCTGGGCCTAATGAGGGATGGAGGTTTTTCACCTTTTAGATTTACTTCGGTCCCACCTAACTAAGGATGGGAACTAAGTTCTCATTTTCTAGATTTTGGAAATATCTTTGATGTGCAGGAATAGTAGAATAGAAATAGTAGACTAGTAGGATAGTATAGGATTCCCAAAGGAAGAAAGGTAAATCCAAAAGATAACTATTGTTTTGCTTAAACTTTTCTGTGACTGGCGTACTATTTCACTACTGTAGCTGTTTGGTTCCTGAGCAAGGAAAAGGGCAAGATAAATCAGTGTTCTGGCTGCACTGTTGTTCAGTTGGCTGTGTGCTGTCACCTATTGCAAAGTGCTTCCTGAAAGCACTTTCTGAAGTTTTTTGATCTTTTCCAGGCATTACAGTGGTGCTGAGCTAGCTGAATTGTACAAGCTGCCTTTAAACAGGACATGCCATATGTTGCAGTCCCTGAGAAATATCACGCTAATCTCTTACATGCACAGTTAGCACAGTGCGTTATCTGCTATGGGTATGATATTCTGCATAACCTTTTTTTTCTCTATAGGATAAATTGATTGTCTGAGGTATTATGAGACTTGACGTTTCCATATGTTTTAACCAAAAGCGTTCACTCTTGTGTTGTCTGTGCCATTCATAACTGGAATACAGAAAGGAACACAGTTCCTTCAGATCTTGCCTCTGCTTGGTTCTCTTCCTCGGTCATGGAGAAATGTTTATAGTTTAACATTTATTTGTGTCTCGCTGTCTGTCTGCTGTTTGGTCTGTTTGTCTCTTGTGCACGTTGACTTTGCAGCTATTGCTATTCTGACCACAACAATTTTTTTTTTCCTTTATTTGTTGTTTTATGTATGTTAAGACGATATACTTCATGCTTTGGCTTGATCTATCAGCTGTTGTATTTGGTGGTATTGCCTTTTGACTCATCTTCTTCATGACACCCAGGCATCATCTTATTTCTGGTCTCTCTATTCTCTGTTTATGCACCCGGTTTTGCATGTTTTGGTGTACTTCTGCAGCTTAGCAGAATAGCTAAGCTGATAGCTGGAAAATTCCTTAACGATCTAAAGCAACTAAAACCTTTTAAAGAGTCATCTGTGGACTGAAGGCATAGTCTATTCCATGCATTTGACAAAAACAAAGTCATTTCTCTCCTTTGTGTAACACCAAGGTTTAAAATATGTCGTACATGTAGGAAGTCCAAAAATTTCATGGTAAAATCCATTACTTTCATAAGTATGTCATACTGAACTGTCTGCTGCCTTCCATCTATTGCAGTATCTGTTCTGTCACATAAGATTTTTGGACAAATTTATTGCCTGCTGTTAACTTTGTAGTTACATATAGCACTAGATGCATAATTATAACTTAGTTTACATGATAATGGGGGATATTTGCATTGAATAAATGTCTTAGATGACAATTTTATTTGAGTAATTACATTGCAAGGCCAGATTTTGATCCCATTTACATTTTAACAAATCTGGAATAGATGATAGAAGTTATTTGGGATTAACAATGATTTAACTAAGATGAATTTGTGGACCACATTTCTTGCTTCCTATACACAAAAGAATCCTGGTGGTGTCAATATTACTCACATGAAAATTTAAGTATTTGTAAAGCTTCTAGCAAATAAACTTAATTAAATATCTAGCAATGAATCACAATTTTAGATTGAAATAAATTGCTTCAATATCTTCCTGAACCGACAAGGAATTTGTATCAATAAACAGAACTAGTTTATTTTGACCTTATTTTTGAATTGAATTTTGTTGAAATTCCAATTAAACAAATCTAAAACCACATACTTTGACAGCCTGTTTTATTGGTATCCAGTCTGTGTAAATACTTACATTCACTCTGTATTGTTAATTTGTCAGAGATCTGTCACGTAGCAGACAGTAATTTGTTAGGTTTAAAATTAATTGGACAAACAAATCAATGATCTACTAATAGTGGTTATTGGGTTTTTTATTTGACCTCCTTAGTTGTCTCTCCCTCAGAATTAGTCTGCATATTAGACTGCTAATTAATACAGCGATACTTCAGCTTAGTTTGTACAGTTGTTGGCTTTGACCTTCTTCTGAACTTCTCAGCCAGTTTTCCAAAAGGAGTTTTCTATTTCTGTTTTCTTTGGAGTAACAGTATGCCTTGTATGAGAGTATCTTCATGGCATCTGCCTCCTTTTTCAGGAAAGTAGGCAGTATAATACCATAGTTAAATGCAAGGGATCAATTTTTGTATGCACGTGGAATTTTCTAATTAAATAGATTAAAAAATATTGGAATCCGAGGTTTCCATAGCCTTTCCTCAGTACATCAGAAAACCACTAAGAGTACATAGATCACAGTTCAAGGTCCTTAATCTATCCAGGGTTTAATTTCTCTCTTAGTAATCTATCATGTGGCCAGAGCATACTGAATGGGCTATCCTTCTGTCCCAGTGAACATAACTATTACCTGTGAGCTACTCCTGGCTTTTGATATCTCCGAGTTACAGTGAAGGTCCCTTTCATTGCCATTTTCCTAAACTTATTAGGAGCATCTGTAACTGGACAAATTCTGCATAGGGGACTAGTTTATACTTTCAACCTTTTCTAGCACAAAAAACTGCTTGACTACATCACTGCTGAGTGTTCCATCATCCTAAGGAAATTCTACACATTTTTGAAAGAGAAAATATTAAGCCCTTTCTTTATGAGTAGCAGCATGTGAATCAAGTTCTTACCACTCTTGATATGGAAGAGTTATTCTACATAAACCAATAGTAAAGTCTTTCAACATTACATAGATTAATAGGGTCATTTCATTATACAAAACACAAATCTTTTGAACTGTGGAAAATTCAGAAGCCTTGTCTCAAAAGGAGACTTCCGTTTACCAGGATAAATAATTTCTCGTTCAACAAACTTTCCAAGAGCTGCAAAACTAATGTATTAATTCTTGTTGCTGTTAATTGAAATCTCTGTGAAAATATTCCACACTATACATTTTCTCTGGTAATAGTTTGTATGGATTTTTTTTTTTTTTCAGTAAAGAATATTACTGATCCAAACAGTTCTTTAAGTTAAATTTTATATTGTGGTCAATACTATAATAATAGTTGCCTATATCTACCTTTGCGTCCTTCTAGGAACTGCGACAGTATGAAGTTTTGTGTGGACTTAAAGGAAAACAGCGGTGTTCTTTGAAAGATCCCCATTCTTCTGTCCAACTGGAAAGAGGATGGTGGGTGTGAGGTGAAAGCATAAACCAAGTCCCAGGTTTACATATGGCTTTTGTGTTCCTATGGGAAAACTATAAAAGCCTTTTCCGCTTGAAGCCTTTTAATAAGTTTATAAGGAGCTTTCACCTGTCTCCACTAGACTTCTTATTTAAATCTGTTGGATACTCCATGTGTGTCATCTTTTGTGGTCCATGGAGGAATTCTTATCTTCATGCTATCTCTGCTTGACAGGTAATCTAGATTAAACACTTTGTCTCATGGAAATCATATTTCAGAACTGGAACTATGTGATGCACTTTTATTATTATTAGGATTGTGTTCTGTAGATGTAAATCACAGAGGAAGATCTCTTGCGCTGTCTCAGCTTGCTATTCTTGATAGATATTACACATGTAAAATAAGCTGTGAAATGCAAGATACTGCATATATTAGACACATGTTTTAAGATAATGCTCTAAAAGCTAAGTAAATCACTTCTTTCACAAGTTGTCCTTTTCTTGCCTATAGTAACTGTGGAGAGAATCTTCTCCCTTAGCAAACTTCTGAGAAGGGTACAGCTGTCACAAAGGAAAGGAGACCAAAGAGGTGAAGGGAGTAAGGAAAGTCTGACAAGAAATTTCTACAGCTGGAGTCTAGGATGGCCAAGTGTATGGAAAACAACAGGAGAACTTAGAAATATCAATGTTGTCCTTCTATGGATAATGGAAGTTTGTTTGATCTAGTTTTCAGTGTAGTCATAGTCACATTACTTGCTGTAAATTATCCATATACCTATATACCAAAACCTATACCCAAGTGCTATGGCTAAAGATGATCTTACATTGCCCTGCATTACAATAAACATTCTAAAACTTGACAATTTTCCAGATGAACCTGATGTTTATCAAAAAGAATATAAGGAAGCATTTATCATTCTCTGTGAATCTTAAAATTAAACATAGGTGTCTTTAAGTAGTTGTGGAAAAGAGGTCTCCCTCAATACAGGAGAGAGATTTAATGGCAGTGAGTCTCCCACCCAAAACTCACATTCTGCCTATATTATTTTCTGAAAATTCTTTGATCTCCCAATGAAGAAAAAAGCAAAATAACTCCAAATAAACTGTTATAATGTGTTTTTTTTGTTGTTGTTGGTAAAATGTTTTATCTTCAGGAAATACAAAAATGGAAATGAAACTTTTATATCCATGGACAAGTGGAAGTTACTTATCGTATTTAGAGTTCTATATAATGGAGTGGGAGAGACCAAACAAAGTAGAATTTTGCTTCCATTTTTTTGAATTAAAAAATAAATAAGAGAAGTAAATGTTAGAAGAAATAGAAGTTAATAACCAATGTTGAAAAGAGCATGAACTTTGATAACAGTCTGTGAGCTCTGTCAGTCTCTCAACTGGATAGCATCATCCTGTTAGTGGATGGGTTTAAAGCATACATTATAGCAGTAGTGGAAACAAAAGTCAAGGAAGTTTCAGTCTCATTTATTTTAATCTTCATTGTAAAGGGATTTATACTAATGGAACGCAATTACATTAGCCCACAAGATTTTAGAAGAGAACTGATATATAATTCCATTCTATATCATTTGTAGTTGTCTAACTCATTAGCAATTATAAATAATTCCCTCTGGATTAATTGCTTAGATAGCATTCAGAATGTAAATCTTTTCACATAAGATTTATATTATTCAGACCAAAAAACCTACTTTGATTTTAGCCTTGGCTGACTTTGAACCTAGGTCACTGAACCAAAACATTATAAATCATCTAGTCCTATCCAACTTTTACTCCAGTCGTATGTCATTTATACCAAGCATTTCATATTCTTTTGATTTAAACTTGATCTTAATCCTAATTATTCTAGGAGGCATGTGTTTTAAATTCAAATATTGCTTTCAAATAGATAAATGAAATTTGGTTTTGCCACTGTCGTGTCAGAGATCTTCCATGCTCTATGAAGATACACTACTGAAACTTTGCTGTATGAATGGTGTTTCTAGGCGTAAAACTTTTCTGTATACCCTGTCTGGTTGTCTCTTAACTCTTTGCTTCTGTTTGGATTGTTTAAATTAGCTTTCATTACGTCCAAGTCTTAATTTTCATAACACAAAATCCTTCTGAAGAATAATGTATTATTTATGCAGCCGAACAGGAGTTTCGAAAGATTACATAGGTGACACCCTATCACTATTTGGAAAATAAAGGACCTAATTTATAGTCCATCTGCTATTTAGTAAAGAGCCTCCAATTGCGGAAAGCTGTTGCCAAGACCTTGCTTTATAAAAAGGCCAAAAAAATTCAAAAGGCAGTTTAGCAAATGACTTGGATAGAAACTGGAATGTACTGTTCTTTAACTTTTTGTACTAGCTCCAGAGATGTGCTTATAAAGCCTGACCTGTCTTGGCATTGGAATTGCTGGCTCCTCTCCTGGGAGCACTCAGTTCATCACTGGAGAAACCACAGTCTCTGAAAGTGAATTAAGATCAGGCGAGGAGGGGCGGACCACCAGGCACTGAATGGCACTGCAGCCGTGCCAGCAGTGACAGCGCTGCAGCCAGCCCCTTCCTCGCCTTTAGTTTGCATCCACCCCTCCAAAGTTTCACGCATTTGCAAGTACCACTGCGCTTGTGGGAAAGAGCAAGAAATAAACACAACACTTAATAAAAGCCCGAGTAACCCTGTTGCAAGAGCAATGTACGTAAAACGAGCAGTGTCGGAAGAAGCAAGAGGCCACAGACAAGTGAGTTTCCAAGATGCTTTTGCATTACTTATTTTCTAATTTGGTTTTGTAAGCTGCCCTTCTGAACCCTGTTTGTGTGCTTGCATGAAACAGATCACGTACAAATAACTTCTGCATTTTTGGAGTCGTCTTACTTTTTCTGGTACCATAAATATTTCAACCTTGTCACGATAGCATTGAAGTTCCTCAGACTTTAGCACACATCAGCTGTAAGGAAGAGGGAGTAGGTCAAAGAAATTCTCAAGAACTAGCACACTTCAGTCTTCCCTTTGTTTTCTGGCCAGCCATTTGTTTACTAGTTATTGGGAATAAAGAGCAAATATTTGCTGAGGCAAATGAAATTGCAGTGGTATATTTCACATGTAAAATGAGGATTGTATGGCACAATAATAAAATACTAAGGGAAGTGGTGGGGGAAAATATGCATCATAACTGCTACGTAGATTAACTATGTCTGCAAATTGCATAGAAGAAACCTACTATTTTTTTCCCAAAGAGTTTTATTGAGGAAAATACATTACCTAATTAAGATGAAAGGGATAACAATCTCAGTGAATTGTTATTGTAGAAAATAAAGAATAGTACATTAATGGAACTTAATTTTATCATTATATGTATTTAAATTGCCTTTCATATACAACTATATATTTATTTGAAATAGATTTAAATACAAACATAAACATGTTGTAACAGTTTCCAAAGGTTTATAATCAGCAAGAAACTAACGTTAATGAAATATTCCATTCCTTTTATTGTTAGGAAAAAATGGAAATGATCTATCATTTCTGTGTTGCAATTTCTGTTGCCTCCAGCCTAATTCAGCCCTCTGTAACCTGAATGCCTTACTGGTATATGGCAAGGCTCTGGAGGAAAAGCAAAAAGTCAGTCTTGAAATGGGGAGGGGGAGGACTGTGTGTGCATCTAATGTGTAGGTACACAATTTTTCTCATTTGAGCGAAATACAAGTGTATTTCCAGGTCAGCACTACAACTGGAAGAAATGGAATCTCAAAAGGACCGTGGATACTATCCTCCGTATTTTTAAGGTTTGTCTGGTTTTGTTGTGTTGTGGTTTTAGACAATATCCAGTTTCATTTTGTTTTCTTGTGATTGTCTTTCCCAGCTGGTCCCAGCCAACAGGTCAGTGAGCAGCTGCCAGGAATCCCCTCTGGGCCTGCCATTTCCCCGTACAGATTAAAGTTTAGTTTTAAAAGATCAAGCAGGTGTCTTGAGTTTGCATAGAAGTGTAGCAAACCTGAGAAGCAGCCTGCTCACAACTCCGCTGGAAATTGTCTGACAGGCTTTCAGACCAGCAGAAAAGTCTCACTTTTGTTACGTGCCATGTTCTTATAGTCTTGTTCAGAGTTTAGCAAACAAATATAAAGGCCTTGCCAAACAAAACGGTAGACCCTCTGTTTGTAGTAATAGCAATTTCTGAAGAGTGAGGAGAGTTTAAATACAATGACTGTAAACTTGTCAGCAAAGCAACTGATAGCATTGGGGAGCAGTGTTGGCTACATCCAGTATTAACCAATGCACCTCACTATGGGCACGTATGTTTTTTTAAATGTAGGTGAAAAAAATAGTCTGCCACACGGAGAGCAGGATCCAGAGCTGATTATGCTCATGGCTGTCAGTGAGCTGGTTTGTCTGAAAAATGAAGCTGCCAAAGCCCACGGGACCAAGGAAAGGACCCAAACCTGGCTCTGGGCATGTGGTAAGTGAAGAAAGGAGGATCTGAACCTAACTGGTGCAGAAACTACTTTCATAAAAATAATCACAGTCAAAGATGTCTATGCCTAAGTTCTGGAGCTTGGCCATAAATTTTCCTTTTTGTTTTTGAATGATTGCAAGATATTTTCAGTTTCCTTTAAATACTGTTTTTTGGATAAGAGCAGCTTGGTTTTGTTTAAAAGCACTCTGTAGCTGACTGAGGTTGAAGTTATGATTTATGAAGAAATCAGTGTGAGATTAGATTTGACAAATTCTACATAAATTACAATTTAAAACAATATACAGAAATATATATATGTTCCCATATATGTATATAAAGAAATGCTGGGTTGAAGTTGCTCCCTTTTTTTTTTAACATCTCTTGTGATTATATGCAAAAATAATGCAGTGCATGTATATTATATACATATATACTGCCTTTGTGTATCATGTATTGACATGTTGTCTTCTAAACTAGTATTTTTCATAAAACATTAATTTTTTTTCTCTACTCAAAAGACCTACTTTCCCCAAAGCCATATTTTTCAATAACTGCTGACAGCTATCAATATTTCCAAGTATTAGAGACTTTGCTGGACAAGGTCTTTTGGAGTGTGGGATATCAGTCAATCTTTTTTCTCTGCATACATGCTGACTTTTTCAAAGAAAGTGTGACTTTTCTTAACAAAAGCTGTGTTGACTCATTAAAGATATCTTATTTATTCACGTGTCTTTAAAATACATGGGGTTTTTTATTACAAATTCTGCTAGTTTGCGTGATAAGGAAGCCAGGCTTATTTGCTGTAATTTTCCATATCTCTACCACAGTTGTCTTTGTGGAAAATTGGTGTCATATTTGCCCCTGGCACTGAAGTATCTTTGTCTGTTATTGAGACAGTTTTGAGTTAAATTGCAGTGAATAATTCAACTGTTTCATGCTTGAATTCTTTTAGAACTCCTGGGTAAAATACTGTCTAGAGTTGGAGATTACTCTTCAAAATTCTGCTGAATTTGCTCTGTAGCTTCTTTTACCAGGACTTTAATTTAAGATAGATCTTCATTGGGTTCCCTGCTTCCATTTAACAGGCCAGAGTTTTTCTTTTCTGTTTTCTTCATTTAGAGATTAATTCCACTTTTTGAAAGATACCCTAATTATTGAATGTCCCTTTCTGATTTCTTTAACCACAGTGGAATGGGTTATTTTTACCTATTTTCTGTGGAGGTGAATATTTCGATTTCTTTACTGGAGGTATACATTTGCAGTGATTTGCTGGGTCCTCCTTCACTGTTTTCAGACACTTTGCTCAATGATTGTTGTAAGTTTTCTTTTAGAATTCATGTGACTACTGCTTACTCTAGAAGATGTTCTTAAACACTTTCAAGATAATTCAATTAAGCTATTTTAAATAAAACTATCTATTTTAGCAGAGTATTCTTGTTAGCCTTGCAAAGCTTGTATCTGTAGGCTGAAGCATTGAAAAATGTTTCTGTTTCTTCTGGGTTGAGACTAGTATTTTGATTTTGTTGCTTCATTACAAACCTAGACCATGTTCTCATTCTTACTCAATTTGAACTATTAGAAAGCTTTGTCTTTGAATGTGGGTACTGACACTGAGATCTCACTGTCACAAGGAACTATCAGGCCAAAAGACATAAAAGTAAACCTTTCTCTTGAGTTTACATGACTTATGTGCTTGAATTTGAGAGTTGTATTTTTCCTAAAGTTTGCATTTTAGTAGTAACCTAATATTCACACAAAATTTCATAGAAGAAGTATTCATAATAAGCCATCTATAAATATTATATCATACAAAAATACTTATTATACAAAGGATATTTTTCCAGCCATCTGAATGAAGATAATTCTGGGGGCATTACAGTAACACTTTAACAGTTAACACCAACTCATTAAACTTTATGGAAAGAAACCCATTTTTAACTGAAAATATCAGAAGAATTTGAACGCTATTGCCGTGTTACTGAATAGAAACAATTAATGTTGATGAAGTCTCCCATATTGGAGTTAGCACAGTGGGAAGTTGCATGCCAGATCCAGGCTTCTTAGGACACCGAGCCCACTGGCTGCCTTTACTGAGAGAGGGGTGAGATAAGAGGGTTCTTCCTCTGAAATATAAAAAGCATTGCATGTGTAGGAACATGGTAAAATTTACTAGGAATGCAGACTCAGATGTATGTCTATTATTTGAGTATGGCTGAGCTACTGTTAACTGATCAACAATGTGTCTATTACTGTCCTGGTCTGTGGTTCTCAAGAAAGTTTTCTTTCATCTGTTTCAATGAGTCTGACAATTATATTCTGAACAAGGCTTTCTGGGTTTTTTTGGGGCGGAGGGGTTGGTTTATTTGGTGGTGGGGATGGATGTCATGTGAATGTTGTAGAGGGGGATTCAATGGATTTGGTGAAACAAAAATCTTATACTTTTTTTTTTTTCTGCTTTATGTTCCTGTAGCTTTTTGGTAATATGAATAAAGTCATCATAATTATTGAGTAATTAAAATAACACTTTGACAGGAAACAGTAACTCCGCGGTTTACCCAAAGAAAGAATAGAAAGGCGTTGGTGAACCTAGGTTGCTTGAGATGGAACATCTAAGCAACTCTTTACTAGTTGGTTAGATATCACTCTGAAACACAAGGCAGAATTTGTTGTGTCTAATATAATGCAGGATGATGTCATTAGCACTCTTTCTGTAATTAAATACAAGACACGTATAATTAGGGAGAAACAGGATACAAGAAATAGGAGTTGTTTCTAGTTAATCCAGCATTAAAATATGGTACAAATAAAATATGCTTCAAGCTTAGCTAACACTAAAACCAGCTTAAAGTGATAGTTTATTCACTGTTTTTCTAGATAAATAGCCTACTTCACAGTCATATAACAGCAGCTGTTTCATAGGAATAGTCTCGTCAAAATTCTGACAGCAATAATTTTAAAAAATGCTTAAATTATTATTTCTTGGTTGCTCATCAGAAAAATGTCGCATTTTGTATATTTATGATACGATGCTTGTATAAGCAGAATATAAGATGTGGAACAGCATAATTTGAAGTAGGTTCCTGTGCTAATTAAGAAAATCATGCAAGTTGCCTTTCAATTGGAATTTTAAGAGAATTGACGGGAGTTACAGTGGTGCAATGCATACATTTGTGAAAGTAACAATTTGAGGCAAAAGTAGTATGACCTGGTCCTTGCTACATAATTCTTCAGTCAAATACTCAGGATCAGATGTTTCATAATCCTTTGTACCTATGTGATTGAATTTCAAATTTGGAAAGCTTCTGTATCAACATCCTAGAATAATACCACCTTTTGTTGTCTTTTGTCCTCTTTGCATTTGCAGATTATGCTGATTTTGACAAGAATGTATTTAAAGAATGAATTTCTGTGATAAGGGTCTCAAAATTTCCCCCCTTTGCATAATTAATGTTTCTAAAATGAAAACATCAATTTCACTGTATTTGAGAAAATAAACTTAATTTAGAAGTAGTTATTTCTTTCCAAAAGGAAAATACCAACGTAGTGAGAAAAACTGGAGGGAATATGATTCTTATATGAAGCTCCATCTTTTGGCAAGAGATAACAAGAACCATTCTATGTGGTAATGTTAAATCTGTTTGACAATATAGTTAATTGTTTATTCAGATTCTTCCTTTGGAAACTCACACATTTTTCCCTTTATACAATTTCTACATAGAAACAAAGGTTAAAGGTTCAACTGATTCATTGACAAACAATTTAAAAATCAGTATCCAGCAGCAATACAATCCGATTCTTTGGCAGTCTGTAGTTCATAAAAAAAACCCCACGTTTCTTTTGGTCTTACTGCTTATTTCCTTTCTTTGTACTTTGTAATTTTGTTAGTGTGTGATTGGGTTGCCTATGAAGTTAGTGCTTAGCATTATAAAATACATACTTGTTTCATACTTTGAGTACAAAGTGAGAATAAATAATAGCCAGGGGTTTTTGTAGGATGGTAGAAAAGGTAAATTGACCTTATAAAAATGCCTGGAAACTATATTTAAGTGTATCTCAATTACTCTATGTGTCAGTGACCATTTGACATTGTATGTATGACATTCATACATCCTTATGGCATCCAGTGTTACTAAAGTATTGTAGTGGTTCTCATGGTGTCCCCTCTCCCATTATCAGTGAATCCATTTTTGAAGGAGAATGTGTCTGTAAATTAAAAATACAAATGCCTCCATTGCATGTTACTCTCTGGCTTGAACTGTATCTGAAAGGACTGCCTAAGTTCTTGAACAATCTATACTTCTTCCTATTTGTTTTCCTCATTAATTTTCTCTTTTTTTTTTTTTTAATCTTCACAGATTAATTTATTTATTCTTTCACAATATCCATTTTTGTTTGGTTCTTTTCTTTGTATCCCATGCTGCTTCTTATGTTTGACACTGCTCACAACGAAAATTCTTCTGCTAAAATAACTTTGGGGTTTTTTTTAAATATATTCTCATTATGCATCTTCTGGAAAGGTGTGTTAACTTTCTGTATCTTGAGCATCATACTCTGGGTCTTACATTACTACTTAATGTTTTCCATAACTTCATGCTCTCTCCTGCATGCTATTCTCATTTCTTTCTTTCTTAAACTATTGCATTCCAGGTAATCCACTTTCTTTATTATTCCTTTCATTAACTCCTTCATTCTATTCTTCAGTTAAGCTATTTCTACTTTTGGCCTTTCTTCCTTCTGTGCTCACTTCCTGTTCCAGGCTTTTCTTTCCCTTAATGTACTCACACAGTTCTTTTGGGTTTCTCTATATAATGGTATATGTAGGGCTTCTTGTATAACACAAACAGTGTTATAAAGTAATGACTTATTCATATTAGAATTGTAGATTACCAAGTATGTGTACCCATATCATGCAAATGTGTGTTAATAAGAAAGAGGGCAGTTCCAATAGACCATAGAAAATATAAAGACATTACTACTTCTCATACATATAGTGATTGCTTTGTTTTGTTTCATTTTAAGCACTGGTGCTGAGGAGAGAGCGTTACTGAACACAGGATAGAGAAAAAAATGGTCACTGCTTATTAATTGTGATTATATAACTGGAAAGAGTAATGAATCCACCAATTTTCTGGCTGAACTACCGAGTTTGTTTAATGGTGAATGTTTAATGTATGGAA
Source organism: Aquila chrysaetos chrysaetos (assembly GCF_900496995.4). Classification (NCBI taxonomy): domain Eukaryota; kingdom Metazoa; phylum Chordata; class Aves; order Accipitriformes; family Accipitridae; genus Aquila; species Aquila chrysaetos. The sequence continues at coordinate 4,157,666 of NC_044024.1, read as the reverse complement.
ATGCATTAAAAGCTGCCAATGCTAATAGGAATTTTACTTGAATTCAAGTGTATTGATGATACAGGTCTAAGGACTAATTTGATCTCCTTTCAAATTCTTGAGGCTGGCTTGCGCAGAAGGAAAGATGTCTTTTCTACATCAGTCCCTGCTGATCTGAAATCCAATTAAGTTAGGAACCTACATATTCTTTGAGATTCAAGACTACAAGGTCTAACTTTGGACTGTGCCATTATTTGTCCATTTTGAAATACATTAGTCCTTTCTCCTAAATATAAAAATTTAGCCATAGGAAACTTCTAATTGTACCACCACGTTCATGATATCCTAGTGCTCTTTTAAATCCACAGTAGCAGTGATGATGAATCAGGTTGCCGTGGGTTTTGATGGCAAAACTATTTTATCTCCATATCCAGCATTATGACAGATCAATGTACTCATTATTTGTTACTGAATACTGGTTTAATATGCATGTAACCCGCTACATCACTTCAGTTGTATATTTAAAAAAGAAAATCACTGAATTTTCATGATGAATGATTTGCAGTTTTGTGGTTTTACTGGTTTCAGTCATGATCATTTGTTTTTCAGAGAAAGATAGTTTTCAAACCTATCAGCTAGTGGAACTTTAATTTAAAAACATTAAAGCAAGCCATCTATGATGGCTGCTACTTCTACATTCATTTAATGGAGCTTTTAGCTGTATCACCGTATTATTGGTTTCCTTTTTTTAAGTACTTAGGATGTATTATTGCTTTAATGCACTTCATGGAACATTGCAAAACACTTACTTAAATTATTTTACTAATGCTAAGCAAGGGTTGCTGCATTATTAAACACCAGAGGGTAGGCAAATTAGTATAAACATGAATTTAAAGCACATTCTTCAGGTACCTGAATGTTTATATATCACGGCAACAACACAGAAATTTATAGTAGTGCAACATTACCAGCAGACTGTATTATAAATATAAGTTCAGATTTTAGTGTAGTTCAAAGTCATATTTAGTTTCAACTTTATCCTCATTTCTGATACATAATTTCATCCCCAAATGAGATCAATTAAATACGAAAACTGCAGAAAGTAGTACATGCTCTTGTAAAGCAAAGCATTAGTCAAGTTGATTCTACAAATGCTACGGCTTTTTTTGGCCTACTGTTCAGAACGACCGAAAAAAGCTCCACAGCTTACTTATTATGGATGCCTGGTCATCGTGTCTTTCATCTGATCCTTAGTGTCTTTATCTTCCCACATAAGGAAACTCAACTCCATATTTTCCTCAGCTGTATTTTCTAAAATTCTTATTACCCTTTCTGCTCGCCTCCAGTTTCTTTCCACTACCCAATAGCTTTCTCAAGATCTGGTTTTCAAAAGTGGACAGAGTATTCTGGATCTATCAGTAGTGTTGTGTTTACCAGAGTAATTACCTCTTGTGTCCTAAATTCAACATCATTCTGGGATAACATATCCCAGAGAAGTTTTCCCTTTAATCTGGTGTCACACCATTGACTTGTATTTGTTTTGTGATGAATTGATGAGTAAAATCTCCCAGTACTGTTCTGCCATACAGATAATTACTCCCCATTTTATCTTTTCATTATTACTTAGGAACAATTAAACAACAGTATTCAGTAATACTAAAAATGTCGTGCAGGGAAATGAAGAACATAATAAAAGATAATGTTTTTAGTAACAGCAACAAAAGGAAATGTCAATAAATAGTGTAACCACGCTGTATTTCACCTTCAAACAGGTAGAGAGCTTCTGCACAAACTATTAGACGGATGTATTTTTTTAAAAAATACTTATATATCTTCATAGTATTTTAGACATTCAAACATTTGATACTGCTAAAGTTAATGTATATGCTAATAAAATTCTTAATTAGATTAACACATAAGCTCCTAACTAATGCAAATGTTATTTTAAAGACATATTTTTTCTTTAAAGTTGGTACTGCATTTTTAAAAAGTAGTACTTTCGAAAAAATTATATTCTCTAACATTTTCTTTTTAATCCTATATTATAGAATTTGTGTTATATTCAAAAGATAGTATTAATCATGGAATATATTCCAAAAGTATAATTAGCTGCATAAAGACTTGGTTACTATCTATTTAGGATGCCTCTAGCCCCAGAATTTTAATGTTTCAGTCTCAGCCAGAATAGAAGATTCCCTACAAGAAAGATCTATTGAACATAGGGAAATGGGTAATAATTAGTACACCATCTTCAAAGATGTTGTACTGTAATGTTAAAGGGAAAAATTTACTTGAAAAGCTAATGTGAACCAGGGATTGTATCTACTTGAAGGGAAAGAAAACCCACACAGAAATCATATAAAGTACAAAACGGTTAACAAGTGATATCCCTTGGATTTTATAATGCACAGAATCTTTAACTGTCCTGCAAGACCTCTAGAACCATGTTTCACTACTTATAAAAACCATGCATAGCCACCTCTTACAAAAATAAGCCATAATATTAAAAGCAAGCTATCTGGAAAATGCCCAAGCAGAAAATAAATTTAGAAATCAGTGGAACAATTTTCCATGGATTCTTCATGCACAATACTTAAGGAATGGATAGCAGTATACTGTGATGAATTTGAATGGTCCAGTAGCCAAATGTGAATTTGCACAGCCACCTACCCCTGCATTCTTCTGCAGGTAGAGCCTGCAGTTAAAACAACCAGGTGCATTAGCTGGCTAATGAAAAATAATAAAAAGTATGGTTCCTGACAGTATTAGGTCACTAAATTAGGTTTCCAAATAATTAGCCATTATCGTTTCATATAATAATTACAAATGATGTAATAATTAATAATACTCTCTAGTAAAGGGGTCACTAGCTTGCATAACCCCGGCTGTGCTTTGTAGGAAGTTCAGTGATGGCAAGTTTCACTTAAAAGATGATGAAAATAACACAATCTGTTACCACAGAGGCAAAGACCTGTGGCTGCTATGCATTGATAATTAAGTCTGTCTAGAGCCATGAAAGAGGCAAAGGAGTGGCAAAGGCACTTTTCCAAGATGCAGATGGCATTATATATGAAACAGATTCAAACTCAGGACAGCACTGGAGCAAGAATGAAGACATCTGCAGAGTAACACCTGATAGTGTCTTACGTGAGCAGATGAGGCCAAAGTCTACGGAAACTTGGAAAGAACACTACTGATCTGGCCAGATGAAAGTGAGAAAAAAATAAGGTACATGAAATAAAGGACAAATAAAATGTCACTGACAGGATAGAGGTAGTGTTATGCAGGGAGAAAATATTCTTCCACCCACACAAGCAAAAAACTGGTTTGAGAATCACTGTATTTGAACATCATCAAGCAGGCCACAGGCAAATCAAGGCTCTGTTAATCCCTTCCTCTACCATAGTATGCAGCGCAAACCAAAATAATTTGACAGAAAAAAAATATAGTTTACATGAAATCTGATAAGAAGTACCCAGCTTACAGAAAGAGAGAGCAAGGGAAAGAATATGCGGTATTGACTGCAGGCGCTTCCCCAGCTCATGGGTTGCAGTATCTCTCTGAACAGTTCCCTTGATTACAAATTAGGTTAATTTTAGAAAAGCATTGCCCCTTATCTCATTACTTAGTATGTAATATTGGGCAGGGGAGGGGGGAGGGGGGAGTAAAAAAAGTAGTAGTATCAGCCTTTATCAGACTTATGGGCTTTATCAGAAACCAGCAGTTTCTGCTGTTGGCTCTGACATTTAACTATTTAAGTTTAATATAGTTCTATGACAGAAGAGCAAAAAACATTGATTGCTTCATTAGTATGCTTTTCTCATGAAAAGAAAAGAATTAGATTGTTCTCAGAGTTGTGGAGCAGAGGTAGCTTTTTTCCCCCTCTTGTTTTGATGTTGTATATTTTTGATGTTACATTGTTTGTCTGCTTGAAGTCCACTACTGTCTATTCTTTGCATTAATGTTGTTTATGCATATACAATGAAAAAACAAAGGGAACTTTGCAGGGCTAACTGCAAAACCCACTAGCTAAGTTCTGATGAAAAAATGCTTGGCGGTTCCCTCCATTCCTGATTTTAATTTGTTCAATTACTTAGCTACAGCTAGATGGGAATATTCCTTTTTAAACAGAATTTTCATAATATGTTTTTTAAAAAGTGACTCCCAAATGGGTAAGCTGTGAACATTAAGGAACAGGTTAAAATAATGAAAGCTAAGGAACAGGTTAAAAAAAACCTTTCATGTAAAACTCATCACGTTCTTAATTATTTTCAGGATATTCAAAGATGATGTGCTATATCTCAAGTAAGAAAGCGGACCTGTACGGACTCAGGAAATTAAAATGAATTTAATCTCCACAATATCTTTTACAAACAAGAATATCATGTCAGAGATTTCTGAAAAATGTCTTGCCGTTGGTGTATTTATTGAGACTTCTAATTTGAAAATAGAGGCTGTCATAAATTGAATAGTAACAGAGTGCCTTGTGATTGGATTCCCCTTGATAGTTAGCAATACCAAAATAGAGGCATGGTCTGAAATTCCTAATACAGTCCGTATATTTGGTAATTCGTGAAGCACTATAACATGATAAGCTATCTATGAATTAATCAGAAGTCAGTGAACACTAAGAGCAATGATTTCATTTCATAAAAAGAGCTCATTAGCATGTTGGCTTCTGATCTTTTGACATCAATGATATTTGGGCAGGGGGGGCTTTGTTTGTTCGGTTGATTTTGTTTTTCTTTTATCAAACAGCTAATCACAGTCAAGGACTTTTAATGTTTCTTAAAGTGTCTTTAACTTTGAAATTTGAGCAATGCATATTCCTAACTTAGTCTATAATATAAAAGATTATGTGTCCAAATTACCTGGAATGTGTGTTCTGTAAGGTATTAGAAACAAGAGGGGCAGAGGACAGACTTAAATTGAAGTTTATTCTTCAAATTGAAATTACACAAATACAAGTAGTATCTGCAGAGATGCCAAATTTACCACCAATGATGAAAGATATTATAATGAATCCACACTTACAAGTCACCCAACATAAAATCTTAGTGGCTGAATAATAGAAATTTTCTGTCCATAATACTGTGAGATGTGCAGATGGTTGAAAAATGATATGTGATCTCATGCAGTGCATGCTGAGTTAACAAGAGAATTTCATTCAAGAAAAATAGTACATTTTAGTTCCACCATATGTGTGATTATGTTTTCTTCATACCCATGGAGAAACCCTGATGTTAGAAAGCAAACTATGATAGCCCATTAACATGCCCTCTTTTAAATAATTTATTTCTATGCAAGAACCTTACATTTTTGTAAAGATAACTTATATACACAGCAAAGATAATAGCTGCAGTTGGATAGTCTGGGTTTTGTTTTTTCCATAGAATTGTGACCAGAAAAACAAAATAGAAGTGCTACTCATTTCTCTCCTACGAACAGTCTTTGGGTCCATACACCATTACTGATAAAACAAAATGCTGTCAGAATAAGAAGTATAGGGCAGAAACAGGTATGAGTCACTTCTTATCTTCTTCCCAGTCTTCCTCACCAGAAAACCTACTGCACCCGGCTTCGTTTAAGATTCCTATCAGAACCAAATCACAATCATTACATTGACAGTACTTCGTATTATATGTTACTGTCAGTCTTCTAGAACTTGAATCCCATATTTTTTAATTTTATTTATAGTTGTACAAATACTTTTGTTTGTATCTTGTACAATAATGCATATGGTACCCCTTAAAATTACAGAAGTCTGATTTGTTTGCATACAAAAATATGCTTTGGTTACAGTTATGAAAGGATCCCTTGACGTATTAAAATGACTTTTAAATATATGGAAACAGTTTTGTTATAATCAATAAAAATAAAATTTCCTTTGAAAAGTACTAAAAATAATATTTTCATCAAGGTTTTATGAAAACTTAGAAGATATTTTCCCCTTTACTCTCCACGTTTGGAGAGTGGATTTTATATAATCTATAAAATTCATAAAATAATACATCAGTTGAAAATGCAAATGCAGGGTTCTGGAGAGCAGAAAGCAAGTGTTTAATTAGCTTAATTTCAAACTTCAGGCTATGTCAAAAATTAAAAAGAGATATGATCTTATGATAAATTATATAACAGTGACAAATGATCATCTGGTCTTTCTAAATGGCCTTCTCACATTAGACAATTTAGGTGATGAGATTTCATTTGTGCATTCACGGGAGAAGATTAACCTATGTGAAAATGTTCATGCTGTTAGGGGAAGCACTGAATATTTAAGTTTCAAAATTTTCTGCTTGAAAAGGTGATGAACTGATGAAGATAGAGTATTTGGCCCTGACAAAGGCCTCTGGCATCTATCAATCCAGAGGTATATCTGTTAAGAAGGCTGCTCAAGAACATTTCCCCTTACTCATATTGCTCCTCAAACACTGAAGTGAGGCCTGTTGAAGTCCCTGATATTAGTGCAAACTTCTTTCTGTCCTTAGTAACACCAGGGGTTATCCAGAATATTTCAGTAGATTATCCTAGATGCACTGTATTTGGTGTTTTCTCTCCTAATTAGATGATCACCCTAACTTCAACTTTGATATCTCCAAGAATAAGCAGACAACAGTCAGAAAATGCCTATGATTCTTTTCAGCTTCAGGTCAGACTTTCAAAGGTGCACAAGCTACTTAGCAATTGCTTAGTCATTTTTCCACCTGGCAAATTTATCAGCACAAATTTGGGGGGGATAACTATTTGAAGGAATCCAGACTCCCATTTGCTTCCTCACGATCCTTGCAGCATCCACGTAGGTGTCTTCCTAGAGCTTTCAATTTTCTTATGAGCTCATTAGGATGTTTGCCTCTGTCAAAGATCCACAGTACCAATTTGATAATGGTACTGTTGTATGTTCCTATGGATCTTCTCTTTGAATCTTTAGGTACGTACTGACATCTGCTTTCAAAGAAAAGGGCATTTAAGTTATTCTTACAGAAATTAAATTCTCTGGTCTCAAGGTATAAGTAACCCTAGCTCATCCAAGGTAACTCTGAAGGGAGTCTACACATTATTAAAATGTCTGGTAAAAAACCTTTAATATTCTGAAAAAAAAGTGTGATGTGATGACAGAAAGTTCTTTTACTTTCACTTTCTGGAAACCTTTATATTTGTTAGTTTTATTAAACAATCAAATTTTTTAAGGTATTCTTAAGTAAGTGTCCTTTCCTGGGGTAGAGTTTGGATGCTTGTTTGGGGTGTGTTATCTGTCATCATCTGTACTTTACGCTTTGGAGAAACAAAAGACTGCGTTTTCACAGAGCAGTCTTGTCAGAAAGATCAGAAGGCTTGGTATTTTTCAGATCACTCAAAAGTTATGCCTTTGACACTGCTTTGACTGAATTTTTCATTTTCAATGACCTGCATGTGTACAAGTTATAGCAATCTTTTTCTTTCAGCTAGCTGACCTGCATCTAAGAAAAATCTCTGTTCACACTGTTGAAGGTGGTGGGAGTTTGGAAAATGAGAAGAAATCTGGAGGCTAAGAAAGCCCAGGTACTTTGGGATAGATTGGTTGCACGTCACAAATTGAATTGTTGCAGCCAGAATGGGAGAATGTTTGTTGCCTTTTGTATGCCAAAATAAAGTTCTGAGGTAGTGAGGGATACAGCCTCTTGCTGCTATTGTCACATAACAGAATATTGCTGTCTGTTAGAAAAGAAGTATCTTAGGCTGACCAAGGACAAGAATCAATCACTTTTGCAGACAGAATATGCTTAGGCAAGCTTTTCTAAATATATATATATATATATATTTTTTTTTTTTTTTTTTTTTTAAGGGGAATTGAAGAAAGAAGGGAGCTGCCCAAATTTTTTTTTTTTCCTTGTGTATATACTTTTTTATCTATTTCACATAATTCCTTTTTTAAGCAGAGAAAAGTTTAGGGTTAGTTTGCTTTAACTTAGAAAAACAAACTCTTCTACTACAATAGATGCCAACTGAGTACACCTTAGAAGTCTCTTCAAATGTCAGTGAAATACCAGCAGTATACAAAGATACCTTTGTATGTTTCTTTCAAGCAAAAGCAGTAGTCTGCGTTGAATGTAGATGCCATTTAATGAAGTCAATCTTTCCAATATCAGCTTTTCAGCTTTTTTTGTAGAGTTTGACTTAACATCAGTAACTGTCAGCCCCAAGAGAATATAAAGAGGGGAGGCAACCTGACATAGCTAAATGTGGGAACTTTTTATTTAAGAGTTTCTAGTACATCTGCATCCAATTATCAGTATCTTCTGATTTTTAGAATGATGTATTAGACTTTCAGTCTTTTCTATAATTGGTTATATTTGATTTTGAGGTGGCAAGGCAGTGACAAAGACTGGAGATACCACTCTCTCTCATCCTGTGGCTTCAGTGGGCTTTGGATTAAGCCATAATACATTCTGAGCATCGTGAATGAGGAGATCCTATAAGCAGGGCGAAAATGGACAGCTATGCATCCCAAAATACCATTTGCTTATAAATATAAATGAGATAGCTAGAAAAGAACAAAAAAAATGATTTCCTTTGAAAATAATTTTTTTAGGTCTGCCTGCATAATGGAAAGTGTGGCATTCAAAAATATCCTAGAACATGGAATTTAGCTCAAAGTATGCAACGCATCAGATAATACTGTAAAAAATGAGAATATATGCATGGTGTAACAGTAATTTACATCTCCATAACAGTGCTCTCTACATTCTCAAATTCCCTAATGTCTGTAAAATACTTTAGGTTGTCCATGTCAGTGAGCTCGAAATTGTCATTGTTGTGATGTACTTGTGAATAAAGCAAGACATGAAGATGTAATGCAATTACTAAAAAGTGCATGGCAAAGAAAAGAACAGAATTTTTGTCTACTGACTCCAGGGTTTATGCTCTAATAACAAGGCTGTTTTCATAAGCACACTAATAGGCTATAAGGTGCTTCTTATGTATGTGCACAAGCAAATATATTCTAAATTTGTTTCTGTTATCAGACTGCTTGTGTGATTGTGTTGGTAGAATATGATAATAGATGTATAATTGTATGTGAAGAAGAATCCTAAACAATTGGCACAAACTACTGTTCCGAAGAGTTTTCTAACTCTTTAGATGTATTGACAAACCATTTTGGTTCCCTTTTAGAACAGTTAAAAACCAAATTGTTCTGTGAACAGAGAAGGTATTTAATTCTGTTGCCCACAGAATTTTAATCAACATCAGCTGAGTACCCTCCATATGCATTATGTTCCAAAAATTTATTTTCTAGGCTGGTCTGCTGCACCTTATTGATATCTGACCTTTATTCAGGTGACCACCTTTTTTATCTAACCAGACCAATTATCTACATTTTAGCAGAGAAAAAAGTAGCCTAAGTTGTTTTTCTCACTTTATTAGTGACACTCCCAGTTTCCTCATTTGTGTCATTTGTAAATAACGGTATGTTTAGAAGAACTTGAAAAGTCATCCAAATTTTATTATCATCTCTGATTCTGACTCAATTTAGTTTCAATAATGTTGAGGTTTGATACTGGTTCAAACTGAGACCTGTTCATGCATTGCTGCAGAAGGGTAGCTTCCTGTATCTCAAAAAAGGAGTATAGCCTGGACCCAACATATCAGGAAAATGTCAGCATTCTGCTTAAAAACAATCTTCAAAACATTTTCTTGATATTTAAAAATTCCAAGAAACAGTCTCTCAAGTAAGAAAAATTATGGGTTACCATTGAAACTGAAATTGGCTTCCATGTTATAGAACTTAAGCAACAAGTTATTACAAATTAGAGATAATAAACTCATTTGGTATCATTTTGAAATGGAAGACACAAAAAGTTTTAAAACTGTTAATGTCCTTCACCTAGCTACTGAAATTATTTCTGCCTGGGAACAGCACGCAGCATACCACATACCACTACTTGTCTTCTCCAGTTACTTTCATACTTTGCCTATCTGATTCTCTAAACACTAAAAACCTTTTCTTCACTTTGTGTACAAACAGAGTAGTTTCTGCCAGAACCTAAAGGAAAAAAAAGGTCCTCTAGAAATTAGTATCAGTAGTTTTCACTATCTTGATTAGTCTGGAAACTTATGAGTCTCAAAAGTCAAAGTCGTATAAAAAGTTCATTGCTCAGTATGTAAAAAGGGATCTGTTGTGTACTGATAATCCACACTGACATGTGTGATGCCTTCTCTGGTTCACTGAACCATGATTTCCTGCTATAAGACTAGCTGCTATTTTCGATTCTTTATGGCAACTGCTAGTACAGACAAACCACAATTCACTTGCAGCATCGACAATGAGAGTTTCAAGATGCAAAGGGAGAACTGATGGAATGATTTGTTCTTCCCTCTTTAATTACTTAACATTATCTAACATGGTTTGATGAGTGCAGTACAGTTCCTTACAGGAATAACTCATTTATGTGATAACAGCAAACTAATCGCTGTTTAACAAAGTGCTTTCTCCTCAACATATAAAAATAATTATTTCCTTAACTGTCACAAATCAGGTCTTCATATTGGAGAAGATCTTCACATGGCAATTTCCTTCTGTATTTGGCTCGAGAGGCCCAGTATTTCAGAGGGAGTGAAAGGAAAATTGTAATGACTTTTTCCATTAACTTACTCTAGCTTGTGTGGCATTGCAAGTCACTACTGTGATTAAAAGAGAAACTTCGTCCCCAGACTTCCCAGAAAAAAACAGAAATTCTTTGCACAGGAGACTGAAATGACATGCTATAGCAAAAGGTCAATGAGCACAATGTCTTCTGACTTCTGAACTTGAAATTTTAAGGGTTCCTCTAAAGAAATGGAGAGGACAAAACATGATCTTCTATTCCATCATTGCTGTAAACAAGCCAAAGGGGAATTCTTAAACATATTTGGGTTTTGCAAGGTTGAACTAAAAAGGATTTGACATTTTCAGATATTTTGCTGTTGCTTCTTGATGGCAGATACAAAAATATATCTTGAGAGGTGGGCGAGAGTTGACACAAATGTTGAGGAAATGTTGCTTCCTTGCCAATAAAGTTTGTGTTATTTGTTTAACATATTAATTAAAAAGAAAACATCAGTGTTTCCCATGAAGTGAGTGAGGCTACTTCCACGAAGTAAACAAGGTGAATCTGCTAGAATGATTATCTTCTGAGGACTAATGACATATGGCATACAATGTGAGCCTCTGTTGGCCACTGCAGTCATTTCTGAAGCTTTATGATCCTCCTTAAAGACCCTTTTAGCAATTTTAAAGAAAGCTAAATAAAAATGTGGTTAGGTCAAAACCCCAACCTATGCAATTGGAGAAAAAACAATATTTTTCTTTATCTTGTAAACTGCTTGAATTGATTCTGTTCACAGGTCTGAAAAATATTATTGAGAACAGGAAAGCAATTCTCTGCACTTAAAAAAAAAAAAGTATTAACTTATTTGTAAACAAAGTATCCAATTGCCTTCTAGGTCTGTTTTGATCTTTTACACTGATTTATTCAGAGGTTGCTCAGAGTGCATTCTGACTGTCCTCTTCTTGGCAGATTAAGTGCCTCTCTGGACTGGTGAAATTCTTCAGTTTTTTTCCAAGCTAGCAATATTTTTTCTAGAAAAAATAACTACTAGACTTTTTGTGCAGTTTATTTTCATGTAGGAATAACAGAACAACTGTATAGGTTTTCAAGATTTTGTTAAATTTTGTTAGAATCAGAATTTAGTTTATCTACGTAATGCTAATTACTAAAAACTAAACAGTCTGCCTGTCAGTGTTTGAGACATTTGGACAATGCCCTTAATAACATGCTTTAACTTTTTGTCAGCCCCAAAGTAGTCAGGCAGTTGAACTAGATGATCATTGTAGGTCCCTTCCAAGTGAAATATTCTATTCTATTCTGAGTAAAAAAAAAAAAAAAAAATTCATTCTCCTTTGAGCAAAATTTTTTTTTCTCTCTTTTGACGCAACTCACCAAAGTCAGTGTTTCTGCTTGTTTAATTGATACGTCACGCAGTTTCAAACATTCTTAACCATTGATTTTTCCCATGATACTTTAACAGTAGGTGGTTTTGGCATCTGTCAACCTATTTGTTGTTTTGCAAGTGGCTAGGGTATGTTCAAGTGTTTAAGTTCTGACCAGACTGGTTTGGGCAGAATATCATGTTAAACTTCAGCTTTGACGTAAGGGTTGTTTGGATATGGGGGGTGGGGTGGGGCGGTGGGATTATTGCTTTCACCCCTGAGTTTGGAGAAATTTACAGCTGGGTATGCCTTAGTCCCATGTCGTATCAGAATTCAGTGAAATAAACACTGATCTTGGTCATAACCTGATTTCTCAATTTCATTGCAAGTGTCATATCAGAATATTTAATGCCCTAATTTCTTTCATTTTACAGTGCAAATGTCTTCTGAATTATTCTACAAAGAGATTTGACCTTAGATCTCAGCTGAGCTGCTGTAGCTTTTGTGTTGAAAAATCCAATATTTTAAAAACCTCATCTCTCAAGTATAGCTAAACAAGATATTTTAAATGGGTTACATAACAGAACAGAAAATGTTAGTCCTCAATAGTTATTCTTTACAATCTTGTAGAAATGGCACTCGGAGTTTTCACATTCGTTGTGTCATATTGATTTCCGGTGCCATTTCAGTTTGCAAAATATTTCTCTTTCACTGCAGGCACTCACATTTAAGCTGTTTCTTTTCATTTTATACATAATAGGCCAAATTATGACCTCATATGTACTTTTGCCATTGAATTGTCTTGAGGCTGTGCACTCAAGAACACTAGTGAGAATTCACTTACAGTGATTGAGCAATGCTTATATGATGTCAATAGTGAATTACTTTACTATAACACAGGACACAAAGCAGTAGCTATTGCTGACCACTCACAATCAGTAGTTTAAGTTATTTTTCTTCCCTTCAGGTAGGGGGCTTGATCGTATACCCTCTATCAAAACAGCAACTTCAGTATATGATTTCTTGTACTGAAGTATCACTTTTTAATTATTGATAAATTGAGAAGCCAGAGAAAGAAACCATCTTTGCATGATTTTATGGCTGGTTGTGGATTGTAGTTCTGTGGTTGGAAGAAACTTTGTTACCCCACTAGGAATCCTTTACATCAGTTTCCTTACAGCAAACCAACTGGAAAGCTTTCACAGACATATATTTTGAACTATACTTCAGAGGAGCAAAAAAAAACCAGGGACAGTGATGATAATTATAAAAATGGGTGAGGACTGACTTGAAGAAAGGGTTTATTTGATTACCACAGCAAAGGGATCCGTTTGCTAACGAGATGCATATCATTAGTAGAAGTCTTCCATTCACTTCATTTGTAAAATAAAAAATAAGAATTTATTCAGAACAAACATTTGCTTTTATCTTGATAATCAAAAGACCTCTTGCCAAAGTAAAAATGACACTTGACATCTCAAAGCAAATGCAAAGATGAAGTGGATTAAAAATATTGCATACTCAATTTGAATAAAAGATTTCCAAATACTCAATTAAAAAAAGTAATTTGAAGCTAATTATTCTTAGGCATAACATTCACTTTACTTTTGCAAATTATTCTACTGAAGTCACCATATTATATGTATAAAAAATAGTCATTTTTGCTTGACATCAGAATTACCAATTTACGGTATGCGAGAACTGTTTTCAATGGTGGTTTAGTCATTCTAAACACGTTATAACATAATGGGACTTGTGTACTTCTGTAGTTTAGTACCAGACTTTCAAAGTCACATCATCTCCTAAAGACAGTGATAGATGCTGAGATGGATTCTGAAGAGCATCCAGCTTGCTGTAGGCTAGGCACAGAGAGAAAGAGGTTGTTACTTGAGCTAGATTTGCCAGGTGACAGTAACACCATAACAAAAAGATTGTTGGCCAGATTGACCCATCTGCCTTCTGGTCTTTGTTAGCTGCCAGAATAATGGGAGAATCTGGCCCAGTAACTGTAACGTATTAGTTACTTGCACTCTATCTTCTTGGCAGGCAGATGTTCTATTAATTAATTTTTTCTGTAGTAATTCATCACAGAATATTTAAGTCTCGTGGCTTGTGATTTGGAAAAGGAATACTCATTTTCCTAGTTCATGAGGCAGAAACAGAACAGGACCAGATGGTCCAATGTGGCAACACTAGATATCAATGAATAGCTACATCTAGATTGCCTCAATCTACTACACATTGTTCAAAAACGTTCTGTTTGTGTGTGTGTGTGTAGGTTTTCCCAGTTCTCAGAGCTTTATAGTTAGACTGTAATAAGAACTATTCATCACACCAGCAGCAATGTATATAAAGATTGGCAGCATCTACCATTTGCTTATGATTGGCTTTGAGTCCTAATGTCACAAGTAGTTTCTCCTAGTTCATCAAATAAAATTGTGTGAAGGACATGCCGCTGTTTGTTTTCCTCCCTCGCTCTGTGGAGCAGCTCATTTTGCTGGACAACATGCGAGAATCAGCACTATTGTTAGGCATGATTATTGAACAAAACAGAATACTCTTGCAATTGAACCATAATATCGACTCCTACAGGTTGTCAACTACTTGCCTTTCTCAATTCAGAAAGATCTTAGAAAATTATACTATGTAGTATCATTAACTTTGTTAAACTTTTTCTCTTCTCCCTCAACAAACATGGCAGCCACTCAGCTGTAGTATCGGGGATGATGGCCTTGACAGGAAAGATTTTTGACATTCAATCATTGAAAATTAACAAAGCACATATTTGCAGGTGATTTCATATCATCTATTACAATATCAGTGAAACTCTTGCCTTTCATCATGCTATTTGTATATTAGCCACAGCACAATTTTCCAACATACAAGGTTTTTTTTCTTTCTACACTAAAAAAAATTGCAATTGAAATTTAAGAAACTAGCAATAAAAAACAATCATTTAGATCAAAACATGTCCATAAAAGAGATCTTACTTTGTACTCTTGATTACAATTAGTAATTTAATTTTAACATTATTCCAAAATTTTTATTATTTATTTTCATGGTGAGGCCAGACATGTCAAATATCGCTCTGGCTGCTGAAGTATTTCTTGTATTTTTGCCCCCTTTTCTCCATCTGCCTTTCCCCTCAGTGAAAGTTTTTCAAAGAAGTGGAAGCCACCAAAAAACACCAAGAATATATGAGCTGAATTCAAAGTTGGAATAGAACCAGCGACACTGTAAAGTCCCATCATCTTAATTATGTTTCGCTTATACTACATGAGTTTATAGATTATTTTTAAAAGATCATACTCTCCAGCTGGGTTTTACTCTTACAACCTGATATTACATCTTTTCTCTTCTAATCTGCTTTTAACATTCAAATTCCTACATAATTTTGTACAATTTACAAATTTGAAATTGACTATTGTTGGCACTGAAATGTAAAAGTTAATTGCTTATCTAGGAGAAAAAGCAAAAGCATAATATCAAAATGAAATCATATGATGGATTTCATTTGTGGAAGTTAATTCACATTCATTGTTGCTTACATTTGCATGAACAGAGTTTGCTCTTTACCGTTCTACAGAACACAGGTACAGTTAATATTTCCAAACCATTATGCATTTTTCCAGTGGCTTTTTTTGTCTTTTCTCTTTTTGTCCAGACTGAAGTAATACAGTTGTTTGAAACACAGAAGGTGGCACACAGGAATTATGATATTAGACTACTGTTTCCCAATTTATACAAATTATGTACATCTATAATCACAGCACCCCAGTCTTGCAATCCCTATTGGAAAACCCTGAGTTACGTTGATGTGGTGAGCCCTTGGGCTGGCCTGTATGGCTGTCTTCTGATATTCATGGTAACGGCTTGGGGAAGGTAAATTAAAATTCATTCCAACTTTGGGGGATTCAGTTACAATATCTTAGTTTAAGTTAGGTTATTCCTTGAGCTTCATGGAAACCAAGGCTTCTGCTCTGCATCCTGAGGCTCGGGTCTCTTTCATGTTCCATGTTATTACACTGAATGGAACCATGAAGCTTCTTCTCTGAGATGTTTCAAGATGTAACAAGATAGATTATCTAATGGATGATATGGTTGATTGTGCTACTTGTGAAAATCCTGCTGGATTTTAAATGTTTCTGTAATTTGACCCATTCATTCTGCCTGTCCTAGACACAGATGACTTTGTGCTGCCACAGAGAAATTTCTGTGTGCAGTAAATAGAAGACCCACTTTTTTAAGGTGCAGGGAGCAAGACACTTCTCTCAGAGGAGTGGTAAGCTAGTCTGGAAAGGGTGTTTCCATTTGAATTTTAGATGCCTGCAACATTCAAGGATTGCCAGAAAGGAAGTTTGGTCTGAATAGAACAGAACACGTAATTCCTTTAGCTGAAGGAGAAATACTATATATGCATAAACATAGCATGATGTTTAAATGTGATCATATATCTGTGGCATGGTGGGTTTTTTCCTCCTTTGTTCTCAATTATTATGTTCTTTTAAGAAGTCTGGTTAGGTAGAAATCTCTAGAGGGGGGAAAGGCTGCTCATATGTCTGTGGGAGCTAGGGAACAAGCTCAGGGGAGAGAAAAATTAAGACACTACAGGTTTGGGCAGGCAAATACTCACAGTAGAGAGCTGGGAGCCTACTTACAGCTCATGCTGAGACTGAGAATGCTTGAGGAGCTGGGAAAAGGCAGCCAGGCCACAGAAGTAACAAGAAGAATTTCCTGGGGACTGTACAGAGTTTACTGCATCTCAGAAAGTCATTGAGTTGACTGCAGCCAAACTTGAAAGTAAGAATCACCTGCAGGGACACAAGGGGCATTGAGAGCATTATATATCTCCCTTCTACTTACATGTTTTCCTAGTCTCTTTAAATTTTCTGTGTTTTAAAAAAAAATCTTCCTAGTTTATTTTCTAATAAAACCTTTGTTGTTACTCTGGTTAGGATTAAAAGTGGTTTAGTCTTCCTTGCAGACAAATTATTAATAGATCCACCTCAAAATGGATAGGAGTATCACTAGTAGGATTTAAATCTGAAAACATGCTCTCTTCTGTACATTGCTAAATATGCATAGATTGAGATTTACTTTGTTCAACGGCTGTAGTGGAAAAAATTGTGGGCTACATAGGAAAACTGTTCTCTAAATCCATTACTTCTAGTAGTAAAGTCTTTTGGTAATTGAGACTAAAACTTTAACGTTCTCAAAGGCCAAATTTCATTTAAAGTGGAGATGCTAAATAACTCTAGGGAAAAAAAATAGTGTGATTCAGAAAGATTGCGGAACAACTATGCAAAAAGTAAATTTGACACTGTCTTATCTACACAAAAGTATGTTATTTTAAGAAAAGGAGATAGACAGATGTCATGCACTCCATTATATTTTCACAATAAGATAATACATACGATTGAATATATTGCAAGAAAAGGAGAATAATTTTGCAGAAGTGATTTCAGGAACTCCCTTGGATTCACAAGTTAGGATTTTGCTGTAATAAGTGATAATGCAAAATATGTTATACTGTAGCAGCAGGACTGCTAGACCACTTCCACAAAGATGTTAATAGGATTTTCAAACTCTTTCATGTCCAAAAACAATGGTTGAAGTCCAAGATTTACTCAGTGGGCTTATAAAATGTGTAAAAATACCCCCTAAACCTTTCTAGCACCATATCCCCAAGTGTCAGATACTTCCTTATACTGTAATCTTCATTAATTCACTTTAAATGGTATTTAGGATTACTGTATGTCTTAAAAAAAAATATATGTTTGGAGATGCTTAAAACTTTATGTAAATGATATAACAACTCCTCAATAAGTTACCTTATGTAACATGGCTGCTTATACTGGATATATTTACATACACTTCTCTGTCTACAGATGAGGTTTTCAAATATGTGGAGTATATTGGAAGCAAGCAACTCTAAAAAGACTTTTTTATTAAACTATGATGTTCACCTGATTTAAATGTAATCCATCAAATTGTTTTGTCTCTTCCGCTGCTCAAATACTTAATCTTTTTCTAAGGCACTGAAATATTAAAATATATTTTAACAGGAGTCCAACTTTAAAGTGCAGTATGCTTAAACTTGCCCTGAATTAACTCAGAAAAGAGTCTCAGTCTTTTCTAATAATCTGTAAACTCTGTTAGAGGAGCTGTAGAAGAGTGAATCCTCCTGACAGAAGACTAGCCCATAGGTTGTTACCAGCACCAATAAAAAGCGACTGAGATGATTAAATTGACTGAAACACATTTTAAAAGTGCTGCTGGCTGATCTAATCTGAGCAGTTTGTGCCATTTTTTTAATTTCCTTTGTAATAATTGTTGTTATGAATTTATTGCTAATCATAAAGCTTTTAAGATGGTTATACTTGGATGTCTCACCAAAGTTTCTTCAGTATGCTTACACTGCCATCTATAGGGTACATTTCTTTTTTCCCCCCAGTCCATAGTTCCATGCAGTAACACGGCATATACAAAAGTTGTGTAAGGAGACATTTATTCTTACTGTTTCAGTTGTGGACTGCAGAATAATATGCATACAAAAAGTGTGGGGAATTTAAGAATACAACATTTTCCTGAAAGATACGAGATACTAGAAACTAGATTTTCTAAAGCGGTTGAATGGATACTCAACATCATGCCTTAATAAATTAATATGCGGGCAGCTTGCTTCAGCAGCCCAGATGCCGATTCAGAGGGCAGTATCATGTTGGTCAACTGTGTAAGGGGGAGTACGTGAGAAGAATGTTCCCTTACATCCGCAAAGTAGTTTCTAGGTGCTGTTAAAAATTGTACTTCTTCGTTCTGAAAGGCTTGGTTCCTTCCAAGTTAACATTTTTTCCACATCTACCAGTCTTAACAAGGTGGTCAGCCACAGGGCTTCCTGGGACCAATAACTTGAGAGAGATTTAGAGAATGACTCAAACTGTTTTAACTCTAAGTATTTTATTCTTGTCTCTGATCCACTGGAAATCAAGTTCCACCCAGTAAACAGTTTTACAATGAACTATATAATATAAAAAAACATTGTAATATAAGAATATTAATATATATTGTTACAATAATATAAAATTAATTACACAAAATAAGAGATATTGGTTAGACACCCTAAACTGCAAGAGAACACAAGTATATATATATGTTCAGAATGCAGTAAAATATATTCAGGGCTCCAGTACTTTTAGAAAAAAAATAAGAGATTCTACTTTGTAGCAAAGACAGACCTCTGCCATTATGTTTGGACATCTTCATTGCCCACCAATATCTTCAGAAGGTATTCAAGTATCTGACACTTAAAAATTCATTCTTCTTTTATTTCTCTGAAACCAAGGGGCACGTGCATCTTTTAAAAGGCAACAGTGGTTTCTCATATAAAGTATATGAATTAATATTATCAAAATATTCTGTGAATATTGTATGATTTTTCTTAGAAAGAAAATTATTTCTTAACCCTTCTAATGGCTGGAAGTTTAGTCTAGACATTTTCAAATAATTTTCACTTCACAAAATTTCTAATAGCCAGTATATATACACACACATATGTATGTAAAAAAATTTGTTGTTTTCCAGGCTTTTGCAATTTTTTTTGATAGAATGTATGGAATTTTACACAAAGGTAAAAACCAAGATGAATCTCAAAATCAAAATTTCAACACACAGTACTCTGGCTTCGATATTATCACTTTTCTGTGGCTTTTATTGTGAAATGCTTTACTTTTTGATAAGTCATGATCCACTATCACGTATATCTCTGACAAGATTACTCTTGGGAAAAATGGAAGAACCAGGAGATAGAAACCTTAAATAATTTGTTTGCCTGGGTTTAATTCTGTAAGTATAGACTTAAAGATGGAGATTGTTGTGTTATCCTAAGACAGTAGGCAAACTTTTACTTTTTCCATTCTTGTTATGACATCTATTGGACAAATTCAATTTCTTGCAATGTCCTTTAAAAATAGTAAATTTTTAGTAGTGTTTGCATTTGAACATGCAGGGAAATATTTTTAAAATTAGTACGAGCCTTATTCCTATAAAGTAATGCTATTTCTTTCAAATAATGAAGTCTGGACAAAAATTGGTGGATGATGAATATTGTAAGGATTATGAAACCTTTTTCATAATCTGCATAAAGTTTCTGGAAATAAACAGCTGAACAAATTGTATCTTCTCATCTATGAAATTAGGTTTTTTGGATTGTAATCACAATTGCTTTCCATTTCTCATCCAATTCATCTCAGATTAAAAAATAATAATAAAAGACAGAAAAAAAAATCCCGTTCATTTTTGTTACAATCTCATACTATTGAAGTACAAAATTTTGTGACAAAGGAACATTTTTCAGCATTAGTGCTTCTAATACCATGTGAATTTGAAAGTAATACACAGTTGTGATCAATGAACTATTGATACCTGTCTGTCCTCCTGTAAAGATGACCTTCATAACTCTTAGGGGCAATGCTGTACAACATCACATAGCAAGATAGTGTGTGGATACACTATTTTTACAGATTAAAAAAGCTTCTATTATCATAACATCTTGGTGCTAGTATGTCACGATTGTAAGATGTTCTATGATTAAGAATTTGGGGGATTTTTGTTGGCATGGAAAGTGTAAATCTCAGTAAAAGATGCTTATTTGAAGACGTATAAAGTTGTTCAAAGTGAAGTAGTAATATGCAGTCCCATCTTAAAAAAAATCTCAGCAGTCCCTTAGCCAGACAACCTGGGAGTTTTTGGAACCTGAAGACTGTATACTGGAAAGAGAGAGTCAGGTATTGCTTCTTCCAAGTGTCTCTGTTCTAATCCTGTTCAATTGATTTTTCCAGGTTTTTTTCTTTGAGGGTAGCTTATTTCACTAATGGTTCTTTCCCCACCTCTTGCATTCCTTTTCTACTTATGTGTTGTTTAAGGTGATTTAAATTACTCACTGGAAGCTGTTTGCCTTCTTATTTGTTTTTCTTTAGGTTCAGTCTAGGGTTACTTATACTAACTTTTGCTCACACCAACTACAGGCTAGTTGGTCTAAAACTTAATGCTTTTATTTTAGCAAGCTGAATTATTTGAATTTTTGTCTCTTATCACAATTTTTATTTTTCTGAGTTTCACTTCAGAATTTAAACTTCCTTTTCTTGTAAAAATTGAGGCTTGCTTTTTCACTTTTTGCAAGTTCATCCACTTCATGATTGTAAGACATCAGGAAATGGAAGAGAAATAAATTGGCATTGTGCTGGTAGACCGCATAAGTGCATTCTTACACAAGCAAAGAAAAAATAAACACAGAAGATGAAAATAAGGTACAATTTACCTATTAATTTGTTACTGATAGCATTTATTTGCAATGTCTTCCCTTTTTTTTTTTTTTTTGTAAAAAGTTTAAGTTGTCCTTAAATTAAAAAAGGTTGAGAAATACTATCTTCATATATTTCAAGGTCTGAAAATATATTAACCCTTGCACTCTACCTGGCCAGTGAACCCATTTCATAATCATATTGGCATAAGGAAATTTTGTACGTTACATTTCTTAAGCATAAAAATTGTTTTGTGTTTCTTCTGAAATTAAGGTTAATAACTTGTTCTTAGAAAGTAAGCATTGAGATTTTTGTCTCTGCTAGAAAATAATTGCAGGAATGACCCAACTGTTAACATATTGTTACATAATATCATTCTTGTATTGATTAGCCCTTAATACTGTTGTCATGTGTATAACAATTGAGTCCAAGTATTGAACGTTTATGCATAATTGCTTGTTTCCTTTACCCTTCCCATTTTATCTTCCTTGATGTTAACTTCTTCTGTTTTTATTTTTTTCTGCTATTTCTACAAAAATCCTCCCAACATTATCACTTTCTAGAAGCTTTTCTGGAATCAAAATTATTGTTAAATGCTATGAGAGTGGAGTTTCTTCAAAAGAATTTTATATATAAATCTCAAAGAATGTAATGTTGGAATGATTTTAATGTTTCATTTCAATGTATTGAAAGCATAGCAAGAAATGAAAGCAGATTTGTAGCAGCTTTCTACTTTGCATACCTTGGCATTGTTTGTTGGTTCAATCCTGCTGCTTTAAAGAAGTCTAGGATGATCCAAAATCATCGTTATTTATAATTCAGTCTGACTTGCAGTGCATTTTTCGATTTGCTAGCTGGCAGTTGATTTCTACAGTCCAACTAAGAAATCCTCTGTTGACGGAAATATAATCGTGCCCATAAGTTTTTTCCAAATAAAAGCTATTAATGAAAAATAGACAGTGATGCAACAGAGCACCTAAGCATGTTACAAAAGTTGAAATCACTATATATATATATATATATATATATACAGTAAAGCATACATTTCTGCTAACATAAATTCATTTTTCAGTGCAAAGAAGGACTTGCTTTCTGAAAAATGTTCTTTATCTCTATGTAATACTGAAGTTTCTCTGTTGCTCAGTCGGCCCGGTGTGCAAGTCTGTGGCTAGCTGGCTCCCCTTGGCCCCAGCTGGTTTGCTCCAAAGGGGAAATCGGGTGTGAACAAACGTGCACACTGTGTTGACAATTTGTAGACCAACACCCACGAGCAAGTGGAGGGCAAGCAAAGTGATGGTGCAAACTTGCTGGCACACGTCTGCACTCCCTGAATCTGTACAGACAGGCTGTTCGACCGGTGGCTTCAAATCATGGCATAACAATCAAGCTGAATGCTTGAATAAATTAGATTACTTACTTAATTTGACAAGATACTTATTCGGTCAAGCTATGATAACATTAACTGTCAATACGTTGTTAATACAGACAATGTCAGGGCCCTGAGAGCGTTTATGGGCCTCAGTGGCCCAGAGCAGCCTCCCCAGCGACCTCCTCCCAGCCCCATGGTCCTGGAGGCCGTGTCAGTCCCCGTGGGGTCCTCAGTCCTGCCCCTGTGACACCGTAAGCTGTTGGTCTCCAGACCCGCCACCACCAGGCCCTGCCCAGCCACGGGCCCTGCTGACACGGGCATGACCCGCAGGCTGATGTCCTGGGCCCGTCCCTGTCCCCGCAGCCCTGCCTGGCTATGCCGGGGCTGTCCCTGACGCTGGTTCTCCTCCCGGGACCTGATCCTGCCCGTCACCGCCAGCGGACAGCCCAGCATGGCCTCAGCCTTGTGGGGCTCCCCACCCTTAGGGAGCAGCCGGCCCTCGCCGCGCGCTGGCACGTGGGTGTAGCTGTATGGGTAGATGAAACAAACACCATGTATTATTACACAAAAAGGGCTTTTTTTTGGTCGGATTTTTTGTGTTCTTTTTTAAACATTGTTATCTCATGATACTTGTTTCTTCAAAGATTTTCTTTTTTGGACTGTTATATTCTGGCTTAGAGCAAAATTTGACAAAGGCAACAAGTATCAGAGATCTACATTTTTTCTTTCTGTGTTATGGCTTTAACGCCGATGTCTTGAGGAACAGGATTAATCATGCAGGCAATTAGCTGATTAAAGAGGTGCGATTTCTTTGGACTGTCAGTGTACCTTATTTTTCTCAGAATATCTGGTTTAAGGTCTTCTGATGCTACAACATTTAGGAACTGGCCATGAAAATAATTTGGACTACATGATACTTGTTTACTGTTGTGTAAGCACAGCTGGCACCCAGTCTGTACGTTTGGTACACCACTGCCATACCATTTAGGATAAGAAAAATGCAATTGTAGAAAAGGGAGTCTTTCCAAGTATGTTTTGTCTGGTGTAGTTTATATTCTAGCAGTATAACTGAGAAGTTGAAAATGCTTCTAATGTTAGGTCAAATGTAATAACTGCTCCTCTCACTAACCTTTTGAATTAAGGCACTACAACTACTGAAGAGGTTGTTATATCAAGAAAAATGATTGGGTATGAATAGTAATTAAACAAATAGGAATTCATTTCATGAAGGTTTGGTAAAATCATTGAAACCTTGTTTTAATGTAACCAGTACTGCTGCTGGAATGAAAACAAAATTAAATGAGTTACAGAACATAACAACTTGGCAGGAAATATTAAAATGGGACAGAACTGGAAACGTTCTTCATAAAAGTTCTCTTCAAAACATTGGCTCTTATTAAAAAATCTAGATCATGGACATAAGACCTGTCATTTCAAACAAAACAAAGATACTTTTAATCAAATATTCTCTTTATAAGAATGGTAGACAAATTAAAAAAAAAAAAAAAAAGCTACACCATATAAAACACCATAGCTTTTTTTTTTCAGAGCTATTCAAGCCATGCATTTTTCTTGTGTCAAAATATGATCACATTGTATCTTTATTGATTCAGATAATTCTTGTCTTTTTTTTACTGTCACCAGGGGACAAGTGTAGGTGATGTTTCACTCATACATTCCTAATCCATATTTAAAACATTGTTTTTTCTGTCCTAGTCAGATCATGTAGCAGTAAGACAAGTAACAATTGTAACTTGAACTGAATTAGGAAAAGTACATTAAGTCAAATTTTGTCAAAGCTCATTCTAACAAGAGAGGGGCAAAATCATCCTAGCAGTAAATATGGTTATATTTTATGGGGATATTGTAGCAGTATAGTATGTAATGTCCAGTTACCAGACACTGTATTCCAACAATTTATTATTATTTTATTATCCACTTATAGACTGAAAGTGTCAGGTACAGCATCTCTCGTTATGAGCCTGTGTCATTTTTAATTTATGCTGATTGATTTATTTACCATCATTAAAAAGTATTGCACATTTGAGTTGGTTGTAATTAAGATGCATGCATTCTTAATGTAGCTATTTAACTACAACTGTTTCAAAAATCAATATGGACCTCTTAAATAAAGAATATGGGCTATTTGTTATTCGCTTAGAAATGCATATTACTGCAAGCGTGCATGTGCTCAGCTAAGACAGGCTTCTAAAAATATTAGGTATGCAGCTACAATTTTATCAGAACTCTTTCTCTTGTAGGTGATCGTTCTTGCATCTATTGAGAATCTGTTGTTTTGCCATTGCAAAAGTTTATTTGCATTTTGAGCTAACAATTAACTGAATACAGCAGTAACAGGAATGGGATCTCATTGGAGTGGACCGTGTGTTGAATAGGAAATAATTCCTTTCTTCAGTAAAATGATCCTACCTACAGTTATCATTGCTGAATGTCTTTCAAATAGATATGCTATTGCTCATAGGCAACCCCTCTGAGACTGCAAAGACAAAAATGGACCTAACTGTAAGTAATTTTCCACATTTCATCTTTAAATTTAGAGTCACTTGCAGAAGTATTCATGGAAATGTTCAGTAACAGTAAATTAAATGTCAGTATAGCAAAATACTTAAACAAAATTAAGTCTTTATATCATTGCAGTATTTCTTTTCTGAGTAACTTAGTGATATTTTTATGGTCTTTATTAAAGATAATAAATGAAGTATCTAATAGTAAGTGTACAAGTCTTTGTTTTCCCTAAAACATGAGGGTTGGGAAGTAACATTTTCTTAAGGAAAAAGAACATTAGATCGTTAAAGATCATCTAGTGAATTTAGAAGTGTGATTTTTTGTAATCTATTTTCATTTGAAATAAAGCAAATTTTTTTCTATTTAGAAATAAAAATAAATAAGGTGCATTATTAAATATGTACCAGGAATTATTAAACTGAGAGGATATTACTTACTTTGAGAAGAAAGCTTAAAATTGGATCTGAATAGTTAGGTCACTTAGTCAGAAGTGAAATGGTCAAAGCATGGAAAAAAATGCAGTTTGTACTCCAAGAGAACAATAACTCACTACACATCAGAATATGAAAGGTGGATTTGGACTGCTTTTAACAAAGAAAACGGTGTAAGTACTTCACTTCTCATTTCCATGGTCTTTAGTTTCCACTAACAATTTATGCTACCTGCCTATACACCACTAGAGAATAATCAGTGTTACCACCATAAAAAAAGACATGTTTCTGGATAAAGTAAAATGTCACGATCACTCAGATTTGTTAAATATTGTTCAAAATTTAATCTGGGAAGCTTATCGTGGTATATAATTCTGGAATGGAAAAGACAAAGAAGTAGTCATTCCTGTTCAAATGTATGTGCATCAGCAGTGAAGTTCAAAAAGTTGCATTCATCGGTCAGCAAGAATACTCCCACTGTAGAAAAATTGTTTAAGCATGATCATATGATTAAATTTTGGAAACTGATGATTTTTGCTTCCTTACTAAGTTAGGAATATTGCAGTCTCTCCCCTAACCCCTTCAGCAAAATTTTGTAGAGAATTGAACTATGAAATTTATTATTTTTAATAAGAGTTTTATTCTTTGCATAAGGATTGCATTGTCTTGCATTAGAGAAAAAAGTTCAACTGACCAATTCACTTAACTGTTTAGTTTAATTTGTATGTTTGTGTACAGAGATGCATTTGTTTTTTCCATTTAACTGGATTTTAATAGGTACGTACATAATAAAAGGTATTGATTACAATGAGAGAGAAAATTGCTTTGCAAATAAAGGATTCTTGATTCTCTTATCCCAAGAGATATACTCCCATCTGTTACTACACAAAAAAAAAAGGAAACAATTACAGAGTTAATGCTCTGAAAAACTTGTTAATTTGTCATACCATTAAAAGTGGTTGTAAAAAAAAAAAGAATTGTCTGCAAATGATAATGTGGTACTGATGATAAGCAATGATAAATGATAAGGACTTTGTGTAATTTACATTATAAGTGTATTGATTAGCAAAACATGTCCCTTAAATTTGTAAATATAACACATCTTTTCACATGTGGTAAATATGCTTCCTATTACAACCATGCAATTAATACAGCTATCTAGGTTGTTAAGGTAATGTGTTCTAAGACATTTGCTGTAGTGAAAGCTCTGAGGTTACTTTAAACTGTTAATCTTATATATGCCGAATCATGATTTCACATAATTTCAGGGTAGTTTCAGTATTTTCCTGGCTTTTTTACATGGATTTCAGTTAGCCCATGTGTCTTGGTGCTGCTTGCTTGTGCTAATGCAGAAAAGCAGCAAACCTTCTAGCTGGCATCTTTGATCCATTGTACGTTGATATTCATTACCTTTGCCTTGTTTAGAGCTAGCATGTATGGTACAATTTCCCCATAGATCATGGTTTTCCTACCTGAGGAGGAGAAACCCTTCCTCTGGGAGTTGTAGAGAATTAAAATGTTCTATGTCAGGTTGAGTCTTTCCTGAAAGCTTTGCCTGTCTTGTCTTACAGTGCCTGTTGAGTTCCACACTAGTCAAAATTAAAACTAATGACCAGCTCATAGTAATTACAGGTATGTCAGGAACACTACTTCAGGTAAAATTAAAATGTCTAAGTTCTTTCAAGCTGTAGGATGTTATTACATATTCAACCTTTTATCCATTCCCTTGAGAGAAATAATACTGGAATAGCCACAATTGGCTTACCTAATAAGTGGGGCCAAATGAATTTGAGATTGTTCATCCTGCAGGCAATAACGCACCCTAATGCTGTTTACAATCAACATTTCTCCACAAGGATCCAGGGACTGTACTGGTAAAGAGGGGGTATGTAGCTAAAGCTAAGACCATAAGTGATTTTTCTGAATTTAGTAGAGCTGTGATATGCTTAAAAATTAAATGAGTATTTGAATGCTCACCTGAGTAGGAGCCATTCTCCTGTGTAACTGCAGGACTGTGCCATAGTACCAAATTTGTATGGTCATTTGTGTGGCCATTTCTGTGGAGTCCTGACCCGGGATGACTGTCATCCTTTCTAAAGTTGTATCACTGGTAGTTATGAGAGAGAGTTAAAAAAACCTCTTCAGAGGAAAAATGCGTATCAGATGGTAAACACTCACTATTAATTTTTATTTTTAGTTCCTTTTTAGTCAGTTATGTAAATGATGAAGAGCTTAACCCTCCTGAATTATCAGCTTTCAGTATGCTGAACAGAGTTACAGTTTGCCCTCATTTTAAATTAAGTTATTAATGTGTTTATGACATTGAGAATGGGTTACTTCACTAAATGCATCATTACGATTCAGTGTAACATTCTTCTGTTTTCTGAGTTATATGAAGAAAAAATTGACAGAAAGGTTATAAACAGGCACAATTACTGGCAGCCTTTTTTACAAATGAACAAGTTACAGTTTTGGAAGAACGGAATTTGTGCCAGAAAAACAGATTTTGATAACTGAGCCTGTCAGGAACACCCTGAAGGTCAGCATATCTGTGGATGAGACCTACTATAGAGCAAACAATTTACTGGATGATTCAGCAACATTTCTCAAGGAGTATATCATTCATCATTGTTATAACAACTGAGAGGCAAAAATGTGATTAATTTCTTTCTACTGTTTTGAAGATTTGGGAAGCATACATCAATTTCTTTGTTCATCAGATTACTCACTTCTGAAATGGACCTACAGCCAAAAAAACCCAAGCCTTTAATAGGAGTGTAATTTTTGACTTGCCCGCTGATTGGTGTGCATTTTTTGTTTACTGTTTCATAATGCTGTGTGAATGCTCTGTATTTCTAACATTCCTGATGTAGCCATTGATGATATAGAAACAGAATAGATAGTGTTACGTAAACCGTGTAAATCCAGTGGCTATCTGCGAGCAAGTGTAGGGTTTGCAAAGCACACAGTTAAATTTGCCCCATCCTACTGTCAACCAATTTTTGACAGTGACATACATAAAATAAATGTGGTGTTGGTAGGTGTATGCAAGACAGGCTGTGCTAGGGCTGGGAGAAGCACATTATGAATGAATGCTACTGATAAAACCAAATACCATTATGAATAAAATAACCATTGTAATGCTATCTGCTTTTCTAGGGCAAGCTGGCGTTCTTATGTCTTCTGATTCTCTAATGGTCACATGACGGTATTTTGCTTTTCAAAAGGAATGCCCCTTTTATTGTCAGTGTTGAGTTTTTTCCTCTACATTTTTCATGTCCCTTTCACACACTTTCAGGCAGGGTGGTTTGCCAGAGGAGTGGTATGAATAACTAAAGTACACCTGGAGTATGCATTAAACTTTTGGGTTTTACTTTTTTTTTTTCCCCCTTCTTTTAATAATTGGCCTCTGTACATCTATTGCTGTTGTTTTACTGATACCCAAATGCTGTGCTCTCCACAATCAGCTGTTGTAAGTGGTGGCATATGTGATTAAGAGAGCAAAGATAACTTGTTTCTTAAGGGCCATCCTAAATAAAAGATATTTACATATGATGGATTGTATATCCTGTTTTGCTCTAGTGCAATGGATTGGATGTTCACAGGCTGCTGCTGCATCCAGGGCACAAGGGATCATACATGGGATGAGGAGCTGCTGGGCTGCATGGGTGATGGCAAGCTGACAGCATGTGTCCAGGTTGCTTTCTACACTCCTAGACATACAATCAGCTACCAGCGTGAAGAATAGAAACACACTCAAAAGGATACACAGAGAGAGACTTGTGAGATTTGCAGTGAGAGGTGATCACCAGAGTTTATCAGCTGGAAAGCCCTCCCGTGTGACCATGGGCAAAAGTGAGGTTTGATTGCAAGACCCTTTTATGCTGCTATTGCCAGCAGAAATGAGTTTCTGTATTTATGAAGTCCATTTTTCTATTTTGAATTTGAATTAAACTGAGCTTTAGAATTTAGAAGCCTGGGGTTTTGGTTTTGGTGTGTTCATAGAAAGGAAAAAAGGTGTCAGCAGGGCCAACTGAAATTCTGGCCAGCTCACGTTCATTCTCAAGATAAATGTAGGCAATCATCCAACTATGATTTGTATGGTTTTAATGCTGTGTATCATATGAAAATGTATGTTTTCTGAACTTAGGTTTAAAAACTTGCTTGGTTTAACAAACTGTAGCAAGAAAAGGGGTTTTACCCAGAGGAAGAAAACCTAATTCCTACTTGGCTCTATTCACAGAATGGATACGCTTAATTTTTGTGATAAAATTGTAGGCTATGCCCAGACAGTATCCTCAAACAAAGTTGTAACAGTATTCTTTGTTGATTGTGTATTCACTGCTTCAGTAAGATCAGTTTCTAGAAGATTACTGAAGTTTTTATCTTTTCCTTTCCTTACATGCACTGTGTAACTTTGTAGTCGTCTTCACATTCTGGGCATGGGAAGGTTTTTACTTCATTTTTAAGAATTTGTTGCAATTTTTATTAGTACCCCATAAAGTAGTTTTTATTATTTTTACATACACTAACCAAGTTTAAACATCAGTTTTTCAATTTATAATGAGAAGATAATTCTAAAATCTATGAACTTGATCAAAAACTAATTTTGTAATTGGGCTGCAGGGGAGATTAAAACTGAGATTTGCATTAGAGCTGACAATTTGGCAATCAGATTTGATGTAACAGAAAACATGACCTGAATCCATCACAGAGAATTAAGAAACTATAAATGATTCACTTATGTCCTTCATGTTTCTAATCTAATGGCTAAACAAAATTCATATTATTAACAGGCATGTCCTTATGACTCTATGTTAGGAGAAGCAGAAATGACATGTACCTACCACATGTACTATTTGTTTAATAAAAGTCTTCCAGAAGAGAAATAAAAATTAAATTGTTTCAGAATGAAGTATGGGCAAACGTAATCCTGATTCTGAAACACTTGTTTTGGTTATGTGGCTTATTTAGATACTTACCTGTAGGACCTGCACAATCAGAAGTACTTCTGAATAGGCATAATTTCAATCCTTATTTTTTTAATCACAGTCCACTGATTTTCTCCATTTTCTAACTTCAAGTAAAAATCTATGTGCTAATTCAACATATTTTCTGGTCACAAGAGACTGGAGAAGTATCTTCAAGCTAACCATAGCTATTTAATTTCAAAACAACCTCGGGTCTGAGCCATCCTCTTATCTTTATGTAGCAAGCAGTCCCCAAAAAACCAAAAAAGCAGAAGCTAAAATGCACACAGTTAAGCATGTGCATAAATCTAAATCACTTCTATTTGAACATTCGTTTCTTAAATCAAAATGAAAATAATTAGGAAGAAAATTGTGTCTAAATAAAAAACAGCATTCATTTTGTACAGAATGTATTTCGGAGTAGTGTTCAGTGTTTCACATCTAGCCTAATATCTTCTTATAAAGCAGTTATGAAAATGTATAAACTCTTTTAAGTACCACTGGATAGTAGGACAGCTGTTTAAGAACTTAAAATCTATTAAAAATTCAAATCTTTCCCATGTGAATAATAAACCAGATGACAATTACATAAATACATCAACATAGGCAATAAGCAATGACTCTTTGCCTCATTATTTACCTTTCATGTTGTACAAAATCTGTTACAGTTCATATAATTCAGTTTAATTTCATTAAAATTAAGTATAAAACTTTGTATTACCATATCTATCCTATTAAATATTTTACCCTGAAGGTTTACAAATCTCTCTAACTAGTGGCTGGTGTCTGCTACTTCATGCATTATGGTTTTTTAAGAGAGAAAAAAAACCCCAACAACTACTTGTTTCAGCCTTTTTGTAATTAAATGGACATGTGGTGAATGCATGGTAAAAAATAGCACATTCAATAGTATTTTTTTGTTACAGTTTAAGTGAATGGATTATTAGTGAACCATTTTTCATTTAAAAATTCACATTGGAAAAATGGGTATCAGTATTTTATGGCTGTACTTTTCAAATCTCTAACTACATCACAAGTTTACTTGTGATTTTCTATTAATTTCATAGTGTACTTGCAAAGATTAAAGAGATAACAAGAAAGAAGGTGTAATATAAATTTAAGCATTCTCATAGGAAAAAAAATTTTGAAAAAAAAAATGGATACTATTCAAATTTATTAGCCTGTATGTAGCATGCCGTCTGTACTACTGGCTGGAAATGAAACGTATCTGTATTCTCCGTACAGGTAGGGATAATTATAAATGTCAAAGGAAAACATTTATCACTCTGAAATGTAGGGTTTTTTTCCTTGTGATTAACAAAAAGGTGTCATCAATTGTAGCACACCAGGTATGCATACCACTAGCAGATATAAGAAAGGAAAAGCTTCCAGCCCAAAGGAATGAACAACCAAAAGGGGTTGTGCAGCTCTATTGGCTCAGCTAAGATAGTTATTTATTTTGTTTTTAAAAAAACTAAATTTAGACTGAGTCTGAAAAAAAATAGTAAAGGAATTGTCCACTAATGGGAAGTTATTAAGCAGTCAAAAATTCTCTGAAAAATACCTTTTGAAGAGATACTTAGTGAGAACCGGCAACTTGGTCTCTTGTTCAGGCATGACATTTCAGGGACAGGTATTTTTAGCACAGGCTTTTCTCGTTAAGACATAAATGCTTTTTGTTTGTTTGTTTTTCAGGCTCTGAGTCTTCAGTTCCTGGTGGAAAGACCACCTTGTCATGGTCAGTATCTGATGATACTGAGAAAGCAGAGCTCTTAGGCAGAAGAAGAGCATGAAAATGTTCAGGTTAACAGTAAGAGCAAAAATTTAATCTAGTGCTTTTAAATATTTTCAACTTTTAGTAACGGGACTCCCCTGTGTAGAAATCAAACCTACTATGTGAACTGATGCCCGGATGCAGATATTATACCCATACAGAGTCTTTACGTAGTCTGTGAGCCTCAAGTCAAATATAAATACCAGTGTCACACCTCTTTATAGGACCGAGATATTTATTTAGAAATGATTCCTTGTTTAACAATTGTATTGCTTCTTAAAGGATGTTTGTTATTGATTCAGCGCATATACTTGTTCTCCACATTGCACAAAAAATAATGTATTTGGAACTCACTAAAGCCTACAGAAGGACTTTTAATACATTTATGTTGTTAGTTTGTCTGAAAAATCATTATTAACTTGCTTTTCAGAATCTTGTAAATATTTAGGATGACAGAAAAAAGATGCCAAGCCATTTGAACATACAAATACCAGAAAAAAAACCCAAACCCCAAGATTTTTAAGGAAAATGCAGAGGTTATTATCATTCTGTAGAAATGACCAGCATTTGGTATTTGCCTTTTCATTTATCTTAGTATTCCTGGTTTTGCAAACTATTAGAAATAATTTTTTATATAATTGTAGAAACATAAAACGGTAGTGAAACACAAATATTATCGTATTAATTTTAAGTGTTTTAGCTTCATTAAGCCATCTTTTCTCATTCATATTAAGAAGTGAGAAGTTTTGCTGT
This sequence comes from Aquila chrysaetos chrysaetos, assembly GCF_900496995.4. NCBI lineage: Eukaryota > Metazoa > Chordata > Aves > Accipitriformes > Accipitridae > Aquila > Aquila chrysaetos. The sequence goes on along the minus strand of NC_044024.1, from coordinate 4,124,618 downwards.
ACCTTTTGCTGTTAAAGGAGGAAGTTTCACAACCAATACTTTAAATTATGCAGGAGTTGCTGTTCTCATTTTTACATCCTATTAATATAATTATATAAAATGTCCACAGTAAAGTTATAATTCTCCCTCAAAGCCAGCCCTCTTTTAATTTCAATACTTTTACAAAGCTCCATACTTCTATTTCCTGCACAATTACATGTTGTTCTGTGCTTGAAGTTTGTAGTGCTGCCCAGTGTTAAAGTTGCCTAGTGTTTTCTGCTATATGTTTGCATCAGACTTTTATAACTTTATCATATATCCGCAGTTCAGGTTGAAAATTTCTGTGCAAGCTGTTTCTGTTTTGGGGGGAAGTATCTGATAAAACATTTAATTATTTCTAAGGAAGAGATTAGGGGAAATCCTGGGAAGGAGCCTGAAATCTGACAAAAGAAATTGCACTGTAAAGGAATTATCTTTTTTGGGGTTTGGAGGGTTTTTTTCCCCTAACTGAAGGAAAGTTAACTCTATCTTAGGCCAAACTATTAGCTTCTGGAAGGTCTTATCCTTAGCTAACCAGTTATCATTTTTGACCTATGAATTCTGTAGGAATTCCCACAGATCAGTCAGACATGGTGATGTGATGATGGCTAAACAACTTGGGAAGGAAGATCCACTGTACTCTCAGAAAAGCTGCTTTGGAAAACAGTAGAGAGAAGAAAGCAAAACTCATGCAGGCAGTAAAGCCCAGTGGGGGATGAAGCATCTGAAGGCAAGGCAGGTGTGGGAGCACAGACCTGGGGAGGAACAAGAGAGGGGAAGCAGAATGGAAGCATGTGAAACATTGAATGGAACCTGTATGCGCTCTTCCAGCTACAAATCACTACACATTTAGCGAAAGAGATGGAATTGCAGTGAGGTGAGGTTTTAATTTCTGTAAATAATTGTAACATGAATTTTATCAAGTATTTAAATTGAAGAACCAAGGGAACTCATAAAAATAGATATGCTGAAGTCTACACATCTCTACTTGTTTTTTTTAATAACAGCATTTAGAAAGAAGGAAGAAAAGAAGGAAAGACTGCGTCTCCAAATAGATATTTAGTTCTTATAATAAAAATCAAGCTTGTAAATTATCCAAATAATTTTAAAGAATGCATTAGCTTCACGCTCTCATGTGAATGTTGATATAAATCCTCCTTCTCTCTCTCAAGGTCTCCAAAGATTATCCAATATAAATCTAAGGTTGAAAGTTATATATATGACGAATCTTAAATGGGAAAGCAACTGGGTGCTTAGGGAAGGCCTTTGGTGTCTAGGGAGAGAAAGAAATCTGTCTGTCAGGTTGCTAACACACTCTTGCAGTGGCCAGTCTGTACTAAGACATTTCTGGGAGCATTTCATTGCAGAACCAGTCTTTTCAGTTCTTGTATTTGGCCTGTTACCTCCCAGTACTGGTCATTTCTATTTATGTGGAGGATATTTAGGTCACATAATTTTCAGTCACAATTTATTTCTAAACTGAAACCTGAAAAGCTAATGGTGCATACAAATAAATGGCATGTTAATGATGAAATGAATTTAACTGGTAATTAAGGCACTGACATTTGTGAGTAGCAACTAGTTTTCTAGAAATACTGTGAAACCATTTCCTGAAGAGGAAAAACTCAACAGTGTTCTCTCTCTAGTTCACTTATTAGCACAAATATAAGTTTTACAGTTCTTAAGTGGAATCAGTTTATGGCATCACTGAAAAAGTCTTCTTCTAAAAGTCAACTGTTAAATCTTAAAGCATATATCCCCTGAATAGAAAGGCTATTGATTATTAATTCTGGTTTGTGAAATAGCTGGCCAATTTCCTTCTTTTACAACTTTGTTTGTTTGTTTGTTTATCCTACCTGATCTATTCAATGTCGAACAGACATTACTCAGATCTATTGTTGGATTTGTATTCAGCTATTATAATCTGCAAGAAGATACAGTAACTTCCGAAAAGACTCCTAGTAGAGTTTTTCCCTAGTAGGTTTTTATAAATACCATTCTCAGGATATTTTCATACAATTTCTTCATGGGAGGAAGAAATTGTAAGATATTTTGGTAACAAGTTTTTAAGTTGAACACTCTCTTAAGATACCTTAATATATTCCTCATGTTGCTAAGCACATGAATGTACAGAAAACTTGTATTTCTCCGCTGTTACTTCTTATCCAAGGTATCAAAATTTAGTACATTTGTAAGTCCCCTTCTCACTTTACTGAACACACATACTGGTTTTATGAATCTATTTATCAGTTTATTGTTAGCTCAGCTCCCTTTTATAAAGGAACTGTCAGTTCTACCACAAGAACTGCTTCTTCAAATCAGCTTTATTTTTCAATCTGCTACTGTTTTAGAATGCCAAGTGAGAATCTTTCATTTTTTGTCTTTTCCCCCTTCTCCTGACAAAACTTAAAACATGAAGGGCCTTTTGCCCATCATATATTATATTTATCTAGGTGGCTGTATAGTATGCATCCTGTGACAAATGCACCTGTCATCTATTCAAATGATAGCAGCCCTGAGGCTAGTGGTACTTTGCAGTTTGACAAGGTGTGCATAAAAGTGTCTCTTCCATCACCACAAAGTCCATGAATATTATTCTTTTTCAGCACAGAATATTTACTTGAATGCTATTTCCAATAAGCTATTGAAATACAGTGGTATTTTCGGAATTTGACAATAGAGAATGTGCTTTTTACTGTGGGTAAAAATAATGTTTTTTCTTCATCCATAAAACATGGGAAACTGAGGAACAGAGATGTTAAGTTATCTGCCCTCGAAGTCAACTAATATCAATCTGGAATGCTATTCTGCTCTTGTTTTTCACCTTCTGGTGACCTGACCAGACTAGCTTCAGAAGAATTATATCCTTGACATCAAAGGTTAGCAATTTTGGTTCTTAAAGTAAAAGTCTTTGTTGGAGGGATTTTGCTTTTCGCTTTTACCTTGGAGAAAAATCTTCACTTCCTTTAAATTATAATGAAATACTAATTCTTCTTTATTCACAATACTTATTGTTTTATTTGTATAAGTATATTTTAGAATATGTACTTATCTAAGCAGAAGGAGGATATTTTAAAGGTAGAAGAGGGAATTACAAGGAATTGAAGGGCATTGACTCTCATATATCTTTGATAATATTGCCTTTTATACTTTATGCATTCATCTTTTATTCTCTGGTTCAACTTGACTGGTAATGACGCAATTATCTAGCAGTGTAAGAAGCAATACTTGAAAATATAGGGTTACAAAAATGGCTCCATTTAATGATTAGATTAAAACTAATTTAAAAAAAAATAAAAAAATCTGTGTTTTAATATCCTGTAAGAGCAATTAAAATCTGTATTAACATTAGCCCTGGCAGAAAGAGTTTCAGAATTATTTCTCGTCCACATTAATGAGCCTTTATTATAGAAACCCTGAGGTATTTTATATCTCACATGGAAGAATATAATTAGACACAAATTGATAGGCCTGTGCCGGGTACAAAATTAGAATTTATAACAGATGATTCTGAACCTGTTGTCTGCCTAGTTTTACCCCTAGCAAATGCATCTGCAAGCACTGTAACTAATCCCCTAAAATAATCTGTAACCAATCTGCACGACATTTCCCATTTCCTGATATACAAACCATTACAGAGTCATCCAGGTGCAATTCTTTTACAGCTTTACTAAACACTATTGAACACCTAATGACCTTGACAAAATTATCTGCGTTAGAGTTGTGAGTGCTAATCTACTTCATCTTAGTGATGATACTGTGTAGCAAAGCAAGATTTTCAGTAATGAAGAACCATAAAAACTATTTGTTTTAGTATGTTTTCCCAGCTCCCCTTTCGTTTGCTACCTGTTGCCCTACATATTCTTTTTTAATTGTGTAGAGTTTGTCACACATCAGTTAAATAATTTTGTGCTAATTATGGCGCAGTATTCAATTCAGTTTCCTTCCTGAGAATAAAAATAGTATAAGACAATAATGCATTGTCTTACATATTTCTCAGTTATCGGTAGAAGTAGAATTATCAATCTACTAAAATAAAGTTCTTGAAGTGTCTGGCAAATACAGATTGCCATTAGCTAAAAGGACTAATAGTACTCACAAGAGTTTATTTTGGGAGCTATATGGTATAACTAACAGGAAACCCTGAATGCTGGTAGATAAAAATCTCAACCTCTTCCTGAAACAATAGTTCGTGGGAAAAATTATTCATGCCTGCCTTGAAAATATAACCCAGGACTGGTAATGTTTCATACCTCATTAGCTTCTGTGATACTCTGAGAACAGAAGAATTGAGTATGGATAAAATGTTATGTACAAAAACAATGGCCTTCACTTCTTTTTTCATTCTCTTTGAAACCATCAAATTATGATCCAGATGGGAAGATTATGTTAAATATTTGAATGCTTTCCCTACTCTAGAAAGTAATCTGACTACTTGGAACTAAATGGCAAATTCTTAGGCCTGTTAGGTATAGGACCAGGAATTCAACAGAAATCACCTCAAAACTCTGCGTCCAGAAACACAGTTCTCTCATAAAATTTATTCAGTTGAAATCTCTTTAACATAGCTTTTGAGGTCTCATTACTTGCTTATTGTCTCCTTGACAGCACTGTTAGCAAAAAATGCTGTTGTGAACTTCCTATAATGGATTTGACATCATAGCAAAGGCTCCAAAAGGGAAACAGATGCAACTGGAGGCAGCATGCACTTTGGAGTACATTTCTCTGCAGGCTTTGAGAAGGGCAAGAGAGAAATAATGCTGTATGTCTGCTACAAATGGTAGTTCTAGACTGAAGTATATAAAAAAAAAAAACATTTGATAAGCTACTTTTCTTTCAGTGATGTACTATATGTAGGTAGGCAGTTAGAGAAAGAAAGAGGGAGAGATGGCATATTAAATCTGTTGGACAGATGGGCAAATTAACGGTGATATTTCTGTGTATGCTACAGTACTACTACATGCTGAACGAACAGTGCAGTAATTTTTGTTGACTGTTTAAATGTACTTTTCATTAAAGGTAGCTCTAAGAAATGTTCATGGGTTTTGCCTAAAATACAAAAGTTTTTCCTCACCTTACAGTGTCATATACTTTTCTCCTTTTAAGAAAAAGCAAAAAGAGCTGAAGGTAATTCAGTGTGGTATTTTAACATTATGTTTTAAGTGGGAAGTGCTCAGAACAGCAGTGTTTATTTGAAAATAAGTTTCCCTGAAGCCTCCTCTGTTTTTTTTCTTTTTTCTTGAGACAAAGCACACAATAGACTGAAGCTTGAGAGCCTGCTAGGAGAAAAGTAACATTTTAATGGCATTAAGTGCTGCTCTTTCAGCAAGTCAATGGTGAAATGTCATTAAGTTTAAAAACAAAAGTGTGGATTTGTAGACTAACATTATATATGTATTTCACATGAATAGTGAAAACCCTATAAACCTTTCTCAGACTTATTTTTCTTCTGTTTGATCTGGATAAAGCAAAATTCATACTCTTGACAATAATCACAGAAGATAAGGTTGTCAAAGAACTAGCATGACATTTCAGTTCACATTTAAATAGTTCAATGTACATTTTTCTGTTTATTTTTACTCGAATTTATTTTTATCTTAATATGGAAAACTTTGAGTAGATGAAACTGCAAGTTTTCAAATTTAGTTGTATATTTTTTAAAGTATAAAAATGTAAATTTAGGGTTTTTTTACATATTTTTCAACTTTATTAATGTAGGGGAGCAGCATGATAAAATCAGTCATTTGTCACTGAGACTTAAATCTCAAACATAAAAGCTCTTTTTTCCCTTGCCCAAAAAGTGAGGGGTATTCAGCATCCTGATGCAAATTCTGGGACCTAATCCCTGCTATAATCTCTAGAATATTTCCGATGAAGAATTATACTTAAACCACACATTCAGCAATCACTTGTTCTTGATCACATTCACTTTAAAAGACAAAAATTGACAAAAAGTTTAGTGCCAAGCTACCTCACATCAAAACTTTTATTGTTTAGTTTTCTTATTATTACTCTCTCACTGATATTTTGGTGATGAAAAATAAAATATACACAACAGTCTTCATAAAGTTTTCCATCCTGATTAGAGTTATATAAACAATTATGAAGTTAGATGGAACATTCTGGTATGAGTTGATTTTGGCTGACCATTAATAATTACAGTGTAATACCTACACTGTAAGAAGTGTAGTAGAAGAATTAACCGTGCTAACAATTAATCTTTTTAGCACAGCTGATGAAACAAAGTATTTATGAGAAATAAAATAGATTTCCTGCTTCAGTGTTTACTTTCATATTTCCTGAAATAAACTCTTATTCCCTTAAGACATAGTGACATTTCTGCCTAAACTGAAGCTATTGATCTTTGAATTAAAGTTTATATAATGTCCAAATATTTTAAGATAGACTGGAAAGTCAATATTAAGAACAATTTAAGTCCAATATGTAGCTTACAAATATGCTTATTTATTTTTAATAAATCATCAAATATTAACAGCTAGATTTAGCTTTTTTTTAAATCTGTCTGAAGATCTCCTTTGATTAGCTTCTTTAATGACTATTAACTTCATCTGTGTAAACAAAAACACAGATAGAAGATCAGAAATCATGAAAATAGGACTGTCTTCTACTTGCAAGACTAGATACATCGTGACCATATCTGACGTGATTTCATACCATGAAAAAGAAAAAAATACTGTGAGAAAATTAAAAGGTCTTTTGTATTTATTCATACAATGCAATATGTTTCTTTTTCCTGATTTAGTTTCTACATAATTTAATTTGAATTCCTGTTCAAAGAATACAAGGGATAGAAAGTAACAAGAAAAAAATCTTCTAAATAAATTTTTAATAGCAAGAACTGAAAGTTCACTGGAGGGGCAAAATCATTATAAGTACACATTGAGACTATGAACCTTGTCCTTTGATATCAGCCCTGTTAGAAAAGAAATATCTATGACAATGAGAATAAATAATCTGAGGTAAAAGGACTCCAGGAAAATTTTGGAACAACTGTATCTACCCTGGCCTACAGTCATATATGAAATGTGAGATAAGATTAATTTTTTCTTCATTGCAGAGAGCTGGTGTCTCACCAGCTAAGCTGGCAACGATTGAGGGAAACTTGGTTTATACAGAATTAGGATGTTTTTTCACTGTGTCAAAAAGCTCAGGTATCTTTTCCTGTCCCATGTTTGGTTATAGCTGGCAATGGTTCTGATTTCAATGAAGCCGTTCTGGAGGACATGGTTGTTTTGAAGCAGGGGAGACAGGCAAATTTCATGAACATAGACCTTTCAGAGTTTTGCTTGTTATGTCACCTCCAGTAGTAGGGGTTTTTATTCACATTAATCTTTTTTTCCTTTGTGCTTCTGAATTGTCATATTCTATTTAATACTTGAATATTTACAAGTCCTAAATCACGAGTCTTAAACCCCATGTCCTACAGCTTTTCAACTCTTAGAAAGTTTTTAGGTAAACTTTCCACTGTTAATGACTACAGCTGTAATGCCATAATGCACATATTCTGTAAAGTGTGTGTTGGCGTGGTACCGCAAGAGATTTCAAGACACTCAAATGATATAAAATTAACATGACACATATTGAATGGATTGGAAAGAAGACAACTGACAAGTCTGAATATGAAAAGAAATTGCTGAGCAGGTGTGCTTCATAGGTCTCAAGGGGACTGTCTCTTCTGTAACATGTTTATGTTATACAAAACTGAAAATATCACTATTGCAAGTTCTTGGTACAGAGCTTGGGAAATGGTAAATAAAGAAAAGGCTTGATTGTGAATGCATGTGATCTCAGTAAGCTGGACAAAAGTAGACAGTAAATGTTTTATATCCTAGATATAGAAAGCAACTCTGTAAAGCCCATATTTGAGTATGACTTGTGCCCATCAAATATCATATTCCTTCCTTAAAGCTATTTTATATGTCCCTTGGTTAAGTTTCAGTTTTCCAATATCTCTTCCATACCAGGTTTTTCCATACAACTCTTTCACACTGAGGTATGACCTTTCAGTATATCCTTTCAGCAAGAATCCCCATTTCTTCTCAGCTGGCACAAGCAAAATGCCAGCTTACAGGCAAAGCATTTTAGCTATGCAATGTCACCAAGTTGCATAGCTGGATTTGAACAAAGATCCTACAAGACTGGCAATTTCTTTTCCTTCTAGCTGTTCCATGTTCCAAAAGGGACTTAAAAGTTTCAATGATCCAGCTATCTATCAAATATAGACTTTACTTGAAAAACAATCTTTGTAACAAAATTAATGTATTTCTCAATCCTGACACTCATGGTAAACTCAGGACTAATGTACCTAGTACTGCATGAATGTAAATAATTTCAGGTAATGTATAGATGTGAGAGATGATATCAGCTGCTAATAGTAGTTGAACAATTGTAGTCAAAATTATCTAAGTGAGGAAATGTTTTGTAGAAATTTTAGATGAAAAAAGATATTCAGGAGCAGGTATTTGTGTATGAAACAGTTCTAGACATGGATAGGAACATGGCCTTCCATAGTTTTTCACAAGGTACATTGCTGCCACTAGACAAAATACAGAATTGTTGCAAGGAGAGTGACTTAGCAATTTCTTCTGTTATATTACCCTTCATGCTGTGCTCCTACACTTCTAGTCTTTTCATAAGAAAGAAAATTTAAAAGTAGACTTGTTGTGAAGGCGTTTGAGTTTGTACTAGTATAAGTCTATGATCATCAGTGGAAATAGGGCAGCCAAAGCTTCTCATAGCTCCATTTTGAATTTTGGAATGGAGAGAAACGGAGTTAGACTTTTGGAGGCAGAAGCAAATGTCTTGACCTTTTCCAATCCTTAATAATTCCAAGTAGGCAGTTATAATACAGTTTCAGCATTTACACATAGGTTATTTGTCAAAATAGGACACATTTCCCCCAGAGAGAAGTATCTTTGTACAGTTATATATTTTATAGAGCAGTTCTGTATGCAAATCATCGCAAGACGCTTAGCCCAAAGGAAGAGGAACATTAGTACTATAGTTATATAGAGTCAGTTAAAAAATACCTAATTTCACAATAGTTCCAGAACAGAAAAAAATAAACATTGCCCCTAAAACAGTAATTCTCAGTAATTTGTCTATCAGTCTATGAGTGCAGGTACCTGGACTCAGTTCAAGTTAATTCAGTCATGGCTGTGGGAAAAATACCTATTTATTACTCTCTCCCTATTGCTTTTGTGTGAAATGTTTTTTTTCTCTCTTTCCACCTTATTAAAAGACTTTCATCTCCCAAAATCAATGAAGTTATCAGCTGGGAATGGTTTGGCTTAACTCAGGGATTCTTTATAGGTTTTGCACACAGTCTTTTGTATGTTACCTTCTTAAAATTAATTTCATTTGTTTTGATCAGATAATCTTTTTGCCTGGAATAATTTTTTTAACTGTTAGATGGATGGACAGATACACACGTACACCTGTATAAACAGCCCTCTAAATGATACACTAGACAATAAGCGACCTGTGCCAAAAAAAGTCTTATCTTCCCCTTTCTGCTCATTGAAATATCCTGTTTTTCCATCTTCCCAGCACTCTCACTGGCAAAATGGCAGCATGTACTATGACCAGGATGGAGGATGCATGCAGTTGGCTGGCCAATATATTTAGGTGGACTGGTGAGTTGATTGTTTAAAATCCACTCGTATTCCTTCATTGCAAAGACTCATTTGTATCTCCTACTGCTTGTAGCTGCTGAGTTCTATAAACATCATAGGACCTTTTTGTCTTTGAGACATCTTTTCCAACATCTGATTTGTTTGATATTGGTGAATAATTTCAAAATTATTTAAAGGATGGATCTGATAAATGCACTTACCTTGCTTTCTTAGAAAGATAAGATAAAAATAGTTAAACAAATACACCAAGAAGCACTCATTTTTTTCCCAAAGATACTATATTGTATGCTGGGTTGAGATATTGGTAATATGAAGAACAACTGAATTAACATGTTGAGTGTACAGTATAAGATAAACAGAAACAATTAAAAAAGCAGAGTCCAGAGGTTTTGTTGGGGAAAGAAAAGAAGAAAGAGGTATTTATAACATTTTGGCAAATGTTAGAGACAGGAAAGCAATTCATGCAAAAAGATAGCAATTAAAACAGTTACTAATGAAGATGTAATTAAATATTTAGAGAAGGTGGAGAAGATCTTGCGTTTGGACAATCTTAAAGTCAAAAAAACCCAGATGCCAAGGGGTGGTGATAGAATGAAAAAGAAGGGAGTTAGGCCACTAAGTCAGTGAGGAAAGATGAAGAATAACTAATGGAAGGAAGATAGATAATGGTTCAGAAAGAATAAAAAGAAAAGTGGATAATCTATGTAAAAGGCTACACTAAAGTGTTTGGAAGAGCCTGTATATTTCAGACATTTTTTTTTTTGTCTTTTTTGTTTTTTTTTTAATATTTTTAGATGTGTATGTTCTGTGCTTGAAACTCTTATGCATCAAGACATTTTGTTTTCCCAGAGCCTCAGGATGTCCTCTTTAATTCTGGTTAGTGATTATTAACACTGACACTATTGTCATGCTAATTGAAAAGTCAAATTTTAAGCCTGAGTACTTAAAAAACCTTTGGCACTTTTTAATGTAATTCTTCTCAAGCAATTTACTTGAGAATATCAACAGTGTTCAAATATTTTCATATTAAAGATTATTTGAGTAAAATCAGTTTCTATCTCATCTTCTGGTTTTAGATAGGTGAGCTTTGTTGTGACTGTTTACAGAAAGCTGTTCTCTAAATATGAAGTATACAAGTAAATATTAAAGAGAAACGGTAGCTTAAACATGAGGTAACTTAAGCAAGGGCAATGCTGGCTTTGACTCTGTACAGAGGCAAAAAAAGACTGATGTCTTCACTAGGATATGACAGTGACATGCTGTTAGGTATTAGTTAAATCACTGGGGGAAAAAACATGTGTGTATCTCATTAGCAACAAAAACTAAGCCATAGTGTCCTTACTCTACCCTCTTCTGGACCCTACCAATATTGGTTCTTCAGAACTCTGAATTATTGGAGGTACAGAGGAATTATTATGTGTTTATTCATAAAGCACGACCAAAATGCTTTACGGTATGGAAATAATTGGATTTTTGCAGCTCAGGGCTTGAACTGATAAACCCAAATCAACCTTAACTAGTGCCATGTAGGATGTCCATATACCAAGATCCTAGATCAGGAACATTGAGGATGGTTGGAGACATCTGAGTGTCTCATTTGCACTAGTATAGGCAATACATGTGCAACTGGTTTTATTACTAGATAATACTATCCACATTAACACAAAGAAAGAGGAAGAGACGGTAGACCTATGCTGCAAACCATATCTGCAAATGCAGTAGAGTAAATTACTTCCTTAAGGGTGGGACAAAGTGTGTCGAATAGTAATTCTTTTTATGATTCCTAAGTGTAGTACCCTGAATTCATTGAAACATTTACCTTACAACCTTACAATCTGTTACATTGTCAAACTCTTTGTCAAACAACAAGTATGTATCGTACACTAATGAAAATACATCTTTCCTAATTTATTACCTTTCATTGCTGCTATTCTCCCATAGCGTTTAAAATGCAATGTATCAGACAGGCTATATCTCTTTCATTCTTCTAAGTTCGAAAATGTAGAGTGCCTTTACCTTTTTATTTCTCATAAATGTTATTTATTTGCTTCTTTTTTCATTCTGTTGTTATCTGGATTTTACAGTGAATATAAAAGCCGGTATGGAGTACCATGAACACTACCAGACAGCTTGTGGCTTTTTTTGTTTCCAGAATGTATGGTTATTGCAAATTGGTATGTTCTAGGATCTGATTAATGAAAAGTGAATGCAAACTAAGGAAACCTCTTTTTTTTCGTCTTACTAAAACCTACAACATACGAGATTTGCATACAGAGATTTTGATGGAGTGGCTATTTGAGTCTTTTTCTTTATACCATTTCTGTATTCAAGTAAGACAAACAATTCAAATAAGAGTCTCTTTCTTTATACCATTTCTGTATTCAAATAAGACAAACCCCTGAAAGAAGAAATCATGTTTGAAGCAGAGAAGGGAGTATGGTTAATGAGAGAAAGGAGCAAGCACAAGGCAGCAGTGAGAAGAATAAGTGGATTTCTGTCAGAGGTTTTATGAGCACTGAGTTTCTGTGAGCAACCAGTGATTCTTATTGCAATGGAGCTGATATACTGTCAGTTGTCATTATTAATAAAAAGAGTTATAAATTACTTGGCTGAAGTACGGATTCTGTATTACTAAAGTCAATGGGAGCACATGTCAATTCCTTAACATAACATAATTCTGGATTCACAATGCAGAAAAGTTAATTTTTCTCCTGTTATTTTTGGAGCAGGACTGTGTGTACCCTATACATTATTTAAACATTTTACATCTTTAATTTGTCATAGGCTGGTGTAGAGGTAGGGTCAAAGAGGACACTTTCCTTACTCCTTCTGCTAGTGTTCTTCCAAGCACTGTGTAAAATAGTAAATTTCATAGTTTGTATTAGTTATGAGTCCAGTTAGGCTGCTATTACCACTATGACATTCAAATAATATTTAAAATTATGACATCAATATTATTTATAAGGTCAGGCATGTCACAGTTATATTTTTATTAAAATTAAAGACATCACTGCTGTAGGGTAATAAGGTTTTAGATTGTTTATTGTCATTTAAGGGCATATATGAATGTGGTCTATGGTACTTAAACTGGAAATACTATCTTCACATTAGGATTAGAAGAATTCTTTTTCTGATTACCATAGTTATTTCCAAATCTATCAATATATCACCATTAGTTGGCGATAGTTGGTTGTGTCTTGTAAGATATTTATTGCAACAGCTGTTTTGTATATTGGTTCCAAGAGCTGCACTTCAAAAGCATCTTTTACTCAAAGACCTCAAAGTTCTTCTGACATACAATTATGGTAAATAATTTTTAGAAGCTTAAAGTCACAGACTGTATTCATGACAAAGGTGGGAATCTTGGCTCCCATACCTTGGCTTTCAAGAGCTGCTCATTCTGCTACAATCTTATTTAGATACCAATTTCACTCCTGTAGGAGCTTCATGCAATTACACTGTTTCATCCTGTTATGAAAGGTGTCTGATGTAAGAACAGTTCATTGCACCACATACAAATCAATTTTGAAGTTCTGGCAGTAGTTTTGGACTGCCCAAATTAACATGGTAACCAAGTGAGCTTATATTAATGAGTTGACATAGTAAGGCACAATATGTGCATGTTTTTACTAGGAGAAGACTAGATACAGACTAAAATCTGACTTACCTTGAGAGTATAATTGTATTTTAAAATCTATTATGATTGGGAAAACACATTTGAGTAGAGAATTACAATATAGGGAACAGCTATTTTTAAGTGAGTTTTTTTATTTTTTACTCTTCACGGGTAAAGCTGTAAGCACTTCTGTCATGAGGAACAAATAGTTAGCCCTTTTTCACCTTTTTCTTAGCAGATCTGTAACTCTTATGGTTCCTGGTCTTATTTGCTTATACTAATGATGTATGTACAAAGAATATTAAAATTCTTACTAATCCCAGTGTTGTAAAACAGATGTATAATCTATTTCTTCAGTTTTATCAACAAAATTGACCCAAGGTGCGTATGTACCAACACTTAAAACAAGAAGATTGTATGGCTGTAAATATACAAATTTGCCACTTTTTACTAGAAAACAATCCAGCTTGATTCCATGGACCCAATTTAGGATTTCAAGGCTAATAGTAAGAAATGCACTTGTAAGTTAATTTCAAAGGGTGTAAAAGCAACTGGAAGCAAAATTCAGTGCCTTCTCAGAGGAGAGCTGGGATTTAAAGGCTCCTGCTTCCTCGTAGAATAGGATCATTGATAAATGTAGGGTTGGCTCTCTTTATTGCACTTCAAGTATGAGGTCGTGATGACACTTCAGTCACCCAGAGCACGGAGAAATTTTCCATTATCTTTAATATCCAGCTGTGAAGCAGTTGCTGGTTTTGAGGCTAAGGCAGATAGGTCACTAAGGAAACAGGATCTGCAAACAGAAATACTCCTGAAAATTGCAGGCTAGGTTTCACTAATGCTGTCACATAGGCTATGCAATAAATTGAACCCACATTTGTTTGTTTATTTGCTTTTCTTTTTAACTTTTGCTACGTATTTTCCAATTTCAATTTAATTAGCGGGCCGACATGGAAGTAGTTTAATCTTAATAGCTTGGTTTTGTTTCCATCACAGGAGTATGCTGCTTTTCAGTGTGGTTGCTGATTTACAAGCACTAAGCAAGAAGTTGTTATACTACTAATAGTTCTCAAATGAAAAAAAAGCCTAAAAACATACCAAATCACTTTTCAACAATGGGTTGCATTTCTACATCTTCTAATTTAATGTTTGAACAAAGTTGCAATCAGAAAATGGAATTACTATCCTGAACTGAGAAAGACAAAACCAATACTTGTAACAGTTATTGCCAACCATGTAGTGCTTATAGATTTAAATATAGAAACAGATTATTCTGTGGTATTTATCAGTGTCAGAGCCAAAAGACTTCCACAAGCAGGAAAACAGTGGGTCACTGACAAGAAAACCACAGATATCTGATGTTTTGTAATTGTTGATGTGGTTGAACAAGTAATTTAATCATAAAATACAGAAATAAAAAATAAGTACAAATAAAAAGCTCCATCTAATATTTCTGTGCTTGGTTCACTAATGGAGCTTTAACTTATAAACACATTGAATCCATCCACTGAGGTATACAACTGTTGTTCAAACTTCCTATATAGCTTTATGAAATAGTAACAGGAAACGTATTTCCCAAGTAGAGAAGAGACTCAGTCTGAAACTTCTGTAAATCCAAATGCCTTTTGCTAAAAGGGGGCTTGCTTGATTTTTAAAAACATAAGGTTAAAAAGCAGCTATTACATCCTGCATTGTGTAAAAATGCAAATACAATGTGCTGAATACAGTAGGTAAAATCCTGGCACAGCTTTCACTGACTTCATCGGTTTTGATGTTGAGAATTTTGTTAGTGGCTCTAATCAGATGATTCACATTATTGCTCTCTGTAGCAATAACCCAGAGTGCAGGAGATAACCAAATCTGGCATAGATGCAAGCTATATTTACTGTTGGTATGTCTCTGCTTTTAGCACTTTGCTGTAATGTCTTGATCATTGGGTCATAATGATCTGAATTTAAAAAATCCCTGTAAACAGCCTTGTGCACAGCTTTCAATACAATTTAAGTGACAGTGCCATACTCTTGGGGTTTGGCACGGAGAGAAGAAAACTTACTGTAAACAATTATGAGATTCACAGATTAAAGGATGGTTAAACTGCTTCTCTCTCCAGAACTATTTTCCTGCAAATAGAACTATAGCCTCTCAGCATTAGAAATTCTAGGAAAGGTGCCTACAGAGAGATGTAGACTCTCTGTTAGCCTCCATCAGCAGCCAGGTAGCGCTGCCCACCTTAGCTCCCTTTGGGAGCTCCTTGCTGCTTCTGTTCAGTGTGAAGCAGTCAATTAGAAGCAGGTGAAAAGGCAAATTTTCCAGCAGACAGGTATCACAAGACTGCCTAACTAGGAGTTAGGTCTTCAGAGGAGAAGAAAATTCCTCCTTGAGTCTGAGAACATTGTCCTTTTATCATGCTCGAGTTTATAACCTGCAAAGCTCTCTTAGGACTGAACATGTGGTACCACATTATTTAATACCACTACATCACCAAATGAACCTATATATCGTTCTCACTCACAAAAGATTCATGCTTTCAACTACTGTCCAGCCTATTCAGTGAAATATCTGCTCAGAGATTCCCTGCTCTGTAATTAGAGAAATTATCTAAGATGGAAAAAAAGAGATGTAGAAAAAAGAAAATAGTATTCAGAAAATGAGTGGTTTTGGTAAGAGAAGTCAATAAATGATTACTTTCTGGAGTTTTTCAGCAAAACACATGAACAACTACTGAATGCAAATACATTACAAATTGTATCAGTGGTGTAAGTACCAATAGAGTTAAAAATAAATTCCACAAGAAAGACAAAATAAGAAAGCTTCATTTAAAACAAAAATGTCTTATCTACTATTGATAGACATCTAAGCTGCAAAATACGATCATGGTCAAAAACCTTCTGACATCTTACAGGTAGAGTATTCTTTTAGGAGAATAGCTAATCATCTCTGTTCTTTTATCTTAGTTCTGCAGTGGTGCCCCAGAGCCATCTTAAAAGTTTACAGACTACTACTGAACTTTCCGATTGCATGATCAGTTTGAAATCCATCTTACGTTACCTTTGATATTTCTTTCTGTAGTGTTTGTACAAAGCAATGAAGCAAGAGATGCATGTTTTGTTTTCTAGTATTTCTTTCAGCATTATTCAGCTAAGCAGTGCACAGTGCAGTTAGCTTGATATTATACCCTTAATAATAATAAAACCACTAAAATCTCTCTCAGGCAGAAAAGATTCTTTAAATTATTTAAATAAATAGAGATGATCCATTTTCAAGTGAAGCCACTGAAGTAGATAGACAAATTCAAATCGAAATTTAAAAAACATAATAATCCTATTGTATTTTTGTTGATTATAATGTTCTATTAAGGATTTATGTTAAAGTATGACATTTACATTAAATGGACTGATTTTGTCATTATTGATTAAAAAAATGAAGAAAATGTTTCACTGATATTGGGTAGAACTCTGTATGCAAGACAATAAAGGCCAACATTAAATATAATCTGGGGCATTGACCAGTGCATAAATATATACAGCTTCTTTTTTCTATGGGAATCAGTAAAGTGACCTCTGTTATTTGATATTTCTTAGACAGAGTTAATGTTTTAGCCATATGAAAAAAAAATCCTAAGAATACCAAGAAATAGTAAAACAGTAAAATACTCAAGTTAAATGAGAAAATTAATATATTCCTGGATGAGTCTTTGAAATGGGAGTTAAGAATAGTGTAACATTTGACATTAAAATTGCATGATGAATTAGGTTAATTAACTGGAAAAGTTAGTAATCTCCAGAGCCCTATATCTTTGGGAAAGGGAGACGACAAAGAATATCTAAAAAAAGTAGAATTCTTTATTCATGCAGATGTCTCAATGGAGCCAATAGGGAGAGTTCTGTGCTTGGTTTTCCAACGCTACCCTTTATTATTATTATTATTATTATTAT
The DNA here is from genome assembly GCF_900496995.4 of Aquila chrysaetos chrysaetos. NCBI lineage: Eukaryota > Metazoa > Chordata > Aves > Accipitriformes > Accipitridae > Aquila > Aquila chrysaetos. Next base: position 4,107,393 of record NC_044024.1, on the reverse strand, counting down.
TATTATTATTATTATTATTATTATTATTATTGATGATGATGATGATGATGTAGGAAAAACCTCTCAACTCCTTTTTCATTCAGATTTTAATTCAAAGCACTTTTAACATGCAGTTAGATTATGCATAGGAACAGTTTTGCAGTCTGTTCTTCCCAGGAATATGTAGGCAATTTGGGCTTGAACCCTACCAATACCTTTGAGTATTGCTGTTTAACGTGTGCTGATATTTTTAGCAGGTTGTTTTGTCATAAGAAATGAAATGTCTTGTACATCTATTTTGATGAATAATTTTGTTTTCAAATGCCATAGGAATCTAAAATATTCCATAAAATTTTGTGAAACAAACATATAACCTTCTCTTTTCAGTTCTCTAGTAGAATGGAGAATTAGAATCATAACTTTTTCCAACCTGGAAGATTCTTAACAAAAAATTACTGCTGAGCTCTCAGAGTGTGGTTATTTGAAATGGAAACATTAGTTTTAGTCCTAAAAAAAAATCAATAAAATAACCATCCACACTCACTTCAGTTTTCAATGCAACCTTAGTAAGGATCATAAGAAAGGCATTTAACTTCAAATGAAGAAAGAATTTGGGCAGTGATGATGATGTGGAGTAATGTATATGAACACTTAGCCTGGCAAAATAATCTTAGCAGTATTTGAAGGGAGCAGCTTTTCTGTTTCATACTGCACTGGATCAGCCTTATATTTCTGGTCCTTTGCCTGCAGCAGCTGAAAGGCCAAGCCACACTTGCACGGCATTTTGGCAGGAATGAAATAAATTGGACTTGCTAGCTGTCACATAGCCTACCATAGTCAGCCCATCCCTCTACAATGAGATTTATAAAACAAATCTGAATACGTTGGCTGTTCTTGATCCACACTGAGTTTACTGCACAAGTGTGCTGTCTCTTGTTGACAAGATGAGTGAAGGATGTCTGGGAGGCACCTGCACTGGTGAAAATGGCACGTGTACCAGGAAGAGATGCTCCACCATCTCCATTTGGTGATGGCGTAGATGATACCACTGTCACATCAGCCAGCAGGCCTTGGTCACATCACGGCAGAGAGGCTTTTGTGCCATGTAGTCCATGTACTCTCTTAGACTCCTCATCATCCTCCATGATGGAACAAGCATACTGTGAATTTGCAGATTCTCCTTTGTGATGGGTTCTCCTTGGCCGGCTGCCAGATGCCCACCCAACTGCTCTCACACTCCCCGACCTCAACAGCACAGAGGGAGAAAAGACCATGAAAATCTCATAGGTCAAGATAAAGACGATGAGATCACTTACCAGTGACTGTTCACGGGCAAAAAAAGCCCCCTCCATGGGTGCTTCTGCGGTCTCTCCACAGGCTGCAGGGGAATCTCCGCTCTGGGCCTGGAGCACCTCCTTGTCCCTTGGCTTTGCTGTTCCCAGGGCCATTTCTCGCACTTTTTCCCTCACACCTCGCTGCCAGGCAACATTTTGTCCTTCCTCAAATACATTTTTCCAGAGGCACCACCGGCTTCAGCGACGGAGCTGCGGCCTGCGTGCGGAGGAGCTCTTGCGGAGCTGCCCGGGACCGGCTGGAACCGGCTGGAACCGGCACGGGGCAGCCCCGGCCTCTCCTCAGAGAAGCCTGTGGGGGGCTGAGGGGGCCTGCAGCACCCCACCCTACCAAAACCAGACCCCTAGACCCAATACCACCTTCCACGTCGGCATCGGACCTCGCGCGTGTTCCTGACAGCGCCAGCACCTGCTGCCTGCGGTTTTGCTGGAGGTGTTGGAGGGTGAGTGAGGCTTTCTGGAGTGCCTGTCACCGAGACGTGTGCCTGTCTCTTCAGCCGTCGGCGGCTTCACATCTGACAGGCTGCAAACCGAGCCTCCAAAAAAAAGGCCGAGAGCCTTGATATACTAAGAAACTCGGCCCTCAGCTCCCCGCCTGCCGTGGTGCCCACGCACGCAGCGGACATTCCTCCTGACAGAGCCGCAGGACCCGTCTCCGTGTGACACCGCCAAGGCACAGCGTGAGCAGCTGCCAGAGCGGCTGGGGCCCGCAAGGCTCCCCGCAGCGGGACAGGGGCTCTGCTGGCCCCGGCGTCCCTCAGAAATGCTGGGAGTGGCGTGGGGGAGGTTCTCTCAGGGCCTGGGGGAAACCACTGAAGCTGCGGTTTGGGAGGCATGGCTTACAGGGTTATCTGTCAGTCAGGCGGGCTCACGGGGCCGGACAGCGAGCCGGCCTCATTAACAGCCACAGCTTCACTGCCAGGGCAGGGTTGGCTCCCTCCCAGAATCAAACCCGAGTACAAATCCACACAGTATGTGCAATGAGGGATTTGGGCTCACGTACGACTTCAAAACTGAGCTAACATGACAGTGTGGATCGTGGGGCTGCTGGATCCTGTTTCGAGATGGCCAGAGAGCCTTTGGCCTGTTTCATTAAATGTAAATTGACTCAAATGCACTCTGAGCAAAGCAGTCCCATTCTTGGCAGGCCGCGGTTTGTCTCAGCTGTTATTGAATCCCTGACCCTCAGCTAGAATAATTATCATCTCAGGATGATTTTTAACGAAAGGAAGGATATAGGTACTATTACAGGAAGTGTAATATATCAAGGGCCCTGTCCTGCTGAAACTGCGGAAGAAATTAGGACCAGATACTTTCCTGTGCTAATAAATACTCTAATTAAATAGGCTTTCTAGCTGGGAATTTCAGAGTGGAAACTTTAAATTTATTTTGGTTTTATGTATTCTATGTGAAAAAAGAACCACTAGTATGTATTGCAGTAGTAACATATTTCTACTTGCAAAGAGTTTTTTAAAAAATCATTGAGGTTTTATAGTGACATGAGTAATACCATTATAAAGTTCTTTGTGAAAACTAAGTACTTTTGAAAGAACAGAAGAGAGAACGTAAGCACATATTAATATTGATGTTTTACTCAAATCTATTTTTGTTAGCAAGTCATAAGAAATGAATTGCTGTGAAACATTTGAAGTAACAAACACTAGTGAACAAGTAGGTTATTAATTGTATTTATTGGGGTGGAGAGATATTATGGGCAATAAAGAACAAAGGTTTTCATCCATAAAGAATGCATTGAGCTGCCTCCAAAGTGATTTAGTTAATTGATCTAAAAGAAGGTTGATTCATGATTAGCAAAAGGACAAATAAATCTCAATTTAAAGCTCTCGGAATGCATTGGCTCAATAAACTGCATCAAGAAACACAACTAAAACAGCTGTTAAGAAAGTTTGAGACCTTTCCTACTTGATGAAAGCACAGTAATATTGAAATGTTTCTACTTTCCTTTTTTTTAATTTGAAACTGATTTTTTTTTTTTTACATGAACCTTTGATTCTACCTACACAAAATATTTACCTGTTGTCTTTGTGTAGTGAAAATAATCTTTATTTTTACTTTACCTTACAGGCGTGGGTTTAGCAGACTGCCCAGTAAGTCCAGAGGGGCAGATTTGCCACTGTCTGAGCCCACGAAGGCCACGCAAGGGAGAGTCTGTCTGTGAAATGGCAGGTGAAGCACCATCAGATGTCTGATCAGCTCCTTCAGGCCTAGATCAGACTGAAGTGCTTACGCAGTGGACCAAAGTCTCAGTATGGCATGCCAGATTTGGGGAAAGGTCCTTTGCAGATTTTCTAACTGCAAAAAATATCATATCATGGAACTGTAACAAGATGTAAATGATCTACCAGTAGGTCCTTGCTGGAGTGGCTGAGGCTTGTTTCTGTCTCCTTCCCTGCCCCTTCAGCCATTCTCTGTGTCCTTACTAAACAATGAGAGTGAAGGTTCCCATTATCCTACCTTTGTTACTCTGGTCTCCTTTTCTTTGGTGACTACTTACAAAACCAGGGAAATGAAATGCGTAACATGGAATCTTATTCACAGCAGCTGTTGAAACAGAATTACTCACTCAGGAATGGAACCAAAGAGAAAGTGGCCCCAAAGCACTGTAAACTGTAGGATACTTTTCACTGGGGCCTCTAGAAAAACAACAACAGCAGGCAAGAGATAGACATTGAAAAAGTAGCAGACAGAGACATGTCCTTAAATGCATTTTTCAGTGTCTTTAATGAGGATCTGTACAGCTAGAGAATAGTGCATCTCCTTTAATTTCCCCTGAGGCTAACACTCCTTTTCTTCTGCTGCCGCTGCTGTTTCTATTTATCTAATTTTGCATTTGCAGAGTGATGCGCTTGTGACATCAAGAAGAACATGGTTTCCTTTTGGATACTTTAAAAACACATTTTTAAGATTCCACACGAAATTTGAACTGCTTAAGTTATACAAATCCATAGTCAGTCTCTATTCTGATATGCAGAAACCTGTTTTCTTTCATGTAAACCACATATAAACACTTTGAGAAAGGAACAGAAAAACAACAGAGAGGGAAACTTAAAGTAAAAATATTTTTATTTATACACAGAAATGATTATTTATGTTCTGAGGGTCTTGTTGCCAGAGAATAGGAATGAAGATGAAATCTCCTAGGACTTAGCTTGTCCAGTGCCTGATAGTAGAGAAATTGCCCTATCTTTTTTCAGAATTACAAAAATGTCGTGAATTTATTACTCATATAGATGCTGTAAGGTTTCAGTGATGATAGGTTATAAAAAGCATTGAGCTCTTCCACATAATGAAGATATAATTCTTGTAATACAGAATTCTTGTAATAAATTGACTTTTACAATACAGGCACATTTATGTGGTGTCTTTTATAATATAGAGAAGTAAAACGTATTATGTAACTATTATTTGTTTTGAAATGTGGATGAGATTTTGACTGCTTTTGAGGGAAGTAAATAATCATTCTACTAGTTGGTAACAGCTTTTACCTACCATATCTAATGACCTGCCATATCATCTCCAGATTTGTAAGTCCCATCTCATAGAACCATGTGCTTCTAAGTATGATATTTACATGCCAATAAATCTTTTTACATTTAGCATTGAAATAAAGGTTTCCTGACAACAGAATTCTAGGAAATGTTTTCAGGACCTCATACATATTGTCACATATTGCATGTTTGGGTTTTTGTGTGCAGGAGATGGTGCTCAATGATTTAATGTACAGGATGTTTATATATAGTATTGTTCTGAAGACATATTTATTGCTGTTTCTAAATGCTGGTTGTGACTAAGACTATGGTTTAAATTTCAGACCAAGAACATGAGGAGTGACAAAGTTTGGGAGTCTGAGGCTGCTGTTTCCTGGAATAGGGTAGCTTGTGATCACCGTGTGTCTCAAGTGTCCAGCGCTGTCACAGAGCAGTGACAAAATAAAGGTGGGTATATTTCACTCAAGTCCTTTCTATTTTATTGCACTGCAGTGTAATTAGCAGGTCTGTTGTTGGAAGTGTGTCTTTTTTAGTATCTACTGTTCTTGTGAAGACGTGAAAAGGCTTTATGAGTAACAATATCTTAAGCTTATCTGTTCCTCAATAAAAAGGTGGTTATGTCCTATTTACATGCTGTTAAACAGCAAATTAATGCACAGTTCTGAAATTTTAAATACATAGCAGTTTCAAGATTAAAGCTGATTACTTGGCCTTCACTTTGTGTTGTCACCAACCAGAAATCTATACATTCATTCATGATATGCACTTGCCAGTACCAACACTAAGTACATTATCAGAATTCCCTTATTAGATACTTTGTTACATTTACAATGCCTGCATTATGAGAGTCAAAAAATGCTATTAAACTTCCAATTATCTTGACTATTCAAAAGCTGGTCTGAGTTAAGGATGAATGCATACTGGAATGATGTGCCAAGACAATAGAAATATGCTGAATTATATGGCATACCCTAAAGCAAGCTACCTGCATGAACCCTTGTGTGGGATTTAGTAAGTATTGTTTGCTGAATTCTACACTCTTTTGTATCTTTTAAATTAATTTTTGTCAATTAAGATTGTTAAATTCATTAATGCATTAAACCTTAATCTATGTAAATCTGTTGAAGATTCTTGATCTCCAAATTCTTAAATTACTTGCACTCCAAACAGAAATGGTATGGCATATACTATACTATAGAGAGAGACTGTATTAGTAGATTTAGAGTGTATATCATACATATGTTTGGTTTAATTGCATTCGTTAAGAGATGTGCCCCTTGCACAAATTCAGCAGTTTCACCAGGATGTGTTGGACTCATCATATTGTGGTGATTGTCTTTTCTCCTGAAGAGAAACAGTGCCACCTACAGGCTCAATTCTTAATTTTTGAAAAGAGCAAACTATTATTTCAGTCTAAAAAGTTACAGGAAGATGCTGAGTTTGAAAATAATCCGGTATTTACATTTTTCATAAATTGTATATAAAATAGCCCTTGTAATAACTGATGACACTGATAACATCTTTTTTAAATAAAAATATACCATTTTTGACAGTATAAATGCTTAGTTCATTAAGTCTAATGATAGAGGAAAGCAATCAATATTTAATACTGGTTAATTTTCATTTGAAATTACATGAAAGTAAAGGATGTACAGCTGTAATTACTTCACGGGAAAACTGAAAAGAACTATGTCACTTTCTTGATTTTATTTCAAAAGAGCTTTATTGAAAGAGCTACCAAAAGGAAGGTAATAGCATTTTACACTCCTTTATCCTATACCCAAGGGATAACTTTTCCTGTTCACCAGTAATTCTGATAATGTTAACAAGCTCTATGGAAGACTATCATATAACTTGCTGTTCTGTTACAACAATAACCTTTAGTTACTATTGGAAACGTGTTGTAGGTTGACAAGTATTCAATTAAAATGTATTAACAGAATGGAAAAAAGATATACTTGCTTTACTAATTATATATAGCTGGGAACTATGTTACGTGCGACAGTATATTAGGTATCAAAGTATCTAAGGTATTAATGCACTCTGGGGGCAGGGAGGTAACTCCCAGTCAAGTCAGCTGAAAATCAGGACTCAGGCATTTCCATTCCCTTTGCAACTTGCGTGTTTTAATCAAGCTAATGCAACGACTACTTAAGATACATCTAGAAAGCACAGCAGGTAGCCTTCCTGGTGAATTATTCAGTCCTGTGCCTCCCTCTGCGCCTCCAGTCCAATGCACCTTTCAGAGCTCTTACCTGGGCTTATGTCTGAGAGGATGGTGCCTCTCTAATTCCTGTCCCAACATGGAGTCCAGTCTTCTGACTAGCATGCTATATTCAAGGAAAAGAGTTTTGATCTCTCTAAACTGTATGCCAAGGATTGGAAAAGAATAAGTTTCTTTAGTTATTTTTAATGATTAAAGAGGCAATTTTAAGAGAATTAGCACATACTAAACAATTAAGACATTACATTTGGGAATGAACATTTAGATGATAATTTTGTGTTGAGACTTATCTACATGGTGGTATAAATAATGCATAAGAACTATACTTGATACAAGCGAGACTGCTCAAGTGTGTAAAATTAAGTGTTCACAGTATGTGTACCAAAAAGAGATGAGAATATGATTTCATAAGTAAACTTTACCAAATGAATTCTGGAAAAGTTTGAAGATGACTTACTGGGTTAGATGTGAATTTCATCAAATAATTGATTTATTACATAAAATACTGCATAAAATTTAATTTTGCCTTTTGGAAGTGTTTTAAAGCCAGTAACTAAAACTGAAGAAATGTTGCTCACAGTAGAACGTGAGAGGGGGATTATTTTAAATACTGGAAGGACCAGAGGAAACACGGCTCAGACAAGGACATAGAAAAGGATTATTTTAAATACTGGAAGGACCAGAGGAAACACGGCTCAGACAAGGACATAGAAAAGGATTCCAACAGGAAATATATCATTCTTATTCTCATTATAATGCTATAGGCTGCTATAGTACCATACCATAAAGATGAAAAGTGCAATCACAGTAACCGTTTATGCATTAAAGCACGTATGTGCTGTGGGCAGAGGCATGGACTTTTCCCTTTCAACTGCCAAACAGATTCTTTTACGGCCATCTAACTTCTACCTTCCTACCCTGCATTGTTCTAGTCCTGTTGATCTGCACCTGGAAGCCCCCATGTGAATTGACTATAGGTGATACTAGCAGTACACACTGTTTGGGTCATCAGAATAAGAAAGCAAATGCATGGATCACTTAAGACAACTGCAGACAGTGGTCTCTATAGGGACTCTCTTACTAAATGTAGTAGAGTCAGAGGAGAGCACAGTCAGAAAGCAAACTTCATGGCAACTAAGTATTGGACTAGCTACTCATCTGGGTGGTGAAACAGGAATGGAAAAAAACAAAAACCCTGCTCCTGACAAAGCCATGCATTAGAATGAATAGAGCAGCTGATGTTTGTGTAAACTTGAAAAACTGGTGACAGACAAAGACTTCCCCTAGGGTTTCCTCTTGCTACTCTGTTGAGTTCTATGGTTTCTCTCCAGAGTGCAATTCATGACCTCCTCTCATACCTATCTATTATAAATATATACACTCCTAGAGGAACTGAATTGCTCAAAGCCAGAATTAGCTTTCTGTGAGGTTCTGATAGTAAAAGACAGGAAGGTCATCACCTCAGTCCCCCTCACCAAAATGAAAAAGTGAAAAAAAGCCCAAACAACCCAACCACTCTTATTACCTAGAGTTAAAAACTTGTTCCACATGGCAGTGGCTTGAATTTTCTATGTTGATTACGGCTACATACTAAATCCATGTTTGAAATGTTTATACACTATATTCTGGTTTTCTAGTAATGCCTGATCTCCACAGTAGGAAATGCATGACCTACAAGGCAGTAGGTCAAGAGGGAATGATGAAGGGCTTAATTACTTCCCCCAGTTAACATCAAGCTACCAATTAGAAGCAGCTGCTGTGAAAACCTAATGCCCAGAGGGCAGCAAGGGTAGAAGTTACTTTGGAGGATTTGGGTTTGCCATAGGAGAAATGGATGAGGAAAGACTGCTGATAGTGAGGTGAGCATTACAATGTCTGGCTGTCAGAGAATAACTTTGTTAATTTAAGATAGGGATGTTATAAGTGTCTGATAATATTAAGAAGTCACTGTGAGGTAGTAATTGCCTGATGATTTATAGCGTTTGCACTGAAGTGACTTCCAATATTTTTCCCGTATTATCAATTTTTATGATCCCTATTTCTTAAATTTCCCTACGCTTATATTAGGATAGGAATGAGAATGGGGAAAGGTATGATGAAATAACTAGCTCTCTGTAAAGATCAAACCTTCATTTATGTTGCAATGAATCATTTGAGTAACCACATATCTGATTAAAAAAATTAAAAGGGTCTGGTTGAAAAAGAAATAGCGTAGTATCTGAACGCTGATCTCTGCTCTTCTGTAAGGGAACTGAAATCCTGTGTATCTGGTGACTTATGTCTTTGTCTTGCGATAGCTGTAACTAAGGTGAGGCTGTCTGCAGCCCCACCAATGCTGTGTCAATGACACTAAGTTCTGTGAGATGGTTCTACCCCAATCATGCAATATATTGCATGTACTTTATTTGGTTTAAAATATCAAATATCTTAAAGTCACCTGAGCATTAAAGCAAGGGAGGTGTGTTTAATGTGATTGTCCAGCTGGCAACTGTATCAAATTTATTTTTGTCTTCTCAAATTCACATAGAGATCTGAGGTGCTGTACTCTATCAGAAATGGCTATTAATAAACATTAGCTAGTTTGATGATTATGAATAGTGTCACCAAGCAATTAAAATTTAATTGAGCATTAAATAAAGTCCACTTACTGTAAAGTATCACCATCTGAGTTTGAAAAACAACCTTAACAATAATTTTTTCACAAAGCATTAATTGGCTTGTGGTTTCTGGTTTAAAAGCACAAGAGAAGGCATCTTCTGTGGAAGCTTAGAGAGTTTATTGGCAGCTAAGACCAGTTTATTAAAGAGGATGAGGTTAGTTTAGACACTTTGAGACCCATTTTTTGTTTTCCACCTTAGATGTAGTTTTAGGATTTATCCCATTTTGAATGCCTTACAGTTCAAAACTGACATGCTCAACTCCTTGTTTCAGCTGTCCTCCAAAAAATAACTGGATCCCAAATTTTTCATGGAAGTTATTTAATACACAAATTTGGTTTCTAAGCTGGAGTGGAGGCACATGGGGTTTGACTGGTACAAAGTACGCTGCACCACAGCAAATATAAAGCATTCCTGTCTCTGGCAAGCTAGTTACCAGACGATGTCAGTTGGCTTCACCTTGCATGAAGCATAGAAGCAGTCAGCTGCACCATGATACCACTGGGATCTTCTCTTTCTTCTCTCCGCCTTCCATTTTTATAAAAGACGAGTAAAACACCCAGTGGTTAGGCAATTACTTGAGGTGAGTGTTAGCACATATAGAAAGGAGGGGGAAAGACTCTTTGATCTTGAAAACTTGAGGGTTTGAAATGAAAGCTGTAAGGTAAACTTAAGCATAAAAACTGTGCTATATAGGATATCTGATAACCAAGCTTTCAAGGAGCATTTCTTTTGTAAAGCATCTCTTGGAATATACCATCGGATTGGCTTCCTAGGAAGCCACTAACGGGTCTTTTCTCCTCTGATTACCCTGTTTCCAATATATTACCTTCTGCACAATAAATGTTTACTGAGTTGACTAGTAGGATAGCAAAACTTAAATTGTCATAGTATTGATTAAACCATCCTCATTTTCTCCACTGTTCAAGGAAATAGCATGCTCTTACTGCTACTGACTTTATTCTGCATGCAGATAATACTCCAAAGCAAGGTTTGGATTGCACATCAATTGACTTTTCTGTTGTAATAGATGTTACTGCATGTATAGAGAGCTTTACAAATAGCAGTCCTTTCCTGTAGCATGTTTCAGACGAGAGACTGCTGTACTCTTGCAGACATGTATTGACTGCATTGGGTCTCAGAATCAGTAACTTCTTGTGTTGCTTGTTGAAGGAACACAATAATAGGTTCTGGCCCATTCCTCTCAGTTACTGTTTTTAGGTGTAATAAGTGAATATTTCAAATTTTCACTAGAAACTTGTGTTATTACTGGTTTGATTCCTCTGTAGTAGAAAAACCTCAAGTAAATTGGATGCATTCCTTTGATTGCAGCAATATTCTTATCTGGTGATGCTGGGTGGAGCATCTTGCACCAGTATGGGCTATTTGAGGTATCGGAGGTGATTATTGTGCAGCTGCCAAGCCATTCTGTTCACTTTTTAATTACTTTTCTGAACAGAAATAACACTTTTTCCCAGAGTATGTTTAATATTTGTTTTATGATGGCTGAATAAACTGGGTATTCTCCCTGCTTATAAAGGTTATTAACATTGATATGTATTACTGTCCTAATTGCATTCTTTCATCTCTTAAATATTTAGTTTTTCTGAAACTCATTGGAGAGAAGGTCCCCATTCCATTGAATCAGGTGTCATTATTTTTACTGTGGGAACATTGTAGGCCGGGGTAGAGTCCTCAGGGTAAGGGAATGATAATGTACCTGGGTTGCCAGAGCCCTAGGAAATCTGCAGCTGCTGCTACTGAGGGTGAGATCATGATGTGTGGGTGTGATGGGACCTTTAAGAGGACCTGGCAGACCCTTTTTTAAAATGAGCTCCCAAAGAGATCAGAAAGGCTTTTAAATTCAAGCAAGCAAGCAAGAAATAAAAGCTTTCATTTTAGAGTATGAACTAGCATAATTAGTTTTTAGGGTCAACTAGATTTCAATAGGTAAGACAAAATACAAGTAAAAAGGTTTTGAACCCTGATTTATCCCAGTCCTTGAGCTGAGGGCAAGGGTCTTTTCAAGTTCGCTCAGTTCAGTGGCTTTCTGGCTTGTGCTGCACAACCCCCTCTGAGCCGAAGGAAGAGGCCTTTTTTCCTCTTATCTTTTGAGGCTCCCTCCTTTCAACAGTCTTTTGCCTCAAGCTGTATGCAACCCCAACTTCTTACTCTGATTTTCCTCTCCTAGAACGAGCATACACACTGGACAAAAGGCATCAGACGTGCTGTCCACCACACTGAGGTGTGTTACAACAGATGATGGGTAAGCACACCATCTGTCCTTTCCCCTCTTCTGTCTCCCACTCATAAATTCAACATAAGCCTCATGCTCTTCCTTAACTTTTCTATAGCATCACAAACTTCTCTATTTTGGGGATAATTAAATTTGCCAAAAGTGTTGACAGGCTGCAACAGGTTTCTGTGCTCTTAGTTTGACCTTTGCAACTGTCTGCATTAAATTTCTTTTGCAAAAGTTCCTGTGTAGACAAAACCACACATTCTCCTTCGAAAATCTGTAGATATTTTACTTTTGTCTTTATTGTTCCCAGTTAGCCAGATATTACAAATGTAGTTGTTCATAAATTTTAGAATTTAATTGATTCTATTTTTTTTTCTTTAATATTTGTCAATAAATGTAACCATTGAGTTGTATTGTATTGTTCATTCTCTCAGTTTACTCCCAATAGAGATAACTTATGGTATCACTGATTTCTAAGGGTGAAACTATGGTCCAGATAAAGATAATGGCAATTATGGTGTTTGCTCAAGTATGGCTGAGATTTCGTCTTAATTGTGGCACTGTGGAAGTGCTATTCTGTCATTCTGTAACTGGTGGCAAGTTAAGAGCTTTTTCGTAGAGAGGATTTAAAACAGTTTCTAACCAATATTTCCAGTTCAAAGAAGAATTCCATGATAATTAATTGAAGGTTACAAAGATAATTTAAATTAATACCAGCTTATTATCAGAAGCACGTGCAGCTTCATTTTGGATAGCTTTTTCAGAATAATGACTGGAAGCATGGGTGATGGGAATGCATTGGGGCTGTAAAGCTTCCTTACCTTAGGAAATGAGTATGTTCTCTGATTTTGTCATATAACGCTATGGCGTAAAGATAAGGTCCGTTATAAATATACACATCACCATACTGCTGCTACTTCCAAGTGCTAAGATACTGAAGAGAATATGACATTGGAAATACAAAATAAAACACCCTTTATTTAATTCTACTTCTACTTTTTTACTACCGTTGGTTAAAACAGAGGAAAATATTTGAGATCTAGTTTGTTAATTCCTGTAAGTAACACGATTTGTGTTGGGTGGCTATGGGTTTTTTTAGCAACAAAAAGATAAGCTTTTGATTAGTTATCAGAACAACACTTGACTAGTTATCTCTGAGGAATGAGCAAGGACACCTGAGCAGTGAGAGACTTCTCTGAGTAGTTGGTTAGTAATCTGTTGTTCAAAAAATATGTGCTTAATTTTTGAATATACACATTTGCACTTAATATCGATTTTTGTTTCCCTGTGAACCCCATGCAGCCTTAATCATCTAACCAAGCTTCTGATAAAAGAAATAATAATCAAAATGAATGGTTACTTTGGGTAGTGGATTCCAAGTTTTTAAAATGAACTATGTGTTGTAATGACTTTTATATCATGTATTGATATAAAATTAATCAAGTTTATGTCTCCTGTCAGTACTCAACTATAATAAATGACAGGCTGTTGTGGTGCCAAACCATCCAAGAAATTATTTGCTATAGGCTTTGTCAGAAATCTGCTGACATTCAATGTGTTCTTGACTGTGGCTCAGATATGAAATTCCAGCTTTGTGTCATATATGCATGAGTTCTTCTTCAGACTGTTTTGGCTTTCTGCAGCTGTTAAAAGGTCAGAGGTAATCAGATAAGCCAGTAGGATGCTATCTGTCATTATAATTGACTTGAGCCATCATACATAGGAAATCATGCTGAATATCAATACTGACATTTAAACTGATGGTATAGTGGTTGTATTATTACAAACGTATCCCATATTTAGCTACAGCAGATCCTGAATTTTTTTCTGTGCAGAGACAAGTGCTGCAAGGTATTACATTTTTATGTCTACTTATCTGGTGAGAATCATCTCAACTATCCAGAAATTATATTTCCCAGAATGATGTGATTGGGTTCATCCAGTTTTGAAACATTGCTGTGCACAATTTATTTTATTTTCAGATGCATAATGGAAGTATTAGTAACATGTAACTTGTGCAGCTGGCATTTTTAATATTTCTGCCAATCAAAAAATGAATAAAGCAGTCAAAACTTGTTTTCCATAGCACTGTTAAATGTTTGTCATATGTCTAATTGAGTTGACACCAGGTATTCATGTCTCTCGCTACCTGGTGAACACCTCATTGCTTGGAACTTACGTTGAAACAAGTCAGGGTTCTGATAGTGATTCTGTATGTTCTCCTCCAGAGCAGATTGACTGTGTACAAAATGTCATGTATACCTGTATTTTAGCTGCAGAGACATTATTTATTACTATTTAGTGTTCTTATGTAATCTTTAGTACAGACAAGCTGGGGGAAGATATTGCCTGAGATCTTGTGGATAAATCTAGCTGAAATTGAAGTCTTAGAGAACTTCTTAATTTTTTATATGTATATATACATATATATATACACACACAGAGACACAGGCAGAAATTAAGCAGTGAATATTTACTTTCCATTTTGCAGAGTATCCCAACAACATACTTGATTAGCCCATGAAGTGCTTTTAGAACTGGAAAACTGTGAAGTCACTTACTTGATGCAAGTGATGTAGGCTACGCTTCTGTTCTACTGAGGAAATAATCTTCCAATTAGTGATGCAGATTTTTCAACATAATTGTTAATCCAAAATTAAAAAAAAAAATCCCAACAAGCTTACTTCCTCTTGTTTTCCTCTTTAAAAAAAAAAAAAAAAAAAAAAAAAAGCTCTATCAGATATCTAACACATCTAGGAAAATTTATTCTGTAACTCTTAGTTCTTCCTAACTGTAAATGATACAAAACAGAATGTTTATTCTTTCTTCCCAAATTTCACTTTTTATTATGGTAAATGAAATAGGTCATCAGGATAGCTTAAGTAGTGGCAACTTGCAACCAGTTACAATAAATATAACAACAATACTAAATTAGTAGAAAGGAAAACTTTTTTGACACAAGAGAAAATATATTATTTTGAAAGACTACATTGTCCCTTAGTAAAATCTTATATTATTAAGATACGAGAGGCTCATCACACTCTTGGATCATGCAGAAGACCTTTCTAAGGTCTGAACTTTCATCTTAATAGTATTAACATTAAGCAAGCTCTTCTTTTCTGCTATAGATTTGTGCTTATAATATTTTATTTTGCCTTGGTGTAATGGCCAATATCTTTAGTGACAGATCAGGGATTGAACTAGACAAATTAGGACTAAAAAGTACAGCTTGAACTAGTCAATTCTCATAGCTCGGGATAAGAACATATTTCTGTCTCCTGTGAAGAAAGAACATGGATGGGGAGACGTAGCACTCAATTGCTATTAGATTACATAAGAAATGTGAAATCAGCTGCTGTCTGGTAAGGAAATAGCCCCTTAACTGTTAAAATAAATGAAATTAAAAAAAAATAAATCTAAAGGCATTCATAGTTGTGCTGAAAGGATGATATGTCAGCACTTCAGGAAGCAAACCCAAGTTATTTACTGATGTAAGTTAAAATGTCATCACCACTTCCTAGATGAAGCCACTGTACCATACTATTACTTTGTTGCTTAAGAGGTATAAAAATATTTAATTTATGACATGATATTTTCACATTTATTAAATAAAATCTAGACAATCTCCTTAGAAGGTCTTGGGGATGTTGGTTTTTATTTTTAATAAAATCAACTCAGCTGTTGTGAACTTTAGTTAGAATCAAAAAAAAGACATTTTCTTTTTCAAAAAAATTAAATAAAACACTTCTATATATGAAGCTTTAATATGTTTTATATTTACCTCATTAGAAGCAAATATGTTAGAAACATTTGACTCACTGACTTAATGTGTATATTGTGTTAAATCAGATAGACACTACTGGTACAATAAGAAGTATGTTGTATGTTAATTAAGATGTTCAGTTCATTCCATCAGTTATACTACGAAGCGCTCCTAACTGTGTAACCTACCAAATTCGATAAGATAGGAGTAGTGTTGGATAAGGGTGAGGTACAGCTTAAAAGTATTTGCAAGACTCACTTCAGGAAAATCACTGAATTTCCATTTGATGTTTGAATTGCTCTGTATATTTTTATACTATTGAGAACTGTTGATGAAAGGAACATCGTCAGGATCAGATTCCAAGATTTTAAACCAAAAGCTATCTTTGAGCATGCTATTTGAGGAGGTTCTCTAGTCAAACATTTCAATATGAAGTTTATTTCACAGCTCTACTCTGCCAAAATAATATGCCCAATAGGGATTTGAAGTAGTCCTCATAATCTTGGCACTTAGTGAAATACATTTCTAAAATATGCTGCTTTAACAGAAGGACAAAAAATTGCTGGCAGAAGTATTGCTGATGCCACAATGTCACGGCACTGTGTGCAATCTGATCTTCATAAAATTTCAGTTATTAGAAAGAGAATGGCTGGACTGTTACTCCTGCATTACTAAAGCACACTTTCCAGGTGAATGTGGATTATTTGCTGTGCCAGCACTCATAAGTCTTAGAATTTCCTTCTGTCCTTTAGCCTTTCTTCAAGGAAAAGCAAAATCTTTCCATCCCCTTTGCCCGTTTAATGTGGACACAATTCTATATTAAATAAAAATAATCATACGTATTTTATTATTTCAAATTTTACTGGCTTAGTAATTAAAAAATAGGTCAAAACAATTGCTAACATATGCTGAATTGCATATACAATCTAGACTACAGTTATGATCATGTGGATCTGAACATGTATGACAGACATAGCAAAATGCATAGTGTGTTCAGTTTGATTGCAAGACAATACATAGAACTAGGAGCAGTGAAATGTTTGAGAACTAAACCATCTGATATTTTGAGGATTTCATTTGCTATTGTGATAAATAAATGT
Organism: Aquila chrysaetos chrysaetos; assembly: GCF_900496995.4. Lineage (NCBI taxonomy): Eukaryota > Metazoa > Chordata > Aves > Accipitriformes > Accipitridae > Aquila > Aquila chrysaetos. The sequence continues at coordinate 4,090,567 of NC_044024.1, read as the reverse complement.
TGCTCTTATTTTCATACAAAAATGTTGCTTTGTCTGTGAGCACAACGTGTCCTTTCAGAATGTATCAGCTTTTATGACTTATTCCTTGTAAGTAGATTAAATATTGGATTTTCATGGTTTGCTATAATAATCAATTCTTAAACCTGAATTATATGCAGGACATGCAAGCAATTTTGGCACTCTGGGCATACACTTCTACTGCTCTCGCTTTTAAGTGCTGCTCACTCATAAAATGTCAAATCACAGCATTTATTTAAAAAAAAAATCTTAGTTATTGTTCCATGATGCTGATTTTATATAAATGTTTCAGCAAAGCAGTTAAGAGTTCTCACATGAAACATGACTCTAAGCCGAAAAAAATTAAACAAAATTCCAAGTTATTATTACCAAAAGTGAAAACATATGCTCTTTAAGGAGTCATTAAAGTAGCATGTCTGAGAATCTAAGTATTTATTTATTTATTTATTTATTGGTCTGGAACAATGACATAGCGTTTTCAGTACTGAAAACGAACTGCCTTTTAAGGATGTGCTTGATGGGCTGTGGTGCATGAGAGGAATAGGAAACTAGTAAAACTTAAATAAGGAACTGCTCATTTTCCTTTGGAAGTGGCTTTCCAGTTCTTTTAATTTATCATTCAAACTTCCTTTCGTCATTATGAAGGTGTATTGACTCTCTCTGTATAATTTTATTTATAAATCCTGCAGTACAAAGTTCATCAGTGTTATGACTGGCATTTTTTTGACAATGGCCTTTATCTTCCCTTTATCGGTTTCATATTCTTTTCCTGGAAGGTTATCCATATTGCAAGTGATAATAAATTTCAGTGTGTGTCACTAAAAAGAAAAAATCGTCCCTAAAATTTAAGTTCTTAAATGACACGTCGCAAGTCTTTTTAAGTATCTCATTCTCATTTATGCAAGGTCTCTACCCTCTTCCTTCAAATTGGAAAAGACTCTCCAGTATGAATTAAATACTTCACTAATTAATCCCTAGGTAAAATAGGGTTCAGCCCATAGTATTTAGCTGGTACTATAAAAGCAGCTATCAGCTATATTGTCAGTATGTTTTTTCACTGTATTCTGTGAAAATGAGAATTTTCTGTACTCTAAGAATGTGAATAGTGATTCTGTGTAGCACGTCTTTATGTCTCATTATGCCCAAGAAAATACGTTTGGGGCTGGCTGCTGAACTAATGTAAGTCAGCCAGGTTAAGTGCAGTCAGATGGAAGTATACGCTGGTTGTCAAATAGGTATCTCCCCAGACATGTGTGTCTTATGGGCTTACGACAAAAAGAGAGATGCTACCTTTACTAGGCACAGGGCTAAACTCATTCCAATTTTTCTTCTGAGCATTTTCTTTTTCCATCTGGAAAAGATTAATTTGAAGTTTTTTATAGAGCTTTGTAGTTCTCACCAGACTTTTAATAGCTTCACTTGAACCACTGGTCTGACTTACTCATTCCTGCTCACCTGCTGTCTGATTCTGGGGTAGGTTAATATATCTGAAGTCCGTTGAAATTGCAGGTTTCCATCCAAGGTTCATTTGGGGGGTGCCTAATGTCAAACAGTTTGACTGTATTGAAGAATTGGTTTGGAAGTGTTAGTTAGTATGAATCGGAGACAAATGTAACGAAATATCAAGTGATCTATGATCTCTATATAATCTGACTGTAATTTGACACTGAAAATAGTAAAGGGCCACAGATCACTGACTGAGAAGTAGTGTAACACAGCGATATCTTTGCTAGTCAGTATTATTCTGTCTTTACAGGAAACAAGGTAAAAATAATACGGCAGTTATCAAAATGGTTCAAAAATAGACTTTGAGACATACTTCTATATAGAGTTATATCTGAAAATGCCATCAGTAATGCTTGAACCTCAGGGAGCTGAGCCTCATCACACTGGCCCAGTGGATGTTCTGACACATGGCAGCAGCTTCCGAGTAGAGTGCAAGACACTTCGGATTTGAATTATTAGACTTTTTAGAAACAATAAGTATTGTTCCTGTTATGCACGTCTGGCGAATGAAGATAGGAGGTGCTGCCTCAATAAGCTTTTGCCTGGGTCAGTTGTAGCTGTTTGCAGTAATGTGGAAACACCAATACTGCAGGGTACTGATTAGGCTGAGCTTGGACAATGATGCGCTTCTTTATAGTTACTGAATAGAATTGGATGGAATCCCATATTTGATAAGGGCTTTCTTTTATTTTCCTGTTTTCATTTTTTTTAGTTATTTTCATGTTTTCTTTTAAGCATTTTTTTTTTTCTTTCTAAATATTAGCCCTGAAAAAAGCTAGTAAATAAAATGGTCTACCAGTTGGTGAATCAACGTGTTGATAGGCAGTAAGAGCCAGAGCCAATCTGTGTGGGACATACCAATAAAATACGCTGATCAGTTCATAATGAATATTCAGCCAGAGAGATAACAATGGAAATTCATAGAGACAAATATGTGCTGTGCTTTGTAGCATCATCTTTCCATCTGGAAAACCTAGCTACTGCTAGAAATACTAAAAATAAAACCCCACACTCCAAACTTCTCACATCAAGAGTTCTCACTTAAATACATAGTTAAAACCTTGATTTTCATATTACCTTGGCCCCCATTAATTTCTAATGCAGAAGGAGTTGCATGAATGGGTAACTGAACTTGAGGAAACTGTGTGTGTTTTGTTGGGTGGTGCTGATATAATCCCCTTCTGCACTACTCAGCTACAGACACTGAAATGCCTTAGTCATCCTGTATCAATAGGTTACGTAAAATCTAGCAGATTTGGGATTAGATCTCCCTGACTTTTTTTAATGTTAAATAGATTTTATAAGAGAGTGGGAAAGACTACATGAGTATTGAGCTTTGAAGTTCCATAATATATAATCTCATTGCTGCTTTAAAATACCTGTTAATTTAATTTGTGAACTCTGTCTCCTTGGCTCCATTTGCTCTCCTCTACCATTCCTTCCCAGGAACATAGTGAATGTCTGAAGCCTTTTTATGAGGCCTGCAATATGCAGGAACAGCATGGACTGGGGAGAGACTATCAGCCAAAGACTGAGGAGGGAAGGAACAGTGGGGGCTCTGGGGGGTCATTTAGAGTAGCTGATGGTTTTTTGAATCATCCGCTTGCCACTAGTAAATTAATTGAATACATAGGCTGGAGAAGTCATTCTCAGCAGACAAAAAAGTTGCTGCTTGAAGCATTATTTAAATATTCTTTGTCAATAAAGGCTTTAAAAGATCTGCAGATACATTATATTCATTTACCCACTTGCAGAAATTCTTATTTCTCTATGGGAAACAATGCTAATGTTGACTGGCTGGACCAAAAAGATTCTTACCTTAAAACCTGCCTCAAGTAAGGTTGTGTGGTGTGGTGGTTTTTGTTTGTTTTATTGTTGTGGTTTCTTTTTTTAATAAGTACGTATTTCTCAGATGGCCTCAGAGTTCCATAAGTTCATCTTAAATCCTTAGATCCTCCTCAGTTGCCAGAAAAACAAAGTTCTAGTATTTCTTTTGTCACTGTCTAATCAGGCTCATGTGTTACCTCATGTGTTGCCACTCTTGAGTGGAAGATAATAATTAAGTAAAATGACATTAAAGAAATACATTAGTTTATACTTCATTGCTATTAGAAGTATTTAAAGAATTGATCATGTTTATGGTCTATTACTGGAAGTGGTTAATAAATATTATCTCTCTAAGTTTCTCTTACATTTGTGTATGTGTGTGTATATACTCCACATTTTCTGAGAAATTATGAATTTGTATCCTGATTCAGGGACAGATAAATATGTGAAGGAAGCAGTAAATAGATCTAGTTCTACAGATCAGTCACATGATCTGTAGAGATTGATTAATCAAATCTTAAATAATTACTTTTTTTTGCAATTTTGTAATTGTTTCTCTAATGAGAAAAAACATTATGATACACTATATTCTGTCTTGAAAAACTGCTTGAATGTTCAGTGCATGCATAAAACTTGTGAACAGATTGTGAATAGCAGATATCGCTGTAGTAAAGGATCTCGTGTTTGATAAGGAAACAATGTTGAACTCACTAGAATAAATCAAAGTCAGTTCAGAATCTACCAAATATTATCTGAGCATTTTAAAAATCAGAGATGGCATTTGCTTCCCTGGTCATCCATGTTTTCTGGCATTTGTATGAGGTACAGCTATTAAGCTGTGACTTCGTTTTATGTTCTGAGCTGAATTTTAGGTTAGACGCAAATCAAAACCAATGTCTAGGTTTAGATTTCATTATATTGAAATGAGATTTTGACCTTAAATGAAAGAAATATCATGGGATCAGCTGATTGCAATGCGATTTCCCCCCCTCTCCCCTCCTTATTGTGGATTACAGAGAGTTCTCAATAAATCATTATAAATCCAACCTATAATTAAAAAATTAGTCCTTTTTATTTATTTTCTGACAGGTAATTTTTAAATTTATGTCTTGAGATGGTAGTTTGACTGTTCTTTAAAATGTGAAGTTTTCAGATTTCTCTTTGATTTACCTATAAGAGTGTGCATAAAACCGTACCTTGCAGTGTAATTGATGGTGGTACTGTCAAGAAAAAGGGCAGTTATCCCTTACATCCTGGCACAGAGGAAAGAGAATTGCTATCAGATTGTACCTCAGCCATTTGGTCACTATAGTCTCTCCAGAGAATATTAGCAGACTTCTTTTACATCAGCAAGATGCACGTTGTTTGATCTATTTACCTTCTATTTATTTACAGATAACAAGACATGTTTGAGAACTCTGCTTAGAGCCTGCTTTGAATTACTGTAACTTACTAAAACCAAATATCCATATATAACAATATAAGTTGTCAGGTGCATTCTTAGTTCCTTTAGTCTTCTGAGCCACAAGTCAGGATTCTGAAATAATGAGGCTGCCGTCGGAGTTTGGCAGTGCTTCCTTGATGTATATTGCAACCGGAATGCCCATTCACCATTTGTATTTGATGTGTGAATGTTTGATATGCAGAAAACATTTTCAGTATTCACTAAAAGCACTTGTAGGTGTAAAGATGATGTTATATAGCTATAATAAATAGCATACCTAAGTTTGGTAAAAGGCTTTAAAGTACTTAAAACCCAAACCATTTTTCCTCTGACTACTTTACCCTTTAAGTTGATACACAATTTGCATCAGAGCTTTTGCAAACCCTCCTTATTAGTGATTTGCATACTAAATATGGTTTTAAATGAGGATGCATTTGTTATTCTACTACCAATTTAATAAACAAAGGGAGAAGTTCAATAGTATCCTGCATCTTGCACTTCAAAAATACTCTGGTATACATCTTCTCTAATTTAGATTTTATTCAAATAGAATACTAAAAATGGTACATTAAGCTTACTCCTTAACCTCACCTTCTTCTAACCTCTTCAAAAGAGCAAAACATATCCTTAGCCTTTAAATTTATGAGACTTTTTCTTCCTCTTCTCTCTCCCTCCCATAAGAAAATAGGAAGCAGTGAGGAAATTCAATGTGTTAGAATGAAATAACCTTCCATGACTGAAACTGATGTGATGATACATTAGAACCCTGAACTGGAATACAGTCATTGAACTCCTTCTTGAATGGTACAACTATTTGCTATGCTTTTTCTTGGTGCTTGCCACAGAGGTACAATCCAGTAGTAGATAACATGCCCAAGATCACTGTGGCAAACAGTAGTTCCTAAAAATCTTTATTTCACCATTGTTTCTTCAGTGTATTATGGGGATGTGAAGCCATATTAGTTAAAGTGTTCCTACCAGAAATATGAAAGAATTTATTTCATTGCACAGTAAGTGCAGAGAGGGCCTTGAACACAGTTTATAACTTGTCTCCCATGCTTAATACAGATGAATGCAAACTGGAACATATATAAAATGGAATGGAGCAATCTTATGCAAACAGTCTAGAAACCAGCAATTTCTTTAGCCTTGTAAGATATGACTGCTTTTCCTGAATACCGCATAGGCTCAGAATAAATGTTACTGATGAAATAAGAAAAATAAGTGGATTGTCCATATACAAAATCTCACTAGAAGCCAAAAGATATTTCTAATTGATTAGTAGTAAGGTTCTACAGCCTTTCACTGGAATTAGCATGAGCAAAAATCCAATTACCTTTGTGTTGTTCCATGGTCAAATGGATGATATTATTGCATAAGGCGGTAAGGAACTAGGTGAGATATATTTTATTTCCATGCATTTTCACTGTATCGCTTTCCAGGGAAAGATATCAGTGGCATTTTGCTGTTACAAAGGCTCTTTAGTAAGACAAGGTTTGTAGGCAGAGCTAATGTCTTTTATTATACCAACTCATGTAATTGGAAGGGGGGGGAAAGAAACGCTAAAACCAAATGCAGACATCTCCAGCATAAATGGCTCTCTGTTGGATTTTAGATGGAGTTAAAACAGCATATTCCAATGCTAAATGTAAGTTGAGACCAATTGTTAGGCCACACCTGAAAGAAAACTAGTAAGAACAGGTGAACCAAAGGAAGTTATGTTGGTTACAGACAGAAGGGGATTTTTGCAATTTTTGAAAACTAGGATGGATGACTCAGAGAAGATTTCTTTGAAGGTATAATCCTCTTCTACTAACTGTTCAATGATTTTTTTTTAAATTTTTTTTTTTTTCTGTATTGATCTATACAAGTCCCAGGCTATGTGGAAATCAAGAATGTCAAATAACATGAATTTTCTTTTTTGCCTGAAATGAAATTGCATTATGGCTCTTTCAGAGATGTACTCTGTTCTCCTAGGGGAGTATAGTTGTTTTATACAGCATCTTTAAATTATTGGGATAGCAAATTTTTCCTCAGAGCAAGAGCTTGGCTAGATGTTATAATTTTGGTGGTGTATTTTGGATGTTATAATGAAGGCAGGTGCGATTGTTCGTGGATTAGAAAAGTTACAATTTGTAGGCTCTTGTATTTAAAATTGGCCATACTAGTTTTCCAAAAACAAACAAACAAAACCAACCCATGATTAAGGACATTTGGCGGGGTCATGACTACTAGATTTTTTTATTTCCCATGCAGGTGAAGAAATTTGCTTATATCTTACATATATGATATGTGGCAAAATTAGTTAAGAATTCCGCATGCTTCCTCGCTTCTTCCATATGGAAATCATTCCCAAGCAACGTGATTAGAAATCATGCTGACAAATTCCATTTTACTTTCACCAACATGAGCCAGCAGCTGATCGATGCTTGGAGGCAAAGAGTTTTCTTTGTAAACAATTTGGGTTGCTCCCCCTGTGCCCCCCCCCCCCCCAAAAAAAAAAAATCCACCAAAAGACAGAGACAGAGACCTTGAGTTAAAGTAGATTCAATTGTTGGTTCAAAATATATTCAGAAATTAAACACTGGAGAAGAAAAAGGACTAATGCATCTGTATTGCTGAGGAACATAAAATTAAAAGAAAGAAGGTTTTAGCTTGTAAATCGGAATTTTAAAATTAAAATTAATTAGAGTAAATATCCTGAAAGCAGTGACGATCTAAGTAAGGACTCAAGGAGGAGGACAGGTCAATAAAAGATATGAAATGGACTATGTGGTACAGTTGCCTGTTATAATGACAGATTGCTTTCAATGATGTGTACCTAGAAGGAGCTACTTATAGTCCTATAAGATTCACATCAGAAATTATCATCTCTGTTAGAGCATAATGATCTTCTAGTTCAGTCAGGAAATGAATAGCTTATAATAAGCTCTAATACAAGGTTTATTGCCTTGGTTTACAGCTGTTACATGCATAGTCATTAGTAAGTCAATGCTGGACTGTAAGTTCTTGGATGCCTACTGGAATTAACTGTTTGGCTATCTCTTATATACATCTCCCTTGGGCATATTTATTTTGGATTGTTGTTTCTAATAAGCTTCTGCTAATTCTGAGGAAGGGCTCCCATCCCTGTAAAAAGTTTGGTATCTTATTACAGTAAATGCTACAGCTGGAACACCCAGCAGTCAATCCTATCTGGATCACACAAGATTACTTTTTAAAAGCCAAAGAGAGAATTGTCAAGTCCTTTTGATAACCAGTGTCCCAGTAGGTAGGGAACTGTTTTTCAGACTTCTTTGATTTGCCAACCTGTAAAAGTTTTCCAGTGGAGAAGATTAGCTTTGTGTAAGGAAAATAAGGCTACTGTCGTCAGGACTGGTTCTTAATCACCTTTCATCATCAAAACAATTTCTCTAGATTCTGCAGGTTGTGTGCACTAGCAGGTTGTGTGTGCTAGCACTAGTTCTTATCAGCTCTCAAAAACTGAATCTTAAATACCTTATTTCCTACCAACCAGAAATGTGCCTGAAGCATATGGGTGTTCAGTCATCTGAAATCAAACTCTTTCAATCTTTCCTGTTGAGGTGATACAGCTAGAGAATCTGGAGGGAAAAAAATATTAAAAAAATCTTCTGCTTAATAGCTTGAGCGTGCAGGCTTGACTGAGGTTCTGTTTCCTGGTCCAATTAACGCTTAGAACACACCTCAGAAGCAGGTCCTGTCACTGTAACTTTCTCATTCTTCTCTGAATACATTTTCCTTTCCTTTATCCATTAAATCATTCTTCTGCCTCATCTAATATTTCCTGCTTCACTTATTTCTTGCTGTAAAGATACAAAAAAGAGTGCAAACACACACATTTTTAAACTGAGGATGAAGAGAATTAATTCCATGTGATTTATGGTTGAGGTATAGGGAAGAATTCACCAGGCTATATGGGTTAGAAAAGTCACGCAGTAAGGATCCCAAACAATGCCACCACATAAACATGAGTCATGAAGAAACTGCTAATGATTTTGAATAATAACATTAAGAGTTTTTTCACTTAGACTTCTGTTTCCCTTTAGTTATCATGTATATAGAAATAGGAATTGACAATCCTTCTCAATGGGAACTAGTAAAGGTAGCATTGCTATCATTTTCAGGGAGAAAAAAAAAGCAGAATCTCACTATACAGTCAAAGAACTGGGGCATAGTTTATCAAAGAGAAAAATGAAGCAATATCCTAGTGAGAGAATTTGTGGAAATACAAGATATTGAAGTTAATTTTTAATTAAATTATCCCTTAATTTTTTTTCAATACACTGATACAGTTTACTTGGCCTTCTTTGTGCCTTGTTTATTTAAACATTACTTATATACTGGAATGTAATGCAATATTGCCATCTAGTGAAAGGATGAAAAATATCTAGCCAAACTGTTTGATCCTTTGATGCATAAAAACATAAACATGGTACTTGCACACTCCCAATGTTTAGAAGTGTTAATTTGTAACTGATAAACCAATGCTGATAAGGACTTGTAAATTATGGTTTGGCGATGGTGTGTGTTTGGTTTTTTTGGTTTTGTGTGTTTGGGTTGGTTTGTTTTTTGTTTTGGTTTGGTTTTTTTTAAGGTATTTACTGTGTATATTGCCACAGATCTTGCACAGAAGCCAGGTCTGGGGCATAGTAGAAGTTATTCAAGGCAAAACTCTTAGGTTTACATAGCCTCTTATACTTCTGAGATATCTGATGATTTTGTGTCATGGCCCATGAATATATCCCTGGTACTGGCTGGTACAGGAGGAATGAAAAACTCGAATGATGCCAGGTATGCTGGACAAACAAATGTTGATGATTTAAAGTATGTTTTTCTGTAAAGGCATATTATTTTCCCATTGGTTATTTAAAAATATTTAATGCAGCTTAGTACTGTCACATACTGTGGTATGACAGATATATAACAGCTGTTGAGTTTTAATCTTTCATTGCAAATTAGAAGTGTCAGGTTTAGAATAAAATCAGCATCTCTGGCTTATATTTTAAGCTATGCTTTCATATATTTCACTTTCTGTTTCTATGGAAATTATTTTTATAATATAATTACAGCGCTAAAGTTTTTCATCATCCTTACTTACCTATCTTTAATATACCTTTGTGACAGGGGGGAGGATCTTAGTTTTCCAAATAGGTGTCAGGTGCTCAGTGCTGCTCTCATATAGAACCAGGGAAAACTATTAATTTTCCCCAAATCCTATTCAGTGGGATTATTTGTTGCTTTTCTCCACTATTTTTCACCTTCCTGTGTTTCCTGCATAAGCATTTGTATCGTGTTACCTGCTAAATCATCCATGTGGTTTCACTGTAATTCCATGAGAACATGTTCATAAAGATTTCCACACTCATGTTTTAGAAGGACTCCAAACCATAAGAAAATAAAAATCTCTTGCAGTTATTTACCAGGATTTTTTTTAGTTCATAAGGAATTTGCTATGGATCTGCCCACAGTAACAATGTGCAACTGAAGCAGCACAGAAGTTTGTCTCTAACAAATATAGTCCACATACAGGTTTGATGTTCTTAATGTGCATTCCCATTGGATTCTTCTGTTGTGGAAAAGTTGCTTAATCTTTGTGTGTTACCCAAAGTGTTAAGTGAGAATCATAATGTTTGTTTCCATATGTTAGGAAGAGCCTGCAAATGTCAGATGATGTTTATACAACACTTAGAAGATCTAAAGATCATTTGAGTATAGAGAGACTACACCCAAGGGAATTGCCAAATCACATGACTGAGCCTTGCAGTCTAGCCCTAATTTTTCATTCTTAATGCTGTTACCCAGTGAGATTGGTCAGTTAATATTTTTATTTTGGGGGGCGGATACAGTCCTGACTTTGCATGATTTTTATTTTTTTTTGGTCCAGTAATAAAATATGAAAAAGGCAATACATAGCTCACATTTATCCCAGTAATTTACTACGAAAGGGGATACAGCAAATAGTAGCATGAGAGAAAGTGCATTCTTGGGGATTTTTTTTTTCAGTGCAAATCTCTGAAGCTTTGTCATCTTTCTCACCACCTACACCTGTTACCGCTGTTGCCTTCAGTTGAGAAAGGCCTTTTGCTGCACTCTGTAAATATGTTTGTACTGATGCAGAGGTCATAATATAAAGCTTCTCTTAAAGAGAAAAGAAAGTAGAAGCCAAATATAACTTAAATTATAACAAAGTACTACGATTAATTGTGTAAACAACATAAGGTGAATAATTGACAAGTTTTTAGTACAGTAGTATAACATTGCCCTTCTTCACTTCTCTGGGATTTCAGTCCTAGATAATTAGTTTACTGATCTCTTAGAAAGTGTGGTACTATTAGCTTAAATCTTAGTTGAAACATAGCGGGCTTGCAGGCATGTAAATTATTTATAGATCCATCCCTCAAGTACACAGTTTTGAGTTGGTCTAAACAGACAAGGTAAATGTAAGACCCGGTATTCATAGGACATTAAAAAGTGCATTAAGGTAGTAGAATGATTTTTTTATTTTTTTTTTTTCCCTGAATGAATAAAAGGAGTCTGATATACATCAGGTATGAAGAGTTGTATACTTATGTAAAGAATTAGCTTCTTTATAAAGAAGATTCTACTTGAAAAACTACATTCCCTAATGCAAAGACCACATCGTATAATCTGTATTTTGAAGCATTCCTTCCTTAAGATGATTCTTTCTTGCCAGAGGTACTCATGTTTTGAGTCTGGATTTTATAAAAGTTTTCAAAATAATCTATAATAAAGATGATAAATTGCATATACTTATCATGAGAAAAGACAAATCAACTGTAATAATCATCACTTTTCCAAAGCAATGATTTTTTTCTAAAATTATGACTTTGCATTAAGAAGTGAAGATGTCACTTCTTGAATTACATTGCATATGTTGGCAATGTTTTTTAATGTGAATTTAAAAATACTACAATTTGTTTAGATAAAATGTTTTTGCAAAAGCTCAAACAATTTTTGTCAGATGCTGACCTCAATTGCAAAAGACATTTTCAATTAAGGAAAACGTTTATATAGTTAGCAAGCTGTCATTCAGTAAAACTCATTTTTTTAATTAAACAGATGGTGATAACAAAGAAATTAATGAACACATACTTGCTTGCCTGCTATCCTAATTTGCATTTCTAAATTATTCAGGTTATGCAGCAATTAAGCTTTAATTGCTTTTAGACAAATGAATATCTCTGAATGAATGACAAATTATGATGAAATTGTCTAAGAAGCATGGTGTATTCTAATGCTCATGCTATTTTATTTTGTGACAATTTTAGAAGCCTAAATGTAGGAATAGAACATTGCTATGCAGATTTACTATGCAGTTTCTTTGTTCCATATGCAGTGCATCATCATGCTGCTGGTCTGCGCAGATAAGATAAATGTAAGATGCAATATTCATATGACTTTCAAAACTGCATTACTGCAATAGCATGTTTTAGGAGATGGGTTAGCATTTCCAGTCCTCTGTTCAAGAAGGCATAGATGACAAAATGACATGTGATCATCACAACTCTTCCAATTAGGTTTCTGCTACTTGATTTATAAGTAATACTTGAGAAAGAATATATAATTTATAAAAAAATGCAGCAAGCTGTTTTATAGAGGGAGTGCACTAAAATCTGATTTATCTGATTTATGTGATTTAAGACAGGGAACTCATATAGTGTCATGGTTAGTCTGGGTCCAAAGAAATTACATACCCTTGTTTGCTTCTTTCTCTGTCTCTTTTTTTTTTTTTTTTTTTTTTGAGATTCTGCTTTGTTTTCCAATTTGCTTTATTTCTGGAACATTTCTTTGGCCTGTTAGTCATTGCACCACACGTAAGCTGAAAAAACTGCATTCTCCTTGGAGCAGCTATGCTGACTGTAAACACAAGTCATGTGGTAGCATTGTAGTTGCTTTCTCCAATATATTTCTACTGGTGAAACCAGCCAAGCATCCAGCTCAGCATCAGTGGGTATGAGCTCACTACATTTGGGGGAAACAGACTATTTTATAGCTTTTTATGCTCTAAATATATCAGAATTATGGCTTTTTACACTAAGTATACACGTTTTATAGTTTAACTGGCAGAAGACAGATGTTTGAATGGACTTAAGCTCAAGAAAACATTTATGAAAAATGTTATGTTACAATTGTTACATAGCCTGTTCCCAACTAAAAGGAGGAGACTTGACAGCATGTGACATAATATAAACTTTCCAATTACTTTATTTTGTATTTTAATCAGACTTTCAGATTGTCTACATAACAATCTTAAAAGCAAACTGGAGAAGTGTCTCAATACATTTAGTATAGACTGTATTTAAAACAGTACTTAAACCCTTCATCTTATCTGCCTCTAAACATTTAAATGGGGCACAAATGTAGGAAAGCTACTCACCTCAGGTTTTCATTATATTCAGTGAAGAAAGGCATGAGCTAAGCTAGTCAATCCAGTTTAAAATAAAATGGGGACTACCTGATAGCTGTTTCCTGCTGATTACAGGACTATAAAGTTGAATGAATCAACACTGAGTGTCTGTTGCAAGGAATGAATCTTGTTTGCAACCGTATCAACAAGACATTTGTCTAAAGATATAGAAATAGTAAGGTGCTGGTTTAGGCCTATGACTCTGATGGAGAGTGACAGCTGCCAGAGGGGTAACAGCTTAGAAAATGTGATAATCTGAATAAATCGGGCTACCTTAGTCTGGACAGCAAAGCAGTGCAAAAGGACTTGCAACTTGCCACTTACAAAGAATTGTATTGACAAGGTCAATTATGAATTTATTCTCTGTACACCAAACATAGAATAAGAATCGACCTCTTTAATCAGGGCAGATAATGAAAAAGAGAGGAAAAAAACAAACAAAGTAGTTAACACAGACATGGAAGTATCTTCCTCCCTGACAGTTTAGTAGTGTCTAAAGCAAAAATTAGGCTTTTGTCATAACATGAATGTCAATAACGCTGCGTGTAGACTTCTGTTCTTCAAATTCACAATATTAGATGTATCAGGAAAACTTAGTCTAGGATTTTAGAGGATTCATGGTGACACTTTGTGTGGCAAATTCCCATTCAGGTCAGAGAGAACTGAAGAGGGAAAAAACCATATTTCAACTGTTACCTTAGCTTTCTTATTTAAAAAGGCTTATTAAACATGAAAAAAGCTGGTCTTGCTATCAATAAAAACAAATCATTAGTAATAGCATGCGAAGATGGATATATTCTCTGATTTTTCATTTTTCATACATATTCTTAGCTTATCAGGGGAAATCTTATTGCATGTATCTCTCATTTCCTGGGAGTAGATACTCCTTGCCTATATTTGAATTTCATATTATTTTTCCTACCTTAAAGATCTTGAAGTAGGATACATGAAGTAATTTCATTAAGGCAAAAATGTCTACCAGCTAATTTTGGTTAGTGTAATACTACTACTTTCTCACCATCTCTTGTCGATGCAGGTACTCAAATATTTATATAAATGCTCCTGTGTAAGACAAAAATATTGACTTCCTTCTTGTAGGTAACCTCATCCAGGATCATGTACAATAATATTACCTAATCAGAAAAGGAGAAAAAGATCCCCTTTTAGATAGCCACTTATGTCTTTTAATGGTTTTGTGTGACAGAAGACAAAAGGTGTGTAAGGCTAGTAGATAAACAAAAGTATTTACCTAGAATTTATTTCTGTTTGCACAGCTCCCCACAAGGTGTTAATGGTATTTATTGTTTGGAGCTTGAAATTCTTGCAGCTGTATATTTATTTAGGAGCTGTCTAGGAAAACAGGAAATAGCCTTTTTACAGTATATTAGCACTATTTCCTGTTATTAGCACTAGTGTACAAGGTTATTATGGTGTACATATTAAAACTATTGCACTTGAAAACTGTTATTCTTTCCAAGATAAGGATTATTTTTTTCCCATTCAAATTAATATAAGAAAAATGTTTTGGCTATATTTTGACTCTGGACATTGAGGCAGTATAGGCTTATCCAAGCTGTATAGATCACAGCCACTATGTAAAGTTTGTGTCTTTTTTTTTTTAAAATACTTTATGAGAATATTGTATTTTAACTACTGAATATTTTAATTTTGAAATACTATAGCATTCCTTACAATATGGGATTGGAAACAGAAGATTTCCTTCTCTTTCCAGATGAGATATTTAATCATTCACTTAGATTTTTTTTTTTTTTTTTTTTTTTTCGCATTCTTGACTACATAGTGATAAATACAACAGCCCTGCTGAATGATCCTGCCCAGACTGTAGGCAGTAGCAAGGAAATGCTTCTAAAACTCAGGAAATAGGGTTTGAAGTCTTTGATTTTTGGATTCGTCAAGGTTTTGCACAAGACAATTGCCTCCTATCACTGTTGTTTCTTACTAGGACAAGTCTTAGGAGTGTGATTGCATTTCATGTAAACACCTTTTGCAATGGGGCATCATGAAGTGAAGTTTGGCATTTGTCAGTGTGCCCAAACCTTGTCTTTGTGAGTCTAGCCTAAGGTTTAGCTCCTCAAAAGCATTTGGAGCATTTGGATGTATCCATGTTGTTACATGCAGAAATTATTCTCGGGATCTGGTCTAAGCCTCTGAAGATCCACTAGCCTAATTCTTGAGTTAGATATGTCTGTCACAGCTCGTTATTAGTTTCCTACATAAAGCTCTGTGAAGGCCTTTGGTACCTGTTTTCTGTAACTGGCTTTGTTTGACGAAAACATTAAGGAGCCTTAAAAATCAATTGCTTAATTGCCCTCCTATAGGAAGTCCTACATCCTCTTTATGTATAAAAATTTAATGCAAGTATTATACTCATATAGTAACCACTGCTCTATTTTTGGTATAACTTTCTATTACTTCCTAATAACATGTATTTATTAAATTACCAATGCCTAAGATGGACCGGTAGGACATCTCAGAATAGTGAACATATGCTGCTGCTTTTCAGAATGTGAACTCAAAGATGCATAGGTTAAATGATGGCATTTCTTAACATCTCTTTTTATTACAGGAAATTATTACATCTTGATATTGACAGCTAAAGTAGCTCCATATCTCTTACAGATCCTTAGCAAAATATTTATAAAGAATTTAAGAAACTCCAGTAAGTTGTTTCCCAGATATTTTAGAATCTTTGAATGCAATAAATCTGATATATATGCTTTATGTGAAATACAAATTAAATATTTGTATTAAGTTAAGCACTTGTTTTCAGCTGGATTCATATTCTATATTAAAATTATGGATGCTTAGTGATCAAGAATATAGCTGAATTAACAACAGAAGAAATGCAAAACAAATTGTTAGATTTTGGTTTTCATTGGTTTGAGTAAAACCACCTCATAAATCTTATAGGAAAGATAAATGACTCACCTAGATAAATAAAGAGAAAAAAGTTGTCTGAGCCATAATGAATATTTTAATATCAGCAATTCATTATGGCTCAAACACATGTTGCCTTTAATACAAGTGCATGATCTTGAATATTATTAAGGTTTAAACAAATTTAAATGTGACAAGCACAAGATTAAATGTGGCACATAAATGAGTTTAAACAGCTAATTAGGTTTTGTTGGTCCATCCTATGTTTGACAGATATGTAATAGCAGCAATACTAATTAGAGAAACCATAGCACCAAACAGATATTAGTTTTATTATGGAACTGCAGTTTTGCACCACACACTTCCGCAGGAGGCACATCACCCTGGTTGAGATATTTTGAAAATTTAAAAAAAATTTCCATATGTTATAGTTTCACAGTGAACATCATTTTATATGCAATATGTCTCATCTCCTTAAAAATGTAAGATCAATACTTAGGTTTTAGAAAAGAATTCCATCAGACTCATACTTTATCTAACTGTTCGAATCTAATCGTTGTTTTAGGTGAGGTTTCTTTTTCCACTATGTATTTTTGGCTTTGATTTCACAACGCTGCCTATGATCATTAAAATTAGTTATTATTTACAATATTGATTTAAAAAAAAGATTGGTTTAGCGTCTGTATTTTTAAAAGGGGATGAGGGATGATTAAACAACCTTATATTAATATATAATTTATCTGATATGGTAATGCAAATTGTTGATAGTAATATCAATTGGCATCAATGCTTTGTTAGTCATTCAATCAAATAGCTGTCAACTGGTATTTATAGTTAAAACCAGAAATTACTTCACTGGGTGATAATGGAAAAGAATGCGAAATATAAGATTATGGTTTAAAAAGAAAAAAGATGTTATGGTTAGGGTAACCCAAGTAAAAGCATGTAAAATCTGTCCCATTTTAAATAAAACATTTCTAAAATTTCTATTATCCCTCTTACTATAATTGTCCAAGTTAAGATAACATAATATTTAATAAAATAACATAAATCTAAATCCAGAAGCGTTGTCAGCAGGCAGTGTCCTGGATCACAGGCCCATTTCAGACTAGAAGACGTTAAAGTGGGATCCATAAGCCTTACACTTCATCACCAAACACACATGCAATAGTTACAACTGTTGATTAAATTTCACATAGATGGTCTTTCTTTCAGCTTCTGAGGTCAGTTGCCTTCACTTTGCTCTTTTAATATGGGATTTACATATAGCTTTTAACTAGTTATTAAGCATGGGTGTAGGGGTTAGGGTTTTGCTTTGGTTTTTTAATGCCTGGATTCATCTCAGGGTCAGTCATTTTCAACTGTTGGACAATAAATGATTTGTGAATCTCTGCACTATTCTTGAGATAAAAGACAAATTAAGGGCTGATTGAAGTTTGTACTAATTCCTACACTGTGACAAGAAGTTTTAACATGAATCCAGAGTTTCTGATGTTATTTTAATTTATTTGCCAATGGCCTAAATGAAGTAAGGTTCTGACACTTGGCTTCCAGAGAATGATAGTAAATCCATATTTTTTGCTGCTTCCAGCTCACCTCATCCTTAATCCCAGTACATTGGGGTTCTACCTTGAGCTGGTACCTCTTTGATAACACTGTGTATAGGAGATGCTATCCCTGTGTCTCTGCATTTCAGGAGTCTCTGCTCGGTGCAGAATTGGGCAGTGGCTCTGGTAGCTTAACTGGGCATGGTAGCTTAAAGCTTCCCAATTTCTTCTCAGGAAGAAGAAAATGGTGTGGGAGCAGTTTTCTACAAACAAAAATTTGAAATGGTTATGCATCTGTTGTCAGAAGAAAAACTTTAATATTAAAGTCAATAAAACAATATCTCTCTTTTCTGATTCTGGAAGGAGAAACTGGGCTTAGTCAGGAATTATATCATGTACCCAAAGGTAGTTTTTCTTGAACACTTCTGATCATCTTGTGTTGGAGGGACAACTAACTTCTATGTACTGTAGTAGTCTGCAGGGTATTTCATGCCAGCCACCCTAAAAAATCCCATGGCACCAAACTATGACACCAAAAAGAATCAACATGTAAGATGCCACTGGGAAAGTAAAGGGGGTGTGGGTGTTGTTTTTTGGTTTGTTTTGTTGTTTGGGGTTTTTTTTCTTGGTGGGGGCAAAGTTTTGAGAAAGGCAAAGGAAAGGTAAAAGCAGCCTGATGCTTCAGGGAATAGTGGTGTCTCTCTTTTCTTAAACAAAATAGGTGAATGCAAAGACTGTAGAGTTTGGTGCTATTTAAAGATTTCCAGGAACAATCTTTTGGGCCTTTACACAGCTATAATGTGTAGGAAAAATGTCTCCTTCAAGAGTTGCGTTTGGTGGGCGTTTTGAGATTAATGATACAATACACATACACTGAAAACAAATATCCAAATTTTCACAGGTTTTTGTGTTACATTATTACACTGTAGGACTGTGATTATAAAACACTGTCTATATCTATAGGACAACAGCTTGGGGAAGCTAGCAACCAGGGCTGGCAATGAGTCGATGACAGTACCATTCAACTTTTCTATCCTTGGATACCATCATCTTTTAGAGTGAAAATAGCTTTGACTCCAAGGAAAAAAAAAATCTTTACTGAAAGGGTTGTCAGGTATTGGAACAGGCTGCCCAGGGAAGTGCTTTAGTCACCATCCCTGGAGGTGTTCAAAAAGCATGTAGACAAGGTACTTCAGGGCATGGTTGATGGTTGGACTCAATGATCTTAAAGGTCTTTTCCAACCTAAATGGTTCTATGATTCTATGATTATTAGCGTGGAAAATTTCTTGGAGTTCATACTACAGAAGGTTTGCCATACAGCTGTCCTTGTGCTTATTTGTTAGCAAGCACTTAGTTACCACTGCCATACAGAAGGGTTTGGGGGTTCTTTTTCTTTCAGGTTGGCTCAGGTGTCTTAATTTTAGGGGTGCTGAATTTTATAGACCCAAATGAATAAATGTCATTATGGAAATTATTAGTTTGTTCAGCCATGGTATCTGTGGGTTTTATAATGGTTATTCAGTTACATCAGGTACTTTAACAGGAACACTAAGAACATTTGCTCATACTGCCTACTTAAGTAAAGAATAGCTCTGGTTAAATACTTGCTAATGTTTTATCCAGAGCTTTACGGTAAGCAAGTCAGGTTAGCATCCACTTTCAGTTGCATAAGAATCAAACAATCAATCCAACCATTGGGTACCAAATACAGGGAATTAAATTTATTAACTAATCCATAATTAGCTAATGGAAAAAGAGTTTTTCAAAGGCATGGAGAGAGGATGTAAGTGTGGTTGTACTGGATCAGATGAAGGGTGCAATTATCTTTCAATAGTCCTTTCAGCCTTTACCGAAGGGAAGGGTGTAAGAACACGGCCTGACGGTCCACCATACTCATTTCACAGAGCTATCAATCTGTCAAGAATTGCCTTCCAAAGTGAGTTTTTCTTTGAGATTTTCTGTATCTTTATTCCTGCCCCTTCTCCTCCTCAACTCCACTCCCCACCCCACGCCCCTCAACTGTAAGTTGCTTGACAGAGGTGCTTTGCATACCTCTTTTCCCAACCTGCTCTGATTAAGACTGGGTGTTTAGAACCTACCATTCTATAAATATTAAGACAAAGATAAATCTTTTGTTTCACTAATTTTGAGAGATTAGTAAAGCCTACTTCTGATCATGATACAGACACTGTATTACTGTTATGGAATTGAGATGCTTTCCTTCTGTAGCCTGGAGCAACATCTGTCAACACTAGAATGTTCCAGCTTGGCATAGGGAAAAGTTACAATTCAGGGACAAAAAACCAAAGTAACTGAATATATCTTAAGCAGGGAATTCTGTTCTTTGGCAGAAGAGAGGCGAAGATGAATTCAAAAATTCTGTCTTATTATCCAGTCAAGCTTCAGACTTAAAAGATTTAGTAAGTAAAGCTTGAACCATCATCACTAGAACAAAAGGATGGTAGCTGAAACAATCACATTAACATCTATCAAATCCTTGGACAAAAATTGACTATCTGACACAAAGCTACACAGGTTAGTGAATGAGCAGATGCCATGGAATGAGAGATTGATGCCTCAATGATAGCCTGAAGTCTGACTAATAATCCAGAACCAATTTGTCACAGATGCCAACTCTTAAGTATTGGTTAAGCCCTGAGAAAATAGTCTGCATTTCAGCACCTCACAGTGTTTTTATTTTAGCTATATTGTTGTAAGCAGCTATTCCCAATACTCCTTTAAAATTTCTGTTCCTAGTGCTTCCTTTTACCCTGTAAGTGAAATTATTAAACTAAGAGTAAGCCTTATTGGCCTCAAAACAGAAGTATAGGTGCAAATTATATACAAGCATTTTAAAATCCTAGATTACAGTAAGCTTTGGAGAATAGTGCTGTACTTTACTGTTTTCAGGTACTCAGAAGATCAGGATTCCTATCTTAACTGTCTTTCATATTTCATAATATTAAAATCTCATCACATGAGATGTTCATCTTTTAGATCCAGACTCTGAAATAGAAAATAGTAAGGATGAGAGAAGATCCATCATTTTCTTCTGTCTCCTACTCATCAGAGTGATGAGATGGAGTCAAGTGAGGGGAAACTTCTCTGCTTTCAGAGGTGTAGAGATTTATTTGTAGCTTGTTCTATATCATACAGGTCTTCCATATTTTTCAGTTCTGCTTCCTGTTCTGTGTTGTTTCTTTTCTAAAATGAGTTTAGTAACTTAGAAATTGTAATAATCTTTCCTCTTCTCTAAACCTTGAATAAGATATTTCTTAGCAAAGCACTCATTAAAGAGTAGTGCTTGAGTGCTCTGTACCACTTGTGATAGGAAATCAGGATAGTAATTCTTGCATATTACTGTAGCCTTAATAGATCGAGCTAATAAAAAAAAAAATTTTTTTCAACACATGCACAGGAATATTCAGTGAGATGATCATCTTCTAACACAATTTGCTCGTAGGAGACTGATTTAATAAAGCTAGAAAATCCATGTCTTCTACTGGTATTCTATTAATCTTCATTGACAAGTTATTTTTTCTATTAAAAATATTATTTTGAAATGTAATTTTAAGTTGATAAATGGTGATATTTGCAACTCTTGTTGAGATCAGTTTAAAAAAAAACTGGAGTCCCCAGCGTAGGATTCCAGACTTCTGTACTCTTTATCTAATCAGTAGATGATGATCCTTAATAGCACCGGGAAGAGGAAAAGAAGAAAAAAAAAAAAAAAAAAAATCATAAAACACTTCATTGATTTAAAAGCAATGATTCAAAAACTCTGCTACATCTCTATACCAAAAAGATCCTTTGAAAAAAGAAAGAGGTCGTCCGTTACTGAAAATAGCCTTAGCTCTGTTGTCTGAAACCATCACACTTTATACTGCTTGCCAAAGAACTAAAAAATGCGGGGGGGGTGAGGGGGGTGGTTTAGGTTTTTTGTTTGGGTTTTTTTTTCCCTTTTAGAAGTGAGCATCAGAAGCTGGTCAGTATCTTGTGGACAGTTTGTATGTTGTGTGTTTGAGTGTTGAGTGTTTGTGTCGCATTATTCATGCCTGCTGTTAAGTGGGATTATTAGATTTGAGTCTGATTTGACAATATTAGTGGAAATGTAGAATGTTAGCACTGAAGATATCAAAATCGGGTTTATGGATAAAGTTGCTATTGTCAATTTAACCCTAGCTTGTATGGCTTATGCTGAACTATATATTACTTCCTGTATGATTCCCACAACATACTAAATATGAGTTCTTTCTTGTGGGATCTGAAACACTGGTGCTGTTAATCCACTGTTACTTTTCTGAAGGCACAGAACGTGACTGTGTTCTTTGAAGTTTGTGCTTGCACTGGGCGAGACTTTTACCATGAATAATTCATTTGACAGATTTTACCCCTTTAACTCTTCAATTATTGATCACAGAATGAAAATCCTCCAACGTACTAATTATTTTAAATTATTTGTGAATTATTATGGATATATTTTGCCTACAGATTGTGGGGAATATTATGAATATTCAAAACTTTAAGTATGAATTGCATAAATCATGTGGGATTCATTCTTTTTCTTACGAAGACTTATACTGTAACAAAGAGTATGGCCTGAATTACACATTGACAATTTGCATAATTGTGTAGTTACACTATATGACATCGCAGTTAATAAACTTAACTATTTCGCCTAAATTTTACTTTTTGCAGGTATTGCTACTAATAACTCTCAATTGCTATGGTGTGCTTAGGAAGTGAGAATACACAGAAAAAAACCCACCACATTTTGAACTTCTCTGCAGGGAAATTACTGTAATAAATTAAATGCAAGATGTTATGAAAGGAGAAAGTGATCTTATTACACAAAATCTTTAGGCAAGTTGATTTTATGCACTCCATACTTACATGTTTGAATGCACAAACGCCAGGGTGGTGTATGCATATTAGTCTAGCAAGGATAATTTGTTCACAACACAGTGGACAAGGGATACCAGCTGGCAAGCTCTGCCTGTGTGTGTCTTTTCGGTTCCTCTTCGCTGGCAACAACAAACTAATGTCTGGACAGATCATTTATATCCCATTGGAGTCATCAGTTGTGACGGGTGGTCCTTTGCCTCTGAAGCTTACTTACTTCACCTTCCACGAATCTTAGGGCAGGCTGCTACACACTGTCTGGTTTTCCCTTGTTTGAATAGGCATTTGAATGATACATCAATCACCTGCTTTCCTGTTGAGGAGCCTTTTTGATATCCTCCTGCGCCTTCCATTCTGGTGGTATTGTCAGAATTGAGGCCGTGACAAAGAAACATCTTCAATGTTATTTCTGAGAACGGTGTCATGGAAGTGGCGTCCTAAGAGCAGTGTCCTTCATTATTATTACTAGCTGTTCCTATAACTTCTTACCCTGCTGTATTCTTCTGGTGCTTAAATACCAATTTCCACTCGTACTTCATTCACACCAGCTCTGATATTTCTGTTACAAATCACCACATAGATCGCTATTTGCAGAAATGCCTGTAGTATTTGCTTCTGTCAGCATGTTGGTAACATGTCATTGACCTATTCAAAGCATATTGATATGAACACATTTTTTTCTGCCAGGTGTCTCAGGATGCCTGAGACACAGCTTATGCGTTAACAGCTGCATTTCTGTGAGGGCCGTTTTTTTGCAGTGGGCAAGACCTTAGTAAGTGCTAATGTTTGAAAACTACATCTTTGCCAGATTGAGAGGTGTGAATGCCTGAAAAAACGAAACAGAAAATCATTTTATTGAAGAAGAATGAAGAGTTAATGAATCTATCTTGTCAAACGATTTTTCTTTCAGATACGTCTGACATTTCCCCCTGTTTATTTACAATTTCAATATCTGAAATGCTTCTCTCCCAATACAAATACTTTTTAGTCTAAGCTAGGAGTTTGTATCAAGAATGTTTTTCAATATGCCTGAGAGAGAATTAAATGTCATAGTTCAGTGGGGGGATTCAGATGAGAGAAAGCAGTAGCCTCTTCTAGAGTGTAAACTGAAGTAGGTGCCATGAACATAGGTGCCAGCAGAGGAGCTCATCTCTGCTGACAAAGCTGCAAGGTTAGGACACTGGGTTCCTTGTGAAGTACCTGAAGTTCATAGTTTAAGACATCCATGTGGCTACCTGTCACTGACCTCTGAAGTTAAACCTCTTTACCTATTTTGCATACTTCTACTTTTTTTGTAGACCTGCTGCATTTCATTAAATTGTTCAGAATAAGAGGAAATACACCTCTCTATCAACTATGTCCTATGTTTGAACTGTTCATTGTTTTGTTCTAGTAAGTACACAAAGAGTATAACCAGATAGGATAGAGAAACTAGAATTTACAATGGATGGAAAATACTGCTTCACAACAGAGTCTCTGCTACACATACTGAAGACATATGAAACAGTTTGCTTAATGTATGAAGTTTTATTTACCTTACAGTTGTGACATTATAGTTTTCAGACTCTCAAGTTTCTCTCATAGTATCAAATGTGATTCACTTTTGAAATTACTTAATTTTTTTTCCTGAATATGCAACATACAGAATGGCCAGTAGGACATGCAGGTGTTGGGAAATATTTACAAAATCAATCAATATCCGTTGAATCTTTACAATCTGTTAAATAATTGAGACAGATCACAGAGTACAGGCTGAATAGGAAGAGACCTTATCTAACAAGTAAGTCTTGGTTATATACCATCTACAGTTTGAACCAAAACTTTAAATTTCTGCATTTAAAAGTAAAATTTTAGTTGAAGGACTGACTATCTTTGCATCTGAAAGAAACTGGAGACACTTTCTATTTACCTTATGGAAAATAAATTATAGGAAGCTGACTGGATAATACTTAATTTTCCCATAGATACTGGGGGGGGGAGGGGGAACCTTAGTATTTTCTCCCTGATTGTATTTCTGTTTTCCTGGAAGTATACAATTGTGACTGAATCCAAGCAGATGATTTAATCTGTGAAGTAAAAAGTATTTTCTTTCATAGAAATAGAAAGGTTCAGTCTTGGTGTTCAGCCTAATGTCCAGTTTTTAAACTGTAAACAAATGACAGAATGAAAAGCAAGATGTGCCAGGTCATGAGCCTAGCCCCATATTGCTCATATTTACTAAGATATAACAATCAGTGTCACAGGTGTATAATAGAGAACAAGTTTAGTCCAAATATGAACAAGGAAACAATAAAAAGCACCCCCCAAAAAAGTATTTTGTTGAGTACCTGCATCTGATTCTACTCTTCTGAGATCATGAAATGTGTTATCCTTTCTGCACCAGCGCTGTCCTGACTGTGTAAGCCTTCTTTACTATCTTTGCTTCTAAACATAAATGTGATTTAAATAAATAAAAGACCTCAGCTAAGACTCTCAATAAACTTCAGTGAGAGATCACAAAGCTCACCTGGCACAACAGCTTTGAAACATGAATCAAAGCACTTGCAATTGGGGAGAAACTTGTCATACTCAATTAAAGACTATCTACAGCAAAACATAGCTCAATCAAGGTGAAACACTCCCATTTCTTATTACATGCACATTGAGTTTCCCTGTAGGCTCCAGAGGCTCTCCTGTGTTTGTTATATTGCCTAATGCAGAGAAAAGACTCTCAGAGTTGCATTAAAAAATATAGCTTGGAAAAAAACCCAACACTTAGTTGTCCTTGGAAAACTTTTGTAATTATCTACCTTGAATATTCCTGTTGTAGCGTACCAATTTGCACTGCTGTCAGGCTTCAGTGCCATGTTTCTTCACCTTCTGAAGTATGCTGAATGTCACAGCTTAGTATAAGCGTCTGCATGTCCTTTTCACTTTTTGCTTTGTTCCCCATTAAATATTTACAGCTTAAGAAAAGCAAATTTACTGTAAACAAACACACAAAAATAAAGCTGGTTAAAAAATACTTTCAGCAAATAATCCCACAAAGTGTGGTCCAGAAACTGACAATCGATTTTAGGCACCAATTTCTGTGACAGCAGATTTAAAATGTCAAAGTGCAAACACCATTTGAAAACTAATTGGGTACCCTTTGTTGTATCTCCCCAGACTACAAAAGAATTTTGCACCCACTTGGCTGCTTTGGTTTCTTGACCTGTTCAACCTCAAAAGATAGGTGTAATTCACGCAACTTTCTGAAGCCTTATTTAGGATTCTGAAGGGCTGAATGTGGTTTGAGAGCACTCGAGAGGGATGTGGTCCTAAATATTGCTGCTATGGACATGGGAAATGATAAAGTAAAAAAAATATGCTTTTTCTCTCCTTACATTGTCATATACCTTATCAACTTTGCACAGCCAAGTCGTTCTGTTAATTTTTAACCAGAATTTGTTATTTAATGCTAAGCCAAGTTAACAGAAAAATTGCAATTCCTTTGCATAGCTTTTCTGCTTTCTCTGTTGTGAGTCTATGGTTGCAAGCAGCATAAACATGTCTGATTACTCACAACCCTATCTAGCACGTGCTTAGCACTGAGTTTATTTCAGTAAGTAATCCTTCTCTGTCCCCAGTCTTCTGGGAGGTGGTGCAAAGCACATCAAAAAGCTGTCAGATACCGATTGCGCTTAATAGTACAGTCTTCATAGTACTGCTGGCTTTGTGGAAATGGTTTTTGTTGTACTTTTCCGAGACAAACTAAAAAGCATTCTGTCCTTTAGAAGGAGCTTTGCCCTATCACTTAAGACTGACAGAAACTCCAGTTGAAACCTATACCAATGCATCCCCAAAGAAACTCATCTCTTCCCTGGATATGCACACCCACACTACTGAAGAGATAATTTGACCTGTTTTAAAGGCAAAAATGTTTTCTGGCTAGGAAATGTGTTTTTAATTTACTATTATTTTGTTTAGCACTTTACATTTTACATGGCTGCAAATGTTTATTGGGATCAACCACAAAAACTTGGTTTTAACAAATTGCTATAGTACAGCAAAATAAGACTTGTTCACAAATAGTGCAGGCTTAATCAATGGCCCCCTGACACCTACTGACAATTTTTTCTTGTCCTCCTTGGACTTTGATTCAGGACAATATACTGAATAAATAATGTTATAGTACCCCCAATGCATTAACAGAGAATGTTTATTGGAATTTGGCTCTTAAATAAAAACAACTGTCCAGCTTCCAGCTGGGTTTGTAAAATGGTTGCAAACAACTTTCCTACTATTTTTTTTTTTTTTAAAGAAAAATTCCTCTTTTTAACTTATTACCTGTTCCCTGGCATATTTCTAAAAACAATTTTATTAGGGTTGTTATTAACAGCAGCAGCAGCAACTATAAATTGAGATCTTTTCCAAGGTATTTAATGTACAGGTCTATAGAGGCAATGGTTGGTTGTTTTTAAAACAAACAAACAAACAAACAAACAAACCCCCAAAACCCCAACCAAACTTCATTGTATTGCTGGTGATAAGGAGCAGGCAAACTATTAATTGCTTTTGACACAAAGTGACACAAGCACCTTTGATATATAATTGGGGAGCGATGCAGTTTAACAAGTTTTAATTTCTGGTGCAGCTGGAAGACAATAAAGAGAAAGCATGAGAACAAATTAAACAGTATATAGGTCAATCATTCTATTAGCAGTCTTCAGGGAACACATATCTAATTTACATAATTGTATTTCTGCTGCAACCAGACATACTGCTGTGCTAATACGTGTTCTTGGTGAGTCTATAAAAACACTGAAGATGGCCTTTCCTACATTAAAGTATAAAAAACTAGGATTACAGGAGCAAATACATTATTCATTTTATCTAATCAGTATTTCAAGGTTAGCTTGACCCAATCTACAAAGGGCCCAGCAGCTCCACAGGTAGTGGTTTGTTGAATATTTTCCCTTAAAGCAAAGATTAAGTTCTTACGTCTCTCACACTCCCATGCAAATAAAGCAAATTGCCAACTTTTTGTTTTAAGTTCTTGAGAAGATGCTAGGTCTTTGTGTGCCTCCTCTGCTAAATTTAAGCATCCTGCATTTGGGAAACTTGGTTGGAGTTTACCTGTTTAGTTACACTTTCAAATTCTCACAGAAAGAGCTCAAAGACTGAGATTTTTACAGACAAAAATAGTGTATTTCTATTACTTTCTGTGTTCACAAGGAAAGGCAGCAAATTTGCCCTTTACCATATCTTGCCATAGAAACTACTAATTAAACTACAAAGAGATGTCTGTTACTAAAAGATAAGTGAGACAGAAAGGTAAGAATGAAAAGCAAATAAATGAACAGAAGAGGAAGACTGAGTAGCACTTCTGCTTTCCTGCCTTTTCCATTCAACAGCTTTATGTTAATTTACCTGAAGTAATTCCTTAACATACCTTGGTTTCCAGCTCTTTTTCTTATATCTGACCCCATCTTCTCAGACCCATGCTTTAACCCCAGTATGCTGGATCCAGTCTGTACATGCAAGACAAGTACTTCATGCTAAAATGCATAACTTTGGCTATAATCTTGAAAAAAAATGTATTAAGAGAAAAATACAATATATTCTCAAATTTAAATTAAAAATGGACTACAATCTTAACATAATAAAGCATACACAAGAAACAAAGGTGTGGTCCAGTCATCTTTTCTTATTTCAACAAAAAAATAGTGTAACGATACAATATAAAACACTCCAGTAATTCTCAAAGACAGGAAATTGAGCTTTTAATTCAGACAGAGCAATTATCAAAAGGACTTAATGTAAATCATGTTCTCTATTAAATCTCAGCAGTTAATGTTTTTCTGGAGATTTCTTTGAAAGCATTGCCAGGATGCTGAGTCTGTGCACTTACATTCATAAACAAGAAAAATACATGTGGCAAATGTATTAAATGGAGTACTGCTAGTTTAAAAATCTACTGAATTTTGTATAATTACCATAGAGGTGAATGCAAGAAGTATGTTAGCTATAGTTCTCGCCAACTGGAATTGTGTTCTGGAATTTCAAATAACTTATGGCTTGGTTAAGCAATCTATGTTTTGTGGCATGGGCTGAGTGTGAACAATGAAGAAAATTGTTTTGTATTGGATATACAAGTTCAACTATTTTTCATGACAAGACTGAGCTTCCATTCTGCAGTATTTATCAAACTGATCATTTCATATTTTGAAGACTAAGAGACAGTTATGCAGTAAGACATGTTTATAAACGGGGCAGATTTAAGAGTTGTGCCTTGAATAGTGAATCTCTTGTGGGTGCTGGTTTCCATCTTAAGGTAAGCTGAGTGCTGGTTGATCTCTTTGCAGAGAGTTGAATGTGAACTTGCTGTTCACCCCCTGAGGGCTGGGCAGGGCCATGGAGAGTTCACATTCATAGGTTAAACTGGAGACGTGCACTCACGATTAGAACTATCCTTCCTTTGAAGTTAGAAATAGCCACTAAAATTATTTGAATAAGTTACCAAAGGCTGTTGCTTTAAAGATAAAAATAGCACTGACTACCCAAATAGTGCATCAGGTGATTTTTGTGATTGCTTTTCTTCAGCGGAATTTTCCATGTGAAACAAAACTAGTGTGTTATGTTAGGATATCAAATAAATTGAAATCCTAATGACCAGCAAAATAGTCTGGAGCAGAAATACTGGACTATAGGTATGTTATTAGCGTATATGTATATGATCCAAATTGCTTTCACCTTACGATGAGTAAAAAGGAGCTTCTGGGTTTATTTTTTAATGTATTACTCTGAAAAGACTGCATGGCTACAGTAATTTTTATTTTGTGCTTTGGGGGGGGGAACAAACAAATAAACAAACCCCAAACAAAACAAAACAACAACAAACAAAAAAACACAAGAGGAGAACTGAAGTTTCAAAGTGACGTGAAAAACAAAGATGACTTCTGTATGTACTCCAGTATCAGAAGGATATCCTCAAATCAAACCTTTTAAGGGATTGAGAAAAGTATTACCTAAAGAAGGTTTAGCGTTTTATAAAATTCATGGGGTTTATCATTGTTTAAGACCTTTATGAAGGTTGTCATAATTACTACAGCTCTTTCTTTTATGCAAATTGTAAAATTTTAATAAACTGAATCTACAGTTTGATTGCTGCTGCCAGGTGCTACAAGTACAGATGATATGAGGCCACATCAGCCTAGTATTTTAGTTCAGAGTAGGATTGCCCTTTTGAAGCAATCTTTCAGAGTGTTCCCACATACGATGCTTTGACATCCATCATGGAGTAGTCTCAGGAAAAAAAACCTAAATTTCTCTTGCCTGAAACTAGACTGGAAAAAATGTCCAAGGATCTGGTAGTGTGCTCCAGCCACTAATGGGAGCTGGACTAGAGCTAGTCCAAAGTAAATCAACATCCACAAAATAAAATCCATGGGTGCTTTTCTCCATTTCCTTATACACATCCACATTTACTGCTCCACACTACTTATTAACCATTATAGTCCCTATATGTGCCCTTTAGTCTGGATTAGAAATGTGTTTTGGCACTGAATTTCTCAATCATCCCTGCTTCCTGTGCTTAACTGGATTCTTCACCATGAAACTAAAGATACGATCCAGGGACATACCTGATGTACTCCAATGTTCAGTCAACAGGATGAATAGAATATTGCAATAGAATGGAAATAACATGTCTGTCTAAATTAGAACAGTGCCAGAAGCATGCCAGAATAAAACCCCCAAATTATGTGTAGCGTGGACATCAAGTCCTCGGCACCAATAGATTTGCTGTTCTGTATCTAGTCTGATTAAACATGGACACAGCCAAGCAAAACTGAAAAAAAGACATTTGTAAACTTTGTACATCTTCTGAGCAATCCAATGCATTTGCTTACAGATTTTAAATTTGAATCTGACATTTTATTTCTTCAGTAAAATACATAAAGTAAAGTAGAAACAATACGCTCATCTTGATACTCCTTCCATCTAAGGAAACGAGAGCACAGAGTGTTTTTTCTTTTTAAGAGCTTGCTTGTAGGGAGTCCTGGGTGTGCAAGCAAGACCCAGTAATTGTACATCTGGTCTTTTTCCTTTTCTCTTGATCTCCTCTGCTTCCTTAATTTGTTTCATAACTGAAAATGTCTCTTTTTTCCTCTTGTGTTTATAGTTTGAACATTGGTAATTTAATTGGGGAGGGGGTGTGAGGCGGCAGCACGATGACCATGGTAGGAACTACCAGGCATGTATTATTATTATCAGTTTCCTTTGTGTCTTGTACGTCTGACAATGGTTTGTTCTCAAGATGTCTGTATCAGTTCTGTTTCCTGCCTACCAAGCTGTGGGCTTTAAATATGCAAAGTATAGGCAACCTTAATATCAATTTTAAAGTTACTTTTTCCATTTCTTCTTTCACTTCTAATTAAAACTTGAATTTTTCATTTGTAATTAAAAAAAGTGAAATACATGCTGCTTTAGTAGTAGCTAAAATACTAATTAAAGCTGTATCACTGCCAGCAAATTCAGCTTGTTTATTTAGGTTGCATACCTGATCAACAATTAAGAACAAAGTAGATTCTTCATTCTGGTATGAAGCAATACAGGACTCCAGGTGTTTCCAGACCATTTATTTTGAACAAAAAGAACCAACTGTTTGGGAGCAGACACCTGTTACCAGGATGATCAGTACAGGAAGAGTTAACTAAGCACATTCCTTTAACTGACATGTGCTAATTCAGAACACTTGATCCATTTGACTTTGGCAAGCCACATTTCTTCCTAGTATTTTCTTTGTTTCCATGAATACTTAATCCTTACGTTTTGTCCACCGGTGATGTTTTCATGGTAATATTTGCCACTACATAGGTGTCCAATAATATGAAATACTAGATTATTTTTTTTCTGTAAGGCTGATAGTTGTGTGTTGGTTTTTTTCCCCATATAGCTTGCTTGATTATGAGGAAAAAGCATTGTATTTGGATGTTTAAACATGGCTATTTAATATTACGTGGCAGCTGTCATAGCTGATGCTGCAGATACTGCACATGGGAATTAATAGTGCACTTTTTGTTCTTTGTATTATTCTAGTCTCTATATTCATTATTAGTGGAGGATATCCTCAATCTCTTAAGAGCTTTATTTAAAGTGGATAAAGATTCAAAAAAGCTACATTAAAATTCTAGATCAATTCTTTCCTATTTTTCTTAATTTAGTTTTATGCTGTTTTCTGATTGGCAACATACATGACCTTAATGTAACTCAGTAATAAAATCTCTAAATCTCATAAAGTCATGACTAAACAGATTATGTAATTAGCAACAGCATACAAAAAAAAATTAAGCAATATTATCTAATATCTATGTGCCTGAAGCACTGGCTGGACAGCCTGGCTTACAAAAGAAGACAGGGAATGCTTTCCCAAACAGAGAATCTAATTCAAATTCACCTCTACAATAGCATCCACAGGCAAACATGCTTGTGACGGCCTGGTGCAACCAAGAGCTTTTCCATGCTCTTTCACAGCGCAGCATTGTCAAGGGCCGGCTGGGAGGAACTGCAGAAGGACTTTACAAGTTTCCCAGTGACAAAGCAAAATAATGGCAGAGGAACGTGGTGTAGGTAAATGCAAAAGGATGCACAGAGGAAAATATTTATGAACTTCTTAGTGTAGAGAGCAGTCTTAGGGCTATGATCACTCTCTACAACTACCTGAAAGGGGGTTGTAGTGAGGTGGGTGTTGGTCTCTTCTGTCGGGTGGCTGGAGATAGGACAAGAGGAAATGGCCTCAAGTTGAGGCAAAGGAGATTTAGGTTAGATATTAGGAAAAATTTCTTTACTGAGAGGGTTGTTAAACATTGGAGTGGGCCACCCAGGGAAGTGGTTGAGTCACCATCCCTGGAGATATTCAAAAAGCGAGTGGACAGGGTACTTAAGGACATGGTTTAGTGGGCATGGTTAATGGTTGGACTCGATGATCTTGAAGGTCTTTTCCAACCTAAATGATTCTATGATTCTATGATAATAAGAACAAAAGCTCAAACCTGAATAGCAGTCAGAAAAACAAACTACAAAAACCTGTCCAACAGAAATTGAGAGTGTAACCAAAGATCTTGTGTCCCCATAGGAATTCTGGTTTGCTGATATCTTTAAGACTACACAAAGTTCTAGTACCACCTGTGTCTCGAGGTGGTAGAACTGGAAGAAAATGCTGGCAGAGTAGGGCAACAGGAATACTCAGAGGTGTGGAGTATTGTCTTTGGACTATTGCCTTGAATGATCTATTTACATAAATACAAATCTGAAATTCATGTGGTATTTGGCTTCTCTTGCCTGCCTAAAACACTTTACTTTCTTTTTGTGAAATCAGCTGTGGAGACGTGTACTCAAAAGGGTAATAGAGCAGAATCTTTGTCCCAATATTTTATTTTGTCATTGCTTATTTTAAACCAATTCCAGAAGCTTTTATTTTAAAGAAAGGAATTCATGTAAATATGTCACTTAAAAAAAAAAAAAACAAAAACCTATCCCACAACCCTGTCCTCCAGTGTTTACTTAATTATTATGATTAGCGAGCTATTCGGTGGTTCTCCCCTTGATAACTGCAACTTCTGGTAAGTATAATAAATGATTTCCAATTAAGGACTAGCAGAACTCATGACAAGAGAAATCTCTGTCAATTTATTAAAACAAAGTCTCTCTACACTGGAATAAACAATGTAGAACATTAAAATTTTGTGTCAGGAGTGTATGCTTAATTAAACTTACATTAGCTCAGTAATTCTTTATAATTTCATAGGTATGATTTTTCTTTTTTTAATAGTTTTCAATTCTGTATTTGTAGAAAGGACAAACTTGCAGCAAATTCCAGTATTCCAAATCTGGTTCATTTGAACAGCTGAATGAGTTGGAGTTTTTGTTATTTTATTCATCATTATTATTATTATTATTAGTGTATAAAGAGGAAATTGGTCTAAAACAAATCTTGGTTGGTTGTTGTAACATGTAATAGGCAACAAAATGACTACACTGAATCTGAATAATTGGGATATAACATGTACTGTGGCCTTTGTGGTTTATGAGTAACACGAAACATCTGGATTCAAAAATCCAGTCCATTGGTTTTATTTGTTGAAAAGCAATAATAAATCTTGTACAGATGATCATCATCTGGAGTACTTTGCAGATTAAAGCATTGTTATAAGAATCTGAGAAATAAAGAGTTCAGTCTAAACCAAAAAGAAATAGAAAAACTGCCATGTTGAGTCATGATGCTTTAAAAGACAGTATTTTCATTAGATTAAAAATAACTGAATTTCTGGCTTACTGCTCATGTTGGGAAGGTTATTGTTAATAAAAATAGACTACAGTGATAACAAGCACTGATTATGATTTATCTTTTCACCTTATCAAATTCCAACAGAAGTCTGGTGTAATTTCTGTGGTTTAATCTAGGAAGTTTACTCCTGAAGGTCTAGCTTTTTTTGATAAAATGTTACATATTGTATCTGATAATATGAATTGTTTTACATACAGTCTTCCCTTTGAAAGAACATTTAATCAGAAAAGCTGATAGTATATAATTTGCTTAATGTATACATATCTGCATTTTAAAGGAGTGTTTTCTAAAGTGATACTTCTTTTGGAAAAGGCATCTCCCTTCTTTCTTTTTTTTTTAAATCTATAATGACTGTTTTAGTGAATGTGAAACCTATAGTACATCTGACAGGTTGGAGGCATGGATTTTTTTTCTTTCTTTTCTTTTCTTTTCTTTTCTTGAACTGCAAATTCTGGTAGAGATGCACATATCTTTTGTGTCTTTCTATACCCAGGCAAAGGCAAGAAGAGCTAAAGGAATGCAACTTTTCCTTGGTTTCTTGCTAAGAAAATGAGACGGCTAGGAAAAATTGGGTGCAGGAAGTCACCATATTTACACAGGCAACAAATAAGGGGAAACGATAATTCTTTTTTGAGTATACAGTTCTACACATTTAAATTCAAATGTAATTTTCAATTAGGTCACGGTATGACTTAGCACTGTCTGTTTATCTATTACCAACGTGAAATACAATGATGTGGCTATTGCCAATATGCCATTTTACCTGTTGCCATTCCAAACCTTGCCGTACACAGAATTACTGCACTCATCCTGGGGCAGTCAGCTCAGGAGGTAGCACAGAGCAGCCAGCATGGAAGAAGGTAGTATTTTACACGCAGGTGGAGATTTGTAGTCAAGATACGATTACAATATATATACATATTCATATATATACATAGTATTAACTGCTTTTAATGAATATGAATACCTCAGGTTCCAATTAATACTTTTTTCTAAGATATATGAATAAAATAGGGAAAATATTGTAAATAAAAATGAATAAGTTTAACTAACTCATATCACTAGTGGTTAAAGGTCTTTATTATTGTTTTTCCTGCTCATATGTTTAAAATCTGAGCAACTTCTTCAGTTCTAGAACTGTGAAACATGTTTATTTTACTAACAAGTTACAGTGGTGAACAAAGATGGTGTAAAATTAAATGCAACACCATTTATACTGCTTGAACTTTTCTTTAGGCATCTAATGAAAGTTCAGTGGCAAGACCAAAAGCCTGATAGTTCCCATGTGCTAAAGAAACAAAGTATTTGATGTGAATGAAATATAGATAAATATGAAAGTTATTACATGTAAAACAGCTTCTGTAACACTGCATCTCAGTGATCCACGCTGAACCAATTGTGAGGAAACACATGAGCTGAAACCTCAATGTAAATTTATGCAAATTAAAAAATGTCACATATGGAAGGAACTCTTATGATAGGGATGCAGGTTATGATAATCACTGCAGTAATATCAAAGAAAGACTTTGAAATTTGGCATGCACTGAAGTACTTCTATAAAACAGGGGCCATACTCTTTCCTTAGTGCCATGTGCAACCTTGCTATCATTTCTGGAACTGGATTTCCTCTCAGCCTCCATTTTCTCCTCCATTGTGATAGTTCCTGAACTTTACATTATTCTTCCAAACTATTAAAAGCGGTTGTGACAATGACATAGCTCTTTGCTTTTCCTTTTACATGTGGTTTCTTCTTTTTCTTTTGAAAAACGTGAGAAGAGAGTCATAGTGCAATACAGCATGCATTTGCCATACACTGAAGGTCAGAGCTGTTGTTTTGTGGTGGTGTTCATCACTGGTAATAGTCTGAGAGTCAGCAGTGTGGCAACATTTGATGATTAGGAAAATCAGTCAATGGAGATAAGTATTTTTCCCAGTATGTTCATTTTGATATTTTTCCAGAAGCAGCCTGAACCGTACATTTTCAGTTTCAGGAGCCACAGCCTCTATTGGTTTGTCTAAGTTCCTCTTGAATCTCTAGTCTTAAATTCTAGCTAGCTGAAAGCAAGTTCAAATGCACAGTTGCTGACAAAATGTTACCTATCTGAATTAATGCAGGTAACTATGATCAACTTTTCCAGTGTAGCATACATGCTTTTCTGTTTTTAAGATTGTAGATATGTGTTTGAGAAGCACTGACTGGATTAATATCTAGTGAAATGCTCTGTAGTGAATAATTCCAAACACAGGAAAAAAAAGCAGTGAATGACAAGGGAAGGAGAGAGATCAAACGCAATGGACAGCAAGGGAACCAAATGAAATGAAGGAAAAATACCTAGTCATCAGCCTATCATGTTAGCTTTAAAATGCTAGAGAAAAACATGGGTAATCACAGAAATGATAGCAACAGGACTTTTCTGACTCAAAATTCAAGTGGAAATAGTCTACCTCTAGCTTTTAGCGCACTATTAGTATGGCTTCATCCTCAACCTTCTGATCTTGCTTCTTCGTGGCCTTCTGTGTCAGACTCCCCGCTAGAAAGCAATCTGACTTCCAAATTTCAGCTTCTTTATTATATGTTTTAAAGCCTGCAGGCCTCAACTCATCATTACTGCAAAATATAAATGAAATAGCAAGGACCTGTACCTGTGTGTTTGGACAGCAGTTTTACCAGCTCTACATTTTTCTAGGAAGTAAATTATCACTCCTATTTCTTGTAACTATCACTGACCCTAACTGAGGCAACAAGCTTCTGGTTTTTTGTTTTTGTTTTTGTTTTTTTTCCTCTGAGCCATGTATCTCTAATTGCATATGGGGTATATTTATTCTCCCATCACTATGAAGGGCTGTTTCTCATTAATGTTAATGAGGCACATGCACTTATCTAGAGAAAAGACCTCTAATTAATTTCATGATCCTTCCTTTAACAATCCAAACAGTACTTCCGCTTAGAAATAGGTGAGGATATTTTTATTTTTGCGAACTATCTAGTAGTTTCTAAATTAATCAGTACTAACTAAAATCTTTATTAATAAAAAAGTAATTAATTTAAATTTACTGAGGGTTTTGGGGGTACTT
The DNA here is from genome assembly GCF_900496995.4 of Aquila chrysaetos chrysaetos. Lineage (NCBI taxonomy): Eukaryota > Metazoa > Chordata > Aves > Accipitriformes > Accipitridae > Aquila > Aquila chrysaetos. The sequence continues at coordinate 4,053,592 of NC_044024.1, read as the reverse complement.
GTATTAAGATGCATCTATCCATAAAAGAGGATAGACCTTCTCTCAATGGCAAGAGAATTCCCAGTCAGAAAATACCTTCCTTGCTCTCATATTTGCGTCTTCCAAACTCCAGGTTCCTCCTCCCTTTTCCCCAGCATGTTAAGAAATACTATGAGAATTTTCACTACTCCTGGGATTCACCTCCAATACAGATTTTTACAGTTCAGGCGGGAATGAGGACAAATTACTTCCCTTTCTGAAATTTTCATAAGGTATACTATTTCATTAAGCATTACGCACACATTTGTTGCTTTCCTATTTTGAGCATTTTAAATCCATTATAATGTTTTGCCTTTCCCATGAGTGAGTTTTTCTGTGAGTGGATACAGAAAGAGCCCCTTAGGAGACCCTGTACCATTCTCATCTCGTCATTCAGCAGGAACTGGCTTGTTATGAAAGTGCAAATAGGATTAAAGCAGAATGCTCCAAGAAAATTGTCAGCCTCTTCACGGAATTTAAAATATTTTGTCCTAATTCTAAGATGAATATGTATAGCCATAGGAACAAGCGCTCTACTGTGTCTAGAAATACATTTGGTGAAAAAATCATGGTTCCTAAAACACAATACAAACTGCTCATCATATGGAACAAAAAAACAAAACGTGAAAAAGCTGTTCTGACAAAAAATCATTCCCTCCTAATATCTGTCCTAATACAATAAAGATAATTAGTAGAAATGGAAGAAAGAGATTTATGAAGTATAAATGTTAGGTTAAGAACAATTGGCTGTAAACTGGCCACTAACAAATGCAGTTTGGCTGACTGACAGAGTAGTCTTCTAATAGAAACAGAGTGGGAAGAAAGCTACCTTAAGTTATAGTTGCACTTTATGAAAGGGATTCTACAGCATCTTCAGCTAAGATATTAGCAGGTTGAACTTTCATGTCAGCAGCTGATCTGTAGAGAAAAACAGGCAGAGTGAATCTCCTTATATATGTTTCAGGCGACTTTACTTTGGTCTGTCTCTAGTCCAGTCTGAATACTGTAGCTAGTCGTGGAAGTGCATCTTCCAGTTTAGTTTCCTTTGAGAAGAGTCTACGGCATGGGAAGCATGCAAAGACACCCAGTTTTTTGACCTGGGATGTCCTTTTAAGAATGAACTTGGTAAATAAGTAATTTTCTTACCTGTAGAATTTTGTAGACATTTCCAGTATTACAGATGTAGGACAAATATAGTTAACATGGAAAAGGTAAAAATATGTTAATATATTTGTCAAATTGTATAATCTATTAGATGACTTTTATTATAGAGAAGATAAAGAAGAAATGAAAAATTATGAAGGTTACAAATCCAATCACATAATGACCCTCTTATATTGATGTTTCTGCCTGTGATTAATTGTCGATCAAGATACTGTCTTGTTTTAATTAGAAGATAAGTTGGTAATATGTCAGTGTAAGGATTGATTAAATACTGGAATTACTATATTAAACTGTCTTTCAAAATATTTCACTTTTTCTAATCTGAAGATTACTACTGTAGTGTGATAGCTTCAAAATAACTCACAAAAACTGAGTTATTCAAGCTAATATGGTACAATTTTTCTCTACATTTCATTTATATATGACTAAACAAAGATCACAGAAACCTTAGAATTTTATATGTTGTATTGTCAGCTTTTATTTTTTTGAAATGTTAAGGGGTTTCTCTGGTGCCTTCATTAAGCAGCTATTTGATCTTCAGTGTCTTCATTGATTTGAGTTTTAATTATATCTTTTGATATAAATGTATATTAGATAAGATTCAGGGAATGGTCATGAAAATGGAAAGAAAATTCTTCTATAGGGAGAAAGCAAGGAAGGAAGTACTAAAAGAGACAAGCAAAAGAAAATAAAGACGTTTTGTTTTTTGTTTCTAAATAAGAGGAAAAGGGCCATTAAAGTAACCTAAAAATCAAAATTTTAAACTGTATGTGAGTGGAATAAAAATATTGGGAAGGTGGCTTTAGAACTCTTGAAAGGGGGCTAAATAAGGATAGCTAAATTGTATAATTGTTATGCTGGTAATCACTTACTACTACAGAGAATCTCCCTGGAGTGAAATACTGGTTCTCTGCATGTATTTTCTAATACATTCAAAGATTTTTTCTAAAGACATGTTTGTTTATCAGCAATAATTAGACTATCCTAATTTAGAAAGCAGCTTCCTTCTCCAGAAATGTGACTCAGTGCAGTATCTCATTTAAGATAGCGTCAGGAGCAGAATCAGGGTCTCTGCTGGGGGGATCCAAATCTTGTTTTAACGCTGCAATCACTGCTACTTGGAAAGGAATGTGAAAACTAAATAAGTAGAATTTCAGAGTCTGTCTGCTCTGCACCGTCATTCTGGTACTAGTCTGTAATTTCAATGAAGCTTTTTTGCTAGCCAGAAAACTGTAAAAAAAAGTGCCTGCACTCATGTTCATAGCATTGCTCCTCCTCTTTCAAACTGTAGCAGTACACAAGGGAGGACTGATGTCTTGGCATACTTGATACCTGGATATTTTAGTAGATTTTCCTTAATTTTCTTTCTTTCATCCTTTTCTCTTTGAGAGAACTCTTGCTTACAACATAGCCTGGGACTAAGGACTGTGCTTTGCCTGCAAGTTTCACATTGTGCTTTTGAAATGTAACATACAAAAGACAGCTGTAATTCCACACTGTAAAACCATAAAACCATTGGTGCTTTTTTCGGTGTATTTTTCCAGGTTGATTAGAAATTTATGCTGGGATAAGAAATGCAGACAATTTTTGTGTGATTGGTTAGACTGAAGGTGAGTATCAGCCTGAAATTAGTTTTCCCGAAGGTATTTTCAATGTTAGTCCTGAATAGAGATTGTTAACGCCTATTAAACAGTTCAGCAGAGTGAAGGTACTCCTTTTAGCAGTTGTTACTTCTCCTGGAAGCATTTCAACACATAGTTTGAAGTCAGCAGGAGCTAGTTTATTTTATTGGAAATCTATTGTTTACTCTGTGTAATTGTCACCTATCCTAGTAAGGCAGTTGTGGTCTCTCATGGGGCATGTTATTTCTGGAAAAAGGAGGAACCCACAAAAAATCTTCTAGATTTTTCTTTTCCTTGAGAGTCTGGGCCCAGGTTAAATCAGAGACTGTAGTTCTTCCAACAGAAAGCATGGATTTGAATGATATAATCCACAGAACTATAAATGTAAATTTTCTGTTCTGAACAGGAATGAAAGATGCATCCAGTATCTGTTTATCCAAGACCTGACAAAAGGAAGTGTACAAATTATCAAGAAAGGCTGATTTACTACAGATTTTTAACTTTATAGTTTTGATATTGTTTGTATTAATTTATGCCTCTTTCCGGTCATATTTTCACATCCCTTTTCAGGTATTGTACCATATCATATTTTTTATAGTAATATTGTTAACACAACTGCAGTCTGTTCAGTTAGTGAAATTGTTGGGTCAGAGCACATGTGTGTGTGATGAAACTCCATTTCCTAGTTCATTTTTCTTGTTACAGGGTAGTTCTCCCTATTCAAACAGAGTTAATAGAAAAATAAGAGAGAATGACTGCATAGTATGTGCCAATTTACACATAATCTCTTCTTGATGTTTATTCTTTCTACAGAGTAAACATCTGTCATGTTACAGGCTAAGTAAAATATATTCTGATTTTTCTTTATCTTTTATTGATATTTTACCTATGTAATTTCACACATTATGCACTATAATATTCTGTAAAGGTACTTATGGAAGAATGTGACCGTCTGTGGTCAGCTGTAACATAACAATGTCAAGGAGGGGAAGACTTACAAGGGCATACTGTAGCATGCTTGTAATTAATACCAACACTGAATAGTCTGATTAATACCAACACTGAATAATTCTTACTATGTATTTCTCATAGGGCTATTCTTTACAAAAGCCTTATTTTTCAAGGAAGCAGCATCTCGTAATTGTATACTGATCTCTCTCACAGAAACAGTCTATTTAGCTACTCTTGGGTTTGGATTTTTCTCCCAGGCAATACCAAAGCTTTAAGAACTTACTTAAAGGCTCTGCATGGATTTTTGGAATTCAGAAGAAATGGCACATGTACTTAATAGCAGCAGAGCACCTGCAAAGTTACATTCCTTCAATATCTAATGAGTTTATCTCTACATGGCTTTGAAGTAGAAAACTTTATTTGAAGACACTTCATTACCTTTAAGTAGTCTTCCATGCCTGAAAATATTTCAGCATTGAACACAGGACTTTTGAGAGTTAAAATCAACAGCTGTAGAAAGTTATTATCTGCTAAGTACAATAGCGTATGCTGACTCACAAGATTTTCAACTTACATATTTGTTCTAATGTGGTTTGGGTTTCTCCCATGCATCTGGCTATTGTAATTTTCACAGAGGAGATAATTTTTATTTCAGTTGGAAAAAATAAACTTTATGTCTAGTCATGTTTCTTGGACTGCTAGAAGATGCTGTGAAGAAAATAAATCAGTGTACAGAACTAAAGGTGGGTGGTCAGAAGGAATAGTCTTGCAGCTCATCACATGAGTTTTATAACATGAATATCTTTACTTAAGTATTAAAAGAAGTGATAGTAATCTATTATGGATGATACTGTCACATATAGCATTACCCAACGGCCATATTCTGAACATGATTGTTGCATGTCATTCTACCTATTAAGGAAGAACACTACATAGGACAGTAATGTTTACTATAATTGTAAAGAGAGAATGCTACAAAGTTCTCTCTATAGCGTCATCCCAAGCTGTAGGACTGATGAGATAATACAGGTACTACAGCAAGTGACAATATTGCAATTACTTGTACTTAGCAGAAAAATTTAAGATCTGACCCTTGCTATGATGTCATCTGAACCAGCAAACATATACTGTGGTTTGGACAGGCAGCAAGCAGGAACACATTGCACATTTTAATATGTTAAGGATCATTAAGTTGATTGTGTCAATTTGTTAAAGTGCCAAGTAATGATTTTACAGGTAATTAGACTTTAACAGGCAGAAACAAATTTATGTCCTTCTTGTTTTTATGATGCATGTAATGATAGATGTACTATCATACAAGCTGTTGTTTTTAGGTACACAACATTTCTTAATGTCCTAAAGCAAATGAAATATTACATGTCGGGAGCTGATCAGTGACTGTATAAAACACATTAGTAGCTTTTCTTCTTTTAGCTACTTTTAATCGAAGCTCATTCATCATGTCATAGAAAGATGGAATGTCTCAGGTTATTCTTGCTGCATGGAGAAATGGCAGTGAACCTTTAAGGTCAAGAGGAGAAGACAATAGTTACAGGTTATTACAATTGTTTTTCTATAGTTGATCCTCACACTGCCATAGTAGATTTTGTTTTACTTCTCAGTGTGCAAATACATAGTGAATAGGGAAAAACACAGCTCAGAACTCAGTTTGAAAAGGAGTTTGTGGTTTAATTTAACTGTGTTTCCATAGCAGTTTGTCTATTCGCTGTTTTCTAGCCTTTGTGTACCAGAATCACAACAAACCCACAAGTATTTTTTTAAAGAATAACATTTATTATGGTAGTAATAATTAGTGCCCGTTTCTGCTACTGTTCTTATGGTTGCACATCCTAGGTGATGATTACAGCTAGCTCCTTAACTCTAGAAATCAAACTAATAGTAATTATTAGCCAGTATTAACCAAGTGAGAAATTCTGTATGTGGAGATTCCTTTGCAGTTTCTCCTGGACCCAGGAATATTAGCTAGCAAAAATTGTAGTATAGAAAGTGGCCAATGGTTACTCTCTTTCGTGGAACAGTTCAGACTTGGAGGTTAATTAAAGACGGTGCAATAAGCCTGCTTCAGCTTTCAGCTGTGTTACTATTTTTTCCTGCAGGAAGACAACATGAGGAGAGAGTGTAGATAGTCCATACATTTTTCATTGCTTCGACAAAATTGGGTTTTGTTATGTTTGGCTTTTAATAGCATAGAGCTTCCTGTCAATCAGCTCTATTGTTAGTTGAATTGATTACTACTAGAATGTGGAGCTGTAGTCTGCATGATGCTGCCTGTTGTCTGACACTTCAGAAATTAGATGTTTACTTCAGTGAATTCTTATATGTAATTACAGTGTTGCTCTTCGTGATGATATAGTTAAAAATGTGTCACACGGTTGGAAGAGCTATTTTAAGTGGTGACTAACTGAACGATAATTTATCTTTGGCCAAAACTAAGTAAAAGTGTCATCTTGGTGACCTCCCTGTGACAGCTACAAGACAACCACCACTCCTTTTCCTTTGTGAAATTTAGAAGACACAGCCTGTTTACCTGACCCTGGAAAAAATACAGTCCAACAGTCTAGCTACAAAAGGAAAAAAAAAATAAACCATAGTTTTTGCATTTCAGCCCTGAATGGATCTGCTTCTTTGCTAGAATACTCTAGCTCTCGTCTCTTTACAGGGGCCTAATTTAGTTGTGCTTTACCATTAAACTGGAAGAAAGTGGTAAAAGGTCCTTGCACTTTTTTAGTATAGTCAGCTTTAGAAAAACCTCTGTTAATGTCCAATATAAACATAGCTCTCCTCATTTTAGAGTAAAATTGGTTTGAACACATTTTAATTAAACTAGTGTCCAATAAATGCGATTTAGGTTAATTTCAGCTTCAGCTTGTGTGTATCCAGTCACAAACCAGTGTGAGCTGAGCTGTGGCTGTGGTCAGGACAGTTGTTTGGTTTTAATAGATCCTATTCTATATTAGATACTAACATGCACAAAATATGGGTTTCATTACCTACTTTGCAAAATTGGGGATTACAGCAACTTCTGGTTTTAGATAAATAAATTTCTCTTTGAAGCTACCCTATCATATAGATTTTTCAGCAAATAAGAAGTGAATTCAGATCTTTAACTCACTTTAACAAGGAGATATGTTGAAAATTACAGAAATAACTGAGGTTTTGTTTAAACTTCTATTGCAACAGATGATAGAAGCATTGCTATTATTCATAATTCTGAAATAGAAGCAAATGTATAATAGTAGTTGAGGAACTGTTTGTCTTTATTACCCTAAATCTGGACACCGCTTTTGGTCCACAAGAAAGGACTTACGTTCCATATTAGGAAATAAATGTTCCATTTTTGCCATGTGTGCTTAAAAGTACTAACTCATTTGCAGTCCTTTTTAGATTTTAAAATGCACAAAGAGAACAGAATTACACAGAATTTTTATTAGGGTTCCATTATGAGTAATTACCTCTGAGACCATAGCCTACAGCTAAATTCTGCAACCAAATATTAGTCTTTTTAAACACGTTATTTTTACTGTTCTGAGGCTACTCAAATAAGTCTGTCTCCCAATTAAACTATTACTTCACTCTTGATCATACCTCGTCTGGATGTCACCTGATTATATTATGAAACCAAAATGAATGACAGTATTAGCTGTGATCACAGCAGAAGATTAGAAGTTTTTATGTAGTTTGGTGAAGACTTTGTAAATGTGGTAGTTTGATCCCTGCATGGGTTCACAAATAGCCAGTGGGACTTCCTATAGCCATGCTCATCATTTAGCTGTCAAGCAATATTACTTGAAGTTTACAAACATCAATTGTTTAGTATTAGATAAAATACTTTCACTGTATGAATTACATTCTGTTGTAACTGGTACTGTGTCATTCATAAAGTAAAATGTAATATCTGGAGCAATTACAGAAATAGCCATGATTGAAGATACGGTTAGAATCTACATCCTTGAAGATACTCAAAACTCAGCTGGACATGACTCTGAAAAACACGGTCTAACTTTGGATCTAACTGAAATTGTACCTGCTTTAAGTGAGAACAGGACCCTTTCAACCTAAAGTATTCTCCCATTGCAAGTAAATAAAAACAAAAGAATTCCCATTAAGTTGGTGGACAGGTGCTAATGTCCACAAAAATGTTGTTTACTTAGCTACTGTCTTCCACACTGCCCAGGCACTAAATATCACTAATGACCTAAATTACTTCTAGAGTTATTTGAAAGGTCTTTTAGAACTCTGGATGTTAAAAATGGTTGAGACACTTACTGTTGCCTTAGAAAAGCAATTTGTTTAGTATAAAATTAAAAAGAAATTATTCCATATGAATCTAGGTCAAAAAAACTTATTTGACTCCAACATCATTTACAACCTTAATAGGATGCCTAAAAAGACGTGCTGTCACCAAATGAAACTGAGATACACTGTTATTTTTACTTTTACATTGATCTGTACTATTAGTCTGTAGCAACTTGACAGTTTCAAATGGCATTTCTAAAGGCTGCTGCTTTTAATTACTCATTATTTGAGTGAGAATGCTAGACCAAGATGGTTTAGTTAAAAAAAAAAAAGAAAAAGAAAAAAACCCAAACTTGCTGCAGCCATTTCCTGATTATTGCTGTGCTTATAATTTTTCATGTCTGGCTTATCATACACAAATTACATTTTCTTATGATGATTAATTTAATTTTTAAAATAAGTAGTTTCAAAATACTAACCTATTTTTATTATTAATTAATTATGAATGTCTGGACAGCTATGTAGTAAAGATCTTAACTGCCTCATGTAAGTCATGATTTATTTTTCTTTGCAAACATTGAGAAGCAAGCTTTAAGATGTCATCTGGTTTCTTTTCTGTCTTTTATCCAGTCACAACAAAATAATTCATAGTTATGTAACGTCACATTATTCAACTATGTGAAATGTACTTCTTAAGATTACAAAAGAGAAACTGCTTTGAGTTACATTGAGTTAATTTATCATTTTCTATAAATTGTTGTTATATTTGAATGAGTAGATGCTTGGCCAATTACTTTTATAACTTAGAATCTCCTATGTCCAGAGCTGCCAGATACTGCTGCAGTTTGTTGTGTGTCTCAATTAATTTATAAACTTTACAATATCCGTAAGACACATATATGTATTTGACACAGGGCCAAATGCTGTCTTCTGGAAATTCAGTGTGACCCTTCCATTCCACTCGCTAACAGGGAAATTGGGTCTCCATCAGAATGACAAAATATAGTGTTCTAATGAAGTCACCAAGTCGAATGACAGGATCTTGCTTACCTTTTTTTTTTTTTTTTTTAACGGCATGATTGCAAGAGCCTCAGTATAAACTAATATTGACTATTAGGTTCTTATCAAGGTGATTGCTTCTGCAAATTGCAATTTGAGGATAAAACCCTTACCCTTTCATAATTCAGAAATAATTTCAAAATCCTGAGAGAAAATGATAAAGTAATCTTATATTCTTGGCGGTGGGGAGCAGGAAGAATCTCCAAATTACGATCATCCCATACAAAAGTCAAGATGCGGTAAGAATCAGTGTTTGGACACCAGATGCCTCTGAGAGCTACAGGCTGGTTTTCATAGTCAATTTAGCTAAAAAAAAGAAAAAAGAAAGAAAAAGCCTCCTGCCTTTGATCACAGTGCAGTCAGGCAACAAAATGTAAGAAGGCTGTGATATCTTGTTTTAATTTATGGCTTTTAAGTTTAATGGTTTTGTGAACGTGTATTTAGCATTTTGCTGGAATATAAAGTGTTCCAATATCTTTTCTTGCATATTTGACCTTTGGGCTAACAATGAACCATTGCTGAATCATGAACTCACTGACTTTATCTGACAGGTCTGACTTATTTTCTCCTTCAATATTCTTTTCTTCTGGTTGTTACAAATTGCTGCATGTCCTGGGAATGTCTGGCTTCCTGGCGTTTAGATTTTAATCAGTCCCTTCTCCCTTTTTCTGACAGCACTGTTACGGGAAGACATTCTTCTACCTCTGTGTTAATGCTGCCCTTTATAAGTGTTCTTTGTTTACTGAATGGGAAAAAAAATGATCTGTGTTTTTATTTGAGCTGACACTTCAATATGTGTTACTGCTTATACACTCGTACTGTTAGATCTGCATTGTCACCAATAGGCCGGTGCTTTTTGGCTTGAAGATTAATTTGTAAATTGGTACACACAAGAACTTGCAATTTCCTCCTGTTTTGGGAAGATCATAGAATATATAGATACATTTTTATGCTTTATAATAGAATTTTTGATGCTTTATTTCTTGAAGTATTTTAAGAGATTTTACTCGCTAAAAATTAATCTTATGCTTTATCATATCCGTGGAACAAGGCCTTTCTTTAAGCACAATGCAATCAAAACACCCTGTGCTGAAGAGTTTATGACGTGAGTCATATAAAACTTTATTATTTACTAAGGATATCAGCTATTTATTTTAACTTTTAAATTTAAGAAATCTACAGTTCATAGAAATCCAAATTTGTAAAAAGTAATTTTTAAAAAATCCACTCATTTACCCATATTTTCATATTATTCTACTCAAGTTCAGCCTTTGCTTGCTATTTTTGATAGTTAAAATTATTTGGTGAAATAGATAGTATGCAAGTATATTTCCTGCAATTAATTTCTGATTCTACAATAATTAAGACAGTTGAGGAAAGAGGAGGAAATGGACTTCATTACAAAAGCCTTTCTTCACAGCACATTTCTTGGTAAGGAACGTTTTAATGGGCTGAGGGATATACAATTGTAACAACTACTATTATTTGAGTCGCTTTTATACATGCATAATGTACTCATGTTCTATTTTATGTGATATAAAACTCAAATGTTAACTGGAGACTGTGGAGCGTGGGGAAAGCTCATGTCAATTATACCATAATCAGCAAGCATTGTAGTACACTCCAGCACGCACAGAGCACAGCATAATGTATTCTGCTGCATGAACAGAGTCCAAGTAGCTGTGTTTATTTGCAGAGTGCTATAGCTGCATCAACTTTCACTCCACAATTAGGGCTTTATTTTTCTAATTCCACCACATAATTGACAGTAAAAGGTACTAGGAATTAGTAATGTATTATAGGAAATGAAGAAAAAGTAGCACAAGCCAGTATTTCTACAGTAATTTTTTAAACTCAGAAGAAACTTTAACAGTGGATTCTACTCATAGGCAGAATCCCTGTGCATACAAATGCAAATATTATAAAATGTGGAGCAAAAGCATGTTTTAGTCAGGAAGTAAACTGCTTGATAATTGGAAGAGTCACTGACTGAACATCAGGGAAAATACATTATGGGGAAAAAAATGTGCCTGTTTATTGTAATTTTTCAAAGGCATCATACAAAAGATAGCTATAGGTACAAGAAAATTCCATATCCAGGAGAAATGGCTGTTACTACCTCTAGCAAAACTGTGGTTCAGCATGGGCTTTTATGTCTACTTTAGAAAAGTGGGATTTTTTTTCTCCGAGCTTATGGTGTCTGAGGGGCATTGATTCTGTATGGTTATACAGACAACTCTGAAAACATGATCAGAGAATAATGTATGATCCAGTGCTTCGGTGTCTGAGATTCCTGACTTTCCCCATTTACTTCATTTAGGGATTCCACAGTCTTGGACTTCAGCTTAAATTTACAGTTGAGGCTGGGTTCTTTGTTTTCTCCAACCTTGTTGCAACAATCTGCAGCTGTCTCTCTTTGCTAAATCTCCCAGAAAGGGCTGTTAAAAGGATTATGGTGCATAGTCCCTGTGCTGTGCTTCAAGGCTTTATCACTGGCTCCCAATAAAGACAAAAGAAGGATAGGCAAGGGGAACATCTGAAAAGGGATTGCTGTTGTGTGTTTTAGTGCTGGAACAGAAGAGTGGGAAGAAAAGGCAGTGCTAGAATCAAAGAATAAGGTCCAGAATTCCCAGAGATTGCTTTCTGGTTTGATTTTAATTTGTGAATTCTTTCTGATTTTGTAGTTGTTATGCAATTACCAGAGGCATTTTAAAAGTTCAACAATTTTAAATTGTCTGCAGTTCTCACTCTCTATATAGAGAATCACTGTGTATTCAGGGAGAAACCATAATAGCTCAGAACACAGTATAATGATTTCTTCATAGTACTTCCTAAAGATAACTAGTTTCAGATCTAAGCGAATTAGAAATTATCTTCTGGGTTGCCTACTGAATGTGAAATAGGCTGACCTTAAGCATTTCGTGTCACTAAAATCACCATGATTACAGCTCTTATTAACTGACTGCATGTTTGGTTAAATTAGTTATTTGTTAAATTCGACTGAAATTAACATCAAACTCTGACACATTCAGTGTAAGAGGAAAGCTGACTCCCAGGAAGGTGCTCACAAGCCAACTGCATCTCATATGCAAGTTCTGCATATAAAGTTTAAGGTTTGATCCATTGTTCAATGCAGCTTCATGAATTTATGATCACTGTGGAGCTGATCTGAATTTGTTAGAAGTAAATGTGAATGACCAGATGATCTACTATGAGTACGTGTTCATCTCAATTCATGGAACTATCATTCTAGTTCAGTGGCCTTGTAGGTAGATCCCAAAGAGCTTCTACTGCTTGTCATGGTGCCAACAGCCCTGATATTACAGCGGTTGTTATACAGTTGTGCAAAAGGAGTTTTAAGTTACTTTAAAGAATTTTTATATGGGCTTTTTTGCCTCAGAATGCTGAAGGAGAAAGCGGGGAAATCCTGTCCTCTATGCAATATTGCAAGATAATTAGATATGATAAAGGAAAACAGAGAAACACTCATTTACAAGAAAATATTCAGAGGAAGCAATAGGTGCAGAGGCATGAGGAATGGAACAGGATCAGTAATGTGGGTAGGCATTTGAGATTGTGACTATTCAAGATTATTGAAAATTATGATATCAGTTTCCTGCTATTAAAGGTAGCTAGGATTGTTGCCATGCAGCATTCTAGCAGAAATTGTCTGAAATAAGCCATTCTTTGTTTATCGCTTGCTAATAAAATACACATTTAAGTAATTAGAGAACACTCTGTCTCAAGGAAAAATCTAAATAGGCATCAGATATCAGTTAAATTTGTTGAGGGAAAGGTGAGAGATGATACATTCAGAGACAATTGTAAATATTTCATTTTGTAGCTATTCCTATTGCTAGAATTTCAGAAAACTTAGAGCTTGTTATCAGAAAAACATGTACTGAACTGAAGGGTTTGTATACATGGTAAATGTGTACATCGGAGAACTTACTACACTGAAATAAACCTTGATTCCAGTGTTTAATTGTCACTTGAAACCCTATGTAAATCTGCACATGGAAGCAAGATATACACTGACCAGGAAATTAAAAGTATCCTCTTTTAAATATGGTTGTTATCTTCAAGTGAGAGTGAGTTATTGATGGTATAACCAGGGGATTTCAACTAAAGCCTGAAGTCACTGTATAAGCTAAAGCACATTATAGTTCTTCACGGAGTAAGGGCAAGCAGCAATCCCCACAAGAGTGCTTTCAAAGAACAGCAACATCCATTACTTTATAGCAGTCTCGCTTCCATAAAAACAGATTTATGAAGTGAAATGTCATTTCCTTATATAATTCTTTTAAAATATATTTTAAAACAACCCTCTCCTAACAAGTCACGCTTTCAGCGTAATTAACAAGTAACCTTATTTAGCACCTAACTATTGCAGACTTGCTGTATTAAATCCAGTTTATGATACGTGCTTTTCTGAAAACGAAAGTGGAAATGTACAGGTTGTATAACCGTTGAAACGTAGGGCTTAGAGAAATCTCAGGAATCATTTATGCCTAAACTCTTAGTGTACCATGTAGACCTTGATATTTGCCCAGGCTCTTTTCAAAACCTCTTGCAGATTACACTGCAGCTGACCTGTACGTAGATCCTTCAGAACAGAGAGAGCTGTATCTGAAAACATCTCAAAATGACTGGGTGGATACATTTCTGGAGGGAGTCTTTGTTATAATGTTTAAAAACAATTGCTCTTTTTTCATCTGAGTCATATATTAACCAAAGCATGTTAAAACTATTAAATCAGGCATTTACTAAAAAGCTCTCAGAATTAGTTTAAAAATTGAGTAATTAGACCCATGCTGCGATGACATTACTTTTCTGATATTACTTCCAACTGAAGCCCAGTTTCACTGCAGTACTTTCATTAGTTGCTCTATGTAAATTAACTGGGAGAGAATGCCGTATGTTTTCAATTATATTTTAATGGAAAAGAACAAGTTATTTTCTTTTAGACTGTAAGAGTTAGTGGTAGAATATGTAGTATGCATAAAATTGGCTTTGCAATCATTTTCATTTGCAGAAGATTGGTTTGCAATAATTTATCTTTGTGAAGGGCTTATAATCAACTAGAACTTATATTTACATAAGATTAGAGTTATTTTTAAAAATACCTGTAATACAAAGTACAGCATAGTACCTTTTGATGAGGACTATTAGCTAGATTCTGTGACTTGAATGGGAGTTGGAAAAAGCTTCTAATGAGAAAGGTACTATAAAAACAAATTAAGTGATGCCAATGACTGACAGCAGCTAAAAGAGCTTCCTTCTTAAATATGTCTACTTTGGCACCATGTGAAGTACTGAAAGATGTAACAGTTAAATTGTGCTAATGTTCAAATTAAAGAAATCTCAACTCCTGAAGTATGCTAATGAAAAATAGCTAAATACCAGAAATACTTATGACTGTTTAGCTGTAGAAAGAGGTTTAAATAAGAAAAGAAAATTATAATGCAGATCAAAAATAGTGATTAGTTTCTCTGAATTTTGTTTTATTTATTTATAAGCATTAAACGCTTGGTTTTGTGGATTTTCTTGATTAGATTGTGGAGTTTTCCATTTTTAATGTGATTTACTCTGTGTGAATATATAAAACTTCAAATCATTCATTCTGGAGCTTTTCATGCAATATATATAAATTTATAGATGTTCTCTGTGAAAACTGCAGCTTTGTGGCCAGCTCATGTAGACCTCCATGATACATCCTGAATTTCTCAGATGCAAGAAATTATCACTAAAACATGTTACTGCGAAATAAAGTATTTTCATTTAGTTGAGATTTCAGCTACCTTACTGTTCAAACTTAAGGGTAGGTCAACATGCGTCATCTTCTAAATTCATTCTCTCTTTATACAGTAACTGGGTCCCATGAGAGAAACTAATGTAACAAAAAGGCTTAATTTAGAATAATACACTTCAACTATAAAAATGTGAAAATACCAGAAATCCTAAACAACTCTGTCCTCTGGCCCCTTGCAGTCTTTTACTGGGCTCAAGTATGGTGGCTGCTGACTCAATGTAGCGTAATCATTGCTCCATTCCTTTCCTGTATCCATAGTATGTCTGCAGTCCAGGAGCTAGATGAGACTTGGAGTTAGACAACCACTGAAAACCAATTCATACCCAGCCTATATCTACATTAATTTTGATAGGTCTCTAACATTTCATAATGATTTCCTGAAATTTGCTGCCGGTGCTGGAACGTACAAGATTCCTACAAGTAGGAGGCTGGCTGGTGAGTCTGTGAAATATGACAGCATTGCATGCAGGTGCTTGTTTCCATCCTGCAGCTGAAGGTTGCATGAGCACAGACACGTTCTTACTTGCTGACACAATAAACACAAGGACCAGTGAATCAGACTGAAGTGCACCACGTAGGGTTGACTCGCTGGCTGCTTGCCCTAGCTCCCTGCTACTCAAGAAAAGGATACTCTGTTCTGATCTGGTTTGCCTCCTCATGTTTTATGATGGAGTCCCATGCGACCATGTGCATCATGGCAGTGACTCTGGACCTGCATTTTTATTCTGGTTACTAGTCCTGATTAGCACCCTACAGCTGCACAAACGGTACTCAGGCCAATGGCTCCAAATTTCGAGGCTAGCACCTAAAGTCATGCTGGTTATGTTTAAGCTTGTTAGAAGTATGCTACTATGGGATAAAATGGGCCTCAGAAACCAAGTACCTTCTTTCAGAAAACAAACAAACAAGAACTATTCAGTAAGTAGGTTTTAATTATTTTGCAGCTTTTATACCATCCTGAATCGCATTTTCAGTCTGATCAAGCAGAAATGGATGGAGTTTTGGTGATGATCCAGACTGCAGATGTAGTCAAAGGCCATCTCTGACTTGTTTCATGGAGGCAGTTAGCTTAACCAGATTGTGTGGTGAATTATTTTACCGAAAATGCAGTGGCTTGATTCCCAGATGGAAATGATCCCCCTTCTGTTCCAAGAACTGTCTGTCTAGTCCCAAAGATTAGTCATTTCTGCACCCTCATGGTCTGTTCTGATGAGTCAAAAATCCACAAAGGTTTGTGCCGCCTCCTCCTCCTCCTTTCTGATAGCATACACCAGTTACCTCCTGGGTCTTAATTGAAGATAATTCTTACTTCCTTTCCAGGCTTTGGTGTCAAGGATTCAGTAAAATGTATAATTATGCCCTAAATAAACATTTAATGAACATAAACTATATTCAAGATTGAAATGGAAACTCAAGTAAAAACTCAAATAGCATTTTAATAATCAATTTTATTCTGATTAAGAAAAAGGATGATGGACTATCTATTCCAATGAGAATAACCAGTTGT
Organism: Aquila chrysaetos chrysaetos; assembly: GCF_900496995.4. NCBI lineage: Eukaryota > Metazoa > Chordata > Aves > Accipitriformes > Accipitridae > Aquila > Aquila chrysaetos. The sequence continues at coordinate 4,037,202 of NC_044024.1, read as the reverse complement.
CCTAGTTGCCTTTTGTCTCATTAGGAGTTCTTCTTTCTTGCTTTAGTGGTTTCAAATGTACATGTTGTTTTTAACACAACACTCTATATATTCACTATATTATTTTATATATTTTATATATAGTATAAAATTCAGTTGTGTATTAGAAAGAGTTCACTAGATAACTGAGGGGCACTAGCTTCATGCTACCTTCCAATAGTTATCACCTCTTGTTTCTCTATTCCTCTACATTAGCAATTTTTGTAATCCTTTCTGGTAGGTAGCTTCAAAAGATTAGAAATGTTTTTTCACTCTAAAGTAGTCAAATGGAAATATTGCCATTTAAAATGAATTGTGCATTCTCTGTCCAGAAACATTCAAGTCGTACCACTTGAATTAATGGTGAAAAGTGGTTTCTGTGATTATCCTATGACTAAGAAAAGAAAAAAAGGGAGAAAGAAAATTGCAGCAGTTACTCAGTCAGGAGGAGAGGATCATTAGAATATGCAGGGAGATGTAGCCACCTTTTACTTTACTGTAGCCCTTGTGTCAAAACATTAAGGGTTAATAAACGATCAGCATTTAAGTAAAATTGACAGATTATGCACTTTTGTTGGCACTCATACAGATGTTACAGAGCACGCAGATTGACCTGGGAAAAGAGCATCATCCAGTGTCGTGGGGGGGGGAAAGAGCATCCCCTGCAAAACTAGATGGGAATGGCAGAGTTTAATAGCTGCAGCATCAGAAAAGACAAAGATGAAATTTTTTCAACTTGGAGAAATATTAGATGTCAAAATAGAAGTATGAGATTGGTAATTTACTGAAGATAGGTATCTAGTTGTTTTAAGAGTAAAATAGCAAGGCTTACTTGCTCAAAATATAACCAGGCAAAAGCTTCTGATTTCAGGACAAGAAGAAATAAATCCAGGTACTACAGAGCTTTTAAACTGAAGAAGAGACTGACAAAAAATGTTTCATTTTTTAAATCTTTTTGATAACTTCAGTGGTTTGGGACTTACTTGGGAAGGTCTTATAACTAACAAATATTCACACCGTTTCATTTTGGGAGACATGTTTCTATGATGCAGAACTATCCCAGATAAAGAAAAAAAAAAAAAAAAAAAGCTCTTTTTTCCAGTGACAAAGTAGCAAAAATGAAATATAGATGTGCGTGCATGTGTTAACACACACAGACACACACGTCCCAATTAAAAATAATTTTTTAGTATTTCTGTTACACAGCAGATGTAGTTACTGGAGAAAAAAAAAACATTACTCTGTTACAAGGACTTGTATTTTGCAAAAGTACATGTGGTTAGTAGTAAGGTGCTGTTTTTAAATTAGCCTCTCTAGCATAGCTTTATGAGAGAAACAAAAGCAGGTTTGGGCTTCTCCTCACTACCCTGCTAGCTTCTGCTCCTGTATTTTTGGGCTTCTGTGTGTCCACCCGCAATGTGGGCTGTCATTCACGCCGCTTGATGTGCCCAGTGTCAAACTCCGCTCTTCCCAGCACCCGGTTCCCTCCCCACCTTCCCACCTGAATGGCCGTCCCTGCTGCAGGTCAGACTGTGGGATGGTACCTTTTCACGTTTAATGCAAAAGATGCACAAAGCCAATCTGGCACAGATAAAGACGGGTTTCTTTTTCGGTCTTAGCAAGATAGCTTCTGTCCTATGGCAGTTGCAGTATTTCTTTGTATTAAGCAACAAAATGTTGCTGTTGTCGAAACTGTATAGAAATGTGTAAGTGCTGAAGTGCGTTAACAGTCTAAATATCCAAATAAGAGCTGAGGAAGGGAGTTGAAGGTAAATCTTTCTTTGCAAACCTATCACAGGAACAAAACTTGCAGTGTTGAACTCTTGTAAGAATGGCCTGAACTAACCTATTCCATCTCTATTTTTTAAATCATTTGAAAATAAACAGAGATTAAATCACTTAATTATGCTATTATTCAGTAACTTGCTTTGAGGAAATCTCATTCCCTAAAGTCATACAGAGTAAATATCTGTGATTTTTATTAGAGTCAAAAAAGTATGTAGTCAAACTTCAGGGATGGAAAAAGATGATTACTGATAATAACCTCGTCTAGTTCCCTGTCAACACTCAAGTATTTCATCAGAAACTTGCTAGAGTTTTGTTAGGTCTAAGTTTAAATAACTCAATGGATCATTTTCCCTCATGGACTTCTGAGGAAGAATTCCACACCGTAGACAGTCTAACATACCCTTTTTGTCTAATGTCATTGAATACATGAACTATGGGCTATAAATATTTCCCAGCTTGAAAAGACTTTAAAACACCTCCACTGTTGTTATTCCACTCTTTATTCATTGTTAGCTGAGCATTTTAAATGAGTTCAGTATTTTCTTTCGTGATGATCTTTCCTGTTCCCTCACTACACTTTTTGCAGCCCTTCCCAGGGCATGGTTTGGGGTTTTTTTTAATTTGTATGATACTCAGTTGTTTAAATACATCCTACAAATTTCCCTTAAAACTACTGAAAGAATTCTACCATAATCCTTCTCTATAAGCATTGGCATTATAATTGTTTCTCTCAAGGCTGTTAATCAGAACAGAAATGCAGATTTGTATTCATTTACATGTATATACTGATAAATTGGGGTGTTTGGAAAAAATTTTAAAAACTAATTAAATATCACTGATTTGGTCCCTTCTAAATGGACATACCTTTCCTTTCATGTTTTTATTACATATTTAAATAGTAACAGTGCTTAGAGCTCAGCCCTGAAAATAGAGGCAATTTGGGGAAAATGTTTCCATTGTTAGTTCTCCAAATAAAAATTAAAAGTCATACTTCTACTTAGTCATCAGTTGTCTGTCAGATTACCTCAGTGGAAACTGTGGTTTGGTACTGGTAGAAATGGTGTTCTTTCTGCACAGTACCATTGAGACCAATCCGATTTCATTTCAGTAGATTTTGATTTTTCACCTAGCTCGTTTCTTGATAATTTGCCTATACCTTCTTTACCTGTTTTATTCCTTAGAGAAGAACAGCTGCTGTTTAAATGTGTTTGTTTAGGTGAATTGTTACCCGTATGAGATCTGAGTTTCCTCACTTCTGTTAACCCTTCTTCCTGACTTAAACGCATTGTAGATATGTGTTTTCTGCCTGTTAGATCCAGATGACAGAGACTGAAACTTAATTTCTTAATGAAGAGCACAACGTTCAAAGTCAGATTCTCTAATTGTGCAAGTATCTGTTTAGAGACAATGAAAATGGGACTGCATCACAAGGGCAAACTTGAAATGTGTGTGCATCAACTTCATAGCATGAACCATCTGAGAACAATCCCAATGGTTCGTGTTCAGATTTTATATCCTGAAAATCATTATAAATACTCCTATGAGATTATTTTGTGGCACTGTAAAGCAGCCTTGCCTTTAGGGGTACTTATTTATGTTTGTGAGCGTGTGTGCTGTATACCTTACTTTGTGTATGTAGACATAATTGAGTAAAGACTTTAGAATCAGAATTCAAATAATTCCACAGTCATCACCTTTCTCATGGAAGTGAATTCTGTATTGTAAGTCTGACTCTGTGAAACTTCTTTCTTTCAGGGTATAACTAATTTTTGTAGGTCATTCTGTTGAAAGAGGAAGTGGAGCTGCTTGAAACTTTGGAGATACTGGGTATTAAGAAATCTTGAACTAAATAGCGTTAGAGTAAGCACTTCTTGTGTAGTTGCACAGTGCCTTGCCTTGCTGAAAGGGCCAAATTTCTTCGTGCTTGTTCACATTACTTTTTTGCTGCAGTGCTCTATATAGTTAAGCTTTAGAACAATCTTCACTCTGAGTGAGAGAGAAAATGGATGGGTTTTGTTACTGTTCCTATTTGGCCACCAAGTAATAGGAGAGAGCGCAAAGGTGCCCTCCAGTTATTAGATCATTCTGTTGCTTTCTGATAGATACTCTGAGTAACGGTGGTAAGTTCTGAAAGCTCATTTTATCTCTACTTTCATCTCGCCTTCATCCACCTAGGAAGCAGTTATTTAATTCAAGAGCCAATTTTGGCTTAATATTGGGAAAAACTTAAAGGATTTTATGTGCTCTTTACCTAATAGAGAGCTGCTGGACTGGGTGTTGACTGAGCATTGCTGTTGCTCCAGTCTCACCAAATCTATCAGTTGCTTCCCAGCTGCTAATAGTCTGAAACGAAGAACAGTAAATTGCTTTTGTTTCTCTCACCATTTCTTGGTATTGGAACAGGAATGATTTATGAACTGCAGTGTATAACACTATGGAGTAAATACCTGCAGAAAAGTCCTTTTGTTGTTTTGTTGTTGTTTCTTTGGCCTGTGCTAAGGAATGGCGATGCTGCTATAGTCTGAAGGTCTATCATGCCCTGTCCTGCTAATGCATAACTCCGAGTGAATCAAGCTAACAGTGGTATTGCTCTTTTCAAATTATTATTTCTGCATTAAATACTTTAAATAAGTAACAAACAGAATGATCAGGAGTGGTAAAAGTGAAGGCCTTCTGATTCAGTAGAATTGCAACATAAAATATTATATCAAAGAATATGAAAATTAAGTTTTGAATGAAGACAATAAAATACACCTTTCCCTCCAACTTTAAAAAAAAATTAAACAAAGACAGTGATTGGAATAAGGAGAACAAAGTAGAAAGAATCCCAGTACCAGACAAAAAAATCTGAATTCTTACTAAAAACAAAAGCTGTCATTTTATCACTGTTGCCGTCTTTTTACTAAATATTTTAGTATTTTAGCTTATGCTACCATCTACTGGACACCAGACGAAAGTGTTCAGCTCACTCTCCTGCAGATTCACTACTAAAGCTTAAAAGTCTTTTAAGAAATGCTACAATGTCCATAAGGTTTTCACATAGCTGCTCTTCATCTGTGCTTTAGGAACAGATTTTTTTAAATGTCATTTAGCATTGGCATAAAATAGAAAATTGGATATTGTGGTAAAAATTGTACCTCGATCAGGCAGATGCTTTTGAAAACTTCAGCCATTAATATTTCTGTATGCACTTTGGAAGCTGGCAATCGTCACCTGTTGCTAGAAACTTTGATGGAAATGTTAAAAGTTTTAATTAATGTCATGAATGTGTATTGCAGGTTCACTGTGGCACTTGCTCGGTTGATAATTCATAGAATTATTCCTTGGCATGAACTCATGTACTGCACGTGCCACATCTAAAGAATAGTGTTCTAGTGTTAACAATCTATTTTACCCTTACCTTCTGTTTTTTTTTCAATAAACTGAACTAGAGAATTGCCAAAACGTATATCTTAAAATGCCACGCTGTTAGACGAATTTCTGCAAAATTTACAATCATTTACTACGAATTTGTGGTTTTGGCAAGCATTTTCACTCACTGCCTATGAGAAATTGTGTGATATAGTACTGAGTTCTGCATGACTGGGGAGGGAATTGGGTAATTCTGCTGATGTACGAATGTATTTCTTGTGAGCTCTGAAGCTTCCATACACATACACACACTGCCCCCCAGTGCCCCCCCCCCCCCCCCCCAAGCAAATATAAGTGCCTGTGAAGTGATATCGCTTCATCCGTTTGGCTGGTAATTTAGAGAGACTTCCCCAGCTCTGGCTGTTACTGCCTTTCCTTTTCCTCCCCTTTCCAGAGGCAGACCTTCCTTTCCAGAAGGAGAAGCAGAATGAAACCAGTAATCAGCCTTCTCGAAAATCTCTACCAGCAAAGCAGTTTGTCACTTTAAAATGTTGGCCAGAATAAGGTAGGAATTGTGGCAGGAATTCCTCTGTAAAAATTGCCCTCCTGCCTTCCCTTTTCTTGGGTCCAGCATGATCGGAGGATGTTCTTTCCACAGGCACCAGTCCTGGGTACTATTTCTCTCTGTGCACAGCCTGGGACGTTTGTCCTGTAGGCTCTGATACTCCCAAAGGCTCAAATTTTGAGCACTAGGCTTGAGTTTGAAACAAACTCTTCCTTTCGCATGGGAGGATGCAAGCCACTTCACAGCACTCATTTGAGTTCAAGAGTGGGTTAAATTGTCACCATAGACAGAACCACTCTGACTTCAGAAGACCCCCTTGAACTTAAGTCAGTAATTCATTACATAATGGAAGCCTTTATTACAGACTTTAATTTCCATGTTGCTAAAACCACAAATGAGTATGTGAGAGTCCATTCACTACTATGCATGAGTAGCTCATTCGCCTCTCTCAGCTCCATCCCTTGGCCTGTGCCCTGGCAATTTATAAAGTGACGGCAGTGCACAAGCCTGTTATCACTGTGGCAGACTCCCTATAATAGTTTCTATAGTGATAACTTCAGGGCTCCATGGTAATGGACACAGCCAATTAATTTCCTGTCTATCCTTTCTCCTTGCATAGCTTTACTAATGCCAAAACTAAATGTCAAGTAGGAAAATCTTCTGGTTTGTCCTTCTAGCCTAGAAACAGTAGATAAGCATAAAATCTAAGCCAAACATTACATCTCCGGAGATTTCACATATGTCTAATTACAATTTGGAAGCATATATGCTTTTAATTAAGCTCTATTTTTTAACAGGCAGAAAATACTAAGGACTGCAGTGGTGAGTACCCTCTAGGATGTCAGGCTGTGAATTCGACTCTAGAAGTTGATCTGATAAGAGAGGGGGGAGTATTTCCTCCGTGCTGTCTTTTGCAGGCTTTACGTAAGAGAAAGCAATCTGGTGTCAGGTGTTTAAAGGACTGGAGGATATTCCTGAAGTCACACACCTCACTAGCAATTTGTCCTATGGTGAATCATGAAGATTTGGCATGATAATGTCCTATCCAGTAATAATTTTGAGATTTTGCAGTGGGAAATCAAACCAGTCTGATGCTGAACCAGATTTGTAGCTAAATTGTTATTCCTTGTGATAACTGCTATTGCTTCCTATTTGTCATTGCACTGGGCTTGTACATGCATCACTCTGACAGGTGCTCTTTACGACAGCATTTCTGGAACTAGGTCAAGGAGGTTGATGGGTAATTTGTGCTTGGAAGACCAGAAAGCATGATAATGGGAAGGGAGGTGATTTTGAGTGGTTCTGTCCAACAGTTCATTGATCTACTGGTGTGGATTATGATATGGCATTTTCACAGGCACAAAGCTCCCAGCTCCTCGTACAGCGTTTTTTGTTTAAAAAAAAAAGGGGGGGGGGACTGTTCATTGATTCATGACTTGAAAATTATGTCTTTTTTTTTTTTTTTTTTTAAGCTTTCTTTCTAAGAAAATGAAATATAGAACATAGAAGGTTGGGGGGAGTTAATCACTAGATTAAGTCTAAGGATAGTTTCTGAAAAAGTCATCAAGATATACTGAAAAAACAAATCTTTCTTCATTCCTATGAATTTAAGCATTCATTATGGCTACAATAAAAGTAGATATGCCGCAGAGTACGTGGAAATAGTGTTAATGACCCTTAACAGGAAACTGCACTGTAAAGTTGATCAGGATGTGTGGGTGATTTGCATATAATGACAGTCAATAATAAGATAATTGTTCATTAGTAATTTTGGCCTTAAATTAGTAGTATTCACACAATTAAAGTTTTAAGTATGCAGTTGATTAAGTAGGATCAGTCTGCAAAGCTCTTCTGTTTAAAAGGATCAAATTTAAAGAATGAAGTCTTTCATCAAATGATTAGTTGGATCATTTGGAATGGCAGTATAGTTGACGCAAATTTGCGGTTATAAGCAATGAAAGCTATGAGAGGTTTAAAAGCTGATAGGTACTCTTCAAACATTGCCTTGCCTATAGGATTGCCCGGTGACCAGTTACGTTGGCTTTGTTTACATAATACCTTCATTTGCTGTCGTCTTGCTCTTAATCCCAATGAAGCCTTGGGTAAATATATATGGTTCTCCTAAAACTTCAGTAATTGATCTTCAGCCCTCAGGGAAGACAGTCAAGGCATCCTACAGTTAAATGGTATGGACCTAAAAGAAGCCATTATTTACATCCTATGCACAAGCATCATCTGATTGTGCTTATCCATGGGAAAGTCAACAAAGCAGAAATTCACTGGCCTGCCACTTCTCACAGGTCTGGGCATCAACACAGGCAGTGAGTTTAACTGTTTGCAAAAAACTCCTCTCCTTTTCTATTTCTTTTTCCCTTCTCCAATGATAGTATAGGCCATGAATTAAAATTATTACAGGTCAGAAGATGGTCTTACATGTGGACCAATATTTTGTACTGAGAGTGATTAAAATTCAGAATGATTCTTGAAGATAAAAGTAGCAAATACTAAATTTTTTGTGTCCACAGCTGGCACTTTTATTTTGTTTTCTTTCATTGGCTGTTACTGACATTAAGTGATTTACCAAGCAAGTGAGGCAAGCAACCTTGAAATGTTGCTAATGAATTTCTCAATACATAAAGAATGTGATCAAAACTGTGTTATAAATAAGAAACATCCCATGAAGATTTTGTTTTGTCTTTTATACTGCATTTTTGCTCCTGGGGAAACTCTAGACAGAAGAAAAGCACAAAATCCTCAGAATCCTCAGAGAGGCTCACAGCATGTAGGAATAGATTGCTTAGCAGAGCAGAACCAGTATTTGTTCAGTTGTTGTCATGTGTCATCCCTCTGTTGGGAGCCTCAGAGTTCAGGCGTGCTCCCCAGCTCCACTGCAACGTGCCAAAAGGTGACAGCGTGTTTGCTGAAGATGCTTATTCCTCTTTGGACCCCTTTGATACATGTTTCCCAAATGGCCTTTGCAAATCTTCTGGAAGCACGTCTTGTTCTACCCAGTATGCGGTTTTTAAAAACATATGCCTAGAAACCTGTTAAGCAGTCCTATAGTCAGGTTTTAAGGATGCCCCCCTCTGTAAGAATTGAGTGAGTGCCTTGTTGCATACTAGAATAATTCATGCTCATCTCTATCACCTGACAAGTTTTAAGATTGAAGGTATAGGTTTATTTAAAATGGGGGGTTGCAATAATGAAACAACATTTAAGAAGATAAAATGCATTAACAGGCTAGAGTTAAAGACTCTCTGTGGCTGCTTTCACATCTCAGTTTATCTGCACTCACCTTACTGCAGGTTAAAATTAAATCTCCTCTCAGATTTCTAGTGTTCAAAGTAGCTGCTGCTTACTTCTTCGACAGAAAAGCAAAGAGGTGTACGGAGCAAAAGCAATGACCCTTCTTTTAAGCTGCCCTGACCTGGAATGCACCAGTCTCTCTTACTTCCCAACTACAAAAGCTTCCTTCCTCTCTTCTCCAGATCTCCGTCTCAGGAAGGAGTCATGTCCTTCCCCTGTCTTCTAGGAGGCCTTTGATTACCGTGTCCAGTGCATGCTTTGCTTAACATAGCCAGGTTCTAGGAAGGGGGGGTTGGTTTGGGGTTTTTTTTCCTTCTCTTTTACAAGTTTTCAGAAATACATTTGTAGAACTTCATAGTAACACCATCATACTGAATTCTTCTCAGTACCATACAAAGATCAAAAATAAGATCAGAAATGTTGAAATTTTTATTTTGAGAGATGTCATTTCTCTCCTCTACATGCTTTTGCATATAGTGGATACCTCGAAGAATCCTTACATACCATGCTACTGAGGTTTTCATAAACAGGGAAGTGCAAATGTGTGGTGGTGTGGAAATGGTCACAAAAAAGAAATCTCATTTTGTTTTGGTTAAAAACCTTGTTTTCTTTTAAGATATATTAAGGGTAGCTTGCTAATTATCTCATACTGTATTTTGGGAAAAGAGAAACAAATTCATAAGGTTGGGGTTTTTTTCTATTTGCTTAGTGAAGGTTTAAACATTTTTATGAAAGAGAAATGGAAAACTTCTAAATGCTAAGAACATCCTTGTCTACCAATTTAGATTGCTTAAGGACTTGGAATTAAACTTTTAATAATAAAAAAAAGTACTGCAATAAGCTATCTGTGACTGAAGTAGCCAAACCTTTTAAATGTAAAGGAGAACCAAAACAAATTACCTGGCATATGTATGTATTTTACCTGATGAGACCTTGATTTTATCAAGCGCGTCTGAAACTACAGGGAGTATTGAGCACGTGTAAATGAATGTCAGGTACTGAGTACATGTTATACACTTAACTGCCTTGAAAAGATAACACAAAATAGTTCAAATTCATGTATGTAGGTGATGTGCTACTTTAATCATCTATTAATTTCCAGAAGAACTTGTAGTTACAGCAAACTGTATCTGAGAGAAGCCCTATGTCATCTTAATGACATACATTTTGCTGTCAAAAGAACTAGGTAGCCACCTCCTTCCCCAACTACCCAAAGGGAAGTTTTGAAGTGGTTTATAAAATGAGCTAGTTCTATTATTTTAAAATAGTTTATTAAAATTGTAATGAAAAATATTCTTATATTCAACATATTTAAATTTACATCATTCTAGTGGTTAAATGGCCTTGAATGTGTTTTATACTTTAATTGGCATATAAATGGAATCAGTAAATAGATTGTTAAATAAAGCTTTACAAAATAAGCATGGTCTAACAGAAGATAATACAGAGCAGGTGCAAAACTGATTGATGCTATTACTTAGTCTGTTGTTCACTGTCAAAATAGAAGGAGATACAATAATAGCATCTGGCTTCTGCCCACTTCTGTTCATTATTTTTCATTAGCAATGTGCACAATAGAATAAAACAATATGAAATGTAGTATCTCATACATATGTCCTGTTTTCCCCCAGAAATTTGTTTTGCCAACAGCAGAGAGGGCACACCAGCCTAGATACCCTGACGTGTACTTAGGTTGGACCCAGTTAAGCTGTTCCTATATGCTAAATATGTTACATGGACAACACCACACTTCAGCAGAATTAATCAGTGAAAGACAGACAGTTAGAGAACAATTAGCCAAATGGTCTTTTTTTTTTTTTTTTTCCTCCCCCCAAAAATGATCTAGAGATTATTTTGTTTCACAAACTGACTGTGAGTCTGTAATTTTTCTGTACCAGGGAAAGTCATTTTTTATAACTGGACTTGTAACAGAGCTGCAAGATTTAGCATTTCTGAGCCACATTATAAGCCCTTACCTATATTTCATTTTCAAGAAAGGTGTCTTACATTTGGAGAGAATCCAGGGGAGAGTAGGAGTCATTAAATGCCTAGAAAATATGATCCACACTATAAAATTGAAGTAATTTGGCAATTCAAATGGAGAAGCCTGAGAGGGAGATGCAACAGGTTTCAGACACCTAAATAATAGCTAATGTAAAAACAAGGTGATGATCTGTTCATTGTCCCCAGATAAGCTAAATTTTACCTTGACTTTTTATACTAAGCATTGAGACATTAGGAAAAACTTCCTAATAGTATAACTCTGGGAATAGTTTTTCCTGGGGAGATTGATTTCAATGTTGGAAACTTCTGAAAACATGTTAATGATGAGCCCAGGTAACCTGCTTTAGACAAATGAAGTAATTAGGTAATCTCTGCAGGTCATAATTTGTTTGTTTGTTTTCTTAATTCCCTATTTGGCACAGGCAGTATTGTGGCATAGTTCAAAATGTAGCACTGCTGCTTCACCAGAATTATTTACATAAATGTTTTTATGAAACTTCCTTTCAGAGCAACTAATTACTCTATAGCCATGACCTAGCTTTTGCAATTTCCTGTGAATCAGTATCCTCGTCTGTTACGGCTGTTTCCTATCAGCTCACCTTGATCTCTGAGACTGGTTGTTGGTTTTGTCCATAGTGGATGTCTTTTCTCTGGAACAGGCATATTCGTCCTTCCCAAATTCTGAAAAAAATGGATATCCTGAATTATTATGTCTTCTTCAGGTGCACTCTTATTAGAAATTAACAATTTTTATGTGTTTAGAATTACTCTTGAAAAATTAGAAAGGCAAATTGTGTTATGCAACACATTTTGTTTTCAACTATTCTAAGTACATTTATATACATATGTGTCTTTATATGTGTTTATGAAGTGACAATACAGCAAAACCATGATTTATTTGTATGTATTTTCACTTGACATATTATAATCTAAACTTTTCCACTTGATCACCGGGAGCTCAAGATTCATGGTTATCCTACTAGCAGAATCACCGTTCCCCAAAAGAAAAGCTTCAGAAATTATTAGGAAGGAAATGAAGGGCATATTCTGAATAAGGTAAGTGGAATGAATGAATATCTCTCAAACTTTGGTGATCAGAAACCATTTTATTGTATCTAAGACATATAGTATAATGCATGTCAGAACAGAACATAAATTCCTTTGACATAAAATTATACTGTTTAATGAAAACAAGCTACAGATGGATGGAAACTTCTACTGAATGCTCTGTCAATCTCACCATTCTGAGAATACTTGGCAACAATAAATATGGAGAAAAAGTGAAGATCTTTCTACTTAATTTTACACATCATTTACTGTACCTGTACTGATTTCCTTTTAAAAATGGACATTTTCCAATGTCACATACAGTGTTTTGAAGGAAAAAGTTAGTCTGTAAGTTGTTAGAGCCATTCAAAGTGAGCAGCTTGGTCAATACTGGGCCCACTAAATCAACAGGCTATCTTCTCCAATACAGTTATATACTTTTTTTCATGAGAATTGATATAATTTAGTTTCAACCATACTGTTTATTACAGGACACATATGGAAACTTTCTGTTTCATAAAACAACTCAATAAATAGACTTAGTTTTATTTGTTACATAGAGAAAGATTTACCAGTGAGAGAGAGCTTGTGCCCAACATGGCTTACATTGTGCTGTAACAGCGAACCAGCAAGGCAAAATAAGTATGCTATACTGAAATGCCAGGTAGTTTTTGAGTACATAAAGTACATTTTTGTACGTCTGTTAAATCTTGCTTTAATAGGCAAAATCTTAAGACACTCTCACTCCCCGTTACAGCTACTAGTATGGTAGCCACCTTCTAGTTCTGAGGGTGCTTGAGGTATATTCCTAAGTATAATTCCCTATTTATAGTATAGCTGACTGAATACTATTATGTGGGAAGGAAAGGCAAAAGTCTGACTTTCATATGTCTGCATTTTTTCAGAGCCATAAAATTGCATATACAATGCGTATATTCTATTTTTTACACAGGCTGGGTAGGCTAAGGGATCAAAGACAACATTTTCAAAGCAGCTAAATACATTTTATTACTTCTAAACCCAGACATTTTGAATATTTTAATATTAGAATAATCTCCATTTTTAACTGTTTTTATTAATTAAGGCCAAAAGGTCAGGAAAAAAAATGAAAGTGTTTTGGGGAAGTCCTTTTTAATCTGGATACATACTGATCACATTTATTGTGTGCTTGAGCATGTTAGTTTCATAGAACTGCTTGAAGCTTTTATGAAATGTTGATGTTTGTACTTCAACTCACTTAATATAATTTTATTCTTTTAAAAGTTCCAGTAATGCCAACTTCATATGCATGTCAGTATATACTTTATGAAGTTGTTGAGCAGTCTTGTGATTCTGAACTTGAGATAAATCCTCTGCCATGTCTGTCTTTGTGTAGAGACATGTGGGTCAATAATTAATGAAAACAAAATAAAACTACTACTGACAGGTGGGCTTTGAAAAGCAATCTTTGCAATAAATATAAACTTCAGCAGATATCTCACCATTGATTCATAGAGTCTTTGTTAGCATCAAAAAACATTTGCTTGAAGCCCTAGAGAATTTCTTACACCTTGGCTTTGTCAGGTTGGAAAATATATTTACATATAACATTTATTTGAAGCTTTGGAAAGCTGAGAAAGATAAAGCATTTCATTTGATTTAGTTGACTTTCTTTGTTGATTAGATTTTCAGTTCTGTAGTACATTGTTGGGGAGCAGGGGAAGGCAAGTTGAGAGGATTTTTTTATAGTTACTCATTTCTTCACAGTGTTCTCCTTTTTAAAATGATAGCGCAACTATGATTTAGGCTTCCTAAAAATATTTTAGAAAAAATAAATTACTACTGACTTACCTTACCATTTAATGACCAGAGGTTGTTAATATGTTACGATCTAGAACTTAAATCACTACGAAACACTTTGAACATTTTGAGAGCAGAACTGACTTTAGGTCCTCTCTCTGTCCAGATCTTCCCTCTAGTAACCAACACACCTGCTACAGACACAGATCTATGGGAGATTTCTTACATCTTATCCACTGTAACATTCAGTTATTATGCCACTCAGCATTTGCTTACATTTTCTCCATTCCCTGTTTTGTTTCTCTTATTTGTTCTGTATGATTTTGGAAGTGAATAATTTTGAAAGCTGAAAAACTTATTATTTTTCTTGCTTCAATAGGTTTAATTTAAGGTTGTTGGGTTATTTTTTAAAAATAAAAGAATAATCATATGAAAAATTGTTCATATTAATGTTTACAAAATAATGAAATAATGACAGATTTTAATTCATGGATTACATTTACGTATCATATTTACAGCATAAAGCTCTTGGGTAGAAAATATTGCATGATACCCATCTGATTTTGTTCATCAATCTGTGTTCGTAATGCCTGTCAACATCAAGATTTTTGGTTGATTTATGTTGCTAAGAAAGGAACAGTGTCACTGAATGATAGTTTTGCCTTTCGTAGCAATTTCTACACTGAAATTTAAAGCAGCTTATTCAGTTTCATTAAAGCAGAATTCTCAATGTGCAGTTCAACAGAGGACTGCAACAGAAATTTCAAAGCATGGTCATTTCTGTGACTTTACAAAAATCTACCATGAACTAGGAAAGCATTAGCCGAGCACTCAAATTTTGACTGCATTGTAATTTATGCCAATAGAAGGTCTGCATTAGCATCAGTGAGCTACTGCTAAGTGCTAAGGTCAGTTGTGCATTTCATACTTCAGCTGCAGAGGAAGAATTTTATTGCTTTTCATAGTCATGGTGCAGTGAAAAAGGTGCTTTATGATGCCACAGACAATTAATTGAGGTACATTACCTAGAAACTAAAAAGGTCACATGTGGAACATAATTGACACCTCATAACCCCTATTAATGATTACAGAAATGCAAATTAGTACTTTTCCATTTCCAAGGAGTAGCATGACTCTTCTCCAGCTTTGAATTACATTTCCATTTGCTTACAATCTTTACTCCTTAAAATGTTTAATTTACCTTTTTTTAAAAGTAACCTCAGTCTACATTAAAAATTATACATTATATAAATTATATTATTCATAAAAAGTCTATTAAGCTGCAATTATATTTCTGTGTAATAGGCATAGAGTAAGAGAAAGAACTGATACAAATATATGAATAACACACTTAATGCTTCAGTAACCTCCCTTTAAGTCTACGTGTGGTAACACCTTTTCTGTCGTGGGATTTCAGAAAAATTTTGCCTTTCCTTGTCAAGATAAACTTGAAAATCTAACAGAATTTCATGTACTGAAGAATACAGGTTTATTTAGAAGCTGTTGTGATTTTTCTTATTGTTGTGTACAAAAGGAGCAAGGCTAACACAGAAGGATGGGGAGGCATTAATGAAGAGTTAGCTACTAAACTTGCTCCAATCTTTCTGTCCAGTTATGTATGGCCACCTAGAAGTTTAGTCTATCTGAGGTCAGATCCTACTGATTTTCCTATAACTAATGTTACAGCTGTAGCATCACAGCATGACATCATGATACTATATCACTGAACTGTGAGAGTTCCTTTCCTTGTAGGCTGTAATGTTCTTAATGCTGACCAAGACCTAAGAAATATTTGGTGGAGTGTGAACATTCTTTAAAATAGGATTTTTTTTTTTTAATGTCTTCATGTAGTTCCATCTGAAACTTAGATCCTCTGCTGCTTGTCTGAAGGAAAGACTCTGAAAGTGTAAGATTAGAGCACTTTGCTTTTAGTTTTCAGCCAGGAGCTATAGCTCCTTGACAGGCCTATGAAATTTCCTGTTAAGTACGTCAGTCTTTAAAGTCCAGAACTTCTCCTATGCTTTCCAAGTATGCACAGAGACAGCGAGTTTTGTACCAAACCAAAAACCAAAAAAAAAAAAAAAAAAAAAGCTTTCATGTCCAATGTAAGAGTTGTTCTGAAAAAAAAATAATGCAATAACAGAACACTTCATGTCATAGACTCTCCAAGTAGACCTAACTTTGAAATTAGATCAGGGTGCTCAGGGACCTGGCCATACAACACACAAGGTTTTTCATACATATTTCAAGGAGAATGGTCAAGCACTGGAACAGGTTGCCTAGAGCAGCTGTGTCATCTCCATCCTTGCAGATATTCCAAAACTGACTGGACACAGCAGCCTGCTCTAGTTGACCCTGCTTTGAGCAGGGCAGCAAACACCAAAGGTCTCTTTCAACCTTAGCATTTCTGTGATTCCACCCGCTCTCTATTCCTGGACAGCCTGCATAAGACACAAATATCACTTTTTTTTTAACGTTTGTTTCACTGATTATACAAACTTGTATCTGCCACTAATTGGTTCTAGCTAACAAATCAAGGTTTCAGTATGCCTTGGGCCAGCTTTGTCTGATGTGTCTTTGTGCCTTTTATAGAGAGCACAGGTTTGGCTCCTCTTCTCCTACATTCCCACTGATGTCATTAGATTGCAGCAGACCTAAATGTAGTCTCCAAGCACCTTTGTTATGGGCCTGTTGGCACTGCAGACATAGTAAAACAAATGTAAAGACCAAAGTGGCCTTTCTTGAACTTTCTCAATTTTTCCCAAGAGCCTCTAAGGACTGATCATCCACATCCAGCTCTCCATCCTGATCTGTGCTATCAGCAAGTAAAGGCTATGGATTATAGACTCCCCAGCTTATTCACAGAATTTAAAAAGACAAGCAGGTTTTAAGTACTGATTATGTCTGTACATTGAAGCACACTTAACTCTTTCAGAGCAATGGTTTCCTGGTCTCACACGTAGCATGTGGTCTTTGTTCTGCAAGAGGCTCATTGCATCAAGTCTTCAGCTATTGTGAACTGATACAGCTACGCTCAGCCTGAATAGCCAACAGTGCTGAGAAACTCCCTAATTGGGACTGTAAAGATAATCTTTAGCTGTTTCTGACCTTTTCAAATTTTTACCTTGCAGAAGCATTTTAGAATGAGATCATTGATTTATTTGCTTTTCCCAGATGACTGGTATGTTGATTTATAAAGTCATTTAATGGAAGAATTTTTTCTAAGGATGTCTAAAACACAGGGTTGTGCTAGAAACAATTTATTGTTCTGAGCTTTAAAAATTGCATGTATATTTAACAGGTTAAATCAGGTAGCCATCTTATAATAGAGATTTTAGCTTTTCTTGGTAGCCATCTATCTTATGATGCAGTCTGAATGTTGAAGATGAATGGTCCAGAACTCTCACCTCGATTGTTGGTAAATAGTGCAGAACACCACTACGGCTCATTTCCCATTTGATTCATTATGTTGTTTTTTCCCCCCTTATTTAGAAGTCATCATAATATCTCCTTTTGTCCCTTCCTTCTGTTTAAGACCATAAAGACTGTATGATTGTGCTGTACAATGTAGGAGCATGGTGGTGGAGAAGACAACTAAAGAATTTCCCTAAAAGAATTTGAGTTTTTTGAAGTCCTGAAGTTCCCACTGTGTTGTGGCACTAATCTTTATTCTTTTCTCTTTTTAAAACAAAAGGCTACTCAAGTCCAATGGCCATTCCAGCTCTTAAGAGGTATAAAAATAAATAAATAAATATATAGCATGCTTAGAATCTTAGCCCAGTGCCATAGTAATACTTTTCCTATTAACAGGTAAATTAAGAGTAATTTCATTTAGTAAATGTGACAAAGATTTCATGACAAGATTTCATAGTTTGAATTTAATCAGTTATATCATCATTATCCAGTCACTGGAAGTCAGTCCAAATAAATTAATATGCAGTGGAAAGAACCACTTTTTCTTAAAAATGTTATGCATTTCAGTATCCTAATTAGCATATCAAGTTTTAATATGAATTATCTTCCCAACCAAATCCCTTTCCTCGTTAGCATTTTGAGTGAATGGTCACCCCTTCCTTCCCCCAAAGAAATAGGAGTCCACTGTAAAATTACCATACACAGACAGTACCTCCCTTTTGTAAGAGCTGTATGCATTTATTTTTTTCCAGTAATATCATTTCCTGCTGTTAAATCTGTTAGTATTGAGACACATAACAAGCTTTTAAACTTTTAAAGAATATAAAAGTAATGGATATGCAGTCAGGGGTATGGTGTATCTTTGTTTCTTTCATTGAAAATGCTGCTTCAGACCAATTTTGAATTTTCTATACAATCCAAACCTCAGTTCCTCTTGTGTTCAAATGCAGGTTTTTCCTCTCTCTTCCTTTATGCTATCAGCAAAACAGTCTGCTGTTTGTGGTATTTTTTTTTTTTACTAGAAATTAAATTACTGATATTGCAATTCAATATCATATTTAAAAATTGATTGGCTTTGTAAAAATAGCTTGGAGTGCCATTACAGATATACTGGCTAGACTGTGTGACTTTCTGAGATATCACCTGCGGGAGACTAAAAATAAAATTTGTCTGTACTGGCTTACAAGACTATTGTGCATGCCAGTAGACAGAGATGAAATGCCAGGAGTTTCCAGTTGTAGGGAGTTTTAGAGATATAATGTTTAATGCAATACAAACTTTTCCTAAGACTGAAGTACAAGCAAATCCCAAGGTCATTCATTCAGAAGGGTTACAGCATATATTGAGAGTTTTCTTGCTTTTATTGAATGGTTTCAGTCCTAGAGTTCATTATCTCAGCTTCAATGATTGATTATTCTAGTATTGGTTAATAAAAGATTAGAAGTCAAAAGGCATATCATATTTTTGTGTTTGTTGATCCTTCTCAAATTGTTTGTTTGCTTGTTTGTTCTTGTTTGATCCCTGTTAGTTCTCCACAGTGAGAGACTGAGTTTCACTTTTCTGTTCCTTTGGCAGTCATAACTTTAAAGGACTGTAGTTTTAATTTAGGAGTTTACCATAAATTAAGTTTTGGAGATTCACTACACTGGTTCCTTTTTTTTAAAAAAAAAAATAAAACAAAACAACCCAGGTTTTATTCTCCCCACTGTTTTTTGGCTTTTCATATTGGTAGTAAAGCTGATGACTGATTGTGAGAAGTAATATACTTCTTTCAACCTCTAGTCATTTCCACTCACTTCCTATGAAAAGTGCAGAAGGGGAGAAATTCCTGAAATCAAAGAAAATACTTAATCAGAACATAAAGAAATCTAACTTTGAAAAAATCAGGAAACTGAAGTATAGCATCTAATTATCAGTTTTTCAAGATTCAAAAATATATTCATATTTCTCTTCCATATACATATGGAAACTACGACATTATATGTTTAGCTGTAAAGAGTGTTTAAAATTCAATAGAGGAGGAGGACATTATAGTAGAGAAATGTTGAGGGTATAAAATGCTGGACTAGTAAATAGAACAAAGAACAAACATTCATGGTAGAGTGTAAAATGTGCCATGCAGTCACTGACATATACTGTAATGTGTATAGGTAGGTATATACATATTACACAGGTAATTTATCACTTAGAGTGCCTTTCTTTCAGTTCATTAATTTTGCTTTATTGGTTCCTCCCTTTTTCTTTCATTCAGCCTCATCTCACATACACATAATTATTTTCAACAATACCATTATTGGTGTGGTCTCTAATAAAAATAGAAGGTCTTTTAACACTGCTATTGGAAGAGTGGTTTTGCTGACTTAATTTCTCATGTTTGGGAAGGAAGGCTGGCTAGGGGCAGAAGAGCTCATTGTGTTAACATACACTCAATTTCCATGAGGCAAACTCTAGGAAATGCCAGCAAATGCATGCGGTTTGGGTATGTACTTGGTACAGGACCATTTTAAAGAAAGATGCTTTTCTTTGTCTTTGGTTTCAGTTCAGTTAGAAACTTTCATGTTGGTTGAGCTCTGCTTGCTTCAGTTTATGGTTCAATAGCACCGATATGAAACTACTAAGTATCTCAAGTTTTCCTAAGTTAATGTGGAATTTCAGTAAGATACTAAATTTGCATATTTTCATTGTGTAATAACAGAAATTACAGCTCTTGGACTAAAGAATTAGTCTGCACCCAACAGAAGGACGATACAAGACCTCTGTTGTCATGACCCGGGTTCGCAACCACAGAAACCAAACAACCCTCTCCTAGTCTTATCAGCTAATCTATACAGAAATAGGTAGATAATTTTTTTACAGAAATAAAGATGACACATTTCAGTCTTGGTTATAATTAACATCTACAATCTACCCCTATCTCAAACCTGGAAACATGAACCACATATCTACTCAGGTATGGGAGCAGAGTTTTGGTCTGTAATGAATTCCAGTCATAGCAACAACAAGTTTATCTGCTTAGTGGGTTAGGTTTTGAAAAACTGAGAAATAAACTAAATAAATAAACAAATTATTTATTTTACTACTGCAATGTCTAGAGATGGGGCTGGCAGTAGGCTGCCGAAAAAATAAAAATGTCACCACATTAGAATACATGTCTGCCAGGTACTTTATTTTAAAATTAAGTTATTGTTTTATGAAGTGCATCTGTACTTTTCATAGGTCATGAAACTTAGAAAATAAAATCTGTTTACCAAAAGGATAAGGCATGGTATGATGTATATAATAGAGATTTATTTCTCCATGAACCGTAGAGCTTGGATTTATTTTACTTAACAGCAGTTTATAATAGAAGAGCAAATGAACTTTTAACAGGGGAAAAGATAAACTTTTAATACACCACACAGAAGGTATATTTTAAGTTGCAAATCACTTTTAGATTCCTGCAATAACCCCTTAAGTCCTGATTCTAGCAATATGTAAAGTATAAAAAGTGCTTTTAACTGTTGCTTTCAAGAAGTTGTTTTCTATTTCCCTTTGGAGGCATTACATCTATCACATTGCACTGTTGCTCATTCATCGTGCTCAAGTGCAGTATTTGATGTAGCTGATGTTGCATGTCCAAAATGTGCACCTGGGAAATAATAGGGAAAGATTTTGAATGCAGTATTTTATTACAGATTGGTTTGGGGGGGTGTTGGTTTGGGGGGGTTTGTTTGGGGTTTGTTCTCTCTCTCTCTCTCTCTCTCTCTCTCTCTCTCTTTTTTTTTTTTTGATTCTGATGTACTCAGTAGTGTCCTCTGGAAACCTAACTCTAGCATCTGAGAAACAAGAAGTTAGTTGCATGCTCAGACCAACAGCTTGTTACTTGTAATTACCAATCAATAGCCAAGCACAATTCTACAAAATCCTGTGTTTATATTCTTACAAGTGTCTGTTCTCAAATGAGAATTTGAGAATAAAACGTGTAACTCTGCGGTACATTTAGAAACAAGTAGACAATAGTTTGATTCCTAGTTAACTTTTTATCTTTCTTTAAAACATGTTCCATTGGTCAAGCCTGGATGTGAGATATTGTGAAGCTCGTAACAAATTCTTCTCTTGCATGCCTGTTTAATGCCATTTTGCCAACCATTTTGAGATGATGTGAACACGTACTACATGGAAAAAAGTGTGTTGTCTCAGTAGTTACCAGGAGGGAAAATAAGTGATCAGACTACATAAAAACATTTCAAGGTTGTTTCCCTTGATTTTGTTTTAAATAATAATAATAAAAAAAGTTATATAAATAAATTATGGGACTATAAACCTTTCAAGATAGTGACAATTATTGAATCAGTTTCCAAACAATATTCCTGAAATAACTGTAACAAAAGTTTACTTTCATCTCTAGCTATAGTATGTTTATGACAAGATGCCAGCACATGTAGTAGAACTTGCATTATATCTGCCTCTTGAGGGCTGAACAAGCTTGACAGTCCTGAGAGAATTATAAGGGCTTTATGATGACAACCTAGTGAAGAAAAAAAGAAAAAAAAGGCTTGACTGTGAACAAAAGAGAACAAATACAAGGACATAGCAGACAAGGTATATGTAAAGTGAAATTCACAGAGGATGAGGCTAATGTTTAAAATTTAAGAAAGTTCTATTGCATTTTGGATATTGTTGGTTTTTTAACCAAGGATCAGTTAAGGCCCTTAAATCCCCTGTTGCTAAATGAAATAAAAACTTCTTGGCATTTAATCACTATGAATTTTAACTCTATTGCTATGTCTGCATGCCAAATAATTGAAATACGCGTGTATATACAATTTTAATCTCTAAGATACTAAGTTTAGAGTGAAACAGATTCCAAACACAACATTGCTTTCTGATCTGACAAAATTATTTAGTTGACAGGAAGAAAACAAGAAAAAAGTCTGTAATGAATACTCTTGAATACTCATAGCTTCGTTGCTTCTGCTTTGTTTCATGGTCCTTTTACTTCAGTGCAGTAAATCACCAAATGAGATTTTTGTATTGCGTTTTATTGTATTTAAAACATGAAATGGAGTTTGAGATGTTCCTCAGAGTTCTTCTAATCTATTCCCTCTTATTTTCTTTTGGGGGTTGTTTTTGGGGGTTGGTTTTTTTTTTCCCTACTCTTTAGTGTCTGTTTTGGCTCCTGACCTATTCTCTCCGATCTTTCTCATTTTTATAGAATATTGTTAATGAAGTGTGTACAATGTTGCTTGGGAAAAACATGCCACAGTGATTTTTTCTTTATTTTTAAAGTGTGTTTGATTCCATCTAGCAGCTGCAGGCCCCTTTTTTCACAAAAGAATCTGATTACTGAGTGTGATTAAAATGAATTTTTCTTTATATGGTGAACTGTTTTTCCCAACTGTGAATCTGACAAGCACATGTTTTTCTGAGTATCAGTGTAATACTTAAAGTTGTAAAGACACAATTATCACAAGACTTTTTATTTACTATTGTTCAATACAAACAGTGTAGAGTGAAAGAAACTAATGAGGTCTTTGATAATCAATTCTTATCAGAAATGTCTTGGGCAGAATGTGGTTTTTCAATTATCATCAGTTGTTCAGTAGCTGTACACATAGGCTTTTTTTTTTCATCTAGAAGTGCTGATTTTATCTTTATTTTAAGAAAGATTAACTTGCATTTGAATGCTTGAAATTAAAAGTGTTCTTACTTGGACTGCTTTCTTGCCAACTGGCATTATTTTATCTTGCATGATTTTACATGTAAGCACTGTCATATAACTATTGAGCTAAATCTTTAGAAGGAAAAACTCAAAGGTAGGAAAGCCAGGCAATTGGCATGTAGAGGTTTGGGGAATTTGAGGGCAGGGTATTTGTTTTTAAGGAGTCTGTGAGAATAGAAGAGCGGGTAATGGGTAGGATAGCCTAGCCGTTCTCTAGGGAAATAATGCTTCCAAATTTTGCAAGAAATTGAAAGAAAGCTCCTGACTGGCGATGAGAGGGAGGAGGGGAGAGGGAGGGAGGGAGGGAAGACAGCCCTTGAGACTGTTAATGTAAACAGTTGCATCCAAATATTAGCTCTAGCTTTTAAAAGGGACCAGTTGGAGACTGAGCAGTTTGGGAAGCTGAGGCATTGAATCTATTTGGATTTTTTATCTCTTTCCATCTCTACTGCTTGTACCCCAGAAATAAAGTCTTTGGGGGTTTCTTTTGCCCCACAGTTGTAATTATTGAGGCACCATCTTGGGGGGTAAAGGGGGGGGGGTGTCCTAAAAAAGCAAAAGCAAACTTTTCCATATAATGTTGGTGGTTCATAACAGATTATTAATACATTTATGGTGTTTTAAATTGCCTAGATAGACCATAGTCAAAAATTTAGGAGCTTAGACTTTTCTTCAGTTGATAGAACAAGTCATTCAGTAATGAATAGTTATCCCTTTGATTAAAGTATGGCAGAGGAAAGGGTAGTTTTCAAGTGGTGTTATACTTCACTTTGCCCAAGATATTTATTTTTTTAACAAAAATTTATTTAGAGGTGTCTTATAAACTGCATAAAGTTGATTGTAAGCTGGTCTCTATTTTCTGAAAGAAATAATTAATAAGCTGCATTTTTTTCAATGTTATACTTCAGAATCCCTTTCCGAATTCCAGAAGTGATAACGTTGAATTGTATATTAAGTTTAGGTGATAGGGAGAAATAATTTGTATATATAAAAGCAAGTTGCAAGTCAGTAGTTTTACAGAGAGGTAAAATGAGACAAAACTGTTGGAGAATCACAGAGAAGTTGCATCCAATATCTGGGAGCAGTCTCTCTGTTCACTGCTACAGAGGAGAGATGATGCCCTGCTTTATACCCTACAGCAAGAAACATTAGGATTACGTGAAGTTTCCTTACCTTTCATGTAAAGCACATTGTATCCATCTCTGTCCCATTGTCATGACTCTGCTAGTATGGAAAATGGGGAAACAGAAGAAAAATCATTTTGAATTTATGGTCTTAGCATTTATGGCCTTGTCTTGCTTAGAAAACATGTCCCTTTTAGAAAAGGCAGAGATGTATAGATTATACCCCATCTCCACGACTGCATCTTAAATGTGTCTGGGTTAAGGTAGGGAAAGGTGGTGTGGGCTAGCTGGCAACTTGATGCGAGCTAATGGGCCAAATGGAAAATACAGGCTTCTCTTCATCAGTGTGTCCATATGTCATTGGCTTTTCATGTTGAGCCTTTGCAACTAAAGAAATGGTTTTCGTGATTTGTGCTCAGCAAAAGAAAAAACAAGCAACTTTTTCAATCTGTCAAAACCACAGGACAAGCGCAGGGCCAGCAATACCAACTGTTGCATTGGAAATATTTACAAAGGTGCTGTGCTGTAACTTTGTAACTTTGATTCCAAAATTACTCTCAAGAGGTCAGCAGCGTGTGTGTTTGTGCACATGGCGAAAGTATAGGAACAGAAGGCAGTTTCACTAAAAATGTAGTAGGTTCTTGAGATTATGATATTGGGAAGAGTTTATTCGTATTTGAAGGATAAATATTATTACAAGGTAGTCTCATATTGCCTCAGTAAGAGCCAGGATTCTCTAAAAATTGTCACATATCACCATCTTCTGAGCAAACACTGTATTGCAAATGTTAAGCCTAAACTGAATTCATGAGCTGCAACGGCCTCACTGTACACTCAAGCAATACAAGAAAAGCTCAGTATTCAACACCTGACTTTTCAAGACCTAGATTATGGGCAAACTTGTATCCAGTTTGCTGAGGAAGAGGACTCAGATTATTAAGAAGTAGGTCTGTGTTTAACAGGTTCATGTCTTCCCTGACTGAAAAATTCACTGACAAACATTGAGTAAATTCACAATGAGAAAAGACTATGTAGAAAATGAAGTATGTGTGACCCTGTTGATAAAAAGATCTCATGTTACTGCACAGATTGAAGAAATGCTGACAAAGTTCCTGTAAGCTTTGAATGTAGGCTATTCAATCCTTGGTTTCTGTAATTCTAAGACATCTAGCACTGATCAGTTGAGATTGTGGTTTAGTGAAACTGTTTTATGCAAGAAATGAAAAATTAAACTCTATTTTTGCCTATGTTATTTTTCTTCATATTCTGCACTGCTCAATACTACAAAATGTTTTCTGGGCTATATATTTGGCAATATATTACAGGAATATTGCAATATTTTTGTAATAATCTATTGTGCAATAGAATAGAGAGATGCTTATGATGCTTTAAAGGTTGAAAATGATGTGGCCAAAGGCTAGCAGTTTTATAAGTGCACACAAATTAAAGGGGTTATAGAAAACCAAGAGGAAAAAAATAACAGAAAACACATACAAGGAAATTACTTCAGGTTGCCTCATATACAGAAAAACTGAAAACAATATGCATATGAAATTGTAACATTCAGATGAAAGGTATATTTCTAGAAGAAAAGAGAAAACCTAGTTAGAGACAAAAGCCTTATATGTGTGTTATTTTGTTAATATACCTATATATCAGTCATATATTTGTTCTGAAGGATGCTTCACTCTCAAAGGAAGGCGAACAGAGGACTGCAGTTAAAGTTAGATGGTGTTCTGTTGATTGTTGTGACTTTTACTAGTTGTAATTTACTGGAATTTACTTGACTTCTGTTGTGAAATTTATTCAGGGAAAGGGACAGTCTCCTTTTACCACGTTTATCTATGGAACAGAAGTTAAAGCAATAATCTGCTAACAGAATGTCAGTCTGCCATCTGACAATTCAAAGGCACTCAGATTTATTATTTTATCTATGTAGCAAGGTTGTGGGTTTGTTTTGGTTTGGGGGTCTTTTTTTCTTTTTCTTTTCTATATATTTTTCTGCCTACATCTAATGAAGAAGAGAATGTGAGAGGTTGCCTCTCGAATGGATCAGAGAATGCCACCTAAATTACAGACACAAGAAAGGATAACAAAGGGTAAATGTAAGATGGAGAAATCCTGCCTTGAAAAGCCAAAATTCTTACAGTCACCTAGATGATATTTTGGGTTTGTATTCAATCTCACACAGTCTTGCCCAAAATTATCCTAGTCTTCATATCCACTGCAGAAATATTTGGGCTAAACCTTAGAGTATTTTCTTAACAAGTCCTGTAAATTGAGACTTTTTTGGACATTGAGTTGATTAAAACAGATTCATTCTCTCACCAAAAAGGACAAATGGAGCTGAAAGTGTCTTGTATTAAACTTCATGCTGGACTAACATACAAACACACTTTTCAGATATAGGTTTTCTATTATTAAGTATAAAATATTAATCTATACTTAAAATATCATGTTTAAAACATAATTCCTGGACAGTCGTTCCCAAATGAGTTGTCCAAGCTATAAGTGGCGGATATATTTTCTTTTCAGTCATATGTGGTTGGCTTGTGAAAATCTTCATAATGTGAAGTTAATGCCATCCTCTTCTGTATGCTCCGTAAACGTGTTTATTCGTGTACAAGAGAGCAGAGTTTTTAATTCTCTGTGTATGTAGAATTGCAATGGAGAAAAAAATTCCTCAGGGATGTGGGCATGAGGAAGAAAAGGTATGTCACCTTTAATGACTCTATGTGTGAATGATGTAGTGGAGCTTTATTAAAAAGTAGGAATGGTGGAATGTAACATTTTGTTGTCAGGTTTCTTTGGCAAGAGATGAGGTCAGCAGAGATCTTAAAGATAAAAAGAATAGTTTTACTGTGAAAAAAGCAGACCTTCATTGTTTTGAGGGGAAGTGGCAGTGAAAGGATTTCTGTTCTGATAAAATTCCCCCTTTCCTTGTAAGAGGAGATAGGGAATAAGAGGTGAAACTCGAATATCAAATGTAGGTACTCTTAGCACACGATGTGTTAGAAATGCTACATCAGTGGTGACTATTACAGAAGTTCAGTTTAATCTCTCCAGGAATTAATTCTAATCAATAAAATGAAATTTCCCCATGGGAAGGACCCACGCTGAAATGTACAAATAAATTCATTGCAGTTTATTCAGCATGCAATTTTTATGATGTTCAAGGTCAGAGAAAATGAGCTAATTTCAGTGCAGGATTTTGCTTTTGAGGAGTCAGATACTGGAGCCCAGGTATTTAGCATGTATTTAGCATCATGCACCCCATCTCTGAGTGAGTCTAGGGTCAGGTAGGAAGCAAACAAATTACATCATGTGATAACCATGTACAGAAATATACATGTAGAAAGAGACAGGATTAACCTCACATGACGCTTCACTGGTTCCCTTCGAGGAAATTACCCTGGACATTCCTTCCAGGCATGCACAACCAATTGTCTTCTTTCATGTTAAAAGATTTATTTTCACTCTTCAACCAATTGAGCATGTACTGTAGTAAAGCTGGTTTTGTAAGTTCCTCAACCAAGGCAGCAGAAAAAAGAAAAGGTGGCAGCATCAGCTAGTTGGCTAGGTAGCTCAAATAAGCTTCAAATTTCTATGAATCTTGTTGGCTTAGTGGAGATACTGTCCAAAACAGACTAGCCTGTTAACTAATCTGGGTGTTGAAATAATTGGGCCTAAGTCCTTCCCTTAATGTATTTTTTCTACTATGGCATCAGGGAAATAATTTATTTTCTTTTCTGTGAGAGTTGTAAATAGCTATAGTACCGCTTTCCTACCTTATAGATGTGTTATGAAGATGAATGCTCTAGTAATGCAGTTACATTACTGAAAGTAACATTGCTAAAGTAATAGAAGGGATTTTTCTGGGCTAGTAGGTTCTTATGCTCTTCGCCTAAATATCTCCTACTAGTAGATAGAGACATGATAGTGGTTAAGCTGAACCTTCAGTCTTTCCCAGAATTGATTTCATGGGGTAAGCGGTATCCCTGCTTCGCATACATTACATTATATAAAATATCATTGCTGGTCCAGTTCACGTAGAGATTATCAGCCAGTTCAAAGAGCAAAAAGGTGGTTTAAGGGCCAGTGCTTAAAAAGAAAACAGGCACAATGATTTGCGAAAAAAAGAAATAACACAAATAATAATCGTTCTATCAGTGAGAGTCAAGATAAAAAGCGCAGAGCAGTACAAGGTCAGAGATAGGAAAGGATGGCTCCCTCCCACACTTTGCAAGCCAGCCAGCTGTGTGTGCAGCTGTCAGGGTACCTAAAAAGCAAAGATGCTACATAACTATTGCACCTACTCATGTTTGGAGAAACAGAGGAAATGTGAAGGGATGACACCTCATCAGAGAATCTCTCTAGCATTTCCTCTCACCTAATAATGTCTAAACTTCTCCAAATTCTCTCCACTTTGCTTTTCTTCTATCTTCCTGTTAGGTGTCCAATTTCCTTTTGTGAATTGCTAGTTTCCTTTCACATGATTTTTCGCTGCTGTACAAATAATATGAAAGAAAAAAAAAAACCTAAAACAAACTTTAGTACTAAAACCACCGAGGAACTGCTTTCTCTAGAAAATTCAGTTGTGCCATTTTGTTGCTTAAATTCAGTATCTGCTCAAATTTTATTTTTGTGTTTTCTAGCACTTAAGATTTTAAACTCATGATAATTTTTGTCATCATTTCATCCTAAAATAGATTATTTTGAAATTAATTCAGGATGTGAGTGTCTAATATTGTTCTTATTCTTTAGAAGTTGAAATGAACTTTCATATCAATAGCTCCAAACAGGGTTGGCAGCTTGTCCACAATCTGATTCCCAGCTGTACAGTTGCACATAAAAGTACCGTGTAAAGAAACAGATACTTGATCACTTCTGCTTTCCTTGGCACCTTAATAGCAGATCTCTTAATACCACCTCTTCAGGTACAGATTGAAGCTTGAGTTTTCACTCAAGGAGAGGGACACGCAGAATTAGTTCTCAACATGTGGTTTTTCAATCCATTCTTCCCCAAGCTGACTGCTTTAATTTATAAGGTTGCATTCAGATTGCTCTCTGACTTTTCTCTGCTTCACACCCTTCCCATCTCTTCCCATTTACCTTTACTTGTATTTATCTTTGTGTTGTTTCTATAACAAGATATGGCCTTAAACTTAAAATTTAGAAAGCGTACTAGTTACCACAGCCTGGCCATAGAAATTAGTAGACTATCTCATCACATTACACATATGTGCAAATATTCACATACTCTGCCTCAGTGGTTGTGGTTCATGGTAGGAACAGCTATTGATCAAACTGATAAATGTGGCTGCATGCTGCAAGCTAAAAGAATGCTACAATTTTTTTTTCTTATGGTATTTTTTTAAATAAGCAAACCTCATGACACAATTTCTTTAGAGAAGAGTAAAGAAATACAGAAAGTGTAATTTTCTTCTAATACTCTTTTTGAGACTTTCTTAAACTATGGAAATGGCAGTATATTTAAAGATATGCTTAAGGGGATTATTTATATCTAGGTGTTTTTCCTAAGTGTCTTGTTTACTGATAAAGCATTTAATAAAATTTGCAAGGTGAAGGAGGGGACAAAGACAGGGCAATTCTATGTCATCTCTGCAGTCATAATGTTTGCAAGCCAAGCAGCTCTCAAAGGCCGGTCTTGCGTGTTTGCATTAAGGTACTCACCCACTGCTTCTGTTCTTCAAAACTGACCTCTTCTGTGCTCAAGTCTTCATTTTCTTTCCTTACTGTAGGCTTGATTAGGTTTTTAGATATGGCTTTATATTTCGTAAACCGCTCTACTAGCCTAGGACCTGTGCCTGCTTTTTCTCACTTGAGGCTGCGTGCTTATTTGTACCCCAAGCAAACTTCAAATTCCATGCAAAGGCTCGATGAGAAAGACCCGTTGGTATTGGCAGTTTATCAGTGTCTCTTCTGATGTGCCTCTTGCACATATCTTGACATTATTTGCACATTGTTTGTATAATTTGTGTCTTAGAGTTTTAAAAGCGGGCATTCAATAGCAGTGCTTTCCAAACGAGCAGAATAAATGAGGTTATACTGGTTACTGGGAACAGTAATGTGCTGTTATAGGAGAACATGAGAAAAGCATGATTTTAGATGAATGATATGCAATAGTGATGCCTGAATGATAAGCAATAGTGACCCTCTCCCTCTGATCCACACAAATCTTTATTTATTATATAAAATAGTGCACATGGCTGTTGCATGACCAAAGCAGGGATGGCAATGAATAGGGCAAAAATGTGGGGTTTTTATTATTAATGTTTAAAAGTTAACATTTGCTGCAAAAAGATGTTCTAGGTAGGTGGTCAGACAGGTTCCCTATAGGACAGGGGAGAGAGAGAAAGATAAAATTATCATCTACCTCACATTCACAAATGTCTTACTGTGCAGATGCACTGTCAAGCTTGGTGGTTAGCCCTCTTGCATTTGCTTCAGATTATTGATTTGGTGGGAAATAAAAATACCTTCTTCTTCTGATGTGAATCTTCCTCTGTGTGGGCCTGTGACCCACTAGCTGGTGTAGGGTTTGTTCCCTATTTGCTTGGCTCTTCATGTTGTTTTGTGTCGGTAGGGTTTTTTGGTGGGTTTGTTGTTTGTTTTTGGTTTTTTTTTTTTCCCCTCCACAAAAAAAAGATACAAAAGGAAAACAGTAATGAAATAAAGTTTCTTTCCTGGCCCACCAAGCTAGCAAGAGATTTGTGTGTTGATCTAGAAATCCACAACAAAATGAAGGTAGTTCTAAGCTGATACACTGCTAAGTTTCTATTGTAGGGCAGCCTCATGTAATGGCTGCAAAAGAAATAATCTTAAAATGTAGTGTACTTTCAGCCCTCTGCAGGTAATCAACTCAGGTTGCCAAGGGCTGGGGTGTGTGAGCCCCTTTCATAGAAAGGACATCCTGACATAACAGTGTTGGTAACTATTTTTGACTCAAAGAAAAAAGATGAACTTTGTCTAAGAAGAAGTGCTAGAAGGAAGGTAAATTTTAGTTTATGTGGACCAGATGCAGTAAGGACACTAAGACAGGATCTTTTCTTCTTTTAGAGTACAGAAATGAGATTGATACTTCTGTGTTTTCTATTCTTGAAAAGATGTAGGATAAAACCCACAAAGTTGTTAAAATATAATCTAAATTTTCTTAGCAGAGAAAGTAAAGTTTATTTGAATGTAGCATGCCATATATAAACATAACTGATCTTTAAAGTTAAAAATGTTTTTCGTTTTATAAATATGCTTATGAGATTGCATCTTTAGAAGCATTCATTAGGATTATTACTATAAATTTTTTAAAATAGCATATTGCTGAATTCTGAAAACATAGTATTCTATCAGGAAAGCTAGTCTACACTTTCAGAGAATTTTCATCTCTGTCCTGAATTTTCTGATACTGACAAAACAACAACATAACAAACACTAAAGTAGATACTGTCCAAATATTGTGCTTTACAGCATAGAATATCTTACATACATTCTTTTTCTAAAATACACTTTCAGCATTTAAAATTATATAAAAAAAAAAAGAAATTAATGTGAAACAAATCAAAACCTTCATTAGAAATTGGCACACAAAAAGAAAATATCATGCATGTGGAATATTATGTGCTGTTTTCAGGTGATTCTTTTCCTGTTTATTCTTGATTCTTTACATTCCCTTAATTTGAAATAAAACATAAACATGCTTATTATATAACTGGTATATAACATTACACAGTGGATATGGTTTTTTTCCTTACCGTATTTCTACTGTACATGAGAGAAAGCTGGTAATCTTCAGCTGAGGTCAAAGATTGTCATATCAATATGATATAAAAATTTCATTTTGTTAGTTATATTCGAAGAATGTAATTATCTGATTGTTTTAAAATTTAATGCATGGTGATTATCCCAAGAATAGCCAAATTAGTTTAACGCATACTGACAGATGGTTAGTGGGCAAAGACAAATCCATGAATAACCTGACACACGGATCAGCATTAAAATATCACATATCTATGCACTGTGAAAATGATTGCAAATTATATTAGCATTGTGTTTTGACAAAGAGATTTCTTTCTGTTGGCACATACTTAGTAACATAAAGATACTTTAGCCCTACTATTTCTTAACTTGCACTATTCAATTTAATATACTGCTAAAAATGGGTATTCTGTCACAGTACTAGCAATGCCGGAGGTTGAATAGCAACTAAATTCTCTGCTTCTCTGACTTGATTTTAAAGTTAATCTAGTAATTTAATTTCTGAATATAGAAATGAAGTTACTTCTGCAGAGAATATCCAGTTGCCAGTGATATTTATGGGCAAATATTTCTTTCTGTGCAGTTCGCTGTTGAAGGTGTTTCTCTTATTCATTTTCATGTACTTAAAATATAAAAGCTGTTTTTATAAACATTAGCATTACTGCCAACCTAGAAAAGAAAAAAGTTTATGAAATCTTATACACCCGTTTATCACTTTACTACTGCATTTTATAAATAACAGATACTTTTGTAACAAACCTGAACCATTTAAACATATTATTGAATTTGTATGTATTAGGTATAATAAAATAATTCACTTATGCAAAATTGTCTGATTTTTGGAATGCAGGAAGACACTTTTGTGCTCTAATATCATAATGGCTCAGAGATAAGTATTCTCTATAATGGAGGGCTGCTAAGATGTGTATAGTCTGTACTGCTTTCTGGAAATATTTCTTATCTTCCTGACTCAGCCTTCATGAAACTCCACTCAGTTTAATTTCACAATATTTGTGATCCTCAGGGCAACTTCACCACAACAACACATGCTCCAGCCCTTCCAATATTGACAGGAACTTCCTAAAAAAGAAAAAAGAAAAAGAAGGAAACATTTTTAGTAGACTCCTATGGATAGGAATAGAAGAAATTAGTTGCATATTAAAAGGAAAGAAATTTGTTTATTCAAACTTAGGTACTCTAAAAAAATTGGATTTAACGAGGGCTCTAAAAACAGAGTTTCGGCTTTTGGGGATAAGGCTTTAGCAGCCACTGAGAGTTACAGGAGTGTAGGCTGGTGTCCTTGCTCTTAAATTTTGTAAAAGACCTTCAGATCTTATGTTCCAAAACCATGGACTGTGTAGCTACAAAAGGATCTTGACAGTTTTAAATATTACTTCTGGTCTCAATGGTGACAGCCGTAAATGTGAACTATTGAAGTGGCCATGCCTCCAGCAGAGAGTATGGCTGGTAAGCACTTGCCAGCTCTAACATCGGCATGGTGCAGCTCTTCAAGCACAAAATGCTTTGGGCAACCTGGTTCACTTGCCCATGTGCTGCCTCTACCCTTTAGTCTGAAAAATTTTATACGGTTATTTCACAGGAGAGGCGACCAATATTTTATACAAGCCCAGCTACGGTATTACTGTATCCTAATATATTGGTTTTCACAAAACCAGTGATAATTTGGCAACATAAACTTTTTTGTTTTGTCCATTAGTCAGACAGAATTCTTCCTATCTGCAGGAAGAATTCCTATTATTTATTATGCAATTCTTCCTATTACCTCTGTCCACTCGTTATTTTGAGCATCGTAGGACTCCACGGTATCCAGGTACGTATGGCCATCATAGCCGCCAACAGCATATAATCTGTCTCCCAGAGGACAAATTCCAACAGCATCCCGAGGTACACTCAGGGGGGCCACTGTTGTCCAAGCATCTGTTTTTGGATCATACCTAGGATGTTTTATGATCAAATTTAGAAAAATACATTGTAGAAAGACATTTCAAATTGAAATTACTGATATTTGCTTATTTTCTCCTGTATTGTAGCTCAGTTTACACCATGAACTAGTACAGAGAATTGAGTAACGTGCTTAAATATTTAATTTAGCCACTAGAGGGATCTTCAAGCACATGAAAAAATGCCCATATTTTCACTTTTTGAATAGTCTCTCCATTTCTATCAGATTAAACAATCATTACATTTTATACATAAATGAGACCTGAGGGAATGATAGCGTGGCCATCAGTTGACTCAGCAAAGTTAATTTCAATATATTCTTTTTTCTTTCTCCATAAAGATTATTTTTTTCCTCTTTCTTGTCAGAACTAATGTTTTCAGAAAATTTCACTGTAAAAGAAGTTAAATATCTCATATAATTTATAAAAGTTTGTAACACAAAATGCATGGCAATATTTTACATCAGTGTTGATTTTATTTCCAATACGTACTCAGTCGATTTCCAACATAAATTCAAGTGAATTCCAGGGTAGTTCCAGCTTTATACCGTCTAACTGAGAACAAACCTTAGCCGTTGTTATTCACAACAGGGAGTTGAATACTTGCTCCCTTTTCCTTTCTTGTCCCCAAATGACACAAGAGAGTCAATGGATACCCACGGCCCATTAAACAGCCAGAGGAGTTGTCCTCACTCATTATGTTCCCTGCTCACCCAGGGCTTAAGTGTTTTCTTGTCCTCCCACATTGTGCCACATGCCACCACAGTGGCAAAGCAACATTTGACACACAATACTTCTGTTTCTGAAAAAGAAGTGTCTAGAATTTGCATTTTCTTAAGAGCTGTGCTCATCAGTGGAGAATACAAAAATGAGGTTAAATAAGGATCAGATAAACAGTATTTTCATTTTAAAAGGTAATTTGAGAAATGGATATCAAGCCAGGATTTCACTGCTTGCAGCTGTGTGCTACTAAAATCATTAAGCCAATGTATTAATTTTTATAATTTAATTTTATTGTATTATAATTTAATTTTAAAGTGTGAATTCAAGCTGAAGTAGTTTGCTTTGGCCATGTTTACTTTTTTTTGCTTGCTAAATCAGACCCTTAGCATATGTTTTAGCCTGATTTCTTACAGAAACAAGGCTCTTTCTATCAGTCTCTTCCATCAGAATATACCTGTGTAGTGACTATTGCCTGTTTGAGTATGTGATATTTATTATATTTTTAACCTTTTGGTCAATATCAGCCAAATTATTGGAGGAAGACACAACTAAAAAGTATTTAGTTCCAACAATATATGACACAAGTAGCCCAAACCTGGGTTTTGGCACTTGAGAAATAGAAAGGTCACATGCTGAATTTGTCTTGCTTGTTAAGGAGTCTTTAGCTGGCTCCTGGGCAGCTCAAATAGAAAGGAGAGCTGCAAGGAATTTGTTTCTGAGGGTTAATTATTTTGTTATCACAAGAGCATTGGAAATCAGTTATTCTGCTCAAAATATTATTTTTAAAAGCATAATATGTTTTACAAACATAACATTCCAATTGTGAAGAAATTTCCCTTGCTGCTACAAATTATTTTATATTTCCTTCCTGGAATGTAAAAAAAAAAAAAATTCCTTACCTTTCTACACAGTCGGAAAGTCGAGAGCAGTGGTTGGAAGCAGGTGCATCGTGACCTCCCACAGCATATAAAAACCCGTTGTACGTTGCGACACCAACGCCCCCTCTTCTCTTGGACATCGAAGCACATATACTCCACTTGTTTGTGTGCGGATCAAAACATTCCATTGATTTTAAACAGGAGCTCCCATCTCGTCCACCAACAGCATACAGTCTGGGATAATCACCCACAAGAAGGCAAACAATTTCAGTCTTTAGTCTCTCATTTTAATAGGAACTTTATTTGGTTAACTTCATTCAGACCACTGTAGAATTATCATTATGCCCATTATTTGCTACCTGACAGCTACGCTCTGGAACTTTCTTTGCACAAAGGGTTTTGCATGGTACATGAAGGAAGTTACATTCTTCATTTGCAGTGTAAATTTTCAAGCAGTCACATATGAAAATTAATCTTAAAAATGCATGTCAGCTTCTTGAAATGTGAGCTATAGATTGAATTTAATTGAAAGATGCTATGTATGTTTGAAACATATGGGTAGTATTCCCTATGACAGGCTTATGGAGTATTTGACATCTTAGTATTGCATTAAACATTTTTCCTATGTAGTTAATATGTAAAAGAACTTCAATAATATCATTATATATCAAAAGCGTATGTCAAAAATATAATAAATATATTTTGCTCAATGGGCATATTTTAGAAAATCTGCTGGACAGAAGTTACCATTCAGGTATGTCATCTTGTCTGTCCAGCCTAAAGGCACTTAGCAAACAACTGGAGATTTGAACCAGCTGATGTTGAGACAACATGTAAGAATAAATGGTGGAAATCCACATTAAGAAGCAGGGGGGGGGTTGTGGCTTTTTGTCAATGAATTTTACAAAGCCTGAAGTTCTTTTGTATTTCAAGCTAACTTGGATGCTGCTAGACTACCATAGTATGCATACTGGATATAATAGCAGACGTGTTTAGATGTTGAGTGTGCCAACTGTTCAGGTCCCTTTCAAATCCTGGCTATTACTTACTGCCATGAAATTGAATTTACGTAGTGCAACTAATTAGAGACCTCGGCAACACGTGGAATTGTCCAGAGTAAGTCACCTAAAACAGATCAGTTGAAATTTGCTTGAGAAGTGCCTGGTTTTCTCCAGTGACTGGAAAAATTTTTAGACTGCTCTGATGTATAATTTAACTAAAAAATTCTTGACCACTGTTAGAATAATACAAAATTTCTCTTCTAATGTTTGTGAATGGAAGACAGACTTGAGTTCAGTTGTGCAGTTTGTTGCTCGACCCATAAAAAACTTAAGGATTTGATTTGTTTTCTTTTCACATCATGCCATTAGATACAGACTACTTGTTTACACAGCTTTCACAGAGAGAGGAAATCACTGTATATACAAACAGATTGGTTGGGATTTTTTTGTTTTCCAAAACGTGTCTAGAAACATGGTAGTGTTTCCCATTCTCTCAGGAAAAGAACAAGTATACCATTATTGACTGATGTTTTCAATAGACCATTTATTGGTCAAAAAGTGTTGCTCCACAGAACTTAAAGTCTTTTCTGGTGAGTTTGAATAGAAAAAAAATATGGTGTGACTTAGGAAAACAGGAAAAGGAGAAGCATTCTGCTTGGTTAGACCGCAGCAGTAGCACTGAATGATGGACATTTGATCTCAGCTTCCCCTGGTATGCCAGAAATTACATCACTAGACTAACAGACATGATTTAAGCCAGGCTGGAGACAGCTTGTATCAGGAGTGATTGAGAACAGAGTCAGGATCAGGCTGGATTTCCTCTTTGACAAAATGGTTTCCTGCATGTTGCTGTGGAAGGTACCAACAGGAGTTTCTGGTGAAGTTCATGCTGAGAACATTTCCTCTGAGATACAACAGGGACTTGAACGGACAGTTCTGCCTCTCTTGGACTTTTGAGTTAGTGATTAAAATCATGTCATGTTTGAATGCAAAACCCTGACTCGTATGTGAAGAAGTTTTGCATTGGCAAATACCTGTTTGCTGACATCTTTGTTTCTGCTCTTTATCCTTCTCTTCCTCTGGAATTTAAGAAGTCAACAGGGAAGCCAGTGATAAAGTTTCAGGATAAATGCAGTTGTCTGCCTGCCACTGTAATACTCCCAGCCCCTACAAACTGTCATTGCTAAGAGCTTTCCACAGATTTAAATAAGAAGGAAGGCTGGCTCAAGCCACAGTTTCCAATATAACCTGAGGCCTTTTACAAGGCTTTTGTATTTCCAGCATCAGACTATGCTGCTGAAGAAGGAAAACAGAATTCTGTTAGGCATTAATTTATGAATTGTTCTTCCTCTTGCTGAAATACAACTCCTTTCAAATAGGAACATACAAGAAGGTGTAACACACTGTTCATTACAGGTTACACGGTAGATTTATGCATGCGTCTGTTCCCATGTAAAAGTGCTTGAGTGGCTTCAGTGTCTTAGGAGGATGTTTAAATAAGTTTCTAAAACCTTGTTGGGAAAACCAATGTACAGTGACCACATGACCTCAGTGTATTTAAGCAATAGGTGAAGGACAGAATAAATTTGGGTAGGATAAGACTTACAGAAGGCTGTTTATTCCATACCTAATTATTAAACTTGTCTTCCTTTCATTGAACACACCATATACCTTTAACCTTTTAAAAATTATTCTTGATTGTGAATTGTATTTTAAAATTGTAGATGCATGCAGGAGATGTAAAAAGACAGATGAATGACTGTTTCTGTACACGTTCTTTCAAATGATGCTTCCTTAGACATAGTAATTTTAAAATGTAAACATAAACTTGGAATATTTTTTTAAAGTAGCTGATCTTATATTCCCATAAGTTATATTCCAGGCAAAATCCTGATACGCATGTAATAACATTTTCAAATTGCTGTAACTTGAAAGGGCTGAAATATGTTTAAAACATGACTGCAAGTTTGAAAACAATTTACCACACAACAGAGGAGAAGCTTTCCTTTCTTATTTTTGTGCATTATATTTTCTTTTTGTTTTCTCGAGGTAATTAATTACTGTAAGATTGAAAAGAAAATTTAAGAAACTGTATTTCCAAGGAAGGAAGCAAATGAAAAACCAAAGAGAGTTTTTCCTGTTGACATACTTGCTATTTAATGCTGCAACCCCT
The DNA here is from genome assembly GCF_900496995.4 of Aquila chrysaetos chrysaetos. Taxonomy (NCBI): domain Eukaryota; kingdom Metazoa; phylum Chordata; class Aves; order Accipitriformes; family Accipitridae; genus Aquila; species Aquila chrysaetos. The sequence goes on along the minus strand of NC_044024.1, from coordinate 3,998,596 downwards.
ACGGTGCTTCTAGGGGTTGACATGCTAGCAACGTAATTCCATTGCCGTGCTTGTGGGTCCCATCTTTCTACGGTATTAAGGTAACTCCATCCATCATGGCCACCAACAGCATACATTGGTCCTTCAAGCATTGCTACTCCTTAAAAGATAGAATTTGGAACAAATTACAGCATCTAATAAGTTCAGTGACCAATACTGTATTTAACTTCATACTTTAATTCCCTGAATGCAGATAAGCAATTTCAGCTGGTATTAAACTATCTAAAAGCTGCCTTGCCATTTGGTAGAACGAACAAAGATAAACAAAATACATCATATACAGTGCTTTTCTGAATAAGCATTATCTTTTGCCAAAAGATTAGAGGAAAGCTGCTTTAGTTCTGATGTACTCTTCTTGGACTTTTATCTCTTCCACTTCTGTTGACCTTGTTGAGACAAATTTGAGCCCCTAAATGAGAAACAATGCTGTTCTTTTAAAGAAAGGTAAAGGTTGAGCCAGGCAATGAAAAATACGCCCAAACCAGCCACCTATCCTTCTTCTGAGCCAGCTGAAGCTCTGTGCTCCTGCTAGCATGAAGCCTGAGTGGGTGTTTAGCTGGCTGTCCTTACTAGCTGAAGTACCATAAGGTTTTAATGCCTGTAAGGGGAAGACACTTTTGGATAAGAGCTGGCCTGTATCTGTTGTCCTTGGGGCACAGGAGAGCGAACTTGGCTGTCTCTGCAAAGCTCGGTGTGGACATACCCTGCGTGGTTGTCCTTCTCCAGAGAGAAGGCCTTTGGTGGCTCCCCTTTGGGCAGCTGCTGCTGCCACTGCTGTTTGCTTCCTTTGTTAGGTAAGGCAGAATGTTTGAATCTGGCTGCTTAAAAGTTTTCTAAATCCGTCTTTTCAGGCCTAAATATACACGGCCTGATTTTTTCAAAAGTGCTAACTCTCCCCAACATCACACTGAAGCTAATAGGAGCTGTAAGTGTAAGGCAGCTTTGCAACCCAGGCTGATGCACAGAGAGAGGCCTAACTTTGGGTACTCAAATTTACCGCTGTGTCCTACTTGTTGGGCAGAATTATGCCCCAGCAGTTGGTAATTATAAAGACTTCAATGAGAATTATTTAATCTATTTTGTCTTCTTTCCCTTTGCTACCTACTAGTATTTGCTTTTATAAATTTGACAGACTAGCCGGTAAGAACCTTACGCTATACGTTCTCCACTGAGAGGTGGAAAAGGTCATACAGGCCACAAAGGTTTATCAAATAATTCTGGATCAATCTTTTTCTATTATTCATTAAAATAAAAATATTCTATGCCATTTTAACTTATCAATGATTTCAAGCAATACCTGTTTCTGTAAACTTAAGAGAAGCCAGGTTTTTCACAAGAACTGTGATCTATAAATCATTCAAAAATCACCATATTCCCTCCCTTACAGTCTCCTCAACTGTAAACTTATCCTTATTTTTTTATAAGTCCAGAAATAAATTCTAGATTTCATATTCATATTATTTCTTCACTGTGAATGTCATAAAATTATGGCAATAGGCAACTGTCTTTGAAAAATATCTTCTACAAATATTGCTATGTTATTAAAAGTTTTAAAATTTATGTCAACAGTGTTTGCATCAATCAAAATTCATTTGTATGTGATGGAAGGTATTTACAAAGAAAGAGCACCTCTTACCTAGGCCATGTCTGTGTGTTGACATAGGAGGCATTATAGTCCAAACTTTGGTGATAGGGTTGAAACATTCAACAATGTTAGAAGTTTTCAGACCATCTCTTCCTCCCACAATATAGAGCTTGTTGTCAATTACTGCAACTCCAAACTGTAATCGTCTACCATTCATAGTACAAATTTGTATCCAACTGTTAGTCCTAAGGTCATATTTTTCAATTGTAGTGGTACCTGTTAAAAACATAAGTATTGTGAGATAGCCATGAACGGATGAGTACCCAGCAGTCAGTAGTTGGTACAACCCAAAACTTTATTAAATTGTAAAACATTGAAATTCTGTGTGTGGAATTTACTGTGGCTCTTTGAGAATTTCAGTTACAAAATGTGCACCTGATGAGAAAGCTGCATTAATTGCATGCATATATGATTGTCAAATCTATGGGAATAAACTGGGGGCAAGAAAATGCAGAATTAAATGCCACAAATTTTTTTAATATTGAAAATTTTGGAGAGAAGTTAAATCTGTTACTTATTTAAATACCGTGAGGGTAGGTTTTTTTGTGGTTTGGTTTTTCTTTTTTTGTATTCCTTATAAACATGGTACGTCACAACTATGTACTCTTTAACCATGCTTCTGCTTAAACCATTAGCGATATCAAAACTGGAAAATGTATCCACATGTCTGTCTGTCTTAGGATTTGGGCATGCATCTTCATGAATAGTTTGGATATTTTCCTTTTTATGGTGGAGACAGGCAGAAGACTGAGTTGTGTGTAAGTACACACTTGGTTCCCACAGGTAGCTTCCCTGAGGTTCGTCTTTGCAGCAGCCTTGCAATAACTGCTTGTCTGCTATAATGTATAAGCTGTATTTTCAATTTTTTCAGGTCACGGAACTTCTAGTAATGTTTTTACTGCAACTATTCATAAGGCCCTAGCTCTCTGCCATTCAAAACTGACACTTTTCCATGCACTGGCTCCTGTCAGTCACCCAGCAGCCGTAATTGCTCCTTTGAGAGCTGATTCAGCACAGTGGGGAGATGGCTGAGTAACAACCAAGGTAGAAGAGACAATTGCCAGTTGCACATACAGTGCACCCTGGAGCTCAGCTTCAGCTCAACTGAAGGTAACCAGATGAGAAAAACAGAGCTGATTTCCTGCCTGTTCTTTGACTGAGATTTGAGACTAGAGAAATAGTATTTTGAGAATTACAATAGGCAGTTAGTGGCTAAGGAATGATTTACAACAGCAAAACAACCATGCAATAAAGCAGAAAAGAAAGGCAGCATTTGGTTTAGAGATCTGCTAGAGATCATCTACTATACTCGATAAATTTAGTGAAATAAGAGTTTATCTCATGATATCTTTTCTCTCCTCTACATGCTTTTCCAGATGTATAGACCAGGAAAGAAACTACCAGATTCATCTGCAATAAAAGAAAGAAATTCTACTTTTTCCCCTTTCCTGTCTTCTTTTATTCTGAGCAACTAGATTTCTTTGACTGTTCTTTCCATTTTGTTAGCCTGTTTGCTCTTTGCTTTGATTCCTTCTCATTTATTCTATGCTAATATGTGAGTGCCCCAAAGTTCTCAGTTTCAAAAGAAGTATCTCACGCTAGCTAAAAAAACAGGAAAAATACATTAAGGTATACAGTGTGTTCATACATACCCTGTAGGCTGTAATTTTTACAGAGGCTGGAAGGTAGGTTTTGAAAGTTAGTGTGGTTTAGGCACACTCACATTTTTTAAAATACCAGCCCAAAATTAGCTCTTTGATCTTCTGAACATTTGAAGTTGAGATTTGACTTCATATACCACCTGAGATAAGCACAAAGCCAAACCTGGCATTTCCTGAGAGTTTTCTTTATCACAGAAAGCGTATTATTGCCAGAGGTGGTAGTTACTCCTTCTCAGAGCTGTTCTTCCAGTGCATCGTAGTCTCTTAGGTGCTGTTTCCTTTATTTTACAATCCAGCACAGGCTCAAAGTATGAGTCAGAGCTGTAGAGGACAGCAGGGAGGAGAGGAAGTGCTGTTCTTCTTAACCATCAAAAGGCAAAAGTTCAAACAATTGGCTTTATTCCAAAGTAATAAGTAAAAGAGGCACCAACAGGAAGTGCAGATGTTGACTGAAATAGCCCTTTCTTTGTATAACCTTTACTGAGAAAAACCTATTAGAAAATCTATTCTTAGTTTCATGGAAGTTAGTTTAAAAATTATCTTGAATTCTCGGTTGTTTTATATAATTCATAAATTATCAGTATTGCTAATGAAACTATACTAATTGCTGCAGTTTAACTTCATTTTGCTAAGTTGTCCTAAGAATGAGTGGTTTCATGTTGTGATGGTGATGAATGTGTATTTTGCACTTGATATGATTGCATAGAGATAGTAAGGTAGCACTGCAAGATCTCTCATATAGGAAAACTCAGTCATCAGCAACTTTTTGCAAACCATGAAATGGATTAGCTTCTTTGTGATTCTGTTAAAAGTGAACTCACACAGCTAAAAGTTCTACTGTTCAGCAAGTCGCTAGGCTTTAATTATAGTTCTTTGGCTCCAAGCTGTGGGTTTGAAGTTAAGGTTCCTGTAGAAAATGATTTAATATACTGCCTACTAAAGAGAATAGTGTAATGTGTAAAGCTGTAAGCTGATTGCAGTTGTGAAAAATCAAATAATAAAAACTGGAATACGTTTATAACATTTAACTTTCAACTACAAACCTGCAAAAAACCTGTGTATGAAGTCCTGAAAAAAAGCTGCACTTACTGTTGCACTTATGGTAAAATACAAATCTTTCCATCTGAAATTTTATAATAAGAATTGATAAGCTTTAGCTGAGAGTTCTCTATAGTTTAGTAATGCTTTTTGGTTTTATTTTCCTCTTCTTTAAAAATTTTTCCAGCCTTCTAACTTTTGTCAAAAAATGGAGCACGGGGTTCTAAAACAACATTAAACTAATCTTGAAGTATTTTGAATATTAATTTTTTCTTCTGATTTGTAAAGTCAAACTATATACACAAATTCTTGCAAAACTTAATTTTAAAATCACCATCTGAATCAAACTTCTTTAGTCAGCTCTCCAAGCTGTATGTATATCATTTACAAACAAATGATTCTTGCAATAAGAAAGAACATCTAACACATAGGATTGTGCTCTGTGATTTTTTTTTTTCCCTCTTTTTCTTCCCTAAATTGCTCTTTTCCTAACAGAAATCTTCAGATGATTGTCATATATTCTCAGGGTGTCTGGAATACAATTAATTAATAGAATTAAATTAATTTCTGAACTTACCTTTAGTGGCATCCATACCTCCTACAGCATAAAGTGCGCCCACTGTAGATTTTCTAGGTTTAGTTCGAGGACTCTGCATCATGGACCGTCTTTCTGGCAGAAGATGGTACTTCATAGCCTCCATAAGAAGTTTCTGACACTCTAGGTCGTCTGCAAACATGGGACTATTTTCTAGATCGGCTAGTAACTAGGAAATGAAAAGTGAGGGACTTACATATATCTAAATCATCAAAATTGTATGTACTTTAGTGATTTGTTGCTACAAACACTCATTTTCAGGTCACTTCTCACTCAAGCTTTGCTGGAAACTCTACTTTAATGCAAGCAAAACACTTAAAGACTTTTTGTCCTACCTTTATATTATGTCGTCTTTGCTTTATTTTTCCTGAAAACTTTCTTTTAACCTTTAGAGAAGGTTAAAATTGTGAATGTAGTACTGCACCCTCTGAATGCAAAACTCCTTTTGATGTGATTATAAGCAAATCTAACATATAGTACTGGACATCTCTATGAATATTAGAATATATTAAATATATTTTAAATATAGTAAATATTTTTAAATTAAATGTATATAGTATTTTGATACTTAATCCAAAGTTTAATATTTGCAGCTCCAATCATGGAGATCCATAAAGATGCTGTAGTGTCCTGACAGTTCCGATATTCCTATAAGCTTTTCTGATGAGATATATAGATACTTCTATGACACAGATACAACAGTGTCAGCTTACTATAAAACAGTATGTCCATCTCTGGAACTTATTCGATGAAGTGACTCTTTCAGTCTTAAATGGCAAGTAACGTCAATGGTCAGAATAGGCAGCAATAACCTAGACCCTTTTGGTTTTGTCTACTTTTTATGGCAATGAAGAAGTAAGTATTGTGCCTTATCTGTCCTGCAGTTTGGTAAATCTAAATAAATATCTTTGTAGGGTATCTAAGTTGCTCTGTTATTAGAGGAAAACTACTACTGTTGCTAACCAACAAAGAAACACTGTACTTTTGTAATACTGCTTGACTGACATATTTATAGAGATAATTTGGAGCCTAGTAATTACACTGGCATTGTGGGATTTTTTTTTCATCTGCTTTTACAAATAATAAACATATCTACTATAAAGTTAAAAAAAAAAAAAAGGGAAAAAAAAACCACCAAAAAAACCCACCAAGAACCCCCAGCCAAAACCAGAACCTTTCCGCAGAATTCTTTTCTCTAAATGATGCTTGAGGCAAGCATTTCAGCTGCTAGTAAAGTGCCCCGTTAGCCCTTCACATTCATACCTGGGGTGGAAGTAGAGGCAGTCTAATATAAGAAAGAAGCATTCCTAGGTCTTGTTGCCGGTTTTGCAAATCATGCCTCACCCACATCATTAATGCCTGGAATATTGCTTCTTCGTCTGGAACGTTGATGTCATCGCTAGACAAGAGCTTTGCAATTTCATTAGCAGGGAGCAAAAGAAATTCCTGGTTTTTTATTACTTCTGTGAAGTGTTCCTAAAAAGAAAAAAAGATATCAATGCACTGATGATTTTCACACCTTGAAATAACATTTTCTTAGATAATGTAGGCTTTGCATATATTTCATTCCTGTTCTGTTTTAGGGTATAGAGAAATGCAATATATATTCTAAAGACGACTCAATCTCCTTCTACCATTTAAAGGAGATTTGTGTTGCTCTTTGCTGCCTTACTCTTGCAGAACTGAAGAATAATACTCATCTTCACACTACCATGCTTACAGATGTGTTTGTCAGGCTTCTTGTCAGTATGTCCTGTCTTAGGGATTTGTCACTGAGTTTGGTCCATCAATGTGATCTTAACACTGCAGCTTAATAGAAACACAATTTGAAGATATAATGTGTATCTTAAGAAAGCCAAGTGGGCATTCAAATAAACTGTGTAACTTCTGTTACAATCAGATTCAAAAGTTTTAAGCAAATTCCATTGAAACCTTCCAATCCTTTTGCAATGAGCTGTGCCAGGCGTTGGCTGTATGTCTCTGCTCTTAGTAGCAGAAAATATAGCAGAGGAAATTAAACTCACTTTTCTAACAGTACTTTTTGGGCAATAGAAAATTGGACAAGTCCCAACAAAGGGGTCTCAGTCTTTAAGCTATTGCTGTGATTAAACTCACCGGCTCCAGAAATGGCCATGAATATTAAATCCCTAGAATTTTTCAAAGGATTATTTTTCATAAAAATAATATATTATACAGTCCAGTTACAACAATATTAGAATTGATATAAAACTACATTAAGTATGTTTGCTTGTGCTAATTCCAAAGGAAAAAAGAAATTTTGTTGAGAGATGGGGTTTTCACGTTACTTGCAAAGAAATGCATGTAGGAATTCATGTCTGCATTTGAAATATTAATTTCCATTTATGTACCTGGAAGTAATATATCTTATTTGGGAACCAGACTGAAATAGGGCAGATGAAGAAATTTTAGTAACTGATATTTGTATTATTTGTTTTCAGTAGTTTCTTAGCTTTCTGTTACTCTTTTGAAAAGAGTACCAAGGATGCAAATATAGAAGTATCAGTGATTAAAGGAGATGTTAACTTTGCTCTGTTATGCATATCCTGCTTTAATATTTTGTGACATTCAGAGAATAGGAACAGGAAGGCCAGTCCACATTTAGTTACAAATATAGCACAAGATGTTTATCAGAACAAGCTCTATCTGCACAAAAAAGATACCAGGCAGGAAACTGTTAATACTTTGCATCAATGGCTAAAGTAATCGAAGGGAAAGGTCTCCATTGTGTCTGTTTTTATTGAATGGATGTAGTGTTTATAGCTGATTATTTTCTGAAAATATTTAAATACTACTAGCTCATTTGAATGGTCTCTATATTCACAATACAACTTTATAGTCTTTCCCCTAAGGTACAGTTTTTCAGGTGGTTGAAGTTGGCATGAAACAAAACAGAATGTTTTATTTATCCTCTTCCACAACATTTGTGTTTGTATGCATTGTTATGATCTCTTATTTTCCAGAGTTTTTAATATCACTTCAAGGGTTTAAAAGCAAATTTCCCTTAAGGTTATTTCAAAGGGATGCAGATTTCCTTTTCTGTCTCTAAATTGTCAGTAGCTGCAAACTTGGTAGGTGGTTTTATGACATGCAAGGTCCTCTTTCATGGCAGCACTCTCAATCTGTGTTGCACGCAAGATACAGGAGGTGGTTCTAGAGGTGGAAATGCTCCCGGTTGTTTTCAGGAAGACATAGGGTAAAGCTGATATACACAATACTGCTCAGTCTCATAGATTCATCACGATTCTTCACATTAGACAGTGTTCTTAAAGAGCCAAGTGCCATTTCTGTGACACACACACAGTTTCAAAAAATAGTATAACTCCTGGGGAAGACTGGAGGGTTCAAATGGTTAAAAAAATCTAGACAGAAAAGGCTCTCTTATTGTCTGACATCATAAAATCCTATGTCTAAACATATGCTTTTATTTCAATTTTGCAGAAATCTGGACCATGAATTTTAAATGCTTAAAGTTCATACCCATGTGCTGGGGCTGGTGGGAGAAAAGAGGCAACAAGAGTGGGAATTCCTGATTTTGGCCAGGTATAAAATGGTGTGGAGCAGCAAGGACAACACTATTACAGAGCAGCTGAGGGAACCTCTATCTTAAATGCCCTTTTTCAAACCTTAAAATATAAAAGGAATTTAGATTGCTGCTAAACAAACCATTCATTAGTGTGACAGGAAGGAGCACAACCAGTGCCCTCAATCTGCACATGCCACTCTCATTTATTTCAGCATGTAGAAGTGTACAATCTCTTGCTGGAATGCTCTCAGCATTATGAAACCTCTAAACTGGTTTTGACATACTACGCTAATATTTCAAGCATAAAGCTGCCATGTGTCTCCTAACAAGTAGTTCTTTTTATATCTATTTAGCTGTAGCAGTTGCTATTCTTTTTGTGTTTAAAGTTGCTATAGCACATCTTGTTGCCCTGAATATTTATCCCTTGATTTGGTTTCACAGCAAGCTATCTTGCTTCTCTGTTTCCCACGCTCTGAATATTCATTTCTTGCTTTGAGCCAGAGGAGGATTATGCTCCAGTCAGGGATGTGCTTCTTTTTAGCATTCCAAATCTTTCCAATACATTCTTTATTTTGGCTCTTTTTATGTGTGTCTCACCTTAAAATCAGCTTTAGAATTTCCTTTGTGTTGAATCAAAAGCATAAGAATGGGCCATTGCTGTTCGCCTCACGACATTATCCATGTTAAGGCCCTATTACATTTTTGGGAAGAAATACGTACCAATCATACTGCAAATTTAAGTTCAATAAGTATATCCTCCTACAAGGCAAAACTCTGAAATGGGAGAAAATAGAACTGAATATTTCTTTTTCTAACCATGCTTTTCTCTCCTTCCAATACTTCTGTAACGGTCACAGTTTTTAAATTTCCCTTTGGAGACTGAGCTGGGCAGAGATGTCCCTGCACCAGGGACTTCACAGAACCGACCCTGCCAGCGTAGGAAGGGCAGAGCCACTGCATCAGTCCTGGAGAGAGCAGCAGCCCTGAGCTCTGCTCAGCTGGCTCTGCTTCACCAAAGCCCATATGTTTTCCAAGAGAGTATTCACACTTGCTGTTAATATTATAATTGCAAAGCAGTTAGATTGTTCATCTTACCATAGTGTATGTATGTGCCACCTTCAGGAGCTCTGTGCAGCCCTGAGCATCTCCGAAAGAGCGTATCCCCAGGCAGTTGGAAGGATGGAGCTGCTTCATGAGGAAGTTGCAGCATACCTCAATAACCTGGGATAGCTGGAGAAGACAAGCTGCAGCTAGCAAGCTTTCTATAGTGTCTTCCTTTAATTCTAGAATACCTGTGCAGTTTGCATATAGGGGAACAAAAAAGTTTTCAGTCATTTTCTTTGTATTTTTATTATTTGAAAGCTTCCCACTCCCCAGTTTTTCTCATCCTCTGAAAAACTTTGAAAAGAAGTGTCCTGTGATTCACAAATTCATTGTCCTTTCTTGCTGAAGGATTCTTTAAACATATGTTTTAACAGACTTAAAGGATTTGGTAGATTTTGAATACAATGACTGGAACATTTTTATTGAAGCTTTAACAGTATTAGATCTGATTTTGCCTGAAAAAAAAGTAAAATAAAAAGCAAGGTGTGATTAGAGAAAAACCTTTCCTAAAATTCATGTATTAATTCATAAAAATATATATATCATAAGTTTATATTGCACACAAGAACTTCAGTATCGAAAGCTAGGAAATGCCAGCAGTGTGTGCAGGAAACCTGATTTCTTCCATCATCTACTTCTGCATTTAAATTTTTAAGGAAATTATTACATGACGTGGGAATTCCGTTATGTTCATAGATAGACTGAAAGATGTTAATTTAATAAGATCTTCCATTCTTGTTGTTCAGTGGACGGCTCAATTCCGTAACACACAGCACTAAAATCCTATTCTGAAAAAAGAACTGTAGGGAGTTTTTTATGACTGCGTTTTCCATTTATCATTACAACATCCAATTGCCTCAGAAACAGTAATTTCTTTTCCAACTTCTGTGAAAGGATGATACACACCATCTCCATTTGACACATGGAGAAGGGTGGTATTGAGAGATTACAGTCAAAATTATCATCAGAGTAGAACTGTAAGAGGTTTCTTGTCCAAAGTTCACTTCTGATTTATTTCAGAACATGTAAAAAATTCTGAAAGTTATAGCTTTCGTCTCTGAAAGCCACATTTATATTTCATTACCTAGGAAAAAAGTAGCACTCAGTTTAGAGGCTTGGTTATTATCGCATGAAAACCTATGACAGAGGCAGTAGGAAAATTCAGTTTTCCATAGCGGTCTTCAGCAGTCTTACCTCAGCACAATCCCATCTCTTTCTGATGTCCCTTGCTTTGTAACTTAAATAGACCTTCCAACTTCTGCAAGAAATGAGGAAGGGCTGGCAGGATGCAGAATAGGGCAATGTTTGGGTTTGATTCTTACTATACAACTCAATAGTTACTGAATGTATATAGCAAAACTGGTACATGTTCTTGTAAATAAAGACTGCAATATAATGCCTCAAAGCAAAGGGTGAATCCTGATTTCAGAAGCAAACTTACACTATTTCATAGTCTGGCATTTGCTTTTGGAGTCTTATATATGTTCTTTCATACGGTTTTGCATTAAGTAAACTGAGAGAAATGAAATTTAATCAAGTGGGATGATTTTGAGATACATGTGGATAATAAGCAGCCCACCACCCAGCTTCTTTGTGCTTGTACTAATCTATTTCCTCGGGTAATGTATGCTAATTCAGTGCCACAATATCACTACATTATAGATGTTATGCAGCATTCCCTCTCGCCCCCTGTATTTATCCCCTTGGTTGTACCCACAAACAGGGTCTATTTTGTGTATAGAAACTTACATTTCTGATCTGGATTGCAGATTGCTTAACCTTCTCAAGATATCTCTCTTTATGCAACAGTCCAGATTTATGAAGTGCCTTACCTAGCAAGTGAAGGTGTCTCCTGTTTTTAACGTTTATGCTAATGTCAATATGGTGAATATAATGGGGGTCTTTATTTTACTTTGGGGTTTTTTTATTATTATTATTTTAAGCCCTTTTAAAGTACTGTAAAAATATCAATAGATACCTGTGATACATCTTCCAACCTCCCCATCTTAGTATTGAAATGGTGTTATTTCATTCAAAAGCAAACAAGCAAGCGAGGTCCTGTGTGGGACATCAGATGACAATGATCTAGTGAATGTTATTGATAATAGCGGTTAGCTGAGGGGATCGATCAGTTTAGGAGTAAATGTTCATAAATTCAGAAAGTTGTTATTCTGGTCAGTTAAATATTGTTACTTCTTGGGGGGATAATTTTCTCCTTTTGAGACTTGGGTATTTTTTTGTCACAGAACTGCACAGGTTTCCCTTTTACCTTTCTGGCTGGAGTGGTTGTCATCTGCATAGAGAGACTTGCCAAATACCAGAATATGCAGACTTCCAGAATCTGCATAGGTTTGAATGATCTGGATATTTCTAATTGTAGTATATACTAACATAGTGGTCATGTTCTACAGCATTTTCCCCTGTTCACTATAGAGCAGATGAAAGGGGTTTCACAGTTCTCTGACTTGGTCTTTTTGGCTATTTGGTTCAACCGTTTCAGATTCAGCAGTACAGGGGTAATTGTGGAAAATGGGAGAAAAGGAATTGCGGAAAAAACGTATATACAGCGTTCTGGTATTAAAATAAAATATTTAATTTCATTAAGATAAAATCTCTATAATTTTTCAAGAGAACATAAGTAAACCTTTTTCAGAATGTGATGGCACTTTCTTGTAGTAAAAGTTGCTCTGCTTGTGGGTGTGATCCTATTCCTGTTTTTCTCCAGTTATTCCTACTCAAGAACCTTGAGTGAGCCAAATAGCTGCCACCCAGGCAGACGAGCTCTATAGCTACCCGTGACAGGAAGGCTCATAGTACACTCTTCTGTGTCACTGCATGAGGTGGGCAACAGGCAAAATATGTTCTTCTCTCATTAAAATTCTTGAAATAATTTGTATCCAGTTAGAGACAGATGTCTAATATGAATTTATGTGTTAAATTTTCTGCATATCTTCTAGAATAAGTTATTATATAAAACACTAACATTTATTCATCCTCTCTAGAGAAAGTTTTAAATCATGTATGCATGTATTTATGTACTAGTATGAAATGGAAGAAGCGACAATTATGTATGCATTGAATACATTTTATCTTCCTTTACAACAATGATGTGGGTAATGGAGGAAGAATTACCTGTGTAGGCATAGCGCACCAAAGCTTTCAGCGCATCAGGGTCTACTCCCTCCATCTTGATCTCCTCTTGTTTTGCTTCACGCACATCATTAGTAAACATTGCAGCAAAATAATCAGACACTGCACTGAGAACCAACCTTGAAATAAAAGCATTTTAGGACTGCAAATTACTTCATAATCTCAATAGCAAGCATGAAATCCAGTATTATTATATAATAAATTGCGTGTGGAATAGAAACGTTATCTTTAGCATAGGATTCAAATCTTATAGCAGTGAGCAATAAAGTTAAAAGGGTAATTAGTAATCTAAATTTCTCCCATAGTTCTTGTTTGGGCAGATTTTCTTCACTGATCTTGCTATAGTTTGACAGCAGCAAGAAGGGAAGATGGACAATATCAATGGTTCATGTTTGAATTTCATTCTATTTGAAATAACGAATATGAAACGTTGATCACATCATTTTATTCCATTGTTAGTTGATGCCCTAATTACAGTAACCGTGCATTCATAATTAAACGGGGTAGGCATAAATTGACCTAGCATTCAGAAATTTCAGGCTTTGACGCCATGTAAACAATACTGGGAAATGTACCTGTGAGCTGGAATCTTTTGGTCTCCAACTATAAGAAGAACATCACACAGCTGCTTCTGCTGCAGATAATTTTCCATTTTGCGGAAAGTTTGTTCTGCATGGTTTGTAGACTGGAAATACTCATCTGAGCCATTGGTGTTCATTCCAAACAGTGAGCTGCTGGTCGTTGACAGCCTGCAAGGGAAAGAGGCAGCGTGAGGAGTGTAGCATTATAAACGCTGATTATGTTCTTCCTGTAATTTTTGTTCAAATGGCAGTACAGAAATGTTTAAAATTACAAAGCTCTTATGATCCTGGTCTTACTATCTTTCTTCCATTTTTTTTCTGTTTGGTATCTGCAAGTTTTCATTTATAAGGCTGCACATAAACTGTAGTTTACTACAGTTAACTGTAGTAGGTGGTGCTATGGAGTTTTCCAGTTCCTAGCAGTTTTGTGTCAATGATGCACTGTTTGCGCAGCATTGATGGGATAAATGCAGCCTCCTGATAATTCACAAACAGAATACGTAAAAAACAAACCTATTTTCCTGTGATACTAATAGCTAAAATATCTTGTGGTATGAAATTTTGGATATCACGTGTCTTTAGGTCGTATTTCTGTTTCTCTTCATACTCTGCACGTTAAATTACATTACTAAATAGGAATGAATCAGAAGACAATTTGACAAGGACCATAGAATTCTAGACAAATTACCAAACTCAAAGCTGATGAAATCAGTACATTATATAGCCTTTAGAATCTGAATGCAAATAATAAAGACAAACTAATTTCTCTGCCTTTTCATGGAAATGCACGTTATAAATATATTCCTCCCACTCCAGAATTCTGTTAGCTGTCCCACTTATAAATACCCACACTGTTTTTTAAGACATCATTCGTTACTGCCTTTTAATATGGATTATGTTGCAGATTGAAACACCTTTTTGATATTTTCTTAGAAACATATTTATTTTTATATTCATCTGTTTTTAGTAAAATAGTAATGCATTTGTTGATATACATGTATATCACTTATCTTCACCACTATTTTAGTTAAAGATTTTTTTAGAAAAATGTTTTCTCAGTTTAATATCATATATTATTAAAATGTAAAGCACCTACTTTTTAAATTTCCAAGCCCAGCTAGGAAATAATGGTAGCTGCTTGATTAAATTTACTGATTGTCTTTGATACTGTTAATACATATTCATAAATTATTAGGAGAGATAAAATCTCTTCATGAAATTTACGTATTAAATTTAGCAGAATATTGGATTATGTTCACAATTGAACATCTAGTTCAGAAAAAACAGAAATAAGAAATGGGTAAATCAGGTTGAATCAGTAATATTATCAGAAAACAGAGATAAGGTAGATCATACATTTTCAAAGATCATACCTCATTAAATAGCTAATCAGAATTCAAGGGAAATAATTAGAAATCAAATTATAAAGTAATATTGAATTGAGGCACGGTAGAGTTTTCTGTCCCCTCTGCAATACAAGAAAGTTACTGTACAACAGAGCTTTTCAGAATGGTATAGAACAAAATCTTGGTTGGTATGGCTATTGTGTGGCCGGGTTTTTTCAGACATATCTCTTTTTTCTATCTGAAAATCTACCAATACGAAGTTTTCTGGATTTCTGTACTGCATTTATAGACGTCCCACAGCCCATTGGAATATGGCATCTTTTGGGCACTGGTATGTCAAACCCCCTCAGATCCCCAGTGTATTTGATGTCTTTCAGATGCACCAGAGTTCACCCTATTCATTCAGGCCTGGCCCTGCCAGACTCCCTGGATATGTAAGATCATTTACAGTCTGCAGAGACACGTTTTTTCTGGTATAACTGAGGTATGATGTCAGCCCTGAGGTGTATGTATGTGTCACCTGAAAAACAGCAGACCTGATGCATCTGAAATCCTCGGATGCACTGCGCATGTGCACTGTATGTGCACGTGTGTTTGTGTCTGGGCAATCTCAGATTATACTACTAATTGCAAACACATTAAGATATACCAAATAGTGCAATAAACTGTCTAGCTTTCTTTTGAAACTCTTTATTACAATTTCAAATGCATTTTCTTTTCTTTTTTTTTTTTTTTTTAAGAAAAAGGGCCAAATCAAGTTCACCTATAATGTGTATCCTTTGTACTTTACAGCTTACAAAAATTAATTTGTCTCAGTGAGTTTAATGACTATACTTTTTTATTTGTTTTCCTTCAATGCTTCATTGAAAATGAAGAAGCTGCAAAATTGGATTATATGCTCATTAGTTTTGCATCAGCTACTTGATGCCAAATTCATACTCTGTAACATCCTTCTTTTGCTATTTACCTCTTAAGCTTTGTTTAACATATTTCAGAAAATTATTTTTTCAAAAATATTTTTCAGATTCATTATATCCACTCTAAGTACTGTATTTAAGTATGTATTACACTGCACTTACCCTTGATGTTTGCAGAAATCAACTAAAATAATACTCAGAGATCTCTATTGCAAATGCACAGTACTAGTTTCCTGAAATAAATAATTTCCCATAGTGTGTATGTATTTGTGGGTAGAGCAAACTTTTGTAAGCTGCAAATATTTACAAAGGGACTCAAGGTCTAATAATTTCCTTCGGTCCTGGGTACTTTTTTCACATGTTTTGTAGAGTGACCTTTAACTACAGCAGAAATACCACTAACATAATTAATTATTTCAAAGATAGAGGTCTTCCAAGACTGAAAAATACTGGAAGCAAAAAAAGTGCTCCATTAACTTTGTTAATATTAATATTATAATTGCTGGTTTATCTTCAGCAGCTGATTAAAAATGGTAGCTATAGTATATTATGGAAGGGAAAAATTAAATTCAAAGGTAAATATTTATGTCTTATATAATATATCTATATATAAGATAAAATATTTCTATACTTTCCTTAGTGTACGACTGTCACTGCAGAGAACTCAAATATTGACCTTCAGAATACAGTACTGGGGATCAGCAAACTAAAGAAGACAGAGATTAAAGTATCTTCAAGGAAGAAGTCAGTAAAAATATCCTTGAGTCTGATGCTTTTATGTTGAATTATAATAGGGGATGCTCTGGACTGTAATACAGAGATAGGCAAGCTAGCTGTAACTGTGCTAGTATGAATATGTCTACCTGTCATATCTTGTTCTATGTGGTATGGGTTAATGTGTTGAGAACAGCACATTAAGAGAACTCAAGGTTCATGTGAACCTACTCAGAAAGGAAGAATGTAGAAGGTGGAGAAATATTTGTGTTCTATAAAATGTGTACAACTTTGGACAAACAAAATCTGAATATTGAATAACAGAAGTTTTCGAAAGTGCATTAGCCCTATAATGACCAAGGAATTAGTTTTCCACTACTTCCAAAATTATCAATGAACTGTTATGAAGAATCAGAAAACCCAAATTGCTTAAAGTCATCTTTGGGTTAGTGTTCGCTAGGATGCTGAGTTGTGCTAACACCATTAGCATTAGTAATAATGGCTTAAGAACATGGATTAGCCTAGAGAGAGCAGAGATAAATCTATATTTAAATGATTCCAAAGTAGCTGAGCTCCATGAATTTCATCTTAGGTAGAGAGCCAAGTGAAATAATTTCAGAGTTTTCCTGTAAGGATTTGTGAAGGATAGTGAAAATATGGTACCATTTTTAAAAAGAAGAAACATGAAATTTTGAAGCAGACAATATAAACCGAAAACTTGAAGAAATAATCAAAAAGCATTAAGCGTCTTGATGATAACAAGGAGATAAATACCAGCCAGCATGGCTGTTCAGAATGAATCATGTCATAACAACTTTTTTTTTTTTTTTTGACAAGATACAAAGCTTACTGGGAGAAAAACATTAGTTGTCAGAAGTCATCTTGACTTTTGGATGACTTCTGACACTATTTCACATGACGTTTTCAAAATTGAGCTAGGATGACACGTTTTAAGTGTAACAAATGTAAGAGATATGAATAACTGGTATAGCTACACTTGAAATTTAGCAGGGATTCACTTTCAAAGGCAGACGATGTTCAGAATGCATTCCAGGCAAAATCTGCCTCTGATGCTGCTCCATATTTTTATTACAGATAAGCCTATGATGGAAGCGGGGTTTAATTGTTACATCGATATATGATAGCAAGTCACAAACTTTTTGGGAACAGAGTTTAAATTCAGAGAGGCACCTTTGCCCTTGTCGTTGAACTTTAGGCAAATTTTTACTTTTCAAAGACCTGCTCACACTTGCGTATGAGTAATTACCTGAATAAACCACAGTCTAAGAAATGACAGTTGAGGTAACAGCTAGATTATACTGGACCCCAAGCAAGCTGTGTCTCAAAGATGATGTTGTGGAGGTCAAATGTCACCCTTTCTTTGGTTGGGACAATCGATGTGATGAGTTTTGGGATTCATTCCAGGCCTACAATTCTTTAAATTTCTAAATTATGTTAAAATTACTTTCTGTCTTCATAAAGTACTCTTCACTAATCAGTACGGCACACTTCATTAATCAGTATATAAAAGATAAATTCAATTTTCTTCATTATTTAATTGGAACATGATAAAACATAAATGCCATTTATTTGCCATGTCCTTTTTAAAATTCAGTATGTTCTTAAAGTGCCTCATTAAGTGTGCCTATGGCCAAAAACCAGAAAGTAAACCTGATAAGGAAGCTTAGAAGCATGATACTGCATGAAAACCAGGTGATGAAAAGCAGTATTTTAATTTTGTTGTTCTTGATGAGGCTGTTATTTCTATTGTTATGGTGACTACTTCTCTTTTGGATATTTGTCGAATGTACCTATTTAACCTGCTATAATATTTGTGAAATTCTGTTTAATCAAGTAACAGTTCAGTTACGTGTCACTCACAGACTTTGATTTTGGATCACCTTACCTCCACACTGTAAATCATACCAGCCATCAGCAGCAAACTGGATACCAGTTAGAGACATTAGGCATCCTAAGGACTTTATCATAGCTGAAAGCACCAATGTGACTTCAGCTCTGTGGTGC
Organism: Aquila chrysaetos chrysaetos; assembly: GCF_900496995.4. Classification (NCBI taxonomy): domain Eukaryota; kingdom Metazoa; phylum Chordata; class Aves; order Accipitriformes; family Accipitridae; genus Aquila; species Aquila chrysaetos. Next base: position 3,980,237 of record NC_044024.1, on the reverse strand, counting down.
ACTGTGTGTGCTTTAGCAGTGACAAGGCTTGAGACAAAACTGCAACTTCATCAAATTGGTTTGTTTGTGCAGCAATATTTACAATGCAACTCATCATTTTTTCTTTCTTTCATTTGTTTCTGCTTATTCAAGAAAACTGCAGTCAACCCCCCCATAGGCAGACTCTCTCCTATGCAGCTGTTTGAGCCCTGACCCTCTGTCTGTTGGGCAATGTCGGGGGGTTGGAGATTGAGAGATGCTGGTTTTCTACACGAAATCATAGGACCTTAGCATCTGTTAGAGATAAACCACATCAGTTGGCTGAGAAATAAGAAAAATATTTCAGTTAGGAAGTCATTTCTGAACAAAGGTAAAATAATAATGATAAAGTCGATGCACATGTACTGACTGCTTGCTGATATAAATGGTCATATATAAATATATAAATGTGGTCATCAGTAACTGTCCCAAACTCTGCCTTAAATTTTCTAGGGCAATTGCCCTCTTTATTATTTATTCTTTGTAAATATAACAGGTAAAGATTTTGTTGAAGTGGTTAGGGTATGGGTAAAAAACTTTGATCCAAAAGAGTATGGAAAATTGTACTATATGTTGATGACTGCTGAGGTAGTAACATTAACATGAGGTAGTAACAATGACAGAAAAAGATGTAGCAAAGAAATAAGCAATTGAAATATATAATTATTTAAGTTAATGGAGAGACTGCTGACTTCTAACCTATCTAAATTGAAAGTTCATACTGACAGTTCCTTTAGAACTTGGAGCTCTTGAAACTGCCTGGTTTAATGATTTTTTATTGCTAGTGTTAGCATAAACCTGCCACTTTTCTCAGTTGGCATTAGTTAAAATAACTCTCCATTTGGGATTACAAGTATAAGTGTGCATATCATTAAACACAGGAGCTTCAACGTATCACTGAAAGTGCTATAGCTGTTTTGAGTTTTGTTCTTCCCCCCAGACATGATAATATACAGATGAATGCCATTATGATTCATATCAAGATGAATTTGGGTTATGATATTTTGAATTCTCCTATGAATAGAAAGCATGTATTTGGTGGGGTAATTCCACTGGAAAATAGAGGCTGCAACCAAACCGCAGAGCCCCGGGGCACTGTACAGCCCTTTATGCTTTATGTCAGCTGTGGCCACATCATGATTTCATGTTACAAAGAGGGGTAGATCCAAACACTCTCCCCAGGAAGCTGTTTTCCTTTGGAAATTGTGTATTTATTTTTTTAACAGAGGAGGTTAATTATAAAATTATTTTTCAGGCTTACTGCAGTGCAGATTGTTCTTATTAGCTTCTGTACTCCCTCAGTTGTTGATCTTTTGCTACTGGGAAGACAGTTTGTTGAAAGCTTCATGCATTCCTTTATTGGCGTCTTGTGTCTACAGTAGAGTTTTATGCTCGCAATTTGCTTTATACAGATAATTAAGAAATGGGATATTCCTATGTACATAGAAAGTAGTTTCTGTAATCTATTACTGTGTAAAAGCACAGTAAGATCTGGTCCAGATCTTCTTTGGTCTCACTATAGTACTATGCGAATCGTTTTTGTTTATCTGCTGAAGACAAACATTTTAAAATTTCACTGTCATATAAATGGCCATTCAAGAGTCACCGTCTATGGGATTTTGTTCCTGAGTTCTGGGGCTGAGTTTTGAAAATTGCTCAGCAATTTATTGCAGACCCATTCACAAATTTCAAGTGACATTAAAATTAGGAGTCAGCTGACCTTCACTTCTCATAAGTCAGAATGATAGATTGGGAAAGGCCATAGAGCAAATCTTACTGGCCTCGGGGGCTTTGCGTGCAGTGCCCCACACTGCCTTCCCAAAAGGCCTCGGGGTCATCATGCAGCTCCACCGGGAGCAAAATCCCCAGCCCCAAGGTAGCTGCCCAAAGTGCAATATTCGTAGGCTGAACAAAGAGGTTTCTAGTGAGCCAGTTTAAGTTGTTCAATTCACTAAAAGGACTGTAGGAGCAAAAATGAGCAAAACTTTCTTCTGATATGTGATGGCCATTGGATTACACAGTATAACTAGGGACTTTATCACAGTGACCTGCCAGTGTTAAAATTTGCAATATAGTAGGAGTTTTCAATTTAAATAATGATTCCCTTCCTGATTCAGACTAATCTGAATATGAAATTTTACTATAAACTTTATAATGGCATGACTTAACACTTATTTCCATAGCGTGAGATACTTTCTTAAAAATTGGAGCTCTAGCAATATCTAATCAGTCTGGAGAACAAACTGCCTGTACGTCCATGAGTGTTTTATTATAATGGATATACGTCTATGTTCAATGATGAAGTGAGTGTCTCAGAGAAATCATTTAAAATAATGCCATCCTAAATCACCATTCAAGAACATTATAGTCCAGGAGAATTAACACTGTATTCATTTACATTATGTAATAGAGAATAATAACTAAGTGAAACGTTTCAGGGAAAAAGATAGGAGTATGTATATTACCATCTTAAAATTCACCTTTGTTCTGATAATGCCAAATGTAGTGGGGGCTACTTATCTCAAATACCCACGTGCCTTTTTTCTCAAATCATAAACAATGCTTGAGTTCACTTTTTACTTTTTGTTTGCATGTATATAAAATCTATCATCTTACTATTCATAGATAGAAAGTTTCAAAGTAGGTATTTTGAGATTACAACTGCTGAAAATTAGTTTAGAATTAATCAGATGTAAAGTCTGCATGCCATTCCTTTATAACTACTTTGATAACTACACAAGGTTAAGCAAATGCCATATAAGGATAAGGAAATTACAAAAACTGAATTATGAAAATTGAATCTTGCTCTGTAACTATGGTTCATCAGTAATAAAATCAATTTCCACACACTCATATCAATAGATGTTTTTGAACTAACTTAAAAGTTTGATTAGAAAATACTAGGTTAAATGCTGATGTAGGAAGCAGCAACTTCACAGAAACCAAAGACATTAGCCATGATGTTGTTTATACTAGTGATGATTAGGACCTGTAGCTATGATTTATTATAGCAACCAAAAGCCTATCCTTTTCTCTGAACCAGCATGCTTAACCATTAATGTGCTGATTTAACCATTTCTTGCAGAAGAAGGAAGTATTTCCCTGCATGGTAATATTGCATGTCTGGCATGGTGGATATTGTTGTATAACTCATTTTTAAACAACATTATATTTTAATTAACATTCATTTTTCCTAAGACAAATGAGAAAATCAATACTAAGTCATTGTACATTGACATTTACAATGCAAGATGTGATATAATCTAAACTATGAGGAATACTTCATTTTCTTGATTAACACAGACTCCAACTGTACAAGAAGCATTCTGCAGTCATTGCTGCAATGCACAATGTCTAATCTAATGCTTCTATTACACAGTTATGTTGGAGGGAAATTAAAAGTCATGAAGGAGAAGTTCAGTGAGGCTGACTACTTCTTGCTCAACTTTCTTGTAGCTAGTTGATAATATTGTTAGATAATTTAATAGCCTCTTTCTAAAGAACAAAAAAGTGATGTGACCAGAAGGCATGATATGGCACTATCTCAAGCTGTCAAAATGTACACAATGAAAAGTAATGACTAAATGCTGGACATGAGCTTGTGGCATTTTTATTTAGAAGACATACAAAACAAAATACAAGCCAATTGCAAAAAAAAAAAAAAATGTTTTAAATCCAACCATAACTATTGCCAGATGAAACTAATTAAGTCCATGTTTCTTACGTCATTAAGCACCTTTCCGAAAGACTCCTGATGGGAGAGATTGTGGGGAAGAAGACCTGCTTTATGCTATCCCCTTTCACTGTTGTTGGCAAAAGTGGAACAAAACAGATATTGGGAGATACAAGTATAAGAAAAAAATGAATGTGAAGTGGTTCCGTCTCCAGTGAACACAATTTTGAAAAGCCAGAGAGTAACAGTCTCAATAGCAACTATCCTTGCCCCTATCATTTTGAGCTTTGCAGCTAATCAGATATGGATACTGCTGTGAGATTTAAGATGTCTTGATTTATGAAAACTCAGACCACTACCATAACACCTTAATACATGCTTCTCACTTCTTTTGTTGTACTTCATCAAATGCAAAGGGACTCTATTCTTGAGCTTGCCATGACCATTTCATTTTTTGCATCTTTTTCTTTTCTACTTTTATCTGTTTAGATTTTAACTAAGCAATAACAAGACTTATGTTTCACTTAAATGGGAAAATGTGATAATCCCCACTTCAGCTGAAGGCACCACTTTAAATTTCACTTCACTATACATGATACTTCCGCAGTCATGTAAAATTCTACAGGTTTCTTCCAAAATATCTCCTCACCTGATTCAGCTGATCTGCTGGATACCTCATTCAAGGCTAAACGCTACTGCAATGGAAAAAAAATGTGTGATTTTTAACTTATATAGCTAGCGTGCCCTGTCATAATTACAGATTTATTAGAAAAGAGTGAGAGACAATGTGTATAAAGGTATGGTAAGCCTCACAGATAGAAAGCACACTTGAGAGGTAGACTGAAGTTTTCTATTCTATAAGGTTTTGCTAGCTACAAAATTTTATCTGTGGCTAATTCCCCCCTTTTCTTAATTGTGTAATTATACCCTGAGAGTGTTTCCCTCTGTTATAGCCAAGTATTTCTATGTGTTCATAGGTACAGATATCCTGATAACGAAGTATTCTCCAGCTAGTTGTTATCTTCTGGTTTTCTGTGTCAGAAACATAGCTCAAACCTAGGTCTAGAAAGGTATTAAAATAACTTAACCTGCTGTATTCATATCTGGCTCAATTGAGTGGATTTTCTTTCAAGTCAGTATGATAAAACCAGCATACACTGAATACCCTTCCACATATACTGGAAGGAATTGTTAATGTTACAAGTTATGTAGACTATTGTGCTTTATCTCCTGCTCTTATCCTTGGCCACTGACTTTCACTTGTTTAATATCTAAGAAATATCTTAGTATTCATTATTATATGCATTTTTCCTAATGTCAGAAATTAATGTCCACTGAACATCTAGTATGCTTGCTCAGAAAAGTAGGGGTTTGAGACAGCAACTGACAATAATTGCTTATTGAGGAAACCTCTAGTCAGGAGTCCCTAGCATCTTTGTAAGATAGAAAGAGAATTGTACAACCTTTACAGATAAGGTATTAGGTCTACTTTTATTTGACAGTATCAAGTGTATTTAACACTATTTCTGACAACATGTCTTGAGAAAACCTGTACTTTTGATGCCGTTGCGACTTGGCATTTATCCTGGCAGATAATAGTGATAACTGCTCCAACAAGCCAGGGTCTGTGTCAACGTCAGTTTGCTGTAATTGAATTGGAATAAAAACATGAAACCTAAATAAAACTAGTATATGAAATCAAAAGAAAAATAAAAAAAGGCTGAAAAGTAAAAGTGGAACTCATAGGAACTGCGAAAAATATTGCTTATAGTATTATGACGGATTTTTTCCTGGAGTGCATGTACTATTCACCATTCTAGGCTGGAGGGAGGCAAAATAACATTATAATGTGATCTTACAAAAACTAACAGAACAATTTTATCACATTTATTCAATAAAATATGTATTATAACTTTTGCTGAGGTTGTAATATAACAATAACTGAATGAAGCATGTGATAATATGCTATCATATCTAATTTTGATAGAAAAAACAAATCTTTCCTTAGATTTGTTTTCTGCCTCCTGAAGAAGGAATTGATTATTTAGGTTGCTTGCAATCTGTATTGTTTCAGGTAAAATATGCTACAAGGTATGCCTTAAGACTGTTCACCAGGTCATGTAGTCTCCATCCTTAGAGGTTTTCAAGACCAGACTGGATAAACACAGAGCAACCTGGGCTGATCTCACAGCTTACCCTGCTTTGAGCAGGGATGGGGCTAGAGACCTCCTGAGATCCCTTCCAACCCAAATTATCCTGTGATCTTATGAGTCTATGACTCCTGGTAATTTAAAAAAATGGAAAGAAGTAATAATATACTTAATGAGGCTCTCAATTGGAGAGTAAAAAGGCTTTAAGTAGATTAATGTAAACACTTACCTGTTACCATCCAAATGTTTTAAGGTTGTCGTGAAAGCATTGATGCTCCCCTGTCTGGTAATTATTATGATCTAGCTTCTCTTTTGGGAAGTTGCTCAGTTTCTCACACACTTTTCTCTTATGACTCTAGAAAACTGCTATTAGTTGTTTAATCTTTGTGCAGTACCATAACATACATTCTACTGTGTTCCTACTGACCGTGTTTCCACCAGTGAGAGGATCAAATGAGAGCTAATCAAATGTTTCAAGGGTAGGTCAGCCTTTCCTGCTCACCTTTTGCTAGACACTGTCTGCTGAACACCGCTTTATTGATAAAAATGATGTTCCCTCCAAATTCAATGTGAAATTTGATGTATTAAATAGAACAGGCAAAGCTGAAACTATATTTATGTTACTCCTGGGGTCTTACCTTTCTATCTTGCCAGGAGTGTACAGATCACCTTAATATATTACAAGTCTTTCCTCCAAATAATCTACATTAGCAATTGGTTTTGCATTTGAGAGAGAGTATTTGGGGTATAGGAAAACCGAAAAGACCTCAGCAACAGTTTATAAATAAAAAAGTAACAGATGAGAAAGTTAGGAGTCTAGAAATCAGAAATTTCACATTTCAGCTATGTTATTCTCCAAAATTATTTAAAAATATGGTTATGACTGAAAGCTACTTATTAGAAAAGGTAAAAAATTGTGGGTTTTACCATCAATTGATTTATGAAATGTCACAGCCTTAGCCAGTAAAAGTGAAATAACAGCCTTTTCACTTAATGGCTTGACATATGGGGAACAACAAAGGATGTTTTAGGAACTGTAGAGACTTAAAAGAAAACAACTTGTGAAAATTCAAAGATGAGGTATCAACCTGATGTAGCGCTTAAAATATATAAGGAAATAATTCCAGATGAAGAATTAAAGCTCAGTAGCTTGCTAGTAAACGTATCAGAGCTTTATTGCTCCACTGAACAGGCCAAACTGTCCCTCCAGTCCTGACTTTGTTCTTTTACTAACTGTGTTAAGTTCAAGTTCAAATTCACTGTAACACTAAGTGAGAAAGTGTAAGGAAACTTTAAACAGCTAACTAATAATTGAGCAACATACTAAACGAGGAAGTAAGAGGCACATATGAGCTCTACTGCTTTGTGGCATCCCATGGGAGCTTCATGCTGAGCAATTTTATTGGCATCTTGTAACACCAAGCCACTCTAAATTTCTTTTATGGATGAATTTAGGATCCTTTAAGTGAATGAAAAAAACAAATTAAGACAAAAAATTAGTCCTGACTTACAACCTTGTTCCTTTTTGTGCTTTTCTCACTGCTTCATTGTGTTCTGATTGAACAGTCTGGCTCCTGCACGATCACAATGCTGTAACTTCCCAGTAAGCTCTCTGACACTGCTTGTAAATCCACTGTGACAAGATATATCAAGAGACCGAGTTGGCTGTACTGCTGGATGATTTTACTAGGTCAAGCATCTCAGACAGAAAGAGCAAAAGTCCACCTGAAGCCACTGTACTAGCACGTGGGGTGCGGGGGGGCGTGGGGGAAGTAATGGCATAGGAGGGAATTTCTGGCTTTACAGGTAGCTTTCTGTAAACTGAATGACCAGCCAGATAGAGTGAAGGCAATCTTCTGTGAATGTCCTCTGTGAGACAGTCATGAAAATCATGACTCAGAACAAGCTTTTTAACCTTTAAATGCTTTTTACAAAGCATTGTTCTAAAAGATATTTATGTATGTTTGGTTTAAAACTCTTGATATAGTCATAGTTCAGTGTTTACATATGTTTTGAATTATACTTCATGACCCAGAAAAGCACAAAAATCTCCAGTGTATTGGACAAAATAGAGAACTTTCTGCAGAAAGCTGTAGTTGTGATGTCCAAAATAACTGATAGTTTTCATTACTCCAATTAAATTACTTTGTAGCAAGAATAAACTTCTGCCTCTTTCCTACCTAGTCTAAACCTGTTTTGGTAGTGCAAAGACCCTACAAATCTCTAACCTACTCTCTCTTTCTTTTTCTTACATTACCCTCTGATATGTGAGTAACAGTATAGTTTACAAATAGGCAATAGTGGCACGTTCGGGTTCTACAGTTATTAATGTTTGGTTAGATCAATATATATCCATTATAAACATAATTTCAAACTGTAGAACACCACATTTTTTGTTCAGAGTATGTCTTTATTCTCTTTTTCATTAGCAAGTATCTTTTGGGTTTATTGAGTAAATGAAAGGCAAGTGCCTGTAATAGCACATTATGGGGTGCCTTCAATAGTACATCCACAGATGGGCTTAATTTTTAGCTTTCTAAAAAATGTTTTCTTAAAAAAACTTTTTCTGGTTTTTTTTTTTTTTTTCATTTTGTTGAGGAGAGTTCAAACTACAAATCATTGTTAAATTGTAAGTAAAACTTCAAGGCCTTAGAAGTCTAGTACTCAAAATACTGGTTCCTGGATTACCATATGGTCCAATAATAAAACTCTCAAAAGCTGCTTCCTGAGCTTGCAGCATACTCGGTAAGACTGGTTATATACCTATTATGTGACTGCAGGTACATGTGTCCCCAAAATGTGATTTCGCGTGTGTTTGCAGGTCCATACTGCACAGAGCTTACAATTCACGTACCTGAATTCATGAATTGTTTTAATGCAATTTTGAAGTACCTTGCTTGGATAGACAGTGAGAATGCATTCACTTCGTAGTGGGATCCGAGAGTGCACCAAGAGTGGATAATGGCATACAGTAATAATATGCCATTCCCAAATTATAAACAAGATCTCTTAAAACTAAGAGACTGATATATAGCAAATTTTGAAAAAGTAATTCTTTCTCAATAATTCAAATCCTGTGTTTTCTAAATTTATAGAGCTGTTGCTCTCTGACAAAGAAAAGAAAAGGCAGCACACATTTTCGTGCTCAGTGGCGTGCTCAGGGTTTGGGCTGTCCTGCCCACCCAGCAGAGAGGCAGGTACGTCTCTGAGCACGGCAGACTGCAACCGCCTTCCAGGCTGTCACCTACCTGGGCACTAAAGATGTAAAGGGAGAACACAGAACACTGTGGCAGTAAAGCCTGCATGGAGCAGGCTATATGATATGTTTTGGCAAGTCACGTCTGCCCTACGGTCAAAAGGGTGGGCCAGAAATGGTGTCACCAGAGCTGGTCTTTCTCCTTGCATTTGTACTACATATATGGCAAAGGCAAATCTTTTGCTCTAAATAGATGACTATCTAAAACATGAACCCAAATGGATCAAAACTGAAGGTAATATTTGAACAACTATCCTCAGGCTGGAAACAGAGGGTTTAAATTACAAAGCTTTTGATTTATCACCATGGTCATGGCAGAAATGGAAAGAACTAACTTCCACCAAATACACAGAACTTGACTAAGATAAAATTACAGAGATATTTATGTCTGCATGTGTGTATATGTGCATCTCTGTTTCTTCACATTCTGAAGCATTCTGAAATGGTATGACATGGAGACACAGAGCTTTCCTGAGCATCTGTGCTAAATGAACACTGTAAAAGCGGTTTCCCTAGCAACGCAAACCATATGTAATAGCTTAAAATAGCTTTTCTCCAACTCCTAGGATTTCTTAGTGGTTTGCTCACAATTTCCATTTAAATCAAGGTATATTTGCCCAGTTCAAAAGGTTCTTCATTTTCTCAACTTCTATTAAAATGAGCAGGCTTTGAAAACGCTCATTTCTTGCAAGAATGCCTCCCTTCCTCTTGACTTCTAATTTCAGGTAAACTGAAGCATAGCAAATGGTGACCGTGGCTGTCCACTTTTTGAAATGTATTCCTTTTGTTTGCTGTTTAAAACATTTTATTGGAAATATAGTGGTAGTCTCTACTGCTTATTGTAACAGGAAACTTCTAGTTAAAGTAGTGGACTTTGATTTTTTTGTGTTATTATTATCATGAGAAGATAAACTGTGCAACTATATAGTATAATGCATCAGCCGTAATGTACATGCATTCCACTTTGCATTTTAGTAGCAGTTTGCAGGCAAATTCTGATGTTTGAAAACACTGATCCGTTCTTATTGTGTCCCTAGGAAAACAGGTATCATATGCTATCTTTAACATGTGTAAATCGTGATACCAGGAGGCTAAGTGATTTCTCTGAGTTTATATAAGAAGCAAGAAACAAATCTGAGACATAACCCACAGATATTGATTTTCAGATCCTAATACAACTAGTCATAAAGTCATACATTTAAAAAGTTAGAAGCTGGCTGAAAGAGCTTGAATTTGATTAAATCAAATGTTAATATACAGGTAAGATATTTAGATTCTTGTCCAAAGACTTTCAAGTGAAGAAAGAACCAGGTATCAGACATTGCTTTCTTTTCCAATAAATATGTTTGTTTAGCCTAAATGGGTTTTAGCTGAGAAAACAATGAAGCAAACTTTTAATCATGTACTCTTCATGAGCTGTTACATTTCTAAATAAGGCAGCCTCGTGCGACTGTAGAACACAGCATGAGAATACGGTTCCTATTTCCTGACAAAACATTTTTAAACTGTAGTCACTTAGATACCATATCAAGTATTTCAACCTCAAATGAAGTAATGGCTATAAGGTAGGGTGTTCTTTTAAATACTTTTAGTTATCGTTGTTACCTGTGAGCAGCAGACAGACTTTTAGTGAAATATCCTGACTTACAGTATGGAAATGGAAACAGTTACTTGAATGAAGTGAAAGATGTTTTATGCTAATAATTATTGGATGGGCAGAATTGTTGCAAAGAGCCAGGCTCTAAGTTCTTGTTCTATCTATTTTAATTAGCTTCGAATTGAGTTTTGACTATTAAGGATTTGCTTAGAAAAGGAGGGAAGGGGGTGGACTGGGAGAAGGTTTTCTGTCAGAGCTGTGTGGGAAGTTCTCGTGTCAGTGTATCTGATGGTAGAGTCACTGAGGTGGAGTCTGATTTTACAGAGGAAATTTTGTTATAGCTTTGTGTTGGAGGTTATTTTTTAAGTTTATTTCCTACACTTACCTTAAGTTCTTTTAGTGAATCCCGACAGTACTTCAGCTCCATTTTTGTATTCATTTAGCCTGCATAACTACAGGTATGCCATACACAAGCCATATTCTTTATCTTATCACCTGATATAGTTATTCTCTAAATGAAGTATTATTTTATTCTAGCAGAATGAAAGGAGCTGAACTAAATTGGTATATATTGGGCTAACTTAGCTGTTTGACTATAACAAACAAATCCCTTCATTTCTTTAAATGTGAAAGATTTTAGTAATGATGTTCCTCATTACAATATTTCAAATAGTTCAAGGTGAACAATTCAGCCACAAAACAACAGTGAAAATAAATTGTTCATTTCTTTCAGAATGCTGTCTAGCTGTATCTTTCAAATCAAGCAAACTCTCTCCCCCTTTTCCAAGAATGCTTCAACAACCATACGATTTCCTGTTGATCTTACAATTGCATATGCTCAGTATGTCTGTAAAAACTGCTCTGCATTGGTTGCATGTGTTTAATCATCTCCTTAACTTTTTCTGGAGACATTAAGAAGTGATTTTAAGAACAGTAATAACTCTTTAAAAAGTAATTTAACAGCTGTCTTTGCTGAGAGCAAGCTGTATGGAGTGGAAATGAGAAGATAATTGAATCATAAAGAAATTGTTTTGAAATGAATAGAATTGTCCTGGTTTCTTAAATTACTATTAAATGGTATTTTTTCCCTTGCCTGTAATAATTCATCTTTGAAAGCTAAGCATGTTAAATGTAAGCCTGTAAAATAGTGTGTGTTTTTAGTAAGTCATATTATTTCTCATCATAGCCTTCTTGGTGGGGCGTGGGGGGACTTGATGACATCCAGAGCTCCTTTTCAGCTTAAATTATTCTATGATTCTATTTATGTAGCTATGAAAAAAAAGTCTTTTGCATAAATATTCACTCCTTCCACAGGCTAAATATAAAATTAATTTCAAAATACAAACCTACTTCTTCTTTTATTTTTTAATAATTGTTTCAAACCACTTTAATTTCACGTACATTTTGTCTTTTCAAGTTCCTCATAAGGTATCATAATAGAAGGAGGAAGTAGAAATAAAATCTGCTGAGGAAGCCTTTGAGACATATTGATTCTAATGTCTGTACCAAGACCTCTTGTATGAGGCAATAGGATTTGTTTAGTCAGAATGACTTCATTGGTTACTGTTCATTACGTTCGGATGTTGGCTAAAAAGTCCTATCCCTCCTTGTGAATTATCAACTTCTGGGAAAAAGGTAATTCTCCTTTTAGATTTTAATCCTGCATCAGATGACACTTACTATAACTTCACAAATTTTCTACACTTAGAAAACATTAGATATCAAAGGAAAATTTTCTTGGTTACTCTCATCTATCATTTTTCAACTAGTTGTGAGTGAATTTCCATAAAATGTTATTAAACTTCAGCTTAATGTCGCTAATTATCTCATGTGCTACCTGAGCCATTGTTGAGTTCATAAGTAAAACTAAAGTCATCTCTGGCACTAGCGGATGCAGCATCTCAATGATGCCAATGGGGTGTTCATCAACCATCATTGCCTACAATGTCACCCTCGCTCCCCTGCTGCAAACTGCTCTTCCACTGCACTGAAGCATTGAAAGGCCACGTGAGCCGTGGAGATCTCCACTTCTGAGAGGAGATGAACTACAATATCGTAAATAACCCATTTCAAATGTCTCCAGTTTCAAATTCATATTTTGACCTTTAGTTAAAGGTCATCGTTAGAAGACAATTAGTTTTTGCTTGTCCCTGAGGTAGCAATAAAGCACTTTGGTTTTCCATAGCAGACTGGCATAAAATCATCTTTTTAAAATACACTGCTGAAGTATCTATTAAATTGTTATAAGTATTAAAGAAATCACAAAATTCCCCGCAAGACAGAAAGATAATTTATTTTCCTAGCTCTTAGTTCTTGCCAAATTCTGCACTGTAAAAGTAATTTAATTATTATTTCTAAGCACTTAGAAATAAAAGAGAAAACTAACGGTCAGCAAAAATTTGTCAAGAATAACATGTCAAAATAAACTGAAGTCCTTCATTAATAGGTTGTAGTAGGCATTATGGAGAACAGAAAAGAAGTAGTTGTCATTTATATTTTGGACATGAGAATATTATTTGACACTGTCTCATATCAGATAGTACTAAGTTCAACCAGAAGTACTGTTTGAAGTAAACCATTATAGAACAGGTGCAAAACTGGTTTGAAATCATATTTTTAAAGTAATTATCAATGGTTCACTGATAAATAGGAAGCTAAATCAAACTGGGTTCCTAAGGACCTTTCCACTGAAGTTCCACTATGACTTTTCTAAATTACCTGGACGGAGGAGGAAATAAAGGGAAAGCTTTGGTAGGAACTTTACTACAATTGAAGATCATGCCAAGCTGAGAAGATCTGCAAGTATATTGGAGCATAGGATCAGAATTGAATATTAAATCAGTAAATTGGAGACATTAAATAGGATCAGAACTGAATATTAACTCAGAAATTTGGAGACTTTATCTCCGAATAAACATGAGATGGAATTTATTTGTGCAAAATACTATATTTAGGAACAAATAACTGCAAAAATGTACAGATGGTTAGGGAACAGGTCTTTGGTACAGGGTCAGGAGTTTCACATGAATCACAAGCCAGGCATGAGCAATAGCACCATGTTGTTGACAAAAAACCCACTGAGCAGGATATTCAAACAGATTTTTAGTCAGAATGACATGTAAGTAATCCTGCCCTCTACACTAGAATTGTCAGGCTTTAACCAGAACATATCCAGATCCGACCACAGTACTGCAAGTGCATACAGACATGCTGAGGAAGTCAGGAGAGCAGTGAAAATTATCATAGTTGTCTAGCGTAGGACTTCTGAAAAAAGATTGCAAGAATTGCAGCTCTTCAGACTTATAGCAATTTTCAAATATATAAACAAATGCTGTAAAGAACAATAGTGTGGAAACAAGAAAAAGGGGGAAATATGCTATCTATATCCATGGGGGAAAGATCAAGGAAATAACAAGCTTAAGTTGTGCTACAGATAACCAAGGAAGCACCTAAATATAGTTGATCCAACTTTGTCATAGAAGGATTGACATGCCATCTCACTAGATGCCCAGTATTCTTTATTACATTTGCAAACCTTTTATTTGTTAAAGTTAAGATTTCTGAAAGCTTTTTTTCAAAATGTTGGAAGTTCAGTGACAATAAAATTGGAGCACTTATGTTTTCATTTAAAAATAAAGGCTGCTGCTATGTGAGATTAGGAATAGTCATTTCTAAGCTTTTACCCTTGGCATCAGAGTTGATTCACAAAACTGAATTCTTACTCACGAGGGGAAAATAGTGTCATGATGTACTACTCTGAATGCAATGCTCTGCAAAGGACATGTTGCAGTCCTTCCATTTACTGGAAGTATTGTCATTCATTACCAGTCATTCTCATGAATCAGTGGTAGGACTCTACTTATTTGGATACCCAGAACCGTACTTTTAATGTAAAAAACCCTCTCAATCTGGTTTGACCAGTGGTTTCTAGAATAATTCTACGTTCCATTTTCACCAGGAAAATTATCGCCTGTTTTCTTTCTTGGAAATGATCTTTTGTATTGAAAAATTAAGCAGACATCATTTCAGTGAGTATCTGTTACAAACTTTAGAGGACATGATGAATGTGTAGTGTAATGTCTCTCCCCAGAAAAGTGCTCAGCAGAAGAAAACATGACAGCACGTGTCCTTGATCTGTGCCACATTAGCTAACCAAAAAATGGCATCGTGTGTGCAAGAAAATGCAGTCAGACACTGCCCACTGATTTATTCATTTCCACCTGTCCAATATCTTCTGGGATAATGCAACAATTAAAGGGTATTTTTATCTTGTGGTACCTTTATTTCACACTGGAATGTGAGCCAAGGCTGTCAGCCACTACTGGAAATAAAAATAGAACTCCAGGAGAAATATCCTCGTACAGGGGATAACATCTGAAATAGTCATATATGTATATGTATATATATACATAGTATATATGTATATGTCAGAGACAGTAATGGAAGTGGTCTGTTAGCTATTTCCATGTGGCTGACAAAAAAAAAAGGGGCCAATTAGATGAGTTTTCATGTCTTAAGATGAAGTATCAAAATAACCAAACATCATAAATAATCACTACAGAAAATACATTGCCTCAATTAGGAGGATACTCCTCCCAAATATCTGTTTCTATGTACATTAGTACCGACTGCTTGGATTATGACATCAAAAGATTCTATTAAAATTAATTAGAAGTATATTTTGTCTCATAGGGGAAATTAGAAAGCATGTATCTTTAGCAAAACTCGGGTTTTTCAACCAAACTAGAGTTTGTCAGCATTTTTTCAGCCATATTTAGAAAAAATGCATGAGAGAAAAATGATGAATGGATCCTGCATTCATTGTTGAAATCTAACTGCCTTTGGGCAACTAGGAGAAGAGGTACACACGTACTTTACCAGCACACATGGTCTTCAATAATATACTTATAGAATCATAATATATCTCCTAGGAAGCATGCATAAATTGATGTGGCAATGTAGCATGATGTTAATAAATACTAGGCATAATGCTCATATTGAAAGGTTAATAGAGTCATGCCTGTGAGTCCAAACTTTATCAAGTGAAGTAATCAAGGTAATTCAATATCATGGATTCTTCTTATTTGGAGGCATCAGTGCTTTTTCAGTTTGTGTGTACACAAGCGTGTGTTCATGTGTTGCACCCGAGAGCAAAGTTTTTGTCAACTCTCAAACAAAATCTAGCAATCAAATCTTCCCAGTTTTTGCTTCAAGGTCTCCCTGACGGAGGAACCTGAACCTCAAAAGATTCCAGGCAGTTAGAGTAGATCAGAGATGAATATCAGCTAGCTAAAGTGCACAAAAATCCACAACTATGCTTTCTGAAACCAGATGAATTCACAGTTTATTTACCATGCATTCTTTCAGAGCTCACATAAGCTCCTACTTTAAGCCAAATCTAAAATCTTTGAAGGTTTTTGCCCTTTGTTTGCACAGCCATACTTTGCAGGTTTAGCTTTCTGACCATCCCAGTAATATCATAATATTTTATAGTGGGAAATACAGTGTACAAATGAACAAAATAACTTGGTATCTATTCAGGTATTAGCTAGTTTTTCTGTTTTTCACCTGTGAAAAGTCCCAATCCTCTTTCAAGGAGTAGATTGGTGAGAATCAGACTAGGTCAATTAAATGTGTATTGTCCACTGTTCAGCTTTTTTCAAAACCATAGATGCAGCTTCCATAAGGATCTTATAACAGGTCAAGGCCCATCATTTTAGATGCTTCTAGAAGATTGTTTGATACCTGTTGAGTATGTTCCCTTAGAAACACTGGATAACACAGTCCCCAGGCATGCTGGGAGGCTTTACTTAACCTTGTGCCAATAAGCAATTTATTTATCTGTTATGCACCTAGCATTTATTGGTTGGTCACATCTTAACTGGCTACTGTTACTACAAAACTAATGAGTTTTGGTCACTTAAGCCCTCATTTACTTTGTCCGTCATTTGCCATGCGATATCATTCAGGACCAAGCCTGTAGGTCAGAAAGGTTTCTTTAGGTCTTGCGCTAGTTAATTTGGGTACAGGATATACCAAAAATGATTGAAGAAAGCAGAAGCAAGTGTATTGATGATAGTATATTCAAAATGGAACTGTTTGGAACTTTCTTATTTACCTTTCCTCCTCAATAAACAAGCCTTATTTCATCAGTCCCCAGAGTGCTGTATCTGTATCACTGAAAGCATTAAGTCCTGAGGTTTCTAGAGAAAGACATCTCAAGTTTTTCTGAAGAAACTGAGAATATTGATTTCATGTTTCCAAAGCTTTTTCATAGGAAGCATTAAGCTGCTAGTAGAAATTGCATTCATAGTCTGCTCAAGATTGAGGTATTGGCCTCATTCTTCTGTCCTTTTCTACTATTTTCAATGTCCAAGTGACATGTAGCAGTGTCCTGCTTTAGAGTCCAGCTAAAAATGGGACTTCTACAGGCAGAGGTAAACCTGCTGGATTAGAGAAAACCACTCTGAAGATATGATTCCTTTTATGGAATAAAAGGCAAATTTGTATGAGATTGTCTTTGGTGTCCTCAGGTATGAATGGGAAAGAGCATACGGCTGCAAATATTGTATAGTTCCTTATGCAGTAGCTTTAATAGTGTAGGAAGAGGCACTCGGGATCCTGCAAATGCCTGATTTTTCAGATGCGTTAATTACTAGCAGATCCCATTGATTACAATTGATTGTGACTATTTGGAACTTCTAAAGAAAAAGGAGGCCCAAAATGATTTAAAGGGATGATTTCAAAGGCATAAGATGAGGCATTGTTCTGAAGAGATAAAAATATATCCAGCAACTAGATATAGGTAGATATAGATATAAGGCTACTTCTCTTTATTTCTTCTCAGTATTTCATTTCTACCCAATCAATTAGTATATTAATTTGTGTGTGGCCTATGCTGGGTGCTATAGGGGAAGAGAACGGTGGTTTACTTAATGATTTCTGTTGGTATATATTTAAGAAATTTGAGCTATGTTAAGGTGTTTTTAATGATTGACTTTATTGTCTTGAAATAAAATTTTAATTATAGAGAAACTCATAGTCAGGATTCACTTTCTAAACAATTTCTTACAAATTCAGCCTTTTAAGGTGTATGTTAAGATAGGTTTTAGCCTACCACATGCATAAAAAGCTTTTACTGATAACTTTACAGAAAATACACTTACTTGAATATAACAATAATTTATAAGATATATACCTTCCTAAAACTTTTCTAAAAGCTGCAAACTTAAACAGGTCAAGAGAAGAACTTAAATTTGAATGAATATGAAGGCACAAAACTTCATGAGGTCTTAGCAGAAAGTTTATATATAGCTGGAGAAAATGTCACATCTTATTTTAGAAGACAGTGGCTTATACCTTCCAAACTGAATTGATTATATTTTTTTTACCTTCACCTGGCATAAAATCTTACTTTGATTATTCAGTGTTCCTTATTTTTCTTCAAATTAAATTGATTTTCCTTCTAAGGTGTGCCTAAAATTACTTTTTCTTCCCCCCTCCCAGGAAATTTGTAGTCATTCCAAATGTTATACTAAGAGTATGCTTCCTACACATCACAGTGTAATACACAGTATTACAAACTAGTACACTAGTAAACATACAGAACTACCACATTCCTACTTTACTGATTTTATTCTGTAATGATTTTATGCAGTACATATTGACTACTAGTACTGTCTTCAAAATGACAATTTGGAATGCATTTTTTTCTGTTCAGTCTGCAGATGTTCCCTAGAGCAGCTGTAAAATGTGAAAAATAATAACTCTGCTAAAAATACAGACTGTCAACTTTGGTTTTACTGAGAGAAACTATAACTTCAAGTAAGATAGATTTGTATTGAAATACAATGTAAGAAATGTAAATAATTGCCAAAGACTGATGGTAATCTCATTAAATGGTGCAAATAATCATGTTATAAATGCATAATTTGAGTCCAAGGTGGGGTAAAGGTGGGGTAAAATTGTTGCTGTATAAACTAATCATGCTGATATCAATTTTGAAAAACAACCCCATAAAAAATTAAAAGGCATGCTCTAATCAAATAACTGGTATTAATATTTTCTTCCCTGTATTAACATCTTAAAAATAGCTCTGCCTTTGTGCTTACACCTTTAAGGTCTCATAGCTGTAGTGTTTTTTCACCTGACCTTGCAGAAAGTATTTGTCTTAGTATATTAAACAAGCTGTGAAAGTAATGTGATTTCAAATAAACCTTTAAAAAAAGCAAGTAATGATGCTTCCTTTCCACTTAGTTCAAGGTTAATTATACTTGTCAAGAAGGCAATAAAAAACAGCAGTGAGAAATTTGACAGATCGATGGCAACCACACAGACTGTGCACCTCCAGCAGTTCCCATTTGTCAAAGTTGCA
Organism: Aquila chrysaetos chrysaetos; assembly: GCF_900496995.4. Classification (NCBI taxonomy): domain Eukaryota; kingdom Metazoa; phylum Chordata; class Aves; order Accipitriformes; family Accipitridae; genus Aquila; species Aquila chrysaetos. The sequence goes on along the minus strand of NC_044024.1, from coordinate 3,961,169 downwards.
CCCATTGATAAAGTCAGAATGAGGACAATATTTCAGAAGGCTCATTTTTTCATTGCACTTAAACATAATAAATGAAGACAAAAAAATTAATACGCTGTAAACTGTAATAGAGAAAATTTGACAAACCAGCAGATTTTATTTTTATGGAATAGTTATGGAATGATGTATCTTAAGCAAAGATCAAAATTTCATGACAATGTTCCTGTTCATTTTTTAATGTGAACGTGTTCCTACTCCTTTGAGTGTGGGTGTGCACATATATGAAGTGAGACTAATTCAGTAAGGAATTCTGGTTAAAAACAAAGACAGTTTTAGGGAATAACTTGGATAGAAGTATGGCTTTCTAAGTGCAGACTTTAAAACTCCTACCTCTCTGCAGATTCATCTGAATTTTCTTCTGTGATCATCTGCAACTCCTGTGGGGTTTTACTTGAATCTTCTTTGACACAGTTTTCCTCTGTGCTTGTTTTGGGAATATCCTCATTTGATCGAAGCTGTTCTATGAGATTTTGTTGATGCCAGGTTTGAATAGATCGGTGGTGCACTGGGGTTGGACCTGGCACGGGTGCCAGTATATTGTGGTGGACAGGACTGCTGTTTTTCTTCAGCCCATTTCTGTCCCGAGAGTGGTTCTTCAACCTGTTCTGAACCGGTGTCCCTCTGTGCTCATATCCTTCCTGCTGATGGCAGCCCCCCGTGCCTGTGGAGCCTTGCGAGGGGTGACTGAACCACCTCCAGCGGAGCCTCAGGATCTGCTTCACATCAAACTCTTTCTTTCCAGATACTGACATTTTTTTTCAGGGAAAAAAAAAAAAAAAAAAAAAGACAAAAGCCTATTCTTTTAGAAAGGAAATGGATTCTTTGTTATCTCTTGTGTTTCAACTCCTCTTCTTAAGAAAAGACAACAAAAGAACAAATACCGGTAGCTCTCTCCCTCTCTCTTCTGATTAATATACTGCAAGCTCTTCAAGCCGATGCTAAGCTGCTACTAACTGTATAGGTGGGAATCCATACTGACAGGATGATGAGGTCAGACCTTAAACAAGTAAATCAGCTTAGCACAGGAAAGCAGCAACCATAACACTACCCAGCTGCTAGGCTTACACACTCACAGCACTATAGCACAGCTCTCTAATATATAACCTAGCCTCACATGATCCTAAGGGATCCTAAGCTGCAACTTAAGATGCAGGAAAGCACATACAAATAAAGTGACAAGACTTTCTATCTCACGAGGTTTTCCACCAAGCCTGCTAATAAGCAATGCTGCATTGCACAGAAGATTTATAGAGCATTCTTTTACAGTCTTCTTACGCAGATTTTGGTAACGATTCACTGTGAAACTATCCTGCAGTTCATGTGTTTCCTTAAGGGGGTTGCATTTGTTTATCTTGCTGTGTAAAATTCCTACAAATGGCCTCAGTGTGGTAGCACTTACCTAAAGGAAAGAGGCAGCATTCGAATACATCGTGCAGAACTGTATGTATTTTCTTACCTACAGATAGATTTCTCGATATAATTACAGGGGTATGAGAACAGAGGGAGGGAGCTCATGAAAATCAGAGATGTGCTCCCTGAATGACTGTATCTGTGGAAAACACACTGTTTCCTGGCTAAGTGCCTGTGTAAACACCCTCTGCCATCCTGCTCTTAATTTCTCACGGACAGTGAAACAAGTATGATTTTTTTTTTTAGAAAACACCTTTCTTTTGATTGCGTACAATGTAACATGTTTTCAGCAAATTTAATAGATGATATATATTCATTCGCATACATTCGTGAATAGGCAGGGCTGTGTCAACTCTTCCCCGGGTGTTCTGAAATAACGTACACAGGATGTTTTCACATGCAAATTGAAAATAATGAAATGAACTGGATTTTTTTCTTATGTCATATTCTCCATGGTTAGCTACTGATGGTCTATACAACAGTAAGCAGTGTGCAGAAATAAAAAAAGCTGTAACGCAGAGTCAGTAAACCAGGATTCAGAACTAAAGGAGGGTACCCCTCTCCAGCACATCTTCTTATGACTCCTCTTCAGACCTTCCCATGTTAACTTCCTTTTTCTCTGTCTGTGCTGTGATTTTTTTCTTCTTTTTTTCCTAAACTCTGCTGATGGGATGTTGAACCTTCAAACACTAAAATCTGCTTTCTTTTCTTCTTTGGTGGCATATGATGCAAACAGAGAAATGTGAAGTAGCGTTTTGAGAAAAAAAAAGCAAAACGAGAGGATAGGGCTAAGGAATCATCCTTCATGCTGGGCTGTCAAGCTCCTGTCCTATTCATGGTATTCAAGCAAGTGAAATGCAGTATCATGGACTGGATGCATGTGAGAGAAATTACAGGACAAGTGAAGGCCAGTAAAATAGTTGGAAGATATTGTACTATTTAGATACATAGAGGGAAAGAAAAGACTTTGTACAAAAGAAAACCTATGAGAAAGAGTTGGCCATAAAAGGCAGAAAGGAAGAAGCTGAGGAAAGATATTTGACAGACCTAGCCAATGCATATCTGTTGCTGTATAGAACACTGAGGCTGAGCTATTGCAATAAAATGTATGTTAGCATGGGATTCTGATAGTAGGGTAAATGTCTATGATAGAACAAGAAAAACTTGGTTGCAGATAAGAATCCTTTCTTATATGAAAAAATTAACTATTTGTGGGAGCTAAAATACAAGCCTCAGCAAGCCTTCTGCAGTGCTTTGGCATAATTGCTCCCATCACTGACCCCAGTCCTCTGCTAGGGGCTACTGCTCTCACAGCAGTCGTCAGAGCTCGCATGTGCCTTGGCTGCTTCAGTTAAAAGTCACGACTGAACATCCAGCAAAGGCTGGCTTACCCTCGGACACCAGGCTCTGGGTCTCAGCAGCTCTGATGCAAGAACCAGTCTGCTCTGCCGCTGTTCTTCCCAGCGCTGCGATTTACACAACAGCAAAGACTACCGCATTGTCACATACAGACATCCCAACCCGCTGCAGCTCCCCTATGAAAGTAATACTCTATTTAACAAGAATTCATTAAGACGAACTGTGTTCTGTAACATTTACTTGAGAGTGAAATGAAAGAAGGGTATCTCTGTTAGAACATCAGGCTGTAAGTGTTCTTAAAGGGACATGTTTTTAAAATACTTGATTTTATGTGTTATAGGAATGGGTAGAAACTAGAAAACTTGTTCAACTTGTAAGAAGTTATATTAAGAAGAAGGTATATAAAGGCCTGTTTGTGAGTTTAATAGAGGGTTTCAATTTAAGGTTGTTGAGAATATAAGCTAATAAAGAAGCTGCTCTGAAAGTTCAGGGATTTTAAAGAATTTGTAGGGAGTGAATGGATAAATGAAAATGCTGGCCATTGAGTAAGAGAGATTATTATATGTCCAGCAGTCAGTGTAAGAGTTTTTCACACTTTAATGATGACCTTTTATAACAATCTGAAATTTTCTGGAGACACAAACGTCTCAGGTATTTTTTCTTGCACTACAACGATTAAATAATACTTAATTCAATGTTTTTTAATGTTTCAATTTCAGCCTACACACCTATGGATGTTATTCTTTTCAATTTCGTAAAAGTAATGAGATTTAGTGCTATCTATGTATGTTCCGCAGGATTGCCTACATGGTAATCTGAGATATATTTTAAGGAGGGAATCTTGATATATCAGGTTAATAAAATTATTTATGATAAAATCTTGTAGAGGTGAACAGAGAACATGGTTTCTTGCTACTGTCTTAATCAGGTCATTGAGCTATCTCAGCGGCTCTGTCAGTTCCTCTTAGCAACAGCTCTGATACATTTAATCCATATTTTTTCACCACGTCATAAAGCTTCTGTTGGTTGCCCTTCCTTAAATCCCTTTTGCATAAGTCCTCCTTTACTCCAAGATATCATCAAAAGCATATTCCTTGAATTTTACTTGAGAGTGTACAAACAGTACTTCTATTTGTGAATTACTTTGTTTCCTACTAACTCAGTACTTGTTTTGGCAGATGTAAAGTGCATCTAGCTAAGATTAAGATAGTAAAACTGGACGTCTGCTGAAGAGGCTGTCTTGCTCAAAAAGTCAGCTTGAGTCAGCACAGCATATGTTCCAGGTAGGGCATAAGTAGATTATTTTTCACATAGCTTGTTACCATTCTGGCTAAAATTTCGATGTGCTGTACTAGGACAGAATAAGTGATTTGATAATCCAAAACTTGAGGCCTGAAATGATTAGAAGCAGGTATGTGGCATAAAGCTGCACCATGTTTATACACATATATGCCACATACCTGCTTTTAATCATTTAGATCTTGCTTCTGGTGAGAAAACTAGGTTCCCTTCAAACTGAATGCAATGTGAGTGCTTACTTCTTGATGATTTCTTTATAAACCTGTAAAGCATTTTTAGGTGTATCTCTGACTGTGTTCAAACTTCTAAATGTGAAAAGATATAAGATTTTTCTGTTATTACTACTCCTAATTTAATTTAAGAGCTAATTTAATATGCTTGGTCTTATTTAGATAAATATACACCATAACAGCATTATTTTTTTCCCCTCACAGTTGGAAATCTCCAAAGAACAGGATTTTCTAGGGCTACAGCAAGTCTAGCCAGGGCCACCAAGAGGGTCTGGCAGCTGGAGCATATGATGGATGAGGGGAGGCTGCTAGAATATGATTTGTTCAACCTTATGAAGAAAAGGCTCAGGGGCATCTTATTGCTGTCTTCAGGTACCTAATGGGAGAGTACAGAGAAGACAGAGCCAGGCTGTTTTAGAGGCGCCCAGTGATAGGACTAGAGGCAACAGGCACGTGTTGGTACATGCGAAAATCTGCTTAGATGTAATACCCATGGGTATAATAAATACCCATGGGGGTGATCAAGCAGGTGGGAAAAGATTGCCAAGAGAGGCTGTGGCATCTCCTTCCTCAGAGAAAAGGAGATCCCAAAAGGACTTGGTCCTGTGTAACTGCTCTAACTGGACTTGCTTTGAGCAGGTGGTCAGACTAGATGAAGTCCCTTCCAACCTGTTATTCTGTGACTGCGTGACATGCTAGGGAGTGTTTGAGATGTTCATCTAATGGCTACAGCAGAGCTAAGTAAAACTAATGTAGTTGTCAGTTATGAGAGAGAGGTACATTTCTAGAAATCTCCACTCCAGTTTGGTAGTAAAACAGCTAAGTTGTGCAGTTGTGGAGGATTTCTAACTGTTCATCCTATAGGAAGCTTGCTAGTAGTTTGAGGAAAAAGAAGCCTTTATTCTCTGAAAAACCTCTATTTGAGTCAATGGGCATGAGCTTTTGAAGAAGACTGTTGATCAGGTTAGGAAATCGCACTAAATATGATGGTAGACTGGCATCTAGCAGGCAATTTGGCATCATTTTGAAAGGTTTGTATAAACGTGTTGAACTTCCAGATAATTTGAAAGATATGTATTAATAGTAAGAGTCTAAATAGGTGTTTATAATAATTTTAAGATTACAAGTGTAAATACCCAATACAACATTTGAATTACCAAATTATAAAATTACTTTTGTCATAAACTACAAGACGAAATCGAGATTTTTCTTTCTGTCACAAACCATGTTTTTAATAGGTTTGAAAGATGACTTTTAGCTACAGCTGCCTCCCATGTTCATCTGCCACCAAAACGCCTTATAGAAACAAGTTTTCTGATGCATTTCAAAATGTCCGGATTGTCTAGTTAATAACTTAGTAATTTTTTTTTTTTTTTATGAATTTAAGCAAGTGGAATATATTCATGCAGTTATGTAACGTTTATTCTCCTCTCAAAAGAGACATAGCAAATAATTTCTTATTCTTTTTCTGTTTGCCCTGAGCTGGTAGTACAGTGCATGTATGAAAAGCCTATTAGAAAAATCTCTTTCTGTTCCCACAAGCCTAGCAAAGAATAATAAAAAGGAATCATCTAACTTTCTTGTAGAGTAATTCAAGAAAGATACCATTTGCAGACTCTGAAGCCTGGAGTATCGCAAGGACTAGGTTACTAGCAAGAGCTAATGAAGTAGGTCTTCACTCACATGTAGTGAGGCAGACCAGAAAAAATGAATTTTTTTATTAGATAATAGTCAAGGATAGCTTTGGACCAGAGGTCTTCAGTGCCAAGCTCACTGACACAAATAGGAAAAATCTGCGTATGCTGAATGAGACAGTCAAAAAAGCAAGCTAAGCACAGAAAGCTAAGAATGTTTTCTTGTATTTTTCAAGGTATTTGATGACTATTCTGACATTGCATTTTTTAGAAAGTCAAGTTAATTACAAGCTTGTATCAATACTGTATACTCTACAGGGCTTACATTTGGGGAAAACATCATAATAAGATCTACATATGTACAGATTGTTGATAACTAAATAAAATCCTGCATAAAAAATCTGTACACTCTCTACCCAAACACTGTATTCTACAGGGTCTTCACAGTTTGTGTACTCAGCCTGTGTACTTACACTGCACATGAGACCAGATAAAGCAAACAAGAAGTTGAATATTTTTATTACACTGTTTTGAAAATAGTTCTTCAAGAGAGCTCCCATTAGTCCATCCTTTGTAAAAGAGATATTCCAGGAAACATCTGCATAGCACAGCGCCAGCATTAGCAGAAGTCAAAGTTAAATGGAAAGGAACATGACAAAACCGAAAACAAATAGCTATATTTAAAATCTGCAGGAAAGTTCAACTTTCTTTTAAAAGAAAACTTTGAATCCCAGCAAATGCAAATCAGTTGAAGACAATCAGTTACATTAGATACTTCCTACTAAAGGAGGCAGTAGAGATGATCCACTTAAGGGAAAGTGTTGACACATTTAAACGCAATTGCTTCCTCAAATAACTGGAAACTGTACTACAGATTGCAACCCACCTACAAAGACGTATGCCAAAATTGGAAAAAAATCACAGCATTTCTACAAGATCCAAGGAAAAAGAATGTGAGAAGTAGTATAAGTAAGTCTGATTAAGATCTTGCTAAACAGGAAGAACATTGTCACCCTCAAAATGAAACCAGAATATTAGAGTGAAAAAAGAAATAGCAAATATTCACTTTACAGCCAACTGGGAAGGATCTGCCATGAACAAGGACTTGAAAGTGATGACACTAGTGCAGCAAAAGTAAGCTCAAACACATGACTTTAAAAGAAACTCCTGTCACAGGTAAAGAACAAGATATAAAAAAATGGAAAAAATGTGGATAGATGCAAAGAAGTATAAAAATATTTCATACTGATTTTTATAAAATTTAGTAAAATTTCAGATTTTTTTTTTTTTTTCCAAACTGTTGTGCTCAAGAAAAGCCAATTGTTACAGTAATTATTTCATCACCTACTGGTAAAATCAAGGACCACAATACAACATTGTAAAATGGAAGAGGTAGAAAAACTTAATAATAATTATGACTTTATTAAGAGTGTGGAATTTAGCCTTTTATCATACTTGTTCTTCTGCTGTATACAAAAAATATTAAATCAGTTGCCTGAGATAACAAGCCTTTTCAACCCACCAGAATATACCTATTATTTGCTGTCAGGGACTGAGGCAGATGAGAGAGAAAAGATAATTGCTAACAGATTTGAATAATGAAGAAAGGTGGCAAAGGGTTAGGGCCAGGGTTTTCCAAAATCATTACTTATTCTGGATGCCTTATTTGAGAGATCTGAGAAACAGAAACATAGCACTTTCCAAAGCACAGTTATTTAAGTGCTATTGTGTTGAACAGTTAAATATACTGTTCAGTTTAGAAAATCTTGTCTAATTTTCATCTTTTCCCTTAAGGTTTACTATGGCCCAGACGACCTCCAGCGGTCCCTTCCAACCTCATCCATTCTGTGATTCTTACCCTGTCTAACACTAACAGGGAAAATGGTACTGTAAACGTGCTGCCAGTCTGCAGTAGCCCTTTTTTCAATCTGCAGGTATGTGGTACAGCTGTAACACAGCTCTTCTGCAAACTCCCTTCCCTTCTGCTGAAGCAGTGACTGTTCTACATCTCTGCCAGCTCGTATGAGAGTTTGGAACATGGTATGCTGGGGGCAGTTTTCCTCAGCTCCTTCCCTGGCTACTTATGAAGCCTGCAGACTTTCTTCATATAGCACATGTAAAAACTCATGGAATTTTTATGAAGAGAAATTATGTAGAACTATTACTTTTATAGAAAATCTGCCCCTTATGAAGAGTAACACTCCCAGCTATCAAGAAGGATTAGCAGAGCCAGGTAAAAGGCAATCTCTAGTTTTGCATGTACAAATGGTGCTTTGCATACTATTATATGTAGAGTAGAAAGGTAATGAGTACATTTTTACTTTCTAAGAGCCCATTTCTAAGAAAGCATTTTTCCAAGTGGGTTAAACAAGCAACTTTTGTCTTAAAATAACTTTAAATATGCTCAAGATGAAAAAATCCCTATGATATTTCCACGGTGAAACATCAAACTTAGTACTGATTTTCTTTTGAGGGATAAAATTACATTTCTAGGAAAAGTTTTGTTCTGCATGTCTCAGAAAGAGATGTTTTACTGTATGACTTCCTAAAAATTCCTGTTGCTCTGGTTTCGATTTTTACTAATTAAGTATGAGCAAAACTTTGTGGTCTGCAGAGATACTAGCCTGAATTTAATTAATTTAAGGGCGTTGTTTGTCCAGGTGGTTAGGTCTTTGCTTTTAGGTTCTGCCAGTTATTTAAATAAATTACATTATTTTATTGATCTTTGTTGAAGGGAAATATGACTTAGACCTATCTATGACCTAAAATCAGAAAAAATAGTCAAAAATTCTTTTCTATGCAAAATCAAAACAATTGAATGCAGAACTAATTATTGTATTTGTGATAGAAAAAATCTTAAACTGGATTTCAAAAAAAGAAAGAGAAGACATGAGGGGAATATATTTTTTTACAATAAGTTTCCTACTGCCAATAAGTAGGGTCATTTACCAACTGAGAACACAGTATAAAAAGACATTATGACATATGTGCTGTTACTAATCAATGGGAAACTTGGATATAAACATGACACACACCATTTATGGCTTTAAGATCAACAACATACTGATCAGTCTGTCACTTCAGGCAATATAAACTATATAGATTAAAACTAATGTTCACAATGTTACAGTATCCTAAGCAAGCTCCGCAATTAAAAAAGAATGGGATCTTGATAATCAAGCTTTGTTACTCTTAGCATAAAGCTGTTACAAGTCACTCTGTGATACACTATGATGTAACCATGTAGCTACTGCAAATAACGTAAGGATAATCTCTCAAGGAACTGAGGAGGTAGTAAAAGCCATCATCAGTAATCCAAGTTCAGTTCAGGAGTGATACAGTGACATAGTCTCTCTTCTTTTTGGTCAGAGGGTTCAATAAAATTATTCTGTATTATTCTAATATAATCAATTTTATATGTGTCGAAGATAATAAATACATCACATGCATTGTTCCAAACCCTTTGTCCTGAAAGATTTCAAGCAAGTAGCTATATTCATGTGAATCTCTCAATAGTTACTACCTGTTTCAGCATAACTTCTAGCATTAGTCTACTAGTAATAGGCTGCCTTCTGTAAGAACTGTGTCTTGAAAGTTCATCCCTTTAAGCTACAGCACTTCTTTCTCAAACTTAATATTTCTTATTACAAACATTACCACAAATTTGACCTGCTTAAGGTAGCTTGTATAAGATGTCCTGTTGCCTCTATTGACCTCTAAAATAAACCAAATAAAAACAACACTCCCTGCAGCTTAGTAATTAATAAGAACCCTTAAAAGAAATGTGTTGACATCACTAAACTCTCCACATGATATGCCACATCTTTGTAGTGTGAGAGGACAGAAACCTTTTGTTTTCAGTATAACTGATTTAATATTTTACATGTTGTTTTCTGGAAACTGCACAAAGTACTTGGAAAAATGTCTTATGTTTTAGAAATGCAGGAAACATCCCTTTTCCCCTATTAACTCCAAGTAGCACACAAATGTCACACCTCCTAGAAATAAGTGCAAAGTTGAATCCTAATGTATCTACTGTCAAGTCAGAAAGGGTCTGTCAATTTGGGTTGGGTTTTTTTTTTTTTTTTTATTTGGAGGTTGGTTTGTTCGCTTATTCTTCAAGTATCCTACTAGTTCAAGTACTCCAGAACAAGTTATTTTAATTCTTCTCTCACTGGCCTATAATTATCTTCTGCAAGAGTATTTTCTATAGAGTTTGAAGTAAGGTGAGCCTTTCTATTGTAAGAAAACAGATCTGAACAGGTCATTGGCAAGATGCATGCATGAATGAACTTGTTCGTCCTGTGTTGCAATAACCTTGAACACTAGGTAGGCAGCTATGATCTAAATATAGTTTGTCTTCATTATTGCTCCTGTAAATTGTTGTTTCTCAGAAAAAAAAAAAAATACTAACCAAGCAATTGGAAATTTAGCTACATACTGTGAAATTCACTGTTGTATGTTTTAATTCCATTTTACTGAGATGACATTCTCCTTCTTGATAGTAGTGTTTCCAATTTACAAAAGCAGTTATTACAAACAGAAATTGAAATAAATGCAGTATGTCTGCATTGTTTCTTTATTAGGTGCCATCAACAACTCTACACTGCTTCCTATGTGAATTGGCATACAACTTTTTCTGTTACTAATCATCTGAATCAAAAGGGAAAACAATTACCAACACAACATGATTGTGAAAATGTGGTGTTGAGAGCTATGGAGATATTCAAAACAACACTATTTATAGTTTTTAAGTAAATCTATAATAGGCTGTATCACAGAAAAGCATATCCTTACCTTTTTCTGCTATAGCGTCGTAGAATAATTCTGGTTGGAAGGGACCTCAGGAGCTCTCTAGCCCAACCTCCTCATCAACACAGGGCCAGGTACGAGGTCAGAGCAGGTTACTCAAGGTTTTATCTACTTTCATCTTGAAAACCTCTAGGACAGAGACATCAGAACACTTCTGGGAAACCTGTTCCAATGCTTGACTGTCCTAATAGTAAAAAAGTTTTTCTTATACTGGTCTGAGCTTCCCCTGTTTTAATTTATACCCACTGCCTGATATCTTTCCTCCTCCTACCATGCTCTGTGAAGAGCCTAGCTCAGTCTTCTTAATGACCTTCCTGTAGGCACTGGGAGGCTGCTGAAACTGTCTCTTCTTCTCCAGGCTGAACAAGCCCTGTTCCCTCAGCCTTTACTCAAAGGCAAGCGCTTCAGCTCCCAACAATCCTGGTGACCCTCTGCTGAACTCAACTCAGTCTATCAATATCTTTCTTGTGCTGTTGGGGCGGGGGTGTGCAAACTTGGCAGTACTCCATATGTGGTCTAGTGAGTGCTGAGTAAAAGCTTACTACTTACCTAGTAAGTAGTAGAATGGGAGATGCAACTTGCATTTATTACATGTAACAACTGTTTCAAAACAAGCAGTCATTCTTGGCATATGATGATATATATTCCGAAACTGTAAAAGGATCATGATAGTATACTCATGTAGAAAATACTCGAATTTTCTGCTTATTCACTGATAATAACAACCCTTATTTATCCACCAGTTATTATCATTGGATATTAAAGAGTATGGAAGGGATCTGGCACACGCTCAACAAAACCTAGTATTTAGATTTGACACTTGTCAGTACAGGTCTGTATCATATGCCATCTCAAAGCCTTGACAGAATAAGGACTTATGCCCAAGGTCAGTCTTCTCTGGTAAGTTTTTGAATGTGACTCTTGTTCATTGTCTCTTAAAAAGTAATAAATGCTGCCTTCAATTTCAAGAGAGCGAGGCCCTTGAGGCAGTTGTATATCTGTGCACTGTAGAATGTAATGTTTCTTAGACGTATTTAGTTTTTAATCCCCCAAATGTCTTCTGAGGCTCATGAAAGGCGCTATATCTGTCAATAAAAAAATCCTTAGAAAGTGTGGCCATGCATCTCCTCCGAATCATTGACATCAGAGGTTACAGAGCTCTTCGATTATTCATGGAAAAATGACCTGCTTTGCGGCAGGTGTTTGAGAGGTTTGAAGCAGTCGCTTCAAGTCTTTCTCCATAATGACTTACCTAACTTCCAGTACACATATTGATTTGAACACAGACACATACTCAAGTTCACACAAGCTGGCTTGTTGTATCTACAAGTGTGGAAACAGGCATTCTGGTATACCATCTGGTTTACCTTTAGATTAACGCAGGAAAGCATGCAATTTTTTTACGAGTAAGGCAAGTAAGATTGAGGCTGTTACTGTTGGGTTTTTATAGCATAATAATCCATCAACCTTTTTTCTACCTTCAGTTTCCCCCCCAGTTGTGATCATTTTTCCTACCAATTTTCCCTGATGTTTGATCTCTCCTTTGTGATGCCATAAGAATGCAAGGGACAGAACACTTTTTAAAATCATATGATTATAAGCATCACAGTCAAAGCTCATCTGAGAAAGTGCTGTAAACCAATATCCTTGTCAGCAAACTGTCTCCCAGCATCCTAACACCATCCTTTTGGTCATGTCACCTGTAAAGCACACAATAACTCAATTTTTACTTTAACAAAAAGCCATACAGATCCACACCATAATATTATTGTTGTTCAGCCTGGCTTTAGCTGTTGTCAGCTGCCAAGATGCCTTGAGGCTGCACTTTCACTCTGTGATGCTAGCTCAGAACATAAAAACACAAAACCACATTTAAATCGTTCAAGTCCTATCCTTCTCATGTAAAAAACTTTGGTTCTGTCATGTTTGCAATTTTTAGGACAGACAGGCTCAGCATCTATATTTTGGTGTGTAAGAAATTTTTAGTAAATCCTTTCATATTTGGGGGGGAAAAAACATAGATGTTGTACATATAAGTACTGCATCAGAAGATGGAAATTGGAGAACCGATAGTAAAATATAGTGTTTTGTCTTCATATATATTTATTAATAATAAAAAGGTACTAAACAACATAGTGATCACATTTGCAAGTGATTGCAAATTTCAGGGAGAGAGGAATAACATGAAACCTCCAGAAAGCACAGATTACTGAATATAATATACAGTATTTGGAGGCAAAGCCTATTAATGACAGATTCCCAAAGGAAGGGAGAAATACAGCCTGCTGAAAGAGAAACAGACGAACAGAACATAACACATTAAATCTGATTTAGCATAAAATGGTTGAAAAATCCAGTTACAGACTAGGACAGGGGGGTGATGGAGAATAGCATCTCTTGTTTTAGTGTAGATTATGCTGTCTTAATTTTTTTCAAAACTTCATCAATAGTCTTATTTAATCCAATCCCGCATCTCTTAATCTTGCACATTAATTTCACTGTGACTTGTGCCATCCCAAACATCAATGATGTAAGAGGCTTTTCTGTAGGTGTAACAATCAGAGTTTCTGTGTTAAAAGGTGTAGACAAGCAGTCCTTAAGACAAAAACTTTAATTCCATTTTAAGTTTCCAGCTCAGTTTTGGGTGTTTGAGTGAGAAGCAGATAGTCTATCCTGCATGTCTGGAAGACAGCAACTCTACAGTACTGTACTGGTCAGCAGGAATTTCTGGTACTTCTGTGATAATGTCAGGTAGCAACATTTCCCTAAAGGTCCACTGATGAACTGTAGAAATAGATGCAGAACAGAAATACCCATCATTGATGGATATATACATTTGGCAATGGAAGGTAGCCCTTTTCTCTTTGGTTAAGGAAAATACTTGCAGCTGCATACATTAACTGTAGAATTTCTTGAGATAGCAGAGAGCTCTGTTGTAATAAATTAAATCATATTGCAAATACACTACCAGAGAGCTTTTCTAGAAGAAATTGAGCCTTGCAAGCCTCCTGAAATTAAACTTCTGCTGAAATAAATTGGTAATATCTAAATAATGTAGTTTAGCATATGTCACAAACAAGAGAGATGCTCTCGGTTGATTATGTCAATTTAAAAGGCTGTTTACATCAAATTGTTGTGAGGTCTCAATTTTAACATCAGGGGTCATAAGGTACTTTTATTGTGCTGCTGAACACATTTTAAGGTGCTTGATACAGTTGGAGTGTCAGTGCTTGGCATCTTGCCTGACTGAGTTTCCTAAATTAAGTTATTGATAATACCTCTTGTTAGTGAGTAGCTGATGGCTTTACACTTTCTTGACACAGTGAACATTTAGGAATACTAGATGCTATCACCATTTTAATGTAAAATACAGTTGACTTTAAAGAACAAAGCCTGTAGTAGTTGTGGTGTTAATGTGGAATTAATGGTCACAGGAAAAAATATACCTACCAAATTCCACTGCTTTAAAATACAAGATTAAGCTAACCATTGAAACACACAGAAAAGGCTTTCACATGTGATGGCCTCTTAATTGCTGTTAGTGGTTGATTTTTTTTTTTTAATGCTTTATTTCATAATTTTATGTTTCATCTTAATGAAAATGTTATGGGAGAAACCAGTGGGAAAAGAAAAGCTATTTGCCTCTCCTTACTGAGTAACTCCTTCTTGCTGATCCATTTAGGTATTTTTTTCCCTCTGAAATTGCTTTCTGTATGCCGGAATACACCTCATTGTTTTTCTGCCTGACACAGTCTAATCATTCTGGCTTGCAGACCTCTCACGTAATAACAAGTACATGCCACAGAAAAGGAAATACTGTATTACTAGGACATATAGTCCTCTTGAAATTAACACATATTTTATCTTCTAAAGGAAACAATATAGAAATTCTAAAAATCTGTTGTGTGATTCACATAATTTATATATTAGGATCTTTAAATACATTCTTTTCACAGACTTGGTAAATTCTAAGAAGCTTTAATAAAAAGGGAAAGAATACTCTGCCTGGATTTTTTTTATACCACTATAAGAATTATTTTCTTTCTACAACCTACAAATTTACAGTTGCCTTTTCATCTAGCTCTAAAGTGGAGAATTCTTTAACTTAAGTATCTTACTTTTGTCAATATTTTGATTAACACTGCACAAAACTTTTTATACAACTGTTGATAGTATTTTTTCAGTTTTCTTTTACTTTTTATTATATGCTTATAATACATTCGTATGAAGCATTAAATATTGAAGGAACTTGTTAATTCTGCCTTGTTTGGTTTGGGGGGGGGGTGTCATTCCAGGGGTATCAATTAAGGCCTACTGAAGGAAACCTTATGTAAAAAAAGCAAAATAAAAAATATAGGTAATAATCAAAATCATGATCAGAGTACGTTTTAAATTCTTTGGCAGTATTCTTACAATCAGTACTGGACTGGGGTGAATCCAAGATCTTCAGCATTTTTGGAAGTAAAGTTCAACTCCTGTAAGTCTCATTCTTACAATAGCTTACATCTGAAAAAGGAGACAAATAAATTCACTTCCACAGAGAGAGTCTAATTTACATTTAAGATTGTAAATGTATACAGTCTATATTGGTTAATTTATACTAATGTAATCTATTGCACTAACCCAAAAGTTTTGTACAAAAAGGTGAAAAAAAAAGAGATCTTTTTTTATAACAAAGACTGTAACTGTATCTTTTTAATAACAAAAGCTACTTATGCCATCTGTTGAGTACCTCTAGATTTGATGTAATGTGTTTCATATCATCTCCCCATTCTGAACATCCTTCCTTCCTTTAGAAACAAATGAGGTTTTTCCCCCCAATATCTTGCTAAGTGCTTTGTTTGAGACACTAAGCTATTTTAAGTACGTAATGCTTCTTGCCTTTTACTTGTGCTACGTTGTCTGATGGTAGATCTTCTGATGTTATTTTCAACTGCGTGAAGATTGCAGACTTTATTAAAGTACTTAAAGATGTGTAGCTGAGCTTTGTATAGATGGCAATGAGGCAATATCTTATCCAGTCCAGTTTTAGATATTTAAAATTCTAATCTATTCTTTTTGGCACAGATCTTTGGATTATGTTTGGACTCGATGGTCTTAAGGGTCTTTTCCAACTTAAATGATTCTATGATTCTATAATTAATTGAATTAATTAATTTGAGAGAACAGAAGAATTATAATTACCCAATAATCTGTAATTCCCAAATATAATTTTGTATTTTGTGTACATTTCACACATTCTGCAATTAATAACATACTGTAAACATCTGGACAATATTTTTCCTCTTCCTTCAGTAAAGAAAGTATAAAGTCAAAACACTGCCTCTCTGAGTCTCGCATCCTTCGGGAAAATTTGCAGCTGCCTGATGCTTCCTGGTTCCCTCTTGGTGAGAGTTCTCCATCCGTATCTGACTTGCTCTCACCGCACATTTCTAACTAGGCTGACTCTTTAGCAAGACTCCAGGTTTGCCCCTTTAGCTTTGATTACGCGTCCGAGTTCGACGTTAGCCAATTCTCCTGTCCCCTCCACGCTTTGAGGCCTTGCTGCCGGACTCAGTCAGGCCCCTGCAGCTTGAAGCAGCCGACTGCACAGAGGTAATCAGGCGGTCAGAGGCCTCTACTTCGTTTGTCCGCAAGTTTTCCCTCTGTTCGAGAGAGTCCGAGCAGCTGCGGAGCCGCCGGCTGCGTGGCTGGGCCTGGGGCGGCCCTGCGGGGCCAGGCCGGAGCCATGGCACAGCCGGGCGGGGAACGGCCTGCAGAGCCCTAATGGCGCCGGGGAAGGGGCGAGCTCTGGGGGGAGCCTGAGAGAGGCGACGGAAAGGGAAACCTGCCGGGAGGGTGAAAGGGATGATACGGGTTTTTTCAGTCCCCGAAATAACTACAATAGTTGGAGCACAAAGCAGGGCAGGAGGGAAGGCCCTGCTGTGCAGTAACCCTGCAGAGAAGTGACTTCAGCGTTCGGATCGGCGTGGGCTCCCGTCATGGGAGTTGTTCGGAGGCACGCAGTCGGAAAGGATTTCAGGCTCTTCACCATTAACAGCGTTCCCCATCAGGAGCCCAAATGTGGTAGAAACACAGCACCCCTGTTAGTTTTTTGCCCTTCATTACAGCAGGCGTGTAATGGCCTCGCTCCCCCACCACAGTGAATGAGGAAAAGAGGCTTCTCCAATCCTGCAAAAACACTTATCTATACCAAACATCATGCGCTGCCAGCATGTAGTTAACTCACTAAGCTAGATGCACAAATCATCTTTTGCAAGACTGAGAGCTAAACCACAGAAAAGCTGCATCCTTAGCTATAAATGTTAGTAGAAGCTCTGTGAAGGCTTTATTGTAGGAGATTGCCTCCTGAAAACCAAACTGCAAGCTCATTGCCTGGCTGTATTTGAGCAGGACAAAGAAGTGTATATTTAGTACAAATACAGTATTTGAATTCTCAGCATGTAGGAACTAATAGTCTTACTTGGTGCTACTATGATATTTAAGGATAGGCTTTGCTTTGTGTCACCGTTTTTATAGCTGTTCACAGAACTGTTTGGAGGCATTATTCACACATGATACTGATATACGGCAGCAAAATATAAAAGAGGGAATGAGGCAAAACTAGTAGGTCTGTCCTAGTCTTTACAAGTTTTAATTAGTGTTCATCAACTGCTGCTGATCATCAGCACAGCCCAGGTTTCATGAATTAGCACATTCACACCCATGGAGAGCTGTGCATTGCAGGACACATCCCAGCTGAGTCTGTCAGAAGGAGGGATGTCGATTTGAAGGACAGAGTTCAGAGACTTTTCAAACCATTGGACATGGTTGTATGGCACCTGAAGCCGTCACCGTGCAAACGGGCTCTGCCTAGTGGGAACAAGGCAGATTAGAAATGCTGCATGGGCCCTCCCAGGGGGGGCTGTGAGACACAGATTTGAAATGGTTTCAGCCCAAGGATTAAAAAAACATACTTGGACAAAAAAGAAATGAAAAAGAAATATCAGATTCTTTGTTGAAGACTGTTTAAAGTACTCTCTCAGCAGTGTAAGATGATGTAAAAGTGGATCAGAGCTGCAATCTCAATTTTTAATGAGACAGTCTGAAATGGGAAGATCTCAGGCACCTAGACCAGGTCAGTGCAAAATTGTCATTACATTATGTTCTCTTTAGTGCGCTTTAAAGTGATTGAAATAGATCATCCATTCCCCTGTAAAAGAGACGGCACTGAAGTAACGTCTTCTATCAATAGGCTAGCTTTCTTTAACTGCAAACTAAACTTTTTTTTTTTTTGTGCAGAGTTGTCCTGTCATTCCTATAAAGAATTCAGTGCTGAATTCTGCAGTGTGATTAAAGCCTTTCCTTACTTTATTTTTTTTTTTAGCTCAAGGCAGTTTATTTTATTCTTTATTTTCTCTATCTTCCTGATTTTCCTCAAAGCTAGTTTTGATATTTTTTCCTATATTATTTACCCCTAGGATGAATGCACATTTCCCACCTCCAATTTAGCAGAGGAATATGAAAACAACTATGTAGAAATTCCTGTATTGTGTTATGTAATCCACACAGTTCCATTAATAGCCTAACTAATGTAAATATTTCCATTTTGAGTTTGAGACAGTCTCCTGAATTGCTTGTTTTTAAAGCAAATAAACATAATGTAAGAACTTTTTAAAAAATTCCTTAGTCAGGAAATTATATGGTCCACCAGTAGAGTCATTAAGTTTGGTCCACTCTTTTTCAGTCCTGTCAAAAACCTATTAGGTTTCAGTGGGTTCTCCCCAACCCATAAATCTTGCCAGACATCTCTTTTTTCTTAATTATGTGGCATGGACTGTCAGTTTGCAGATGTTGTACAGCAATTTAAAATGTCAGGGATACACAGTTTCACGTGATTATTTGTGCTACTGAAGCTGTGCTACAAAACTAAGTCTCAGACTTGCTTTTTTGGCTAGTTTACAGTACAGTCCTCATTACTTACACACAGTTGTGAAAACATTTTTGGTTGGAGAGAAATAAGCTTACCATGTATTCAACAACTATAGACTACATTTTGCTCTGTTTTATCAGCCATAAAAGTAGAGGTAACAAGACAGTTCGCATACTTCCTATTATTTTTAAGTATTTGGGGTAGATTTCAATTTCTCACTTGTCTCCTTGTACAAGTACAAAATCAGGTCTGTGAGTTTGTGCAGCTACAGGTAAGAGATAATTCAATTCCTAATAAGCAAAAGCAATCTCTCTAAAACATTGGGATTTTTCTGACAAAAATGTCTAAAAGTTACAATGATAACATGTACTGGGTATATTTTCACTATCTTTGATCTAAGGCTCTAGGAACCTCTTCAGAAATCTTTTTATGATTTCTTAGAAAAGTAATATGGTATTGTCTCTGCTTTACAATATATAAACTACCTTTATACTCTCCATGACTCTTCTCTCATTAAAGCAGGGACCAGAGAGCAAATTGCCCAAATAATTAATTTGGCCTGAGCATTGTCCATGTCTGTATATGTGTATCATCCAGTAAGGAAATACTTTGGGACAGATAACATATTGACTATACCAAAAAGTGTCCATGCTCCCAATCCAGATTTACATGCCAAAGCCAATCCTTCTCTATTCTATTTCACTGGATAACCAATACCTAGCAAGGAAACACCCCTGAGTAGAAAAAAATCTCAAAAGAAAGTAATGCAATATTTCTGTCTCTTCAGTATGGTTAGATCATGGCATTGGGTAGGGTGACTTTAGTGGAAGGTTTTTTTGGGCAGAGGATATTTGGTTTACTGGAAAATAATGCAATGGATCAGAACAGATTAGTGCAACTGTTAGGCTACTTAAATTTTACTCTTAAAATAAGGTACTCAAAGAATTTTACATAGCTTTTCTTTGACTAATGTGTATTTGTCTAATACACTTTTGTATTTCAGAAAAACTTGTTGACAACAAATTCGTCTGGGCAAATATCTTCCCTTATAAAAAACATAGGTTCAGTCATTTTTTAGTCAAATGGAAGAATGTCATGCAAGCTGGTCAGGCTG
The DNA here is from genome assembly GCF_900496995.4 of Aquila chrysaetos chrysaetos. NCBI lineage: Eukaryota > Metazoa > Chordata > Aves > Accipitriformes > Accipitridae > Aquila > Aquila chrysaetos. The sequence continues at coordinate 3,941,360 of NC_044024.1, read as the reverse complement.
TGTATGTGCTTTCATAGGTGGCTGATGCCAATAGGAAACACAGTTCTGTAACCACCCTGTTTTAAAGTCAGTCTTAGATGTGGGAGAGCAGAAGCCCAGAAGTTTTGTGTGTTTTCATCAACTATTCCAATTATTTAGGTATGACTAACTACATTAAGGATAGCTGTAGCTGTTCTGAGATGTATTTTCCCTGTCTTATGATCAGGACCACAAAAGTAAAGTAGCTATTATTTCATGCTTCTATTAAAAAAAAAAAATCTACTTTCTTTTTAAACTTGTAACATAGCATCTGCAAAGTTAGAAGATATTTGTTTCCTGTGGCTAATGTGCCTTTCTGCAGTACTAATGTACTGTGTATAATTTGTGTTTTTGTAAAAAAAAAAAAAAAAATAAAAAAAAATCATTGATAAACAATGTCAGTGAGACATTGGCAGCAGGTTGCATCAGTAATGAGAGAATTTTGTAAAAAGCCACGATTCTAGTTCTGTTCTGGGATAGTATGGAGTTTATTTTTCTTTGAAAAGCTGTGAATGAAACTGCTAAAATTTCTACTGATCAGTTTTTAAAATGACACTGCAGGGACTTCATTGCTTGAACCCCAGAATATATTCTGGGAGGTTTTAAATAATTTCTTCTCTGATCTGAATCTATAAAGCTCTTGCATGCTCAAAACCTTGCGGGAACCAGTGAAACTTGTGGACACCACTATGTCATTAGAATTTGTAAATACCTAAGATTTTTACTGAGGTATTAAAGCCAGCATAATTTCTTAAAATTACTGCAGAGGAAGTATTGTGAGTCTTAAAAAGTCTTCTTTCATATTGTTTGTGTGTGTGTAACATTATCCTTGAACTTTCCTCTAAAGATTCAAATGTGTTGCCATAATTGTTAACAATAAACATGTTTGCAGATGTGCAGACATATAATTATAGGAAGTACAAATAAGACCCCTGCGTAGAGCATAGTACAACAGAGAATCAGGCAGGTTTATGATCTGAGTAGTTTAAAAGATTTTTTTATAGCTGATGAAGGAGATTCACTTTGCTTTAGGAAAATACATACAATAATAATGCATGCACTTAATGCAGAAAGAGAATAAACAGAGCAATCTTTCTGCTTTTAGTCAACATTATTTGTATAATAAACCACCCAGAATAAGGTATTTCACCAAGGTATTTCTTTAAAAATGTTTTGTGAGGCAATCTGATTTATATTTTATGCATGAATCAGCCAGGCCTGTTGTGCTTTATGGTTTTTTGTCCCCATTACATTGCTTTTGCAGCAAACAGATCTCAGTGATCTAAAACTTTCAGAGAAAGCTTTCCATACCACAACATGAAATTATTAAAGGCAACTTCCTCATGCTTTGTAGGATTTCACCATTCATGTTGTGACTAAATTGAATTTATTTGTAGTCCCTTACATGACTTTGGTATAGTGATGTTATCTGCAGAGAAACACTCTAGTGATAGAGAACCGTCATGTTCTGAAAGAGAAAAGCAGGCAAGAGCAAATGCTGCATTCAGAATCCGTATATTTTTGCTTTTGAGAAGACTTCTGAATGAAGTAGAGCACACTTTTTGCAGACTTGTCATCACATTCATTTTGATTTGTGCTTCTCTTTTCAGAGAACACAAACTGCCTCCTTTACTTATCACAACTAAGACATGATACTGGTCTGTGCTGCAGGATTCTCTAACTGCTCAACGGTGCAAAGGTGTACACAGGCATTTTGTTTCTAGCATGAAAAAGCAAGATGTGCAAGGCAGACCATGGGTATTAAAATTCTGTCTGTTGATGCCTGGCCAGTTGATACAGGGATTATTGCATTTGCTTGACGGTGAACAGTTTGAGAAAATCCATAGGCATATCTGTCACTGAGAGGGATTTTGAAGATGATGAAGATCTTTCTTATCTGAAGTGCCAGTGATTGTTAAACTGCATCTCTTATTTTTAGCTGATTCCAAGTGTGAGCCCTTTTTGAAGACCAAGTGGAAAAAGATCGACATTCTTAAGAAAAAAAACCCTTATGTACTCTATCTCCTGACATTTTTTCTCTGTATAGGGTTTTTGCGTTGTTGCAGATTGTTGGGATTTTTTTCATTGCGATGCAGTTTAAATATATATAATCTGTTTGAGAACTTAGAGCTGGGAGATGGAAACCCAAATTCAAATGCTTTAACAGTTGGAATATAGTGCGAGAATTGTGCTATCACTGCAGTTTGTGGATTACATTTAAGACCTATTATAAATTTAACTTGTTACTGCCTTACCTTCTGTATTAATAAAACCTATTTGATAGGTCTAGAATTATTTCATGCTCCCCTAAGTTCCATAAAATTAAGGTAACCATTTCTACTGCTTTTTCAGAACTTCCAGGAAACTGAAAAATTGGTTATTTGGAAATTTCTATTTTGAGTTCTGCTAAGGTTCGCAGGTGACTGAACAGGGCACTGAATAAAAGGTGATTTTAAAAGCTGCAGTAAGAGAACTGCCTTTTAAACTTTGCTACTTGCCTAAGAAGTGGCATTCATATCTACTACATGCTTCAATAGAAGTATATAAATTTTGCATGCTTGATTTTAAGTCAGGCAAATTCACAGTGGAAATATAGCATTTTAATATAAGAGAAGCCAATACTGTGGTCAGAAGAGCTGGAGTAATAGCAGTGGAATTAAATCACCAAGAAAGGACTGCTGCCTTTTATGTGGGATGGATTTTTTTGAGAGGAATATGGTTGTGTGTTTGCTTTTTTTAATAAGAGCTTAGAGAATTTTTGGAAAAGACCTTGGTTTGAGATCAGCTTTTAAACTTGAGCTCCAAAATTTGGCAGCAGGCAGAAATGTTGCCACGGCAACCCATTATCTAACACTGTATTACTGAACCTCCTGCCAGTTCATCCACAGTTGAATGCTGAAGGCAACCTTAGAGGGTATTATATGTTCTGTCCTGCAACAGTTCAGCAGGCCCTTCCAAAAATAGACTCTGACTTGAGAATATGAACTGCTATCTGGGGGGGGAAAGGGACCAAAAAAAAAAACGGGGAAAAAAAACAGTTTTCCCTTTATAAAGGTGAATGAATACACTCTACCTTGATAGTGAATTTTCATCACCTCGGTTAAACTATTGGGTCTTTTATAGTGAGTGGAGGTAGTTCACAGACATTTTAAGTTAGAAGGATGATTATGCATTTTGTTCTAGAATAGCTTCTGAATTTAAGATGCTGTCATCTTCATTTCTCCTGCATCGAGAGTAGTGATCTGGATGAGTCTGGGAAGTGCTGTCCTTAAGGAAGTGCAGTCAAGACTGGAATCCAATTACAATACAGTTGTCCTCAGACCACGTACTGCAGATCTTCAGTTCAGAGTAAAAGGAGGTCTTTAGGTTGGCTTCAAAGAAGACAGGCTAATCTACAGCCTGCCTTCCCAAATCTTCCTGTGGCTAAGATCAACACCACCTAATTAGTCAAATGGAGAGGATAATTTGTTCAGCGTTGAGAAATAATGGCAGAAGTAGTCCCACTGTAGTATAAAACTAGCACAGACTCCAGGGTAAGGCAGAGATATTGGCCTCAACAGCCTGTGTTAGCTTAATCTCTTCTCACAACAGGAGATGCAGATTGCCCAGCAGACCAGCCTCAGAGCTGTACCCGTCTCACAGGGTGCCAAGCTGGGATTGAAGATGCACTGGGTGTTACATGCGCCTTAAGGGTTGCATGTTGGCCACCCCCTTGCTACTGCTTCTGAGTTATGTTTATAAAATCTAGCCAGCTGGTTTCAGGGAAGTATCCTCAGTCCAGACAATTTATAACATCTACAGTCCTCAATATCATCTGTTCTTTCTTACATTTTTTTCACAAATAAGCACAGTGCTGGTCATCAAAAAACCCTAAAAAATATAGAATTAATTACATGACTTGTGCTCATATCCTCAGGTTTCCAAATCTCAAGGACTGTTTTCTGTATGTATGTTTGTTATTGCACTGGAAATATTTGTATCTACTTTGTCATTCCACTTTCCAGACTTCTGTGTGAAGCAGTTGTTAGCCCAAATACCTTCCTGCTCTGCATCTCCCTATGACTGCTTCCTAAACTGGTTCTTTGTTTTGAAATCTTTGTACTATGATACACTTGTCAAAATAAGACCCAACTAGAAATGCATGTCAAATAATGCAAAACTGACAGTTTCATCCAAATTAATGATGACTGACTATTTGCCACAAGCATGGAAACTTCCAATAGCATATTCTTGCTAGAAGGAAGAAAAAACAATTTTTTTTTATTTTTTTTTTTTTTAGCATGGATGGGGGTTTTTTTCCACTCAGTGGTATGAATTGAACAAGGTTCTATTCATATTTACACAATTTTTTTTGTTATTTACCTCATGATCTAGTTAATATTGGCACAATTTAATAGAATACCATACCTTTCATGACATTGAGCTTTTTATGGTTCATCTGTAATACAAGATTAAAAGAGGAGTCACTTGGGTTACCAGTAAGAATCTACCTTTTTTCAATTGTTTGACTTTTCTGCTCTACGTCTAACAAGCTGAAATATTTATGTATGTATAATGTATATTATATAATTTACATATATATTAATATATTATATTACATAACATATATACTTTCATATATGTTTTTATATTTATCTACATTTCAATATTTTAAAGTAACTTTGTGGGTGATCTGTGTGTGGAGGAGTAGTTTTGAGAATTTATCTTTCAAACCTAGTATAGGATTGCTGTTTTGGGCTAAGAGAGTGCTATGTTATGTATTTGAGATTGAAGCAGAAGAGATACCAAACATGTGGATTACTGGCAGAATTTCTGTTTGATTACAAGAAATTGAAAAAAAACATTGACTTTTGATGCAAAGGTACTGCAGTAGTAGGAAGGATAGGACATTTCATTGGATTTCACACTTTCAAACAAATGAAACATGAATTCCACCTGAATTTCATTCTCAATTTCCTTCTGCTACTTGAAAGCTAAAAACCTTAATGATGAGCAGTTGTTGTCAAAACTGGTATATTTCCTCTTGTTATTCAAGAGTAGATGTGTTTAATGTAGTCTTAGTTTTATATCCTTCATTCTGCAGGAAACACAAAATCTGAAAAACAGTTTAAATATTTTTGTTCTGAAATCATGCTCTGGAAGGTATTGTGAAAATAGAATTTTATATACCTCTAAGGTGTAGAGCTATACATTAGCTCTACTTCAAAAGGGCTAAGCAGAGGAGTTAAGCCACCTTTGTCACTGCAGGATTTTGAGCCTGCTGAAGGCTACAGTAGCCTCAAAGCTGCTCTGGATTTGGCAAGTGACTGAGGGGTCCCAGCGGTCTGAGGAACACTGCTACCATGCTGCAGCATTTATGCTGAAATTGAGGGGCTCAACAGCAGCTGATTCAGAGCTGCTTGCCTAACATCAAGGGAATCTCCAGCTGACCCAGTAAGGCTTCTTACGCTAAATAAAGCAGCCAAAATAGAAGCCAAGGGCTGGCATGTTATAAATCGCATTACTTAGGTCAGCCTTCCTTTCAGGTTTTTTCCCTTTTTTTAAATAATTTTTAAAATTGGCTGTTTACTGCATAGCTGAAGTGGCTTACCCACCAACTACAAGCTGCCCTATCATAAATTTTCTTTGTGCTTGTTAGGAAACTGGATGTATGGATCTTCATTGCTCCATTGGGCAGCTGGGGATCTAAAGGAGAGCGACAAACCTTAGGAAGCTTGTCTTCTCTTAGCCTCTCTTAAAGAGAGAGGTCTTTTGTATTAGTGAGAATTATCATACAGAATAGTACATGGAAAAATAAATGGACTTAGTGTCCCATGGAAGCCAATGCAAGCCTGCCAAATTCAGCAGCCTTTCATAATAAATTGAATGCATGTAAGGTAAAGTTTAATATAAAACACATCAGCTATTTTATCCTTTAAAATTTACTATTTAAGATTCTATAGCAGTTTCAATAGCTCTTGACCTATACCCAGTGCACAGCACGTGGTGTTTTGTCTGGGAGATTCATAGCTGTACAGCTTGAAAATAAAGGACATCTCAATAATGGACAAAGAGCAAAGATCTTCCTCTCTGCCTTGGGGACGAGCAAAACAACTTTCAAATGCTATCTATCTCCTGTGTTAGATGGTGTCCTCCATGCAATCACTCTCCATGTAATCATGAAAGCAGTGCAGACAGTTTTAGACACAGGAAAAGTCACCAGCTGCACAGAGGCTGAGGTTGCTTGGGACAGCAAAATAACCATGTGTAAGGTGGCCTGAGAGAGCTCTGTAAAGCCAGGATTGCTATAGCCACTATCTTTGCATGCAGTTATGTTGGTGACTCCAAGAGCTGGGGAAGCTCACTGAAAGAAATTAATTGCTTCTTTGCACTGGGACTGAGTCTCATTTTTAGCTCCAAACTCAGCCTGTTCCCATCCCTCACTATACAGGCCCCTGCTCCTCATCTCTGGAGCAATAAAACTGAATTTTGCTGTTCCACAGCTGAGCCAGCTCTGACACGGTGAGATCTAAGATTTTCAGGTGCAATAGCAGCTTTTGGAGGAGAGCAAGGCTGAGAAAAACCTTCCTCTTGCACACTAAGGCAGATGCAGTGTGTCTTGGTGTAATATTTGCATTTCATCATTTGAATTAATTCATGTTTTAAACCAAATGCCCAAGAATATTTCAATTATTTTTGTATTTCTTACATTTCTTCAGTACCTATAAGGAAAGCTCCTACTAAAGACAGGAGGTAGTCTGGGTTTAATGTAGATTATTGCTGGGCTATGTTAGGTCTATATTTGTTGCATTTATGATAAATTTTAATATTTAGTATTTGCTAACTTAGTTTGCCAGATTTTTAATGATGCTACTACTAGTTAAGATGTTTTGCTGTCTTCAAAAATTAAAAACATTTCAATATTTAAAATAACTACACTGTTCATTTTAAGGCATATGTTACTGCATATGTTTGTAGTTCTGTTTTTCTGAATGTGTAAGAGTTTTTTGCATATATTGGTATTTCATTCTGAACCTGGAGGGAATTAATGTTTATAGTCACTGTTTGAATTCATTTTAGCTCTGATTGTTAAGCCTTCTCCTCTGGGAGTAAGTGAAAGAATCCTGAGGAGGCATAAATGGAAACAAATGCATGAGAAGAAAGAAAGGAAGGTGGTGGCAACAATAGCACACCTTTTTTTAGATCATTGATTTAATACAGAGGAGACTGTATGTTATAAATCCTTTATATACTCCATACTCATTTTAAGTGATAGAAATACCATATTTTCCCATTCTCAAAATGAATTCTGAGCCATGAAATTTAGCCAATAAAAAAAAACTGCATTAACTACTCCAGCTAAAACTTTCTCTCATGTTGTAATAATGTTAAAGGATTGAGCATCTCTCAAACCCCGTGAATTTTCAAAAGCAAACAGAAAGCTTTTCCACACCAACAGAAAACTGGTGATGCCTTTGAGAGATGTTGGATTTTTTTTTTTTTTAACTTTCCGTTTCTGTGACTTGTTATTAAAATTGATTCTATTTGTGGTTTTGAAAGGTATGGGGGGGTTCTTCCTAAATGAACAATATTTAACAAGCTCAGAAAGGAAAAAAAAATATAAGCTTCCCTAATGGTAAACTGGTAAACACTGAGTGAACTGGGTTTTTTTCCCCTGGCTCCAGTATTTTGTCAGCTGTTAAATTCTGGTTAGCGGTAGTAAACCATGTTAACTGTGTCATATTTGACAATGATGATGTCTTACAGCCAAATTATGAGTACACTTAGCAATTTGTGTAATAAATATTTCTACCATATTTTCCAAGGAACCTGACATGGGATCACTACTCTAAAGAGAAAGTGCTCTGTATTTAATTCAGTAGGGAATTTTCCCTTCTCACATCCCTCCAGAACGGAATTAAAATTTAAAACATGTACATTTAGCAAAAATATTTTGATGTCAACATGTCACTCAACATTCCTTGCTTGTTAACCATGAAGTAGTTTTTCCGAGTCACATCACTAGATAAAAAGGAAAATCTAATAGATAGCCTTTAGCATTCAAAAAACAGATTTCAGTTTTATTTTTGCAAGCCATGTAAAATGAATAAGTTCCATTTTCAGCAACCACATTTATATTCTGACAGGCAGAAAACCTGCAGGTTTGTGGGTTTTTTTTTTTTCCAGATGCTGCCTGTTCAATCAAAGGAACTCATTACTGAAGTTGATAAAGAGTGGGTATTAATACTAAGCGTGTCCATTTCATATTAAATGTATTATTCTGGCAGAAGAATATTTTCATCTCCAGATCACAGCAGAAGTCATTAAAATTCAAGGCATTAATTATACTTTAATTAAACCAAACCATATTTCATAGGATTGTTTTGGCAGTATGAGGAAGAAGTCTGTCTCCTCAACAGCTAGTGAGGTGGTTATGACAAATTATAAAATCACTGAAGCCAAGTAGAATTGTTCCAGTCAATTAAGTGCGTCTGTGAAGGAATACATACAGTATGTAAGCAGAGGGAAAAAATACTGCAGTATTTTAAATTTTTTCAGACATATGCAGCCATTGTTTAAAATCACAAATAATGAAATTTGTTCTTTTTTCTCTCCATGCAGTCTTAAGAAGTCCAATGTTTTTGGTTGGACCAGTGATTCTATGTTAACATGTTAGGCACTAATGACACATCCATTGATCTGTTAATTTAGATTTCTCTAAATGACATGGCTCAAAGCACTGCTTCTCTGTATGAGAAAGAAAATGTGTTTAAAAGCAGAGCACATTCTGAAACTTCTGGCACACAATGCTTTGAAATTTAATGGAAATGTATGTTATTCTTTGTCTTCATTGCTTTCTTTTTAAGGATTTTTACATCCAAATGTAGACATGATCTATACATTTTTGTGATTTTGTGATTAGAATTGAAATGCTGTTTGTTTATATCCTCAAAAATATTTGTTTGTTTAGGGATTTTTTTTCCAGAATGTAAGCAAATGTTAACTGCTAAGCTTTCGTTTTACTATAGGCCAGGTTACAGGGCAGGCAGACACCAATTTTCCTAAGTATACTACCATGACATAGAGGATTGGAACAGAGTGACTGGTATGGGCTGCAAATGTGGCAGATACTGCACCTTAGTGCTTCCTGAGTTGCTTCCCCATCTCCGTGTTCTAAAGTCTATGCTTTAGTGAGCAAGAGATATAAATATATGAGTCACTATTGGGATTTGTAGGTGCTTTGATTAGTTTTGGTCTTTGTTTTTTTTTTAAAAAAAAAAACTATAAACAAAAAAAAGCCTAGGAAATAAAAGCCTTTTTAGTGGTATCTGAAGCTCTTTCCTTTCATGGTAGTGGTGGTTGGTATGCTTTTCGTGGTAAATGGAACTGTGGTACTGCCAAAGCTCTTTCCTAACAGATTGGCATGGATATTTTGGAAGTCTATATAAAATTATTTTAAGGTGTATCGGCCACATATACAGCCTAATATAACTTTCTGCAATAGTTTAAGTTACATCTGAACTTCAGCCTTTAGTGCATGAGCAGCATGGTCCAAATTTGATCCGTATTAGGGATCCACCTGTAGTTGCATTTGAATAAATATAGTCAACAAGTCATGCTAGGAAAAGGACATGTGGCTTAGCAGAGTGTTTGTCAGAGCTTACTAAACACTTCCTGTTCTTAAAACTTCCAAGAAATTTCTAATTAACATTTGTATACAAGTTCATTATAACACTTACATAATGTATGACTGCGTAATGGCTGCAGAGGGATTTGAACACTGATGCTCAGTAATACGAAAGATTCCATATTATTTCTTTGTAGTTTTTCATAAGTCTGTTATTTCCCAAGTTTCTCATAACTGAAGGTACTTAATGAGTAAGTCTTACTCTGTTCAGTGAAACTGAGCTTTTTAAGTGGAAATTGCACAAAAGATTCAAATTGAAATTAAGTTTTGGAATCTGATTTGTTTTTTTCTGTGATATTTGCAGGAACCTACCATGCTGTTAGAACTTTGATTCAGTCTTTTTGTATGATACATTCGTTCTTAGTTTTTAAAAAGTCTATTTTTATTTTGGAAAAGGAATTGATTAGCTGAGAAAGGTCAACATATTTTTTGCAAATTGATCAATTATTTGATCTGTTATGTTTTAAGTTTTCTGAAGCTATACAGCATGGAAACATCATTATGTTTGAAAAAAACAAACACCACCTAACTGCTATTCCATCCTGCTTCGCTAATTCAGAGTACAGTTAGTGATCATTTCTTGCTGTTCTGTCTCATTTTGCTATGAAGCAGGCAGTTCCTTGGAAGTTGTTATTGCCTCATTTCAGATAAAGTCTATTTCTGTTAAATATTATTTGGACTGCAAGGTCCACCTTTCATACAGATGGAGCACTACCTAAGAGAGAGTTTTACCAGACGAACTCTTTCATCATGCTGGTTAATGTGTTAGACGATTTTCTTGGATACATCATATAAGACTTTAAGTAATTTGTCACAGCTTTTTGTTGGTAATCAATTGGAATTCTTAAATTCTCCTCTCCTACAAAAGTACTGTATCCCTATGATTAGATTTGGTCTCAGATACTTTCCAATTAAAACAGTTCCACTACTGAAAATAATCAATGCTGGGCCAGAGAAAGTGCGTAACTGAAAAGTGTAATTCTCTGATTTACTGGATAGGACACTTGTCTTGGAAGTGCTACGTAGGTTCCTACCCAATTTCCAGGAATGTGTATTTTATTAAGCATAAGGCAAATGTGGAAAAGGTCCCTCTTCTCTCCAAGGTAAGCACCATGACTGCTGTAAGCCTTGCTTCTTTCTTTGTCCATTTAATGGAGTTGATCTATCTACAGGAAGGTTAGTGACGTTTACCCCAGAGCAGTTTGTAATTTGATGATGATAATATACAGCCCTTTCCTAGGAAGATGGCTTTGCATCAGGCTAAGAACAGCATAGAATAGGTCATCACACCTTGGGGAAATACTTTAACCACTTAGTTTTGTATGAAAAGCAGGCACAAATACTGCTTTTCCTATTCTGGTTTGGTTTTTAATGAGAATGTTTCCGGTTCCAAGTACCAGATTCTTCCTTCCTGGAGGACAGATTAAAAAACACCCAGTTTGAAAGTCCTGGTCTCTTTAATATATAATGAAAGCTATTCAGCTGTTCCAAAATATTAACACTGTGTACAAAGCAGTATTTTGAATTTGTAGGGAAATTCAGTTTTAAAACAGTAAATGGACTACATGTAATTTTTACTTGTTCTTCCTAAATAATCACTGCATAAAATGAAGTCTCTCCAGTAACAAAATTAAAGGGGGGCATTTATTTTGATAGCTACACTTTTCTTCCTCCCACCCCACCCCCTGCTTTTCTGGTGATATTTTTGCAGTAATCACTGTACTGTGTATACAATGAAAGCATTACAACTTCAAGAACACCTGCATAGGAATACTTTTTTAAATACAACCTATTGTTATATCTGCACGAAACATTCAGGGAAAATTCTCCTAAACTGAAACATTGCTAGAGAGAAAATCAAAATACACAGGCTAATTGAATAGTTAGATTTTAAGAGTTTTGAGCAAAGCTTTTTAATCAGGAAAAGTAATTACAGGGCTGAACATTTAAGTCTAATATTTTGTGGCTTAGTATACTACTTTTTATTGATAATCTTTCATATACTGTTTATCTGATGGAGATAGCTCCATATTTATCCCCTACTTTTAACAATCACTTTCTTTAATCCTGCCTCTTGCACAATGGAAACAGACCTTTTGAATTAATTTAGCTACAGACTAGTTTTTCTGGGCAAGTCTTTTCTTTTTTTCTTCAAAATCTTAAATGTCTTGTTTAAGTCATATACAGAATACAAAACTTCCCATGAAAGAAGATGTTCAAGGTTGCTCTTCAAGGCTATATGAAATATTGAACTAAGGGTTAAAGGGGAAATCTCAGAAAAGAAATGCAGACAGAAATGTGAGGTGTTTAGCCATGTGAGAATAGATAAAAGGCTATTTTAGAGTGAAAGCCTTTCCAACATGTGCGCATGTGAGAGTGTATTAGCAAGACTGCAATGCCTCTTTGGATATGACTCAGAAAGCTGTTTCTATTTAATTAGACAGGAAAATTGTGACACAGTCATGGTATGTGCCTTAGAATAACAAGAGTGTTCAGCAAATTGCATTGAATGTTAGGGATGTTGCAGAAGGAAAAGTAGAGCATAAACTTGAAATGATTTATTTTATTTTAGAAAATAGCTTTTTTCCCTTTCTTTTTATAGTGCATGCATTTTTACTATTTCTTATATCATTATTTCAGTCATATTCTTCCTTCTGGAACTGGTTGACTCCAGTTACATTGCTTTATGGCCAAAGATAAAACTGCCTGTGAAGTTAGCAAAGCCTGTTAAATAAGCTGTCAAGACATGAACTGTTTCATACCTTAGAGCTCAGTAAGAAAGACAATTTTATACAACTTAAAATTAAAGTCTTTCAGTGTCACCTTGTTGGACAGCCTGGAGATAGATTGTATATAGCTACTGTTCATTATGATGCATCTGTAGGCTATTCAATTTCAATAATAAATGGTGAAAGAAACATCACAGTCTTAGTAAATCCGGCATGATAAAAGGGAGGTTTTTTCTTCAGAGACATGTTTTAAATTACAATGAAAAGATTATAAATGGGGTTCATAGTGTTATAGCAGGATTTGGGTAGATACATGTCAGACATCTTTGTGTGTGGTAGAGGATCCTGAGTTTCAGATATGTGAGAAAATAACACTTTGAGCAAGAACTTCATGTACTTCAGAGCAAGTATTAGACTTGCTATCTTTGCATTTCTACCAAGGGTTCTGTTCTGAAGTTTGACTAAAGGTAATTTTTTATTTGCTCAGAATTTAATGTTAATTCAATTACATATGTTATCTGTATTTCATTTGCACACGTGATAGAGTGAGAACTGGCTGAAAGGTACAAAAGTTAAATACCAATTGTAACTAGAAGCAGCAGGTCTTACATTTCAGTAGGAATAGTTTCATCTTAATAAAGCTAGCAGCTCTGGCCACCAGTTTTTCCTTTAAAATTCAGCTATTAGAACCTAACCCTGTTCACATGAAAGTCAAAGGACGAACTGAGAATACGGTTGTCCTGGGTTCATATTTACATATTTGATTCGAGCAAGTATGCTTGAATGCCTCCAAGCCACAGAGTATCAATGTGAGATGATTTGTAAATGTGTTTCTAGATTAGTAGTTCTTATGACCAAAGGAAACTTTTTTCATAATCAAATACTAGCAAAAACATTGGTACTTAGAACTTTGATAGTTGTACCAGTCCATATTTGCTGAAACATTGATGAATACTGACGTTTTAGAAATTATCTAATTATGGAGCAGTGATTCCTTGTAGAAGTTTTGACATTTTTAAATACAATACTATTATTTGGAGCTAAAATGTAAATGTTATTGATTTCTTCAAAACAAATGTCTAAATAGAAATTGTCATTAACTGATATTTAGGAAAGATGCCTAACAAGGGAAAAAAATCTTTCTGTTGACTGCTTATAGAAATGTCAGTAGAGAGCAAGGGATGAAGCTGGAAAAAAATTACTGTTAACCCTGTAGCTAGGGAGCAGAGGGCAACACAGCTTTCTAAAAGAGCCCAGAACAAAAACGCTTCTAGCTGGATTTGTCTGTTTGGCTAGTCTAAGATGCTCCCAGAATCACTTGGTAGTGAATTAACACAACCTGATTCAAGGTTGGATTTACCATGGAAATAGGTTTATCTGATGTTGCATCTGAGGTAGCAAGAATTATAGCGTGACGGATGAGCAGCATTGAAAATCTTACCTTTCATCTATAAGGGAAAGAAGCCAACCTAGAACCCTTCATTTCCCATGTTTTCTTATCTGCTATGCTCTATCAGGCATCTCAGTTTCTGACTGATTACTCATTTTATGCTTACATTAAGCATGCACACAAGCACCAATAATTATTGAATCCATGTGTTTACAGCTCCTGCTGTCTGTTTCCAAGTGTCACATCTGGATATTTCCTGCTCTGCGTATCCTCTTGTATGTAATAACAGAAAAGTCTTACAGAGAACTATTTCATTCTATAACCAGACTACAGGCATCCTGCTTATTAGTCAGTCCGCTGCTTTGCTGCTTATGTCATACTCTCTGCTCCCTATTGCACAGTTAGACTTCATTTTTTTCATAACTTATATTGAGATCTTTTAGATTCAGGGAAATACAGGCCTATGTATTTCATGGTTTTGTCAGATGTATTACTTCTAAAAATAGAATTAGTACACACATGAATAAACTTGCTGTATTTGGGAAGAAGGGAAATTATGACCAAAAATACATATGAGTTTTTTGACAGGTTCAGAAAGCATGTTCTTGTTTATGTAGTTTACATAGATTCCTAAAAAGCTTTTGACAAAGATTGTCATCAAATGTTCTAAGGAAACTATACAGCAATGGGGCAAGAAGAAAGGTACATAAATGGATAAAAAATTGGCTAAAGTGGGAAACAAAAGGTAGGAGTAAAAGGTCATTTTTAACCTTGGGGAAAATTATTAGAGTTACATAAGGTTTTGTGCTTAGACCTTGTTGTCCAGCTTATTTATAACAATTGGGAAAAGGATTTGAATTGTAAGTTGTTAACATTTCCTGATGATGCTGAGTAGCAGGATAGCAAAGTCAGGGCCTGACGGTGAAGCATTGTAGATTTGAACAAAAAGTCAGCAAAGCTCAGTAACTGGGCAATGAAGTGGCACATGAGATAAAATGCAGAGATATGTCAAATTATGCACTGATTAAATGACGGGGTCTGAGTTGTGTGTTACTACCCGGGAGCAAGATCCTGGGTTATGATTATAGTCCCACGAAAATGTAAAAATTACCAAAAAAAGATAAAAGCTATAACATTTATTAATAATAATATTAATTTCTATGTAATTAGGAATTACTGGAAAAGAAATAGAGAAGAAAACATTATGCCAATGCATGAATTCATGATTCATTTGCTTCTCAAATACTATGTGCTGCTCTGATTCAGGACTGGGGAGTGGGTTTTTTATATTGGAAGGAATTAGGTAGTACTCCTACCAAAGAGTGTTAGGGATGCTAAAAGTTAACACGGGTTTAAAGAAAGATTGGAGAAGTTTTACAGAGAGAGAATCATTAGGATTACTAAATACAAGAACCCATGTCCGGCTCTGGGGACGTTAAGCTGTGTGATTGCTCTGCTGTTGCATGCTATCCTGATATCTGCTTTTGGTCACTGCGAGAGGAAACTTTTGGTCTCACCCCCAATGACCATCCTCGTGTTCTCAGTGGCAGACCCTGCTTTGGAGTTGCTCACTAGTTTGAAGATAGACTTGAATAAAACAAGAACTCTAAAGCAGGCCAAAGACAAACCAAAAGTAGTGTAAGAACAGAAGTAAATGAGGAAGTCTTTCAGTCTGAAATTAGACAGAAATGTAATTTATGGAGAGAAAAGAGAAACTCAAGGCAGATTTCGCTGTGCAGAGCTATTGATTTAAAAACAACAACAACAACAACAAAACAACCCACATGTTGAATTCTTGTATAAAACAAGGAACTTGTAGTTCTTCCGAGATCCCTGGGTGTAAGCCATGTCCATTTTATAAATGCATACTCTGGCAAAAAATAATTAGATCAAGAACAAAGATCTATGCACAAGCTGGATAATACATTTGAAAGCAACAAATGTGTTGTGTTTCAGTTTAAAAAAAAGAAAACAAAAACAAAACAAAAAAAAACATAGCAAAGGAAATATCAGGGGTTTCTTTATTTTTTTAAATCCTTCCCTCCTTGACTTCAGAAATATTCTTTATAATTTTTTTTTCTAGTAACACTGACATTGTTCAAACCAACAAAACCAAATGAAATAGAAAGATGGCAAACAAAATAGCTTGGAGTACTAATGCAAGAATTCATGTTATTTTTTATGAATTTCAGCTAAGTCCAAAGATAAATGCTGTAAACACTGTTAAAATGTATCAACTGGTAGAAAATTAATTATGAATGTACTTTTAATGGAGAATATTAAACTTCAGCAGTTTTTACTATAGAACAAACAGTATTGAAAATTATTATCATTGTGGATGCCAACAAAAGAAAGACATTTAATGGACCTGAAAACAGTACATGACTGTGAAATGTTCTGTGGGTTTGCCTAAGACAATGAGAGAGGCTTTTGTTGCTTTTCAGGAGTAGAAAGACATTAATCCTCCATAGACCTTAAAGCAGACAGAATTTTAGAGGCAGTATTCTTACCGTGAGAAGTTTTTAAGTTAAATTTAGTTTTTCATACTGAACTGTTTTGGTTCTGAGCATCATCTGTAGTTTACCTGCTAGTCAGCCTTGGTCAAACCCCTTAGGGTTAAGATTTTATTGATCTTCCTGAGGGATTTCCTGCACTATAGGGTGAATTGCTGTTTAAACAATAAATACTCTTTAAAATATATTCCCTACAGTGAGGGAAGAGTGATTAAGACTAAAACTCGACAGCTATTGTTGGAATTTGCAAGCATTCATTGCTATGGCTGTAATTAAAATCCTGAATGATAATCAAGGTTTTAGGCCAACTCATGCCATTCATAAAAAAAACAAATACCAATTTATTCCACGAACATTGTCTTCAGCACATTTTTTTGTTTATCAAAACAAATACTGATGTAAATGCTGTGTTGATTTTGTTAATTATATTTCCACACATATACCAAACAACATTCTTTCAGAATATTAATTGCTTTATGTAAATTAGGGAAGGGGTTTAGAAATAACTTTGCTGCTGCAAACCATTAATCTGTTCTGTGGTGTAAAGAGACCCAATTTCAACTGATTTCAGGATGATAATCCTAGTTACTATCATCATTAACAGATCCTTCTGAAGGGAATTAGGTTTGTAGCTCATGGCTTGCAAGACTCATATTTCGAAATTATTGTGTGGACCTCATTCAAGAAATACTGAACGGTTCCAATCGTAACCAATTCTCATTCTTGCTTTCAGGCTTTTTTAGCCTGTACTCACAGGACTCATTCAGTCTTGCTTGTCACACCCTTTCCCATTCACCATACACCAACATCTTTTTTTTCCATACCAAGATGGATAGGTGACAAAAACATAGTCCAGGGAACAGTTCTTTTGCTCTCTGAGAAATAATTTTCATTCAATCGCTGGGGCTTTCTGTAGGCATTCATCTAGTAGGCTTATGGTCTGGCATTCGTTTAGCCCACCAAATTTGTAATGGTGAGCGGATATTTCGATGGGTCCATTGCCATGCCTGTTCCGAGACCAAAGTATTCCTAAATGGCTTTGTTTAAGTTAGACAACAGCAGAAAATGTCAGATTTTCTGTCCTTGAACAGGTTATTTTCTGGGATTATTTTGGGATATTCCTGGCTGAATAAAATTAATTTTGCCCTCACTACTGTTCCTTCAATCCTGAGAGGGCAAAGAAAACCATAAGGAAGCACTGCTAATCCTGATAATAGCTCTAACAGCACTAATAATCCTAGAAATCCTGAAACCATCTTTCTTTGGTTCTTTGTCAATGAAGGCCTTTCTGTTTAAGGATCTCTTGAACTGGAGGTTCCTGGAGCTCCATTTGCAGCACTGCCCACCTCCTGGCATGGGAGCTGGAATGTCTTCGAGGTTGAAGCTGACTGAAATAGTGGAAAAAGTCCTCTAGGGGATGCAATGACTGAATGGTCCTGGGTTTTCAGTTGGTTCTCATTAAGGTCATTCTGCAGTATTTGTAGTACTGAAATATTTCATAAAGTCATTACTGTTTAAGGAGAAAGTGTGTCACTATCCCAGTATGTTCCGAAGCAAAAGACCAGAGATGGACATTCCATGTTCAGATGGATAAAACAGAGAAAAAATGGGGGGGGGAATCTCTGTACCCATTTATTAGTATTTGCAACAAGGCGGCAAAGCGTAGTCTTGGTTTCATTCCAGTGACATTTAAAACCAACCAGATTTTAGCCATACTGTGCCTTTCAATAGAGTAACCTGCAGATGCTTCATCTTAATAACTGTACCCTTGTTTATAAACTCAGTTTCTTGGGGATTATGTGATCCTCTAAATAGGAAACACTGTGAGATCAACTTGGAGTATTTTTTAAAACACATAAAAATTATAATATACCTGTTAATGTTTGTTTAAATAATACAAATGCTTTTGGAACAAATACAAAAGCTTTTCTAGTTTCCAGAAGTAACTTCATATAAGTAAAATAGATATATATTGCATTTTGAAAACAATTTTTTCCCCAAACTATTAGAGTTATATTACAAAAACTCTGTATCTCTGACAAGAAAGAAATAGCAGTCTGCTCTCACTCATTTTAGGTTAATCATTCCAAGTTGAAAGGTGTATAATCCTAGATGAATAATAAGTTGTAGAAAAGTTGTTGCCAGGTTTGTACCTTCCTTCAACACAGTAATAATGTTTGTGGTATAAGATTTGGTGGAAAGTAAGTCCTTCTAATGAAACTTTTTTTTATGAAGTATCTATATTACATAGTAATGTAATCAGTTAAGAAATAAATCTACCAAGGCGCTTAGAAAAAATTGGAGGAAGTAGAAACTTCTTCAAAACAAGCTGTCAGGAAGCTGCTGTACAGCCTTCTAGAGACAGTAAGCTTGTGCAACAATGACTTCAAAAAAACACAAAAAGCATGAGACAGAGATTTCTGTTTGGCCTTTGAAAATAGGCCAGGTTGGAGGAGGTACAGAAACCCTGACAGCTTACAGAAAAGCAGGAGCACATTTTAGGGAAAAAGAACTCCAAGGAGTGGGATGAGGTTTAGAAGTTATTGGTGTATTGATGCTTAACATCCTTTGCCAGAGCAAGGACAAGGGGACAGTTGGGTTGTGTTTACACTGTAAACACTGGAACAGCTGAAAGGCTGGATTTATTAGCGCAGCCATGAGCTGTTCACAGAGCTTTGGGCTCAGCATATTGTGTTGTGAGTTCAGCAGAACAGAGCACATTAATTCTGTGTGATGATAATGAACTCTCGGAGCAGGGCACGAACGAGATGAGGGGAACCATGGGACACGTGGTAATGGTTTCATAAGCATGTGGCCATTTCCTGGGTCTGCATTATGTTTCACAAAGACACTCAAATAGGTTGTTTCCAAACAATGAGTTTTCTAAACCGAACAAATCCATTTAAACATAAGCTAGCTCTTTTGCTGTTACAACATAATAATAATAACAACCCTATTGGTCCCTCTTAAAATATAGTTGTAACTATAGTTATAAATCTATTGTGACTTAATGCTTCCCACAGCATCAAGAGTACTGACAGTCAATTAAAATGCTGAAGGAGACATTAACTGTAGGAGCAGATGAACCAAACAGATGAAAGACGTGTAATTATTATTTCTTATCTAGGAAATACTGCTTCAAACAAAATATATTTAAAAGAAGCATCACTGAGATGTTTACATGGAGTGAAAATTTATAGGTTCCTCAAATGACTGACTTTTTATTTCTTAGAATTTCAAATAAGGCCTCCAACTGTTTGATTCCTCTTGGAAGCTAATTGTCTTTCAGCAGTTCAGTAGCCGATCCCAGCAAAATAATTTTCAGTATCTATTTAAGCAATACAGGACTTAAATATCTCCTTTCTTCATGAAGATATTTCCAAACTCTAAATTATAATGAGGAAGTAAATGTCATATAAAATAGATTCCTTCTACTTCTGTCTTTTGGTGAATAAGGAAACTCAGCTACATTTTTATCCTTTTTCAGTTACTATCATTTTTGTCTGACTTTGGATGCATAGTGCCAAATACCTAAGGCTGTTAAAGGACTGTGCACTTTACCTTCCGGAGTAACATACTAAGACAAATTTTCAAATTTCTGAGGTGAGGCTTTTTACTGGTAAAATTTCATCAACATAATTACATGACTTTAATAATACCAGCCAAATTCTCAGTGGGAAGAACCTATAGATAAAGAAGCTTGAGTGTAAAATAATTGCAGACAGTGGAAAGCAGTGGAAGATCACTTTAATTCTGCGTCTACTTGCAGTATGAAAAAAGTGATAGGACACCATTCTTTTAAACCACAAATTGCCATTTATTAATTGTAGCATCTAATAGGACAAAAGTGAAAGTGTGAGCAAAAATTCATGCAGTAGTTACAGTGAAATCTTTTATTTAATTGATAGGTTACAAACTTGTTTCTTTTCCATACCTTAGGCTTGATTTTTAGTTTTTTACAGTACATACTCACTGAAAGGGAGACAGTATTTACCAGAAGACTGCTTGTAAGAATAACGTTAGTACTAGAGGCCTAGTTAAATACTTTTTGTACTACAAATAACCTTAGTCTTGCTAAAGAGCTCTTAATGGCTTAAAAAAAATGTTAAGGTAAGATACCCAAGAGCCAAGGATAATTGTTCATAACTTGCTGTTAAAGCATTTAGTGTCTTCAGTAGGTTACATCATGGCACGTCTTATGTATTTGATCTCACTTCTTGCAGGAGATTTTATGTTAGTAGGAATGGAAATGGAGATAGATAATAGTTTTATTTCCTATGTTTTCTAGTTCTACCATAATGTCTTTATGTGTAAGTCTTGAAAATGTTTGTGACCAAATAAATGATCTCGTGCTATGCATAGAGCTGTCAATTTGTTTACAGCTTTTCTAGAGCAGTAAAGTCAGAGTTCAAAAATTAGTTATTTAAAGTCAGTATATTAAAAAATGTCATAAAACTGTCAGCAATACTGCATTCATTTTCATGGCCCTTTTTTCAGACTATCTCAAATAATACTCCATAATGCATTAGGATTTAAAGGAACTCAGTTTTAAGCTTTTTTTGGTCACATGCTTAGTATTTTTAGACAAATACTCAAGTTAGATTTCATAACTTAATTGCTGAGATAAGTTATTTGAAGCATGACCCAAGTTTACTTCCATATATGAATTTTATATGAAAGGATTAAGACTGGCCTTTGGAAAGCAGTCCCACTTCTCTTATTAAGACACCATTCCTTTTCACAGGCAGCTTTGATGTGCTATTCTCTAAAACCATTCAGGTTTTTTTTTTTTTCTTTAATAGAGGTTTTGTACTGGATGTGTACTTAGGAAACTACGTGATATATTCAAATTTTTTCTTAACGTTTAGTGAAAGGCTTTAATCCATACAAGATAAATAAACAACCAAATATTAATAACTCAGAATAACTCATAATAATAATAATAACTATTCAGAATAACTCAGTAAAAGATGAATATTAAATGCTGTGCTCCAAATGGTAAAAATATTGCTGTCAGCATAGAACAAAGTTTCTGAAGAAGTACTGAAAACCATGTTTCAAAAAAAGCCTCCAGACATTTTCCAGGGTTATGTAGAATTACTTCTTATGCTTTCTACCTCTGCTCAACTTTACAGTATTTCTTCTTCCCAACACTGTCACATAGTTAGATACTTATTGCCAATCACTCTCATCATCTCCATTCACTTCAGTCATACCAAACGGTTTACCATTGTCAGGAGTCTGTAAAACTGTGAAGTGTGCAGAAAATGTTAGGTTTCTGTCCCGGCTCTCTATGCCTTCTCTACTCCTCTGCATGCTGCTTGTTCCCATTGAGGAGTGGCTAGAAAGGAGGAAAGATTCTGCAGGACTGATACAGAGAATGAGCCAGGTAAGTGGAGAAAGACAGTAAATGGATAGATGTTACAGTACTACAGCCAGGCATGTTGAGGGAAGTGTCTGCGTGATTTGGAATGACAAGGTTTCGAGCCAGTGAGGTAGAAAGGATTTTTGTAAAGTCTGAATGAAAAACAGTTAGTGTAATGCTGAGAAAAAGGACCTAGTTTAACTAAATAGTTAGGGAAAAGGAAATAAATAAAAGTATCATCATGATTTTCACTTCACAAAGCATGCAAATGTGCTTAACCTGAAGTCCCACTGAATAGTTCTGAACATACATTGAAAAAGCAACTTTGACTTACTAATGTGTGGGTTAAGTCAACATTCAAAAGTAGCATGTGGACAAATTTCTTATTTTTGTAAAAGATACTTTTTCATTATGCCTTCCAAAACAAGAATGGAAGTTAAAATAGGATCTACTCCTATTTCAAATTAATTGAATAGGATATCCTCACGAGTACAAAAGTTCTTAGCCATCATAGATTATTTATCTGCTATGAGTTATCTTGCATGCTCTAAACCATTACCTTTGACTATCACTAGCTCCCTGTTTTACGAACGATGGCATACAATTTGCTTGCTGTATTACATGAGTAGCTTCAATATGCTCCTGGTATCTCTAGAGACTTAATGTGTGTTATATCAGCTCTCACAAGTTGGTAACGGTGTCACATGTTCTTTTCCATTTTGATGTAGTGTAATACAAGCTGTTGTACGAGTTTCCATGTCTCAGGCTTTTTGATACAGTACATTTATTTTGTAATTGTAAGGATGCTGATGCACCAAAATGAACCAGAGAAATGTTGACAGCATGAACAGTAGGAACGGGAAAAAAAAAAAAAAAAGGAAAAATTGGAACTGAAAGAGAGTATTGGATCATAATATACAAGTTTTAGTATCTGATTTAAAAAAAAACAAACCACGTTTTCATAAAGTTAAGATACATAAATCCCTTAAACTAAAAGCTGAAATATTATTTGCATTGCAGTTTTCTTTTCTCTTTGGATTTTGCTGGGGGGTGGGAGGGGTTGACATTCCTTTGTATCTAACCATATCAGACAGTAAAGCCACACCAAATCCTGTTGTACCAGGTTGCCTGTGAGTCATAAACTGGTTTGCTTTCCCAAACACATGACCTGAGGTAGTTCAAAGAACAGGGAGAACATTTCACTTCAGTATAAACTTTGATCAATATTTCCAGCCCACATCTAAAATGTGATATTGTCTAGCTATTTTCTACAATATTGATAAACCAGACTCTGCTGACATGTGTCTGAGGTAAGTCATAAAGAGACATAAGTTTCAGTACCTCAGTCTGAACCATGTGATTACCACATTGATTTCCTCTGCAAGACTGCAAACCAGGTAGACTACTGGTTCTCTTTTATAATTCTTATGCTCATAAAAGTATGAATAAAAAGAAAAAAAAAATTACTTCAATCTTTTTAGAGAAAACAGTCTTGTCCCCAGTTTTGGTAAATGTGTGCCAGAGATTATTAAAGGTTGCTAATTGAAAATCTGATATGCAAGTATCTATTGCAAAGTCATCTTTTTGCTGTTATTTTCATATGTCTTTCTATACCTTATTTTATTAAAATTTCATTTTAGCTATTATTTCATAGCTGACCCTGCTTTGACAGGGAGTTTGGGCTAGGAGGAATAGGACCTCCAGAGGACTCTTGTAGCCTAATTATTCCCTGATTCTAAATTGTTACATGTGAAATTGCAAAGATCCATGAAATACACCATGACAATCTAGGGTTGCCCTGATAAACACGACCTGCAGGATTGCTGCAGTTAAAGGGGTTTATCCCTTTCTCAGTGACTTTTGAATCCCCTCATTTATGAATATTGTTATTGTTTAACAGTAAAGTTTACAAAGAGCCTTAAAAATGCTGTAATCTTTCATCATGCTTTATCTGCTTATTTTATTTGTACTGAAGCAGCACTGGCCACTTTTAAATTGAGTTACACAGCAAAATTAGCCCACTGCTCGGTTCAGAGAATAAGTCATATATTTAAGAATTCCTAGTTTCATCAAAACTAAGCAGACTGCTGCCTTAAGATACTGAAATTTCTTTGGTGCATATTTTTGCAGGTTATTTATAGTACAGAGTTATTTGTAGTATAGTCTCCAGAGTGTTTGAGAGAAGGTGCTATGTTGGATTTGCATACAGGGAAAAATGACAGTGTCGGCCAGACTATCTGCTGCTATAACAGATGCACATATAAATTCTTTGGTAAGAGAAAGTGAGAGGGATGCCAATTCTTCCATCCCATTGACCTTGTTCAGTGAGCCTGATCTAGATTGTGTTATACCAATCATCATACACTTGGATCTGGTTGTAAATATAATATGACATACAGACTTTGATGGAGCCGATTTCCCCTTCTGGGTATTTACGCTTTAGTCTGTGGGCTAAATTTGGGGGCCTTTCTGTCTAAAAATTCTCTACACTGAATATGCAGTGTAGAGAGAGAGGAAAAAAACCCAAAACTCCTCCAGGGGATGGTGTTCCTAGATATTATTATTCCTTGGACATTTTCCATGTAATTTATAGTATCTTCAGCTAGCTAATGGAAAAAACCTGACACTGTCTTATTATTTGACAAGATAATTATCCGGGATGTAGTAAACAAGGCTTTATGTAAACACTTCATATTTTCTTAAGAGAAACAGAAGCAGACAATCCTGTTCCTTTTCCGAGCAAAACATTCAAATGTTGCGCACTTTAGATTACGCAATTTTATTTCTTGATATTGAAGCCAAATAATTAAATCCTGCCTCATCTGGTTGTTTTGAAGACTCATCGTGTCAAACTTTTGAATACAGCTGCTGAACACACAGCTACCCTATCCTTGTATATTCTGTGGCAAAGTAGGTACTGCTGAACTGTGCAAAACGGGTTGTATATTTTAGATATATCATTATAGGACAAATATAGGATGATGTCTTCTAAGGTAGTTTATTTAGTACCAGTATAGGATAGCACCATATTGTAAAAAGAGTTTAATTGGGAATTTTATAATAGCTATTTATCACGTGTATTTTATATAGAGATTACTCATGGTTTCTGTGCCCCAGGAGTAACTTGTTCCTTGTTCTCTAAAATGAACATCTGTGGATTCAGTTGTTTCACATATCCTGTCATCACTGCCTATTTTGACCTTCTATATTTGCAGAGAGTATATTTGACTCCATACAGATTTCAATCAATTATGTCTCATCAGAACAGACAGAGCATTAAGGAACCTTGCTTTGCATGGCTGTAGTTGTGTTAACAGGCGGTTTCCAAATGGAAAATGGTCAATTCCCGAAGAGTTAGACACATAGTTTTTCTGCCTCAGAGTATGCTTATATGAGTACGGAAGACTTATTAGGTATGGTATTTGCAGAAATTGATACTTAAAATGATGCACTATCTTGCTCTGTGCTGAGTGTTTTCTGAGGGGTATTTTTTTGTTGTTAGTTTTTTGACAGTAAAGCTCTAAGTGTGAGTAAAGGCGATATGTTCTTGTTGCAGTCTGAAATTGTTCAGATTTTAACAAAAATAGTTAAATCTCTTTCTTAATTGTAGGACTAGAAAGCAATAAATATATTTGCTGGTTTTCAGTAGGTGGCACAATATACCTACCAAAAATTAATAGTAGAAATAATGAACTGTTTAAAAATAAACAACCAGACTGATGGTTCTTACAAGTGAACCTAAACTTTATAGTTATCCATCCAGTATTTATAGGAAGAGTAAGAGGATTACAAACTTCCTCATGCTCTTGATACTCCCAAAATTATTCTCCAGACCTGATCCGATGGGGGTCAGTTCTACTGCATGAGAGAATTAGGCAAGATTACTGCTTTTTGTTGACACTGCAAGCAAAGTGGTGGGTTTTTTTTAAATGAACTCTCCTAGAGAAATTTATCTGAATCTGATCTCTTACTTTACATAGGCATATGAATAGTTAGCTGTCATCACTACCTACATAGCTTTAAGATACCCAGCGTTTAAAAAAAAGATAGAACTATCTAATTATATATGAATGTCATGAAACTTGGAAGTAACTGGAGTATTTTCTTCATGTATTTAGCTTCTCCCTTTTTTAACTCCTTCCTCCCTGCCAAGCCATTTGACTTATCTATTAATAAAAATTAAAAGTGCAGTATAAAGATTACTTCAGCATCCTTTTCATTTATTGATGTGGCAGAACTATGATACATGTTGGCCATACAGGCTGAGTCTACATTTTAGAGCAGCTCTTGAGACACTCCCCATGCTGCTCTCCAGGCATGCTTGTTGCATCCTGCCTCCGCGTGGGAGGAAACCACACGGTGCTCTGCTCTACTGTGCACTCAGGTTTCCTTTCAAAGGAACAGTTGGAAAATAAGCCAGTACTATAATACTCCAGTCAGTCCCCCAGTGTGTGCAATGGGCCTATTCAGGGCTGCAGGGCTCTCAGTTCTGGTTTTGAGATGCTGCCAGGATGTGCGTCTTGGAGCCAGGGCTGCCGAGCTCACTGCAGAGCATCCGCGCCCTGCAGAATCAGTGCATACCCAGAGAACCTGCCATACGACTCGGGGAACTCCTCACGGTCCTCCCAGTGTTGCAAAGTGAAGCATAACGAATTACAGAAATAAAAACAAAGCTACTGAGAACATCTTTAATGCTTTCTGATGTGATCATATCTCCTAACTAATTTGTGTAATTTCTTTGTCCTTTTCTCTTTCAACAAAACCAAGCTTAAATTGCTTCTGTAGTTGTGCCCTGCTCATAAATTCTGTTGCATTCTCACTAGTTTACTGTCATATTTATCTCCATCAGCCATGGTCATTTTAGCATTCTTGATGTTATCAAGCTTTATGAATGAGATACTTTTAAACTGTTTTTTCCTCACTGAGGAGAGGCTTTATAAAGATCCACTTCCTCTGTTCGTGTACAATAAATTAAAGCCTACTTCAGAAACGTTGTAAGCATTTAGGCATGTGAGTACACTATCTAGTTGAATCCTTCTTGATGAAGTCATTTATTTACCTATGTTATAAATTAAGGAAATGGTGAGGAACACATGGTACTGTAGTTTAAACTAGAAAGTAGTCTGAGGGAAAAGATATGAACAGTGAACAATGGAGAGAGGAGAGCAGGTATACAAAGACAAGCACCCAGTTGAGTGCAAGTTTGCAATCATGCTGATTATTTTCCTAGAGTATTGCTTCTTCCTGGCTTGCGATTTTTTTATGTACTTTTGATACCAGACATTGTAGGACGTATTCACTTTGCCAAGCTTTATGAGCTTTTCAAGTGCAATTCAGAACAACGGGCCTAATTTAGTTGCCCTAAATCACCCTCTGGAGGAGCCTCTCTTTTCTGATGAGGCATCTAGAGGGTTTTGTTTCATATTACTGGTATCTGGAATTAAACAGTGTGAATATTCCACATAACGTACTTCTCTCTCTTTCCCGCTGTGTTTTCAGATAAGCCTGGAAAGCATCTGTCAAACTAAGGGCATCACTACGATTCCAGTAATATTTTGTTGTATAAAAACTCAAGGATACTGGAGTCCAAAAGATAATGCAATTCTAATTGCAGCAGCTATGATTTCTAACATTCATTTTTAGCTTTGAGAAAGTTTGGGGTTTGGGGGGAAGTGGAGGCGGTGTTTTGTTTTGTTTTTTTTATCATCAAAGTGGAGAATAAAATATATAGCTGAAGGAAGGGTTGTTAGTGTATTTCCCTGTCTAACGACTTACTGTTCTGTTCATTTGACCGATAATATCATGATAAAAATATCAATAGTTAAATGTTAATGTTACCTGTTATTAAGGCATTTTTGATATTTACTGCCTGTATAGTCAAGTATTTCAAGGTTAAAAATGCGGAGCTCAAAGCACAATCTTTTTCTCTATCTACAAGCAAGTTTAGTGTTGCATATGAGGAGTACGTTTCCTCTTCTCTGCATCGGCTACCAAAAGGACTGCTCCACCCCTTGTCCGAACACTGACGGGCTCAGAGGTGACACCCTTCGCAGAGGTGTACGCTGCCCTTTTATCTAGAGAGACTCCTAAAGATTTTGGCTGAATCATTAGTGTTTCTCTGCAGGCTGTAAAAAGCAGCAAAGTCAACTGTTACAATGTTTCTAAGATGTATTGTTTCCGTGATAAGCTCAAGGTTTTCCTATGAGTTATTCCAAAGGCTCAAATAATAAACATGCAAATGATATGTCAAGATAGGAACCAAATTAAACTTTTTATCCTACCTTTAAGAAGTTTGAATTGGAAGTAGCCAACTTTCAGATAATGGCACAATGCTGCAAAAGGATCTGGAGTTGTGGAAGGCTTTAAAATAAAAGAATTGCCAGCACACAAGTATGTTTTCTCACATTTCAGTGACAGATTATTTCAGAGAACTCTCTAGCCCATTTCCTATTTCCTTTGCCCTTGGTCTGCTGAGTAATATTTGCATTTTTCCCTAAAACAGCATATCTCCTCTCTGGACGGAAATTTCTGATAAATGTTTTCCGTTGAACTTCCTTCAGCATCTACATTAAACAACGCCTTTGCCAAGGATCATTTCCTGAGGTCTCTACTTTCTGCTTTCTGAACAACATGTAGCCTCAAGATTGTGTCGTGCCTGCCCACTACCACTGTGTGTTATTTAGGATTGCAGGAAATCTTCCAGTCTCTAAATATAATTATTTCAGAAATCGCTCCAGAAGTTGTTACCTTACTATTCTGCGGGGGCTATCTAATTTTAACCTTAATTTAATTTTAATTCAATTTTAGTTTAATCTTTTAACTAATAGCATAATACTGAATGAAAAATCAGTGGCAGTTTTGGAACTAACAATGGAGATACTTAAACTGGAAAATGCTGAAACGGGATGATGTCAGAAAGAAAATTCCACTTAATTTTTATTGCATGCTTCCAGTTTGGTTAGAAGCATGTTCCATCAGGATACAGTTATGTCAAAATTTCTCCAACTAGTTTTGATCCCTTAAATACTATCTGAGCTGTATAGATTTTAGCATTAGCACTCATGACTAAATTTCTCCATGAGTATATGATGGCATTTTTCCCTTGCTTCCTATGTGAGGGCTGTAATAGTGGTACGCTGTGTAAAGTACAGTGTGGGGGTTTTTCAGAAGCTGAGGTGATTTTGATAGAAATGTGACAGAATACTGCGTGTACCTCTGACTTTTTTTATCTGTTTACTTAAATGTATATTTTGGGGCAATTTTTTAGTACAGTCTTCATGTTTGCTAGAAAAAAAGTGAGTAAGCTTTTGGATTTTGACTTAAGGAATCCTTATCTGGCTTGAACACTGTTGAGAGAAAACCTTGAAGAAATGTTAAAATCTTGGTAGAACATGAAGCTTTCTGTCAAAGAAGCATTTGCACATTACATTGCGGTTCAGAACATTATGATGACATATGTGTCTGAGGGAGTTAGTTTGCAAGTAGCAAAAGTGGAAAATTTCATTGCATAGCTACTTAGTCCTTTTATGGACACTCTTAGTGTGTACCGGTGAGCCTTGTAAAAGGTCGCACAACTCCTCTGAAAGTGGAAAAAGACTCCTCATAGTTGATGTGTGTCCTGGTTTCAGCTGGGATAGAGTTAATTGTCTTCCTAGTAGCTGGTATAGTGCTATGTTTTTGAGTTCGGTATGAGAGGAATGTTGATAACACACTGATGTTTTCAGTTGTTACTAAGTAGTGTTTAGACTAAGTCCAGGATCTTTCAGCTTCTGGTGCCCAGCCAGCGAGAAGGCTGGAGGGGTACAAGGAGTTGGGAGGGGACACGGCCGGGGCAGCTGACCCAAACTGGCCAAAGGGCTATTCCATGCCATGTGATGTCATGCCCAGTATATAAACTGGGGAGAGTAGGGGTGGGGGGAATTGCCACTCAGGGACTAACTGGGCGTTGATTGGCAGGTGGTGAGCAATTGCACTGTACATCATTTGTATATTCCAATCCTTTTATTATTACTGCTGTCATTTTATTAGTGTTATCATTATCATTATTAGTTTCTTCTTTTCTGTTCTATTAAACCGTTCTTATCTCAACCCACGAGTTTTACTTCTTTTCCCAATTTTCCCCCCATCCCACTGGGTGGGGGGAAGTGAGTGAGTGGCTGCGTGGTGCTTAGTTGCTGGCTGGGGTTAAGCCACAACAGAGTGTCCATCAAGCTGTGAGAAGGAATCGGTATAAAGTCAGAACTATTGTGCTGAGCTGTGTTGGCTTCCTGCAGATAAGTGTGGAGCCCTGCACCTTGCTGAGAATCTGACTTCCTGAGCCTGCCATGCGTCAGAGGCTGTACGCTCAGGTTATGACCACGCCAACCTTGGTGCAATCTAGCATGGTATCTCTCTGACTGCTATCAGTCACTGGTATCAGTCCTGAGGTCGATGTTAATGATGCCCTTGAATCAAATGATAAAGTGCTCCAAATTATTTGGCAGCACTAATCTCAGAGAAATTAGCAAGAAAAGTTAACTGACCTCCAAGTTTATAGAGTAATTAGCATGAAAACTGTAGGACAGGTTTTGCCATCATGACATTAAACAGTAATTTATCCAGGAAAAATTTTATTTAGCCATAGGATTTAGTGCAAAGTACAACACTACCCCGTGTAAATGGAAGAATCCAGTTTTCAAGTAAAATTACTAAATATCTTAGCAAATTTCTCCAGGAATCTTAAGCCTCCTTGAAATGATAGAAAGATTTCCTACAGGATAGTTGCAAAGCTAAGAAATAAATATTCTTGAGAGTTACAGCTAGACTTATTTTTTTGTAAACTAAGAACATCCTTTGAGAATCAAGATAAAGCACATGGTATAATGTTATGTATTTTATGCTGCAGTATTGGTAGGCAATTAGTATTTTAGGAGACCGGTGAACACATTAAGTTGAATTATAGTGAGGTGGTTTGATAATGGCTTTCATTTATTTTACAGAATAATATTCAGCTATATGCCACCACTTCCAGTCTGCTAAAACCATTTTCTGTTTAGGCTCATTGTCCTTTGAGTCAAATTGTTTAATAACTTTGCATTTACAACACTTAAAATTTAGGATTTTATGTGCACGTTTCAATGGCAGCTAATGATTCATTAGAGTTTTACTGTGAAACTAAACTTGGTAAGTGAGCTACATTAATATTGGCATGAACTTTAAATTTAAAAATCTGTTAAAGCAACCCTTTCAAGACAACATACAAAGGGTTGCCCTTCAAGCTGACGCATACAAAGTTGTTAGCTTAAATTTGTTTACAAATATACTTTATAAATAATACTGATAGAGCTTGACTGTGCTGTAATATTAACCAAAAAGGCCTATCTTGAAAAGTTATTTTTTTCTAAAAAAGAAGTAATGCCTTCAGAATAACTTTTTTTCTTTTCTTAAATTTCTTTTCTGCTAATAACCACGATTTGACTCCAGATGAATGCTAATCTCTGCTGTTAGATATGATTCTCCATATATTGCACAAGAATTGGACTGTCATCAATGAATGTTATCATGAAACTTTCATCATTTTCCCCTACATAAAAAATATAAACCATATTTGCTTTAAAGTGTGGTCTAAGAGTACATTTTTCATTGAAAAGTTTTACAAAGAATTACACCTAGTGTAATGTGTTTTAGCTCATATTCTGCTGCACGTATTCCCCTAAACTGTTGTGGCAACTAGTAAAAAAAACCTGTAGTGCTGGTTTACCAAGAATCATTTTTAAATCTTAGTAATTTATCTTGAAAGACTCCATAATCAATATCATATAGGACTCTGAGCCTGCTGCTTTATTACCCTTTTTATTCAAGTGTAGAAAGGTAATGTATTGATTTTTTTTTTGGTTTGTGTGCTGTAAAAACAAAGGAGAAATGTCATTTTTGAATACCAAGGGTATATGCCCATTGTTTTATTGATTTTAAATTAAATAAAAGTTATGTAAGGCAATAGTTGAAATTGCTTTGGGGAAAAATAAATGTTCTTGAAATAAAAAAAAAAAAAAAGTCAAGCAATACCATTGAAAATAATTTATAGCAAGCTCATCTCTCCAGCTAAGCTTTCAAAAAATCTTTTGCCGTTAGATTCAAAGTGGTGTAGTGTAGATAATACTGCACAAACTTTAACATCAGTACAGATTAACACCACAAAAAAGAACAGTACAGTTCTCTGTTTTGGTGGTTCACCATACGGGGGGGGTAATATTTTTTATGACATATTTCTTTTGGATGTTGAGTTCGGAGACAGCCACCAGTTTACATATTACCAGTAAAAAAAACCAAGATGCTCCTGTGCTCATGTTCCCTCTTCTTCACAGCGTACCAGCTACATGTTCACCACTGTTCATATTTGTTTCCCTAAATGATTGTCTAATCTTGTGAATTGTCTGTCTTTTTTTATCTGTGGTACCAGTAGTTAGCTTTTTTTTTTTTTTTTACAGTCTTCAGAATGCTTTTGATCCTGAAAATAGCAAGCAGCATTTCTGTAATGTGATGATGTTGTCACTATCTTCTGGCTTATTTCACTACTAAGAAAGCATCTAGCAATGCTGCCAGTCCAATCAATAAAAGATCTAATATGCAGACATGAGAGGGTGCTATATAGGAGCTTATAGCTACATTGTAATAAAATATAAATATCCACAGCTGAAAAATAGAAGGGGGGAGGAGGAAAAAAAAAAAAAAGATAATCAATATCCTTTCCATAGATAGCTCATCAGACTATTGGATTTCATGATTTTGATTTGAAAGCACAGAATTAAATATTTATCATTTCCTGGATCTCTTGGGTGAGTTCATGGTCTCCTATTTCCATGTTTCTTTCTTTCTGTTTACTTATTGTAGTCTTTTGGGATATGTATTATTAACTAAGGTAAGTTATAACAAAGATTACATCTGGAAAACAAACAAAATTTTTGTTTTGCTGAGCAAACACAACTGTGTATATACTTTTAAATTCTTACTGAGCTGGGGATGCAGTGATGTTTGTCTTGTTTACATAAAGGAGCTGTTTACTGATTTTAAAAAGTATGATTAAAGGACACCTTGAATGGTTAGCAAGCTTGAACACCAAGGAGGGATCAAATACTGTAATTACTGATGGATGACGTCTGATTTGTTCTAAAAAGCTTCTTCCAGTGGAGACTCCACAGTCTCTCGCATGACAATTTTGTCTGTCTTTAACAATAATTTTTTTCTCAAAATAAACCGTTCTTGTAATTTAAGCCCACTAGTTATTGGTCATCCCTTATGTATTTGTAGATTATTCCCTTTTTCTTCTTGGAAGTGTTTGAGACTTAAAGATATCTTCACTTTTTTAGCTTAGAGTAAACCAGATTCTTGCAGTCTTTTTTTGCATGCTTTTTCCTCACTTCTGAGATACTGTAGACCTGAATCACTCACTGCTGTCCTCTAGATGCTCTCCATGTTCCTCCTGAAATGCAACATCCAAAATCATTCCTGCAAAAGCTTTACTGAGTAGGCTGGGGGAATTACTTTGTGTCTTGATTCTGTACTGATGCCTATCTACCTGAATATACTGTTTATCCATCTTACAGCAATATGCTAAATGTGTTTTATATAACCTACACAAAAGGAGCTGGAACTGCATTTTAGATTCTCAGGTTGTGAGAACACAATACATTACAACTGACTTCTCTAAGAAACAAACTCAGATTTCATACTTCCTCTACCCCAGATTTTTCCCAGTATTAGTAATTTATTTTAACTTTTTTATTTGATAGTTAAAGCAAATTTTAGTCTTTCATAAAGGCCATTTGTTTAAATACTTGGTGTCTTGTAGGACTAAGTTCTTGAACTTTTAACATAGGAGAAAGGAAGCCACCTGCTGATGAGAGATAAAAGTAGTGTTCTGGTATAAATGCTTTATAGCAGGGACAGCTTTATAGTAGAGATAATATACAGGAAGAAATTCCATCTTTAAGTACATTTGGAAGTAAATTTGTTATACCTGTGCTACAGGAATTACAGTGTTTGATACGGTCTTCAAGCACATTGATGTACTGTGAGTTCAGTTTTTAGTAAATGAGATGTGGCATATATTTTCTATGCAGTAGAGCTGACCGCTACTGCAAATCTTAAGTGTTCAGCAATGAAGTGCAGTCAGACCATAAACTTTAAAAAATGAGAAATATTTTTATAGACCTATAGTTCTGAATTTATGTTTTCTTCCCTTTCTCTTTAACTGTGCACTCCAGAAATGTAGCATTTTTAAATGACTAGTGAGGAGTTTCTGTAATCCCAAGATGCTAAGAATTTAGCCCTTATTACTATGTAAGTGGTGTAAAACTTCAAGAATTAGAAAAATGGCTGGAGATTCTAATATATATATTTATACATATATAGTTACATAGATACTGATATATATACTGTTTAGAGTTCCTCAACTTCACATTTACTTACTTACCTATATATATATATGTATGAGGTAAGAAACCTCTGTAGAAATACTCAAATAGACTCAAATAGACAGGTTTGAGAAGATAGGAAAAGTAATCACATACCTTTTCATTTCTTTCTAGTTTTGCTGACCATATGCTTTCTGCCTGGCAAATTCAGGTCATCTAATGAGGCTTTCAAACTAACTTACAAGTTCTTGTATTCTTTCCCTACATGGTGATAAAAAACTCACTGCATGTCAACTGGGTGGAAATTAGCATCTGCTGTCTGAGTGTGATAGTTATCATCACATTGCTTATGTGGGGAAAAAAAAATCCTGTGTATGTATTGGTGGATACAATTGGATTTCATTTCATTCTAGCAATGCCTGGGAAAAGGAGAACCCAAAAAGTACTAGGAATGTGAAAATTAGAGATTAAGATAGCCTCTGAATAGAGAAGAGCATTTATTTTTAATGTTTAAGTTGTCTCTTTTGTTGAAACACTAAATGAAAATTTTATCATGATAAATTATCAATACTGTCCTGTCATACAGTAATTCTCTGCAAACTGTTTTTTGTTATTTCCCACGTTGCTATTCTGATACATTTATGAACTTCTCCATCATCTTGGCATACTTAATTAAAAAATTATTTCCCCAAATGATTTTTTTAACTCTAGGTAAATTTTTACATGTCTATCAAAATTGATGAAGAATTGAAAAAAATATGATCACTTCATGTTGACATCCTGACAATCACTTTATGCTGTAAGGCCATGCAAGTACAAGAATGTTTGAAGGAGGACTTGAGCAATTAAGATAACATAAGGGAATGGGTGAGAATTGCAGTGAGAGAAGGAAGGAAGCTTCAAGACAGCCTGATGAGGAAGGAGATGAATTTTTAGACAAAGGGCACAGTGAAAGTATTACACTGTGTGCAGGGAAATGGCTTCCTTGTGTCTTGCTATTATTACAATATCACTGTTACATTCAGAAAAATGGGTCTTTTTGTATCATCATTAATAAATAGGTTCAAAGATAAGTCTGTGATCAGTTTCCTGTCTAATCACATTAAGTTGCTGGATTGTGAATTTTGTCTATTAATGAAGGAAGCATACACTTAAAGGTAAGGCGTTTACAGATTCCAGACTACATTTTTATGTGTAAATAGCCTAATTTATGAAATGGTAATAGTGATTATAAAACTAAATGCTTTTCCCCACGGCTATTTTGTGGCTGAAAACCATATCTGAGTGTTATTAGTACATATCAAAGAAGTACAACCTGGTTAAATTCGTACTGGGTGGAACCTGATTTACTATTCATTCTTGGTGTAATACCATAGCCATGTTATGGCCCATGCTGTAAAGTAGCATTTTAGATGTAATAAATATCTTAGAACATTGTAAAGCACTGTGAAATGGACAGCACAATAAACTATCTTTACTGAATTTGCATTAGCAAAATTTCATAGCTTACAATTTATTTTTTTTTAGAATAAATGTTCTAGAAGCATGGGGTTTTGTCAGATTGCAGTGTGAATAAGCATTGGTTACAAGGGTTTTACTACTTATGAATAGACAGAAATAATATTCTGGGAGTTCACAGAATCTAAGAATAAAAAGCAGAAAGTTATAAAATACCAAGTTCCTGTAATGGGAAAAATTAAGCTTTTCTACAATGGTATGACTGGGTAAGCTGCCATGGCAACTATTGCAAAAGACACATTCCCTGATAAAATTTCCCCTCAGATTAAAGATATATTTAGGAAGTGTTTGCTTCAGAACTGTACTTTCTAAATATATGTATTTCAGTACCAGTCATCAACATGCTTCAATTCCAACGTTACAGGATGCTTTATGAATTCAGATGTTTCTGCTGTGCTACTTCATTTTGAGATTGCTTTCATATGGTCAAATTCCAATGGACATCCTGTTTAGTTCTAATGAAGGCAAAAGATTAAATAAGGAAGAGACATTTTTTGATGTTAATTTCTGTTCCGGCCGTAGCACTGTTTCCTATTTTATTGTCAGGTAACAACATAAAATTTGTCTAGCTAATTTTCTTACGTCTAATACTGACAGAGTGTTATTTAGCAACTTGGGGACAGTGGTACCAGTCAGCCCAAATAACATGTAATTGAAGGGTGTTCTTAAAATATCACATAGCAAAGTAACCTTGTACATCTTTTTCTTGGACATGTATAAACACAAAGAGAGAATTTATTATTATGTTTTAAACCTCTCTGTCTTGTATCAGAAATATTGCTACGCTTTGAGACTAATTTAGGCACTATCTGGGACTGTGTGTCTAAATAAAACCCTTGTGGGTTCTGATTCAAGGGTTGATTCATGGATGATTTTTAATTTTTAACTGAAGGGGTCCCTCTGCTGGATCATTTCATAATTCACTGCACAGGTTGGGGGGGGTGTTTGAAATGTAAGTGCATCATTAGTAATACAGAGCATTTTCATAATGATGCAGACAAATATTCATTACATAGTGAATGTAGCTGTCTTCACATGATTTTAGAAATGAGTTTTACAAAGACATTTGCAAGAAAAAGATTGTTTTTTCTCATGATATTTTAATGATAATTAAAATACAATATAATATAACTATATTTGAAGAAAATTATAAAGAGGATAATGTCTCTCTTTTAAGTACTTATGCTTTTTTGGCCATTTTAAAAAAAAACCTGTATTGGAAGCAAAATGCTAAGATAAAAAAATTTACCTGATTGAAGTAATGTCCCTGACTTTATTTAGAGACTAATTCCATTTATGAGTTAGATTGCCTATAAATCTGTCAAAGAGATTTAGAAGAGTAACATGTGAAATTTTAATGTTTATCAATATTATTTATATTTTTAATGAATATGAGAGGACTGTTCTAAATATGAATATCAGCACTGGGCTGGGATTTTGAAGATGTAGGTTCAGTTTTAGGTGGTTTTGATCAGAATTTCTGTAAAAAGCACTGAAATGCCTATAACAATGCTTGAAAAGCATAGATAATTAGATAGATAATACTTCAATAATGTAAGAATTTCTGTTGACTTCTCTGTTTTGTAGTTTCCCACTACTATTAAGAATTTGAGTGCAACTCCTTTTAATGGAAACTCTTGCCTTTGAAGAATTACTTTTATTGAAAAATAGGATTATGGAATTTTGAATGAATCACATAGCAATTTCATATTGCATATGATAAGTATTCAAGTTAAAAAAAGATTTTTTTTTTAATTTAGCTCAGCAAATTAAGCCTTAATTGCTGTTACTGATACATTTTCAGCCAGTAATAAAAGTGCTACAGTTCTAAAAAAATTATATCCTGTTCTGGCTCAGTCCACAGAGTTGATTGGGACAGTCATACACTATGCTTCTGTAAAGACTTATCTTCCTCTAAACAGGTCCTCTAATCACCTTCCATTCAACATGACAGCCCATTATGTTATAAACCTGCCAGTCTCTGATGGAGCATATGGAGCTGTGTGTATTCATGACACCTAATGCCTGGCTTCATCTCTGGGTCCTGCAGCTGTGGCTTTATACAGCTTACTGTCAGAATGACTGCCACTTTCTCAGCAAATGATCAGTCCCCAACTATCACTCTTTTCTTTGGAGATTTGATGAAGAGTATCAGGAGTGTGTCAGATATATACAATTATATCCACCTCCACTGATGAGAATACTCACAGTGAACACATTCATCAGAGCTTGGGAGTCTCTTCAGACAAGCAATTGGCTCAGGTCAGAGGTTTTTCGAGTAGCAGTTCCTTCACATCAGGATGTTCAGACTTTGTTATATCCACAGTGTATGTTGAGATTCTCCTGAGTAACCACGTAGAGATGATCACAGACTTTTCCACCATCATATATTACTAAACTAATAAGGGAAAGCAAGTTCATTCTAGCCAGCTGAGAAGCAGCAAGGCTGTGAGTGTAGAATGTCACCAGTGAAGCCCACTTCTAATAAAATCACATACTCATCTCTTCCAACTCTTGTGAGCAGTTTCAACAGGAATCCTTGTCCATGTGAGCAGACAGCTCCCACAGGTCCCACAAATAGAGCCAGTTGACAATAAGTTTGTTTGTTCCCAGGGCCAAATGAAAGTGTCACAGATCTTGCTAAAAAACAGGGTCAGGAATCTCTATCAGATGCCATTCTGGTTGAAAAGTTTTGAAAGATTTCTGTATGCTATTCCCTTGATTCTCTCTCTTTTGCAGATTGACTGAAATATGTAGAAAGCGAGAGTGCATGTGACTATTGATAGGTTTTCTTTCTCGTTGTCATTTTTGTTTTCCAGATTTGTGAGGATCCTGACCCAAGGATCAAAGTGTGCAGTCACTTTACACAACTCTGGTGCAGTCATTTTTCTCCCCATCCTAGGTGACTGTTGTCCAAAACCCCACTCATAAAAAGATTCTTTTATCAAAAGGAGATTTTTTTAGATATAGCATACAGTATTGTAGGTTTGTCCTTTATTCTTCTGGACCTTATTGTCCCAATTATTATTGGCTCCAATCCAGATTAGCATGTACAAAGCCAAGAACTTGAAATAGGCTATAAAACATCTCAGCATCTGTGCTCTTTACCAGACTGTTTTGTGTGCTTACAGGTAGCACCACAGTTGTTTTATGCTGTCAGATGTTTTCCCATTCTATTTCTATAAAAATGCTGGCTGTAGAGCACCAAATTTAAATCAGCTTGTTAGCTCTTCACATTGCAAGAAGGGTGAAAGCAAAAACAGAGTAACTCAACAGTAGATCACAGGAGCTGTTTGAGTGGTTTGGATGATTCTGTTATCTAGATATTATTGCATAGAGTAAACAACCTGCCAGAGTGCATGAAGATCCAGAACCCCAACTTCCACCCCGCCCTGAAGTCCAGCAGTTTTCTGCCGAGTGAAAACCATCACTTCCATATGTTTCTGTTCTATCTTTCCTATAAAACCAAAGGTCAAAAGGAGGTTCAGGTTGGATGGAATTACCATTATACTCATCAGTATGTGCCATTCTCAGCTGTTTAGATCACTGGCCAGTTTTTTGTTATTTCCAGACTTTTTACCTTGACTGCAAAAGAGGATTCTTCATCCCAGCCTAGAAATACTTCACAATAGCATGGCAAATAATCTGCTGGTTACTGTAGACCATATGTTTCAAGATATCATTTTGCATGGATAATGTCCACTTATTACTCATTATATTTGGTATCATAAATATGTAATAGGAACCAAAACATAGCATTTTTACTGCTCACTGTTTGGTTGGTTACGATTTCAATCAGGAGAGATGCTTTGAAGTCAGTTGTAAATGTAATCGTCAAAAATAAATCAGAGTAGACATCTAGTGTAAACTTTAATTACTACTTGTAGACTATAATTTTCTTCCTGATTGGAAAAGAAAACCAAAACACCGTAGCATTTGGGAAACAAAACCTACTTTGCCTCAGAACTTCCAGAAGAAAAGTGCCGATCTCTCTTTGTTTAATCTCCATCATAAGTATTCGGTTCCCGCTGTTTGAAGTGTTTGTACTTGAATTTAGTAGGAGGGCAGGAACATATCAGAAGGAAGCAGCAATTGATTGCACAGCAGAAGCTGAATGCCATTCTGTTAAGTCTCCTATGAGTTTACATTTAGAGCTGGATCACGGAAAGTGGTTTACACTCATTAAAATGTTCCTTTGAGACATTCAGCAAGGCAGTGTGTGCATAGATTCCTCAGCACTGTTCAGTTATACTGGGTAGTGCTGCCCTTTGGGGGAAAAGTTGGCTAAACTAAAATACCTGGAATGTTAGAGTATTTCTCCAAATATATGTTGCTTTCCTCATCATTTGGTGTTTCTAGCAAAAAGGAGAACAAAGACTAATGAAAATAGGTAAATACAGTAGATTTTGCCAGACACCTGCCTGACAAAACATCTCCTCCAGCATGTGGTAGCAAGCGCTACAGGGATGAAAATGAATTTCTCATCCCTCTTTGCCAAGGGTGTTTATGGGAATAGGAAGCAGGCAAGGCAGGGGAAAAATAGCAGCCCTCTGTTTTATGCTTTTTATCATCTACCCCTTCCCTTATAAATGGGTTGCTCTAGGGATGAAAGTATGAATCTTAGGCTTGATATGAAGTAGGAAACTGAGTATTACCACTTGCTATTGAAGAAGGTAGGCATTTTGGAGCATCCAAAGAATGCAGATGGAGATATGCATCAGCAAATGAATTCTCTGCTGACACCCACGTGCGGAAGGGCTAGAGGGAGAGCAATGCTTACAAGGGTTACACTGAAGTCTTGGAGCGAAGCCTAGCTGGGTGTGGTGGGTTGACCTGACTGGCTGCCAGACACAACCCAGCTGCTCTCTCGTTCCCCCTTCTCAACAGGACACGGGGAGAAAATATGATGAAAAAGCTTGTGGATCGAGTTAAAGACAGGGAGATTGCTTACCAACAGGCCATCATGGGCAAACCAGACTTGACTTGGGGAAAATTAATTTAATTTATCACCAATTAAAATAGAATTGCTTAGTGTGAAACAAAGACAATGTAGAACACCACCTTCCTCTCACACATACACACCATTTTTCCCAGGTTCAGCTCCACTCCTTCATTTCCAACCCTTCCACCTTCCCCCCACCCCCCAAGCAGTGCAGCGGGAATGGGGGGTGTTGCAGCCAGTCCATAACAGTTCCTCTCTGCTGCTCCTTTCTCCTCACACCTTTCCCCTGCACCAGAGTTCCTGTGAGGAAATACCCATCTGCGCTGACATGGGGTCCTCTCTGGGCTACAGTGTAGGTATCTGCTGCCCCGTGGTCTCTCCACAGGCTGCAGGGGAATCTCTGCTCCGGGCCTGGAGCACCTCCTCCCCTCCGGCTCCCCCGGCCTCGCTGTTCCCAGGGCCGTTCCTCACAGCGTTCCCCTCGCTCCCGGCGGCCTTTTGCCCTTCCTCAGGGAACGCTTTCCCCGAGGCAGCGCCGACTCCACTGACTGGCGCAGCTGTGGCCTCGGCTGGAACCGGCTGGAACCGGCTGGAACCAGTGGCAGCCGGCTCGGGGCAGCCTCGACCTCCCCTCGCAGCGGCCGCCCCTGCACCTGTACCCAATATTACCCTGATAAAGGCTCCTCAAGCTTTCCTGCGGGCAGCTGTGAAGGGTGTTATTTGTAATCCCGCCAGCAGCTGTGAGGGCGTCTCTCCTTCAGCTCCGGCAGGTGTTAGGGCAGCTCAGAGCAGCCGCTGGGCTGAGGCGCAGGCGCGGGCTCAGCGCTTCAGCTGGGGGCTGGCTTGGGTCTGCTTGTGCTCCAGGGCATGGCGGGGTTCTGTCGGGGACAGACAGCTCCGGGAAGGAGGCTTGCTGGTGAGTATCGGTCTTACTTAGAAGATATTCGTTAATTGTTGGTTTCCTCAAGTTTATTCTCTTATCCTTCTGCCTGCTGCTAAAGTTTTTATCGTTTAAAATTCTGCTAGTGTTGGTTTTTAGTAACGAGCTTTGTCTGTGGGCCTTCAGGAAAGTAATTTAGTTTTCCTGGGTTTCTAAGAAACATCTCTGAAATTTTAAAGGAATCGTTAGACCCTTTGCTATCATCGTTTCTGTAGCCAAGATTATGTAGCAGGGGCATCAGGAGGGGGAGGGGAGATAGAAACTCTCTTTTTAGAGACTTATGTTTCTCATTAGAATTTGCAAAAAAGGTAATTACATAAGGAATGGCAAAGAGTCACTAAGAAATGTGAACTCCATTGTGTGCGTTTGCCTTTGATGCAATGACTCTTGTCCAATTAACTGAATTTAGAGAGGGCCCCTCTGAAGCCCCAAGACAATGAAGAACTTGTTTAGCTTCAGGTGTATTCTTAAGTCCCTTTACTGTTTGTACATGTCGAAGTGCTGTTTTGAATTGGAGTTTCAGCATCTAATTTCAGACTCGAGCATTATGTAAAATATAAAAATGGCCTGGTATGCATTGAAGTGCCATATGCATTGCATGCCACAAAAACTGAAAAAAACCCAGGCTTTTGTCATCTACTAATGAAGCTGGATGCTTGAGGCAAACTCCTTCTATTATCCAAAACCACTACTCTTATCCTTACCGTAGTAACCAGTTACTTACAAAAGAAAAGCAAACTCTGACCCAGAAAGGTAAATAGGTTTATATGTTTAAATCAATAAACCTAAGTATAATATTGGCATTCAGATTTAGAAAGTAATTCATAGTAAGTTTAGACTCAAGCTTTAAGTAATCTATAATGAGTTGACGTTTATCTTCTGCTCTTGTAATTGAAAGTAGTGACATTTTTGTTTTCCTCAAGCACATCTATATTAGCCAGGTGGAATTGATAGTTGTCACTTCCACAAGGACAAATAGATCAGAAAAAATGTGGCAGAAAAATTGTTTGTAGAGAATCAAAGTTGTATCTGTTGTATACACTACAGTAAGAATAAGATTCCTAAGGCTCAATTACTTTTGAGATCCGAAGCTTACTGTGGTCTCTCATTTCTGTTAGTAGCTGCATTTTACAAATAGCTGAAGATGTAAAAGAAGTATCTGAAAATACATAGATATTTGCTTGTATTGGAATACTGTGTGTGATATTATCAGATTACGGTAATGCATGGGATTTCATAAAGGAACTTCAGCAATTGCTGCTCCTTAGTTAATGTTTTATAGAAGGTGGGATCCCCCAAAAAGTAGATTTCAATTTAAAAGTTCAGACTAATTCATATGTATAATTGGTTCAGAAA
This sequence comes from Aquila chrysaetos chrysaetos, assembly GCF_900496995.4. Classification (NCBI taxonomy): domain Eukaryota; kingdom Metazoa; phylum Chordata; class Aves; order Accipitriformes; family Accipitridae; genus Aquila; species Aquila chrysaetos. The sequence continues at coordinate 3,898,530 of NC_044024.1, read as the reverse complement.
CTGCTCAAAAAGACAAACTTTCTGTTAACACTGCATATAATACGAACAATGGGAAATTTTTAGGGACTTGAACAAATTAACGACTGCAGGTAATCACTGACTGCAGGTAGCTAATTAGTACAATGTTCTGTAGTTGTATTGGAAGTTGATTCAAGGTACACACTCTTTACGTTCCCTAATATCTTTTTGCCAAGGCATGTATTATACCTGTTTGAATTTCCTTGAAAGGAAATTTTCTGTTAGAGACAGAAATTTACAAAAAGGGAGGGTGGGAGCACAGTAACAAGGTAAGGAAGTATGACATAAATCTATCATTAGAGAAGTCTTATATTTTTGAAGCAGAAACAACAGAGGTGGTACCACTGTAAGTGATGAGAGTGGTGATGAAGTGAATCAGTTGTCAATAGTTTGTAAGTGAGGAAACGTGGTGGTCAGGAATGACAGAAGGATACTTGTGAGTGAGCAGTGGCCCAGCCACAGAAGTTCAGGAGCTGTTGGAGGAACAGCAGATAATAACAAAGATGCAAAATGAGAAATTGTCCTTTGTTTTCCAGAGTGGCCAAGTCCAGAGAGCTTTAGAGACGATTTCGGGCTCAGAAGAACTGACTTTGTCAATTATTTACAGGTATGCCCTCATAGCTGATGCGCTCCTCAGTGCAGATATTCAGCTATTTGTAAAATGCAGCTACTAACGGAAACGAAAGACTATAGCAATCAAATAGCTCAGTGATTTTCCTTGGGTTTTTCAGTGGCTTGTTTTCTTTGGGTTTTTTTCCACTTTAAATAAGGCAAGAAAATTTCATGCAAAAATACAATTCAATACAAAATATACAATGAATTACTGTGAGGAAAAGAGCAGCTGACAGACATAGTTTACTGTGATTGAGAGGAAACATTTATCTGCTTGTGAGAAGAGCAGGTTTGTAGTCATATGTCTCAACAGAAGGAGAGCGATAGTGGAATATCCCCTGAAGCAGGGGCATTGGAGCATTTTGAGGAAAGGAAGTATGGTTTTTCCCAGAGAAGTGAAGACTTGTTTTCTTGGCCATTTCACAGCCTGGGTTGAAAGTGATATAGATGTTTTTGCACAGCTGAATGACAAATTAATAAACTCTGCAGGGCAAACAGGTTCTATGCAAGACTATCTCAAATATCCATGTGTCATCTGTATTTCTGGATGCCAGTAGCACTAATGCAGCTCAGTTCTAGCCAGACTTTTTCTCTCGGGCCTTATACTAAGCTGCAATAGCATCACAAAGACCATTCAGTCTGTACTGTGCTATTTAGCACTCTGGAGAGCTTTACTGGCTTCACCTGTTGATTTTTCAGACATCTGACCTGGTTCTGCAGGAGTCAACCTTTTGAGATTTAGGTCACCTTCCAGCAGAGCCACACAGATGTTTGTGCAGCTCACTACCGTGTTTTTTGAGATCCGTACTGCTGGGTGTTTTCCCATCTGATGTAAATTCACTATCTGAATTTACATGATGTAAATTTACTATCTGATGTCACTACCAGTGACCTAGATCTGTTGAAGAATTAGTATGGATGAATTTTAATTGTTGGAGGGGCCACATAAAAAATTGTAAAAGGTCAGCTAAAAATTAGTGTGGTATCAGTGATTTATGGAAAGTATTTGCTAAGGTCAGCCTGTATTTCAATTATTAACAATTTAAAAGACCTTTCCCTGGAACCTTCTGACTGAGCATTGGCATGAGGATACAAAGTTGGTGCAGATGGAGATGCTTTGGTGTTGGGTGTACTGGTTCAGTTAATTTACATCAGCATAGTCCACTGTTTTCAGCCTTTCATGCTAGATCAAACGATATTTTTGAGGCTCCCATTTATTCACCTGTTAAAAAAAACCCAAACAAACAAACAAAAAAATAACCACCATACCAAAAAAACCCTGATTAAATATCTCAAGATCATGCTAAAATTTGATATCCTAGTGGACATGCTAGAATTCCATTGCCTGAACTAGGGATGGGAAAGAAAGATTTGCAGTGAGGTTCATATGTCTATGTACTTGTTCTGTGTTTTGACATACATATATATATATATATAAAAAAATGTATTTTCTAATCTTAAACATAATTTCATTTTCTAAGCTCTGAAATATTTTAGGGAGATTTGAAATCAGTGGAATGCGTAAAACTGATACAAAATGATCTTGACTGAACTTTGTGTTGCTTCTTAAGCAAGATATAAAGATTGTGTTCAGTTAAGTATAAAATGGGGTTTAAAAATTTGGGTTGGTTTCATTGATTAATATTAAATGAAATATTTGAAATATCTTCAATAACCCCTTGTTTAATGATATCTCAAACAAATTTTCTTAAGAAGATCAAGCTCATGATAAGAAGCATTCTACACTAGTAGTTGTAAGAATTAAATCAGCAAGTTATGTCTTCATATGGTGTCTTATACTACCTAGTATGATTCAGCAAGATACAAAATAAAGGCTTTTAAAAAAATTCTTTTTCATAGCTGAAGAAATACATGTACACACCTTAAATTTTTCTGTTCTTGTCCATCTCACATTCAGCCACTAGAGGGTAGTAAAATATTTTCAAGTTTTCCCTTTCTTTTTCCCTTTTATTTTACTTTTTCCTTTTTTTCCTATTCTTTTTAATGTTTGAACTCCTGTTAAAACATATACCGATTTCTAAAAAGGTGATTTACACAGTACCATACTCTCCATCTCCAGATTTTATAAGTCATAAGGATTTTTCTACTTTTGCTAATAGATCTCTCCTTCCTGCTCTTGTGTATATGAAATTGTGTGTGTCGGGTATTTTGAAAGGTTTTGATTGGGGGGTTGTTAGTGTGAGCACCTCAGACTCTGTTATACTGCCATGACTTGTCGGGTTTGCACTGACTTGTGTTTCCACTGCAAAAGGTGGGGGAGAGTTCTTCAGGCTTAAATATAGATCAGCACTGTCATCAGTTTTCATTCCCCTCTTGAAAGGTAAACTGTATTTCAGAGCAGTAAAGACATATGCTGAAATAATGGTGAGGGTTTTCCCGAGTGTTGAATGCATGGTGAACTGGCAACAGGTCATGTTCCACAAGAGAGACTGCTGTCCAGGAACTGCTGTTGGTCCTGTCCACAGGCAGAAAGAAGGCACTGTCCTGCCTCAAGACAAAGCCTCCCATTTCCTGAAAACAGAGCTTTCATGCTGTATTAGGTCTTGTCTGCATTATGAAGTTCAGAATTCTCCCTGGTAGTCCACACAAATTGGAGCAGCATAGTTCTCTTTGCTGTTTGTTTTGGCAGAATGTGTAAGTACCTCTACACAAGACCTGCAAAGGGGAGAGAGGTATTTTCGGCTTCTTCGCAGCCAGGCAAGCAGCACTCTGCAAACACACAGGTAAGAAATACCTGCCATGATCATGGTAGAGGGAAGAAAAGAGGCCGTATCTGATGGTCAAATGTTTATTAAGATTTCCGTGATGGAAAGTCTTTGGTGTTGGTATAAAGGCATTGAAAGTCATGCGTTGGCATGGATAGATGTCAGCTCCCAGTACGTGATTTTAAAAATAAAATAAAGCTTTTTACATACCACATATCTATTGATGGTATTGGTTCTAAATACAGGCTCTCTTCCTTAAATACACTGTTACTTGGACAGTAAAGAGGGCCATGCTCTGACCATGACCCAATCTCCTAAAGACTGGATGAAGTAGTGGGTCCCTTTCAGATAGGAATGTGGTGCTCCTGTCATATATGTATGCCACCAAAACCAGAAAGGACAGTAGCCTTCAATGATGGGTGCTCAGCAATTCAGAGTTTCTACGAAACCAAGCTGAATGAAGATATCTCAGGGTGGCCATACAAAAAGGGAGACGCTGAAAAATTACATCAATAGTCTCTTCAAAAAATCTACGTTGCACCTAAATTTAGGTTCCTGTATGGGTCTATGCATATTGATTTTCATTAAGTGTCAGAGGATTGATTTGGGAGTGTATCTTTAGATAGTGATGTTCAATTTTTCTGGCTATTACTGCAACATTACCCAAGATGCCTGTAGCTGAGCTTAATGTCTTGCTTTTAACTATCTTATAAAGGTAAATAATAATACTAAATGAGAATGGAAAGGGAAAGAAGTGTATGGATATCAATGCAGTTTCTATTATTTCTTGTTTTCTATAATTATTACTATATTGGACATGCATATATATTACTCTTGGAGTAAAAATATCATTGACGCATTCTGTGGAAATGTGACTCTACATCATGTGATTCTACATGTAACAGATCATCCAGTATTACTGCATTACTGCATACTTCATAGTATACATGATATACAAGACTTAGCTACATTTTCGAGAACATACTGCTGTTTGATGCACAACATGTACATCTTACATATACACACACATGTAAAGGTGTCTCATGCTGTGTATACATAAAAATACAATTTTATAGATATCATACTTCATGTATAATTTGTTACTGGAGGTAAATATCTACCTATTGACTTACAATAGTATATTGTTGAATTTTGTTTCAACAATACACAATGTATATTGTTTCCCTGCCTTTAGGATTTTTTTTAATTATTTTTTTTTTCCCCTAGCTTAAGCAGCTATTCAGATAAGTAAAGGAATGAGAATTCTTGATCATAGTGTCTTAAAAATACTCTTTCTCACCGGGGAGTGTTCCCCATTATAAGGCTGGGGATATACTTTATAGTTGAAGTATGACATTCAGTGAGAATGGTCAGCTCTGACATCTATTTTAGTGGTGATGTTCTTTCCCCTAAACATTGTGTTGGGAGTGCTTTGGTCACCCTCTTATTTACTGGGTTCTCAGTAACTCAAAGTAAAATTCAATAACAGTGTCATTAAAGAAAGCATATATCACAAACTATATAGTATTAATATTTTACTTATGCTTTTGTTGAAAAAAAAATAGAAGTATGAATTAATAGTTTTAGCTCCAGTAATTGCAAGCTGTAAGGTACTACCTGATTTTTCATTTTTCTTGGATCTTCTGTATTTGCATTTAATACCAATTATTCAAATATGAGAACATGTCCACATCTACAAAGATTAGGTTTCTTAAATTGCATATAAAATCTTGTAGACTGCTGAACAATATTTTGACTGTTGTAATAAGTTTACACTGAAGCAGTCTTGGATGAGAATGTTAATTGTAGGAAAGGAATATGAAAGGGACTCGCATCTAAGAAAAAGCATTTTAGCATACAGGTGTAATTAGTGTGCCTTACAGTATGTAGAAAGAAACACCCTCTGGTTCTTGGGTGTTATTTTATTGCCATTTCTGTGGGTTTTAGTAGCTGGGCACAGAAGCAGAATATTCTTCTATTGTAAATTAACTTACCCTTCTTTAACCTTCAGCTGCCAGAATTAGTTGTTTGGCTTTGCCTTTTCGTTTGTTGACTGACCAAATTCTCTTTTCTCAATGACTTCTGAATTATTTTGCAAAGCTTTTTTGACTGCTTTATCTCCCGTTTCATTTCCTTTAATATCTACACAGGCTGGAATCCATACAAAAATGACATTGTTGCTGTGACATATTACCTTATTATAGACATCAATAATTTCCAAAGCTATTCCTACTCTAGTGATTGAAATTTCTAGGATGATATCAACGGCACTTAAAAGATCTGGAAAAGTGACAGATTGTAAAGGTTGTACTTTAGCAATCTAATTCAGTGCCATCAGGATAGCAAATAACTCAGCAGTATAACCAGATAACTAATCTAACTGGCTTCTTCAACCTAAATTCACACATATGAAGCTACTAAATCCTATCCCACTATGATCTCTAGAATGAACATGGAAAACAAAATAGTGAAGATTAATAAAAAAATAAAGCATTTATTACAATGAAATTATTGCAATGAAGTTTTTAGCCAAGTAAGGTTTTGCAGAGAAGGCAAAACAGCGCAACAGAACTTCAAAGTAAAATTAAACTCAAATGTTTGGAGGCCTGGTGGTGCTGCCATAGTATTCTCACATCACCAGTTCTAAAGAACCCTTAGAAGTTGGGCTGAATGATGTCTTCACTTTTTGTTTCAGCTAGGAAAAAATTACTGTAGGAATGTCTACTTTATATTCTTCAGAAATTAACACCTTAGGTGCTGTTAAAAGTAGTTCACATTCTCATCAATTCAAAATCTTGGGTCTTACTTAGTAATTGCTAAGGATTCAAGGAACTACTTATCTTAGGCAAGCAAATTTAAAGTCTTTAACCCTTTCCCTCCCATATTAATTGCAGCACACCAGATTAAATGTGATATGGCTGCTTTCTCCATAACTGTTCCAAATCCAACCAAATTGCTACAGTCCGTCATCTCTTCCTTTTTTTTTTACTGCAGTCTCTTAAGCTTTGAGCTACCAAGAATGAAATTGCTTCTTATGAGTATAAAAACCACAGCTCCTCAGATCACTTTATTTGCCCACTTCACTGTCCCTGCAAATATTTTTTTAATCCTTTAAGTATCTGATTTTCCACCACATGAGGTTTAAAATTCATTTTTTGTACTACTACAAGGAGCTTCCTAACAAGGTCACTTCTTTAACTGTGCTTTATCCATCTCTCCTTGTGGTGTCAGTCTGTCTAGCTCTGGATTTTCCACTCCTACAGGGAAAGTCTCTGTTCAATAAGGAAAATATGTCTATGCTTTCATTGCATAATCTATAAAGCTCTACCCAATATCCATATCACTGCAAATATTAAACAGACATGATCATGACAGCTACTTAGGAAGTTCTGATGAATCATTTGTTTTAATACTTGCAGCTGTTCCTTAGTAGCCAACCTCTACTTAAGAACTGATAATAGAATGTCATGTCCAAACCATTAAGATCAACAAAGATCAGCTTGCAGGGCTAAACATTGGACACATACATGCAAATAATTTAAGTCAAAATTTTAGGTTTTAGAAAGTGAATTTCTTCTCTATTTCCCAGAAGCCTCTTGATGTAGTTCTTATTCTTTCATTGTTCAATTACAAAACTGAATTTGATGGCCACACAAGTCATTATTCAGTCATTCTTCTAAATATTTAAATTCTCCAGTAAATGTCATTTTTCCTTATTATTTGAGATATGGAGGTAATGAATTTTCAGTAAGTTGAAAGAATTCATAGATAATTTAAATTACCCACTTCTGTGAATAGCTGACCTGAAAATTACCCTATGCTTGTGCTGAAGTTAGACTAGGTAATGATGTTGTGTATTCTTCAGTTCTGACATTTCATTATGTTGTCACATTATGATATATACAATGGAAGAAGAAGCAGTTTTAAAGCAAGGCTTAACTATATATGCTGTTCCACGTTAATACCTCTCTTTTTTTCCTTATAATCTAAAAGGTGGTCTTTCGGTTATGTAGGAACATTAGGATATACAGGACTGCTACTTTTCAAAGTGAAATACCTTAATTTACACAATGTCCATTACTCACACAGTCTGCACGTTAAGTTCACTATTGTCATCTTAACTTGATCCCTTTATCTGAGAAAGCATTTTAGCAAACTGTTGCTCTCCTGTGCTCGGTGTATGTTGGAGAATTAAGAAACTTATAGCTATGTGTGTGTGTGTGAAACCTTATTTTAAAACAATATCAAAGGCAAGATTGTCCCTTTTTAAACAGGATATTATAGTATTTCTGTGTCTATAAATACAACACATAAAGCTCCTTATTACCGAATGCTTTATTAACATCAGAAGACAGTCTTATGACATGATCTATGGTTGATTGATTTGCCCGAAAGCCACTTTAATACTGAGGAAGAAGATGATTCATCTCCAGAAAGAATGACAGTCAACAATAAATCATTTCCTCCATCTTCTTACATAGCAATGAAGTTAAGGCTATCATGATAAGAACCTAAATCAAAGCATGATCCCTTTTTTTTCCCTATTTCTTTTTCTATTTTTTTGAATAGGAAATGCGTAAGATTGCTTTCCTATTTTTTTGATCAACCTAATGCCACAAACGTAATCACTGCAGATATGATGAGCTATCAGAAATTTAAACCCGGTAGGAATGTGGGCTTTTTCTATCCTAAGTTTAATTTTTACTTGATATTTAAGATCATTTTAACTTTTTTTATAACCTAATATATTTATGAAATTAACCAAATTTAAGACGTTTTCTAGAATATCAAGGTTGAAAGTGTGGTTTAGTAGGGTTGGGGGTTTTTTTTGAGCTCCTTCACTAAAATATTTTGGTGTTCCAATAGTTGGAATATTTATGGAATGGTTTTATTCCTTTGTGCTTACATTGCTTTTGAATTTCTAAATGTGTATATTTCCCTTCCTATACTAGTAACACTTAGTTGTGATATCCCATAGGATTGCTAAGGTAGGAAAGCTGCAGCAGCAAGGTGTTTTCTAAGAACATCAAATGTTAGGGGTAAGTCAGCAGAGTCCCCTACTTTGCCTGTCCTCAGGAAAAAGTGTTCAAGTGTGAATGAAATCCTGAATTTCAAATGGATTCAGGATTTTTAAGTCTCATATGAAAGCAGGAATACTCAGTTTTGAACACTTTGATATCTTGCTGGCCATGACTGTGCACAAACAGTAAAGGAACAAGATCCAAGAGCAGAGAGCAAGTTTACTAATTGAATAGTGAGTTGCTAAACCATAAGCATCCCCTGCGTAAATCTGTTCATGTACTGCTGAGATTTAGGGAAGCACAATGTGGATTATAAAAGATACAAATAGTAATACTGTTATTAATTTTTTTTTAGTATTATCACATTCATTTCTCAAAATGCATATTAACAGTAGTTTATTCTTACTGTTACCTATTATTAAGTAGAGTAAAAGCTAGACTTCCTGGTACACATAGTAGTCTACTCAATTAAGCTAAGGCATGAAAGTCAATAGACTTAGGTTTTATAGCTGCTTTAGGATGCTGTGCTGTATGACTTTTATACAAGAAGCTTTTGGCACTTCCTTAGATTTGTGAGTGCAAATCTGTGCAAGCTTATATTACATCTGTAGCTTTTTCTATGTGTTCTATTAACTCTATTCAAGGTTTAGTGTATGAATGGAGAACAAGAAAAGGATAGAAATTCATCCTAACAAGGAATTGACCAAAGAAACATGCTAGGTACCAATATCATTAACCAAATGTAAAATTTTAGGCTTAATATGCACTGGCTTTTTTAGTGTCAGGTAATCTCCATTATTATTTCTAGTTGCATGAATGTTTCCCATATGTGCCGATGAATTTGTGATATTTCAAAAATATTTCAGATTATTAAGTAGGTAACTGAAGTAGAGGCTGAAATGGCATTCAGTGTGTCAAAGTTAGCATGTGGTTCCAGCAACTCATTTACAGCAGTATTAACTACTTGTGTTTTCCTTGCATTCTGGGTGTGCAGTTTCATATGTGAAGGTAAGTGGGTTTTTTAGTACTTGCAACTGAAATCACTGGGAGCTGTGTCTGAACAGACAGCATCTTATAGTACAATTTACTGAAAAATTTGAACTCGTGCCAAACAGAAAATCAAGATTAGCTGATATTTTTGCTCCCAATCCTTTTTTATCTCACCTTATTATTTAGTAGTGGCAATAACAACACCTCTTAACTAACAAGGTTTTTGAAAAATAATAACACAGCATTTGTGAAGCATGCAGGTACCATAGTAATGACTATGATCAAATAAATTAATAGCACTATGTGCAGAGAAAAGTTTGAATAGTGTGCAACAAGCATGATGTCTCAATTTGAATTGGAAGGACAGAATAATATATTGTATGGTTACTTATAAGTTTGGCATCATTCAGTCTGTGTTCCTACTGCAAGAGTCCTGGGACAGGTGGAAAGAAAGGGATATTCACTCACACAATAAAAAAACCCCATAGATTTTTTGGGAGTACCAAAACAATCAAACAAGCAGAGTCTCACCACCTCCTATTTTTTCAGAAAATATACTTAACATAAATTTTTATATATGACTATACTGAGTCAAAGTTGAAAAAATGAAAGTTTAAGAAGTGCCTATATTTTATGGATATATGTATTACTTCTCATTTGCCTGTGCAACTGCATAATACTTTTCCTAGAATGTAAAGAAAAACCAAATATATAGACTAAATGTAACAAAGTGATTTTCAACAAAAATTCTGCCATTTCATATCAACTTGGAAGTCTTAATTTGCAACTTTTTGAGGTGGGGGGGGGGGGGGGTTATCTAGGCAGAATTTTAAATACTTGCTAACTATGACACTAAGAACAGCACCATTTTCCAAACTGCTTCCTGTGGGTCTCTGTAAAATCATTTTGCATGAATGCCTATATTTCTCCATATCATGAAAGATGGAGCAAAATGTGATAGTAATTTCTATTTCTGAGAAATGTGAAAAAGAAATTCTCAAATAAGGTGCCTGACAAACACAATTAAGTCCCCCTGTTCAGCTGTACAGCTTTTCACAAGTCCTTCAATCCACCACTGAAGAGTTTTTACTCAATTGCAGAAAAATTTGCTGGGTGGAGGAGAGGAACCAATGCTACTCCTTACTTAATTTGTGCACGTGTCTTATGTCATAAGAAAGATATGCTCAGTTGGGAGAAGCAGATCTAAAAATCTTGAGACAAACTAAGAAAAAGTGCGTTAATTTGCCTTTTTAATATTACTAATCTCTAGTCATAAGTACATACATCTATATTTTGTTAAAATTTATCTAATTTGTGTTGCATTTACTGTTGACTCCATCGTTTGAATTTAGTGCCAACAAATTTGTTCTTTGCTGCCTCACAGGTTGTGTTGTGGTGTTTGTTGTTTGGGTTTGGGCGCTTATTTTTTGTTTGTTTTCTTGTTTTTAAAATGCATCCACATTTCTGGAAAAATTGTACCTCCATTATTTCTGTTTCTGCTTTTTTAAGTCTTTTTTGTTAGTATGGAGTTTAGATAATCCAATGAATTAGGGACTTCTTGGTAGTGTTACTGTTTTGGTTTTCTTTTTTTTTTTTTTTTTTTTTTTTAAATCCTTATTGGTTTTAGCAATCTGAAAGCTTTATTGAGACTTTGATTTTTCTCACTTGACTGTTGTAAACCCACTTAGCATTGCCTTATCAAGTGCAACTAATTAACATCAAAGGGATATTGTTATTCATTATCGTTCTATGATCAGTCATGTATACCATATATGCTGAATTGGCTTTTTTGAATCTCATTCAGTATGCTTACTTTAAGTTTCTTATAGATTGCCTTCTTCATATGCACAGTACTACAGAAGTTAATATGCATATGCATTTAAGTGGAAAATTACCTCTTCCTGACGAACCATCAGACCTGTCTATTTTTTATAAAATATATATATACAAATATTTCACTGCTAACAGGCAAAGCTTGCCTATGCTTCTTTATTTCCCTGCTCCCTCTTGGCTTACTAGGTTCATGATCAAAACCCAACCTGCAAATTTCTGCTAGATTTCATTTAGTCTCATAGGGATCTGGTTTCCTTATGTGTGTCACTTGTCTATCTATGGGTTCTCAATAAGCAAAGTGCTACATAGATACCTTGGCCATTTTTTATTATCCTGCCATCGCAGACACCCTTCTACTTCTATTCTGTCTGTGCAGAATATGCTTTCCAGTTCCTGAAATGAGGAGGGAATTCCATCAGTGTTGCAGAAAATGCCTTGCCTCTGAAACAAAACCCTGAAACTGCAACTCTGTAGGTTTTGAGTTTGGTTTCTGTCAGCGTATCAGAATAGGTCTGTTCCCAATATTCTACAGGTTTAGAGAGAATTTTGATTCTCATATTTGAGAAGGGAGTATAAATTGTGCAGAAATGCAATGTAATAATTCTCAAAAGTTCATGTATCTTTTTACATTGGAAATAGCTTTCCTGCCATTTCGTAGAATCACACTCATGCATGTCTCATGACGTATACAACTACCAACTACAACCATAGAAGTCAGGCTAGTTTTTAGTTAGACATGATGTGAATATATATATGCACCTTTTCACTGGATCTCCAGCATATTTATATAAAAGCTTTATATTTGTATGCCTCTTTAATGTCTTAATAGTTTCTTAGAAGTGTATTTACATGTTGTAGATATGTTTATGGCTATATAAGAGGTGTTCTCTGTGGTGGTGTTTTGGGGTTTTTTTTTAATTCCAAGTATCTGAAATACAGTGAGGTCTATGTTGCAGCACATAAAAATGGCACTTTTATATTATAAAACTGAGATTGTGTTATTTGCCTTGGAGTGTTCTGAACTTCATGGGCATTGTTCACTGTTGCAAAAACTGACAAGAATGTCATTTGTACTAAGAAGTTGTAGATTTGGGGGAGTATCTGCTTCCTGTGAAAGACTGGATTTTTTGACAGTTAATTTGGTATCAAGTCATGCAGAAACCACACAATTTAAAATAAAAAAAAAAAAATTAAAAGGCTAAAAAGAAGTGTGCTGTACACGTATTAATGTGGACTTCCTAATTTTGCCCACAAAAAATTAAAAACTGTTAAAAATTGTAATTTGGTTACATCAATAAGGCTATCTAGAATTCCAGCAGCTTCTATGTTCTGGAGATCAGCAAAGAAATCAGAATTTTATAAACTTCTGATCTAAACTTTTGAAAAAGACAGATGTATTCATGCATTATGTCTAACGCCGAAACTATGTGTGCAGTCATTGAAGGTAGACTCATAAATTGTGAAAAGTTGCAGGTAAAATACTACATGCATAAATACATGAGAACTTTTGTAATTCTGTGAACAAATGAATCTATTTAGTATTGCTCAGTTAGTTATGGGGGGTTTTGAATGTCATTAACTCCAGGATCCTTTTTTACTTACCCTGCTTCTCACTGTTTTTTTTTCATGTGGTCTTGCGATATTTTGTCACATTATAATGAACTGACTGTTCTTGCTGTTTGCCACCTCCTCCTCTCATTCAGTCTCTGTTTGGAGTTCTATGACTTAACCTGACTTTACTAATGTCTGTTAATCATATGAAAAATAGCAGAGCGTGGGCATCTTGATCCTCCCCTTTCCCGTTTGGAAATCTTTTCTGTAGTTTCCCTTTGCTATCTGATGTGGGCTTCTGGCATCATGGTGTTAAGTTCCTCTGGCAGTTACAGCTTGCCTTAGGCATTTCTTCCATGTCATCCACTACATCCCATTGAAACCGAATTTTTCATCATCACCAGGGATGCACTTCACCCAGCTCAGAGTTAGGGGAGAGCACAGGGTGTTTTTCTAGTGTGTTGTGGTTTAATCCCAGTAGGCAGCTGAGAACCACACAGACGTTCTCTCACTACCCACCCTGGTGGGATGGGAAGAGAATCGGAAGCGTAAAAAGTGAGAAAACTTGTGGGTTGAGGTAAAGGCAGTTTAATAGGTAAAGCAAAAGCTGCGTGCATAAGCAAAGCAAACCAAGGAATTCATTCCCCACTTCCCATGGGCAGGCAGGTGTTCAGCCATCCCCAGGAAAGCAGGGCTCCAGCACATGTAATGATTACTTGGGAAAACAAACACCGTAACTCCAAATGTCCCCCCCACCTCCTTCTTCTTCCCCCAGCTTTATATGGTGAACATGACATCATAGGGTATGGAATAGCCCTTTGGTCAGTTGGGGTCAGCTGTACCAACTGTGTCCCCTCCCAACTTCTTGTGCACCCCCAGCCTACTCACTGGTGGGGCAGTATGAGTAACCTTTTTTTTCCAGTTCTAGATACTGGATCAACTTGAGTTTTCAGAACTTTTTCTTCTGCTTATTTGTTATAACATACATCACACCATGGTAACATGTCATTAACACCTACATAAAGTAGTCTCTGAATATTCCCGGTTGAGAAGACTACATCATTGATATCTCGTTACCTCTGGGTGTATGTTCCTCTCTGTAGCAGGTATATTGACAGCCCAACTGATTTGAAATTCCATGGATTCAATATGCTATCAATTTTAGATTTGGGGAGAGCAGTGATGTCGATTCGTGCAGCTCACTCCCTAAAACATATGTCGTACTTCTCCATTTTGAATGACAGTGGCTTCTTTTGTACTCTCTTATTTTTTTTTATAGAAAGAAAAAAAAATCACTTACAAACTAAATCATTCACGCATTCTAGGCAGTTTTAACATAACTTGAATATGCAGCAAAAAGTAAGATTTATTGTGTAATTTACCTAGCAATACCTCCCTTTAAGACATCTTTTCTTCATCAAGTATTGTTTAAGTGGGCTTCAGTATATAATGTCAATCTACATGGTCTGTATGTTGTGTAAATCATCTCTTTTTTTAACACTCTGTATGTGTGTATAGTAAACCAGGATGTCTCTGAAGTAAAATGCTATGGAACAAGTTTAGAATTAATGCCAAGTCATGATTAATATTAAATTCTTATTCTTACTTTTTCATATCAAATCATCTTCTTGCAAGTTGGTCATACATGCAAGCATAATCACACGTGCTCTGGAAAAGCAGATGAACTAGAAACAATTTATGACTTTGATGAACATATGCCTGTTCCTTTGCCAAGCTGCATTCATGAGCCAAGAATAAATAGAGAAGAGGAAATGGATAAGGAAAACAAATTCATAGCAAATCTAACACTTAGGTTTAGAACCAGTATGAAGGTTGGATGATCAGCTGTATTTGGATCTATACAGTTATATAAAAGTCTGCAGGTGACTTCTGTGACATTATTGTAGCTCTTCAGGAAATGCACAAACATAAGGACCAGAGTATCTATGACAAGTTTTAGTGTTTGCATGATTGCTACATCATTATACCTTGAAATGTTCCCTCTTGAAGGAATACGTAAAGGTCAGGATGTAAAAGAGACATTTCCCTAAAGAGGAATAAAGGCTGGTGTAATGTTAGAAAGGCTCACAGAAAGAATGAACAAGTGCATCCCCAGTTTAGCCACCATTTCAGTTACACTGATCAGTTTGTACCAATTTAGATGATAAAAATGAATGAGTTGCATGCTTACCTGACAGTGTGTGGGAAGAGGCACAATGGCTACAGATGTGCACTGAGTACTGAAGGAATCAGATTTTGCTGCTAAAATAATATGAAGATTGGTTTTACTGGACTTCTGGTAGTAAAACCTGAAGAAACTCTGTAGACATTAGCTCCCATTCAGATATTTATATATATAGCCAAACTTTCAAAGGACTAAGTTTCTACTCAGACATCTAAACACAATGGCTAATTTTTCTATTATCTCCCTATTTTCTCATCTTTTAAACAGCCTTAATCAAAGGCCTGGGCTTTGGATATATACAAAACTTTTGAATGCAGTGGGCTTTTTCAGTTGGATGAGGGTGTTTTATAAAAGTCAATGGTTGATTAAAAATACATGTTTTCAGTGGCTGGGGGCAAAGCATAATTTAAATTTTGTATTCCCTGTAATACTATAATTTCAAAATTAATGGGCTAGATAAGGCCTGAAAGAATAACATAGAGCTAAGCATTACTAGCATTATGGAGATTTGCACTCTAAGACCATTTCTTGTTAGATCTGTCCACCTTTGCCAAACTTCATTCTTACAGAGATTGAGAGTTAATACAGCTTAGTTTAAAACTAACAGAAATGCTGATTAACAGGAATATAACATCTTTCTCTGGCTAATATATACTTTTTCATAAAGGTAGCATCCCCTACTAGAATTGAAAGATAGTGGAAAACTTGTTTGTCTATATTGGAAAGTGTTTTAAAAAAACCCAAACAAAACAAAACAAAAAAACCCACCCAAAACCATTGTGAATAATAAGTATTACTGATTTCCTGTAAGTCAGGCCACACAATAGTATCTGGGGGTGGAAATAAAGATGCATAAAGGGGAAAAAAAATGTTCTTACTATTTTCTTATTACTCAATACAAATTTTACTTAATTTTTCATCTATTTAAATGTGGCTTTTTGGAACCTGCATTTGTATTTTAATAGTTTACAAAAGTTGACATGAAACAAGCACGTGTGATAACTTTTATGTAGTTATGTACCCTGTTGCATGTCATGTAGACCTTTTCACATTTAAGACCAAAATGCTATCATTGCTACTAATTTAGTAACAGTTTCACTTTCACCATGTAGAGTTTGCCAGTATTTTTGTTGAAATTGTCAAGTTTAAATAATTTTTAATAGATCACAAAAATGCATATATGCCAACACTGTAAACGTAAGTACCTTTGTATTTGGTCAACTTACTGTCTATACAAGGAGTACTGCTTCTTAATGTGGAAAAAATAAAGTGAATCAGTTTTCTTAAATGTTTTATTTGTCAAAAATCCTCTATTAAACATGGTGCCTATTTAGTCTTTTTTGGTTTTTGTAAGTTTGGAATAAGTCATCTCGTATTTTGCACTGACTGAAAAATGTAATTTGACATTTTTAAAATTAAAATCGTCATGGTATTTAAAGATGAACTTAAGCTCTACTAATTCTATTAAACTGCAGACTGCCAATGAGTTATAAAGTCTAATTAATCATTTTGTCAGCTTTGCCTTCTGAAGCTAGTCAATATAAATTTGAATAAATAGGAAGCTGTTGACCCAGGCACCTCTGGATGTTCTGAATAAAGATGTGCCAGTCGTAAAATACTCTAAGTACTACCTATTTTGACTGCACACAGTGTGCACAACTTACAGGCTAACATACAGGCACGGTGGTAAAGTCTTAATTTAAACTATTTATTTGTGGTGATAAATAATGGAATATGTGTAGTAATTTCTTATGTGTTTCATCTAGACACAGTGGTTTTGAGGATAAAAACTTTTTAGTCAAAGTTTGTCGCTGACACTGCAGTGTGACATGTCACATCAGGTTGCATCAATAGAGCCATGTTATGTAAAAGTAATGAAATGTGACTGATAGAACCCAAGATACTGTAACATACTGTAACATAATGTGTCAGCATTTCTTTAATGGAGCCTTTCAGGAACGTTTTTTGGTAAAATACCTTAAAAAATTTGTTACAAAAAGTGATGAGGAGATATAAAATATCCGCATTCAGTTGCAGCAAGGAAGGAATACATGAAATAATCTAAATAAAAATTATTTCCAGTGATTTCATAATATGTATATATATATATGATCTGTAAAGTTACACCAATGAAGTATACACATTGTCCCTGATAATTCTGTAAGTGTATTTTATGAAATTGATTTCCTGATCCTGCACAAGAATAAATATTTCCCTGTGCTTGATACAAGATTAAGTTGTCATGCCCATGTTATTGGAAGTTCTTTCTAGTAGAAAAACTTGTATTTCCCTAATATATTATAACGATCTGGGAAACCTCGTTTTCATTAAAAATAAATAAAAAAACCCCACCTATGTTCCTAGAAACAAAATGATTATTTACTTTTGTAGAGGTCAGATTGCATCTTTTTCTTAATATCTCACTAAGCTTTTGAACCTGAAAGCAGAATAGCGTTGTGTGAAGGATGTGACATATAAAACACCATTGCCACTGACATCCTTCTTCTGAGGATGAAAGACAGTGAACTGTTTGTCTTCAGCAGATTAACAGGGAAGGTTGTTTTTGTTTGTCTGACTGGTCAAGGACAATTTACAGTTCAGTTACTCTGAAGGAAAGACTTGTTGATTTGAGAGCACTCCTATTATAGCTCCAGGTAGAGGATGATAGATTTAGCCGTCATTGTGATAAACCGCAGCCTATACGCTTGCAATACACAAAATAAATAAAACACTAGTAGATCTGTTTGGTTCAGCTACTTAACAGCAAGTGCTGGCATGTAGGTGTAGGCTTCTTTAGCGAAGGTACCAAGGACTTAAATGTTCCCTTTAGTCCAAACATAACTTGGGCTTTCTGAGGATATATATACTTGCTAAGAGGGGAAAAAAAAAAGGAAAGAAAAAAACCCTTTTCTCTGTAAAAATGACTTTTGAATCCCAGTAGGTCAAAAGTAAATTTTATATTTCCTACAAAATACTCCTACTTTTCTTTACATAGTTAAACACGTGTTTTCTCAAATTTTTTCTTCTCTTTGAATTTCTGAGTCAAGAGTTTTTTAAAAATCTAGTTCATCCCCTGCCTGTGGAAGACTGTTCTCTGTAGAATATCCTCTCTTGGAACAACCACTGTGACAAACAGTGCACAAATTTTCTTATAGGCTTAATTGATGGGTTGGTTCAGTTGCTTACTATCTGGTTAGATATTACCCTTAATAGCCATTATCATTCCATTAGAGCAGTCTTGTCAATTTTTAATTGCTTATAATTTCTTTTAAGATAGATTCAATATATAGCAACTCCTGTTTTATTTAGTAATGGGAATTGTTTGCTATGCCACTAAGCTTTAACTAATAGGAATTTTCTGCTGTGTAATGTTAATTTTTTTTTTTTTTTTTTCCTTTTGGTGACATGAGATAATTCACTGCTAACAGTACTAATTCCACCATATTATAGTCAGTTATACCACTCTACAAATTTGCATTTTAAATTAAAATTCATACACTTAAGAGCAACTATTAAAACTCCAGAAATACATCAATAAAAAACTATAGTTACCCTGCACTTTCCTGCACATCTAATTCCATGCTTTCCTGTGCAGGGAGGCTGTATAGGCTGATCTTGAGTTTTCCAATATGTTGTAGTGCAAATAACACTAATACTAGCATGTATATTGTACCTGTATACCTGCTGATTTTTAATTCAGTGACATCAGGAATGGAAAATGGGGAAAAATTTATGTCCATGGTATTTAAAAAACAAACTATCCAAGCAAGAACAAAGCAATTAAAGCAAGTGTTGGTTGTATGCAAGACATGAATAATATGTGCTATACAAAATGCTATCTGGAGAGAAAAGAACGAAACCAATTGATAGTTCTGAATCTGTAGTTTGCACCGCTGAGTGCTGCCCACAATAACTGAGCACGTCTCTTTGTTCTGTCTGGTGGTTAGATCAAGAATTTTCATATTCATATTTCATATTATTTTCATCTTGCAGTTCAAGCATCAAAGATGAGATCTAGTTGGAGAGATCATATGTTCAGCTTCAGTACACTTTACTTTCAAAAGCAGTTACATGGGTTTGTGTTTTTCAAGATAGGTTTGGGGTTTTTTAAACATTCAGATTTGCAAAAATACTTGGAGTTAATGATAGCACCTAGAACATTAGATGAGTTTCCCTCTGTATAAAGACTGCACAGATCTTTTGTTATTTTGTGTCCTTCCCATAGAGTGATTGTTATCCTTGAGATGCATTTTTATCTATTTAAATACTGTGAAATCACCTACTGATTCAGGAAACAATGGCTTTCTGAATAAGCCCTTTGAAATATAGGGAGCTGGCAATTCTACATGAAGTACTTTGACACACAAAAGGCATGTGGAAGTCACCTCTTCCGCCCTCCAGAAAAGGGCTAAGAGCAGAAAATGAACTTTCTGCTTTATTCATATCTGAGCTTTGGATGGAACAGTTAACGTTATTAAAGGAAATACTATGGAGTGATGTTGGATAGCTCTTTCAGCAAGGATGGACTGTTTGTTGTTTCTCTGATATCATTCTGGGCTTAATATTGATATTTCATTAGCAGTCATGAAATACTATTTTATGAGTATTTTTCTTTGCTATCATGTGGACCCACACAGAAAAACACCCATCACTTGTAATAATAGTAACTATTCTAAGGAAAAGGAGGAAGGGATGATATTGCAAGTAAAACTCAGTTTGACAGTGAAGAGTAAAACCAGTGTTACTGTTGGTTTGTTGGTTGTTTGGGGGTGTGTGTGTTTGTTTGTTTGTTTTTTAAAAAAGCATTTATATATTAAAAAGGTCAAATTAAGAAAGCACTAAGTCTATGTGACAAATTAGTAATTAATAATCTGATAAAAAATATAACAGTAGTAGGTAATATTAGAGGAGATGTAAATGTTATCAATAGAACTTCAGTGCAGATAAGCTTCGTTCTGGGAGACAGAAGTGTGGCATGGCTATGGTTTCTGCAGACAATTTTGATGCCCTATGTTGTTTATTTAGTAGATTACTTACAGGGAGGGAAATGAGGACTTAACACTGCAACATTCTTTATCAGCTAATCACTACTCTTTCAAATAAAAATTCTGTGTGGAGAACACTTAGAAAGTTTTAATACTGGCAAATTTAATCTCCTCTTGGCTTTAAGTTTTACACAGCTCTGTTCTTCCTGTTGTACAGGTTGATTTTTTTTTTAACCTCTTCCCTATTTTTTACAACTATTTTTTACTGAATTTCTTTTATTCAGTTGAGTTCTTGAATAAGTTCTACTTATCTATGCTTACAGTAAACTTAATTTGTTGCACATGCACTTGCTCTGCACAACAGTATAGTAATTACTGAAATAGCCAATGAAAAAAACAAACCACAAAACAATGAATAAAATGCATGCTATATTAAATAAGGTATTGAATTCTATATGACTGCACAAGGCAACAAACTCTAAAAATTGCTGAAGAGTCCAATAAACAAGGTAGATAGTCTTACTTGAAGGTATTGTGTCTGCACAGATCTGTAGAGAAACAGACACAAGTTGCTTTGTATGAATGTGAAATGAGATAAAGTTTTAAGCTTGCAGGTACTTAATAAACACACTATTACTTGTCTAAGAGTAATACAAGGGAAAAATAATGGAGAATCCAAAAGGGGCTTACTCTTGTCCACTCACTTGCTCCTTATAGTGAGAATGCATGCAGAGGTATTCTTAACTAAGTTATACAGTTCACACTTCAACCATTGCCTATCAGATATTCTTAATGACTTTCTTGATCAGTACAGCAAGCTTTAAAAACAGCTTTGAAGAATGGAAATAGTGAATACATTTGAGGTAACTGTGAATTGTGAGTAGGACGAGCAGAGGACTAAGCCCCCCAGTCTCAGCAGTTCAGCTGCCAAACATGTATTTAAGTGTCTGACTCCTAAAATAAGTGTTCTGAGCAGTCTTGAGTGTCAATTCCAAAATTTTCAAGTCAGTTTTTCCACTGTGGGTTTTCTTTCATTTAATTTAGAAGTCATCTGAAAATCAGGTGGTCCAAATACCACTTAAAATGGGGGAATTTCTGTATGCTTGAGAGTCGTCCCTTAAAGTGTAACTCAATAGCAAATCAGTGTGTAGTTGGTGACAATCCAAAAGGTTTCTCACAGTTCAGCTGACGTTTAGAGAATTGCCATTGTACAGTGAGACATTTTGGTTGCCCTTCCAAAAGCAAAACCTGTATGAGTGATATGATTTGAGAATAAGGTGACTTGGCAACACCGATGTGATTTTAATGGAAGAATTAGCTAGAAATGCACATGCTGTACCAACTGCATGAAGAGATTGCAAATGCATTTTGGTCGTATATAATTTATTGCTTTTTCCTTGCAAACAAGTCCATCTCTGCATTCAAGGAAATTAGGGAATTAATTTCATGGAGGGAACAATAACAAACAAACAGAAAACCTCTATGCTAGTACAGGAATATTCACATTTACAAAGTTGTGCAGGTTAAGCAAAAAAGTTTCTTCTTTTCGTACTGTGATTTTTCATTTTGCACTACAGGCTTTTAGGGTTATTAACTGTCTAGATTTTAAAGTGTATTTCATCAACTGAAGCGGTATACAGGAGCCAAATTCTGGTTTTTGATACGCAAGCATCACTCTCACTGATTTCATTATGAACTTTTCATTTATATTCAAGAAAGCAATGTTTGACCCTGCAGTGGTCTGTTGTATAAGATGGAATTGGAATTCTAAATGTTTCAAAATAATTTTAATGCACAGAGTCACTGAAAAACTCTTCTAAGGAAAAAAATTAGATATTAGCTAACCAAGACAATCTATACACTTCAAAAAAGGGATCCAAAAGCCTCCATAGGGCACAACATGTTCCAAATGAAATCTGCAAATTGTAGAGTGAACATGGAACTCAAAGCAAACCTCTCAAGTCTGTGAAATTTATTTCTGCCATCCCTGGATCAGCCATGAGTAACTTGTGCATGTGCTGAAGTGTGCCCTCCACAGCTATGGAGTTCCAATCACCTTCATAGAACAGCAGGGAAAATAGTCTGTAAACAAATGGTTGAATGAAATTAAGTTGTTGGTCTGAAGGAAAGGAAGCGGAAGAAACCAGTCATGAATGATGGGACATCATCTGACATCTACCTTAATTATTCCAATCCCTTCCCACCTTTTTGGTGAAGCCAATCCCTAAATTATATTGCTCTCCTTTACTTTGTCAACATCTTGAAATACAGTGCTTAAATTGGATTTAGTATTTCAGCTCAAGCCTTACCAATACTAACAAAGAAAACTTTATGCTTTCTCAGGGCATGTTATTGTTTATACAACACAGCAAGAGATGCAGCAATTGGCCTTTTTCAGAAGAGTAGCACTTTGCTGATGCATGGCTTGTAATCTCCTATAACCTGTGGATGTTTTCCTCTGAGGAACGCTTATCAGTTTGTTCCCAGACCGGTATTTGTCCACATAACCATTTCTACTTAGGTATAAAATCTTAGTAATTTACTGAATTGGGGGGGAGGACTCAGATAATTTTCCTAGTTTTTCAGGATTTTAAATTCCAAGCCTCTCTTTCTATATACTTGCGGGCACCTCCCAGCTTTTTGTCATTTGCGGATGAAGTAAGCTTTTTCAGTGCTCCATCGTAGTGTTGTGTTATTTGTGCTTGGTTTTTCTCAGACTAGAGGAAAATATATTAGCATATTTTGAAGAAAAATTGTAATAAAACATCTTTTTTCTTTTCATACTTCAGGTTTTCAAATGGACAGTTTAAAAAATGAATAGATGATACAAGCAGTCTGTGGTCATGTCTTTAAATCTCCTTTATTGTTACAATTTCCTCCATGGTGACTGACTGTCACAGGTTTGATAATATTTATTTGAAATTCTAATTATCTTACAGCATAGCTATCAAGAGTGCAAAAAGAAGTAATTGCATTTGGGTCTGTGAGCCTGTCAGTTTAAAGTTCTTGGTTAAAAACAAACAAACAAAACAACAACAAAAAAGAGGAACTGGAGGACTTACAAAATAAATTGGCAGAAGGGCATCAGCTGATAGCTGGATACAGATCTTACTTCATCTGGTTTCATGCAAACGATGCTGTGCCACTGTATTTATTCAGTTCTAATGTAATTCCTGAGTTATCCAAAGCAAATAAGGTTGTACCATCAGCCAGCTTGGAATCAGATGACAGACAACAAAAATGAAATACAAGGAAAATAGTCTTACTGCTTATCTATTTTCAGTTGCAAATACAGAAAGAGAACAAAAAGTGTATTTTTACAAATAGATTTCTTATTTTGCAATAGAAATAACTGGGATTTTTAAGTTAGTCACACAACATCAGTTTATTAAGCATTGGTCTCTACTCTTCTGAAGGCAAATAATGCTACCTGTAAATTTTCAACAAAGAGTTTTGATCCATTATGTAGAAAAGTGGTTTTCCAGATTGATTTCATAACTTTAAATGTCTAAGTACCCTAAACTGTTGTTGCAAATAGTTATAAGTAAATGTATGTTCCCATATTTATTTAAATTTTCAATTTTGTTCCTCAGAAATGAGGACCATATGACACTGGAATGAAAACTGTCTTCTCAGTAACTGAGTTTTCCTTATAGCCCAAAATTTACAGATAATTGGACTTTGGCTTTTTTTTTTTCCCCCCAACTTTGAAATTATGTTTTATGTCCACTAGGGAGCAGCAAATGACATTAAAAAGTTCTCATTATTTGGTCTCTAATCTAATTGAAAGTGTAGAAGCTGGATGAAGATTTTTTTTCATTCAGTAAACTGTCAGGTTTCAAATGTATTCACTTTCTGTTTGAACAGTTGTGATTTTTTTTTAAAACTTCAGAGTAGCCTTATCTCTTTTTCCCTTTTTAGCTATGTTCCTTTTAATTCCCCCTGTATAAGGTGAATTTCAGTGGTTAAAATGGGTTTTCTTTCATGTTCAAGCTGCTGTACAAGCGTTAACAATGGGCCTGAATGCTTAAATTTGCCTAAGATGGAGGCTCAGTATGATTTCTCTTTTGCTATATTTTTAATTTTTAAATAGTATCTTTGTTATAAAAGCACCTTGAATTAAGGAATATACTCATGTATTGTGAATATTTTAGATTTTATTTTACACATCATTCAGTTGCTTATCCCCCTACTTGTCTTTGCACCGTGAAGAAGAAAATGAAGATTTGTTAGAGAGTGCACTAAAAACAAATATATCACACTCATGATTTTTGGTCTGGTTAAAGACTAAACACATGCAGATAATATAAGGAGAGTGTATATACACCAAGAAAAAGAGCAAGCATCTGGGATGGCACAGTGTTTCTTCTGGACTAATGGGCTAAAACTTAAGAAAAAAATAAAATTTTTTTTTGTGGCTGGCAGCTGCTAAACTATGGAATCATTTTCCAATAAAAGTGATGGATGCCCTTTTTTTGGAGTCATTTAAGAGTGGACAGAGAAAAGCTCTAAACAATATACTGCAGAAAATAATCTTGCATTGACAGCAAGAGAGGCTCAATCACCATATTTCTTGTTCTGATCTCGTCCTTCTTCTGTCACTTAACTGGAATATGTAAATGATAGATATTAAAAATAGGAAATTAATTTCTGGCTTGTGAGAAAGATGAGCGTATGACGGTCTTTGGTTTTGTTTGGGACTGTCAGCAGGTTTTGTGAATGCTTGAAAGAGACACTTGCTACTGTATTGAGAAGTGTTCGTTGCTTTAGTCCAGACATAGTGAATGCAGGATACTAAGGTACCAGTGGTGGTTTAGGGACAGCAGTACCCTGCACACAACCACCGTCACGCTAGTGCAGCATCCTGCAGAAATGAGAGAATAAGATGGTTGAATTTAATGAAAAGACATTGTACTCTTTGCTATCTGGGTTCTTGTTTCTGAGTGTATTTCTGAATAATGCTATTAATACTAGTATGTTCTGAAACATAGGTATTTGGCTTATGTTAAGTCTTCAGGTGATTTCTTGGGTTGAGAAAGGCACAACTTTGTAGAAATAACAATAACATGTTTATATAACCAGTGCTCTTTTATGCATTTACTTCTGCAGTGGATATTGCTGGATGTTAAAATATACCTCTAAAAACTAACTATCTTCCCAGAAAAACAGGAAATGGTATTTTTGAAAGATAGATTTTTTTTTTTTCTGGTTTTTATCAAATACATAAGAAAAAAAAGAAGAAAAAAAAAAACACCTCACAATAACTTTGGAAGCTGGTTCTTTTTAATTCTTTGTGGACTGGAAAAACACTGTGGAAGTCATGTTTTGAATATCAGCACTTCAAAGGTGATGTACCTAGTCCATGAGGCAGCACTGATGGCATATTTTGTCCTGTCTCCCTGGTACATTAGGCAGCCCTAAGGCAATTGAAAGGCCTGTTAGGATCTCATCCACCTAACCTTCCTGTTTCTGCTTCTTTCTCATGTCTGTCATACACATAGGAAATTCAGATCATTTAAATGTTTCCAAAGCAATTCAAAATCTCCCTCTGTTCTACCCTTTTCTACCTAGCTTATATGCTTAACTACTTTGACTTAACTAGAGGCAATGTGTTTAAAATTGTTGAACATATGGCAAGAGATATATGTAGATATATATTTTGTCTCTGAGTAACATGCTGCCCACCAAAATGAAACCAATGGAGTAGCGAATATGCACCCAGTTTTACAAAGAGTGCAGAAAAGGTTCATGGCCTGGAGACGATCAACTGAAGTCCACGGGGAAAATCTTAATCGGCCAGATCGAATCCAGCCCATAGCATCATCTCCCTTAATGGCATAGCTCCTTTCAGCTTCAGCCTTAACAGCTGTGCACTTTGCTTGCTTCTTCAGAAGAGCTGTATACAGCAGACGTGAACCCACACGTGGTAACTTCACACGTTTGGCTCTATGTGATAAGTGTCGTACAACGTGCGTTTCCTCAGTTACCTCCACCTTGGAGTTTAGATGGCTCTTAATGAGGAAAAAGAGAACATGCTGCAGAGTTACTGCTTTGTCTATTGCGACTGTTTATTTCTATATAGACTGGGGAAAGGGATAGCTTAATGGAAAATGAGAGTATTTTGGATCAACAAATAAGTAATGAGAAGTTACTGAACGTATTATCAGTTGATTCTTTCCTCTACGAAAAGGAAAAATAGACACTTAAATGTATCGGTTTTCATATGCCATGCATGAAAATGATTGGGATAATTTACATTCACACTTATTTTGATAGACACTGAATAGATAGATAGTGAATTCAACTCTTTATCGCTAGCCATCTGTATCCAAAAGCAGGAGTATTAGGAGCATGGCAAATGACTTTGTTTTGGGATGCAATTATAATTCAATAGAAAGGTATATATACGGAAAATACCTGAAAGCTGACCATAAGTTTGTGGATGTCTTAGGATTGCAATGAATATAAACTATTGAATTCCATTGAATTATTTATGGAGTTCCAGGACATAAGATTTCTGTCATTCTGTTGACTGTGTTATAATTAGAATAACTCTGGCATCAACTTCAAGTTGCACACAAACCAAAAATAAATAAGATCAATCATAAGATCATGATATTGAGTGAAAGAGCTAAAGTATGATGAGTTCCTAATATATGAAAAAAAAAAAAAAGCTTCAGCTGCTCTGTTAAGACAGAATGTTGAAGGTGTTGGAATTTTTCACTGACACAATGGTACAGATTTCATAAAATATTTAAATATTTTATGCTTCATCCTTGTAAATCTAACATGGAATCATCAGTGACTATTCTGGACAAATTTGCACATTTTTCAGTGCCTCTGAGTAGCCTTAATAACTAAGCTGCGAACTCCGATGAACATTAAAAGCAGTCTGTGTTCTCTGATGCATCTTCATAAACAGTAGTAATCTCTGTAGTCTATTGGAGCATACTCTGTAACTAAGGGTAGGATTTTGCCCCAGCACTTCTAGTAAAAATATTCTCCCAGTATCTTTTTTTTTTTTATGAAGATTCTTTAAGTGTAGAAAATAATCTTGTAGTAATTTTTGTTAATGCATACCTCTGGCCTTGAGAATTTGAATGGATTTTTCATCCCTCTTAAGTAGTCATCAGTTTTCCTACAACTGTTCTCTGCGTTTTTCAGGATTACTTAAGTGTCAGCAGACTTCCATTCTTTTGATTTGCTTTCCTAAGTAGAACTTCTAGTAGAAATAAATTACTCTATAACTAATCCAGCTTGCATATTTTATCAGCATTCTTTCCAACATTTGTTTTCTCTGCATTTATTTTAATCTTGCCTGTTAGAAATAATATAGTGATTTAATGATCTATCATGTGCAGCGTCGTTTGTGCCACTGAAAGGTAACGTCTGTCCGAATATGGAAGCAGGATGAGACTCTTGTTTGGAGCAGTTGCCTTATGCTTCATTTTTATCTAAGGTTATTCCCTAAAAAGAAAGTAAATAAATAAATAAATAAAAGTGATACACACCACTGAACCAAAGAAAGCATTGAGACCTTAAATGGAGATTTGTTTGGTTTTTAAAAAGTGCTTTATTTTGCACCAGCTCCATTTAGAGACCCCAGTGACATGCATGCAGTATGGTATGACCATGCTGTGAGTACTTACTTATATGAAGTCAGTATTTTTGTACACATAATGAACATCTGGTGACAAGACGCTCAGAGCAACAACAACAAAAAAGAAAGGGGGGGAAAGAAGAGGAGAAGGAAAAGCAAAAGCCAGTAAAATCTTTTGCATGCCTGCTACTTTTATGGCTTAAAATATTTTTCCTTCAATCAGTGCATCTAGGGAAACTTTTTTTGATGTAACAATCAATTTTTAACAAGGAAAAAAGTCTGAACTCATAAATATTGTATGTATTAATTGTGAAGCTTAATGGAACATTTTGTGTTTCTGAACAACTCGTTTACATAATTAAAATCTCCTTTGATCTGTGAGTAAATGATTTAATCTTAATGCTCATTAGGCTAAATGGGTCTTCTATTCAATTGTATCAAGATGGTATGGAAAATTCTCAGACCTTTAGAAAATATTTGTTAGTTATTAGGTAAACACAGAAACCTATTTGTGAACAGATATCTTTTATCTCTACAAAGAATTTGACTCTAAAACTAATTCAAATTAAAGTGTTTTTTTTTTTTCTTTTAGCTGACATTTTGGTTTCAAGAGCAGTTCACTGTAATATGTCGGGGGGGTGTTCAATTTCGAGTCATTAACTACTTCACTACAAAAACAATTTAGTCCTTGAAAATAAAACATGAAATAAAAAAGGTAGGATAGGTGCACCTCCAACTGAAATATGAATTTCTATAACTATAGATCACTCAAGGGAGACTGGTATTTTCTTGTGGGTCTCGCTCAGAATTCCCTCCGGATATGGCAAAGCCCAGTAATATCTGAGAAATATGCAACAAGATTTCATCTTTTTCAGGATTCATATAACAACAGTAATACCATGACAATATTTATCTGCCAAAGGTTATCACCTTTAGGTGTTCGAGATGGACAAGATCCTTCCTTCCATTTTTTTTCTCTAAATGCTAAGTAAGAAAGCTCTTACTCAATAGAAGGTGCTGCAAGCTAGCATGTAACTTCAGGCAAAGTTGATAAGCTTGTCTAGCAAACCCGTTTCCTCATGTTCTAATCCAAACAAAGCAAGCTTACAAATTGGACATCAGTGTCACAATATTCATTTTTTTCTCAAATTCTAAACCAAATAATTTATCTTGAAAATAATCTTTTTTCTTTATCCCATCTGTAATCTTTTTTAAAGCCACTTTTCATTCCCATGGGGAGCTTTTTTCTTTTTTAAAAAAGTAAGAATTTTAATTAGCTCAGGTGGTGCAATAAACACAAACATCTGTGTCCCTTTATTAAAGGCTGTTCTCAGTCCCTTCCCTCTCTCAAGAACAAATGTATAGCACAAAAATACTCCAGAGTCACCTTGCTGAGAATTTAAGTGACTGGTGTCCATAGCCACCGCCACACTGTGTCAGAGCAGCCTTTCTCTACGGCACTGGACCGTAGAGGATGTCTCAGAATATTGTAAAAAGCAAAGCAAGCACACAGACACTCCTGCCTTTTCCCTAGAGACACTTCTAGCAATCTGCAGTTTAGGGACATCTTGAGCCAGAAGGTTGTATCCATATTTAATTTCTCTTGAAAGTGTTATCTTCCATGAAGTAATCCATGGAAGACATATTAATTGTGCTATTACACAGATGCAAAAGCAGTTAGGATGAAAAACACTTTTGCACACTATATTTAAATATTGAAAATGAATGTTTGTTTAATATTTTCTATGTATAATTTGTTTTATTTTCTTCTAGTATGGTTTGAGCTGCTGTGTTTGTTTCATTTATTTAAAAAAAAAATTGTAAGAGCTTGATTTAGAAGTTACATTCACAACACTGTAGTCTTAAATTACAATTGCCTGTTCCTGAAGGTCACCTTATATCAAGGTGAAATTTTGTTTTTGTGATGCTTACCCTTAGACTGTAAGAATAGAGAAAAATCTGTCTTGGTGATAACATTCAGTTAATTGAACTATTACTGAGCTGAGTTCCGCTTAATAGTATTCAATTCGGATTATTTTATGCTGAAATTTCATAAGATTTACTATATTTTAATTCTAGAAAATGTGACATATTTTAAGCATTATTATCTCATTAGAATTCTTTTTTATTTGTAAAAATATTGACTACAATTCAGTCTAAATACAAGCAAAATACCCATTACTTGAGTGGATCTACTTATGTAAATAATGAAGGCTCGGGTTTAAAGGCTAAAGTTGTTTGGGGTTTTTTTAATCAAAAGAAAAATTATCCCTCTGATATCAGTTTCAGCTGAAGGAAACAGTTTTTTGGCTGTGCTGAGTGTTGAGAATTTACATAGCAAAATGCAAACATCCAAGAAAACACATCTCTGTCCTCAGAAGGATTGGTCTAATGTATGTGCAAACAGAGTACGAAACGTAGATTTGGCATGGTTTGGTTTGGCATTGCGATGATGATATGTAACATTTTCAGAATCACCTAAGGGGTTTGGGCTCCGAAGTACTCAGTTTAGAAGAGAGTACCAGTAATCTGTATTGATGGTCTGCAATAGTACTGCTTTGTATCTGACAGAACTTAATGCATATTTTAGCTATTACTTGGGTTTAAATTTGAAACAGACAAAGCTATTTAATGTGGAAAATAGACGTGAAAGAATTTTTTTTCCTCTTTCATGTTTCTGTAGTTTGAATAAGCATTTCCTCTCTTGCTCATTTTAACTACTGATAATAATGTCAAAAAAACTGTATGAACATCCCTTAAATCATTGTGTGAACTATGGGGTGGATTTCTCATTTCAGCAATATAAATACAGAAGTAACCACAAAATAGAGATGCAGTACACTTACCCAAGTTACTGCCTGTGATTTACATGCATGGTTTCATAATAAGATAACATGATAAGCATTTAACTTTGGGAACAAAACTAAAGAATTTGAACTCTATTAGGCTGATAAACTTTGAAAAAAGTTTGGGAAAGGCTTTTTGGCAATATTGTGATCAGTTCTTAATTTCTGTGTAAATAAGCAGTGTACAGTGGGGGTTTTGGAGTTATTTTTTGTTGGTTAGAGGATTTTGTAATAAGATATCTGGGATGATGACATTTTTTTGATAAGACATTGGAGTTTAGATTTCTTTTCATGTATGTGTGTATTGTGCAGTCTCTATTTCAGATGCCAAGTTATAGCACATCTTCCATAAAACAAGCCTAATGTTATTGCTATAAAAATATTACAGAATTAACACACAAACATTTGCAATCAGCCTATTGAAACATTACCTTCATGCACTTTGATCATGGAGAGATGATTCTTGAGTGTGCGTATGAACTCTTATCGCCAAATTGAAATATGCTTAAGACCTTAAATGCATAATAAGTTGTGAATTTTAGTAATGCTGCACAGTTAGTGAGTTTTCACTTCTATCAAATATTTTTTCAAATCATATTTCTTTCTTTGGTCTCAATGAAAAGTTCTCCATGGCTTAAAATTGAAGGCAAATTTGTAAAAATATTCTGAGTGCAGTTCCAGTTAATGCACATTGTATAGATGGAACATCCATGGAACATAGATTAAAGAAAGGTGTGTTTCAGAAATATTTTAATGTATTTTCAGTCTAAATATATCTGCCTGAACTGAAGTCAGTTAGTATATTTGTAAATAATTTTAAGTATTTTCACTATTTTATTAGTTTTTAGTTACCTAAATTCCTTGAACAGCCTGACTACATGATGAAAGATTGTCAGAAAAATAGCTTGCTTTATTGAAAATCATATGAAAGAAATGCATGCATGTTATTTCTGTACACCAGATGTTGGATTTGATTCCTTACATAGACAAAGAGCAAATCAGAAATTTTCATTTCTGAACCACTGTCTGTTGACCAACTTATAGAGACATCAGTAGTTTAAAACAAACAAACGAACAAAAGTATGTGCAAATTACTACAGTTCCAGGAGTAAAAGAAAAGACAAGAAGAGAAAATCAGCCAGTCTTGCAAAACAGCTGAATATTTCTGCATCTAAAAAAAGGACTATGTAAGAATGGTCAAATATGACGTGATATAAAAGAATCGGTAGAAGTTAAGAAACTGAGCTGCTTCAAAGGATATAGTCAAAGAGTGCCTTGTATGTAAGGTTCAGGATCAAAGATGTTCTTTGCCAACTTAGAGGACTTCATGCAATGAAATGCTTACTTTCTGAAACATTGGTGCTAAACTGTTTTGCACAGGGAAAATATTTTTATAGGACAATATAAACAAATATAATTTTTGTGGTATTTTATACGCAGTCATGTGAATGCTTGATCTTTGGCAGTCCAAGGCCAGGGTTTTTACCTAAGACCAGAAAAACACAGTGGCCCTTTATGTAAGAGCACCGGTTCCCTTCAGGAAGAAACTAAATATCACAGGGAAGAGTGTCAGCAAGTTGGATAGTAGTCATAGTAAAAATAGTAAAAGTAGCAGTGAAATATCTTTTATTTGCCTTCACAATTAGTATTCAGAGAGATTGAGACACATTTTCTTAGTTAAAAATAATTTGCTTATCATCACTGCTTATCACTAAAATTTCTGATTTCCCTCAAGATTTTCTTATTTCAGAACAGGTTTGTTGTTGGCAACTGAACGTCATGTTATGATAGGGTACTTTTCAAGATTAGGCCAATGTTCATAATGAGACTAGAGCAAGCCCAGACTGATACTTCTCCAGAATATTTTCCTACCTGTCAGCAGTTTGCCCTCCAAAGGGTACTCGGAGATTTGCCTTTTTTGATAACCTTTGATGGATTTCTCTTCTGTAAACTCACTCAGGTTCTTTAACAGACCATGTGAAGTTGTTTCACTCCAGTCATGAGATTTCAGCATACAATAGTACAGTGTAACTTACAGCTTGGTTATGCCCACTGTACCTAGCAAGTGGATATCTCAGCAGCCCAACCATTCCCATACAGAAAGCAAAACTTGACTCCAGTGTCTGCTTCACTTCTGCATAGACTCACTCCAACAGATAACTGATTGACCTGCATGCATACCAGAGGTTGACTGTGTCAGATCTAGATTGTACTGAGATCAAATTTTCATAGTGTGGCACATGCCCAGGTCCCTGATCTGCATTATTCTGAAAATGCAATGCCAGCCTTCTTTTTCTAACATAGCATCAGAATTTTTCATCATATTACATATTGCTATTTATATTAAAGTGCAAATTCTGATTAATGATATAGGTATTCTAATTGCTTAAATTGAATCTAATGTTCACTGAAAGAGTAAAGCACAACGAGTTTGCTCAGTTTCAAGCTGCTACCAAAAGAACATTGTAATTTAGTATTAGGAAATACTACTTTTCAGTCATTATTTAAATTATTTGTTTACGTAACTTTTTAATGGTAAATTCTGGACTGAAGTTATGGAGCAGGTGATCAGTAGAGCAACTGGTAAATATTACAGAAGGAATGTTTTAACTTGCTACTCATCATTCCTCAAGTATGTTGGAGGTCTAACAAGATACTCTGGATGCCTTCACCTCAATAGACCTGTGTAAGGTACCTGCTATACTGATGTCCCGCTAGGCCATCTGGTATCCAGAGAAAACCTTTAAATTGGCTCCTGAAGACATGCAAATTCTTAAATATTCCTTCGCTATATGCTTTCCTGCTTGCATCCTACAAGGTCTGTGCTTTCATCAGTCCGTTCGTCCCTCATTTTCCTTTAATCACTTTCAGAAGCTTATTTTGGCAAGATAGAAAAGGGTCTTTTGAATAGTATTTTAAGGTTTCTAACTCTTACTTCAGAATTTAAAAATTATAATAGCATTCTGAAGTAATTTGATGTCTCCTAATATATTACAATTAGGGAT
This sequence comes from Aquila chrysaetos chrysaetos, assembly GCF_900496995.4. Classification (NCBI taxonomy): domain Eukaryota; kingdom Metazoa; phylum Chordata; class Aves; order Accipitriformes; family Accipitridae; genus Aquila; species Aquila chrysaetos. The sequence continues at coordinate 3,865,158 of NC_044024.1, read as the reverse complement.
CAAACTGTGCTGGAACACTGCATGTTCAACAAGCTTTTTGTTTCTGGTAAACAGCTCAGTAATTAGGATTTCATGGTTCACAATAAGTTCCAGGTTTTACTTACACATTTTGAGGCTGATATTTCTTCCTTTGGTTATAAACTTATGTGAAAGGGAAGTGTGGTGTTTCAGGTAGAAAATTGAAACAGAAAATGAAATAAAATTTGCTAAGACTGCAGAGTCAGGTGTCAAGCTTTGACTCAAATACAGGAGGTGTTGGCTCCCAACTTTGTGGTGAAACCACAGGCTGCCTCATAATCCAATTTTTCATTATAAACTATGTTTAGAAGTTGTTGGAAGCGCAGATTACAATTTTACAACCGTTGAAATTTTCTCTATCCACTTACATTTCAAAGCTGATCAAATATATACATAAACTTTTTTTATTATTATTTCATGAGCTGCATTTTAGTCTAGAGACTGTAGTATTTCTATAGTGTTGTTATGGAAAAGAGTTTTTCTTTGCATTTGTTTTTCATATTACTATAGCAAAATGTCATTTCTGAAGCTCTTTAAACACCCTTGTATTAGAATTTCAAAGTCTCTTGTCTTTTTCAAAATACCAAGGACACCAAGAAAAATTTGAAAGTAACATTTTCCTGAAATGGAGCTGCATATTTTTCTAAAGCATAGCACCCTATTAAATGAACTTGCAATATTTGGGGGATATTATGATAAAATATGGACTATTTCAGATAAATTACTGACACATCAACAACTGATACACTGAATTTCAGATTACTTTTGAATATACAACTATTTTTAATCCACAAAGGCAGGGATTATGATGGATAAATAGCTTTAGTTGACACTGTATCATCATAGGTTGCTCCCATTACCTCTTCTAATAATTCATTCTTTTACAAATGACACCTCAGACTACATGTATGTATACATGCGTATCATTCAACTTGACCAGCAAGGTTCATTTCTCATGTATGGATGAAAAGACAGGAATTAGATTACAAAACGGTAGTATCTAGGAAATGTTTTACTAATATGAGAGCCTTGTAAAAGTAGCAGTGGCAATTAACAAAATAGATAATGCGAGAGAATCTTCCATAAATGAATGGGAATATGCTAAGAAACTTCAGGAGCACACTGAAAGAAAACTAGATATTTTGCAGGATTTGTAGCAAAATTAAATTAACTTAGCATTTTTAGGTAATAGCGGATGTTGTTTTAAAATGTGACAGATGAAGGGTATAATGATCAAGTGTTTGTTTTGTTTTGGCTTGGTTTTTTATGAAACCAATATATTTGTAATCACTTTCCTTTTTTTAAAATTTAGTCATGGCAGCACAATTTCTTTCTCAAGCAAGTTTACAAGGGGCATAGTCTGCTGTTGGTCCCTGGAATAGGGCAAGAATCCTGGAAACATGTTCAGAATATGCAACATAATGTTCATGCAGGCTATATCTGTTACACTGGTCAAAAGCCAGTGCTATGTTTGTAATGACAAAGAAAGCCTTTCCCTTTGATATTGGAATACCTACTTCTTTAGCCCAATCAATGCGTTCCACACAGGCACTTTGTGTAACACAGCTGTCAGTGGTGGCAGACAGATGAATCACCTTGACACTTCCACTTTACTACAGCACCTAAATCAAATGCATCTGTAAGGGTAGGCTATAAACTATGCGTCACCTCCTTGGGAGAGATGGAGAGTGAGTGATGCAGATGACACTGACATTTCCCTCATAAGAAAAAGTAACCCAGGTAGACAATGTTTAAACCAACACGTGGATGAGACTTTACTGAAGTTTTATTTTGGACTGCTCCCAGGATTCCTGACTGCTGAATAGCTGTACTTCTCCAGAAACTCTATCAGCCAGATTTGTTTCCCCTCTTCGGACTCGTCTTAATGATTAAATAAGACTTTGTTATAATGGCTAATCTGTAAATTAATTCAGTTCAATACCTACCATTTTACTTAAATCAGAAAAAGGAGCAAAGGGGAAGAACATCAATATTTTAACAGGCGTAGAGCACAGAAATTTCATAAATAAATGACCCATCGGTACGTAACAAATCCCCACAGACTATATTGTGTTGTACAGCTTTACAATTTAAATAATTGACTAAAAGAGCATTCCTAAAACAAAACAACCTTGCTTAGAGAATTCCAGAAGCTGAGATGGAATAAAAATCAAATTTACCTACAAGCCACTTCATTTAAAAAGCAGATTTCTATTCAGTCAGACTTCACAGACACACTGAATCCTAGTCTAGGTTTATAGACTAAGATTAAGTTTGTGCAAATTAATATGTTACAGGACATATTTCTTTTAGCTGTGAAGTATTTTAATGTTAGGATCTGTATGGGAGAACATTTATATTAAATATGTGTTTCACTGTTTCTAAAGAATTGCTTTAAAGCTGAGAAAGTTGACTCATCTAAAGCAAAAATACTTTGTCACTTGAAGCTCTACTGATTCAGTTGAGGAAAATATTTTTACAGGAAACTAGACAGACTACAATTTTCTTTTTAATTCATATTAGCCAGTGGAGAGTCGCTTCTTTTGTACTTGTCAAATGATTGAAAGAAACTCGTTAGTATTTACCGAGATTCACAGGAGCCTTTACAAAATAAAAAATGAAACACTTTTCAAAACAGAAACTTTGAAGCACTTGTGACAAAGGTATCTATAGAAATTCTGTAGGAAATTTCAAATTTTTAAAGAAATTAAGTTTTATATTTTTGTTTCATTAGAATTCTACAGATCAGGCTATAACTCTTTTTTCTTGTGTTTTATTTCTGGAACAACTAAACCAAATCAGAACTACCTATGCAAAACAAGAAAATAAACTGTTTCCTAAGAATCTTTAACAAAGTAGACCTAGGAAATTTTGACAGTCTGTATCAGAAAACTTTAAAAGCCCACAGTTCATCCCTTAGGGGGAATAATGCTGTCTGATAGCTCATGAGGAAAAACCTGTGCAGTATGTTCATGGTAAATATGTTTGATTGAAATCCGAAGATGATTGGAACTACTATGAATTTTCCTAGACTTTACAATTTGATAGTCTGTTTCCATTATCAAAGGCATTTAGCTACAAGGAATAATACACTGGAAAATTGGTATAGCACTCAAAATATTGAGCAGATTATTATAAATTCTTATGATATGCTGTGGTGTTTTTCACCTCCTAGTAAGGGTCTGTTAGAAAGAAGGAATTATTGGCTGTCACAGTAGTTTATGTAAAGAGAGCATACTTCCTTTGAAAACTGATAGATGTACAGTTTAAAGGTCTTGTATCAATTTGAAGGTTTTGCACTTGTCACTAGTGGCTGCTCACTTTGGGGCTGTGCCTTGGCATGCTCATCACAGCGCAGTGTCTGTGGGCCCAGGTTTGTACTTGGCCAGCTAACCACGACAAGCAAATTACTGAGAATAAGCCCATAGCCAAGGTGAGGGACAGCGAGTGGGGTGGGGGTTAGAAGGCCTTATTTCATCTCTGCATTGATTAAGCCTTTTCATCAATGTTATTGACCTAGCAGTAGGCATAGTCTCTTTTTACAGTACAGTCTCTTCTTAGTTCTTTGAGGTCACATGAAGAAGAAAAATCAGCTTCACAGGTGCATGTTATTAGATACACAAAGCACTTGTTAACAGAAAATATGAGATAGCTCACATTTATCAAAATTATCCCTGACATTTCCTTTTGCTCAGCTGAAAACAATATCTCAGCTCCCAGAGCAACATGTAATGTGTGAGGGGGAAGAGAAAAAAACAACCATGCTTTTTTTTTTTTTTTTTTTTTTTTTTTTTTAAATAAAGGACACCCAAAGGAGTATGTGGTAAATAAGCAGTGTTTCTGGTAAACACCAGAGATGTCCAATGAGCCATATTTTATATGTGTTTATTATAATGAAGTGGGTTTTTAAACTTTCTATCTATGTTTCTAATATATTGATAGCTAGGGACTCTCATACATCTGAGAACATGAAAATCATAATCCTGGACAATCCTGAAAAATACCATTGTATTATTCACAGAGTAGACATCATGCCATAGGCAAGGGAAATACCCACAGATGGGATAATAATGGCCAAGTTTGTATCAGCCTTGTGGCAAAAGAGACTGCTTTTTAGGTATAAAAAATCCAGCTTCAGTCAATTAGTGGTCCATGTACTAAGACTGCAAATAAACGTGCGGTTTAGTGATGGTTATGGTGATTGTTTTGTCTGTTATTTACTGAAAACTCGGTCTGAAAGAGACTTTTTTTCCTCCCTTGAGACTGCTATTGTGAGGCTAATAGGTATCTGTATGTTCTTTGCTTGTATGTAATTATATGCCGTCACTAAAAAATTTATCTTGGATAGCTCATTCTCAAAATGATGTGTATCAATAAATAAAATATAGTACCTAAAATAAAAGAAGTTTTGATTGCAGAGAAAAAGAGAAGACGAGCTTTAAAAAGAAGTCCTTTAGTAATTGCATGATGTATTAAGGCTAATAAATCTGCTTAATTGTCACATTTGCCTTAAATTAATAATTTATATCAACATTTGGTGTGTGCAGATATGATGAATATTTTTATGTTGTGATAATCCTCGAAAGTGGCACTTTGAACTTTTTAAAAAACAATTAATTGCAAGCCTTGTCTGTTCTTCCACATTTCTGGTAGTAACTGAATAAACACAGGTGAGAAAATTTCACAGAAACCAATAGGCAGCACAGAGCTTAAACCCAGTAAAACTATTCCAGTATATTTATTGCAGTAATAAGGAAGAGGAGTTAATAATATGACAGGTTGTGTCTGTTGCTATGGTGAAGTAACTCAAACATCTGAACATGCCGTCAACACAAACTGTTAATCTGGAGAACTTTACCACCTGTAGGCTTCATGCTTCCTGGTGACCCAGGTCCATGGTGCTGGAGGAAAGCTTCTCCACCTGACACCAACGTATCTTCCTGAGCTGGTTGAATTCACTACTCTCCTTCAGCTGCAGTGGTGCCCCCTGTTATACCTAAATCTCTTTGCATTCTCTTTCCATCTCATGCTCTCACCATAAACACAGTGCAGATACTTTTTTTTTTTTTTTAATGTTTACATATCATTTAACATAAAGTAAATGCAATACTTTAAAAATAGTAATTTGTTTATCACAGGTTTCCTTGAAACCTGTTTTGAATGATTTGTACATTACTGCGCTTCCTTCCGTGCTGGCCTACTGAAATTCATGGCTCTTCTGCTAAATGGCCTGACTCTTCTCCTGCTGTTCCCCTCCTCCTCCACCTCACTTTACATCTTAATGGTGTACATCTGTTACTGGACAGATTGCACAAGATGAACATAAGGCACTCTTTTCCAGGGTCAACTAAATTGCCAAGCTAGGTCCACTTAGGCTATTGAAATGTATGTTCAAAATTCCAGAAATTCTACTAATGACAGATATCTCTGTCATATTATGCTGCATAATAATTATACTTATGCAGGCCTGTGTGAGGTCAGAATAAAAACATTGTTTCAGTGTCAGCTTATATATTTGTGTGCGTTAGTAATATGTGTAATAATATCAAAGGTTTTTTTCTTGTGATCTGAAAAATGGAGTTTTTAAAATTTTCATATTCAAATTTATTTTGCTTTAGAATAACAAATGTGAAGTTTGGGAAGTTTGGAAACAGTAGTTTTGTTTGGCTGATATATGTTCTAAAGTGTTATTCTAAAATGTTCTGGCCATGTTTAAAAAGTCAATAGATACTAACAATTAGGAAAAGATACAAAAAACCTGGGGTACCTGTTGGCCCATGTTGCTGTTCTTTGTATTTGTATAGATGTCTTTTCTATGATTTTTTTTTTTTTTTTTTTTTTTTTTTTTACTGTGGGATTAGTGTATAGTAACAAGGCACTGATTCGTCTCAATTCTGTACAACTTGGAGCCGGACAAGGAACTGTCGCAACACATGGCTTTCAAATGAGTTGATTGTAGACATATTGTCTGTCAGTCAAAACTACAATATTGTAATTAGAGCAGGCCCTGTCTCTCCATACGTGCTTCAGATGGCAATGAAATAACCTCAGCAGTGAGTTATGTGGCTGCTACAGTTCACTACATAATAGTATGCTACAGTGTTGTTCAAAGCTTATATCCCACTGTACTGTAAACTTTAACAAATTCATAGTTGGAATTAGTGAAAAAAATCATATTTTATTCTGTCATTCCTGGAAAGTCTTCATATTTTTGAAAGCTAAAAAAAATCACGGGTATAATATTTCTCAGTAACAATGTACCAAATTCATGTCCATGTGCCGGAAAAGCCTGAGATGCTGAAGGAAAGCAAAGCCCTCTCTATTTGGCTCTAGATCCTGCAACTGACTTAGTTAGTAGGTCACTTGACATTAGATGGGGTTTATTAATGGTGCTGCTGAAAAACTGATTTTTGTATTATAGTTGCTAGAAGTCCATAGGCATAAAGCTTATACAGATCTATTTCAAACATGACCCAATGGGGAGGGATATTGAGAATCATCGATGGAGTACAATAAATATATGAGAGAAAAGTATTGTCTGGATGTCCCAGAAAAGAAGCAATCTTTTGGGGGAAGAGAGGAAACTGATATCATGAAATGAAGCTCCCTGAGGCTTGATTATAGATGTTACCTCTTTTATTCACTGTTAGCTGATCTGTTACGAAAATCCAAACAGTCCCGTATGTCCTCTAGAGAGGCACAGGCACTGAGGAGGTGTTTGCCGTGCGCCGGCTGCTGCAGCCCGGACTAGGTGGGATGCTCTGCCGGGACGGAGGAGGGCACCTTCCCTGAGCTGCTGTAGGCTTCCCAAGAGCAACAGAGCTGTGCCCAGTACAGAGTGAGCGCAGCACACAGCTGGGAAGAGTGCGAATATACAGCCAGTCTTCAGTGGTGACGGAGAGGTTTCATGGGCATTGCCGCAATGTGAAAGCGGATTCACGTCCGCATTCTGCGTGACTGGGTCCTGTGACAAGGGTGATGGCAGGAAGATCTTTAGTTTAGATAAGGGTACCTTACTTAAATAACTGGTACTTGACCAACAGAAAGTGAGATTAAAACAGTAGCGTTACACTAGTACAGCTGACGCTGGTGATGTCCTTGTTCATTTGCATAAAACTGACAGAAAAATGCTTAGGTTGAATATTTACCGGCTCTTGTATTCACCTGGTAAAAAGCCAGTGGGGAGCCAAGGAGTTCCAAAAAAGGCACGCAGAATAAAAGCACAAGCTTGAGAAATTGCGATGGATTTTAAAAAAAAAAAAAAAAAAAGGAGGAACACAGAAGGAGACTTGAATTACAGTTCACACTGGACACTTACTGGGTCATGTTAACTTCTTTAGTTCTGTGAGGAGCCTGAATGCATTTCATGGACACAGTAAATGGCATTGCTAATGAATCAGTCTTTTGGATTTTGTGATTTACAGGAAAGTTATTTGAAAAGTAGCGCCATATGGAATGATGCTCTATTTGTAATTCTAAAAGTTAACAATTCAGTCTCCTGTAAATACTGAGTCTGTCAGGGATTTCTCAAGTGGTGTGCAGCATAGAAAATATCGACTTTTATTTTTCTACTCTGAGTTAGTTCATACAAATCAGCCCTGGATTTACTGGTAGAGGACATAAGAGAGCAGGGAGGCACCAAGGAGAGAAAAGCTGTCTCATTCATTGTCAACACAGCTAGCCATTTACAAGGTGTTCCCCCAACACAACTCCATCCCCATCTGACCAGGGCTGCACCTACCCCTGCAAGTCAAACCATTATTAATATATTTTTTTTAAATCCCTATATGATGCTTATGCTTCAATAGTACCAAGTTCTGCATCTCTACATTCATTATTAAGGACTGAAATCTTAATTTAATACCTCTGTAATAAAATCCTTTTTTCTCTGTGGTAGGGCAGAGCTGGGGCAAGGCCTCCATCAAACACTGCAAGGGAAAGAAAATTCTGTTTTCTTCATAAATGACAGCAATAGTTTCAAAGCAGTTTTTAGGCAGTCAACAAGGGTTTTTTTCTTTCTGATATATTTGAAAACAGAAAAACACTTAAGGACTTTTAGGTTTTATTTTAATATACTTATTAAAGTTAAGATTTTAAGTTTTTCTTGGCCTGATAATTGACTTGGAAATCTGGCTTCTAATAACTATCTTTTTCTTAGTGAAAAAGAATCCACAGCCATTTTTAGTCATTAGTAATGCATGAATAGGGCTTCATTAGCCCTGCACTTAAAAAACAGATGTCATCTCTGGTACTCTAAAAGTATATTTGAAATCCAAAAATAATACTTTGTACTCTACAAGTATGCTGTGGTGGTGAAGCAGGTGGTGAACAGTGACAGGAAAATCTCCATCCCAGCAAAAGCCCAAGCTTCCATATTTGTTTTGTATAGATATCTACCTGTACACTTTAATGTATTTAGCTATCTAAAAATGTGATTTTGCGCTAAAGAATGAAACACTGTCTCCCAAGCCTAGCTCAGTGTGTCTATGTCCACAGCAAAAAGCATCTGCTGCCGAATTGCCTATTAACTTCCGATCCCTGTGGTAATTTACTCTTGAAGTGATAAGAACCAGTTTTGGCCGTTATCAGTTGTCCTAATTGTTCCAGGCTCGTGGAGGACTAAGTTTCAGTGCCTGTTCAAGCTGCCTCTTTTGCTGCTTTGCCAGGATTAACCCCTGGTAATTCCCTACCAGCGCAGTCAGAGGAGGTCAGAAATAGAGCAGACACTGCCACTGATACTTGAACAGACGCTGCTCTTCGCAAAGGCATTTTCCTATTCTTTTCAGTGTTGCCAGATAACCGTTTGTTACAAATTCTCTCCCTCTGTAATACACTTTAGAAGGCTTCCCACGAACTCTGCTTTTTTATTTTTTCTTAATTTCTTTTTTTTTCCATTTGATAAACATTGATTTCTTGTCTTGTTTCTCACGGAACTTGAAATTACCACTGGTAATACCATCGCAGTGCAGGAAATGCTCATATATACACCTTGGTAGTACGACTCCATTACCACCCAGGGACAGCATTCATTATTTTATTAGTAATGCTGAGGTTAGAAATTGAGATGGGGTGGGGAGGAGGGGAAATCCTTGTGAACATCTTAGAAGAAGTAAGGTATCTGTCACCAATTATTTAATTAAAATAGGATATTTATACTTTTCTCTCCTAAATTCATAGTTGGCTTAAGAGTTTCTGGCTTACCTGAAATCACTTCTTTCATTGTATCTTAATCTATCCATTAGTTCTTGTTCATGATTGAAATGCAGGGGTGCGTTTCAATCTCTGCATAGAAATTAGTGTAACCTTGCTTCAATTTTGAAGTTGACAAGATTTTAACTATTTTTTAAAGTATCTTTTTTTTCTTGCGCAGCTATTTTTTCAGCTTTCTCCAATTGGGCTTTATGTGATGGTTTTAGACATAACAGCTTAAGTTAGAGTTGCCTTTCTTCAAAGATTTGAAAATGTGCACAGATCCTTATCAACATAAATTAGCATGGCTATGCCTTCTGTTATCAGTTATTTCAACTATATGAAACAATCTGTTTCTGTTTTAATATAAAATAAGATGGTGTACACGTTTACAATACATATCACTACCAGACATAAGCAGGAATACCTGTTGAAGGGCCCTGTGAGTAAAGACAGCCTGTTAAGGATCTTTTTATGCATGAGAGGAACATCCATATAGTCACTGTGTTTGCAGGAATGTGTGTTACTGGTTTGGAATACAAAACAATATTTCTGCATTGTGACATAGCCTTTTTTTTTTTTTTTTTTTTTTTTTTTTTTTTCCTGAGGGAGAAAGGTTGAAGTGGTGATATCATGTCATTATAATCCACAGGAATTTTGACAATAATTCAAAGGATTCATGATAAGGCTTACACTGGAATCAACACAAATGAGAAGAGGTAGCAGCCAAGAAGTGCGTATGTGGCTACATTGGTATTCTCTGTCCCTTTTCTTTATAGAAGTCTTGGGAAAGGAGGTTGCTGACACTATTATTAATCTTTATCTTGTGTTGGCACTTAGCTATCAGAATGCCTCTGACATTTGATGGGGTCTGGAACAAATTCTTTTGTTGTAATAGAATTTTTATGTCTCTGACTAGTCAAGGAAAGAAAGAAGGAATTTTGTGAGCACAGAGTAAATATAAAACAGAACTTTTATTTTTCTCCAAACTTTATTTTGCTTTATAGCTAAAGGATGTCAGCAGCTCAGAGCACACCTTTCCATCAATATTCTTCACTCATTTTTTTAAATCTTTACTTCTACCCGTGATTCACAGTTTTTACTCCATGAGGTGGTGTGTCCCTGCTCACTGACTGCTTAACAACTTAAGTATTAAGAAGTGAGGTATAGAAGAAGCTGAACTTTCTTCAGGTATCCCGAGATGTAAAATATACAAATTATGAAACTATTGAATGCTTATGCATAATGTCTGCACTTAGTATATGTAATCTTGCCTGGTTACTGCCTAAAGAACTATGCCAGGTCACAGATGGTGACAGACGTGGGAAAGAATATTGCTAAAATGCAAGGTAGGTGGAGCAGAACTCATGTGTGTTTTGATCATTGACATGCTTTTATAATTCATAGTATTGGCTGGGGAATCCCTTCCAAATGTGCTCTGTCTCTTGGCCCATCTTCTGCTGCAGTGAAGCCACGGTGGCCACAGAAAGTACACACAAGGCTTTCTGCTTTTCTTGAGACTGCTACACAGATGGAAAATGAGGATGTGGGAGCAGAGGGAGTACTTTCATTTGCTCCTCCTTTTTCAAACCCACATGTAGTTAAACACAAGCGAAAGCACCCTGAGGGCTTCACAATAACTGAACACAAGACTGGGAGAACGATGGACAAATACACATAGCTACAAGCTGAAGCAGAAAACGTAGGTCCTGTCTTTTGTTGGAGTACCTTAAGCCTTGTGTGGGAAAAGAGGTATGGGTATGGTGGGCACAAGCTTCTGAAAATTAGACCTTGCGTATGCAAGGAAAACAGACAGGTTCTCTCTCCTGGATCGTCTGCTTTATACTCATCAGAAATAGCACATCTCTCTTTGCTAAATAGGTTGTTTTACAACAATAGCCTTAACAGTCTGTGTTATAAGGTCTTCTGAGGCGGACGTATATAATGATTTAAGGAATGAGTTAAGGCCCTGCAGAATGGGCAGGAATAGTGGAGGGAGGCAAGAACCCACATAACGCTGCTCCACCAGCCTGTGCTAATGATGGGGAGAACCCCATTCAGCTCCCTCCCCTAGACCAGTCTGTAAATGGGCCTGTTTCTGACACGTGTTGGGGAAATGCAGCGTGGAAATCATCGGGTAAGTGCAAGGGAGTAACAGTTTGTGGGGAAAATAGCTGGGTACGTAGGACTGAAAAACTGCTGAAGTTACTAGTAGGATAGGGAAAATAAGAGGAGTAGAAGCAAAGGTAGACCATAACTGTATTGTGAGTAGAACAGAATCCTTTCTAGAGTAATGAAGATACATATTGTTACTACAGTTTGTTTCAGGGCATGGATTCCTAAACAAAAAAGAGTATGCATAGATTTGTATGCCTAGATGTTTCAGTCTAGATGTAAGAGATGATGTTGATGGTTTGTTGGGTTTTTTTTTTTAAATTGTCTGTACAGGAGAAATGTTGAGACATGATACTACCTGAGCTCTGATGGTAAATGTGTGCACAGAATGGTCTTCATGTTTAATTTTTTTTTTTTTCCTTCTCCATTTATTTTTATACAAGGCCCCAGTGGAGGCACCTGGAATATTACAGTTAAAGGCAGCCACAAAAATTTGATTATGTTTAACAAATCATTGCTATGCAGTAACAAGGTAAATTGGGTCCATAGACATATTTTTCCTAGCTTTTAGGAAATCTGTTGATAAAGCAAAACATAAAAGAATAACCTGCAAGGTCTGTAATTTTGATACTTTATAGTAGCTGAGGTATGTGAATAGATAAATTATCTTCTGAGACATCAAAGACAGAGGTATTTGTGAGTGGGTAGTGGCTTGGGAAGGAGGAAAGTGATTAGTGGAGTGCTACAGGAGATCAGTATTAGGACCAATTTTGTTCATTTTATAAACCAATGGTCTGGAACAAAGAAAAGACTGCAGTCAAGGGGTAGCACACACTTTGGTTTCTGTGTTGGAGGGGAGTGGCAGGCCATGAAAAGCAAGAGGTCATGCAACCAAATTCAGAAATATTTATACAAGATGTACAGACAGATAAGCAGCTATCATTTTAGTTAAGAGCGTGTAAGTCGTGTTGAAAGAGACTAAGGAAAAGCAAGGAAATAAGGATGCACAAAAAGGCTGACAGAAGGCTGTTGTATCACTAGGCAGTATGGGTTAAGGAAAATATTTAAAATAATATTAGTAACTTGTAGTGTATATGATTTCTTTTGTTTTAATTTCACTTGTTCAGTGAAGAAGTCAGTTATTTAAAATTCCATGGGTTTAAAAGCATATGTAAAATTAGATTGAAATATTTTCCTAAAATAAAGTATCTTCAACTTTTAAGGTGATTTCCATAGACAGAGCCTGGGAAAATGGATAAGGAATCCATAAACAGAGTCAGGCCTTGTGGCTCGTGGGATTGTGATATTGCTTGGAGCCACCAGCCAGAACTAATACAATACCCGAGCTCTGTTCTGTTGAACTAACTGTTCAAGCAACTAGATATTCTGGATTTGTTGAGTAGTTGAGAAGTGCGTATTTTCTTGTAATTGCCCAAACAGTGGTAAAATTGTTTCCCTGCCCAAGTCTATTTGAATGCGGTAAGCTCTGAGGTGCAGAAATTCTTTTCCATGCCGTATAATAAAGGTAAATTCAACCGGTGTGTTATTTTGTAAGGCTTTGCACAAGCAGGAGAAAGTTAAGGATCCATTAATGCTTGTAGGAAAAAAAGAAAAGCAGCTCGTTTTGTTCACTTCAGAAGCATGAAGACACTTTAACTGGATCTTGCAATGTTACTCCCAAAGAGTACTTGCCAAACGTTTGCAGAATGGAAATTGCTTTACAGGTCGCTTCATAATGAATATTGCATTTTTGTTTTAAACTAGAACTAAGAACTTTCAGTTCTTACACTGTTGAACAATTTATAGTGTGTATATATATATATGAATTATATATAGTTACACATAACAGACTTGTATCCTTACAGGTATATATGCATTGTTTGTAGATTATTATTGGTAAATAATTGTCTAAGGAAATGTTATGGAATTGTAGCTGTCACATTCAAAGGCAGTATACCCAATTTGTGCTCTGTATATTCACTAAGCAGCATATTTTGATGTTCTGGAGCTATCCTAATACTGTAGACTTTGTTTAAAAGATTAAACAAGTGGCACGTAACATCTTAGAAATAATTGGAAGGCAGATCCTTAGTAGTTAGTCGACTGTCGTCTCGTACCAGACCAGGGGACTGTGAAGATGGGCTCGTGTTACAAAAGGGACAGGAAAGAAGGACTGGCTCCAAAGGCCGTGTGTGACGCAAAATACCGACATGTGGACACCTGTACTGGAAAATAAGTGCGCGGAGAGATTGCATAGAGAACAAAACCCGAAGCGAAGCCTATGGCGAAGCAAAACAGAGGCGGGGTCAGCAAGAATCATCGGAACTTCCCCGTTCAAAGAGCCCGAAGCGCCCCCGACCCCACGGCCCCGCCGGGGCGGCCGGCGGCTCCCGCCCTCCCGCCGAGCTCCCCCCGCGCCGCCAGGTGGCGCCGCGGGCCCGGCGCGGCCGCGCGGGGCAGAGCGGGCCGCTCCGCCCGCCCCGCCCGCCCCGCTTCCGGCGCCGCCGAGGGGGAATGGCGCCCGGCCCGGCCCCGCCGGGGCTGAGAGCGGCGGGAGCGGGGGCGGCGCGGCCGCTCGGCGCCCCGGGCGCCTGCTTGCTTTTTCCCTTTCAAACCTCACCGGCGAGCAGGTGCCCGGAGCCCGCGGGAACGGCGGTTGCGGGGGGGCTGCGGGAGACCTCCGGCACGGAGGCCGATTTCAGCTAGCGCGTTTTCAAGCCGCTGTGCTCTCTCCCGTTCTCGGTAGTAACGGGACCGGTAGATAGGTGCGGCAGGGTTTCTGGGTGCCTGCCCGGGGACCCCCGGGAGCAAGGCGTGCCTGTGCCCGTCACCGAGGCGTCCATCTGCGCTTCGGTTACTCTCTTCAAGTGTTGCAATAAGTAAGAGATAAAATACAAACTGAAAACTAATTCAGTTTATTATTCGTTTTGAAATATCAGTATTCAGTTTACAAAAGGGCTTAAGGAGGTTCCAGTACCCAGAGCGCGTTTACTTTTTACTTGAACGTTAGTGAAAATGGCAATTGCCAAAAGAGGAAAAATGTCTCTCTGGTACTTGTTTCAGTTAACTAACGGAGCCATCGTTAGAGAAACGTTAAACTTTAAACTTACAACGCTTCTTCACTGAAACAACATCATCTACGAGCTGCCGCTATAATATTTTGCTTTAATCAGTGCAAGAGTTTATTATAACTGAAATTTAATTTTTAAAACAAAAAAGCTCTAAGCTAAGGACCCTAATAAGAAACTATCATAGTACTTGACGAGATAAAACTAATGCTGTCTGAAATAGGGACAGTTTATACAGAAATCTCTTTCTGACAATTAAGTAGTCTGAGCAATTACTCCATGTTTTACATTTTTAAAAAATTTTCCCCCAAAAGCTTTACTTTTGGTTTAGAAAGAAGTATTTATCTTTGGTAACTAATGGGGGATGGGCAATTTGCTCTTATTAAGCCATTACTAGCACAGAGTCACTTTCTCTTATTTATTCTGCCTTTAATTTTTTCTGGTATATTTAACATTTGCATAATTCGTTCAAAATACTTACTTCAACACAGGCATTTTTTTATTTATAAGCGTGAGGTATATATTGATGCCTGGAAAGATTGCAGTCTGATCCTCATCATAAGAAAACTCAAACACAAAAATTAATCTCTTGCTTTAGAGAATATTGGAAGTTTGATCATGAGAATTACTGCTTAGTCAGTTGTGTTAATTTCTTTTTAAATCAGTATGAAGAAAAAAATGCATTAATTATTAACATAGTTAAGGTTTTTAGGAAATGAGAAAATTATTAGCTCAGACTTACTTTTCATGGCATGTCTCTCATACTGCATAAACAAGAATCCACAGAACTAAATAGGAATAAATGAAGTTGCCATAGTCTGTGAGTTCCAGTACCAATGGTCAAAGCCTCCACAATTTACTTCTCTTAATGAGTGTTATTGAATATTGATAGGTAATGAAGAGTGCATCTTCTTGCAGGTTAGAATGTCATGACGATTCATTTCATCTTTGTCCAAATAACGGTGCATTTTAGCTTTGGTGATATCTGGCTTCCGAGACCAATAAATGCCTTTCCTAGTGGATGGATGTTTTATGTGAGACTGTGTGTTCTCCTTGTGTTGTAGAAATCTGGAGTTATGTCGTATTATCAAAGAAAAACAGAAAAGTATATATTTCCCAAAGAGGCATGTAAAGGTTTGTAATTGTTTTCATCTTTTTTTATATTTCTTCTTCACCTTTTCAGCGCTATAAACTGTGATGGCCTTCTTTCAGCAAAGGTTGAAGGGAACTGATTCATTTTTAAAGTGTTTTATTTCTTATTTCCTATCAGAGCAGGGAATCAAATAGGGCCGTTTTAGGAATATTTTTCCTGGTGGCATTCATTGCCTTTTGACTCCCCCTGAGATGAGTGGGCGTGATGAACTGAAGAATGGGGTCCTAGTCTGGTATGACTGAAGGCAGTGAGAATCCTGGTTACCCCAATTATGTGTACAAGGGGATTCAGCTATAGTGTCTGTAGCTGAAAAATATATAGTGTCTTCAAAATATAATTTTGTACCTGTATTTCTCAACTTGACCAACATACAGCATCTTTAATACCTGTTTTTAAAAAGACATGCAGTTTAAGCTCACTCCTGTGAGTAGGCCTTTGGGAGTGTGAAACAACCTCCTGCAAGTTTCAAACACAGAGAGATGCGTATCCATGTCAGTCATTGCATAGTTTGTGCAATGCTAGGTGAGGCAATATGAAATTCCTTTTTTTTTTTTTTTTTTTTTTGAAATGAGAACCCGTTTTACTAGACTATAGGCAAACTTTGTTGTAGAAGATTATTCTGAATAGTTTACAACACACAGCGAAACTTCTGTGAAGAAAAGGTATCATCCCCAAGTGATGTCTGTTGTTTAAGTCATGGTCTGCTAATGCAAGTGTTTTGGTTCAGTTATGCTGAACTCACACTAACCTTTTTTGTTGCTTTCACTGTTGTCACCTTTTCTCTCCTGGCTTTGAGGATATGCTATGTACGCTGTTGTGATTTTTATACTCCAGGCCTTCTCTTTTCTCCAGTCACCTTTCCCACTGCTGTCATGCCCAGTCTTGCTGTATGGCCAGAGTCTGCCCGTCAGCTTGGCTCAGCACTAGGGACTGCTTGGGACATGGACCAGGATCCTGTTGCTAGTTTTCTTGATCCAAAGTCACATTCTTCACCCTTTCTTGAAAATGTTTAGTAGGTAAAGGTTGCTGTAAATTACAACAGTGGAAGATAGGTGTACTGGATCTCATCTGTCATGCCTCTCCTCTGTTCCCACTATTCTTCTCCCTCTCTCCCTAAATATGAGAGCCCCAGTAATGTCAGTGTTGTACCAATAGGTCGTACCCTTACAACAAGGGAACACCTTTCTGGCCATTTTAGGTCCCCGCTGAAATTCACAGCACTTGTACCAACTTGGAGAGGCAAAGAATCCATGGCTAATTTGAGAAGGTGACCTTGGTTTTCCTTTTGATACATTGCTCTTACTTTTTCTCATACATTTCCTTTTTAAGATGGGGAACAGAAAAAACCCCAACCTGTCTACCTGTATGTTCAGATTCTTTTAAGAGTGCCACATTGGGGGACAATTGCTAAAATATAGAAATTTTTTGAGAGATAAATATTGCGGGGTTAATAAATACCTGAATAGATATCTTCATAATGGATTATTCATGAACGTACGTGAGATATGAAAGTGGCAGGATTTCACTGCGATTCTTTTGAGTTAGATATGTTTGCATTTATTATTTGAGTAACTTGAGGTGTTACATATGTGAGTGACAAGACAGATGTAATTTGACCCACTTGTTCCAGTCATTATTGTGTTTATGTCTGCCAATTTACCTAGCTCAACTTTTGCTCAGTTTTAATATCTACAATGTGTTTTGTTTTAATTTGCTATAATCTGTAACTTGCAAATGAATTATTTTGTTTGTCCTTGTGAAATAAAGCAGGAAAGTGTATGTTGACAAATAAAACCTGTGAGCTAAAGCCATACAGTACCGATGCACATGTGTTATCTGGCAAGGTACGTGTGCTGTCTTTCACTGGTATCTTATGAAATGTCAGGCAAAACACAATAGTTAGCGATTTCAAAAAAAAAAAATCCCACCAATCTGCATGGTCCTGCTTTCATATCCAGCTTGAGATATCTGGAGCTATGTCTTTAGTTTATCCTATATTCACAGCCCCCTGCATACAAACTAAAATAGGGTTTCAGGATGTGGAAATCAAGTTTCATTTAAAATCAATTAGCAGCTGTTTTCTCTGTTGTCTTTGCTACTTCCTTTTTCCCTATTCTAAATCATAATCTGTGTACAATGAGGCCAACACTGTTAAGAGTACTGGTTTAGACGTCTTTATTAGCTAGGAAATGCTATTGATTTTTTCTTTAAAATGTCTAGCGCTCTGCATTCAGGTTTCTCATTGACAATGAGATCTATATGCTCCGCAGTGTTGCAACATAAGAGCTTGGCAAAACAATTGTTTTGCAACTGTTGCAAGAACTGTGGAAAATTAAATGTTTATTACAGTGTGAGGCAATACTGTTATTCATATTGTAGTCATATGAGGCAATGCAATCTTCTGATTTTGATGAAGACTTATGGAGTCTAAAAATAACTCATCCCCAGTACAGAAAAATATGTGAAAATATACAGTCTATCCCTTAAATCCACAGCATTAAGTTAAATTAATAGAAGAACTTGTACAGTACGTGATTGAATCCATGAGGGATATAGTGTGATATTGTATATTTGCCTAAAAGCTCACTCTGACAGCAAAAACAATGTACCACAGTATGTTTCTTTCTTATCTAATGGAAAGAATAACACACAGAGGCTCAATTCTTGTAATGAAAACCCCCACATTAATTTTATTTTTTGATGTGTCATTGTAATTCAAGAGATGTTTTTAATCTCAGGATTGCTAGGGCACAATAAACCATTTAAAAAGTATTTGGCAAAGATCCCTGTGCTTAGCAACAGCTCTTTTCATTTAAACTGTTTTTTGAACCAAGCTATTCAAAGCTTTGTTCCACTTATTAAAATAAAGTATCTTACTTCAAACAAGTATTTCAGAGAATATAATCAAGAGGACAGCATTCAAATACAATGCACAGAAAACATAAAAGGTAGCAGCATGAAAAACTCAAATACATTGTGTATGTTTCCTTGTTTTTCATTTAAAAAACTATATAAAAATATACTCATGGTTTTATTTTTCTTTGTGCCATTATAGGGTATTTAATACTCCATTTCTTACCATGTTCTGAAATTCATTACTAGATTTAAAGTAAAATTAGCTGTGAAGTATTTTAGTGAATGAGATATTGCATTAAAGTGGTGTATTTTCTAGTCATCTAGGTGATATAAAACAGCACCAGGGAAACTAAATATAGAATAATGTCTATTCATTTTGCGGCTGGCTTTGTACTCTTATGTGAACTACAGTGTTAATACATTGCACAGTATAACTGTGAAAGCTCTGCTTTCCAATGAGGTATACTTGTTCAGCTTCAGCTTCATTATATAAGTTTACATTGACAATTTATTTCAGATTTTCCTGAATATCATTTTCACTTTGGTTTAGTTCTGCCTTAATTTTGTTTGCTTTTTGTATCAAAAGCACTGCCAAAATAATAACGGCTCCAGTAACAATGAAAATGCAGTTTCCCCCCATAAGTGAATGGATATGGTTCATTCATCAATGGTTCCTATTTCACCTACATACCTCAGAAAATAGGGCAGGATGCATCATGCAAGCATCCTTTTCTGTGAAGAGGATCCGAAGTACAATGTTATAGGATGCCAGGTGCATTTTAGAGAGTCCTAAGACTCCTCAGTTCTCTCTGAAGTGAAGAGAGGTTGAGGTGAGCGTTAGAGAGGGCTGAGCATAAAGAATAATTCTCTTTTGCAGAAGATTTTGCAATTTTAAAATTTTGTTTTGTTTAGAAATGAGAACCCCAGACTTGAAAATTTCCAGTCAAGAGAAAGCCCTGGATCTGTAGCTCTGGCACTAGCTCTGACCTGCTTCCTCAGGCTGTGGTTCCTGGGGTTATAAACATAGCCAACAAACCTTCTACCCTGCCACATGGGTTCACAGGAAACTATCTTGACCATCCTAGATGTAACTGATAAAATTTTCATGGCCCAACAGAGATTTGGGGATCAATACCTGGAAAGAAGCTTTGAATAATGGTAAGTCCGTATAGATAATGCTGTATAACTTTTTCAGGATGGCCGTGACTGTAACATCACTGCAATTTTTAATCTCACATTGTGTGGGCAGAAAAATGGTTATTTCCAAGATGTTAAAAAGCTAATCTATTCTGTTAAGTTTTTGTATCTCACATAGATATAGCTTCTTTCTTTTTTTTTTTCTTTTAATTTTACAAACCAAGTTGGGAGCCTTGACATTTATTGGGCCCCCATATTTTTCATTTATATTCTCTCTAGTCTTCACCATCTGTTATGACAGTAAATAAGTTTCAAATAAGCCATATCTTCCTCAGCATGAGTTGCTTTTTCTGCAAAAAAAAAAAAATTAAAGTTGCAGTTGGATGTGATATTTGAAGTCACAGCTTGTCTTCAAATATTTAGTAGCGTATTCCTGTGCCAAGGGATATCAATCTGCCATTTGCCTTGCTTACAGTATAATAAAGATTATCCATTCCCTCCTTTCATAGATATGTCAAGGCTTTTAATTACTATAGTTCAGGAAGTAGCTCTTTCCACAGGCTTTTTCCATTTTGCGTTGACTTAATACGGTTCCTTCTTATCTTTTTGCACATTAAATTCCAAAAGGAAGATATAGTGTCTGACTTTGGTGGATGAACTGTGATCTTTCCTTACAAGTAAAATCCTTGGCTATAACAACAGCCACTTTCATTGTTGTAAACTTCATTAGTGGTTGGGTGGGTATTTCAGATGTTGGTTCCCAACCTTAAGAAGTTCAGCAGAGAACTTTTTTTTTTTTTTTCCCCTTATATTGTATGCAGGCATGGGGGCAAATCTGAGGAGCCACATACAGTTTATTTTTTATCTTTATCTTATATTATGGAAGTATAGTCCAGCAAGAAGGGCTGTGACTTGGAAGTGAACTTTGTACAGGCATGCCACTTTGCTTTCAGATCTTTCTAAATTTGTCTGTTTCCTTGATTATGAATATTGCATCACATGGAGGCATTTTCTTTGTCCTTTGAGGATAGTGGTGTAAAATCACAGGTGGTTTTACTGATTGTCTAGTAAACTACAACAAATGTTTCCTTGAAACTTTCCCAAAGTAGCTCCTCTAACAAGGAAATGCCCCAGACTGAAAGTATTGCTAGAACAGTAAATGTTAATGTTTCTTGTGGACTGTATTTTTTACATTTATTTAAACTGTTCAACAGGTAATCTCTAGGCCATGAGCTTCCCAGATATATTAGCAGGTATCCTATGATAAATCAGTAGTCATAATTGCTCTTTCTCCCTTCCATCCCTAACGTAATATTCTGTGGTTCCAACCATCCCCATACCAAAGTATGTTTTTTTTGCATCCTCCTTTGATACTTCTGAAGGCTGTAAATACATTTAATAGGTAAATTTAAAAATCTGCTTCTTTCATCAGTACCAATTGATACTTTCAGAATGGCATCAAAGAGGATATTATGATTGAGCACCAGCTTTGCAAAACAAAAGGAGTTGAGGTTGACTGCAGTGTGATTTATGTGAAAAGACTCTGGCAACTTCTGCAATAGCTACAACATTCATTATGCAAAGGTACTTTGGAGTAAAGAAAAGAGGTTTTATAGCACTAAAATAAAGTCCATGTTATAGTCAAAACTGATGCACAACCAAGATTAACCCTTTTGTTTGTAAGAGGATTTTGCTATCATTTTGATATTCATAAGCTTCTTACTATAACAATAAAGCTTTTATTTTTATGTATGCAATTGTTTTTCCTTTTCACCTGTAAATAGAGTAATTGCACTTTTTTATGATTTTCCAGTATTAGATTAATTTTATAGCATGTTCTGAAATTTCATTCTCTTTCAGCATCAATCTTTGTTTTCTTTTTATTACAGAATTATACTTACAAATAACATCATTTCATAACAATAAACATAAAAATATAATGCAATATAGCAGTTACAGGTTTATAGAGTAAACATTTCATTTGAAAGAAAATTCCACTAGCTTATGCTATTATTTCACAAAAGTGGCAAGGTCAGAAACTCTGAGGGTTAATAACAAAGCCATTTATATCCTAAGATGGAGGGACAAATATTCAGGGATCAGTGACTACACTTGTGAGAAAACACAGAAAGAGGATATCTTGTCTACAGTTTATCTTTTTTGGAGAAGGGGTCTTAGATAAAACACTGATTTTCAATTTAGAATTAGCATACAATGTAGGCTAAATTGTATCAAAGCCAAATGATATTCCACAGAACTCAGTTTCTTTCACCTTATGTTGCTGAGGGCCAGGTATTCAAAAGAGAACTAAAAATCTCCCCACTCTACTTTTGCAGACTAAGCACACTTCTAGATAGCGTAGAAAGATGACAAATATGAAGCCGGATGATTAGGACAAGGCAGGAGCTGTTTAAGAAAAATATTTTTTCCTTAGAAAAAGAATTAGGAGAATTTTCGAAGGTGCAGAATGGAATTTGTGATCAAAGTGTGAAAAGAAGAAATAGAGAGCAATCAGGAGATTCATAGGGAATTTGGAGTAGGGAAGAGTTTTGCCTTGGATGAGGACATCTATGTGATCTCCTGATCACTTAACAAATGCTCTGCTCACTTAATACAGATTTGCCTACCATAAAACACTGTGCTGGGCCAGGATCTTTCCCTGGCTTTCTTTTACAGCAGTAGTAAAATTAAATTAGAAATATCTTGGAATTATATCAATGTTGAAAGGAGACTTTACAATCAGAAAAATGTTTTGGACTAAGAGGACAATTTTTTGACAGTTAAATGTCATTTTTATTTTGTCATTTTTCAATGTAAAAATGCACTTAAACTTATGCTAAAGAACTTTTAGAATGAAACAGTCTTGAATCCTAAAGGAGGAGTTTTGTCTCATGGTAAGAGCAAACATTTAAAAGTCAAGACACTGTTTTCAAGACCGTAAAACATCTCTGCACGATGCTGTTATTTTCCCATGTGGAGTGGCTTGCCCTGAGGTCCCTGACACATCCTGTAGATATGTGTCTCTCATGCTCAGCTAAAGCATTTCCATTTTCCTAAGATAGCATTTAATTTTTTGAAGACCCTTCTTTAGAAAACCAAGAATTGTTTGCAAGATTTTTTTATTATTTTCTTCATTTTTAAGTCATACGCAGTAAAGAAATGCCATATAAAACTAAATTAGGTGGATTTGCTTCACACTATTTTTGCAAAGTAATGTTTGTTGACTCTTATTTCCTTATTACCAGTATTTACATGTAATATCTTTAATTATGTACCACAGAATGAACCTGACTATAGTTCCCAGCTCCACTTCCCATTTCCTGTTCTTTTCTAGGCAATATATGTTGATTGTGAGGTTTTCAGTACTTTGTCTTTTTTCAGTCCTCTAAGATACCGTTACTTGTCCTGAGATTCTGTGATCAGTTAACCAGCTGGCAGATTATCAGGTCCCGGTAATTTGAAAAGGTCTAGCTCAATGAGTGCTTTCTGACCTGTTATTTCTCTATTCTAGGCTGAGATTTCACATCTTTCTTGTTAATATTTGTGATAGTCACCTACATGATTGGCCTTTGTGTGAACGTAGGCGCACATGTGTTGAAAACTTCAGCCTGCACATTGTCATTTGTTGATAATGCCATTGAACATCGAACTACTGAACCACATTTTTCCTACTGCTGATGTGCTTACAGCATGACTTCTTTTTTGCTTTAATAACTTTAATGTTTCTTGCTATTTACATCTGTGTCCTTCTGAGATTAATCCCATGTTAGTCTTATGCATTCCCTTAGCCATCTGACCTCGCCATCTGACCTCATTTCCGCTTTCTGTGGGCTTCTCTCTTCTATGCGAGATCAGCGAGTAATTCACATTCAGTGAATTCATCATTTAATCTGCCTGCTTAAAATCCTCGGATTTTATTTTGCTGGTTTTCTTTTCTTTCCTTTTTTACGGGTCTGAACTTTCTCATCTTATTCAGCTTGCCTTTTACTCTCCCATTCTCAGCAAGTTTCTCTCTACAAACAATAAGAGCTTTTCTTGTAGCTATCTCCTTCAGTTGCAAAAGCTGTCATTGATGCTTTCTGAGAATTTGCAGGCTGATTTGTGTTTTATTTCTTTTACAACGCATCCAAGTATGTAAAATCTCCCTGTTTTGGCAAACTCATTTTTAGTGATTCTACCTGTATCTCTCAAAAAAGCCTCATCCACCTAATTTTCTTGATCTGTTATTCTGTAGCAGATAGTCATCACGATAAATGCATATGTTCTTTCTCGCTGTACGTAATCTTGCTCTTTGCGTCGCTGATCTTGAATCAAATATATAAAGTGTTGTCTTCTAACATAGAAAAATGATGCAAGAGAGGAGGCCAGTTTGAGCAAAACTCTAGAGTGCTATCCTTCAAAGTCGAGCTCTTGGAGGCTTAATTCAGCTGTAGGAGCAGAGAGGGCAACCTTATAATATTTGCCCTTTGAAATGCTATCTTTCAGAGGTGACCTTTAAGCTAACCTGGGAGTCTGACAACCTAGGTCCTCAGCACAAGATCCTTTTCACTCTCAGCCTCTCACAGCTGATATCTTCTCTGCCTTTGTTCAAAATACTGTCTCCTTCTGATTTTACCTGCCTTGCTTCTAAGTCTCTCCTAACTCATGCTATCATTCAAGTCAAATAGAGTTAGTGGACTGTTCCCTTTCTCTTCGGAGACTTCTTTGAGTTTATAATTCTGTTGTGTTCTTTACAGACCTTGTTCCTTCCAGGTTAAATATTCTTCTCTCCAGTAACAAAATGATTCAAGAACGTTGTAGTACTATGGGAAGATTCGTAGTCCGCAGCCCTGCACACTCATTTTGGAACTTAAGCAAACATTAACCATGAAGCTAAACAGGAAAGAGCTCAAACACTCTTATGACCTGGCAGGAGTAAAATAAGAATGTGACAGCATACAAAATTAGGGAAAACTATATTAAATCATATGAATGGTTTCCAAGAACAGAAGAAATCCACATGATTGCCAAATCAGCCATTGCCATCTTTAGCCATGACCATTGTCTAGGTTTGCTCATGCTTGTCCAGGCTGTGACTAATGTAGGTGTTTCTAATAGCAGCTTTTAAGAATTTATGCATCTGTTTACATAGCTTTTGGAGTTCTGAACCAAAGTTATGCATTTTAATAAATGAGCTACAAAACTTTTAAGGCAGATTCATATGAACGTAGTTGAAAATTCAGTAAGACTTTTTTTAATAGGTCAGATCTGTATTATGAATTTCAGTAGTTATTTTTAGTTTCTTTAAAAATGTTGAAAACTATTCTGGGTTTGGCTCATCATAGTCACATCCACGCCGTTCCTAAGGGCTACTTTATTAAAAATTCGTCTTGCTGAAGAATCCTGCTTGAGCCCACACCTTAACCCCTGAAGACACTTCCACAGTGCATCAGATGTGCATGCTGTATGTGAGATGAAGTGGCCTAGGGCATAGTGCTTGTCCCTACAACTCTTGCAGCCTGCCTGCCAAGGCCCTTCTAGCACTCTGTTTGCCTTGATTCATCTGCACTGTGCAAAAGCCATGACCTGAGTTGTGTCCCTAGTTCATGGGAGCTTGTACATCTTTATCAACAAGACAGTCGTAGAAGGGAGGGCCTAAAAAGCCCCGTGGGATTTTCAGCTTTGACTTCTGCATTTTTCCACTGCGTTACTAGGGCCTGTCAGCACTTTGCTGCTGATTAGTTGGGCAGCTAACAGAATACCACTGCTACGTCTGTACTTCTCCATACTTTTCTGTACTGTATTGTGTTCTTGCCTTGTCAGTGTATTTTTTATCTCTACAATTGTTTCTTTGGTTGAATTCAATATGTTTGTTTTTCTAAATGACAGCAAAACTGGTATTTTGGTGTACTTCCATATTACTCCATCAATCACTGGAAGAGGATGTTGACACAGTGTTAGGGTTTTTTAAAGTAAAAGTAGGCTGCTTTTATTATTTTGTTGTGTACTATTTTCCACTATTCCCGTCGGACTGGGAAAATTGAGATTTCATAGGCCTAATCTTCTCAGCTAATGTTATGAGCTAAAGCTAAGTAGCATTTGTTGGAAAGCAAGAAGTTCATTTGTGCTCAGCTCATTCTTCTGTTTGGCATAGATGTAACAGATACCATGCATGAATTGAAACTGTTTAATTTTTTTCTTTCACTGTATGACTCAAGTTCTATTTAGATGATTGCTAGTTAACAATGTTTTGAAGATTTTTTTTTTTTTTTTTATGAGAAGATAGGTAAATTTTTTGTCTCGGTATCTATAGTTGAAATAGTGTCAAGTAATACAAAGAACAAATATGTAAAAGTTGTGCAAGATTATATGAAGGGAAGAGATAACAGGAGAGAGAAACAGAGAATTTACAAAAGATGAGAGCAGAAAGAACCTGGTTTGGCCAGGATTAGGTCTCTGACCGTCAGGTATGAATTAGTTAGATGGACTAAAGGCGACGTGAAGGCTGAAAGGCAAATGGGTAAGATGAAGTCAGAACACTGTTCTCTGGAAGTTAATTACAGTACTGTAACATGCTGGAGAAGGGCAGCAAGTTTATAAACAAAAAAAGTGGTTGAGGGGTTGTAATTAGTAGTACTAGCAGTATTTAAAGAAAAGGAATTACAACGTATGTGGTGTTATTGTTTTGGCAAAGAAAGAAGGCTGCTAGAGGAAAGGATTGCTGGGTGTGTGAGACCATGGATGAAGGCTGAAGGAAAGTGGGCAGCTGCAGATTGACATACTCACAGTAACTGTAGATTCCCTGCAGGATCAAAGACTAATAAATGGGAAAGGAGAATACATGAAGAAATGGGTGCTGTCACTGAACTGTGGCTGATTCATGTTTGCAGAAATTGTTCTGCAGAGAATTTGAAGTGCTGAAAGGTTTGAATAATATGTTATTATGTAGAAGAGAGATGAGACAGGATTTCTGTTTAGGAAATCCGGATGAAGAAAACAGAGATACTAAGTACATAGTGCAGATGATGTAGGCAAGACCACAAGCTTAGTGGAGAAGAACAACCTGATATTTGTATGTTCTTCAGGCATGCTCCTGAACACATGAAGGAACTCTGCATATTCTATATATACCATTAATGAGTGTGGGTTTTGCATGATGTATCCTTATTCATAGCTTTATGAAGCAGACTTTCTAGTCTTTTCAAATTCTATTCAAGTAAGAATTTTTAAATCCTCCTAAAATTTTTTTACATCATCTTTCTGAGACCATTACTACAGATAAAAGCAGAACTTTTTTATGAAATAGCGTACACTTTTCAGTACTATAGTTTCATCTTTCTCCCGCAACATTCTATAATAATATTTATTTCTTGATTACACTTGTGCACTGAATACAGCTGCTTTGGATCTGCCTAGTGAGAAGTTTAATTCCCTTGATACAGCTGATGACATTCATTTAGAATTGTGTAGAGTCTATGAGTGGGATTTGCTTTTTCTTCTGAAAATAGTATGATAGGTAGCTAAAATAGGGGGGTTTTTGGTACAAGTGTTATTACATTTATCAATGTAATGTATTTTATATGCCTTAAAACCAAACCTTGAAATACTCTGTTTGTTCTTTGCCATGATGAACATTGACCACTTACTTCTACCAAGCGTTTCCAGCTCCTTAGATAGTGTTGACATTTTTAAAAAAACTTTCCATTTCACTCACGATTATTTTCTTTAATAACTGCTGTTGAAAAACTAACAACTTTTTTTAAACCCTATATAAATATCATAATCCATACAACTGTCATAACTATTGAAAAATCAATGAAATTTGTGAGTTTTTTCTTAAGAGTACATTGTCCTGTGAATAGGTATCTAAAAGATCTGACTTCATTCTTATACAAACAGATTTGGTAGTTACAGACCCCTCGTTATGGAAAGCTCAGATGTCTCTGCTCCTTCACAAGCCATGGGGCTGGAGTAGAAGCCATGAACTGCTGTGGAAACACACTGTGGCATACGGTTTGGGGTAGATTTTGTCCCCTGCAATCCGTACGGTGTTCCATGCACATAGCCAACTTACTTGGCCGTTGCAAAGAACGTGGAGGGACTACACTTACTGAACAAAGATTATTCTTCATGAGTAATTTTCTTGCCTGTCGTTTTTTGGATAAGAAGCAATTTTTAAAATGTGTTGTCAGAAATCCATCCCTTATGCAATAAAAAACTCAAAAGCTGTGCCTGATGACATACAAGATGTCCAGATCTGCATTGGCTCCTTCTCTGCAATCTGTTTACAAAAGTTAAAAAATGCAGCAGAATGAGTTGGTTAGTAAAGGTGCTTTTTTGAATGCTAAATCATATCTGCAAAACTGAAACACTAAAATTTGTTTTGTTTCACTGCACAAGAGTCTTCTGAAACAAGTTTTAATTTAAATTGAAACATAGGATTAACACAAATACAACAGAAGAATAATTCACCTACAGAGTCCATTTTGCCCTCTCTCAAAGGGAAGAATTCTATGAATTAAGGAAATAATATATTTATTTGTGGTTCCTATGGTAGTTCATATTATTTGCCAAAAAAAAAAAAAAAAATCTGAAAATTACATGTGCAATTATTATTATCTTTTCCAGTAGTATTCATATTAAACTGTCATGGGGAATTTTTTATTAATGAAAATCCCTATCAAAGGACTTTCAAATTTACCAAAATACTAATTACTGATACATTTTGAAATTTAAAAATGCTTATTCCAGATATTTTGAGGTTGTATTTTGATCCTGAATGAGTAATGTGCTTTTTAGAGATGTGGTGTACCTCATTTGCCATTGATTTAATGTGAGCTAAAAGGCTTAGCATATCTGAAAACTAATTCAATAATTTTATGCTTCTCTTGAGGTCTCTTTAACCCTGCAGGGAGTTGGAAATTCCCAAATAATTGTTAGGAAATACTGCAAAAGAAAGAACTTTTTCTGTCTCAGATTTGCAGAAATACCAATTAATAGAGTGTATAGAGTCATATATCCACTCCCTGTAATCACTATTAACTGTTTTAGTTTTGTTAGCATGGCTATAAATTTCTGGAACTATATGTCAGTTGAGCTCACTCCATTATTTTTAGTGGGTTTTAGTAGTTTTCCTTTGAAGAACAGTCCTCCTCATTTCCCTCCAACATCCTACACGGCTAACATTTGGGGACCAAAAGACCACGCATCCACCAGGATATGTGGCAGAAGAAAGCTTGCAGGGTTAACTCCTCGAGATTTCTCAAGGAAAGAGCTGCTGATGTGCGATGCTCCTTGCCCATCGTGCTGATTAATAGTGCCTTGGTACTTCCTTAAATGTGCCTCGCTGTCTGTGTTTTTGTGTAGTCGCAGTTGGACTCAGAGCTCACTCACTGCTTCTGTTTTCTGTTTGTCAGCACAAGAGAGCCTCCTCTGCAGCCAGTGCCTACGAGCTGCACCAGTACAAGTAAAATAATAATAATTCTGGTTACCTAGCAGTGTTAAACAATTACCAAAAATTTTTTAATTATTCTAAGTGTGGACTGAAACATATTTAAGAGTTCCTAAGACTTTCTGTTCTGTTTCAGTTTCTTGTCCAAAGTAAGTGTTTGCAGGCAAACTAAGCTGCTGAAAAATGCCTTTCGGTGTAGTATTCTCCAGGCAGCCCCTTCTGGTGGGCGAGCTAGTGTCTGCACGTGGGCTCCGCTTCTCTGCGTGACTGGGTCAGTTGTCCCGAGGTTCATGCTAGTATTGCTTGGCTGCAGTCTGTAGCACTGTGTCGCAGGAAAAACATCCTCTAAATTTCTTTCTTGTTACTTGTTACAGTTGTGTCCACCTCTGAGCCATAAAGGAAAATTCTCTTTCTTTATTATCTAAGTAGTAATGTAATTACTGGTCTGTGAGGGGTTTTTGTTTTGTTTTGTTTGGTTAGGTTTTTTCTAAATGTTGCATGACATAGTGCTATTAGTGTTTTTATGGAGTAATGATGATGAAAGAGGAAACTGCATTCCAGTGGCAGGTCACCTCTAGGTTAAAAGAGGAAAAAAATATACATTCTCTGTCTTGATTGCCTACCAATGGAAGCAATAGTACCTAAATATTCATGTCAAGCATTTGGTACTGAGTAGTAATCTAAAATGTGCCTGATACAAGACAGAGCCCAAAAAGTAAATAGCAGGGTAAAATGCAAAATTATTTACACAAAGATAAAAGTATATGTGGAGGTAAATAAGTTCTAGACCATGGGCTATAGGCAAATATAAATTCTTTGTCCTGCTTGAGCCTTTAATTTTACATTATTACATCTGCCAATATTCATATGCAACTGTCACGATTTCATGAGCTTTATGATATCTAGACAAGTTTCACAATAAATGATATATGAGTTAGTAATACATTTTTGTATTGTATTGTATGGCAATTGCCATATATTTTCACCATGGTCTTCCACAAGTATAAAAAAAATGCTAACGCAGTATTGACATACTGAGAAGCATAATGTTTTGGTTTTTTTTTTTTTTAACTGTAGATAACCTTTCTAATGTTTCAGAGAAGCTGCCTAGGGAAAAATATCACTAGGAAATTATCATTTCTACATATCTGGCATTGTATGATTTAATGCTGTCTTCTCTTGACATATTTAAAGTACACACATAGTAATGACAAGGTTACCTGCGTGATCCAATCTATTGAAAAAAGAAATTCTATTTTGCTCCTTTAGCCCAGGATGCTCTTGCTAGTTTGTGAATGTCTATGCTTTTCCTTGTCATTAATGAAAATATTCAAAAA
Source organism: Aquila chrysaetos chrysaetos (assembly GCF_900496995.4). NCBI lineage: Eukaryota > Metazoa > Chordata > Aves > Accipitriformes > Accipitridae > Aquila > Aquila chrysaetos. The sequence continues at coordinate 3,834,855 of NC_044024.1, read as the reverse complement.
GCTGAAAACAATTATATTGGTCTCATTAAGGTAGCTTTCAAGTTCTAGCCATGTGGACTGAATTAGGGAAGAGTATTTTTGTACTTCTGGACCAGAAAGGAAATGAGTTACACTTGACTGGGCACTAAAATGATCTTCAGAGAGCAGTATTAGGCTGAAAATATAAAGATCATGAATGAAATTTCAGAGGAAAATGAACCTCATTTCGGTGGTTTAGGTTTGATTTTGTCCATACCAGAAGAAACCTCCACTTTAAAGGTGAAATAACATGAAAAACTTTAATCTTTTGTGAAGATGTAAAAGCTTGAATTCTCACAGATCTAGTTCAGATTCATCACATGTTCTGATGGTTGTCTGAATCAAATTCCTCCAAAAATGCAGGTGTCAACTTGGAAAAAAAAAAAGAGCTTCTATGCAAAATGTGCAGTGTTTGGTGTTAGAAATGAGTTCCAGGAGCCTGTCTCTCAGCCTTCTATGATTTTCATCTCCATCTGGGCCTACAGGGGCAGCTCCATTGATTCAGTAGAATTATGCCTTTTTGAGTTGTTATTTATTTGATGCAGCATTAGTATGTATCTGATTGAAAAAATCTGTATCAACTAATTCTGTTTGATGAATGAGTAAGGAAAGACTCTTGTGAATTTTTAATATGCCTGAAATATCTGGTGCATCTGTATCCTTGTGAATGAGAATATTCTAGTTTTGAGGAAGATAGCATTTGTAGCAGCTTCATTTCTCTTTTATACAATATTACCTTCTCCAGAAGCAATATTACTAAAAAAAAAAAAAAAGTAATTTAGCTGCACTAATATTTAGTTCTTTTCAGCTCTAAATGTTTCGTTTCTTAAACTAAAATTTCATTTCTCATAAGAAGAAATTTAAACAAGCTCAAATTGGTATTTACTAAAATAACCACCCTGATTAGATTAAAATCAGAATTTCTCTATTTGCCTGTGGAAACATATTAATGTAATGGATTCTTTTCTGAATTGGATGACAGACAGATTGATGTGTCAACAGAGAAAAGAGTTATAACCATCAACTTGTCTCTCATTGTTTGACAGTGATTTACTACTGTCCAAGAAGTCTGTTAGTTTAACTTTCAGATTGAGTTATTCAGAGTGCATTATGCTACAAGCATTTTTTGCTGTGATACACAGACCAGTAGCATGGCCTCCCAAAACGGCTCCAACAGAGGTATCGCACCCTGAGAGATATTATCAGACAGCCCCTCTGCTTCTGCAGGGTGCCCTAAAGTCACTGACTCACTGTCTGACTCACATGCTGTCCTTTTATAGGAGACCGTCTATAACTTAGTTTTTAGTTTCACCATTCAAGTATCTTTTTTGGAAACTCAAAGCTGCAATATTTTTTTTTTTTATGCTTTCTTTTTTAGGCATGAAACACACTTTTTCATCTCAAATGGAAAATTCTGATGAATACCCAAATTCTGTGAAAACAGAAGACGACTAATTTGTGCATGATCAAGGCATCTGTGATCTTGGAGATGTGACATCTAAGCATTATTTAACTAATGGGTAGCTCAAGATTTGAAATAGTGTTAGTACAATTTTAGAACTTATCATCTAAATATACATTCCTATGTTCTTATATCCAAAAGTTTAGCTAAGGCAATGGAAAGCCTTGAGATCCTAAATCCTCACTGAATCAGCTGAGAAAATCCTCTTTCCTTTCAGCTGTTTCAGAGTCATAGCATTAATTTTTCATTGTGTTATCACTGGATTTTCAGTATTTATTGCAGCAGAATATTCTCTATTTACCATTGGTAATTGGTGTATTTCCAATTTTAAATGTGTGTACATTTATGATCTGATAAACCAACTTTGCTGTTGTTTTCACCACAAACAGAATCTGGTCCTTCACAGATGATTAACTTAATTATCCCTTTGTTCACCTTTGTCACTCTTACTAAAATAGTTTGCAAGCAATGTAGGCTGCAGTGAAAGGTAAAGATTGGACTCTAGCACTCATTAGAGTAGGAAGATGCTTGTCTTTGTTCCTGGTGTAACAATGAAATGGTGCAAGTACTCTTTTTGAACTTTCAGAATTAATAATTATGAAGACTTCTGAACACCTTCAAGAGAAAAGAGTGATTTTGATCAGTGGACAAGACTGCAATTCTATCTTGTTTTTCCTCTATTATTTTGGTAGAAGTAATTCATCCAGATTAATATAATAATTCTTAGTACATTTTTTCCTACTTAAAAGTTTTGTGTGTCTGTGCTTTGCTTTTTCTGAGCTAGATTTGAGCTAGGTTTGACCAACCACTGCATTTTTTACATCACTTTGAAAATCATTGTGTCCTTGGGCCTTTTTTCAGTGATGTGGTAATTTTCGTAGTTTTCTGTAATCTGTGTTGGCATTAGCAAAGGACATCCTTATGTCCCTGACTCTCTTGGCTTGAATACATGCTGATAATTATATTTCTATCCAGAAGTAAACTTAATGGTTCAATACATATACAGTTAATAGTGACTTAACTCTTACTTGCTATATCTTCCTCTGTTGCCTGTTCTTGAAAATTCTTGCTGTTTTTTAATACATTAAATTGGTACTTGAATGAACTACATCAGACCATCATTTACTTGGCAGTGTTTTGCACATACAACTCTCCAGAGATGCTGTATTGGTGTGTTTCATTTCTATAGCATGTTGTGTTACATACTATTAGACATTAATCAGCTCTTGTTGATTTATATAATCAGCAGCAGTTTATAATTCTGAGACAGGTTAGCATGAAGTTGGAATATCTGTTGAATTTTCAGGGAGGGCAGGGATGTTGAATGCTTTTAAAAGACCTTAAAAAATAGCAAAATAGTGTATTAAAATTATGTACACTTCAATAATTTGTATTTGGAGGGGGAATTTTTTAAATGTCCTCAGGACCCTTAGTTGCAGAAGAGTGTTAACTGTGGCTGAAACTCATACGTAAATATGTTTTAGCGCTAGCTAAAGCTGACCTGATGTTAACTTGCATATATGAATAATACAGGAAGTCTCGCATACAAAATTATTTCATGTTCAAGTTCTTAATTTCCTTGGAAAAGATGACTGGCTTTGCCTGTTGCAAAAAAAACGGCAAGGTAACATATTGTGTTTGGACTTCCTCACCCACTTTCTGAGAAAGTATAGAGAGAAGAGTAAGCAAGCTTCATGCAGTTGCACAAGGTCAGTCTGCAAGGATGAACCAAGGACACTGAAATGTCTGAGATAACTCAGAACTGAGTGAAATATATGTCAGGTTGCATTTCATGGTCAACGTATAGCATTGGTCATTCATTAAAAGTGCTGCATTTTCTATTCTTTATATTGTCTCTCTATAGGCATTGCGTAGCATGAGGAGAGCGGTATCAGTATTACTAGCATAGCATAAGAAAATTCTACAGGCTAAAAAGTTGTTTGTTGTCAAAAGACCCAGCATCAATTACTATGACAAATAAAACATGGACTGAAGAAGAAATTGCAGTTTCCCTCACACATAAATGATTCTATTGTAATTCAGCCATCCCATCTGTTAGAGCAAAATTGAAAATTTACAATAGAACATATGTGACTTGAGGAGTGTGTTTCTCCTTTAATGTTCCTGAGTGTTAGAAAAACAGTCATATTATGTTGTAGTTGTCATAGTAACTCCCAGGTTTTTTTATTAAGTAAAATGTATTATGTGAAAACTATGAGGTGACAGCATCATTTTCCAGATTAATGAAATTATTTGGGAAAATATATATAATTTCAGTACACTGTGAAGATTCTCAAGCAGCTGTGATCATCCATTGAGTAACGTTTCAACTAAGCATTGGGAATTCCCTTCGGTAGCAGTTCATCTGTGTGATAGGTCCAGAATCACACTGTACACTGTAGTGATGTTATATGTTGTACCTCAAACCTCAATTTCATTCTCCACCCTCAGAACATCATTCATTCAGTGCTAGGGAACATAGAAGTTAAATGTCTATTCCAATCTAAAATCTGCTGGAATTTGTTTTTTCCTTTGCATAATTTGTGTTATGGCTGTTGGATTCCTCAGTCATAACACTAGAATACTTGACCTAGAGAAAACAAAAAGAAAAAAGTAATGCCGTTATTTTTTTCTTTCCTGCTAAGCTACATTTGATGTGTTGGGTTTTGTTGGTTTGTTTTTGTTTTTTTTTAATTATTCACTCATTCTGGAGTTCGGACTCAAGTGATAGTACGACATAAAACAATAATTAAAAATAGGAATTTAGTTATTCTACATCCTTGACATGAAATACTGAGACCTGAACTAACATATTTCCAACATATTCTTCATTTGTCATGTTCCTTTTATTTTTGCTTACATGCCAATTGATTTATTTTATTTTTCTAAAATGTATTAATGCAAGCAAAAGTTGCCGATCAGATTTGCTTGGAAGAAACATACTGTGTGGAAATTTCCGCACAACATGGAACATATTTTGTCCATCTAGAGATGTGCACCGCATTATCTGTGGATAGGTTGTTTTCTGCAGAGCTAAATAATGTGAAACATATCAGTCTGGGCTGATCTAGTGCCAGTGTAAGCAGCTTAGTGTAGTTCAGGCTGAGATCACTTAGTCCTTATTCTGCTTACCTGCAGTATGCGAGTGGGAGAGCCAGTGCTGCGTGGATTGACACCGGAGCAGGCGCGTGGGTGTCAGAGCTACCTGAATGATTCTGCAAGAGAGCTAGCATGGTATGGGGCAACCCAGCAGCCAGGGATAAACTACGACTGGACACAGTGAATGCTTTGTGCTGTATGTAGTGCGTTCTCACCGATCCAGTTACGTATAATTTCATTCTCTAGATGTGACCTCATGGAAGGTAGTTTGGGAAGAAGGGAGGGTTATTCTCCTTTTTTCCTGACCCATTCTTTTATCAGTACAGGAGAATTTCTGACAAGAATCTTGAGGAGGTCCGGTTCCCAGTTCTGTTGCAGTTGTCATGTTGTAAAGACAATCTCTAAGCTGCTTTGGCCCAGATAACTTTTAAGTACTGACTTGGGGTGTCTAATTTAGGTGTTTAACTGTTATACATCACCTCTGCAGTCAATGAATGGAGACAGATATCTCCAGGAGACCCTTTGAATCATAAAATAAGCAGTCTAGATGTGCTTGTCTTCTCTACTGTCCTTAAAGGAACAGGTGATTCTAACTTAGTTGCTTCATTTACATGTCTAAAACTAGGTGAGAGGTACTCGGATGCTTGCGTTTTTGTTTTACATGTCTTTAGAACAAGAATACTACTTGGGTGTGTTTCAGAAGTGATGCGGAACCAAATATATCAAAGTTTGTGCTATAGTTGTATCAGCTGTGGAGTTAGGCATAAGTGCCACTGCAATACCCTAAGCTTTCCTTTACTGTATTAACACAGCATTTCTGAAAATAATAAACATTCAAGAGATATTTATTGTCAAGATATTGTGGCTTAAACCTCTTAATTTTTTTTTTTTAATATTAGTGTTCTGCCAAATTTTTTCTTTTTCCTCTCTCTACTTTCTGTAGACTTTAAAACTATTGCCTAGGGGCTTTTCAAGGGAAACAGACTTTTTTCTAAAATACCAGCAAAAAGGGTAAATTTTGGCATTAAATTAAAAGACAATGAATCACTTTTTTTTGCTGTTAAATTAATTATCATCAAAGGTTTCATTAACAGCAGATTTCTTATCAGCGAAGTCAACAACAAAATTGGAAACTGGACAATTTTCTCCCATTATCAAAAAAGAAAACATTTTTTGGCCCCTTTTTTCTCACTTTGTCCTTTCTGGAAGACGGACTGCAGCATGCAGAGTGGGATTCAAAAGTCCTCAAATCTTTGTGCCTTCTTTGTTTTAACTGGAGTTGGAAAATGTGATATCAAAATACAATCCGTATGTTAGCCTGATTCTGTCTAAAAATCAGCTTCTGTACATCATTAATACAGAAACATTGAGTTTAGGATGGTGTGTCCATTTTAAATAAAATAGTTTTTTCAATAATTATCTAACAATTATCCTTCAATCTGCTAAATTTCCCTTGATCTTTAGGTGAAATTACTTTAAATAAACTTGTTTGGCTGAGTTCAGAACATTTGCCTGCTAAAATTTCAGCTCAACTTAGCTTTACTGGAGCATTTGGGCTGGTCACTGTTTTAGGCATTTAATGGGAAAAAAAAAAAAAAAAAACAAAATCAAAACAACCCCCCCAAACCCCACCCCAAACCACAAGCTCTTTTGATTGTTCTGCTTCTGGTATGAATTTCTATTGTCTCCTTTTTGGGGGTCATTTCAAAGACCAGAACTTCTGCACAAGTTATGAGATTAAGTTACAAATCGTCTGTCAGGTCTGAATTGCAGTGTAGCTGTATGATACTAATACTACATGTGTAAGCAGAGAAAAATCTGATGGATTGAGGAAAAACAGCAACAGTCATGTTTTATTTTTCTGCTTTTAATAATTAAAGAATGTCTTGATAACTTTTTTGCGAAATGTGGGAACCTGTAACTCTTGAAGGTGTTAGAATATAAGTAGTTTAGAAGATTGAAATACTGATATAATAACATTTTTCCCCCTGTCATGATAACCACCACAACATGATCTTTGGTGCAGATTTAGATGTATCCAGGGATGTATTTTGGCGTTGGTTCTCTTTTTGAAAGGGGATTCAGTGGTTGTAGTAAGGAGAGATGTTTGCTATGCACAGAGGGTCAGCACTAGTGTAGGGTACTTACTAAGCTTCTTATGCCTTTGGAAGGGGATACCTCGTGAGATTTAACTGATTCATTTGGTTTAATTTCATACTTAGAGATATTATACATATATATATTATACAGCATTCATTGTACAAGTCAGAGTACACAGACAGTAAGGTGAGGTGGACCTGCCGCCTTATTCATTGCACAGGGACTGATGCAAGGGGTCTGCAAGGTTTGTGGGCTATAATTATCCCCAGTAATTTAAGAATCCATTTACCTTCTGCAGATGGAGATACAGTTTAATCAAATACAGTGGTAAATCAGCCTTTATTAGGCACATTCTGTAGGCTATTATGTAGGTGTTAACATTTAAAATGTTTCTGTATTAAAATTCTTCCCAGGTGAACAGGCACAGGTTTCAATTGTAAAAAAGAATTTTGCAGTAATGACCAACAAAGTGCTTTTTCTTTAGAAATTGTACTACTTTGAACAAAGACTCTTGATACTTATAATCCACATACTGTGGTTGCTCTGTAAACCAAACAGCTGCTTTTGAAAATTAGTAGCTGCAGACTGATTTGGTCAATGACTAACCAAAACATTTAAAAGCTAAAGATTTGCAGCAATGTATTTTTCTATTAAGATGGCAGTTTCCAGATTTGCTCTTAATTACTTCAATGAAGGGATACAACCCCAGATCCCTTTGTAGATACTTGGTTGTGTGTGAGTTTGAACTCCCTTTCCATTTCCATTTATATGTACTGAGCTCTAGTTTTGGAGACCTCTACATTAACATTGTAATTCTCTTTGGGATTTAAAATATAAATGCTTCATGGGATTTCTCTTCATCATTATTAATTGTATAGCAAACGTTGGCCATATTGCACTTGCAAGGTAGCTCAAATTCCACATACGTTTTGGTCTGTACAAAAAAGAGAGATCTGCAGTAGAGAGGTAGTTCTGTAGACTAGCAACAAAAATGCAATTGCTGAATTGGTGTTTATGGACAACTGTGTTAATCACACTAATTTTTGGTCTGCAGTTATCACTAAAAGCATACTTTTCTAAGGCCGCCTAATCCAGAGGTGAGAGTATCTGCCTCAAAGACTCAAAGCCTGCTGAGGCACTGTGGTGATCTCAGCTACCGGGCATAGCTCTTTCATGGCAGCTACTTTTGCTGTTAACAGGATATTCCCATTATAAATTTTGAAAACTTATATATGGACATTTCTGGTCATTTTGGCTGGAATGTTAACTGTTGGGAATTTGATACCTTTCTGACTTAGAATAGTTTTACTACCCATATTTTGAGGGTAGGGAATAGAAAGGTCCTTCAAGTCCTTCTGTAACCGCTCAGAGTTTAGTCTTGATGTACCGGTACCCAAGTCACTTCCCTAGTAACCAAATCAGCTTTTGGTTTTAAAACTTATGCTGTCCAGTTTGGGGGGAGCATAGAAATACAACCAAGTCCGGTTCCATTGTGTATTTTGAATGATAAAAATTAGCAATTGGGCTTTTTTTTAGAGACTGTTTTCTGAAGTTACTTGAACAAGCTGCATTTATTTGTTAACTATGGGCGAGGGTCATGTTTGCCAGTGAAAGCATGAAACATAAAAATTTCAGCAACCATTCTAATTCTGCAGAATTTAACAGTGGTATTAAGTACTTTGTTTCAGAAGAGCTTAAATTTTTGTTCTCTTACTACTGACTATTAGGTGTTTGGGAGCAATAAAGCACCCAGTCGTGGCTTCTGTGAAATTTATAGGCACTGCTTCTCTAGAAACTGTTCCTGAGAACAGGATGTCTACAGTTAGGAGCTTGAAAGTTAGGACTTAAGTTAGGACTTCTTTCCCTACTTCTATGGAATATGAGAAGGTTTCCGTGTAAGAGCTGGGGGCTCTGCCAGTCTCTGTGCAGTTTTCACATGGCACAGGACCCTTAGACCTATGAGGGTGAATCAGAATGGGTAAGACAGCACCATTCCCAAAATTTGTAAATTCTACCGGAGCCCTAGTTTCCTTGCAAATTATTCAGTCTTTGAAGACAGGATTATACCTATTTGCCTGAATAGTAAATCTGGTCTGAAGTATATCAGCTTGCATGTACTGCGGACTTCTGCATTTAGTGACTCAAAATAATATTTAATGTGCTCTGTTAGCCTCTGGTTATCGTCAAGGCACCTGTTCAGTAGGTCAGATGAACTGGGTTGAGCTATTTCTAGTTCACTGGACACAAAAGACATGGAAAGTTATAAATGGCAGCCCACGGTTACTATAATGAATGTGGTCACACCCAGAGAAAAAAAAGTGGAATGAAGAATAACAGCAGGTTTGAGAGGTGCATTTAATTTTCATATGATATATTTTAGATTAAATGATGAGTGCAATATGAGCAGGACTTCTTCTCTAAAGCTAAAGGCTAATCATCAATGCTGGTAGATTTATCTATTTTATACTGACTGTCTGCCATCTAGATGTATGGTAATTGTGAGTTTGGCTTACTCTTTAAACCTTGAGAAAATAATAGAAATTGAAATAATGCCAGCTGGCCTTTTTGTTCCAAAGAATTAAGGAGAAAAGGAAAAGCAAACATTCAATGGTGCTGATAGTTGCTTGCTTTCTGGGCAAAAAGCAGCATCTAATTTCCATTTATATGTCCCTCACAGGGATAATGTTTTCAAGCTTCACCATATAAAAAGAGTCAAAATAGTTTCTCAGCTAATAAGTACCACTACTAGGTTTCTTGTGTAAAAATGAGAGCTTTTAACATCCATAATCTGATGTCCTGCTAGAGTTTGCCCAGGGAGTGGAGCAGCAGTGCATTTGATGTTGCAACTTGAAAGACAGATGGTCATGTGGGCCAGGTGTTCTGAGTTAGCGTCTATGGGCAATAAGGTGCAAAATGTATACAGTTGGCTAATAAATACTTCACTCCTGCATTCCTGAAATAAAGGAAAAGGGTTGTTTTAGTGAAGTCTTTCTTTCCTTTTTTAATGCTGATACTATCAGTGAGAGTCCAAAAAGAAATGGCAGGTATTTCCTAGATTGGGAGGTTGGCCTTTATGTATTATTATATGTGAGTGAGTCAGTGATTTTGTGCAGTAAATAGCTTATTCCTGAAATAAATATTAGAATTAATATCTTTGTTGTATATGTTTATTTAAGTTACCAACTTTTGCGTAGTTCAAACAGTTTTGTTCTTTAGAAGTAAATGGCCAATGTGAATATCCTCAGCTGTCCTGAATGGACGACACATTTACTGATCTTCATTATTGCTAGTTACAGGCACCAGCTAACACTGGAAATAGCATTAAAAAGTGTCAAATAAGGGGCTATGGATATCATAAAATAAAGACAGTGAAATGGAATTTAGTTCTTTCTGACAAGCTAACAAAAGATTTAAGCTATGAATCTTAAGGTTCCTAAAAGACAATAATAATAAACAAAACACTTAAATAGGCAGCCATCACATTTATAAAACAGACTATTTTTATCAGCTGCTAGCCTGTTAATAAAAAACACATTTGGTGGACAGTGCTGATTTTTTAGAAGTGTAATAAAAGAAGGCTCTTTCATTGAAGTATTATTGAAATTTAAATGGTCCGTCAAATAACTTACAGATCATATCTGCTGCATCAGACTGTTGCATCCAATCCACTTATTCTACAGAGGTCCAGGTCCAGGTGTCTATGCCCACAAGCTCCTACTATTTCACCATAGGATAGTCTTGTCGTTATATGATTCTACGTACGACCTGCAAAAGTATGCCAAAATATGCATCCAGATCATACAGGAGAAAAGTGTGTATTCCCTGAAAACAGTAGCACACTCATGAGAAAAAATAAGCCTCTTCCTTTTAGTAAGGGGTTCAATTCCAAACTCTGAGGTACTCAACTAATGATTTGTAGGGACTTAGGAAAATTCACAGGGAAAAAAACCTATTCACTTGTTTCCCTTGGATTTCTCATGAAACAGAAATAAAAAAGATACATTTCATTTACTTTGTTTCATGCCAGAATTTAACAGATAATATCAACAAAAAAGATAGTAGTTTTAGCAATTACATATAATCAATTGCAACAGGTAACAAGTACAGTTAGCATGAGGCTTTTCATTCTTTTTCTAAATGCATAGAATTTTTAACTCTCTTTAAATACACACAAGAAGTGAAATATAAAAAGTAGATGGGGAGAAACTTTTCTGGAAGACCGATAGGCAACTCCTTCCCCATATTCAGAGCCTCTTAATTAAGTCAGTAGCAAAGCCTGTTTAATACAGGGGAAGTGGATCAGGTTCATCCCTTGAGATTTGTTCCCCTTCCCACCTTTGCAACTATCTCCAGCTCTATCTTCCCTCATTTCATTGAACAAATAATATGGATAGAAGTAATCTAAATCCACTGAAAGATCATCGTAAAGAGAAATGTAAAGTACTGGTTTATAAATGACAAAGAACGTGAAGTATAACATAGCAGTATAAAGTGCTGACATGATGTCATCTGAAAATTTAAAATAATAATGGAAAAAAGAAAAAATTGCTAGTAGATGATTCATTCTGGTATGAGGTCTTAGAATTTTTCCTAACATGGTTAAATTACGAGAAGCCATGGCCACTTCTTTTTTTCAATTTGAAAAAATTCCCTCTCACGTAGCAGTGAATTAAAGTCAGCCTTCTTAGTAAGTTGTGTAAGGAGAGGTGGGAAAAAACAGCATTTCTTCTACAGCACCTTGAAACCCTATTCTGGCAGTACCACTAAATGATAGCTGGTATTGTTAAGTAATGGAATTCACTCTGAATCTCTGTATCCCATCCTATCTGAGAGTAAGGTGATTCTCAGCTGCTTTGGTTTGATTAATGCACTGGATTCTGTGTATTTTTCCCATTTTAATTCGTATTTATTGCACTTTTATTAGTCTATATTGCCCATAAAATCTTGTATTGAAAGTCCAAAGATTTTGCATGCTAGACTCAAATTCCCTCCCACTCCCACCCTTCAATCATGGTGTAGGCTGTTTTAGCATCATCTTTTGTATCTCGTAAAACATATCTTTCAGGTGCTCCAATATTATGTTATTGGCTCTGTGGAGATTTTGGTTCTTTATAGCTTTCAACCATGCTAACATATTTGCAGGATTTAGCACTAAACAAATTCAATAACTTTTTTTGTCAATCTTGTAATTACTTCTTCCTTGAGGTGAAATACAAATAGAGCAAGCAGCAGATTAAGGTGTTTCTGAAAGCTCTGATCCTTTGCCATCATCCTCAGGAATGTTATGCATGTGTTTTTTCATAACAAAAAAAAAAAAAAAAAGACTGAATGTGTGTCACTTCTTCATACTTCATGAAAAATCTGTTTTATATGGTACTGGTATAGTCCCAAAGAAAGCCTCTACCTACTTTCTCTAAAACTATCCTACTAGCAGTCTTTTCTCTGTGGCATAATGTTTGTTGGAGGAGAGATAAGAAAGAGAAAGGGCTTTTTTTTAAAGATTGTTTATTGTGAAGGAAAAATAAAGCAGTAAAACAGAACACATAAAAAATGGAAATTGCTATATAGTTTAATGAATATTTTGTAAAAATCATTTTCTATTCTCCTTCTACAAATTCATGATAGCAGCACTGCTGGCTGCTTGTACATGATTTATCATGTCAGATTATATTGCAGCAAGCAGACTATATACCCTTTGACCTTGAAGACTCCTACTATACTGCTATAAATTTTGGTTTCTTAAAAGCGGGGAGTGAAAATGCCCTTTCATTTAGACAGTTACTGAGCTTAAATATCTAGCAAAATGAGATTTTGGGTTTTTTTATACTGCTTTGTGTTAGCAGATGATATTTTGTCATTCTGAGTTTATGTGGAAAAATATTTAGAATTTTTTACATCTCTGTCTTGATGTGTATGTCTACAGCTAAACGTTATTTTCAGCACAAATATGTGGACCATGTTAACAGAGCTTTTCCATGCCAGTGTTTGCTGAGCTGTGAAAAATGTGAAGTTCTCAGTGCAGCTTCTTTCAGAACCTGATTTTTGAGTATTTCAGCTTCAGCTTTGTGCCAAAGAATTGCTATGTGATGAAAATCTGGAAAGATACCTTGTGAAACAGGGAAGCCTGTTTTATTGCAAATGCTTATCCTACATTCACATTACATTCACAAAACAGACCTGGGACCAGAGTTTCCCTCATGCCCAGTACTTCTCCTTTGCCAACCAACCACGAGATGGTGTCAGCAGGTTCCAACAGCCCGTAGCTACTAGCTGGAGAAGGCATCCACCGTGCTGCGGTGGGTGAGCAGCTGGTGTGCACTCACTGGACAGCTGAAATATACTGGTTGGTGAAACGGGACTATAATGTTGAACTCTCAAGCTTTCCTTCTGTAGGGACAGTGGTTTTCTTCGTAAGCTGCCAATTTTCATAGTTCTTGAACGTTGCATCTTTGAGACCTCTACTGCTTGTCGAACTGAAGTTGACAAGTGGATCCAAGAGTCTTGATGTTGGGGGAAGGGCTGGGTTGTTTCCAGAATAAGAAAAAAATAATAAGAACACCTATAAAAATGCATTGTGTTTAGTGAAAAACTAAATTTGTGATATAGTTGAAAGGAGCCTAGTAGGCAGTTCCCACATCTTTTTTCTATAGAAGAGCGTATTTTGGTCTCTGAAACCTTCAAAACCATACTTTGTGGAACCACAGCCTGCATAGAAGATGCAAAAATTATATGTTAAACACCTGGTTTATAAATATTCTGTTAAATAAAGGGTTCAGCGTCATGGGGTTTTCATCTTCTGTTCTTTAATCTGATTCTTAAATTCTTCCATCTATTTAATTAAGTTTGCTCTGCTCTCAGCCTGTTTAATCACAGGCAGCTTAGGTTAATGTACACCTCATCCGCTGATGAGCCAAAATTTCATGGCCACTTTATTTTGCTTTGTGGTAAAGGTATTTAAGAGCCTCTTCAACTAAGAATAAAAATAAATAAATTACACCTATCTCTACTGAGTGAGCTAAATTGTGCCCTAAAGCAAGCTACGTAATTCCAGCTAGAGGAGTGCTGACTTTGATCCACGTGGATAGATCCTGTGCAGAGGTGTAGTGGGAAAAATTGTGTAATAATATAGTAGTTGTATCATTAGTGTAAATTAATACATTATTTTTGCAAAAGCGTACAGAATGTTTCCACAACAGAAGCACCTATGAAAAAGGCAGCAACATTATGCAGTTCAACGAATTTTCTCAATACTCAACTGGAATAACCTTCTGTAAAGGAAAAAGAAATTTCAATTTCTGTGTCACTTCTATCTCATTCAGGGTACAAAAATGAGGACCAAATAATGGCAACTGAATGAAATAACTTCTTGGGATTGAACCCTAAGAACAGCATTATTTAATGATGATAATGTCTTTGGATGACAATTGACCTGGACAGTATTTAAAGCTGTAAGCAGGAAGTTTCCATTCTTTATGCTGTGAAGATGAAGAAATATAAGCTTTTTATTTTACTAAGGCCTTGCATTTTATTAATAATATCTTAAACTATCCAGACTTCTGTATTCAGTATCAAGAGGATTATCAAAAACAAAACCAAAAATCAACAAAGATAATTTTTTTATTTGGAATTATCCTTTCAGTAAAGGTTACTGGAAAAAAATAAAAATGAAAAACAGAACAAAATCTAAACCAGTCATAAAAAATTCTATTGAAATTATTATAAACAGTGAAAATACAAATATATAAATGAAGATTTTTATGTGTAAAACTTTCATATGGTAAATAGTTAAAAAAAAAAATACAGGGAATATTAAGAAAACAAAAGAGCATGAGTTTATAGCCTAGTGATACCCCCTATGGAGGTGTCCATGATTCTAATACAGACTCAAGTTGATTTTTATTTTTCACTTTAAACGTTCATTCAGTGCAGCGTAAAACAGTTAAGCAGTTCTAATTTCAGAAATAGCAATGGTAATCCAATGAAATACCTCATTGATTAAGGTACAGACTCTCCCTATTATTCCTTCTCCAGTTCATTGAATTTTAAATTCTTTTCTCTGTGCTGTTATACCTTGAAAGAAGGAGGAGAAAATACCTTTTCCCTCCTCCCCTGTGGCCAGGTGGAGCAGTGTCCCAGGGCTAGCAGATGTGATTTTCAACCCTAACAAGCAAATTGAATCTGGTCTCTTCTTTGATAAGCAGTCTGCCTAATATGTAAGAGGACATTCTTGCGAACACCAACAGCATCTTCACAAAGGTTTCATGGGGTATATCCTGCGTAGCACATTGAAGGGAAAAGAATGAAAGGAGAAGGTTTGAGGCTGTGGATCCTGAACTGGAAGCATTTTCCTGTAGCCCTCACCGAGCAGCACTGCCGGGCAACTATAGGCAAGAGCTTTTCCACTGAACCGATAGAAAGAGTCTAACATTTTGTTACACCCTGAGGAAGTCTGTGTTGATTAAAAAGATTCACACGTGACCTGAGCTTAATCCACTGACTTCATAATCAACTGTTTCTACTTTTGCTTAATAAATATTAGCACAAAATACGTGAAGTACTGTAATACTTACCAAGTATTATAATGGGATTCATTTAACAGAGAATCTTGCATACCGTAAATTGCAGTAAAACAAAAAGTAAGACTTATCTGTCACTTCTGTAAGTGGCAACTAAAAATACCTTTATGAATGTAATGGAGTTAGGGAACTCTCCTGGTTTTTAATTTACTTTCAATAATTCATTAGCATACACTTTAACCTTAATCGCCAGTCCCCACAGGATTCATATGCTGTGCCAAAACAGATTTCTCATAGGCAAAATTAATTTTCTACAAATAACTTCCCTATTTTTCCTAATTCAGGAGCACCAGAAGGTAGCACAGCTTTGATGATTTGATCTCGATACATAAGATTTCAGCACTCGTTTTAGCCGGCATTCTTGTGTATTGAATTTTCTTTTTTAGACTGCTAAATATTGGGTGTGACTTACAGGAGGATATGATTCATTTTGATGGAACAGCTTCTAGGTATCTGTATTGGTGCTTATTAATTACTTTAGCAGAAGTGTTTTGTTCCTTCAGTTCCTCTTGAGGATTAAATACCACATAACATATGTTAGATTTTGGCAATCTTATGTTTACAGAAGTTTAAAAAATATTTTGAGCAGTTGTGCATGAAATTATTTAATATCCCTCATGAGAGGAAATGCTAACAATGTTAAACCCAAATACAACTGCTTTCTATGAATACACTTTTCATATCTCATGAGAAGGTGCTGAATGGAATATGAAATTTCCACACTTCTTTGAGCTCTGGAAAATCGAGCCAACAACGATACCTGAAAACAAATATTAAGAGAGGAAAACGTAATACTGAAAACAGTTGAAAATAACACATATTGGCCCGGTTACAGTCCCTAAGTAGGTAAAAAAGTAAATTTGTTTCAGAAGTGCATCTAAGTTAAATATCTAAGAGCCAAATTGTAGTACAGAAATACAAATACGTTGAGAATGTAGCAAGTTCTTTTCTTAAATTTTCTTTATTTTCTTTAGTTTTATGTCATTGTAGAGACGATGACTGTAACAGAAGCGAATTCCTAAATTAAACTGAAATGGTGTCTGAAGGAGAATTAGGAATTGCCCTTCTCTAAGCCTTCTGTCTCATGATGACTCTATCCAAACAGCAGGGGCTAGTCTTGAGCCACCAGGCTGGCGGAGGTTGTGCCCTTACCTGGCAGTAAGGGGGGGGCACTTGTGCAGCAGGTTGGTAAACTCATTCACCTGAGAACTTGTGCCGTGTTGGCCTTCATTCCTACCTTAATTGTTTCCACATGATAGACAGCTGCTACCCTTCCTTTGCCTTCTATAACTGGCACAGGACTGTCTTCCTCTGGTATGAGGCTTAAGAAACAGGAGAAAAGAGAATTGTCTCGTGTATCGAACTTTGGAATTGTACCTTATTTCTCAGGTTCTTCCTTTCACCTACTGATACCTCCACAGCTGTTTTTATAGGGGACAAAACCCCCTCTAAAAGCAGAAAACTGTTCCTGTCTCCCCTCTACTCCCACCTGGGTTCCTAGATACTTAGTTGATCCCATCACCCCCAAGACTGATGATTTCCCTTCCCAAAGTTCCTTAATAATTTGGAAAGTCAAATATACAGGTGAGTAATTTGCATCCTCCCTGCTAGCAGCAGTTCACACATGCTTAATTGCTTTGGCTTCATTTCATGCTTTCTGCTGCTGCATTTCACGTGAGTTTACAGTGTTCCCCTGCTTCCCTGTTTCCTCCACCCAAAAAACCAAGTACAAGTTATTTTTGGAGCTTACCTTTTTCTGCATTCGTTTTTCCACAAAATCATTTTGCTTAAGAAGGCAATAATCATTTCTGAGTATTATTTTCTGTTTTACGTCTAACTGACGAAGGACATTACTTGTTATTGCCCACAAAGATTCACTTACTTGTTTAAACCCAGTGGTGAACCTATAGAGGAAGAGATTGCCTGACCGTTGGCCTTCTTGCTGTGACTTTTATTATATTTTCCTTAATCTGCCTCATTCATCCCTATATACAGAGGTGGTTCAAAGCATATGCAGAGTAAACATCCATTTATTTTACCCACAGACCCACCTAGGACTACTTTTTGGAGACTGGAATGGCACTTGTGGACAGAGAGCTTCATCATGGGAGGAGAAAGAGCTTGGAGGTTCTTCACAGGAGAGATGGCCCCATATGGTGAGCAACTGGTGACAAACTGAACCAGGATGGGTAAAAAAGTAAGTGAAAATATTCCACTTCTAAAGCCTCTTGCCCTTCTGAAGAAACTCCCCTTTCCCATTCCTTTCTTCCTGTGTTTTCTCTAAACAGCAAACTCATCTACTGGCTCCCAAGTCTCTTTCCCCCTTTATTCCACCCGATTACTTCTCTGTCGCTGCCTCAGAGGTGAATGTTGTCCATATGGCTTAAAACTTTAATGACTCTCTAGATATCTATTTCTAAACTGTGTCATTACTGAGCCAAGCAGCGTATTTCAGTGAAAGCTAATCAAATGCACAATGTTATTTGTGCCTGTACCCCTGAATACTAAACCCGTGCCTACGCTTCTCAACAGGAAAGAGGGTTTCTAAAAAGTGTTTAACATAGAAATCAGTGAACTCTGTTTGTGGAATCACTATTGGCAACTGTAACACATTGCTCTCCTGTTCTAAGCTGCTGATGTTACCTATGTGATCGTAAGCAAAAAGGGATCATAGGTGAAAGTGATGTATTCTTTTGACTTCACAGAGGACTGAAATGGCCTTTCTAAATAAAATACTTCCCTACAGAGGAATGACTTTGCTCAGCAGATTTGACACTGTTCTGATCTGTCAGGATAAGTCCCTCCCTTCCCAACTTCTTATGGTACATCTAATTCACCTTGCATCTCTTCATAGCTTTTTGTTGCAGGACTAACAGTGTCAGATCTTTGAAGATCTCTAAATATGAAAGCTTAAATTGAAATCTTTATTTGGTTATGTCCTGACCAATACCTGCTCCTTAATAGCAGTGGTGCTGCTGGTTGTACTATCGTAGTGTAAGAGGATTAATTTCTACTCTTAGGTGACTCTATGTAAGTTGTCAAAAATCTATCTGAATATTCTAAGTGTGTTCTTTAAAATAATTCAAAATTGGAAAACCAGAGTTACAGAAAACTAGCAATACCTGAGTGGATTTCCCTATAGCTTCTGACTTTAAACACTTAGGGCACGAAGGTAGGCTGTAGATTTTCTGTGTGATGTTTTCCAGAATTGCTTCAGGTCATGGTATCCATTGTTTGCCATTACAATGTGATCACAAGGACTTGCAAGTATTTATTTAACCTGAATTGCAGGAGTGAGATAATTGTAAAAATTCCTATAAAATTTAAAGTATTTTCACTTTTTACTGCTATTCTATTCATCTATTTCTTCTTATGAATCTGCTCTTTTTTTTACATGGGTACATTTCAGCTATGCAGTCTCTCAACCAAGTCTTTGGAGAGGAAAAAACAAAATGGCAAAAACAAAAGCATCATGTAACTTTACATTTTGAGCACGCTTTCAGTCATTTATCACAAGAACTTCATTGTTCTGACTGTATAGCAAGACCTATAATAAAATAAGTGATAAAATATGCTTCAGATTTTTTTCTTACTGCTAAATAATAACGTGAAACTGTTACTGAAATCAAAGACGTTAGACTTGGTACTCGAGAAGAAAATGGGTAACCAGATGTATCTCAAATTACAGAAGTAACATATTCAGAAGTTGCAATGCAAGGCAGAACATGCCTTACTACTGGTTATTAAATGAATGAAAGACAATGGCTGAGAACACGTTGGGGACTACACCACCTTTTGTGAGGCCTCTCGGTGCAAAGAGAATGTCCCCGTTAGTGCCAGCAGCTCCAGGGTCCCACTAAGCTCTGCAGGAGTTTTCCCGGGTGAGCCTGCTGTCAGAAGTAAGAGTGCCTTACTTCTACGTCCCTTGCATCTTTTGGCAGTGTGCCTCGTAAGACTCGTACTGGCTTGCTGTAAAGGGAAAGAACATTTCTTCCCCTAATCTCTCAGTGAGACTGTATGAGTTTTCTTGAGTAAATATTGTCCTTTTTCTCTCTGTAATGCATATATAGCAGTTCCCTTGTGTTGTCTTCATGTTTTTTGGAATGATAGAGCTGGGAGTGTTGGATTTCCTCTATATGAGCTTGGATGAGGTTACTTTCCAATTTAGGGGTTTTTGGCTTTTGTTCTTTGGCCTTCAGAAGGAAAATAATTTGTAGACAAATATGCGCACCTGGTGCTAAAACAATAGGTACTAATACATTTATAAAGAGGATGGAACTGGAACCCTCATACACTAGGTTTCCAGGAAAGCAGTCAGCCATGACTTGCTCTACGCCAACAAAGTAACTGTTTTGTTTTGTTGTTTGCACTTACGATGATTGTTGAAAGCTTTTCCCTTTTTTTGCACTGAGTTTCACTACAAGCAGAACACATAAATAGTATTTTTAAATGCTGGTAGAGGCAACAGCTAAAGACAATCACGAACAAATAAAATTACTTTCTCCTAAAACAGTGTAAATTTTATTTGGGGGGGAAAAGGTGAAAGCCCTTTGTTTATTCTGCTAGGAAGAGCAAAGTCTTCTGAAGTTATGTATCAAATAGACTAGTATTGTGGAAGTGCTGAGACAGAAGTATAATTCTGTGATTGGTATCATTATGCGTTTGTCAAAAAAATTTGAAGCACATTAACACAGTCTAGCCACTGCAGTTGCAGGTCTTCCTTTTTTATGCATTGAAATAAAGTTTAAGGTGAATGTCATCAGACTATATTGTTTATTTTAGATATTCTGGATATGGCATCTCATATCTGCACATCAAAACTTGAATATTGATCTCGTTTGTTTTCTGCATGCACTTTTCTATCATATCTAACTCCAGCTGAAGTCTCACTCAAAAGCTGAATGATGGGGAAACTCTGGTTGGATAATATTTAGAATATTTGCTTATGGTTTAATTTTTCCTTCTTCTTCTTGAGCTATAAAACAATTATTCTCAAAACATAATCAGAAAAGACTGGAAGAAAATCCACAGAAAGGTATAAAAACACCATGAGAGACATATGATGAGTGGGTGGGTTTTCTTCAGAGTCCATCTGTAAAACATTTTTAAAAAATGACATCCCACAAATATTTGTTAGAGGGAAGGATTGGGTCTGAGATGTTCAGAGAAGATAGTTAATGGAATTGTGACAATTTACACCAACTGGGATGTGTTTCCAAGAACTATGTATTGAAATCTCAAAAGATCAGTATGTCAGAAAGTACTAGCACCTCGAGCAAAATAAGTGAATAAATAAAAGACAAGAAAAGGTACAGGTAGAATTAATTCCTTGATCCAGTGAAGTATTTCAACTTATATTTAACTAAACTTAGTGGACCACTACATGGATTTTTTTGAAAGGGAAATATGCTGGTTACTAAGAACATCCTACAGTTCTAAATGAAATTCATTCCTGTACATGAATAGGCTTCAAACTCCATGTGACTATAAACTGCATGACATATCCCTTTTCATTTTATTCTGTCACCCCTTAAGTTTTGGAATTACTTGCCAAGATACTAGTAATTGGTACTGAAAAGGTAACACTATGAACACAGTTTGTATATTTTCTTCTTTATAGTTGAAACAGAATAAAGAAGTGAAATGGGATTGTGCTAAATGAATGTTGAGAAAATTTAAAAATGCTACTTATGAAGAGGTTCTTTTCAGACTCTGGGACACTCAGTGAGACTATTTTACAGAGGCATAATATGTAAATTTGAAAGTTTTCTTCCTCAGCCTACCATGTCCTATCATGTTCCAACAGGAAATTAAAAGGTGTTTAAAGGTTTTTAAGGACTATTCAGGGGTCTTCTAAAGCTGAAAATATGTTCCCAAATTGTCACCCATAGTAGGCCTGCAGTTCCGTAGAAGTGAGATGTAGCTACTCTCGCTCCACCTGTCAGAGCTGGACTGTCTCATGCGTAGGCGCGATAGTGCTATTGGGATCTGTTGCTGAAATAATTTCTCAAGAGGATTGGATTGTTATTCTTCCTACATGTCAAGAAGAGGCCCCTAATGCCTTAGCAGCCCTCAGTCCAGGCTTCAGCCACTTACTGGAGTCAACATGGTAAGATCTACACCCTGTGAAATAAGACTAGATGCTCTAAAGAAAAGGAGGGCTGGTGGAGTTTTAACAAGCGATGAAGAAGCCACAGTGAAGAACAACAGATGTATGAAAATTAGGGAGCATTGAATTAGGAAGGAATACTGCATAAGAGACCCTAGACAGAGGTATAAAGTAAAGGAAAAGGAGAATAGAATATGTCTTCCTGGAATTCTACCAGTTGGGAACAAGGAATAAGAAAGGGGAAAGCTGAAATAAAAACTTGAAAGGGATGTGCTAGTAGGAGGAGACCAGAGCTTCTGAAGGGCACAAATCAGGGTAGAAACACATTTCTGCATGATCCAGGGAGGAACAGGATGGTCAGTGAGGGGAAACAGATTTCAGCCGGGATGAGGAAATTGATCCAGCAAGTGTGAGTGGGGATTAATTTTGTTTGTCTGTGGGTAAACCAAATCAATTCATAAAGACTTGATTGTGGGTTGAATTGATGCTGATGGTGCATGCACTAAGTGGTGTTGAGTTACAGAGGGAGATATTTGAATATGTATGTCAGTGTGAGGGGAATTGACTTTGACTGTGGAGGACAAAGTGACTGAGAATTGATTTTTATTGTGGAAGGAAATTGATCTAGAGAGAGAGGGAAAATCAGTTTGATTTGTATGTAAGGAAAGCTCCAACAATGGTAGAGAACTGACGACAGAAGAAATGGACTTGGAATTCAGTCATGACATGATTTTGAACATGATATTTGTAGCAGTTGATAAGTGGTCTGCATGAGATAAGATTATATGTTCTGTTCTGTGAGATGGCACTTCCAATCAGAAGATCGGTAATTCATGTTTGAGCCAACAGTACTAGTTTTTGGAAATCAGCATTGACCACAAATTAAAAAAAAAAAAAAGAGAGGAAGAGAAAGAGAAATAAAACAAACAAAACCACTAGAGTCCTGATATAAAGACAATTAATATGTCTGAGAGCCGTAGTGCTGAAGTTTAGAATTCCAGTAGTAGAATAAGGAGAGAATAATGATTTTGTCTTGTACTCATTCAAGTCTGATATAGTTCCTATTCATTTTTATGCCAGAACTCTATCTTGAATCATTTCAGTATATTCGCACTGTTAGTTATAGTCATGATTGTGTTGAACAATATGTATACCCATTAAACATTGCTGTCCTTCTAAATAATCTTATCTGTTTGAACGTGGAAGCCTGTTTAAGTGAAGAAGTGAGCCTCGTTCCATCTAATGTGAGAACTCTGTGTAGTGGTTTAGCTCACCAAGTGGAATTAAAATTTTAAAGAAAATTAACCAGATGTGGTTAATTCCATAGCTAATTATCTTTGAAAATCTTGATTCTGCTTCTGATTTATTATTACAATAAAGACTGGCTAAGCTGTTTGAAAAATCTTGATTTGCATCCAGGAAGTTTAAATGGTGATTGGGATAAGGCAAAAGTAGAACTGAAAGAGGAAAATGCAGGCACCAATAGACGTATTCTTTGTTGTTCTTCTAAGCAATAATAAGAAAGCTGTTGTACTCAACAAACTAAGACATTCAGAGGTATATTTAACAGTTGATAAAGTAGACTGTTGAAAATTGACTCACTCAGTTTGACAAATTATCAAATAACTCAGATTTAGTTGAGATAAAACCATGTAACTGAGATTGGCCTTCAGGGAGGGTAGTTGTGAATACCTGTAATGTTCTATTCTGTAAAAGATCAGCAACTTGCTAGCAACTTGTTGAGTCCGATTTTTCAAGTTTGAATTTATTTTTACACCTTTAAAAAGCTGACACGCTGATTTATTTAACATTTCTGTTGACATTTCCAATCAAAGGGAGGTCAGTTTAGCCAAGGCTGAAAAATTCAAAAAGAAAAAAAATAATTTAAGCAGGTTTCCTACACTGCCAACCGTTGAGCTGCTTTATATTTGACAACCTTCACTGGCACCTGGCAGAGATCTTTTCTTCCTGCAATTCAGAAATTATTTTAATGTTTGAATCTGGCTGTAAGACTCACAGGTGGGATTGCTATGTCCTTCTTGAAGGCAAGGAGCATGTGGAGAACTATGGGCCTGGTCAACCCATCCTCAGGCTTGAAGAAGACTGTGGAGAAAGTCTTCATGGAAATCATTTTCAGGTACAAGATAGAAAGGGTTACTTACTAGTCAGTGTGGGTTGAACAGGAACAAATAATACCTGACCAACCTGATTGCATTCTGTGCTAAAATAACAGCCTCTCTGGACTGCCACTGTTAATTACAGAATATTATTAGTCTGTTGGGGGTTTTTTGCTATTGAGTGAATATTGGTATTTCCTTGAACACTGTTGAAGACAAGTAGGTTTTAGTAACTATTTTATCAGCAGATTTCCTGCTGGGCTTTTTATTATCAATATTTTTCTCTATGTTAATTTTTTGGTCCTTAATTAATCCATCACAGAACTTCAATATTCTTTTGCTATTACTTACCACCCATAGGTGTTCATTGAATTAAATACCTAGTAAAGGCATTTTTTTAAAAGTTAGCTAACTAATAGAGTACCCTTCAGTTTACGTGTGGAAAATATACATGTATATTTAGCTTTGGGCATATGAATAGCTCGATCAAACTCTTCATGTTTTTAGCAAGTGAATATATGCACAAGCATGAGCAGGGTTAGCATCCTTTCTTTGCCACTGAGCAGTAATGCAGGAAGAATCTGTACACAGAGATTGTGGAAAGTTACAATTCTGCAAGAGTTTATGAAACAAAAATAATAACAATTCTGCTTCAGAACAAAAATTATTTATCTCAAATATTTTGCAGAAAGCAAACTCCAAGGCAATCACAGTATGTCATTTCAAAGCCAAAATCTAGCTGTGGAACCCCAACTCTTAAAAAATAGATAGACAAAATAGTTTAGAAAAGTGATGTGTCATCTAGGCATATTACACTGCTTCTGTGTGCAGGTAGCTCATAAATACTGTCATTGTCAGAAATTTTGCTGTCCTCCTTTTCAGTTTCTCTCACTAGTCTTGCTGTTATTTTTGTCTGCCAGGATTGCCTTAGTTTGTTCTCAGAGAATTGGTTCGCGATAAAATATTTTTTAAAGTATAAAGACAAAAAAATGTAGGGAACTCTTAAATACTTAAGTGCGTATTTAGTGATTCAAAATCGAGCAGCTCACAGTTTTAGTCAGAGCTTAACTGTTGGCAGGTAAGCTAGTTTATCACAGCATTACACTTACCTTTTAATGGTTGAGTGCAACAGATAATGAAGTTACAAGCTAGTACATGCCAGTTCCAAGTTCAGGAAACCTAAGAAGGGGCTCAGAATAGGCTAGTTTTAAACAAAAAGAGATAAAATTGGAACAACTATTATGAGAAAGGAAGTCATTCTTTTCATATAGGTTTTCTTTCATTAGGTAATATATGGGATGTAGTAGGAAATATATAGGATGTAATAAATCACAAAAAAAAGTGATTTTTGCCAGACTTCAGAGGTCTGTGTATTACATGGTATTTTATAAATATTAAGTACTTAATTGTCTGTGTGAAAAATAACTATTATTTATTGCCATTTTACATTTAAACTAAGTTAGGAGCTGTAGCAAAAAATATCACTCCAGGGTTTATACAGTTGTGTCTAAATCCATGCTGATGTGTTTTAACCTATGCACATACCCATTTAAAAGGGGGTTTATCTCCTGCTTGACAATTCTTAATAACACAATAGACCACTCCTGTATCCCCTTTCCATCCATTAGTCAATATATCCACAGCAACCAGCAATAACCCAGCAGCAAAAAGCATACTTAAGTTCTTTAAAATCTCCCATCTGAATTGCTGTAGCCAGGAAAAACAAATGGGCCCAAATCTGTGCGGCTACATTTTTTAAAACTGCTGAGCACCTGCAGCTTCATCAAAAGATGTTGGATGTCAGCACTTCACAATTTAGTCCACCAAATTAAAAATATTAACCATGTGAATTCATAAAGACTAGAGTAATCTGTGTCAGGGCTGGCATTTTACCAGGAATGCATCCTTGGTTTGGGATGTTTTCCATGCCATTGCAACTAGTTATTTTCGGGGCTACTTGTCCCACATGTTGCTCAGTGGGGTAGCTGGCCCTGGTGGGATCCAGCTCGCTTGTGCTGTGGAGGGTACATTGGCTCGAGAGCCAGCAGCAGCCATCTGAGCAGCTGTGAGCTGCTTTGAGAGCTTCCCCAGAAGCAAGAGACATCAGTGGTTATGGTTTTTTAAGACATGGTTTTGAGTGAAGTGCATGCAACTTAGGCCAAATCCTTTGCACTTTTTCTTCTCCTGAGACTTGTTCACATTTTGAAGGCTGTTATCCCAAGGAGCGTAGACAGAACTTGGAAAAAAAGCAGGGCTGATATTTTTCCAAGATGGGTGAATCCATAGCCTTTTATATGTTTGCAGAGGGTAGCTGTGAGCTTGCATTTTTTTCATCTGATTCTCAGAGGACATTAGTTCCTAATAAAAAAATAAATTAAAAACATGGCCAGAGAGCCTGGTTTGTATGTTTTTGTCCCAGTGCTGTCTTCCTTACTATAACCCCACTAGGACTTGAGTGTTTCTCCTTCCTCAGTCCTCTCTGGTCCAGAATATCACCACTCTTACCCATTTTCCTTAAACAGCAGAGCAGGACTTAGTGGGACTGGGCTTGTTTCTGAGCTCTTATATGCCTCGATTGCCTGGTTACTTCTGGTTGAAGACCTTCCTGCTGTGAGGAAATTCGGTTTTCTTTCCATCTCTCCATTTCATGACAGTTCTAGAGTAAAAACTCTCTCTGAAATGGCTCATATTTAGTTAAAATTGGCCAGTGGCTTCGACCTTATCAGGGCCTGGAGAAGGGGAAAGGACGCACAGACGTGGTTACCACATGGCATCTGTGAAACCCGGCTGAAGCCCAGAGCAGAGCATTAGTTAGTACTGGTGTAGAGTGAGAAAGACTAGAAGGAAGGTCAGCTGAGCTTTGGATAGGAAGACGATGGGCAGATGATGTGACATTCTATCAGAATAGCCTCAGACTGTAGAGGTAAATACAGGACATAGGGGTTTGGGTACAGAATTTTTAGTGCCCCATATTTTGTAAGAGTTGAATTCACTTTAAAAGATGTACTCCATTCAAGTAAGTCCTGATGTGAGAATACAGTGCTTACAGAAATGCAGAATTGGAGGCTCATGCTGAAAGGATTTACAGAACTCTTACCTTTTTACTGTTGCTCAATGTTATATAAGAAGTTTGTTTCAAAGTCATAGAAGTGGGATTTTCCTGGAAATAAGTCTGTAATGAAATCCTTTATTAACTGTTCACATTTATGCAGAAAAACCAGTATATTAAATAAGGAGAATATGCACCGGGTTGGGGTTACTTTTTTGTGCAGTTTTAAATTGAGCAGTCTGACCGTTCTAACAATCTTCCTACTGCTATATGACACCTTAATAATACTATTTAAAAGGTTTGAATTGTTGTTTTTGATGCTGGGTCTAGAAACATGGATGTCTACCTCCCTCTCTGCCTCTCTCTATTTCTCTCTCTGTAAACATATCCCTAGTTTCCCAGCAGGTTCAAACACAGATGGCTGCCTTATTGCGACAGAAGCAAAAATGCTACATTAATGTTTAAAGAGATTAAAAATCCTCTTGGCAGCAGTGGCATATGTTACCAGTTAATTGTAGCACTGGAAGCTTCCCTGCTGTTTTAAAACATGGACTCATTTTACTTGCTTTCTGCAGAGCAGTATGAAATGTCAAATTTGTTGGTATAAGTTTTGAATCCAGTCTGACAAAAATGAGTCATAAAGACAATGTTGTTGTCCTATCTAACATGGTTTTCGAATCCAAATAATGTTCTACTGCTATGCCAGCTCTGGCAGAAAGCTGGCTCTCTGCTCTAACCCAATGATCATGTGCATACTTTATGATTTCAACAGAGGGTGTTCTCTTTTGGAAGGCAATTTTTAGCTTTTCACCTGCATTATTTCAGATCATTGTCATGTTGGCCAAAGCAGGCTGCTTGTTTAAATTACTTTTAAGATGCGAGGCTAGCTTTTTCTGGCACAACCTCCAGTTGGAAACAGAATAGTCAAACCCACCCTGTGATAGCCTGCTAGCAATGAACGTTTTTGTTGTGTTGAAGACATTTTTAACTGCCGTGGTCAGGTGATTAGCACACTGCTGAGTAACATCATTCTTTCCAGATCCCTATTCACAGATTAACAATTCTCAGTAGTGCATCGCTGACAGTGTGCAGCTACTATATGCTATTTTTTGACTGAAGAAAGAAATAGGGAAAAAAAAAATCGAAAAGCTGAAAACTTCTGTCATTCCTTACTTTAAATTCTGTTGCCATTTTTGGAGTTTCTCCAGTTCTTCTTAAACTGGGTAGCAGCTGTCACATCAGATATACATTAGGATAAAACAAAGGATTCAGTCTTCCTAACTAGCCTTTAAACATCAAACAGTATTAACAGAACACATTTGCTTCAGAAAGGCGGATGATAAAACTTCATGTTACTACACTGAATGGTGTCACATCACCCTTGTGTGCATTTTGACTAGAGCTGCACAGGCTTTATCAGGCTTAAGTATTTTGGAAAGTAGTTGCGGCATAAATAGATTCTCATGTTGGAAAGGTAAACAAAACTTAGCATCACATATTGCCTGTGATCCTTTTTACTATTTGTTCTTTACCATATGTGCACATTAGGTTTTACAGACAAGTAGATGTGATCTCTGCCCCTGAGGGGCTTACAGTCTAGATTAAATATCACATGGAGATGAGACATTCTTGTTGGTATTCTCAGCAGGGAAGGCCAAGGGTATGGTAGGCATGAACTATCCTTGCTTGTCTGAAAAACAGACCTTTCAAATCAAGGCTGAAACACGTCAATAGGAGAGGGAGCACAACTGCTCCTGATTTCTTCAGAGGGCTTCAGGCTGCACAGTACCTACCCGATATCTATTTCTAGCATTGATATCTACATTTTGAAAAATCTGTGCAAACCCAGATGGTTTTCTCTGCTATTACTAAGGCATGCATTGCCTGTTTGGGCAGTCAGGGGATTTCCAGATTACAGCTTTAGTCATGTTTACATCCCCATTACTTGTCATAAAAATGACAGTAATATGTTGTTATATTTGGGGGGGGAACCCGCTTTTGAACAGAGTCCTGCAAATTATCTTTGTTTATTACATTTTGCAGGAAGTTTAATCAAGTCAATAATTGTCAAGAAAGTGCTTTTACTAGACATTGATTTGTACTAGGGTATTTTAAGAGAAAGGTTCCAACTAACTTTAATAGTATAACATAATTATATTAGAAACAGTAGTTTAGTGAAAGCTTTCAAGACAGAAGACATTATTGGTGACTGAGACATACAAATGCCACTCACACAGAAAAGTAAGAAACAGTAGCAACTTGCTATTCCTTTCAACTTCTGCTTGGAAACCTTCAATTATAGGTGGCTGTCCAGTAAGACACTGAAAATAAATAGAAGGGAGGACATTCAAACAATAAAACATGGAATTGTGTTTCATTGTTTGTCTGTTTTGGAAGCAGTAACTTCAGCAGCACCAGACTGATACTGTGATTTGTGACACCAAAGATCTACTAGTTGAGCTTGGGGTTCCCTTGTTATCTCTTGTAGTTTTAGTGGAGCACAGGTCAAAAACTTCACTTATGTAAAGCAGCATCCTGACACATCTAACTTAAATTAAAAAGTGGAGAGTCAACATGCTAGAGATAAGGCAAGTGTCCTCTTTGGCTGTGTATTTCTCCCTCGTTCTCTACTGTCCTTTGTGGTAATGTCCTTAACCCATCATTTTTGTGGATTCTGATCAGTCTCATTACTCTAACTTCATGGCTTCTTCTCCTATTATTTTTCCTATCCTGATTTGATTAGATCATAAGTTCAGAATATAGACGGTGAAATATATACCTTAAGAAGTCTAATTAAAAAAGCAGCTTGTTCACTAGCACAA
The DNA here is from genome assembly GCF_900496995.4 of Aquila chrysaetos chrysaetos. NCBI lineage: Eukaryota > Metazoa > Chordata > Aves > Accipitriformes > Accipitridae > Aquila > Aquila chrysaetos. The sequence goes on along the minus strand of NC_044024.1, from coordinate 3,805,503 downwards.
CAGGGATTTAAATTCCCCACATACCACACTGGATTCATGCCCTGTGTGGCTTATTGTTATAGGATCCATACAAGTCAATAGGATTATGTAGTTACTAGAGGAAATTGTCTTTCCCGAGCATAAAAGGTTCTTTACTGAGACAATTTACAGTTACTTAAATTATATTTGTATGCTAATTAATACAAACCTTTCAGGATAGACTACCAGAAATTAGCAGGAAATTTTACTTAATTCTGAAGCATGGGCTGCTTTGGGGAATGACAAACCTTTGAGCTAGTGCTTGTCACCCACTATGTCTCTTGCTAATGGAAAAACTTAGTCCAGTGGTAACACGTTCTTGTTCAACTGAAACAGAATATTCATTCTAGACTGCAAAACAGAGATCATGTCTTTGAGCTATTTACAGTAAAGCGGACACACAAGAAACAGTGATATTGACTAACTACTAGGCACGAAAAACAAATAAAGTCTTCATATATGACAGTAATATTCTGGAGCACTATATTAAGTCTTGTTTTCAACTTACAGTCAGTATTAGAATACACAAATTGTATATCATTGATCAAGTGGCTGCAGCCAAAAGTATTTTTGTAAAAATTATTTTAGATAACAGAGATACAAATGTTCTTGGCCCAAGATGTAAACTACTTATTTCAACGTTAAGTGCATATCAAGACATCTACTTTCATAAAACATCTTGTGAAGTATCAATTTTAGGAAATAGTGTCAAGAACTCCAGCTTTTCCAAAAATTTGGGTAATAGTTTATAAAATAGTAATCCAAGCAGAAATGCAAACTTCCTTTTTCCAGCCGTTCAAAGTCTGAAACATATGATCAAAATATTATTTTGAGATACATAAATCTGTCACAAGATTTGCTCCTACAGAATATCTCTTTATGATGAAACATTTAAGTCTTGTCTGGCTTAGTTTAACTTTGTTTTAACTGTTCTGCTCCATTTACAAATTTGATTCCCATTGCACCTCTCAGATTATGTTTTGGTGCTGTGTCTTGTATGTCTTTTGTCTGCATGGTAGCTACATTTTTTTTGCAGATGTCAGCATAACTCCATTACTAATTTTTAAATCACGAAAGGCTGAGAATCACAATAAAATTAACACAATGCATCATAATAAATACACTTACTTAAATCTAAACAAAATCACTTTATTAAGAAAATCATACTGTTTTCTTTGATATTACAAGTATGGCCAGCGTGCTGTGTATTAAAAGCATTAACACGTACTGTAATGTGTTGTAGACATCCCAAGTTTTGCATATTATCTCTAACTTGGAAAATTCTAGAGTATTTTTGAGCATATGTATGTTGTCACTGTTAGGAACCTCACTTACTATTCAGGAGGATTCCTACTGAAGTTTTCTCACTCTGATATAGCAATCGGTTGGTTTTTTCTTCCTACTCATTCCTTCAGTGTTCTGGAATCCTGATGTAACCAAGTCAAGCCCACCTTGGGAAGCTGGTTTTTTTTTTTTTTTTCCAAAGGAATCCAGCATCTTTTTTATACTCATATTGGTGCCTTCAGGAAACTTCTGGTTCAGCTTCTGGAGCTTTTTTATTCCCTGGGATTGGGATGGCATACTAGAGTACAGAATGCTTGTAGGATTGAGCCAATCAACACTTAATAGAACACTGAATACACCACGTAGCAGAATAATGAAAGCAACATTATCAACATCTGTTTATTGTTAAGGATAATGCCGCATGAATTCTTTTTCTACAGGTAGATTGAAGATGGAGATTGTCTTCTGATTGTGAGGGTACTTGAGATTTATCAGAATCTGAGCTAACCTACATTAAAAGCTACTTTTGTTCCACTGCTTACTGATACTCTCTGTTAAAATGCTGAACACACAAAACTTTACATAGGCAATTGGAAAACATTTTATAATTTTCTGTGGTACAGTGATAGACATTACTCACACTGTTTAAATTACTATTACTGGTGTCCTATTATTTGTTTACAGTTTTATTGGAGGAACAAGATGAATGCAGATGTAGCAGCAGTACTAATTCCTTGGGATTCACAGATATCCTAATTAAATTATTTTCATACTTTGTTTTCTGCAAGTGAATTTTGGAGTTGAAGAGGAGAGTGTTTTTATCCTTCTTTCTCCTATTTGTGACCTTGTGATAGTAGCATAAACCATCAAAAAATTCGTCTTTAATTTTGAAGCTATAGTGAATTTGCTAAAGATATAAACAAGCATATTTAAATAGTTGCTTTGCATTATTCATGTAACTGGAAAAAGATTCACTCTGGGTAGACAATTACTGTGTATTAACATCTTGCCTTAGGGCAGTTGAAATGGTTTTTAATGAGGTGTTACCAATCCTGAATATCTTTCATTTGCCACTTGACCCACCAATTTATTTTTTACTGGGACATTTTGACTTAAAATACTTAGCTTTATTATAGGGATTTCGTTAATCATATGCTATACTTAAACAGAATGTTTATTGGTATAAAGGTATTTATTAAATTAATCTGTATTATTCCAAATAATGATAACTAGTACCCACAGATTGAAATTCATCAGAATTTCCTGAGTATTCAGATTCAGAGTCTAAGAATCACCCTGCTAAATTAGTATTCAGGTCATGAAAACAACTAATGAGGCTTCAGACCTATAAAAGTCCACTCAAACAAACATCTGCCAGTGTTTTAGAGGATATTCTGGCCCTGGCATCTGCTATGACCTGAAGGGCATGGCAATACGAACTTAACTAAGACAGTATTTCATATAATTTGAGATCTAGAGACCGTAGCAATAAAGAGAAGAAAAATGGTTCTTCCTCCAGCATGAAGACACAAATATCCACTGCTCAGTCACATAGCAGCAGGCTGAGTAGGAACAGGATTTCCAAAGTTACTTTGTTCAAATGATATGGCTCAGGTACTTGCACTCTACTTTAAATAGTGTGATTGAGTGTGAGATAAAACGAGGTTTCTGAAAGCCTTTGGCATAACAAGTCAGTCAGTGGCTACGGTGTGAATTTTCTACAGTAATTGCTTATATGAGCAGTTATGATGTGGTAAGAGTGTTTATGTCAAGGTAGTCCTCCTGGGCAGTAATTCTGTAGGATAACTAGAGCTCTGTGAATTCACACCTTTACTTTATTTCACATAAACTTCAGAGAAACAAACCCTAAGAGTTAACATAGTATTGTGAGTTTGGAGCAGCTGACAAAATCTCTTTCATCAGGATTATGTCAGAACATCCTTCACACGGTTGGCTATCACATGTGTGATAAGTTTGTAGACATACCTGTAGTCAGCTCTTCTATCTACTCTTAGCTCTGCTGTTAGCTCCATAGCACAGAGCAGTGCTCACAGTAAAACTAGGTTGGATACTGGAGTATATAGCCACACCAGCACAGCGCTTTTCTCACACTATTCTTTTTTTAGACACAGCTCGGGCATCTTTATATCCTTCCTTGCTGCCACACGGGTATTCCCATCGTGCCACCTACACTGCTGTGGCACCAGCCTGGATGCCAGCATCGAGGCCATCAGCAACTGTAAATGGCAGTTCAGGGGTCCAGTAATAAGATTCCTCAGTCTTTTACAAGACCACAATATAGCTGTCTTTGGCCCAGAATCAGTAGTCTAGAAAGGAGAAATGGACATAACACAAATTAATTTACAAAGGAATTACAGTGATCAAGAATAAGAGGTTGACCACTGCTTCGTTTCTTGCTGGAACATATGGTGCACAAATATGATTCATCTTAGTGAGTGGGAGGGGATACAGGGTAAAAGGGAATCTTTTTGGCATATATACCAATACAATGCCAGTTACTCTGCTGGAGTCTCTTTCTCCCTCTATATGTAATCTATGTTGAATTAATTTGTAGTTGGCTGAATTTCAAACACATCAGGTTCGTTTTCACGTATGTTGATGTGATTTTCTTTTGGATCAGTTTCTTATGGTAATTAGACCTCCATTTATGCTACATTGTAATGAGCTTTAGCAACTCTGTGTGTGCAAGCCTGGTGGGAAATTGGCTGGACATGCACAGTTTCAACTTTTGCAGTCGCCTGGTTTTGGTACACTATAGATTTTCCTGTTTCCCAAGTCATGGACAGTCTTAAGTAGGGCAATTAGTTCTTTTCTAATTTTTCAAAGGAGAGGGGTTTTTGTTGAGGAATATAAAGCCCAATGTATTAACTGCATTTTAAAGGAATGAGGGCTGGTTTTAGCTGGGAGACTTATTGGTTCTTCAGATCTTCAATGACTAAGTTAAAAAGAATAAATGGGATGGGGTTTTTTATGGCTTCCAGTCAAGCCTCCACTCGAAGGGGAAATACTAGATATCTAAAGTAGACTGTTCTATATTTGAGTAAGAAGAGAGTAATGCAAGCAAATCTTAAATGTCTGTCTTTTTAGCAGAACAGAGACATGAGGGGTTTTTTAATTTAAAGGAACTTCCACATCAACTGCTTTGCTGATCTGTTCAATACCTGAAGACCATCTGATTTTTAAAAGCATTAATCACTGATCTTTTGTGTTTATTTTATTGGGAGCCAAAGGATGCTTCATGCACTTGAAAACCAAGACACCCACCTATTTGTATGTCTAACCATACAGTAGGACTGTCTCTTCAGGTGGCTATTTTTTAAAAACTTCAATTTCAGTGCCCCTATGGAAGCAAGATATGTGAAAACTGATACGTACACAGATATTATAAACAGAAAATTTTTTATAAAATAAAAACTAAATCCAAGTTTACTCAAATGTAATACATATTTAACGTACAGATCATATGTAAGTAAGTATATTTTTTCCAGAATGTAGTGGGAACTTTCTACTTTTTTCTTTATTGCACACTGATGAGTGGTTGGAGGTGAGCCCTTCCTTAGTTTTGCTGATAATTCAGGTTGTATGACTTAAACCCAGTGAAAGCAGTGGACAGTGGACTTTGGTTCAGAGCCATCTGACAGAAGGAGTATTGGACAATAAACTACAGTTGGGGAATGTCTGTAGCTTTATATAGACATACAAGAGAACAGAGGTAGAGTCCTGTGAATTCTAAGACAGCTAATGATAATTCCTCCTAAAAAGTCACTGTAGAGAAATACAGAAAGCTCCTCTTCATCTTCCTCACTACCAAGTGGTCTCGGCTAGTCTATGAGAATAGACAAGTTGATGTTTCTTCACAACAAGGTGAAATTATTACTGAAAGAACTTTTTTTTTTTTTTTTTGCATGTATTGCATGTGCCATAAGCTCTTTGGTGCTCCTGAGGTATAAAGATAGGCTCAATCCAAAAAGCTGAGAAAAACATGGATATTTAAACTTTTCCTATCATAAGTGCTGGGATAAGCATGACCTTTGTGGGGCAGATAGGCTTCCTGCATCTCTCTGCAAGCAGAACCATAGCAGGAGTTCATACCACACTCAGGCTATCAGTATGTCTGCATATGATTTTGTTGGCAGAAACAGTCTTGCTCTGCCTGTGCTCCAAGCTAAGCAGAGCAACGTGAGCACGGTCAGTACATGCTGAACCTCGGTGGTAACACTGAGCCCAAGCTAATGTACCCTGGCTTTTAAAAGGCTGTATTAAGTCAGTTCAGCATTGTATTAAAAATGTTCAGAGGTTTTTTAGTCATCTAGCTAAGTAGGGGCAGAGCAAGCCTGGTTTTGCCTGTGAAATACCTTCTGCTTACCATCTATGTAATACAACAATCTCAGCTGAGTTTGGCACTTGAAAGCTTTTTTCTTCAGGAGCCCGAGGCAGTAGCGGTAATTGCCAGCTCATAAGTAGCTTCTTCAAAACAAAACCTTATTTATTCTTTCTTCCACACAGCACAAGTGTTAATGGTGCAGAAGTTAAGAGCAATTGCCCATTTTTCCCCTTACAACTACCTTCGTTTTTCCTTATAACAGTAAAAAGTTTATGATTATAAATACAAGTTTCTTTCAAGCAACGAGCTTCCAAGCAGCAAGAATCTTTATCTCTCAAAATATTTTTGCATAGCAAAAATACTCATGTTGTCTACTGAAATACCTTAAAATATTTAGTATTTTCCTGCTATGTTGTGGTGAAAAAAAAAAAAAAATCTAGGAGGCATGGCTTAGACTGTTCCCATTTCTCAAAAGAAGTTTGCAATAAATATTCATCTTCACCTGAGGCATTGTTGTTAATATTCGAACTTGGGCTTTTCAGCTTCACATACTTCAGAGCACTTCTTTAAAATAAGAATAGACTCTCATTCTCAACAAATCCATGTACCACACAGAAATGTATTTTTATATGTATAATTACCAATAGGATAATTACAAACTTTACTTTTCAAACCATTTGTTTATTCAGTTATTATGGTCAAAATCTATTGTGTTGGAACATGCCTAAGACTCTCCTTCCTCACTTAAGTGAAATAATCTGTATAGTAACAGATAAGTTTATAGAATTTCTCAAACGTATTTGCAGAATGTCATCACATCTGAGTACTGAACAATTACATTACGATAAGAATTATATCAGCATTGCCTATTATGTAATCAGTAGTGGGGAAACTGTGCCTTATATTCTGTTAAGTGTTGCAATGATCATGACAGGAGAAGGAGGACTGAACCTGAGTTTCCCCAATAAATTAAAAAAAAAAAAAAAACAAACAAAAAAACCAAACAAACAAATACACAAAAGAATTGTTTATTTGTGATAAAGCTTGCATGCTTCACCACAGTAAAAATTGTAGGCTACACAAAGAATGAGCACTGGATAAATAAGCATTGGCCTTTAATGGAGCATTTTAGGAGGTTGGGTGGTCAATGCAGCAGAAGCATTTGTTGGCTCTGGGAAACCATCCAACTTCAGACTGTGGTAAAACGCAAAGAGGACTGAAATCCCAGTATTTCCTGAATTTAGCCTTTTAGGAAATCAGACCCCCAATATATAATTGAATATATAATTCTTTGGGGAAACAAAAAAAGCATCCTTGCCTACTATATCCAGCTCTTCAGTTGTGTGGTTCTTGCAGTGTTTTAACTAAATGCAAAATGGAGAAAATTTGAAGCGTTTAGCTGAATGATACAGTTTTTAGAGCAGAAAAAAACCCACTAGTGCTCAGAAAATGGTAAGATATTCATAGTGTGAACTTTCTTAACAGAACTTGCTCCATACTCACACCTCTGGTCAAGAATCTAGAGAACAGAAACATGTAAAACAATTTGCAACCATTCATTGCACCAGAATCCAAAGGAAAAAAAAAAAAAAAGAAAAAAATCAAAGTGGTCATGCATATAAGTGAGCATTATCATAAATAGATAAAATGTTTAAGTACATTGTTTTAGTGTGCTTAATTGTTTTGCTAAATTGACATACTAATGACTATTGTCTTTTCATGAAGAAAACCCTGAGCGTGAAGTAAGACTTTCAAAGAAAAAAACTGAAAATACTACCCTTAGCTATCTGATTGCAAGGGACCTTTCAGCTGGGTGTGATGTATTATACAACTAAATCTCTTAAAATATCTTATTCATTGCTTGTCTGCCATCTAATCCAATAATCTCTTAAACCACCTAACAACGTATCGGTTCCTTTGCTATATGTACATGCATGTAGTTGTACGCATGCACGTTCTTCTGCCCCATTCATAATCTTCCCCGTCCATAGCTGTCCTTACACATCATACTCATCTCTCTGCTTTAATGATACAGTCCGAATGGGACACCGTTGTTCCATGCACGCCTTGTAGGAGCATCACTGAACAGATGAGGAAAAGATGCTACGTCATGAACACAGGAGCCACGTAACAGTCCTATGTATTTTCCTTTAAATAAATTTAGCTACAGATGCGTCCTCGGCTTTCCTCCTGAGGACAACAATCACTGGCATGGGACCATAGCAGTGACAGAGATTGGTCTCAATTGATGGGATTTTTGCTAAATTATTACAGGACTCTGGATTTGTCTCCTCCTGGCCTTTGCCATTTTCTTGCAGATTCAACAAGTTATCGAGCATCCCCATCTCTAAACTGCTTGTGGTTGCTGGACACCAGCTGTGGTCACTGGGAGAGAATCTGGGTCCCTCAGCCATGCAGGGGTTGTAAATCCCTTTTGCATCCCAAGTCCATAGCTTGCTTCAGACCACACCTGTATACATCAATTTCTCCTGCCAAAAAATAAACTGTTCCAGGATCCCTCACGCTGCGGTAACGCAAGGATATGGATCTGAGAAAAAGCCAGGATAGTGCGCGCATTTACCTGTTCACCAGCTACCCCCACCCAGAGAAGAATGGCGAGAACCCCGGGTGCCTGAGGACATAAGGGGCACCTGCAGTGTCTCACCTGTGTCAACTAAATCTTTATAACTTTCCAGCAGGTGGGAACAAGCTGTGGCCTACTACCATCCAGTCTAAGGGTCTGCTTGCTTTATTCTTCCAAGGATAAATTGATATATGTTTTAATAGCAGTCCTAGAAAGCACTTGTAAATGGTCCATGATAGCTAGTTTTCTAACTGCCAGGTCTAATTTAAGAACCCCCTAATAAAGGACCACTTCAAAAAGCTTTTTTTAATAACTGTAAACTTCATTGCAGGTGGGATTATACCTCCAGAGCTGATTAATTGCAGAATCTGGTCTATAGACATTACTAAGGAGAAGATGAGATAAATATACGTAGTGCGTACTACATATATAAAACAGTATGTTGCAAACTACTGAAGGCTGATTTAAAGCAGTATGCCTAAATTTACTTTGGCTGTCTTGCAAAGAGACTTTAATTTCATAATCATGTATACTTTATCCAGTGTACTTCCCCCCCCCCCCCCCCCCCCCCCAATTACATTGGATGAACACACAGAGGAACAGAATTAAAGTTTGGAAAAATTTAAATCTAGCATGTCTTACATTTCCAGTGTTTCTCTTGGCAACCTAAATATTATTTTAACTTGTGGTGTGATTATATATTGGCTCACATAGGGGAACTGCAGAACTCTGCCTGCTGAGCATCATTAAGCACTTTGGTGCTCGGTGGGAGTTTGTTCATTAGGAAGAGTGTGTTATGAATTTTACTCTGTGTGCATCTTTGTGAGAGAGAGAGAGGGAGGGAGAGCAAGGCAATGAGAAGGAAATATAAGATAAATCATTTACACATACAAAATAACTAAATATCAATACTCCTATTTAAAAGAAACAGAAAAGTATTGCCCAGAAGAAAATAAGCATCAACATGAGGGCTATGAAAGAAGTCTTCTGAAACCTGTTGCTACTACTGTTTGGAAACTTGTAGCTTTTCCTCAGATTTAATCTGGTTAGCAAAGATCCACCAGTCTGCCATATTTTGCCTTTTGGTTTATTCTTTAATTTTAAGTATTTTGCTCATTTTTTTTTTTTAATCTTAGGACATATAAAAGTAAAATTGTATAACATAATTTGTTTTAAGAAGTTACCCATACCTATACATGAATTCTACTAGCAAGAAAGAGAAGACTTAAACTGTAAAGACTTAAAATCTTAAAATCACATGATTTTTTCAGAGTTTATAATCTTAAATCAAAATTTTTCACAGCTGAGAATAACCTAGAGAAGATTACGCCTTTATTTCATTTTATATGTCAGTTACTAGGTATCAAAGATTATGGGGTCAGGTGGTGGGATGTTGAAGTTCCTGAAAAAGGGTGTATTTTTTAAGACAGGCAAAATATATTTGATTTTTCACTGGCTTAATTTTATATTCACATTGGCTTTATTGTAATGTTTTGTAATTCTGTTGGCTTCTCTGATGTATCTGTTTGTTCATAACCGTATGGATGTGGAGAAGAATCAGACTCTCTGTTTTGTGAATCATTTTTCAATACCCACTTGGCGTAAGTGACATCCATAACATTTTCAAACACACTTATTTTAACTTAATATGGCATGTACACATAAAGTAGCATTTTTGCCTTTCTATGTACATTAAAAACAAAGAAACCATTAATGAAGGGGGAGAGAAATATGAAAAATGGGTATTATCTGTTCCTTTAAATTATGTCTCTAAATATTTTTTCGCTATGAAAGTAGCAAGAGCTTAAGCAACTCCTGCTGTCTTGTTGTTCGACATCCACTACTGCCCATCTGCCTATTGATTGGTAGGAAACTCCAAATGGGAATTTCATCTCATTAATCATGTCACATCACAGGGATTAGGACAAAAAAAATCCTTTATGCTTCACAGCAGCCATCTAATGCCCAGTAAGACAAGTGAACGAATATGATATGGATAGAATATCTTCCCACTAATTAAAGGTCATCTGCTAAAAACTGTGAGTCAGACTTGCTCAGAATATGCTATAATCTAAGTCTGCACATACTCAAGCTTTGCAAAATGAAAGGAACAGTAAATATGTATTTATAATTCAAATGTTAGCGTAGCTCGAGAATAAAACCCATCCATTACAGAACACTGCAGTGACAATACTTGCAAGAGTGGTTCTCCCTGAATAGTTACTTGCAAAATCCCGTTCCATTGATTCTCTCTTATTCCCCCTCACATCATCATTAATATCCATCCACATGGCATTTCCCCACCAATATGCTCTATAATCCTCTTACAACACCAGCAAAATTGTTACTGTTCTACTCATAACCCACATAATCTGCATTATAAGATACTAGGATTTTTCTAAGCCTGTTTGGTACTGTAACAAGCAAGAAAAAGCAATTAAAATTGCTAAGATGTGACTGAGCAGGTGAGGTGAGGTTTCCTTACAGTTAGGGCACTATGGCAGATGAGAGGGACACACACAGCCTTGGAAGAAAGCCAACTTATTAATGGAATTTGACCATGCAAAACTTGTTGAAATCCCTCTAGAACATCAAATGCCACATTATAATATCTTTACTGAGGTCCCTGCCATTCCCAGGAAATCTTTAATTCCCTTTTCAAAGTATGATTTTTTTCAGTAATACTTTCCAAAGCAAGATTTGTGGGATGTATTTTGGTCTGCATTTGTATTTTGCTTTGTCTCTGTAATGACAGCTCTCATCAGTTAAAAGGAGGTAGGTGGGATCTGCTTTTTTTGTTGGAAAGAAACCTTCAGGGAATTAAGGTTTATTTTGACAGAACTAAACAATTAATTATTTTTTGCTTTTAAGTTAATAAACAATTCTAAAGTCATAGATATTTTGTCCCTGAAATCATTGCTTATGATATTGTATTTAAAATCTTACAGGTCATTTTAGTCATGCTAATGACTTGAAATGAAGGTTAGATGATAACACAGATATAATTTTAATTAAGAGACTCACTAATGGGATAAGGTAACATAAGTAGTCTCTCTTTCTAAACCAAGCAGAATAATACTGCACGCTGCTGGTGCAAAGACTGACAAGATATGGATATTCTAATGATTTAGTATTTGCATTTTGAAAGTTTATGAGCCTGCAATTATTTTGCGCCATTTTCTAAGATTCTAGCAAATTATTCTGTCTCTGAGCATGTTATCCTGAAGAGAGAAATTGCTTACCAATGCTTACAATCATTAGCTTTACAAAGATCATGACATTAGCAGAAAGATCTGAATATTTCCATTGACCCCCATGCTTAGAGGAACTTCATGCTGAAGCCTATATTAAATGAGAAATAAAAGCATCCATATTTTTGAAACTTCCCAATCTGTATGTAAAAGACAGGGGATAAAGACAAATATTTGACTGTTAGCTGCATTACTCTGCTGAATAGACTTAAATACGCTTCACCTTTTTTTTTTTTTTTCCAGACTTGTATAATTTAATAATGAAAACTACAGAGGTCAGTGATTAAGCTACCTGTTTCTTGGCTATCGTTGAGTTGGCAGACCATTTCTTAACCGCTACTATTTTTCAGTCTACTGTTGATATAATAGACTGTATTGTCCACATTTATAGTAGATGATGATGTATTACTAGTCTATTGTGTATGTGCATAGCTGTAGATTTAAATACAAACAAACAAACAAACAGACACCACAAAAAAAGCAACACCCCTCTTAACGTTCTCAGTAGATCTCATAGCTGATACCATTATTGTAAGAAAATATCAAGGCAGATACTATACATGTCCAGTTGTTGGAGGTACTTTAGTCTGATACACTAGTGTAAAACACAGTTACCAAACGCATGTTTACTTAATTGAAAATAGAATTGCTTACACTGAATCAGCTCAGACAATAACATATTGGTGAATAGTTGTCCTGCTGCAGTGTTTGTGCATGCTAATTGTCTAAACAAACTTAATTTGTTTCAGTATAGAAACAATCTACAATGACATCTTCAGGTTCCAAAACTGACTGAGATGGTAATAACAACTTTACTTTATGAAGTGTTTTCTATTTGTTGTTTTCTTTTCCTCTGTAGACCTACATATGTATATGCATGATAGTCCTCCTGTATGAGCCCAGAATATGTTAGATTATGAATCATCACCACATGCATCTCCAACATGCTTGGATGTTTAACTCTGCTAGAGACCTTTTTTGAAGAGCTATTAGAATAATCAGCAGTAAAAGGATGCTTTCCCATTCCAGAGGGAAATGAAACCAACACTGCAATCAGAGCAACACCACCTAGCTGATATTGCTTATCCCACCAGTTTGGGAAAGTCCTGGTTTTCTCTCTGCCATCTCATTTTGTGACTTCTTTCACCAGTCTAATTTACCTCATCTACAGCACGCATCAATCCCAGCTTTACTTACAAGCCATCCTGTGCTGCTGCCTCCTGTGCCAGTCTATAAGCCACTCTCTAACACGTCCATTTATCAGACCTTGTTTCCTTTCAGCTGAGTAGCTCCAAGCCCTCACCTGATACTGGTCCTCTTTTATTTTAATCAAACAAGCTCCATCCTCTCCTCTTTCTCTAATTGGAACTCAGTTTACCCCTTCAATTTCTGCTTCCCCTTTCCATTCACATGCTGATTTTCTTTCTGTATTCATTCCTGCTTCTCTTCACATTCAGGCCCAGATTTACCAGATTACTTAATCAAGTGTTTTCTGACCCTTCCTATTATTCTGCTTTTCACCCCTCTGAATTTGTAGCAGATCAGGTGCCCTCTCCATTCAGAAACCATGGCTATTAGTAATAGGGTCACTGATTCCAAAGGAGATCCAGCCTCCCTGTGCTTTTCTCCTATAGCTGCTTCCACCTTAGCCTGGAGAAGCTAAAAGCAGTATTATGCAAGGAATTATTCATAAATGTCAGCTTCTCAGAGATTTTCGGAGGATGAATAAGGATGTGCAGGGAAAATATTTTTTAAAAAAATCTTTTTTTTTTTTTTTTTTTTTTTAAGCATTTTAGGTCACGTCTACATACAAGTATACAGGTTTGTGTTAAATGTCCAGACTGGCTCAGAACGAGCTGATATGTCAATACAGCATAGCAGAGAATTACTTACGATATTGCCAGTAGCTGTTGAGCGTGTCATTAAGGTGTTCTGGCTGGGCTAGGTAATGTGGTTGGAGAACATGGACATAACTACACAGCAGGGATCATCCTCTGGTGCTCACATGCTGGTGTCTGCACTCTTTCTACTCTTCACAAGTGAGCCCAACAGGTTCCTAAAACAGAAAGTCTTTGCAATGTACTGTGTGATGCAGCTACATATCCTTGCAGGCTTTGAATTTTGATCTTGCGAAGCTGTCAATACTATTTACTTCCCTGTGTAGTGACAGGCAATCACCTCAAGTCTGACAAATATTGAGTAATCTACTCAACCTTTTGCCATTCAGAGGGAAGCTGACAAATCTTTCTTCTTGGCTATCTTGTTTGTAACAACTTTTGTGACCAAAGAACAACACTTTTTCTTCAGACAGCAGAAATCTTCACCCCAAACTTCCTATGACATTCAGCAAGCAAGCCAACCCATGTGCAGGAGCCCTTACAGTTGCAAGTGGCATAATTCCTATTTTTCTTTTCAAGCAATTATTTTACATTCATCTTACAGGGAGAGAACAGCCATAAAATAGGATTGATACTTGAACATTATAATTTGGTACAGCATTCAGCAAAACAGATTTGAATGAATTATGAGGCATTTCTGTTACCTTTGTTACACATCAATACAGTTGCAAAGTAGAGAAAGTGCCAAAACCAGCTGCTTTGATGTTAAGATAAAAACATCCTGAATCTGCCTAGCAGGATAAGGAAAACACTTTTTATGTGTTGCTTACACTCTCATTTGCTCCTTGCCAAAAAGACACTACGTTATAAGTTATCAAACTATACACTCTTTTAACTTACAGATTGCATTTGGTGTTTATGACCCTTATAACCTGTTTCTGGTTAAAGGCATGCTGTGATGGTACATGACATTAAAGGCACGCTATGATGGTACATGACACAATATACAGTGCATAAATGGTGTGGGCGAGGGCCGGGCAGTCCTCTCGAGTTGTCCCACGAACGTCGGAGTTGGGGAGGGCCAGCGGTGCCTGCGGAGAGCCGTGGGGACGCACGGAGCCGAGCAGGTGTCTTGGTGTGCAAGCGGCTTGCGGGCCAGGTAGCCGCTGGCTTCTACACCTGCGTATACAGGGAGCCTCGAGCAGGGAAAGGGATCCGCATCCAGCGGGTGGGCATGGCCCAGGCCCGCTGCCAGGAGCTGGCTCGTCCCCTTGGCTCTCGCTCTGACGGCTGCAATATGCTGCCCTCGCTTACCGGCTCCTGCACCGCACACGGGTGGGAGTAGCTGCTCAAGAACAGCTTCCCAGGGAGCAGGAACGCGCTGTAGCTGATCCTAATAAAGAAGGTTCTAACGCCTGAAACGTGGGTTATCAAAAGGAGTGGAATGCGGGTGGTTGAGCCATTTTTCGTTTTCATATCTGCATTTTTCCAAGTTCACTCTGTTTTGAAAGAGGAAGAAAATAACTTGTGGGTTCAAACACTCTTTTTCGTGATGCCTCTACATGTGTACATGCGATGGTGTTCAGAATTCTAGTACCTAGCGTGTATTCCTTAGTTTTCTTCACATTAATTTGCAGTTTGGGTACTATTTTAAATAAGAACAGTCCTCTCTCATTTGAGTTATGGAAGAATCCAAAGAAGGGAGGATGCTAGTGAGGTGGGAACCATCCCTCCAGATATGTGGTTCATAGCATGTATTGATTTCTAGTGGTTTATGGTAAGCAAAAGTTTAACAACCATAATTTTATGAAAATGACAATTGAAGAGGACATCTGGTTAGAATTCATTTATGCCTTTTTACATTTTTAACAACCTGGCTATTTTTACTCTTCTCATCCTCTCAAAGGGAGTACAATGTAATGAAGCATGGAGCTGGAACTAGGCCACACCTCAGCTGGAAAATGTCAAATTCTATTATGCCATCCTCAAAAGCATAAATCATAGCTGCGCATTTTTAAAGGTATAAATGAGGGAGGGAACAATATAAAACATTTATCTGAATTCATGCAATGTATTTATAGTACAGAACGGCAGAGTAGGGGTTATTATTTATGTAATATAGAAATATACCAAATATTTAGAGGTTGAAATCTGTAATACATAGTATCTTACCTTTGCTGAGGAATCCCTTTGAACATTGTTCACTTTCTTGCATTTAATTTTTCTGGTTGTCAGCTAACAAACTAACCTGCTTAATGTCAGGAACTACTAGTTTGTCGCTCGAAACCCTTATTTTATATATGAAATATTTTTAATGGTCTTAAGTTCCACATTTCAATTTTTTTAATATTAAATTTTACCTTTCACGCATTCTTCCCCATGTTTCATTGGTTAAGTTATGCATGGGGAGAAAGTGTCTGTCTCTTTGGCAGCAGCAATACCATAGTTCATAACTATTCAAATAAATAAATAGCGTTTACTAAGCACTTAGGAGGAGGATGGAAGATAGTTAAACTCACTCACTCCCACTCTTCCTGTTTTCTTCAATATTCCTTTTATTCCAAGAGGAATAAATAAGTTTGTCTTTCTGGATATGTTCTATACGTCTCAATTCTACAACACAATTTAAAAAATGTTTTTAGTATATAATGACATTCATACATGTGACTAGGTGACATTTATGGGGACTGCTGATATGCTACAAGAGTATGTGGTTATGTACCTCTATGAGATTTTTTGTCTGCCGTTCAGCCTGTAGTAGATGAGGATTTGAGTAGTTAAAATACAGGCTTGTGCAATATAAGGCTACTAGCCTCTCTGAACTCCTTTGTCTAGCCATGTTCCAAAATATACATTAGGCTGATTATAGTGATTATAGATTATGGTATAGTTACTGTATAACAAATAGGCTACATTCATCATTATGTAAGTGACTAAAAGGTGGCATGGACCCAAACTCAGTCTCACTGTGACCACCTGAAAGCTCTTATTGTACTAAAACAGTTATTGTACAAATCATGTTATTTATTATCTAGTAAATACATTCTTAGTTGGAACTACAACTGCTATACTTCTACAGTTTTTGAGATCCTGGTTAAAGCTATTCAGAGGCAAATAAATCAGTTTAAAACTATCTGTAAGAGCCATTAGCAGAACAGAATCACATTTTGTTCTGTGCAATTCTTCTATCTTACATGCAACAATCTTATCATGGCATCCTCAGGTATATGAACAACACCTCTGATTGATACATTATTTCTTCTTATGTCCTTTATCCAGAGAGATCTTGTGCAGTTGAACTTTAAGTTTCAAGAAGAGGATTTATTGCCGACTTAGATTGGGGCGAGGGGACAGGATCTTGTCTAATGAATATCCATATTGTTATGTGTATCTGTGATACATAAGAAATGTAAACCTGGAATACTGTGGTGCAATCTGCGGTGCTCTTCAGTTTCTAAAGGCATTTGTTCCCTTGGACCTGGCTCAGTACAGCCAATTTTTAGTTGTTCAGTAGAAGCTCAACTGCCACTGTGTCAGAGGAGCAGAGATGACAATTACATCTACTGCTTTGACCAACGTTCCTGGCATCATGGACCCACACTAAGAAGTAGTCTGAAGATAAGGGACAAACCTTTGAATCTGGTACAGAACTTATTTAAACCCAGATTAGAAAGTGGAGGACAGGTTGAGTATACTACTGAGCCTGTTTTGCTGAGGACATGCATTACAGAATTTAGCATTTGCTCGTGTTTCCCAGCTGCTGAAAGCATGTGTCCCTGTATCGCATTATTGGAGCCCATCCAAGAAGTGATAGAGGTTTCTGTTGTCACATCAACAGATTCATTTGAAATTCTTAGTCTTGTATTTGAAGGTGAAAGCAGTGCAGACGGTTTCCGCAGAACTGTCTCAGAAAACCCTTGGATGGGATGGGGCAAGAAGGCAAAGTGAATTTGCTCTACTTAATGATGTACATATCAACTAATAGATATGTATTAACTTTATGAACTTTTCATTTTCTTCACTGAGAAGTCCATGTAGTTTTTCACTACTTTCTAGAGAAAGATCTTGAACCAAATAATGTGAATGCTATTTAACTTCATTGTGTATCATATGTTTCCAGCTTATAGCTAAACAATGTTCTTGTGCCATAGATGTTTTAGTGTTAGGCATTTGAAATCTTATCTAGCATTCTGTTCTTACTAATTTAATCTCCTTGGCTTTAAATAGTCTGTCTGAAGTCACTGCAGAACGGATCAAAAGAGGAGCACGCAGCTAATTTAAGAGGAGGTTAAGAAGTTATTCTTAAGAGTTCTTAAGCTATTCTTAAAAGTTTAAGAAGCTATTCTTAGGCTGAAGGGTGGCAAGGAGTAGCTGAAGATCTAAAGTTGAAGGCAAATAGTTTAAGAATATTGTGGTTTGTCATATACAGTATCAGCAGTGATTTACTTTCCTTCCTGGCCACTTCATGCATACGGCACGTATCCACTTTAGTTTGTGCAACATAGTTGTGTGTGACAGTCACTCTGTAAAACAGATAATGAATCAAACTAGCTTTAAAAAAACGCTGAGGAATTTGTGGGGGGGTGGGGGGAGAAGTCAGGGCAGTTTGCTGACAAAGCTGAGCTATCCCAGCTGTACCTCTGCAGCAAGGGACACAGCTCAGGACAGCAGAGGAAGGCACTCTCAGCAGGCGCTTTGGAAGTAGAAGCCTGAGCTGCCTTCAGCCTTCACTCTGCCATGAAATCCAACCTGCTGGTCACAGGAAGCTCCGGCTGACAGAGGATGCCTTTCCTTTGCCTCCAGGTATTTCTTAAAGTGTTAGGACAGGAGCAGTGTTCCCTGTTGCCTAGCATGATCCTGGCATCAGTGACTGCTTCTCAGGACACAGGAGAGCAAAGAGCACCACTGCAGGAGGTACCTAGCACACTTCTCAGCCAGTTTTTAGCAGTCAGTAAAGTGTTAATGTTCAGTGTCTTTTGCTCAGCCCTAGATAGACATGCTACTGCTAATTTTCAGCTATCCTCTAACAGTTTAGAACTCAGCAGAAATTGGGCTTTGTAGTGTTTGAGTAGACATTTGGCAACTTGTGAAGTGTCAGATGAGTACTGGTGAATTTGAGAACTAGGGTGAACGTTTGTGTCAGGGAAAGAAAAAATCTTCACAGTGGAAAGCACTCTCCAACCTGAGACTGGAGGTACCTGAAATAAAGCTTTAAACTAGTCTATTCCAATTACATTAAAAGCCAAATCCCTGCACTGCTGACACTTTACAGACTCGAGCAGCAAATACTGAAATCTAGCTTCAAGGGACTAGCTGCACTCTTGAGACCTAATCAATATAAACTGAATATGGTAAAGGTTTAAACCGTGGCCTAAATATAATATACCATGAGAGAATATGGCTGAAAAGTCCTGTCTGAAAGTGCCAGCAAGGCAGAGGGACCGGTCTCTAGGATTCCGCAGAGCAGACTTCTCCGCTGCTCTGGGAGCTCCTGCTCGGGAGAGGAGCCACTGCCTGGACGCCCGGTCTAACGCCAAGGCTTCAAAAGTAAAAGGCGCGCGAGGGTCCTCCTGCGCCGTCCCCCGGGGTGCAGTCCGCAAGCAGAGCCCCTGCTGCGGTGTGTTACGCTGCAGAGAAAGGCGCAGGTGCAAGGGCTCAGCTTTCCTGCTTTTTTTAACACCGTTGGGACATAGTCACTTCCCTGTAGATTCTCATCTAAATGATAAAAGACTTGGTAAATCTGAAATGTTATTCACTGGACTATTGTTATGGAATTTCCCTATTAGATTTATCACTGCTTCTATTAATTCCATTTAGTCTATTAATTCACCCTCTATTAATTTATCACAGCTTGCTGGGTTGGGCTTTTTTTCCCCCTCATCTGCGAAGTGCTCAATGTTGACAGTGACGGAAACCTCACAGGAAGCATTGACAAGGTTTGAAAAATAATTCTGGAGCCCTTGTGTTGCTAAGGAAGTTTCATCAGTAGAACCAACGATTTGAGATTGTTTTCTCAGCAGTGCATGAGATAAATGAGAACTATTTCCAGATTCAGTAATTTTGAAATCTGAAGGAAAGATCTTATCAGTTTGCTGGCCACCCTGAATAGAATACATCAAGAAAGATTAATAGGAAACAGGGATACCTGTTTTGGTTTATAGCAAAAAAAAAGCCCTGCAAAAATATTTTAAGTAGCTGGTTTTACCTATTTCATTTTGCATTAAATATAAAATCTATGTATTTTATATAACTAGTTTTTCAGTATATACTGCTAGGATAAGCAAACTGTTTTATGAGAAGAAAAATAGGTGAAATCTATTAAATCATAAAAGGAGACCCTGTATGAGGTCTGAAATGCTGGAATATTTAAGGTATGCTTTGGTATCTTCCAAATTTTTCCCAGTGGATAAAGGAGTCTCTCAGGAAAACTTTATTTGCACTATTTTAACCCCAGATGTGGCTGTATTAGATGTATAAGGGAATTTTCTTTTCCACCAGCTGCAAAATTTGACTGTTGTGAGATTCACCATCCTCAAATATATGACAAATATATTTAACAGGCTAATAAATACAAATAATGTGAACCCAAAAGCCTATGTCTAGATACAAACAAACGTCAAGCTTGCTTTGTTGAGGCTCTTCCCTATCTATAGCAAACACTGATTATGTTTATTAAATATGAAGCATTCCACTTCCATAGGAGTAGGACTGGGAGCATGGAGCAATAGTGGCAGGTGATATTTTACTGTAGCTGCAGCATGCTTGAACCATCCAAGGGGAATACATGACACATATCTGTGTAGCTCAATTTAATGTTCCTGGTTAGACAAGCACAAATGTTCATGTGCAATGCATTTGCAGCATGTAGATATTTGTGTCACAGTGTACTACACAGTATATATTTGGAATCTAACAGGAATGTACGAAATCTTTTAAAT
The DNA here is from genome assembly GCF_900496995.4 of Aquila chrysaetos chrysaetos. Classification (NCBI taxonomy): domain Eukaryota; kingdom Metazoa; phylum Chordata; class Aves; order Accipitriformes; family Accipitridae; genus Aquila; species Aquila chrysaetos. The sequence goes on along the minus strand of NC_044024.1, from coordinate 3,785,245 downwards.
AGATCATTAAAATGTGTAGAATACATTTTAAACAGAAAAAAAAATCTGCATTTTTTTAAGATCATCCGTGTAACTAAGCTGCCACTAAACAAAAGCATATTTAAGTAATGATAGCTGTTGAATAGTGACATATGTTCTTCAATGAAGAATTTATTATTTTTATTAGAATTACAGTCTTTTATTTTAAATTCAAATCCTGTGTGTATACAATACTATAGGTCATAATCCTATTGTAACAGTAGTTAATCTGGTGTGTTATTCAGTATTTAGAGATTTTAAAGGTACATTTGACTGGGTTACAGATAAAACCTCTCCAGGTTAAAAGTGTTCCATTTGTATCATGTGGATCTGGTTTGAAGATTTCTGGTGGAGGAAGGAGGGAGCTATTTTTTTCCTTTGCCAACAAAAATAGATCACATCTATTTTTGGACTCCGAAGACAATCTACGTTTCTAATTCTCAGACAGTGACTATGACTCACTGAATATATTTCTAAAGTCTGAGCTTCAAGAACATAAAGATACTGGCCAGCTCCTCAGCTGGTGTAAATCAGCATAACTTCTCTGATCTTTGTTAAGCTGGCCTTGTGCAAGATCTCTCTTATGCTTTTAGGCATTTCTGTTTTCTGATGCTGTGATTTTCCTTTGCTCTTTCTCACCTCTCTGGAACAATTTCAGCCTATCAATCCGTGAACGTCGGAGTTATTTTGGGGGCCAGCTCATTTGTTACTCACTTTTTTTTTTTCCCATGGGACAATATAATGTAGGCTCCAAGCATTGGTTTGCTTTTGTATAGAAAAGTTAATCTGATCAAAGCACTCCAAATGTGTTCTGTGCAAACAAATTCCTATAAATCACAAAGCAGGACTTAATCTGTGTCCTCCTTTAGCTTTTTTCTACTCCTGTAGTGTAGGTGTGTTTTTCTCATACACATTTCTGTCATGTGGTATCTATTTCCATATTTAAATGTGTATTTTATTTCATATAAATGGACTTGGTGTATGAATTCTTACACATAAACAAGTCTGCATAAAACTAAATAAGAAGGTTACAATAATTAACATGACAGTAGATGGCTGTTTCCTCTTTTCAGTTGCAAAAGAAATGTCTGAGTCTGCCATGCGTTGGAGCTACAGCCAATCCTTAGCTAATGAATTTCAGTAACTCCTTCCTATGTAAAAATAATCTGTGTGAGTGTGTGCGCACGTGCATGTGTGTATGTTGGAATCAGTCACTTTGTTTAGGCACTGATATCGCATCCTGTTATGGAGCAAGCAGTAACTTCAATTGTGTCTTGATGCAACAAATAAATAATTTTGGAAAAGTTTCAATAATAGTCAACAATGGATTATCAGGCAATGCTTCCCTAAAGGCATGCAGCCTGACCAGAGGATTTGAAGGTTTTGATAAGCCCACCATCCGTGAAGAAATCTATCCACTTTATTACATTGTCACAAGAATTTGCCTTTTCCTCTGCAATAGTAAGCTTAACTTTAAGTGAAGTTTAAGTACTATGGTTAAAAGATTGTAGTATGCCTTTCTTTTATGAGGGTGCAGTTTTGTTTTATGAGTGTGCACCTTGGTACAGACACGTTTCTAACCATCCTCTTTTATTTCTCTTCCCAATCCTACATACAATCTTTTCATTAGCTTGTTTGGGGGGGGGGGGGGGGGGGGGGGGGGTGTCCCCTGGTTTCTTTTTTGTCAGGTATTGTTATATAAAGAAAAATTAATATAAGGTAAAAAGTAGATGCCTTTAAAAAGGTAACAATAAATCATTCAAAGTCTGTCAGTTTTCTGCACAGGCTGCTAGAAGAATAGATTTAATGGATCTACATACAACAGAGCTTTTCTATATTGCTTAAGTTTTGTCATCTGGCAGAGCATTACATCATTTGGAAGAAGTCCTATATTGTGGGTAGACTTTCTCTGCTGAAGAGATACTGATTTCTGACAAGGAGTACTTTGGTTGGGGGGAGTCCATGTATATCTCCTCTATAAGTGTTTCTTGATATATATTTTGAGACACAAAGCCTAAGAATACAGCATAGAATATGGTAATGCAGACTATAGAAAAAAGCTGTTGATTACCATTTGTATTTTTAGTCTCCTCATTTCAGGAGAATGCCAAAAGCAAACTTCAGCAGTCATATCCAACTGTATTATTCCTCATGACAGTATAAAATACTGAGACAGTTCCACAAACTAGATTAAGAATCATAGTTTATATTGCTGCATAAAATTGCGAAAATTGTATAGAAATCTGTATCGTGGATCATAAGTTAATGTAAAAACTCCAAGCTATTTTTTTTTCACTTTGTCTGTTTAAGCTACTGGGCAAGTTGTTGCATGAATAAATATATTTTCTTCCTCTGAAACTGTGTAATATTAAATGCTGTGTTGTTGGCATAAAATATAAGTTGATCAGACAGACAAAGATTATTATTCTGACAACTGCATACACAAGGGTATCGTTGTACATTGAATTTCAGTGTGTAATATGGTATAAATCTTCATGAGAGACTCAACTTTTATTGGCTGCACAGAAGGTGCTTTTCCTTATTAAATACGGGAGATGGTCCCAGGGGATTTTTTAAAAATATCTTTATCCATTTTTTTCATCTAGTCTCTGGGCCCTGGAAGGCTGACAGATATAGCCGGGTAAGCATTCCTCTTTTGAATGCTTGACTATAGATACAGTCATGCTTTAGCACTTGAGCCCCTGTAGTGTTTTGCCTCAGCAGAACCCAGAAGATCCCACACAAGCTTCACCTTTCCCATTCCATAAATGGATGTGTGTATGCCCTGTCTATAGCCTGTAGGACAAAAAAAATATGCCCTAACTCAGTGAAATATTACCAATGAAACACTAAAATGACAGTGGTTTGGATTCTGCACTTCTGTCATTGCTTGCTATCGCTGACTATTGTCATCATCTCATTACAAGTGCTGAGGATTTTCGGGGCATGGGGACACCAACAGGCGTTCTCACTCTGGGCACTGCACCTCAAATGCCTTTCACTGAAAATAAAACCCAAAGGGCTTGAAAAAATCTATTTAAGTGAGTGTTGTTCTCCATCTTCACTGTGAAGTTTGTGGTCCCCTTATTTGACTTCATTGCCTCCCAGTCCAGAAAAACTTTTAGCTGTCATGCCATTCTAAACATGGGCTGTATATTTACGCAGTCTGCCCACTGTTCATTTTTGGTTTTCCTGTTGCATCTTGCCATTTCCTAGAGCTTTTGTATGTTCACACATTTTTATATATCTGTGCTTCGTTACTTCCCCAAAAATGTAGGTTCTAATACAACACGGGCTTATACATATGCTTATGCTTTTGTTTTGGATAGACCCACAGGCTTCTTCATTGTACATACTTCAGTGCTCAGATGGATTATAGTTTGTAGAGCATTTAAAATACATGTTTTGTATGTAGAAATAATAGTTTTCTAAGGTGATCAACCTAGTCCAGCTTTACAAAGAATATTAGCAGTGCCATGCCAACTAGTGAAGCACCTAGCTTTCAAACTGAAGTTTAAAATTAGACATTATGTGTGGGTGAATCCCACACCAGAGGGACCTGGACAGGCTTGAGAGATGGGCCCGTGCGAACCTCATGAAGTTCAACAAGGCCAAGCGCAAGGTCCTGCACGTGGGTCAGAGCAATCCCAAGCACGAATACAGGCTGGGCGATGAGTGGATGGAGAGCAGCCCTGCAGAGAAGGACTTGGGGCTATCGGTGGATGAAAAACTGAAAATCAGCCAGCAAAGTGTGCTTGCAGCCCAGAGAGCTCATCGCATCCTCAGCTGCATCAAAAGAAGCTTGGCTAGCAGGTCGAGGGAGGTGATTCTCCCCCTCTATTCTGCTTTCATGAGACCCCACCTGCAGTACTGTGTTCAGCTCTGGGGCTCCCAACGTAAGAAAGACATGGACCTGCTTGAGCGGGTCCAGGGGAGGGCCATGAAGATGATCAGAGGGCTGGAGCACCTCTCCTATGAGGACAGGCTGGAAGAGTTGAGGTTGTTGAGCCTGGAGAAGAGAAGGCTCTGGGGAAACCTTATAGCAGCCTGCCAGTACCTAAAGGGCACCTACAGGAAAGATGGGGAGGAACTTTTTACCAGGGCATGTAGTGATAGGACAAGGGGTAATGGTTTTAAACTGAAAGAGGGTACATTTAGGTTAGATATTAGGAGAAAGTTGTTTACGGTGAGGGTGGTGAGGCACTGGAACAGGTTGCCCAGAGAAGTTGTGGCTGCCCCATCCCTGGCAGTGTTCAAGGCCAGGCTGGATGGGGCTTGGAGCAACCTGGTCTGGTGGAAGGTGTCCCTGCCCATGGCAGGGGGGTCGGAACTGGATGATCTTTAAGGTCCCTTCCAACCCAAACCAGTCTATGATTCTTCACTGTGAAAAGTTGTCAGTTGCGACATTTCAGATGCTTTTAGAGCCCATATGAAAAGAATTGCCATTAAAGCTTGGATTTACTGATTTTTTTTTACAATTAATAGCATCAAAGTCTTCCCAGCTGCCCCAAATTATCTTTTTTATCCTGGTACTTTCTGTTATAGCTTTATAGCTTGATGCATTTAAAATCTTAGACTATACCAGTATTTTTTATACCAGTACAACTATAAAATCTATATGCATCACCTTTATAGCATAAGTAAGGACTGTGGAATTATTATGGTTAAAGTACACATTATTAGTGTTGTCTCTCTGCTGCTGGTTTCTGTATTATTATGTTGAGAGAGAGTAACAGCTCTAAGGACAAAAATAGCACTTTTTTCACCATCCATAGAAACATGAAATTGCGTATATTGTTTTCAAAATTAGCTATCACATGTAAGGTTATATTGTATATAGCCAAATAATAAAAGCAAGTGCATTTTTAGGTGCTCTTCAAGTGAGGTCACAGTGCTTATGAATTTCCCAGTATTGCTTTGAGCTTATGAAATTCTAGTGGCAAACCGTGCAATGATGACGAGAAATGTGGCACACACGTGCACATGTACGCGTGCACCCATAGTCAATTTAAAAACCGCACCAAACGTAATTTAAAGGGCTAATCACATTTACAGTTCACAAAATATTTTTTCACCTGTGTATGAATGCATATTAATGTGAGAAAAATGTTCCAATGGAAATGGTAAACAATTCATCTATTAGTTTACAGTAAATATGTCTTATTCACTGCTAATTTTAATCTGCAGCAATATTAAACTATATGTCAGCTGACTCAGTCTTAATTCTCACATATACCACAGGAAAGATATGCTTCAGTACATGGTTTTCACAGCCTGATTTCCCACAGTTTTCTCCAGTTAGAATTGTGTAAATATTTTTTAAAAAGCAGTTAGGAGTAGCTATAAGATGTAGTATGTTTTGGTTTCCTGTATCTGCCTCTTACTATAATAACTTTTAAACAAATGTTTGCATTTTAATAGAGTTGGGTTTATTTTTTTTTTTTAGCTAATGTTTGTTTATTGTCTTAATTTGTCGCTGGCTGTCAGACTGGCTGCATCCCAACATCCAGGCGGTAGTGATTCTAAAAGGAGATAATCTGCATGGATTTCCAAAAAGAGTGCTGCAAGCACAAAGCAGGCATCGGCATACAGCAAGGGAAGGCTGAACTTTAAGCACTGCTTTAAAATTTTCCAGCTCTGCTTGGTGTAACTGTGTCATGAACCATATCCACTTTGTAACACATCATTTTCCTTCTTTTCTCTACACATTTTCTTTGCTCCTCCAGCTGCCCATCTTCATGCCGTTTCTTTGTTCTTTGCCAGTGCCTGCATACATCAGTCCTAATAGTATTTGTCAACTTTCTTGAATTCACTTACAGTTTATTCATAGCTAGTTTCTTCCTGCAAAGTTTTTATACTTTGAAATTGCAGACCAGAAATGCAACTGGTTTTTTAGACTTCCACATGAACAATAACAGAACTGTGAAAAGGCTAAACTTTAAATTTCACCTGTTTCTGGAAATTATAGCTACTGTACAGCAACTGTTTCAGTAAGAGTACTGCCTCCTCTGAATTTTCATCCTCCGCTTGGATTTTTGCAAACCATCCAAGTAGTCTTCACTACTTGCATTTGTTGTATTCTCTGTACCCCACGGGAAGGACGGTAGAGCCAGCAGAAGTCAAGAGAATTAAGGGGGAGCATTTCTTGTGCAAACACTGATCCAACTGGAACACTTCAAAAATCTGATCCAGGAGGAGAAACGATCACTGAGGCTGCTCCCCTTCAGGGTGTCTGTAACTCAGAATAATAGCCCTTGAGTTATTAGCTGGTTATGTTTGGCATTCATCTTCTGAAGTTACTGCCAAAGGCATATAGGCAGAATAAAGTATAATACCACATTGATAAATATGTGTCATTTCCCCCTGCCTTCCCCCAGAATTGTATAAAATGGAAAGGCATAATTGGAATGTTAGTAAATATAATAGATCAGAATTTATTTTGTTGTTTTCCCAGCTTGAACCTTTGTAACATCTGACTTCAACCTGGAGTGAGTGACTTTCATGTCTGATTTACAGATCTTTCAAATGAAGAATGTAGGGTGGAAACAAAATAAATGCTTACTTGGCCGTGATTTTTCAGTTATGAGAACTTATGAGATTAGGAAAAAAACAGATGAGAAAGTGAGCTGTGCCTGCGAAAGGAATGAGTTTGTCATCTCGTGAACTGTGTGTCTTCTGTTGGCCAACTAGGTGGGACGGGGAGTCCCATGAGGTCTCGTGTCTCTTCCATTCCTCCCATGTTCCCTGTGCCACTACAATGTTTGTGGCTTCTAGTTTATTCTTATATCATCTGATCTACAGAATCTGAGCATGGGACAGCATAAAGAAAAAGAATGGCAGAGTTACTGTGCATAGCAATCACAACTCTAAGTTAAATTTCGGATGGTAAGGGAATTCACAATAAAACATTACTTCCAGTTTATAATTCAGTGTTCCTGTTTTTCTCTAAGGGGCAAAAGATCTAAGATGCAAATTTGATCTGCATGCCTTTTTTTGTCTCTGAGCGAGAATCTTTATGAAACACTCAGATCTGACAGACGCATGGTTAATAGCTGGCAGATATGGACTGGAAAGCTTTTCTGCCTGTCTTCCACCATACATTAAATCATAGTGATGTACCTTTATTTTACCCTTTTGATTATGAAGTATATTAAAACCAGAATTAAAAATGTCTTCAACTCTTTTCAATTCACACTGCAATGTGTGATAAACTATAGTTAAACAAGAGCAGTTACTAAACAATTTTGCTAATTAGAAGATGTTTTGCCAAATATGTTACCTCATTTTTTTCCCTTACTGTATTTTCCAAGAGCAATTAAGAAGTGCCATAAAGATTACTGGCTACTGTTGAGGAAGACTTAATGGAAAGAGCTGTGGTAGTTGCACTGAGATAATATGTACAAATAGAGATAGCAGAAAATAAGAATGGCCATACTGTGTCAAACCAAAGGGCGTTGAGCCCATGCTCTCCCCAGGAATACGCCAAGGGAAGAGTAGGCTCAAGTATCCATCAAGGCTCTACACTTCTGTGCCTAGAAATCCATGAGGACGTCAATGAGGATGTCTTAAGCCAAAAGCTGTATCTGTGTGCTTAATCACCCTCGACAGCTTTTGGGTTTGGGGTTTTTTTGTCTTGCCTGAATTTGTGGAATCACTCTTTGATCAGATGTAAGCTAACACCACAGCAATAGCTCTCTAGCTGAGGTCTGACAGAAAGGACTGCTTCCTTCTATTGCTTTACCCTGATACCTGATACTTTAATTTGATAGCCCTCATTTTTTGTATTAAATGCTGAATAGTCATTCTCTTCTCATTTGCTTTGTGGCATTAATGATTATATGGACCTCTGTCTCATGAATGCTCGGTCATTTCTTTTCCAGATTGCAGAGTCTTGATTTATTTAGCTGTTGCTTATGCAGATTATTCAGTGCAACTTCAGAAGCTTAGAATTAAAAGTAGGTTTTTCTAATGCTAAATGATACTTGATTTGCAGTCATTAATTTGTTCTTGTAGATTAATGTAATGTTTCATTACCAAGTAAGACACAACTGCAGAGTTAGTTACAAATATTTTATGACAATTTCAATTGTCTATTTCTATTTTATTTTCTGGCAATGAAATCTCCAAATAAATTATTCCCATGCTTTTGACTTCATTTTCATTGCACACATGGTCACTGATGTAGATGCATAAGTTTGAGCAGGAGTTAGGAATAGGTGACCTCCTGAGACCTCATCAACCTGACTTATTCTATGAGTCAATAAAATCTATAATAATTAATTTTCTTCAGTGATAGCAGAAACATATAAGAAACATATAAGCATAATTATAAACGTGTAAACCTTTCTTTAAAAGGCATGCAAAAGATGCCACAGATTTTCTGCAGAGACAAAACTTGTGAATTTTCATCTGAGCATCCCTCTATATGGAACAAGCTCTTTAAAACAGCAAGTGGGATACCGAACATTCCTGTGCTCCATTTAATCCTACAGCCCAGTTGGCTAGAAGCAGCAGTCTGGTGGCCAAGCAGCGTTTGTGTTTTAGTGCTGCTGTGAAACCATGGAATGAGTTTCTGGTGTGCTTTCCCCACCCCACCTCCCCCCAAAAGGATGGCAGGCTGATTTCTTTTTTTCCCAGCTGGTGAAACACGCTGACATTATTTGTGAAACAAGTAAGTGATACAGGTTAGTTGTAGGTTTTATGTAAAAGTCTAAGCATCTGTAGACAAAATGAAAAATAATTTCATTTGTCTCCCTCTGGCCATGTATAGTTCAAATAGATAACTGGTCCAGGATTTTAATATTACCAAATATAAGGCAAAAAAAGGTACTTGCCCTAAATCACGCAACATGTAAGAAGGAGCACTGGCAGACCGCATCACATCTGATTGAGCGAACAAATCAAGATCATTGGGCCAGAGGAAAGAGTTGGGAGCAGAGTCCTGAAGAATGTGGCGAAGGAGGAGCAAGAAGAAGAAACTTCTGGGAGCTGTGCTCTGTCAGTAATGTGGAAAGAGGTGGCTGCGAGGATGCTTTAGAGTGGTAGCAAGGCATGAGGAAACTTGATTGCCAGCACCACTGGGAGAAATACCCACGAAGAGCCAGACTCATTGAGGGACGGGGTGAAAGGCAGGCTAGATATGGAGCTGGGAAACTCAAAGGAACATAAAAGCAACGAGGCCGTAGACAAAGTGGGAGCCAGAAACAGATCAAACCAACGGCAGCTGACCACAATCACCCTTATTTTCCTGCAGTCACTTTATGGACAAAAGCACGGGATGGTGATTTCCTTCAGGCCTGAAGATGAAGGATGCTTTTGAGAGGCAGAGCACGGAGGGTGAGATCGCGCTGCTTTTCTGGCATGTTCCCACAGACATGCAACAGAAAATCTGCTCATAGCAATGCCAGAAGCTTTGGACTGAGGATCCACAGTGTTACAGAGCCAACTGTATTCAAAATTTCAGGGAAGGTTCTGGGTGTCAAATGCCTGATTTTGGTGAGAAAGACCTTGACCTCCTCAGCTCTAAGTAATAAGAAAATCAGGCTTACAAGCAAAGGATCCTCTGTGGCGCTTCCAAATGTCCAACAGCAGTTTATCACTGGATTAGAATTTATAAGAAATAAGAAGTAGCAAATTGTGCAAACTTTAGGTTTGCTGCCTTATCAGAAGTGAAATAAGTTTCAGGAGTGAAAAGAATACTTTACAAAAAAATCCCTCAAACTTCAAACAATGGTGTCACCAAAGAACAAATACCGATGTATTTGTATATAAGGAAAATGACTCCTGAAGTCTTTCCAAAATTCCTTCTAGCTCTATGTAAATCAGGGAGATATATGCATATGCCCATGAATTGTTTAACTGTAGAAGTGTCTTCTTTTCCTGTATAGCAGATGCACAAAGGGAATGGGAATGTTTTATAACTTAGGCTTTTAAATAATAAATAAATGCCTTACATTCTCAGTTTGAGACATCTTAATTTTTGTGTACTGTGTAATACTGACATATACAAATATTTTTTAGAAAGGATTATTTTTTCCCTTTTTAAAGAGAATATAAAACCTCGAGAATATGATAAAACATCACAGTCGGTTTCTAAATACTTTGCGTCTTAATATGGTTGAAGTTAAGGCAGTAAGTAATTTCTGAGTTTTTCCCTTGAGCTGCGTAGTTCTTTTCATATGTAATTATTCTCTGAGTGCATTAGATAATGCTATGGTTCCCACAGCTGTATACACATCTATAAATCATTAATGAGGCAGTTAACTGAAACAAAACTATAAAAGATTTGCATTACCCGGCAGAACCCAGCCTTAATTGACTTCCAGTTATTTACAATTAATTTTTCCATTTGGAATAATGATTGCAAGCAACTTAGGTTTTTTTTATTACTCAGGAATTAGATGCTGACTATTCATCAAAAGTTTTTACAGCAGGACCCTGTCAGTGGACAGTAATGAGCTTGAGGTAATCTTATTTTTACACACACATATACACATACACCCCCCCGCCATAGGCAGAGGAGACAGGGCTGGGAGGGAGCGCTTGTGGTAAAATGGGGACAGGAGTCAGCACTAACTTTGTTTTTGCTTTTTACCACATACCTAAGTTTAACAACAATTAATTTCCTTTCTTTATAGCACCTAGCTGAAAGGCAACACAGTGAATAGAGCTGGCTACGGTTCCATATATTCAGATGGAGTAAACTGCATGCATGAAGAGTGAGTAAATATTTATTTCCATCTTTTTGTCTTACAAGACTGTAAGGTAGAAACCAGGGAATAAATGATGCAAAGGCTGTCAAGTAAATATTAATCCATTATGCTATTTAAAAAATTACTTTTATAGAAATACAGCGCACAAAGTAAATCCTCATTAACTCGCCATTGTTTGAGTAAGCCACAGAACTCAAGGCTGTGTGTCACACTCCGGACATCCACAACTAAAAGATCTGCTCTCTCTGCCATTTAACTCTTATTGATGCTAATGAGCTGTGGATGTGTTCATCAGGAAGGGATGTCATGTTCAAATTCCTAATAAAACTTAAGTCAAAAATAATCAGAGCCCATTTGCAGCAGCTGATGTTATCTTCATTATCTTTCATTCTTCAATTTTCAAAATGCCTAAGCAGATAGATCCCATCAGTAGTAACTCCTGGTCAGTTCTCTGTTTCTAAATCACAGCCATAAAATAAGTAAAATCTTATGTATCGGGGTGCACTATACTGGAACCACTATCATTGGAAATCAATCCTTCCCTGAGACTGAGCAAATGATACTTTTAATTATTTCCCCTTGCTACCCTTATTGGGTACAAAATACATAAAATAAATGTTTGGGGTTGTTTCTTTCTCTCCCCCTCAGATATAGCTGTCATGCCGAGGAAGTAAACCTAACCTGCTTTTTTTCTTGTTTCAAAATAAATAATTTTGTTGTCCTTTAACTTACATTTATGACCACCTCTTTCCTTTCATGAAAATTGGCTAGGTATGCTGCTCTGAGCGAGGAACTGTAAGTAAAACCAGTGTCTTGAACACAGAAAAGGGCAGTTGCAATGAGCATTAGGAGCTTTGATTTCTTTGTAAGTCGTGTAGACCAAAAGACAGACACTGGTAAATATGGGAGAGTTTAATTCTGAGTGATGGTAAAGCTAACAGCTGCTTTCTTCCCCTTATCAATAGGTGCCAGCAAAAGGCCACTATAATTGATCTAGAAAATGTGGGCCCTGTGACAATCAAACCCTTCTAACCTTGAAAATCTTGCAATCTAGCGCTGAAGTAATTTTTTTCCAGGTTATGTTCCGCTGGATTGTGTTACAATGTGTAATGTAAAGTAACGTGACAAGACTAGACATGGGTCATTCAGTCTGTCAGTAATTCAGAGCTTGGCAAATTGGTCCTCCCTCTTCACCAGTCCATGAACTTCACAGATACTTAACTTATTCATGCTACACTAGCTACCACATTATTTTAGCTGGAAAAGCTACTGTGATGTGTGAGATCTGAGAGGCTTTTCTTTTTGAAATTGGGCTGGCACCAGATGAGCAAACAGTATTATTATTTTCATTAAGATATCACATCCTGTCAACACATAACATTGGCAATGGCATTTCAAATAATTGCATACTTGACAAATTGTATAGTGTAATTTAGACTATCTTTTTCCTGTGTTCATGATCCTTCTTATTGGGCTTGATTTCCTGGGGTGGGGAAGGGTCTTTTATCCTTTTTGTAAACTCAGAGCTCCAGTAACTTTTTATGCACACAGGTGATATTGCTGACATATTGATTTTTTTTTCCACTGGGTGCAACTATTTCAATAATTCTAAAACTGAGAAGTCCACCATATTCCAGAAAGTATTAAACTGATCAACCCCTTCTTTCTTATACAGATTCTGAACAGAGTCTGTTACTGCCTGTCTTCAAAACAGTGAAAAAAGAAATACCATGGCTTTGGAGTTTCTTGAGAGTTTGCTTTGAAGAAGCCAAAAATAATTTCAGTGAAAACAGAACTTTCATTTGGTGAAAATTTCTGTTTATTTGAAAAACTATTAACTATCAAAAATATGCAATTTACTTACCAGCTCTGTTACAAATCAAGAGTCTTAGTCCTGCAGTGTTTCTCATCACGATAGCAGACTTCTCATTTTTCTGTGACTCCTTGCAGTATTATGAGCGTGGCCTGGTTTTGATTTGGTTTCAGAGCCAGCGTCTATGAATCAGGTCTGTGAATTAAACACAACTGCTTTTCTCTTTTTCCTCTTTTTTTTTTTTTTCCAAGTCAGTATGAGCTGAACATAATACATACTAGAAGAAATAAAGAATTACAATCGGGGTGTGAGGAATTCATTTTTTCCTTTGGAATGGAATCTCAGTATTAAACTACCAGGGAAAAGCCATGAAAGGAATCAGTGGTTTTTCCACTGCTTTGCACATTGTAGAGTCATTTCAACATTGTAATATAGGTGTCAAATGCTAATAAATCAGCTGTCAAATGCTATCAAATACTTACTTTGCACAGGTGTAAATGATCACATAAAATGCAAAGCACCGATCTGACACCAAAAATCTCTGAGTACCGTTTCTGTCTTCACCAGTTTTATAGAACTATTAAAAGAAAGTCCAATAGGGAGTTTATTCCTTGTTATTTAAGTTACTAGCTTTTTTTGGTCTGTTTTCTTACTTACTTATGTGGTTCCCCTCTCCCCCCCGCCTACCCCCCCCAACTGACACCAAGGGAGAGAATGCAACAATTTATATGGAATTGCTTTGGACCGCTCTATAAGCAAAATATTATGTTTCATAATAACGTTACGAATGATAAAGCATTTTTCCTGCCAAAACATCTCTGTAAGTGCCCCAGCATCATCAACTGATGGCAGCACAGCTCTGGGAATAAACAGACTTTCAGCTAATGGCAGGAATCATCAGGGGAAACACGAAACAGGTATTTCTTCCTGATACAGAGCGAAACATATGATTAAAGTTAAATGCCAAATCCTACTGGCACTGGAGCGAATTAAAGTTTATTTTTCATTCCTGCTTATTCTTTCTTCTCTTTTTAGCTAATTCATCGTATTTCATTTAATGCCAACGGTTTTTCCTTTCTATTTGGCCACTTTGTTGGAAGGGCAGGACAATTCATTTAGGCACGTGCCCTTTTGGTGGTAAGATTAAAGCTTCAGGCAAAGCCCAGATCCTAAAATGAGAACTGTGCAGGCACTCCGTGCCTGTACTTAACCCTCCAGAGTTGGGGGTCAATGTACGATGACCCCAACCACTTTGCCTCTCCAGCAGGACAGCTGCTGGCACAGTCCAAAAGGTGTCTGCACCCTGGTACAGTGCCGTGCGTACGTGCCTGTGATATTGTGACACTCAACTGCTTAATACATAATGTTGACATAAGGCTGTATACTTCAAAAGCGCTCTTAATAACCTTAATAGAAGATGTATTGTATTGCAATGTTTATTATGAAGGAATTGTGATGCAAACTTTATTCTGATGAAACCATGTCTTCACCTAACAATTCCAAATGACTAAGTTTCTACCCATTCTCTTATTTCAGACTTTCTTGTGAAAAATACATACATCTGTCTCACTGCTGGTTGACTGAAGCACACAATGATTAATTAGAGATGGGCCAATTTTGTATAGTTCAATATGAACTTGCCACTTCTCTGGCTGTTTCGTCTCTGCCATCCCTCCAACCGGCCAAAATTTATTCCAGAATATTGGGCGTTTGCTCTGTTACCAGGAGCAGAAGGTATGTATATGGCCTAACCCATCTGAGATGACTGTTGTTTTTGAAGATAATGACCTTGAACATAGAGGCTGTCCCAGCTGTGTTGGCACAGAGCTGGATTGCTCTTAGAGGAAGGGTCTGCAGTTAGTCGGGCAGATACGCTAGCCACAGAATACAAATCGAGAAGCTACGGCACCTCTCATAGCTTTGAGAGAGCATGAAGGTGAGCAATGACATTTTAGGGACAGCAAAAACTTCCCCTTTTCCCACAACTAAGCCCTTTTGTAGGCAGCCAAAGCAAAGAACTGATAGATGGTGAAAGGGATCTACTGCTCAGTGAAGACACATTTCAATGTCATTTTTTGAAAAAGCAGTGCATACGTTTTCACTCTGGAACGCAGAATAATGGGAGTTCTTCTTTATTTTAAAAAATGAGCTCCAAAAAGAACTTTTTCCCCTACCTTAGATTACCACACTCCAACATTCACGCGAAGGATGCTCTATTAAGCTGCCAGTGTAAGCTGGCCAACAGAAGCAGAAATGGATGATGGTCTAATGGAAAGGGAGCAAGCTGCAGCATTTGTGCTGTGAGGACACTGAATTGACTTATTTAAATTGATTTCTTTGATGTACAAATATAAAACTGTAGTAATTCATAATTCATCTATAAATTCATCATTTAAAAAAAACCCTTTTTTCTCCCCTTCCATCCCAGCTTCAGATCATCAAAGACACCCTTATTTGCAGACAGAACTTAAGTCAAAATGTTTATTAATAGTGATTTTACTAGTGCCTAAACATTCGTAGTGTGTATAACAAATGATAGCACATGACCTGGCTTTAAAAAAACCTCTGTAAATTCCTTTCCCTCTCCCTCCCTCCTCACCCCAGCAAGGAACAGCAGCGCAGGCAGGATGCTGCGGTACCGCAGCAGGAAGAAGCAGCGGGAAAGTGGGAAGTCTTTATATCAGTATTGCTGCCAAAGGTAACAGATCCTCGGCCGAGGCTGTGAATTACCACGCTTGTAGTTTAGGGCTAAGGCTGTGCACATGCGCACAGACACGCAGGCACAGGAGCAGTTGTGGAGATCAGCTGAGGCCACGAAGGAAATTCGTAACAATTCAGGTTAGCCCACATTTTGTCATGTTACCAAAAATATTCTGTAAATAAATATATTAATGGGCCACTTACTTGTAGATAGCAATTACTTAAACCAGTGTTCAGCTTTTAATGCACAGCCATGCATTTCTAAAGGAGAGTGTTCTCGCTGTGTATTACTATAGATCCAGATTTTAAATTGAGATTGGTCACTATTGATTCTGTTAGAGTTTATTATGATAGCAGTCTGCATTACACAAGATTCATAAAATTGCTGAAATATACATCGTCCATTAACTTGCCTGCATTTAGCCAAGATCACCTTGTGTCCAGCTAACACCAACTTCAGTGGCATAATGCCATTTCAAAGGCAATTTACAAACGAGGAGATGCTTTGTAGGAAAGCGGAGCCGTCACGGGGCAGATGCAGAGGGGCTGCGGGTGCTGCCCCCAACCTCGACAGTGTCCCCCCCCCCTCCAGCCTGCAAACCCCCATCCCCAGCCGAGCTTCGGGCAGCCCATACGCTGCATCAGAATGGGGTTTCAGTGTCCCTCTGCTCCGCCACTTTTAGGAGGTGCTGAGGACGTGGGCACAGCCAAAGTCCTGCTCCTCTCAGGCATTTTTATTTGAAAAAAAGAAAAAAACCAAACCCCCAAAGCCAAAACCTCAAAGAGGTGATGTCTCTCTTGGGCTACCAGCAACTGTAGCCAGCTGGGGCCGTTCAGCTCCCTGCCTCAAATGAGGAGGAGCGCGGTGAAGGCTGAATTGCCTACTGCCCTGCTCTACCCCTGGGCTGGAGGCTACGGGTTCTCCAAAGCTCTCCTGCTGAGATTGTTCCACTGTTTAAAAGACCAGATGACCAAGGAAGGTGATAACTGTAGCTGAATGTGAATTGTGTCCATGAGAAATTAAAAAACCCTCAACATTGCCTGTGTTTGCTGTGCTGTACCACCAGGCACGAATGAGATCATGGGGTTACGCAGCTTTCTGAAAGCAGCGCGCACTGACCTGTGCTGGACATGGAACCCCAGAGGACAGGGAAGGTTACTTTCCTGCTCTTTATAGCTTGCTTTTACGTAGGAAAGACAATTAATTCTTCCCTTAGACTTGTCTTCTCTGAGTAAACAATCCCATCTCCTTCGCCTTTGAATGACAAGATCAGCAGAGACCTAGAAAATACGACATGAAAGCAATTTCCTCATTTTCTTGCCTTTTGTGCTCAGTTGCAGTGCCTGGAACTAGACAAAGTCTACACTGAGGCTTTTTATGCCGCATGGAGGGAAAAAAGAAAAAACCACATGCGGTGTCAGCCCTAATCCCCGACCGCCTGTGTGTCGGGCAGGCGAAGGTCGTACTCCGAACCGCAGCGCTGCAGTAGGTGAGCGTTGCCTGGTCTGACTGCCTGGTGGGAAACGGCTCCTCGGCTGTACCATCACCCTCCCACATTTCATACTGCGGCAGTCAGAAACGATGACGTACACGTTTTTGGGTCAGTGTAACCCATAGCCAGATCCCTATGCAGGAAGGTGTCATTTGGAATATTACTAAGAGGAGGATAGGAAGTAAAATGAGAAAAAAAAAAAATATCTGTGCTTTTATATGAACTATTCAGTTGCAATTGGCCAAACCTGTTGCTTGTTCTGGCTTCAACATGCTTCTCTGACAGAAAGTGTTAGTTACAAGTGTGCTCCTTAGGCTGAGCTGACACATAAAAACCTCAGGGTCTTGAGTTGTCCATATTTCTCAGGAGCTACCTAGTGAGGGCTTAAGGACAGATTCAGTCTCTGAAGTTTATCAGTTTCTTAAATCTCATTTGCCAGTACTTTGACATTTAAAACTATTCTGGGAAGGGCAAATTAAAAATCAATGATGTGCTCATCAAGCCAGTATCAATGCAGCCTTAAGAAATGTAGATCAGCCATTGAGGAAAAAAGTGCTAAAATAGCCTTTATGGAGACTAAAGAAAAATGCAAAAATGCTACCATTTCAAAGACTGAAATATTTCATTACTTTAAGTCTTTCTAAAACACATGATACGGGGTAACTCATCAAAGAGCTCTCTTCAAAATCTGCAATTCATAGGAGCAATACCAGAGTTTGGTCAATCAGTCAGAAATGCTGCAGGACTGTTTCAAGTCCTCTTTAAAAATAAGATTTAGATATAAGGTCAAACCCTCATTTCAGAGACTCCCAATGGAATAGCAACTAAAATTAATAAATAGTCAAAGGTAGAATTTAAGTTCAGGTGCTGCAGTGTTTTACTCACACATGAGCTTTTATTAAGAGTGCGGAAGGACTCACAATTCCCAATGCTCCCGTTTCTTTGTATCAGTCAATATTTGATTGTTTGATCAGTGGCAGTGTGATTAATGCAGTTTTTAGAATGCTTGCTATAAAAATAATATGGAATAAACCATGTTTGTACAGTGGAAGACTACTCTGATAATTAGACTGATCACCTGTAAACAGAGGCCAACATGTTTTCTTGAACTGACACTTGGTTAAGCTAAGATTTCTTTCAGGAACAAAAAAATCAGACTATTCTATTCTGCTGTATTACCGAGCACAGTTTGAAGCTACACTTTGTAAGTCTGCAAAAGTCTCTTAACCAGAAAAAAAATCTAGTGATGAAAATAAAAGAAATTTTGAACGCTATACATGTATAGATAGTAGTATACATAACCATAGGAAATATAATCCCCATAGATATATGTAAAGGTTTTTTTTAAGTGACAGTGATTTCATTCAGGGTATATGTGTGTGTAAACATAAGTATGCGTATATAAACATGAGTTTATAAGTAAATAAGCACTGTGCCTTTGACCCATGAATGAAAGTAAAGAGCTAACAGGTGATTACTTAATTCCACTTGACTCAAACCAGCTTTTAGTCACATATTTTGAGAAAGGAATGTTTCACTTGCAAAGTTCAGAATTTGGAACATACAATAATTAGGAAAATGTTTAATACCAACCCACCCCTTTATTAAGTAATTTGTTCAAGTATTTTTAATAGTGCAAAATATTGTTTTGCATTAGTACAGTAACTATGGGAATTCACAGTCAAAAAAAAAATCTTAAAAGATTTCCAAAGTCAAACAAAAAATTTTTAATACTGTATTTTTAGCAAGAACATTTTTAACAAAGAATGTGTACTTTAACTTAATATGGTACAACAGAGAAACCATACTTAAAAGTTTCCATTATCTAACACTCTACTGCATATTCATTTTTTCATCTTAAAAGACCAAAAGCCAAGCTGAACTGAGCATAAAAAAAAGCATCAATTATAATCCTCATATTACGTCAGCTATTAGGGTTTAGCTCACACTTTTGAATTGGTCATCTAATGAAAGGACAATTTTTACATCATTCTTTTAAAAAATGTACACACATTTCTTTTTAAAACGTAATATATATCGAGTATCTGCTTCAGTAAACAAAGCTTAATTTATAAACACAATCGAAACAGCTCCATGTTGAACAGTTTCAGTGATAAACTGGACTTGTATGATGTACAGCCAGTGAGGACCTTTGTGGCTTAAAATCATTGTGCCATTGCTATACAGTAATAGCTACCTCCTTAGAAAAAAAAAAAAAAATTCTTTTTTGGGGAGGGAAGGGGGGATAATTCCTGTATGTGCTTAAAAATACTAAAACTCCTTTCTATCTCCGGGGACCTAAAAATGATCTGTTGCAACAGGCTTGGTTTGGTATGGTAAGCTTGTAAAAAGTCTCAATATTTCTTAATACGGCAGTTTTCGATGCAGCAACAGTAAATTGCTTGAAATTGTCCTTCAAGTTTCATGCTACAAATCCTGTTCTTCACACAGTACTGAAGGCATCAAAGGTTGGAAGGGACATTTTTCATGAACTATATAGTCTTCAAATAGTGGTCATTATACATTTTTCAACAATAGGCGTTTTCTTCAGTACATAATAGTAGGTTTGATGTATGTTCTGTTTTCTGGAGGAAGAAAAAGGAGAAGAAAAAAGGTCAATTACACAGTTACACGATTTATAATTAACTGAAACTTAGGTGGGTTTCCGTATTTGTTTGTGGACTTTGTTTTTCTCGGGCCGAGTTATCAGAGGTGCAAGCGATATCAGCCACCCACCACGTGGCTGGTGTGCACCGGCGGCGGCCCGGGATGCCGACGCCCTCGAGAGGGGACCGTTACGCAGAGACACGAGCGGGGCGCAGCGCGCTCACCGCCTTCTAACCCGGTGGGACAGGTCGGGGCGCTCCGCTGGGCTAAAAACCCACCAGCCGCCTTTCCAATGGTGCTTGCCAGCCAGCATCTGCTGAGTAGAGGCTATAAATACTTTCATTTGGATTTTCTTCCTTTACTGCATTTGCTTTCTAATTGAACACTCATTTTCCTTTTTTTTTTCCAGAAGGCAGCCTGTGTTGTATTGCATGCCTCCGTAAGACAGACGGAGTAACATGGCATGAGCTTTACAACATACCGTTATTACATGCACAAAACCTTCTAGGGAACAGTGTGTTAAAACAAAATTGCATTGCATTAAAGAATGTAATAGAAGTAAATCAATATCTGTTCTTGGAAAACTGCTCTTTCATTCAGAAACCGCCACATTTTTTTAAAAATTGTTTTTCTTTATTTAGGGAAGCAAGTAGAAAGCCACTTATTTCCGTCATAAAAATATTCCTAGGTATAGTACCTATGAACTGTGATTTTTCTCATTAAGCAACTCCTTTAAGCCCAGAGGAAAAATAAATATTAAAACACCCACAGAAACTAAAGCTAACAAGAATCCATATTCTTGTTCATTATACAATGAATCATGAATCCACCCAGCTAAACCCACAAGTACTGATCTTGAAGATGATAGCAAAATGATAATATTGAGAAGCGTTTTGTATAATGTTGACATCTATCCCATTACTGTTTTACATATGCCAATACCGAACGCTCATAAGGAAAGAACAAGTATTGACCTGCTAACTGACACTGATCCTTGGAGCAATCTCAAAGTTTGCCACATTTCAATTTCAAAATGCATTTCAGCTATAATATGAGTGATTTATCATTTAGCAGTAGCTGTCAAAGTAACCTCCTAGATAAAACAAAAACATCTGGAACCATAAACAGAGGAGAGCAGTAGCTGAATTTTAATCCAAATCCGACATGTTCACTTCATTAGAAACAGGAAACAGCTAATTAGTAATTGAATGTTTCATGGTTTTAAGGAGGCTCAGACTCTCCAAACAGAGATGATTTAGTATGTATTTTGGATGTAAACAAGAATAAAGATCGGAAGAGCCAGGGACATAACATCTCCGGAGGAACGTCTG
This sequence comes from Aquila chrysaetos chrysaetos, assembly GCF_900496995.4. Classification (NCBI taxonomy): domain Eukaryota; kingdom Metazoa; phylum Chordata; class Aves; order Accipitriformes; family Accipitridae; genus Aquila; species Aquila chrysaetos. The sequence continues at coordinate 3,764,571 of NC_044024.1, read as the reverse complement.
GGAGCATGGGAACCTCTGAAGAAGTGACTAAAATTAGTTTCAGGCCTTTGGCCGATTAAAATTATTGTCTTCAACTTAGCGGGGCAAATACTAAAGCCTGGGGAGGGCGTAAGCAGAAATACAAATATTGAACACTGTGGGTTTTGTTTGGTTCTATTTTTTTTTTTTGCTTTTCTCCTTTTGGCTATTAGGAAGTTGCACATGACTTCTTCCCATGGCAGGCTGTAGCTGCTCTAGCCTATACTAAGAAGTTGTACTTCTAAAAAAGATACCCACTGGCAGAATCCGCGGGTCAGCATGCCTGCCCTCCAAAAATCATACCAATAGTCTTTACAGGCAGTCCAAAAGACTGAAATTCTGCCACAGCGTGACGTGTCCCGGGCACCTCAGGCCCGCACGTCTCCTCCCCGCGCGGGCCTGGGCTCGGCAGCCACGCGTACAAAGGGATCTTCTTGCCTGACCGCCTACACCGCGAGGGAGTTACGGACGCGCTCGGTCCTTTAGTCCCTGTAACACCAAGGGAAGTCAGCAGAAATCAGGTATGTAACTTGCCACTGAAGTGGCCGCCGGGGGTGGGCTCCGTCTTCTGATACACGTTTGATATTTGTACAAAGACAGTAAGACGGAGACCACAAACGCGCGCACATTTACGGTGCTGCCTTTGGTGACATGGACTCTGTCTGCAGAGAGGAGGGGAGGAATCCGGATGTGCATTCAAGGGAAGAGTTGATTTGTCAAAAATGGGATCACTAAGGATCAGTAATATCAGTTTCTTTAATTCTTGGTATTTTTATTGGATTTTAAAAATTATTTTTCAAACTAGGGTAAGAGGTGGTCATCAAGGGTGCTGCGGGGTGAGGGACTGACTTCTTTAAACTTTGAAACGGGTTTCAATTTTTCCTTCCTGCTCCCTTTATTTCTCAAGGGAAGCTCAACGGAGGTATCTGGAATACCTGTAAGAGAGAAAGTAAATGCCAAAGCTCAAGCACAGTGCAGCCACCCAGGAGATATTATTGATCAGTAAACAGAAAGTGCACAGTTAAATATTTCCTTTTTTATAAAGCTCTCAATTATTCTCCAGGAATTAAAATACTTTTTTGTTGCTGTGCAATAAACTTAACTCCATGGTATTAACAACGTCATACAGCAGCCACCTATGAGGAATTAAAGTGTTAGGAGCATCTGTGCTACCACTTATACGTGAAAGACAATGCGATGTTGTCAAATTCATCTTTCTGAAGAATATTCACCATCCCCTCAGTGTAGCTGACTGCAAGCTACACACCATTTTACAGCGTTTTACTGTATTATATAGCAAAGATTTGAATAAATCTGTGTGCAATAAATGTATTCTTTTATTAGGTTTATCCCTTAATCAAATATTCATTTATGTGGGCTTCATTCTATTAAAAAATGAAATTATACAAAGGTGAGCAAAAGCGTAGATTTACAGTAGTTTAAAGCCTAATCTCATTCTCTGGGGGTAATATTGACAATATAAAAACTGTATAAATGATATTCCCTAACACTAAAATATGCTTATGAGCCCCTTGTGCATGTTATACTGCTTTACAACCTACAGTGAAATGCATGACTGGCTTAATAAGCAAGACATTTAGAAAGGATTTTTTTTCTCCTTCACAATGTATAAGACAAGTAAAGATCTCACAATTTCTCAGTGCGCCAGAGCCTATGTTAATAATTGTAATTTTCCCTCAGGATGGTGTTGTCTTCCCTGAGTTGTTAGTCCAGGGTATACGTTCCTCTCTTGCGCTCTCTTTTGGCAACAGTATCATCATTTGTCTTTTTCTTTCAAGGTTTTAATGTGTGTATAAATGACAAATCCAAAAGCAATAATTATCACCTGCATATTTATTCACTTTTTTTTTCCTTCCCTTTTTTCAGCCTGTTCAGCATCTCTGAATTTTCTGAATCCTTTGTGAGGCTTTGTTTGTAATATCTTTGTTTTAAGTTAGTAATTCAGCTGTATTTCCATAAAACTACACTAAAACAAAACTTCCATGTGTACCCTCAAAAACTTGCATAAGAAAATGCACCCCAGTAATGCCGGTGAGCAAATCCAGTCCAGGAAGGGGAGCGACGCAGCCGGCTAGCTGCCATTAACCGACACAGCTACAGCTTGGGATTGTTCAGGTAACTTTAGCACACTGTAAATTGGGAGGAGAAAGTCATCGGAGGAAGGAAATTTGGGATCTGCTACATAATAAGAAAACAAGGATAAATCTGTTGTATCAGTAACTGTAAATTATTCATGCAATTTAAAAAATAAACCCCAGCACTACATGCTGCCGGGAATATGGGTAGCAGAGATGAAATAATAAACTGAAAATCCCTCTTTGCCAATTTAGATGAAGGAGGAGTTGGGAGTGCTGCTAAAACAACGGTTAGGTAGAGCTGAGACGTGGCTGTGTTTCTGCAGAGAGAAGAGCGGCAGGAGGGAAGAGGGCAGCCACGTGCCAGACCTGCGTGCTCTCGGAGGCTTTGCGCAGCTCCTACTCGAGGGGTTCAATCAGAGAGTCTCACATGATACCGTGAGTGTGCTGGACAGGAGCTGAGCTCTGCACCCTTCCTAGGCTACGTAAACAGTCAGCATTTTAGTTAGATCAAGAGCCAAGCTGAGCTTTGGATGCAGCGACACATGGAAAATACAATGCCGTAACAATAAATCTAATGTACAAAGCTGGGGCTAATTAGTTTGAATCAGTCTTATTTTGCAGAAAGAAAAAGAAAAATCAGAGAACAGTTTGCTTCTGCTGGGGATGATATCCCTCAAAAAAAAAAAAAAAAAAAATCTCTTTCCCTAAACCTCTTAGCAAACAGGAATGCTGACTGTTGTGGAAGCGAGCTACATCCCGGCCCCGGCTAGCGGGGTGAGGACCACAGCAATTACGAAAAATGGAGAAAAGAATCCCTTCAATACCATGAAAAAAAAAAGACCTGGCCTGCAGCCAGTTCTCATGTTTTTGGGCTCGTCATTCAGCTGAATGACAACAGTGGGTAAAACTGACTTCTTCCTCTTCATTAGCTGTCCAGCAAAACTTTTCCCTTCCATTTATCTATCTGTAAATATTTTCCAAACTGAGCAGTGAAAGAGAAAAAAAATAACACACCATGAGCAGGGCATGGTTTCCTCTAGACTCAGGGACAAATGTGAACAATAAATGCTGCTCCCGAGAGCAGCAGTACTAATGAAGTTGGTTTGCTTTCTTTTAATCCCCCGCTCTTTCATATCGCCTCTTTTCCACCCCTGCAGATGTGCACTCTCTGATGTTGTCTAACGCTGGCTGAGCTCATGAGCCTCCCTGCGGGGGAGCGGTACCCGACCTCTCCTCCCTGCGCGTCCCCGCTCCCGCAGCAGGCAGGACCTGGCACCCGACCCTTCGGCGCTGCACGCTCCTCGACCTCCTGCGTTTGGGCTTCCTTCCCCACTTATTTTGTGCTTAGGACTACCGAGTCGACGCTGTCAAATATTTCCACATCCACGTTCATAGACCTAAAAACTTGTACATTAAATAGGATTTCTAATAAGTAACAGCAGCCGAGGACCAGAATATGTTCACTGAATACAAACGATGCAGATGCTGGATTACCGTTGTCAGTTTTAGTAGACAGGGAGGTGACATAGTGGTTGCTGCTTCGGAAATATTCAAGCCTACTGACACTGAATTATTGAATAAATGTTTCAGCCCTTTGTAAGAACAGAAAGGTACAGACCTTCACACTCAACAGGCTCCAGGGGAGACCTTTGCCCACCTTTTTGTTTCCAGTAAATCACAAAATCTCAGCTTCCTCCCTCGTATGTGTGTGTGTACGTGCTTACCGAGACAGACATACTCGGAACACCACTGCGTACCAGAAGTAGAAATAACACTGAGACTAAGATCAGCCACACTGTTATTTTTAAAGCCCTGCATCTGTATCACGAGCAGGCGAGCCACGTAGTCAGTTAGCGCAGTAATCTCCTGGCTAGTCACTAAAGAGGGCCCTTTTCTTGGTTAGCAGCTAACGAGACGGCTTTCAGCAGCGCGTGGCCGCTGTGTGCACGGATGTGACAGTCTGGTAATTGCACACAAACTTCAAAAGAATTCTTCTAGAAACACTGCAATATGACACAGCACAAGGTAACTGCTAGAGGTTTAATAAGTCAGAGCATCCAGAGACAGAGAACTGCGTGGACAGGAGGAAGAAGAAAAGGCCTAAGATTCAAACGAAGATAGCGAAGATCTCGCTCACAAGGAAAATACCAGGCCTCTGCTTAGTTTAATCTCAAGAGTTTCTAATCACACGTCTTTTCTTACATAAAATTGCAAGTGCTCGAACATTTTTTTCAGTGAAAGCAAGACCAAGACAATAGCAGTGTAATTTCCAAGATGTTGAATTTGTCTCTTACAGTTGTAGAGTACCCTGAAATTCCGCAGCATCGTTGGGTTTCAGTGGATTGCAGCATTTGCAGGTATAATTTGATACAGTACCAAAGTTGTTAAACTTCTTAAAAACACTACCTCTCTCTTTTCTGTCCCCCTTGCGCCCTTTTTACCATAGACTGGATTTGAAAGCTGGCTGGTTATATCAGAATATTGGAAAAACATAGCCCAGTTTTCTAAATAATAAAAACCAAAATGCATTCCAAACTTCCAACAGTCCTTCATCTTTGGCAAACAGATAAAAATAAAAAGTTATTCATGGTAACTGAGAGTTTTTGTGCTAAATCTCTGCCAGGTTATTTCACAAACAAAAGCAGCAGCAGCAGCCGCCCAGGGTCACCCTCCTGTTGCAGGTACAGTGAACCACATTTCCTTTGAACCATGTTTTCACCTCAGGAAAGTCTGTCTGCTATGCCGCTGCCTCCTTCTTGAAATTTAGAGTCTTTTATTTTTTGTAAATTGTTATCATCAAGTATTATGGTAACATCTATTTTTTAAAATTTTAAGATAACATTGCTTTGCTGATTGTTCCAATATCCCCTAACAATGAAATATAGTAATACAAAAGTTAACTAAGGTATAAACATGCAAAAGGAGAAGTCTCCCTGCGATCATAAAATGATGTTATTTTCTGTTCAGCAGTTCATGTTACTGCTGTTCATGCTAATTAATTAAAGGAGCTGTTGCTGTAATGTGCAAACAGGGAATCTGAGAAACTGAGAGGGCTTTTAGGTCTCGGAGTGAAGTTAAGTCAATCTGGGCGCGGGCAATCAAATGTAATGAAATCACTTGTCAGTGCTAAGCTTGCAAAAACTGTGAAGTTTGACTAGGGAGTAAAAGGATTATAATTAGATTTCCAATAGGATAATAACTAAATGGCAGAAAGCAGTAAAGAGAAAATATTACTTTGTTAGCTAATGGTGCTGCTGTTCGGTTTTAGTTTTTATCAGCACACTTGTAGTTGTGCTAATTTAATTTGCTTTTATCAGCAAAAATGCACTACTCGAATGGTACTTGAATGTCATTTGCAAAAATCATTGATCTGAAGGTGCACTTAATGACACCCAGTATGTTTATTTTATGTGAAACGGAGATTGGTTGATAAAATGGTTGATGCACTATCTTGCTGGCCCACAAGTGAGTTATGGAAGCAAGGCCAGAAGGGTATCTGTGTGCATGCATCACCCTCTCCTGCACCGCTCAACTATGCAGGGGCCTTCACGACTCCAGCAACTCTTACTTTTCCGTTTTGTCAGCTGAAAAGCTTCTCTCAGTTCAAGCTATGCTGGACTAGAAGATCACATATACAGAGGATGGAGGTATTAGACTGTAAAGTTCAAAAAAGTTTTAAGTCTCGTCTGCACAAAATTTCCATTCAATTAATATACAAAGCATAGAGAAAATGAGTCAACTAAACGGAAAAGATTTACAGTGCGGATCAGAATCCCAGTATATGAACAGCTTGTGTTAATAAAATAATTTTAAGAAATGAGCATAAAATATGATATGACTTAATCACTGTGAAAGGTGGCTGTGTAGTATTTTTGTAATTTTCCTTTAAACCGTCTTAAGGAGATACTGGCAGTGAAACTAATTGAATTTCAAAGGAAAGGCGCTGTGTGAATGATAGATTTCTGTCCAGCAGAGCTATTGACAACAGAAAAAGAAAGGTCTGCATTGATGCTAAAGCTTTCTTCTGTGCAATAGAGAGAGATTTTGGAAGCTTGGAAACAGCTTTGTATTAGGGACATGTGTTTTGACCCTTCCTCCTCCCAGGGCCCAAAAAACAAAGGCAGCAAATGAAGGGGGCAACGAGGGAGTGTGCTCAAATTGTTAAAGACGTAAGTGCAATAGTAGCTGTCAAGTACAAAAATTGTAATCAAAGGAAAAAAGAATAAAAAGATATTACAGTATCAGCATAAATAAAAATGAAAGAGATGGTGCCACAGGACAGAAACACTTTGAAATCTAAACAAGCCCTATAGAGAGCTCTTCAGAAACCTTTTTATCAGCTGAGAGTCCTTAGCGAAAAACTGGCTAAACTCATCACACGTTTACGTATGAACAGGATTACTGCACCGGCACTGTCACAGAAGTCAGCGTACACTGTCATTCATTACTGTGGTGAAGACAAGAGATGCTTTGCCATTGAGGAGTATAGGACAGGTTTAAAACTCCTATTGCGCAAGCCATGTTCTGCTTTCACAGAGGGCCACCAAGCTCAGAAATACTGAACGTTAGTGGATATCCAGTTCTCCCTTTCTTCAGGCTTTTAACCCGAACAAAAACTTCATGATCCAAACCCTGTTAAAACTAAAGACTGATGTAGTTGGGATCAGATTAAAAAAACAACCCAAAAACTCACAACCCAAAAACCAACCTGAAATAAAAATCATAAAATCACGAGGTTTTATTGTATATCAATAGCCTATAGGAAGTACAAGAAAGTTCTCTTAATTCCTTCTGCTAAGTAAATGGTTGTTGGAAGTGGCTATGCATCACTTTCCCCACAGTTATTTATAATCATTTTTCACGGGAAGACTCATTTGAGCCAACTGTAACTTTTTTTCTTCAATTGAAAATTGAAATCAACTTCTTTTTTTTACTAGATTCTGCCCAGATTCACCTTTGACTCTCAGAATCTTTTTGGAAGAGCACTGAGCACTCATCTCATCAGGTATCATAAATAGATCAGAACCATTAAGAATATTTTGCTTGTCAAATTTAAATACATGTGTCCCAAGTGCTTATCCTATATTTTGACTATTTCTGGCAGTAATGATGTTCCAACTGCAATATTTAGAGCACAACTCTAATCATATGTGTACATATATATACACACACATATGTTATATGTATATATCTGCATTACGATAAAGTTGTGATTCTCCTTCGATGTAATACGTAGCATATGAACCTAAAATCACAAAAAGAGACAGCAGTAAAAATATTTGAAAGCTTTCCTGTATAGATGACAGATGGACGACATATGCATACCAGAGGTATGCAAAGTCAAGCCTTTAACAGTTGAGAAACGCTAGAAGTTATGTTTGTATCTATAACTGTACTGCAGTCCCTCTTCTGTCTACACAGAAGGGGACTGTCTTTAGTTACTTCAACACACATTATTTTTTGCACATTACCGTTACATGATTCAGTAGAAAGGGTGGAAGTGCTCTAAGAAGCAGCAGTTATATTGAAAGAGGCAGCTGTCTCCAAGCTGCTATAGCAGCCAGCGCAGAGCTGAATGGTGTGTAATGAATACAGCACAGGGTTGAAGGGAGAATAAGGTTGGTTTTCTATAAAACCAACATTACAAAACTGGACTTTCTCCAAAGTCAAGAGAATTTCTATGGTCAGATTGCTCAGATCAAATTTTACCACAGGTGACCATGGATTTTCTGTGTGTCTCAAACAGGCTTCCAGTGGTAATGGATACAACCCTTAAGATCTCTGTATCTCGGCTCCCCTGCGTGATGATTACACAACTCCCTTACTTCACACGCCTATAGTCAGAATGCATTTATTATTCTTTGGGAAGCACTCAGACAATATATGCATGTTCTGTATTTACAAACAGTCACTGAACAGGGAGGAAAATGGAGCACTATACGATTGCTCATAACATGAACACGACTTTCTTTTTCCACCTACAGTTCATGTATTTTTTGAAAACACCTATGATCTTGATAGCTAGGTAAGAATCAGAGGTAAAACATTTAAAAAAGATAAATCATATGTAAAATCACTTTTGAACTAAGCGCATATATCTCATAGCCTAAATATGAGTTTCCCACGCCTCTATTTAAACAAATTTAATTTCTGGTCTTGTAAAGTACTGATCTTTCAAAGGTTTTCTTTATTAAGCACAAAACCTAAATGAAGTTGTGTGATTTACATTTATCTTAAAGCAGAAAACAGAGACAAAAACTATTCTGCATTTCATTTAATTTTTAATATGGCTCATGGTGAACCTGTATGTGATGGGATGCGGAACATACTGCACCTTGCATTGCTGCACTGTCATGTTGGGTTCCGTTGTGTTCTATTTCCATATCTGGGATTCCAGCATCTGAAAGACGTGACACTGAAGATTAATGCATTCCCCTTCACCCTTCTCTCATGCATCTTTAGAAAAATATTTATAGCAAACTAGGGTGATCTCCAAGTTACACGGTCTTGCATAAAACATTTGGTCTTCATGGAATTTTCAGTAGTAAATTGCTTCCAAAATGTGCAAACATTACTGGTCTCACAGTGAATTATTTTTAACGGGCTTCACATTTGTCTGACGATCAGATAATAACCAACACATGATATTAATATGTCTGGAAAATTCTCTTGGAGAATGAGGGCATCTGACATATGAAAAATAAAAGTCGAAATTAAACTGTGATAATATTAAACTACTTTGACTCTCCTGGCCATATACCTGCAAAAGTACAGAATTAAAGACCCAGTCAACACATTTGTGTGCATCCGTTGGTATGAGTGCATGTTACAGATAAGGACTGTGCGAATTCCATTTAGAAGACTCAGGTCAGGATGTTGTAAGCATGCACCCAAAGCAAAATGACGTATGTGGTATTATGTGAAACGTTTCCAGATTTCTGAGAAGAGCCTTCCAAAATGGATTGTGCTTTTTTTTCCAAGCTGAGAGAGAGTCTCATAATGATATGCACTTTTGAACTATTTAATTTCATATTGATAATACGTCTGTATGCACAGTCCTTTGGGGTGGGGGCGGGGGCTCAAACACCCCAGGGTGTTATGATAACAGATGCCATTATCCACCTTGTGCCAACAAGGATTAGCATGAAGGGTATGTGATTTGAATCTATGGCACCTCAAATCCTGGAGAAACATCTGCTTCCCTTGTAACACAGCACTCAGAAATTACAGCAAGAAAAAAACCCACACCTGAAAGGGAGCTGCGTATACAGTTTTGAAGTTTTTCTGTGTAGAAGCCTGTTCTGGACTTTCTCAAACAGAGAATAACTGTACTGTTGCTTTCTTTCTCAGATCACTTTAGTTGGAGAGTCAGTATCTATCGCAAAGATGACATTTTGCTGGTCACCCTACAGCCTAACTGAACTCTATGTCAAAGCAGGGCAACCCATTAAAGTATAGTCCATACACAGAAGAGTAATATGAGTAATATCTCAGTAATATACGTGTACATGAAATATATGTGATGTATGCATATGCAGCCCTGTAAATATATACGGTCAAATAAATAATATTTTCACGTATACAATTTTTTCGTATAAAATTACAAGTGACTGCTATCACATAGAGTTTCCCTTATTGAGATTCCCGTTTTGAAGGGAAGTTCAGGGCACTGGTCTATTAATCTAAGAAGGTTCTTTCTTTTCAAACCTCTTAGAGTACATGTTGTATATACGTAAAATGACAAAGTCATCTGTAACTAATAACAGCATCTGTTAAATGAGACAGACTGTCAGAGTTAAATTAAAAATATTCAGAATAGCCCTTCACATTTTGTTGTCATAAAATTGTACCTGCAATTAAATTGTGGATTAAGATGCTAATGAGCTACCTGATTTGCATGTGCAATCAGATTAGCATGTAAATATCAGCTTCTTGCAGGCACTAACATATATATGACTACCTGAGCGCGCCTGCAAATCAAAACGTTAGCAGCCAGGCCCACAATAGCAGATGTAAAGATCTGTTAATCACATTGCTGGCATGTTGGTACCCTTTAATTTGTGGCTTCCAGAACTGCTGAGTACTCCTAACTGTCGTGCAAGCGGCAGGTGCTTACCAGCGGCGGCAGAATCTGGGCGAATGACCTTACAGAACATAAGGATTTTAGTTTTTTTCTGACATTCATCTCAAGGTGCTGGCTATGTCTGTGGGATCCGATCTGGGCATTTTTCTGATCCAGTGGAGGTGGTGGAAAAGGTTTCTGCTGGCTCTGTCCACGCACTCTCCCCTGGGTCATTGTCCCTTACCACGGCGCAACTGCAAGCTGTATATCCATGTCTGAATCACCACCGTTCACTGTCAGTACATCAGAAACGCCAGCCAGTTCCTGGTTGCAGTGATATGCTGGACTATAAAACCCAGCAGATGAGAATGCCTCTGAAAGATGTTGCTCTCGTACTTAAAGAGTTTATATCTCTTAGGTGCTCTAGATAAATCACAACTCGCAGTCCATTGCAGAGTGTTGCAGTGGCAGTTCACGTAGACAGGCTTGCCCTAACTTTAAAAAACAGTTTGGGTAGCCCTCACGACTGAGAACTCAAGACAAGCTAAAGTCATTATTTGTACTCAGCAGTTCAGGCCGTTTTTGCAGTCTGCTTATGTTATTATGGCTCGGTTGCCAGCAGTGCCCGAAGCAGGCAGCACAAAGTTAACGTAAAGACTACATGACACACAAACGCAGCAGAGACTGAATGTAACTCTGATTCATGAGCCTCTGCAGAGACTTCGGGGTAGGGACGCACAGACTGAACCTTAGCTACGGAACCTGAAATGAATTAAAACTCAACTAGGTTCAGTCTTAAAAGATTCAAACCAAAGCTCTAAACTTTGGCCAGAACCACATTAAGCAAGAGAGGCAAATCCTCCCACTACCCAAAAACATAATCACCCTGTTAGGAGATTAACTGATTTGTTTTTGTTTCACAAGAATATTTGGGAAGTATTCAAAACCTAGTCAGCTCTGAAAGCTGATACATATTTAACAAACTTCATAGGTCCTGAGGCTGAGCAAACTTCAGCCAAACGGCTTTTAAAATGAAGCTCAGCAGTTCTAAAAACGAATCTGCTGGGAGAGGAGAGTTCAGAGAACCTTATAGGAACCAAATTTCACATTGTCTTAGCTGGCACTGTAACAGATTTCTCTGGTAATATATTCAGCATTTCTTGTCATGTCTGTGTAAACTGCTCTGTCTGTTTCTCTAGTTGCAGACTTATTTTTTTAATTCGTGACCCAGAGCACATGGCCTGAAATAGATTTTTTTATTATTTCAGGAAAGGATTGTGGCTTTTTATTCTGGAATTTGCTTTGTGCATCATCGTACTTTTTTTCACTCAATTAAACATCATTTTAAGCTAACTGTGAAAGGCCAACTAAGACATTACCATTTAACATCCTGAGACCGTCACCTGATGTGGCCTGTTTAAGCGCCTGTTCCACTTGTTCTCTTCTCTTTGATTCAAATTCCAAAGCCTCCTGCAATTTTCTCTTTGCCTTTTTTTCTTTCTTCAAGCGTTTCTGAATTGTTGCTGAAATGTAAATATATTGTAAGAGTAGCTGTTAAAGCACAATTAATATATAATGGAGACAGTAAATGAGTTTATGTTCAATGTCCAAGGGCCCAGTTCTAGCTCGAGAAAAAAAAAAAAAAATTCTGGCATGAATCTGATATAAAACCAAAAAAACCCTCAAGCCATATCCTGCAGTGAAACCACGAACAATCTGAAAGGGCTTCAGATCTTGTTGAAGATCTTAAATCTTATTCTCACCCTGGAACAGCCCCATGGATTTAAGTCTCCTGACCAGAACCTAAGAGTCTCGGAGCCAGCCCGGTGGTTCCTGTTACACGGACCTCACCAATTGGGACTAAATTCCAGCTACAGTTCTGCAGAGTTTGGATGAACAGATCATTGGCTTAAACTAATTTCTAGCAACAGCAGCAATGTACATCCTCGGAATTAAATAAATCTCTCTTCATTCTAACCTTTTCCCTTGATGCTGAGAATTATATTGTACCCTCCTCCTCCTGCAGTTTTATCTAGAAAGATAATCCAAACACACTGGTTATGTCTTCCCTGACCACTCTTCATGGATGGAGGAAGTTTTCTGAATGTGTCAGAGATTTGGTTTTAGTTATGTTTCCTAACAGTAAAAAGAAATGAAATTTATTTCTGCAGGCAAACTGTCTGTGTGCAGTGTTGGAGAATCTGAAATGTCAGTACCAATGGTGTAGAGAGTGAAATCCCATGGAATTAGGTGGTAATTTTTTTGTTAAAAATGGTGCAGCAGTTGGGTTAATTTTGAAGCACAATAACAAAAACCACCACCCAAGATAGAAGCCAGGCGTAAGGCTATTGAGAAGCTGGGTTAAGTGGGTACACACTCAGATGAAAGATCAAATGTGTAGAGAAGGGGTATGTACTGAGTAATGTTGAGTACATTCGCACTTCATCACTAGTGGGATAAAAAAAAAGAGGGGAAGGCAGAGAAAGGAGAGAAACAAAAAAAGCATGGGGTGTATGTTGAGAATCTCAGAGAGAAATTAAAAGGAACTTTCAAGGTAGAAAGCAGGTTGAAAACAAGCTTGTAACACTGGTAAGTAAATCAAGTATATTCTCTTCATTAGCAATTTCTCCTTCTGACTGAAGCACTCCATGAAACGCTGTTTAGTAGCTGGCTGTTTGGACTTAGGAGAGGTAACAATGCAATAATACAGTGCTCCTCTACAGCTTTGTGTTAGATCTCAATGCACTTTACAGTCATCTTCGCTCTTTTACAGAGAGAAAGCAGAAACAGTGCCTTGACAAAAATCATCCACAGGCCATTGGTACAGCCACGTAAGAGTTGGCAGAAAACAGAAGTATTCCTGACTAATCTTAGTCTTAAACCAAACTATACATAAAGTTAAAACTATAACTACAGAATTGTACAGTATTAATTGTAGCCAGGTGATCAATATCTTCACTGAGAACTGCTGACATAGGCTACGATTGTATTTCCTCACCTATATAAATTCAAGCAATAAACTGCACCTTTTAAGCCTTTTCCTTTTCAAACCCCGTATCTTAATCCCATATTTAACCTTATTTTTCACCAGCACCAGGTTATCATTACTTGGGCCAGAACTACATCTAAAATACCTACCTCTGCCAACAACAACTCTTCCTGTGCTCCTGCTGGCTAACAGACTGTCCTTATTATCCTTATTAAACTATCTTTAATGGGCTCTTACACTTGTTTTTTCACCAGTGCTGCAAGAACACTCTCTTGTGTCTCTTCTTTGTATGACCTGCGCCTCCCTTCCCTGGTTTAAACTGCTTGGTAGGATCTCTACAGGCCCGTCACCACACTTCTGCTGAGCGTATCCTCCAGCCAGAAAATACTCTCCTTCTGGGCACAGCTCTTGTTCCAGGAAATCTGCAGTCAGCTGGCATGTCTGATTGGCATGAGGAAGATTAGTTGGACCGGAGGCTGATGCCCACGTACTTTCTCAGAAGCAGCAGGAGAACATTTTTAGCAAGCTCAGAGAGGGGTCAGAGACCACTTCCACAGCATACCCCAGCTCATCGGAAAGCGCTGCATTTCTACAACCCAGCGCAGCCTGTGCAGAGGATGGAAGAATGCTTCTGCACTGTGCTGCTTCACTTCATGTGCGTAGTCAAACTCCACTGAGCAGTACTTAGCCCCATGGATTCATTACAGAATCAAACGTATGGAGAAGTGATGGCACTAGAAAAGGCAGGTAAAACTGAAAGACTAAAAAGAAATTTAGCTTAAAACATAAATGCCCTTTTAAAATTACCATCTATTTTAGAGTCAGGTTAGCTAGCGTGTACACTCCGACAAATATTGCTCACAAGTATTGTTAAAATGAAAGTTGAATTTATACAAGCAGTATTTTGCAATCCATTTTATTTAGTTGCTTCTCCTGTATGTTAGATACCTGTGAATTTCAAATCACAAAATATTCTTAGAAAACTTACTAAAAAAATCTGAAAAATTTCTGGGAAAATCCACAGTATTTACGTAACGTTTTGTGCCCACTTGTTCATCTGAATCCTTATTGACTTTTACACATCTTTCTGGATTTGTGAACGCTCCAGTCAGGGGAAAAAAAAAAGCATACCATTACATGGGAAATTTCTGAGAGACTTAATATTAATGTCAAAATGTGATCTGCAGAATGTAACTTTGGAAAATTGAGCAACCCATGTGAAAAAGCCTACCTCTGACTTTCTATAATAATAAAGATGTGCATGTGGCGATGACGTGAAAGACAAACAATTCTGAGGATATTGATTATTGGTGAAACTCTCTTTTGAGCCAGAAGCCAACAAAGCGTGTGAATGGCTTAAGGCTTTTGTTGACTTAAATGTGACTCAGGACGTGCATAGTATGCTGTTTGCCTACAGGGAGATAAGTTTTGTTTTATAAAAATACACCAGTCTCATCCACACCGCGACTGGGGTGATGCAGCATTTCTGAACACCCACTGCAATTTAACAACTTCAATAATATTTACTGACCCTTCACAACTTGACTTAGAAGTGCTCTTCTTTCTTGCCTCTCACTGAGACTAGGCACTGCAGACAGCTCTGTTCTATACACCTAATTTCAGTTTGAAATGCACAGGAAGGTAGTACTTGGCACCTACATTTTTGGTCTTATCTAGTTTTATCTTTCTGATTTCATGGATGTAATCTAGAAGTAGCTTTTGGCACATAAAGTACTATTCCTCTCCTTCAGATGCAGATTTGAATTTTAAAAAGAATACTGCCTTCTTTGCAATATCACAGCGAAAAATTCAGATTTACCAATTTAATTGCCTATTATTATCAAAAGCTTCTAAACAGTCATGGTTTTGTCTTAGAAGGCCCCATATGGGGAGTGTTATTGTATCTCACTCTTCTGATGGGAAAAAAAAAAAAATTATCTAGGGTTATTTCCTTCAGATCTTGCACTTGGGTAGACAATTTCTCATAGTTCCATCTATTTTGTTGCACTGAAGTTATCTACGAGAAAAACTAGCTGACTAGCACCTAAGCTACAGAAATGTGGGCTAGATAAGTAGTAAAGTAATGAAAAAAATCACCCAAATTACGGACATACTATCTTTCTCACAGTAAGACTGATTCTCAATACTTGGAGAATAATAGCAGAAAACAAAAGAAATTAAAGCTGTCAAATGAAGAAATCGGGCTGGGAATACACAAGTGGAGTGGTAATAATACATGTGAAAGCCATGAAACCGAATCAGCTTTCCTCCACAGAACCTGCCAAAACTCTCTGCAGCCAGTTGCCCTCCAGGAAATAATCCTTCAGTCACTGTTCTGTCTGCTTACGGAAAAGTGTGCTTCATTCTGTTTTTATTAAATTTAAATCTTTCATTACCAGTGCTAGTCCACTGCTGCATTACACTGAAGTATGAATGTCAGTTAACTCCGAGTCCTCAACAGCTCCAGCTGGAAATGCCAAAGGGTTATACATTTAATAGATATCTAAACTCCATTTTTCATTCACTCACCTCTGCTTTGCAGCTCAGCTGTGAGTTGCCTTTCCAAGCTCTCTCTTAGTTCTCTCTCTCTACAAAGCTCCATCTTTAACTCTTTCTTTTCCTGCTGTATCTGCTTTTCCTGGACTCTTGCATTGTCCACAGCCACCTTCAGCAGGCCCTAAAACACACACAAATGTAAGATCTGAAAATACCATTTTCTTTCAGCAGTGACAAAATTCATCCATTTGTTTCTTTTACACCCTCCAGGAGAACAGAAAAATTAAAAGCAGGAACCTATAGAGGTGGAATGCAACTGGGCATCTGAAGAAGCTAAATGTTATATATGCACAATTTTGTGGCATGGAATCATTCAGTATAGCTTTTGCTAATTCATCCTACTGATGTGGTTTATTACAAACGGAGTGCCATATCATTGCTGACCTCGATCAACTGCAGGGAAAAGCAAAGGAGGAATAATGAGACTGGTGAATTTTAATATGACCATTATTGCCAACTATTAAGTCAAATAGACAATGTACGAAACCTTTCACGATCGATAATGCCAGATAGTGGAAACCTAGGCATTACATTAAATAAAAGAAATTAGAGTTGCAGATATAAAACAGTTTCTGAAACTTTTTAAAGAGATTGAAAAAGAAACACATTTTATCTATCATGACATAGCCTGGGCCTATAGAGAATAATTTACCTGAATGTTGGTTAATAGTGTTTCTACTGATGAAAGACCATCAGCAAAAAGAAATGGCGCCGGAAATCCAGGAGGCAAGGCCTGTCCAGCCAGTTGGACTTTATCTAAGGTTGGTTTCATTATTGGAATGGCAATTTGGACCTCTTCTGTAAAGATAGGTTTAAAAGCAACATCAGAAAGCATTGGAAATACAGGTAGAAGTAATTTCTAGAAACTAGCATTCCGTTTACCTGGAAGTCAAAATACAAGCACATTAGTAAAACTGACATTGTTTCAGTCTTTGGGCAGCTGTGACTGTTGCTAAGGTAAGTTTGCAAAATAGTACAGAACAATAATAAATATACTGAAGCCTATAATACAGCTGTAATAGAGTATAGACTATTATATCTCAAATTCTACAGAATTATACTACAGAATTATAACAGTATTACGCAGTTCATTAAACCTGAATGTCCTTTCTTCATTCCATCGTGTTTGCCATTCTGTGATGTGCGTTTTTTGTTGCTATAACCTTGACAAAATTCTAATCAAGAAATGTATCGCTTCTCTTTACTCCTTTAACGTTATCCTTCCCATACTCAGCAGTAAATAATCTCCACTGAGTCATCCCCTCCTGCTTAGCTAGCACCAACGCCACATTGTCAGTAAAGTGTCAGTGCAGGTTTTCTTAACAAGTACCTTGCTACCGTCAGCCTTTCTAGTCACGGGCAGTGGCCAAAAATGCTTTGCTGAGTTATCTCTACCGAAGGTATGAGGAGAGCTGGGTGGCTGGGGGTCTCGGGAGCGGCCGGGGAGGAGAGGGTGCTCCGGCACAGGCCTCGCTCCGGCGATTTACTGCGCAGAACTAGATTGATGCATCTCTTACAAATTGGAGAATCGGGACCTGGTAGCTTCCCCTTCACTCGTTGTTTCAAATAGATCATGTTGTTATACATCAAGCTGTGCACAGACAGCAGACACGTGTATCCGGAAAGAAACAACAACATTAGTAATTATTTTTCAAAAATCCTTTAAATTTTGTCATGAATCAGTACTATCACCAATGAACTCACATTTTTGAATAGGATAATTTGACCATATTTTAGGATAGTAAGTGTACCACCTTCTCTCAGATCCCTATGAGTACTTCTTCCCCACGTATTCATTTTAAACAGCAAGTTAATTGCTGAAAACCACAAAATTAAAATCTACCAGTCTTTAAAGCCAAACTCTGTATGTTTCTTTTACTCAGAAATCTTAAAAAAATATTTCTGTGTAATATTCCAGGGAAATCCAGTCTATATATATTATGTTCCTGCACTTGCAGAAATCGTGAAGAATATCTTCTCAGCAATTGCTTTTTAGTAAAGCTTGCAACTAATGTATTGACCATAAGTTCACGATGCGTGTGTTTTCTAAGGGCAACAGCCAGTCCTGAGAGTTTCATTTGTCAAGTGTCTTGGTCATATTAAAGCCAGGATGTACAATTAGACCATACCATATTCAAAAGGCCTCCTTCTCCCACCTCTCTTATTAAAAAAAAAAAAAAAAAAAAAAAAAATCAGGAAGAATCTGACAACAAATTAAACCACAGTGTCCATACAGCAGTACTATTATCTAGTTTAACAAACTCCAGGAGCATCTATTGAGCAGCAAGCACTTTTTGCTGTGTTTCTGAAACAGACCTACTGACAACGAACGTGGAGCATTAGCAGTTTTCAAGTATTCTTTGAAATCTCTGTTTAGGGAGTATTTTGTTTTCACTGTATGAGTTCATTACATGGAACATCTTCATAATGATTCTTCAGGACTAATAACAACAAAAGCCAGTAACCTCTACACATCTTCGTAGCTATCATTTTAGAGCTGTGTTCATGTAATGTAAATGATCCATTTAAAAAAACCCAGCTCCGGTAACATACTCAGACCACGGAGTTTGTGCTGATTCAGATACACCATTTCTCATAGTTAAATAACTTTTATCAGTGGCAGAGTTTTTAAAATAAACTGATTAGTTGTTGCATAGGATGCTACACAGAAATAATATATAAGCCATGGAGTCACAAAAGACTAAACAGAAGTGGCATTTGAAAAAGAAAGTAATACATGAAGTATGCATAACAAAACTATAGCTGCTTTAAAATCTCTAGAAATCTCTACATTTTGGAGATGAAAGTAATAACATTAAATTGGCTGAAAGGAAAATTACTATTGACTGTGAAGACAGGTTGCATGGTCTATGGTTTGTAATGTTACTGTACAGCAGATTGAAGTTTCAAAATAGTATTACTCTTCTTTAAAGAGATAGACACAGCTAAATTAGGTGCTGCTTGCTGCAGTGAGGATCAAATGCAAAAAGAATCATATTTCATCAGACCTAGTCAACACCAGGAAAATAAATAGAAATATAAGAGGTATGCAGGCAATGATTCATTTTGATAATCTGGCCCAAGAGAGACACATAGAGACAGCACACAGATCTAAGCTTCTACCAAAAGACAAATAGGACACAGAGGGTGGGAATTGGGATGACAGTGTAGCAGAGGTCACATCGATTTTCAGCAGCAGTTTTCACACAGATGAGATAACCCTGGACTCTATTTGGCCCATTGTTCATATCCTACCTGTCCCAGAAGCAATAAATTTCCAAGTCCCAGAAAAAGGGCAGTAAAGAAGAAGGATTCTACTTATGACTTCTTATGATTAAGTTTTTGTGCTAACCAAACATGCTTTGCAGACCAAGGTCACATTGCATGTTAAAGTCTGTAATAGCTGAAAACTAGAAGAAGCATATTATGTTTTAGCGTATATGGGTGGAAACTGTCAAACCATTCATCATTTTTTTTTTTCTGATTGAAATCACACTCTGCAAAGATGAATGATAAATGCATTAGAAATCTATTTCAATCTTGTAATAGGTCTTCACATCTGAATGGTGTCTACATCTTGCCCATATTCTGAATAAGTGCACAGTTAGACAGAAATTTATTAGCTAGACTTGAGAAATCATAATTGGTAAAGCAATTAAAAATAGCATGTGTTGGAAGCATTTTTTGTGGACTGTATCAAATGCATCTCTTTAATAGACAAAAAGATGTTGATTTAAGCATTTTGATTTTAAAGAACACTAAAAATGTAAATGCTAGAAGCTGCACTCACACATCTAGTACAACAGAATAAGCAAGAAATAAAGCTAGGACAACTACAATCAAACCAAGGACACAAACAACCTTTCTATTTATTGAAGCAAAGTAGGAACTACTTTTATCGAGCTTGTTTGTTAAACCTGCCATGCTTTATAATAGCATTCAGGAATCCATTTAGAGTGCAGTCTTTTTATTTTAATTTCTAGCTGGCATCCAGATGAATAGACGAAAGCAAGAATTATATTGCTGAGAAAGAAATACACAGTAAACACTAACAGTGAATGGAATATTATCCCAGGAAAGCACATGGAAATCTGCTAGAAAGTTTCCTGTTCTTAATTCAATATACTGAAATATTTCATCTTCTGTCTTCTGCCTAAGCTGCAAAAATAGGGATTGGAAAACGAAGCATCAACCTATGGACTAAACGCAGCACTGGGAACACGAGTAACATGAATTGCTCCCCGCATGACAGTGCATGGCCCAAACCAACAGGCAATTTTATTTGCCAGCTGGTTTATATTCTTTCAGAAGGCATGCTTTTAAACCCATCATTCATGTACCTGATACACTTGACATGTCACATCCCTCTCAAAACAAGGCAGAAATATTAAAGCTACAATTTACATCTTGCCGAACACTAGTTAGACCAGCAAGTTATTTCTCCATACACACTTCAAAACTTCATCTTTCTGGAGCTGTATAAGCATTATTCACCTCCAACAGCTTACAGAATATAATTCATGCATAAAATAAATATGTGGCATGTGGAGAAGAGAGTATCAATTTATTTGAAATTTATAATTATTAATCTGTTAGTTACTAACCAAGACATCTGATCTCAGAAAGCCTTCAGCAAGCATCAGTAAGACAGTTTTGGACCCAGATATCAGCATGGCAGCTGGGTCACTCCTTTTCCCTGCCCATAGCATACAATTTAGAAACCTAAGGGCTGAAATAGTTTACTGCAATTATAATTCTTTGAGCTTCACATCTGAGCGATGGGGATTACATTTAATGGTCCAGAGTTACAAAAGAACAGCCTAGATACTCTAATGGACGTTTTTGACTTTTAATAAAATAAAATAGAAGATCTGCAATATCAGCTGGGTTGTATGTGCTACTCATCTCCGAAAATAAGATACATTTTTATTTGAAATAGCATTATTTGCCCAAAGATCTTACAGAATCATCTAAACCGATGTATCTTTATAGTGGCAAGACATCCCTTGACTTCCACTTGTATATCTACTTCACAACAACAGTGATAAGCAGTGGTGTCCAAACATGGGTATTTTGACAGAATTAGGGCCCAAATTCTAATTTTTGACTGCAAAAAGCAGTTTTCCAAAAAAGTGAGACTTCCTATTTTAATTTTAAACCTTGGCAACTTCTGTCTTGCTTAAATGGAAACTAGCAGAATTTTTTTCTTTTACAGTAACGTAAATATGAAAAACCTGTAATCTGAAGCATGGTTTATTTCAAATATTTTGTATATGTAAGTCTCCAAGGACAGGGTTCTGTCTTCAGCGTCTTAATAACTCTGAAAATCCTCCATAAACCTCTGCCTGCCTTCTTCTCCCTCACTCATTGCTTCTCTGCCAGGAGCTGAGCATTCCTGTTCATCAGTGAGAAAAGAGATACCTCCTCCTAACCTGGCACCAATCAGACTTAGAAATTTACTGCTTTAACCTTGTGATTCAGGTGCCAAATTTAAAGTCACTGCTGTTTTTCTTAATTACAGTCCCCGAATGAACAGGGTCAATGAATGCAATTGGGGAGTAGCTGATTAATCCAGTGCACTAGCTTTAAATCAGACTTTATTTCATTTTCAAATGATTGATACAACTTGATAGCACACAAGCATTTTTCACTACTGAGCTTTGCCATAAAAAAAACTTCACTTTAAAAATAGTATCTAATCATTATATATACATTTCCAGGCTGCCTTAAACGCTTTTGGAAACTATCACAAAACAGTAATATCAACTATGCTCTGCTTCACGGTATCCACGTCCAAGCTGGTCTTCACCTAAGCACTCTGAAATCAATTGATTTTGTCCTGAAGAAGTGTTTAATAAAACCTTTTCATTGTTTTCAACACGGGGGGGGGAAAAGTAGACCACAGAATCATAGAATTGTTTAGGTTGGAAAGGACCTTTAAGGTCATCATTGAGACCAACCATTAACCTAGCACTGCCAAGTCCACCACTAAACCATGTCCCTAAGCGCCACATCCACACGCCTTTAAATACCTCCAGGGATGGTGACTCAACCTGTTCCAGTGCTTGACAACCCTTTCGGTGAAGAAATTTTTCCTAATATCCAGTCTAACCCTCCCCTGGCGCAACTTGAGGCCATTTCCTCTTGTCCTATCAGTTGTAACTTGGGAGAAGAGACCGACCCCCACCTCGCTACAACCTCCTTTCAGGTGGTTGCAGAGAGCGATAAGGTCTCCCCTCAGCCTCCTTTTCTCCAGGCTAAACAACCCCAGTTCCCTCAGCCGCTCCTCATAAGACTTGTGCTCTAGACCCTTCACCAGCTTCGTTGCCCTTCTCTGGACACGCTCCAGCACCTCCATGTCTTTCTTGTAGCGAGGGGCCCAAAACTGAACACAGCATTCAAGGTGCGGCCTCGCCAGTGCCGAGTACAGGAGGACGATCACTTCCCTGCTCCTGCTGGCCACACTATTTTTGATACAAGCCAGGATGCTATTGGCCTTCTTGGCTACCCGGGCACACTGCTGGCTCATATTCAGCCGGCTGTCGACCAACACCCCCAGGTCCTTTTCTGCCGGGCAGCTTTCCAGCTGCTCTTCCCCAAGCCTGTAGCGCTGCATGGGGTTGTTGTGACCCAAGTGCAGGACCCAGCACTCGGCCTTGTTAAACCTCATACAGTTGGCCTCGGCCCATCGATCCAGTCTGTCCAGATCCCTCTGTAGAACCTTCCTACCCTCAAGCAGATCAACACTCCCACCCAACTTGGTGTCATCTGCAAACTTACTGAGGGTGCGCTCGGTCCCCTTGTCCAGACCACTGGTAAAGCTATGAAACAGAACTGGCCCCAGTACTGAGCCCTGGGAACACCGCTCGTGACCGGCCGCCAACTGGATTTAACTCCATTCACCACAACTCTTTGGGCCCGACCATCCGGCCAGTTTTTCACCCAGCAAAGAGTACACCCATCCAAGCTGCGAGCAGCCAGTTTTTCCAGGAGAACACTGGGGGAAATGGTGTCAAAGGCTTTACTAAAGTCTGGGTAGACAACATCCGCAGCCCTTCCCTCACCCACTAAGTGGGTCACCTTGTCATAGAAGGAGATCAGGTTGGTCAAGCAGGACCCGCCTTTCATAAACCCATGCTGACTGGGCCGGATCACCTGGTTGTCCCGTACATGCCACACAATGGCACTCAGGGTGATCTGCTCCATAACCTTCCCCTGCGCAGAGGTCAGGCTGACAGGCCCGTAGTTCCCCAGATCCTCCCTCCGGCCCTTCTTGTAGATGGGCATCACATTTGCTAACCTCCAGTCAACTGGGACCTCCCCGGTTAGCCAGGACTGCTGATAAATGATGGAAAGTGACGTGGTGAGCACTTCTGCCGGCTCCCTCAGTACCCTTGGGTGGATCCCATCCGGCCCCATGGATGCGTGCGTCTGGGCGGTGTAGCAGGTCGCTAACCACTTCCCCGTGGATGATGAGGACTTCATTCTGCTCCCCCTCCCTGTCTTCCAGCTCAGGGGGCCGGGTACCCAGAGAACAACTGGTCCTACTATTAAAGACGGAGGCAAAGGCGGCATTAAGTACCTCAGCCTTTTCCTCATCCTCTGTCACTATGTTTCCCCCTGCACCCAATAAAGGATGGAGATTCTCCTTAGCCCTCCCTTTGTTGCTAGTATATTTACAGAAATATTTTTTATTGTCTTTTACAGCCATGTCTACTACATTTAGAGCAATGTGCTAGCTTAGGAAAAACTGAGTATTTGGAGTAGTAAAAAAAGAGAAAGCGAACTGTGCAAGCAATGCATTCACCACCTTTCCATAGACCTGTTCTCAGGAATGATGAGCGTGTGTTCTCCTGAAGGACGTCATAAAGCAGGCACTTAGTGTTTGAATCGGAGGAGGTGGCAAAAGGCAGAGAAATGAAAATTTCACTAGAAAAGCCTGAAATTACAGTTTACAAATTGTCTTTATCTGCGCAGTCTTTATCAAGAGGTGCGTAATTATACAGCTTTGACATTTTCATCAATGTACTCTCATTAATAACACAGAAAATTATACCTATTTATAACTTCAACATATTTACAATATACTCAGATGTTCACACGGCACTGACGGTAAAAACACCTGAAAATATTTTATTAATTCAAACCTGAAAAAAAAGGACCCAAGTTAGATGAAATACTAGGTTTGCAATAATAAAAAATGAAATTGAGAAGTGCAGGAATTCACTAGCTAGATGTCAGAACTAAAGTGTTTCATTGCAAGTAACTTCAGTCTAAAGTTCAGTATGTACAGATTTAGAAAAACAAATACAACTGATGTCACCTGATTAAATTCTGTTCATTAAGGAGAACCATAAGTACAATTAAGGCTACTAAGAAATCTATAAAAAGCCTTCAAAAATGCTGTATTTTATATTCACAACAATTATTTACAATTTATAGTTTGTCTGTGTTATTATTATACTTGCTTTCTCCTATGAGCTGCTCCTCAGGCAGGTTTTGGTAATCTGGATTCCAAAACATTTAAAGTTGTTCTGTGCTTTAAGTTGCTTCTTAATCTACGTAGAAGCTTAAGTACTATCGAGCTGCATTTTCCATATGGCAATTTAGTTACTTTCAGCTAGTAACAGTACCTTATCCTTCCTCACAACGACCAGAACCATTATTTCTACTGACAATAGAGAAAAGTGAAAATGTGAACTATTCAATAAAAGGCTAGTAATAAAATTACTGTGGCATGGAAGAAAGGAGGAAAATGAAGCAAAACAAACAAAAACCTCCTCATGGCCATTATCAAGAGGTTATAAAATTTTTCTCAGCTAATTCTCCTATTAACATTCACAAAGGTTTTTTTCATGATGATTTTTAAGCATCACCGTAGTCTGACTATTCTTTTACTGAGATTTTAAACTGTCAGATGAGGATGGGTAGGAGGAACTTGCCAAGAAAAAAAAAGATTCTTCAATTTTCTTGGCGGATTCAGCTTTTCCCTATTAATGTTGAGATTATTTCTTCAACTATTTTGTTGCAAATATTTATGACTCCATATGGAACAACAGATGTTGAAGGGAAGGGATAGCAGAAAAGACTTCATTTTCAGCAATTACCCTGCTACTTGTTGTCATACTGTAGGTGTTCTTAGTGCATCTATTTTACATACCACCCTGTCCTTTCACACACTGCAAAAATGTCAGTTTGGATAATTAATGTAATAACTTTAGTCCAAATCATTTCCACAATATTCATTTATGAAAAAAAACATAAAAACCAGGACAACAGGAGGAAGAAATCAGGAAGGAAGGGAGAAGATAGGAATTGCTTTCCCAGCCCTTCTGGAATATCTGATCAGGAATCAGTTTCTTGCAAAGCCGCATTAGGTCCTTAATACAAAATCTTTCCCTTTTTTCCTTTGAGACAGATTCCAGTGACTGCCACCAAGAAGAGAAATCGTACAAGAAACAGAAGAACAAAGCTATCCAAGCAGCAGTACAAAACCCAGTAAAATTATTGCATAAGAAAGGTGAAGAAATACGGGCTGGCTGTGATAAGGATAAATAGGAACAGGCTGATGGTGTTCAAGCTGAAGAAATGTCTGTTAACTGAACTGTCAGCTTACCAGCACGGGCAGCCAGAGCTGGCTGGAGAATATCAGTCCCCACCACACAGACGGTGAGGTCCACTCGCAGGCAGCATCGCGCCTGCTCTGCCATGTCCTCAGGCAAGCCAGCTCCTGGCCAAACACAACCGTGATTAGCGAGCATCACGTTCAGATTAATAAACCATGCTTCAGCGTGTATCCAACGACTGCGCGTGGGGGACCCGGGAAGAAGGGAGAGGGCGAAGGGCAGGAGCTCAATCCCAGCACCACGCTAACTGCAGCTGCACGCCTTCTGGACAGGAGGTAGCTCCCGCTTGGCTTAACTTGCCGAATGGGCAGCACAAGCCGGCAGCTGCCTGCAAAAGCCGCCTGCACGGGTCTGCCCGATGGGCGAGGCGGGCTGCCACGGCAAGCTCTGCTGACGCCACGCCACGTCCGTCCGTAAGTGCGGTACTCAAGAACGGACAAGCAAAACCGTGTACCCAAGAAAAGGCCTTCTATGCCTCCACAGTTAGGCAATCTCTTTCATGTTCTACTCATTGTAATAAAAATATACAATGTGCTGTTAAATAATTTTCATCATCTACTCCCTTTACTGCAGTATCTGGTAGTATAACCAATAATTTGAAACAGATCTCATTAGAAAGATTCCATTTTTCCCTATTCACAAAACCCACACGACTATATAAATGCTTCCAGATAGCTGTGATCAGCGGGACCAAATTTTCACCTGTATGGCACATATGCTTGTGTTCCCATTTTGCACCTGAAAAACTCCACCTGCCTGCTAAAGCTGCAAATGTGCCACCAGAAAGGCTTTTTTGAAGTTGTCTTCCCGGTCCAGGGAACTAATCAAATGTCAGCTGTGCATACGCTCGGTGCAAAGTCTGTGTTCCTAATCTTGGGCAAAACCGGGCTGGAATCAAGACACTCATTGCCTTGTGGGGTCCAGGCAGTAAACTTAAGTTCTCTCTGGCCATAAGCTAATCTAAAGGCGTACAGGACTGACCAATAAGGAATGATGTTACTCCCTGACATCGAAGCTTAGTGATCACCAGCAGAACTGACTGGTAGCCAGGAAGCCAGCTGCAGGGCTCTGGGTGCCATCAGAATAACGGAAAGGAACTCTAAACTTCAAAGTTAGTAAGTATAAATATTTTTGTAATGTGTTTGTCTTCCGCAGGTATATACTCAGTTAATACTATATAGAGATTATAGTTACGTATTATATGATTTATGCTAACATAGTAATCATGACACAAAAGATACTTCCATCTCTTAATATATTTTAAAATAGTACCAAACTAAGATCAATATTATTACTGTTGAGTTCCATTTCTTAAAGCACTTGTATAACCAGCAGTTAAGTCCTCCAAATATTTGAAGCAGGCAGAGTACTCCATTTCCTGGATATTCGTGGATAATTATTCCTGCTTTATTAAGGTTTATTTTACAACTGTGTAAAATAGGTTATAAAGGACAATTCTGCTATTATGTCCTCCCCTGCTTAGGCTTAATAAATATTATATTCCACACCATCCATTAAAGCCAAGCAGTGGAGAAAATAGGAGTGGTAGTAATCTCCTCCACAGATGTAAAATACCTTTAATAAAATAAGGGTGTATAACAGTCAGGAACAAATTACTGAGGTCTGCTTTAATAAAATAGTACCCTTAAAGAAGTATTACTCTTAAGGTACTGACATTCCCACTGGTGATGCAGTGTATCCTTTCAAAGCAGTATAGCTTGTTAAAATGGCAAGATATCTTTTTGCAATAGAGTGTTTGTGTCCAGGCAGATACAAGGTTTGTATAGAATGCATCCAGGGAGCCATAAAACTGGTGGGAAACATATTTCTCCGTGGTATTTTAGTACTTCGAAAAATTCAATCACTGGGAAAAAATGTTTTGCTGTAAACATCTGAAGAGCCTTATAAAAGCAATGGCTTCCCACAGCACCTGCTTAAATAATTTTAAGAGGGAGTGAGTATGTCTTTGCCCATCTTCTAAAACTTGTAGAAAGCTTCTCCTATTAATTTCCCTGGTGCTGTCAGGCCAGGGCACTTTTAATCAGAAATAATTATGAGTGCAATTGGGGGATGTTCACCAGCAGGATTTTTGCACTGTAGAAATAAGACAACTTTCAAAACTGATTGCTAGGAGAAATACGATTACCTTAGCAGGAAAACATACCCAGAAAGATGATCACCTTCAAAGTTTCCTTCTAAATGAATTAGGCATTCTTCAGACGTCAACGAAGTACTCTGCTTATATATCTTAGCGTTTGAATTCAGTTCAGTTACACACTGATTTTATAAACCCTGACGATCAAGCATGAGAAATTCATCCCTTTTTAATCTACCTTCTCACTGTTTTAATTCTACAGGTGAGTAGCAGTTCCGTGCCGTAGCTGTCGCCAGCACGACTCCTGACACAGCCCTGTTGTAGACTCCCGCAGAAAACTTTAACCCTGCCCCAGCTCCTCAGCCCTCCGGCGCTGCAGACAGCACGTCCTCCAGTCCCGCAGCACGGGCAGAGGGCACAGGGCTGCCGCCCGCCCCCGCCTCCCGCCCGCCCGGCTCGCGCCGCCGCAACCGCGGTCCTGCACAAAACAAGACGCGCACCCATCTCCCACCCCGGGGCTTAGCCAGCCCGCGGGGTGCGGCAGCACTCCTAAGGGCCGCCGTTTAGATAGTGCTGGTATCTCCGGCAGATATTAAAGGTCACAGGACCGAACCCTAATGCAACGGAGCCTCTCTCGGGCTAAGAAACGGTCCGAATTTGGCTTGTCCCAGTCCTCCTCCCCTCTTCAACTAAGAGGGCAAGTAATAGGCCCTCTGATAGAAATGTTGTCCTGGCGTATCGATATTACATCTCAGTGACAGAATGATTAGACTCACATATATCAGCATTACAGCAGCTCTCGGTGTGGAGAGCCTCATGTCCATAGCAACGTAGCACAACTCTTCGCCACCAAATAATTACATGATGCTCTGGGGAAAGACAAGTTTTCCTAGCACGCAGCCAATCTATCAAAAGGGAAAACTCTTTCTGACCCAAACGGCAGCTGCGATCAGAGTATAAATGTAAGCTAACCACCAAGTAGTCCACATCCACTACTTTGCAACCCAATAACTGTTAAGTCTACTGCTGTCACTTATCCTGTGCTCTTTTAAAAGATCAAAAACTAGGGAAAGGAAAGAAAGAGGAAAACTTCCTGCAGAAAGCAGCAGCTATCTGACATTAATCTACTGCATTCTTCCTTCGGATCAGGCTGAGCGCTGTGTTCGGCCGCGGGGCCGGCAGGAGCTGGGCTGCCACACGCTCCAAGCCTCTCACCTCACAGGCGCAGCACCTCTTCGGTGACCACCTCGTTAGCAGTGACTCCCAATACATATCTGAGACAAAACATCACTCGGAAAAAAAGTGTTAAATTCAGTATTTAAACCACAAGAGGCTAATTCGAGGGTCCTGTGTTTTCCTCTAACAGGTTACTAGTACAGTGCAGGAGTACAATTCCCAGCAACTGGTCAACAGTTTTCCTCTACTCTTCTCTCTGCTCAAGACCTCAAGCACCTGTGCCATCAACCTGAAACAGCAACATGCATAAAGTTATGCTCTGCTACAGAATGCGGCATGTAGCGAAGTTTGGCAGTAAAGCCCTGTTGCTTAGGCTAATTTCATTAATAACAGCCTAATATCTGCTGAAGACAAAGCACAAAAGCTGGAGAACTGAGCAATGAAGAACGAAGATTGATTTTATTTTTTTTTTCCTCACAGCCATATACAATCCCATTCTTTTAGTGATTTGGCATTGCAAACCAATCACTCTAGGAAAATTTAGAGAAACTTCATGAACCTTTTGCCTCTAAATCACTATAATTTATAGCAGACTAAGACAAACAATGCCACTGGCATCATCATTACTAAATAAAATCTACTAAACAGATTTTTGGATAAATCTCTTGGACTTACATGCTTCTCAACAAAAAACAAAACATAAACCAAAATAAATTACACAGAAACCCAGTACTCCAGACCTCATACGCATTCACAAACAGATTTCAACCCAGCCTTGGATTTGGTGGGTGCCTGAAAAATCCGACTTCATGGACGTGCCACTTTCTGTGGCTTCTAGATTTGGCAGCTGGTGCCTGGAGAGGTGGTGAAGTGCCACGGCGAGCTCTGCAGCTAGCTCCCAAGGAAAAACAGAGGGGAGAGCAAATAGCACCATCTTAAGCATCCTCCTGCTGCAAATACAGAAGTTGCAAAACCAACCGTGACCAAAACCAGGAATGCCTTGCCCATATTCAGTGAAGAAGTGAATAACTACAAAGTATCGAACAGTTGTCTGCGTTTTCTCTTCCAAATGACAGAAATAAGGCTCTGCACTCCATTAGTGCATCTGTCCTTGTAATGGGATTCCCACCCCGTCAGCTAGGAGCATGAACTTAGTGGTGTTTGTAAGTCGTATTAAAAACTCTGTAAGCATAAAATCCTTCAAAAATGTTTACGTTTTGATTACTGCTACTGTGATTTATGGCTTTTAGCAACCAAAGCGTTTTCTTTTTAAAACTGGCTTACTCTCTTTGTGGGGCACATTATATTTTCCCTTCGGTTTATTCTACCTCCTTGCTTTGAAACTGTGGATTACTTGAGAGAGTAGCTGACAGACCCATTCACGATAGTGCACAAAATGAAGCTTAATGAATCCCAAATGCAATGTACTTCATGTGCTAAAATCAATGTACATTGCCTGCTACAGTATCTCCCTGTGAAATTGAGGCATTTGCTCAGAAATTTCTATCTCAACAGGGTCTTTTCTTTTTTTGTAGTGCTTAACTGCCTTTTGTCTTCTCTTGTCTCCCTCCAGTGTTGCTCAGATGGCAATCTTTTATTCCTTGTGCAAACTCGTTTGGAAAAAGCTGGATGGGCTACAGCTGTGTACTGCTATGTAAGGTCTAATACATGTCAAGCAGTGCTTTATACACGCTGAATAAACACAATGAAACGACGTTTTAATTGATTATTAAAAAGGCAGGGTTCTAGACTGAAAGTAGTACTTAAAATCAGATTTAATCAGCAAGTTTTGTAAAATTCTGAAAGGTATTGATGCTGTACACACTGCCATTCGAGCTCTAAAGTTTTCACAAAGGTTACTGCAACCCAAGGTGATGACGCTGGTGATGAAGCTATTTCTGGGCGGTTTATGCAAACATGCAAGTCTGTAACCGATGAAAAACAAGCAGTGCATCGAAGTATTAATGAAGCATGAACCTTACCTGGAAAGGTATTTTCCCCACATATCCTCTAAGAAATTAAATAAAATACATGTTTTTCAAGAGCCAATCTCTGTTCAGGTACTGCGGAACTTTGGCAGCTCAGTCATTCTCTAACAGTACAATATGTTCTTGCTTTTATGATGTATAAAGTCTGGATTTATACTCTCTAGTAGTAAATACTGACTTAAAATCAATCTGCATTGCTTCTGACAAAGGTATCTAAGTTAGATATGCAGTCTAGAACCGTAGAAGTCTCTTCATATGATTTGTTTAAACCAACAACTATTAGACCATGCAACTAAAATTTTTTTCAATATCAGAATTACTACCAATACCACTACCGAAAATTAAGTAATTGGTAATCAAAATAATTGTGGGTCCGAAAAAGGTGCCTCTGACCCTCCACAGGACACTACTTGGGGAATCACAGATTTTTTTGAAGGACTATTTGAAAGTTTGGGCAACGATTAATCTGAAATGAAATCCATAGTCTAAATTCTTCATTATACCAATGAACGTTCTCCACTGACTATTTCTCTGTGGCACCCGAGGAATCCATGTGAAAAAATGCACTGTGAAGCTCCTAAATTTTTTTTTTCTTTTTCCTTCAAACAAAAAATGCCAATGTTGTCCTGAAATTTAGGTTGTAAAAACTGGTAATGCCTATTAAGTGGCAGCATGAAGAAACTTCATTAGCTTGAAGTACATGGATTATCAATCAAATGAGAAATAAGCATGGAGCAGACGAAAATGGCAAACTGCTATAATTGCAAATGATGTTTTGTGCATGATTGTGTCTCAAGAATTGTAACAGGTTGCTGTGGGGAAAAAAAAAATCATTTGTATCCACAGTCCAGAATAATATGGTCCATTACAATGATGTACTTTGGAGCAGAAATGTCATTTGTTATGTTTCACATTGTTTCTGTTCTATCTGCTGAACCTATATTTTGTTTTATTTTTTAAAAAGGATGAATTCGCTTTAGAGAACTGACAGCTTATATGAATATTTTAGTTTTGCTTGCAAGTAACAGGAAAAAACCCATGGCATAAAACTCAAGCTCCAAGTTCCCCAGAATGCCTACTGAGAATAAATTCTATGTTTATTTGTATTTCATTTTCCTTGAACAACTGCCTTTCCCTTGGGTATTTATTAAAAGCATAAAAAGAATGAGCCAAATTCACTTCTCAATAACATCCATTCAGCATTGTTGAAGCTTGTAAAATTGCCCTAGACTAGCCAAGGGGAAAATTTTACTCACTATTTAGTAAATATATATAATTTTTTTTCTGGTTGAGAAGATGTATTGTTTAATCTTTAAATTCTCTTGTCTGCTCCTGCTTATCCAAGAAGAAAAAGCAGCCGTTTTGTTATAAATTCGTGACCTCACATAGGAATACATATGATGTATATGCTCTATTTGCTCCTTCAGTTGTGGGTTACTCGGGGCTGTCCTACACTACGCATTTCCCATCGGACTTGTTGAAGACTCAAGCAAAGTTTCCATCAACCCCACTACACAAAGAACTGGTTTCGTTTCCTTCTGTACTATTTGCCTGAAGATTCCCAGAAATAATCTTGTTTGACCTACATTTTAAAAACCATAGATTGAGGAAGGTTAGCAGAATGACTTAAAGTGACTTTGGCCATCGGGAAGTTCTATTCTCAATGCAAGGTTGGAGGAGCATTTTTATACCGCAAAGGGTGCATGACAGAGACATCCACTTTTGTAGCAACTAAACCAGCAAAATCCACAAAAACCGCAATGAAACAGGAGCTACGGGTCGGGCTAAGACCACAAGTAAGATGGTTCACAGTGCAGCAGCCCATTTGTCTCCACACCGTGTCCCTCCCACCTTCGGCACCAAGTTTCCATCAGGCCAGGCTGGGCTACCCAGGGTTGCTCTTCACCTGCCAGTGCGAATGTCTTAAAACTGTCTCAATACCATACAAAATGAAAAATCCAATGCCCATTATATAAGATCACTTCTCCCACTGCAGTTGACCATCGCTGTGCTTTTTGTACGGTTTGATTATGTCTTTTTCAATAGAGCTTGCAGGAAAAGTCATTCGATGCTACTGTTGTAGCATGCAACTACAGCTCCTAAATGGAGTACGTGGCCAAGAGCAAGGGTTAGTGTTTCTTGCCCGCTACTCCCCAAGAAATGACAGTTTATAGCTTGTTAGTAGAAAAATGATGTCTTTAAGATCTAAGCCAATGTTTTCAGAAATATTATGGATTGTCTTTATTGCCAGCACAACAAACCCCCCAAAATATAATAGCAAGTAATGTGACCATTGCCCTTGGCAGCACCATTAAACTGGGCAGTGAACTACTTCAAATAGCTGCGAGTGTTAAACATTAGTTCTGCCTTAAGTAGGTTGATTTTAACAGTCAAATGTGCACTGCAGTCTATCTGAACATTAAAAGCACCTTTCAAACTTAATTTTACAGAAATGTTAACGACCAGAACAAACTATTGAAGGCAAAAAAGAAAAGTAATTATTTCAACAGATGAAAGGAAACAGTAAATTAACACTCTTGTTTTAAAAGGGGGCTCAGTAACTTATCTGCTTTAAGGAAATACCATTAACTGAAGGTACTATGGATATTTTACTTCACATGTTTATGGTTTGGGGTCTCTTTTCTCTTCTGGCCTTTAAAAATGAGGTTTGAGGCAAAAGGAGAGCTGTAAATCTTTAATCGAAATACAACAAGTTCCAGAAATGCTTTATCAAAATCATAGCAACAGAATTGGTTCCTAAATACCTACGTTATGTGTCATGTACACACATGTACATGTAGAGAGAGAAAGGAAAAAAAAAAAGAACAGAACAAAGCCTTCAACAGCGACAACCTTTACGTCCACAGAAGCCTCTAAAGACTAAAGAAAGGAAAAAGACAGAACCAGAATGACTCAGAAGTATTCCTAATATACCACCAGTGCCTACGTACATAAAAAAAATTAGGGACAGCTAAACTAATCCTATTACTACATTAAAAATTATCTAGGGAGAAATTTGTCATAGCTTAGAAAATGTTAAGCTGCTCGTTATAAAATACAAAACATACCAATTTTTGTACATGAGCTATTATTCAGTGCAATTTTGAAAACTGTTTAAAAACAGTCACTGGCTTGCAAGCAAGATTTTCTTACCATATGTGTTGCAATATGGAAGCAGACTGTAGACGTTTCCAAAAGGAATTTCAGATATATATTTTAAAAATGTTTACAGCAAAATTTAGGTGATCATTATTTTTTTGTGGACATGCATTTTCCACACAATAAAAAATGTACTAATATAAATGTGGGGTTTGAAAATAATTTATTCTGCATAATCAGCATAGCTACATATGCTTTTCATTCTGAAATCACTCATTCGCAGACTTCAAATGATGAAATGGTAATTATTCTCATGACTTATACATGTCCACTAAGAAAATATGGTCAAATGTAAGGTTTATTCAGCAAAGCTGCATTGCTGATGAAAGTGGCTTTAATCTTGGCTTTTAATTAATAGTTTTTCATAAAGGATACTTTAGTAAAGATATGATATTGTATTGCATACATAGCAGTTTGCAAGTGTTTATGCACATTTCTATAGATACTTAATGCTACACACACACACACACACACACACACACACACACATTTTCGTAAGACATATATGACCTAAGAGGTAAGGAAAGAACTGCATTCAGAATTTAGCAATACGGAAGTAAATTGAGAATCAGAAGGTCAGGAAAAACTGATGATGTAGTCTCAGAAAACCCTGGCTTTGACAGTAAAGCCAATTTAAGTAGTTCCCACGCCCTATAGCACAGCTCATCAGCCCCTCCTGTGAAAATCTTTTGCATGCCTATTTTTAAACCGCATCATATAAACAGAGTCTCTTCACTAACACCTCTGGATGATATAGGATTATTATTTTGGGGAGACATTTCCTTGCTTAAGGTATTTTGATTTGGAAATAGACACAATCTGGTTCATTCTTACACATTGCTTAAATCATGGCAGTTAATGTCATTTCACATAAAAATAGGAGCAGGAGTTAAGGCCCCCCCTTTTTTTTTGCTAGCTAAACAAAATATATTATTTTGTCTGATTTAAAGAAGAAATTGAGGAAAGCGTAAAAAGTACACATAGCGTGCAGCCTTTGATGGACAGAGTATAGGTAGGTGACATCTCAAGGCTTCACCCTGGTGACAGTTGGAGAAGAGCCTGCCCTGGCACTAACCGGCATGCTGGACACCGGGGCTGGAAGCAACCGTACTGATGTGACCAAGACAGAGACTTGCCAAAGCAGAAAGGCAAGTTTGATGGGAAGACACTGCATCAAGGCTATGTCAGGAGAGCAGAACATCACAGACTCACAGAAGGGTTGACGTTGGAAGGGACCTTTGGAGGTCACCTCGTCCAACGCCCTGCTCGAGCAGCACCACCGACAGCTGGCTGCCCAGCTCTGCCTGAAAAATCTGACTGCAGTGGCAGAGAAGGTAAGGTAGACTTCAAACTCAGGATGTTTAAAACTGGCTAGAAAGAAATAAGGTATGACTGGAAGAGGGCTGGCACTTAAGCAGATTACTGGCATGAAAGGAGAAATCTACTCCACAAACAAACTCCCCCTTTAGTAGCCTCGGTTCATTTGAGGGTACTAAAGCGACAATTCAAGGAATAAGCAATAGCTGAAGACAACCCCTCAAGATAGGATTATATGGTGGAAACCCTTTAACTCTTGTATCAGACCCACTCAGAAACTGCCAGATACACTACCCAAATCCAGCTGCAGTCTGCCACCTCTGCGTTGATCACCCACGTGTCAGACCAATCATTATTTGGTATTGAGTTGTGATAAATACCACCACGTTCAAGCCTTCAAATAGTAACTCCTACTTCTTCAAATACATTATGATAGTACTATAGTTGCTATAAACACACCTGCATCAGATATTAGGATAAGCAGTATTTGTGAGCCAGCAGTCTAAAATCCTAAGTTTTAGCTGCACACAGAGAGGTATACACTTATTTAAAAATAAATGTGAAATTCAGTCTTCCACAAAAGAAGCAGTGTCATGAGAAAACTCGGGCTTTAAGTTTTGTAAACGCTGCGTTTTCAATATTAGAGTGTCAGTCTTCATTCACTCTCTGACAAGGTTGTCAATCAAACAGCAATCTAGTTTTGTAAGACTTTAACCAAAGATCAAAGCAATGATACTGCTGAGTTCACATTACCTTCCCAGAGATAACTACTTGAACACTTTCGGAGCACTGCATCGATATTAACTTTGCACCATTCCTTCCAAGCAAATAAAACAGTACAAAGTTTGACAGCCCTTCTGGCTTCTGCTCTCAGCCCTGATCTAAACTGAATCCCAGTCCCCATCCCCTCTGCCCCTTTAGAACTGCCACCTGGATATTGAAGTTGAGGATTGCAGGACTTGCATTCAGTTAAACTTTCGTCAATTAAAAAGAAAATGAAATGTGCTTTCTGTCTCCTTTGGGAAACACACTGAATGTCTTTTACTCAATAACAATAGTTGGGCAATAAAAAGATGAGTGAGCAAAATGTGGTGTATCATCGTTTTGCTTTTGACTTCAGCCCAATGGCAAATGAAAGGCATCCAAAATCAATTTCAAGAAGCTAATAAATTCAGTATGTGAAAGCAGTGAAAATATAACTTTTGCAGCCTCATCATCAAGCTGATTTGTAAGCAAAGCTGGGCCCAATTCCTGCACACACTGTCACCCATATTTTCAGTTTCATGCAGGTAATATACTATTTCTACAGAGTTTATATTCTGAGGCTAAACACAGAGATATATATATCTTCTTTCCACAAACATATGTCCTGGTAATATCATCATAAAAATCTGAATGTACTATGCCCAGGAAATCGTGTCGATCACTATCAGTTACTTCCTCCAGTAACAGAGAAAGAAAGGTGAAGGCTAATGCTGCACGCAAGGGCATGCTCGAAGCAGAACGACTGCTTTCCACAGCTCCACATAACTTTCAGAATAGACCTCTTTATGGCAGCACGGGGAGGTGGCTGTTGGGGTTTTTATTTGCTTGTTAACTGACTGAGAAGCTTGCCAGACCATGCCCATCTAAAGGCAAGCTTCCAAAGGGAAATGAATTGACCGTAATTACAACATAATTTAAAGTACTCCTTGAGCAATGCTGAATACCTCCAATGTATAGCTTCTGATCTTACTAGGAAACAAGACAGAGGGCTTCCACTTACTCCAAGCAGTTACTTCACATTTACATGAGAAAAAAGTTTGATCCACAGTTTCTACCATGACCTAAGAGTCCTTGATTCAGGGTCAAGTCCATCCAAATGATTCAATGGCAACTGCTCTTAAGAGCTAACTGACCTTTACCAGGGGGCTTCGTAGAAGACGTGATTTTGCAATGCAATTACAAATAAACTACTTGAGAAAGGGAGGGATGGCACAGATGTACCTCACGTGGCTTGTAACGCCAGGACTAACTCCTGCAAGAGCAGTGACAACGCACCACCATTGGTTACACACCAGACTTGCACACGCAGAATGAAAAATCGCCGACAACTATCGAGCCAAGGCATGTAAACAGTTGTACAGCAGGCCTGGGAACTGTGGGTCTGTCTTGGAAAAAAATCAGAATTTCTGAGAGCAGCAGTTTCTATTTCTGACATAACCAATCTACGTGATGCCTTTCGGACTTTTTGTTGATCTGAACCAACTGCAGACAGCTATATTACAGAGGGTCAATTACACTTATCTAACTTATTACTTAGAAGTCATTAACAGTGTTAAAATCTTCTTGTGGTGTGGTACTTATTTAAAAAGAATAAAAAAAATTTAAAAAACCCCAAAACCCCACACCAAACCCGAACAGGTTTCTGACCTTGGAGATTTCTGTGTCAATATATGGATTTATTTGTTTCCTGTAGAAAAAAAAGACATAAAGAGAAACAAAAATAAGGCAGGCAGGCAAGCGAGCTGGGTGCTGGATAGAGCTTGAATTGGCAGGGTAAAAAGTGGATAGAGAGCGTAACTGAAGAATGATGATGTATGCGGACTGGGGACATGTGTGAGTTTTAGAAAACAGCAGGTGGAGAAAACTGTGGAACAGAATTATATTTAAAGGGGAGAAGTTAGAACTAGGTGAGAACAGTAAAGGAATCACACTAGGAGTGTAAAATATTGCTTTTGTCACTTCGTTCATACTGTGAACATGTCCAGGTTTTGCCTTCCCAAGGCAGAAGCAATGGGAAATGCTGTTCTTTCTTACTCTCTCTCTTCACCAGAGCATCATCCTCCTCAGATGGTGGCAGCTTTTGGTAGCGTAGACTGTTACGGGACCTGGGACAACTATTTCCTCATACTGCAGAAAACACTGTGCTTATTTTTCATGTTAGAAATATCAGATCTTGTTTCCTCTGTCTTCACTCTGGGATTTTACTGACCAGATGAACATGAGTGACTATAAAACCCAACTCAAATCTGAATTACACTGTAAAACCCTCTTTCTTTTGCATTTGTTATACGTATTTTACCTGTTCACCTCTACTGTTTGTAAGCAAGAGGAAATAATAATTTTTTTAGTCTCAAACACTGCTTCTCCAGCTGAAGACAGTCTGTGCCATGCCTCCTCTCCACACTTTCAGCTTTCTAAAACACCTCCAGCAAAAAAAGAAAGTCTAAGAGATTATGTTACTGATATTTCTGCAATACCAAATAAGCACAAGAGTGTCTTTCAAATCTCCTTTGCAGATAAAGCAGGTTACAAAGTATGTGTGTGGATCTACAAGTCACCTTTAAAGTAACAGTTCTTCAGTGCACGTGTAACGGAGTCCCCTGGACTTTCTAAGACTGCTTTCATGCTTTTTTGTCTTTTTGCCTTTCGGTGCGATTGACTGCACTGCCTTGCACTATCGAGTAGAAACCTATGGGTCTGTGATCGTACACTGCCTGGTGGTCCGGATTTCACCAGAATGCAAATGTAAGCAAAAGGCATATGAGCACATATGTTTTAATGTGAAACAGAAGTTAAGCTGCGAACGCAACGCATCACCCTGCAACAAGGAGCTATGGTAGAAGCGAGTCCTGTCCACCTTAGCTGACCCATTCGTCGCATCTCTGCGAGCTCGCGTGCAAGCACAAGGGGGTACTGGCTGAGCCGGCGTGGTATCGTTCTGTGGGGACTCCCACACACCACACTTGTGACGCGCTATCCTCCTCCGTATCCCAGAGCAGAGCGACATATAGCTAAGATCTGTTGCCTACTAGATGCATAGTGAACTACCGGTAACATTGCAAAAGCCCCTCTTCGATGTTAACATGGTTAAATAGCACTACATTAAAAGTATCTGTTCATAAAAGGTATTTAAAATGCTTCTATTTCTGAGCACCCTTAATGCTATGGGGTGCTCCTCCTTTTCAGACCTCTTGTCAGACTTCGCTAAGCATACAGTGATTTTACATATTTTTAAGCATGAATTACCTACAAAGACATCCCTTCTTGCCCATAGGATATAAAAGTAATTTGCAAAATGAAAGTTTAAGAAGCTAAACTTTTCTGCGTTTCCTTTTATCTTTGATAATTTCACACAAAAATAGTTTCTCCTAAATTCTGACAGTTTCGTCAAGTATTTGTAAAGACGGCACTTTTATAAAAACATTTAAAAACCAGAATATACTTAAATATAAAATGCCTAGCTGTATCCATAACTAAGTCTTCATTTATTTAAAAAGTTTTGATATTATCTCTATTATTTATTCTTCAAAGGAGAATAGTAATTAGAAAAGTTCTGCAAATTTGCACTAATGAAGCAGAAAAATCTACTATGAAGTAATCAATTTTATTAATTACCATGTAATCAAATAAATACAAAATGTTAAAAATGTAAGTATGCCTAGCCCCTTCTTTTTATGATTTTTATAGTAGTTTATGTAAAATTACTTGCAGGTTATTCCTAAGTCTTTATAACAACTTGAGCTGGGAACTGTAACTTTGCCACAAATTTGAACTTTTATCAATGAATTCATATTCCACAAACACTGAAAAAGAGAAGCCATTTAAATATGCAGCAAAATTACATAGTGAAAAAATCAAATAGAGAACAGGGAGAATAAAAAGTAGATACAATGAGAGAGTGGTACAGAAAGAAAAGAAAATATGAAGAGAATTTACACCATCCATTCTTGCCACGACTTACACCAAGGTAAGATTTAAGATAATCATTCAGTCCTGATGCACAGGCTTAGAAGCAATATTCTTTCAAAATATGGATACGTTAATTGCATAGGAGAAACAAACTACAGTGCCAATCCTGAAAAGCAGCAGGAAGGGTCAGCACTACACTATTTTTTCACAGCCGCCTCCACGCTGCAGCAGATGAATGCTGGTCTAGCCCAAGCAGTATTCACGGTTGTCTTAAGCAGCTAACGACTGTCAAACAGTCTCTCTTTTGGTCCAGGCCTGCCCAAGCGGTCATGGCAGACACACCTCTTATTCTCCCACGTCTTCGGTGTCACGTTCGCCAAGAT
Source organism: Aquila chrysaetos chrysaetos (assembly GCF_900496995.4). Classification (NCBI taxonomy): domain Eukaryota; kingdom Metazoa; phylum Chordata; class Aves; order Accipitriformes; family Accipitridae; genus Aquila; species Aquila chrysaetos. The sequence continues at coordinate 3,724,429 of NC_044024.1, read as the reverse complement.
GAAAACGGTTGAGGGCTATAGGTGATTTTGTGCCACTGGGGACAGCCCTGCCTCTTCACACTGCCTTCTGTCCCATGGAGTGCAACACTCTCACAGAGTCTAGCCATTAATATTTAAACCGGAGAGCAAAACATGCTTCATAGACTAAAACTAACTAATCGTCTGTCCAACAAAACTGAGATGCATTCAGTGGAGTTCAAAACATTCGACCGCAGCCAGAACGATGCAGATCTTACTGCAGGCCACTGTTATTGCATCTTAACAGAAACACAGAAGAGTGCTGGGATTTGAGTGTGACCCACAGGACACAGAGATTAGGGGGTCTCTTATCCAAAAATTGGTGAGGTCTTATTCTAACTGCAAACCCACATCGATACCTTTTCTGTTTTTTGATCTTCAACAATTGGCACTTGAAAGGAAACCCCAAGTCCTTTTTTGTTTACATCTTTTTTCCCTTCCCCACATCCAGCACCTTTTCTTGCTGTCCTCAAGAAATCTCTCTAAATCCAGGGGAAAAAAGGATGCCATTAAAAATTGCCTTACTGCAGTATGTGTTAGCACCATTATATGAAATAATTGCTCCTTGGGAGATTCTAGACAGTCAATTAACCCCCAATTCACGACTCAAGTGGCAGAGCAGACACTCAATGAATAAAGGGTAAGGGTTCAATTCTCAATTAGGATGAAATTTTTTTCCTTAATAGTTTAATCTTGTGGTCAATTAAATCCCCCTAGCGTTGTATTAATTATTATATGAATTCTAGGCAACTTCTAATTTAAAGGTTAGTTATGGTGTACCGCAACTGGACCAGAGTCCTGGACTTAAATTTTTCAAAGCTGCTGAAAGCCTATTCTACCTTAAGGGCAAAAATACTCTCTTTTGAATAAAAGACAAGGAAATGTCTTTACATTGTGCTTTCCTAATCTGGGATACTTGAAATGTCTTCTGTATTTTTATGCAAGAGATAAGACTGCAATTATGTCATAGATCATTAGGACCAAGTTTACTGCTGTACCACATATTCATATCACTAGTTATATTAAAAAGGATTTCTAAGCAGACTTTTAAGGATTAATCTCATCTCCAGTTGCGGAGCTTTTTTCCTATATTGTTGGGCATAGCAGCTTGGAATAGTAGCTTACTTTTCCATCTGTTAGACATATAGAGACTATCAGTTTGTGAAGTGCTTTCTTGGTACTCTTTTCGGTAGAATAAAGTCCTGGATTTCCTCAGGGAAGCAAAGGACATATGCTGATGCTCTATGGTTTCTGAGTTGCTGCAGAGATGAATTCTTCTTGGCCAGCTTTCTGTTGAGTAGGTGCTGGAATCATATAAAACAGCGACTTGTAAAAAAAAAAAAGTAAAATGGTGAGTTCCCCGGCCAAATCAGTGATCTTTTTTCAACTAATTATTTTTCTTGCTCAAAATGAAGACAGTTTGTCTTTGAAAAGACTGTCTATCATTAAAAAAGAAAAGTATTGGAAGTTTTTGAAACAACTATAACAGATGTCATAGTAGTTGAAAGTACAATTAGAAAGCACAACGCCGCAGAAATAAAACTTCAAACAAAAGCAGAAAGAGTTCTTTGTGCACATCAATAATTTAGAATGATTTAAGAACTGTTTTATAGATGCAAGTGGAGCTCTTTCTGTCTATATATAAATTGAATGTGGTCTTTATAGGCAAACAAAAAGGGGATACAATCCTTTTAAATTATTTTTAGGATAATTGTTTCCACAACAAACATCATTATTTATCAGTTTTGAAAAGAAGCCAACTGCTAACATTTGAAATGCACAAATCTTGGCCCACAACATAGAAAATGGTTATCTCCCCCCCTTTTCAAAACCAGTTTTGCATTTATTTTACACATTTGTCAAGTTCTTATCTCAAAGCCCATGCAGTGTTACCTATTTCTATCAGAAATCATTATATTTTATTTCTAATCACTTTCCCATAGCTAATTTGGTAACTCAGGAAAGGAAACATTTATTGCTACCAGATGCTGTTACCTTCCTGCTCACTCACATATTACTATAAATTGATTCAACAGCCTGGAAAACAAGGTTTAACATGTATTATTTTGCCTTCTGGATTTCTTCTGTTATAATCTTTCTTTTTAGATAAACAGTCTCATTTTAGTGATGCAAACATTCTAAATCTATGCTACAGCTACTTATCAGCCAGGATGTACCCACATTACACAGCGCAGTGCCACAGAAGACGCGAGATAGTCTGTATGCTACAAGCAGTTTAGCCTTACTAGCAATCAGGCTCCCACCAAGGCATACCCCATTGCTGATGTCTTAATTGCTCCGGGCAAACACCGTAGCACTGCACAACTGGGCTGCACCACTGCGGTTCCTTTGCTAGCAATAGTTTCTTTAGGGTATGTGTTGCACTGCAGGCACAACCAACGAACCTGCTTCTCTGAAGGCTGAGATGTGAACTGGCCAGATCACCTTCTCTTATTCTACCGATTGCAGAACTGTGAAGGTACGAGTCAAATCTTTGATCAGAGACGCTTCAATTTTATTCTTCCTTTACTAGATTTTTAAGGGAGAGCTGGAATAACCCATGGAAGAGGCTAAAGAGGCTGCTGTGAATGTGACGATCTCTATGTTTCTATATTTCTCTATTTCCATTTGTAAAATCAAAGTAAATTATCTATTCTGTATTTGAAACTAACTGCAACGATAATAAATACAGGCCAATCTCTAATTGACAGCATCTAAAATGTCTCCAAAGGTTACAAATGTATAAAGAACATGTTATTTTCTGAGCAATTCGTATTTTCTGAGCTCTGTGAATAGACACGTGTACACGCACATTCCATTTTCTGCTCCAGCTCAGCCATTCACCAGAGATGCTCCATCCTCCAACATATTCTACATCAAAAAAGCATCTTCCACAACACCAGAAGAGGCACTCCACTGAACTGTCATTAAAAATTTTATAGTTACGTATCCCCTCACTGACAACACTCACACGAATAAGCCATGGGTATGTCAGCAAATTCACGCAAGCCAAGTCTAGCTATCAAAATACTGCACAGCAGTCCAGGTGACGGATAAAATAGACAGATTCAAAACTATACAATGTTTTATAGATTACAACACCTCAAAATACACCTGGAAGCAGAATTTCATTTATTAAACTACTTGTTATAGCCTGTCATATTCTGTCAACTAGAAGAAAAATCGGCTTTGGAAACTACTGTCACACTGACTACAAAATAAAAGAAGAAAATAAGTCAGTTGTTATTTCCAAAGCAACATGCAAAGGCCAAGCATGACCAAAGAAGCGTGCCTGGGGACTTCTGTATTGGAATAATCACTGTCTTTCTAGCTTTGTACTCATTTACCTTGAATTTCAGACTTCTAATGGCTAAAAAGGTTACAGTATAAGTGAGCCTGTGTATGTGCAATACAACCTTTTGGGAAAACTATATATTTTTAACAGTTCTCAGGAACATGATTAAGCATTACAAATACATCACAAATGAACAACATTTCCAAATTACTTAGGAGTCCAACTTCTACTTTCAATTACTTAGGGGCTGATTGTCCCAGGTATTCAGGTGAACCACAATTATGGAAATAGGAGTGATGCCTCAAAAACTCTCAGAAGTCTGATCCTTCAAGATAAAGCTACAAAGGCACTTGGTGTCCTAATGCTGGGCAGAGATGTGTTGACGAGATAACTAAAAAAGCCAACAGCCAATCTCACAGCTGCCTTTAGCCCTCTAAATTTATGCCCAAGGTCCCCCTGGCTACATGTGTTTTTGGCTGTGAAGCTTACCTTGGGTCCTATTTGAAGGATCTGAGATAGACCATGAGCCCAGGGATGACAGTACTCCCTGGCCGATGGTCTCATAAGCCCCAAATGCTGTGGCATTGACAGGTAAGAGTCCTGTTTTCAAAGCATCAGACGATTGGTTTGGGATTATTTAGTAAAGGAGTTTGGGAAGGGGAGAAAAGACACAAAGCAGCTCAACAGTATAGCTGATAATGCAGCAGGCCAAGGGACCTAGTTAAGGAGCCTGCTCTTATGAATATTTAATCACTCAGATGAAGTGGAACAGCTTTAACTGGAGATAGTGTGCTAGATGCAATGCGGAGACACAGCAGCCTGAAAGAGGCTTCACTTAGGAGGGGAGATTCAATCTGCTGCTACAAATTGAGGAGTTTTGAGAAGGAAGTTTACTTCCCACAGAGTACCCCAACGACTGGGGTATCCCAAATACAGCAAGGCACAGGTGTCTCTCCTTCCATCTTTTTATCAATCCTAAGTACCTGCTACAAGAAGAATATTCACAGCTGGAAATCTTCAGCAAATGTAAGCACTCGCCTCCCATCTGGTAGCAGGCACCAGCCTCTCTTGTGGGCACTTCCCAGCACTGGTCAGCTTGCTGGGATAGGTACTCATAAAATGTTACCATCACTGTAAGAATGATTGTCCTCCTTGTTATTCTCATTCTGTTATTTCACAACTTACTGGGTTGTATAATGACTGTATAATGATAATCTCACAATCAGGCATTTAAGGTTTGTTTACCCTTTGGGCAAATAAATTGCTCCTATGATTGAGGTAAGTTGAGAGGAAAAGCAGGGAGACATCTTAGAACCATGACAACTCCTTGATTATTCTGCACATTTTTTTCCCCACTAAATTCATTTATGGAGAATATATAGAATAATAACATGAATATGATAAAAAACCTGAAAACAGACTAGAACAACAACAACAAAAAGGTTTCCAGACATATTTCTATGTATGTGTGGTTTTCTGTGCGAGGACAGTAAGGTTTTGCGTAACACACATAATATGCATTTCATTCACTTGCTGATTCTTACGGTCTCGCCCATGTATCTACTGCTACTGTATTAATACGAAACATTAAAGAACGTCACAACATTAATACTGAACTTGGTCAAAACTACAGGGAGTTTCATGAGAAGAATTCAAAATGGGCCATTTTTCTTCAAAATAAAGTGCTTGTTTTAAAATAGTTGAAATTATATTGATTGCTCACTATTGTGGCCTCCCACTCTTTCAGGTGCAATGCTTAATTTCCAAAGTACAGCTGATAATATGAAAAAGATACTAATAGAACTGTCCATCCCCAGAAAAAAATATGGCTATAATAAACAAATACCTAACACAGTAAGAAGTGTTGTACTGGTGCCCTCTGCCCCAACAATCGAACATGAAATCTGATTTCCTTGAAATTACAGCCTGAGCTGGCTGTGGTCTGGACCTCCTTATGTTGTGCAGCCCCAGTGGTTCTAAGTTCAGTATATGGGTCGTACCAGCTCTGCTAACAAGATATCATGTAACTTCATCGATGTAATTCAATGCAATGCCTGAAATATAATGAAGAACATACTTATTCTGGTTTCATGACTACCTATCTATTTCAAGAGGATTATCTTTTCCTACTTCCAGTCCAAAGTTAGTTCACTACTTTATATGTCCACTAAGGATTTGTTACTTTTTATTATCAGGAATATTTGTTCTAATGCAGCATGTACACAAACACTTTGGAGATGCACATAAATGTATGGTTTTGTCCTCAGCCTTCCCATCACCAGAAACCTTTTGTGACTTTTACACGGAAGGCAGACACGCCACAGAGCGATCTTAAGATATTCAAAAGATCAAATTAGAAAAAAGTCCTGAATATGTAAAAATGCCACACAAAATACCATCCGCCTGTGCTAGGTATGCTCCAAGGCTTCCCCATAACTCATGCTTTCCTAAGGGCGCTGGCCCAGGAGCACAGATGCGCAGAGCATCCCCCCGCAAGCACCTGCGCTCTCTTGAGTTGTCCTCTTCTTCAGAAATCTCGTTATAAAAAGCAAAGTCAACTGATGCCATAAAGGCTGGATTTGCTCTTTGACAGCAGGAGCATACATTGCTGTCACAACCAAGAGCATTTCTGGTCCTCTCTGTTCTTGACCAAAACAAAGGTTCTGGAGCCAGGGCCGTGGATGTGACTGTGTCCCTCAGTATTTCAGTGATATGTAACATCCATCTACGGGCAACATGACAAACTCTGAAGTGTAGCTCACTGTTAGTAACCCCTAGAAAAGAAACCTGTACTATATGAAGTGCAGCTTCTACGAATTTCCTGAAGGTCTTCCTCAGACACAAATATTGCAAAACTTTCAAAATCACCAATTAATAATTTCTGTTATTAATTTAAATTTTTATCCATTGACTTTGGTTTAAATCAAATGCATGAAATATGCCAAAACTGTCTTTTCTTGTAACACACACCTGTTCTGAAAGCAGCAACTGCTGGCATCTAAGTAGCTTCCTAGTGGAGAAGTGTTTGATGGTAGTCTTTGTTGTCCTTGCTAGAAACAACATGTCTTTTTTTCAGTAACATCTACGTCTGTACAAACAAAAATTTCAAGCGGTGACAGTCTAAGACATACTGGATGAGTTCAAACAGAGAAAAACCTATTCCTTCCCTACATGTATGCATGGTTACACACTTGGGCACAAACAAAATTTCTCAGGAGCAGGTTTGGTGCTTGTGGCTGGCTCGGAGCACAGGCAGGGGGAAGCTGAAGCCCTGTCAGCGCATTCCCAGCGACCCCAAGGATTTCTGTAACATGAGAAAACCATTCAGCAACCTTTCAGGATGCATATTTTTCAGATCTTACTGCTCGTAATGAGGACTGAAGGCAAACTTATTAAATAACTCATAGACATTAAGAATGTCACCAACTGCAGTTTTCAGGTTAATGACTTTGCATCAGAGGTATTACGAATCAGAGAATTCAAAGGGTCAGTTTTAATACAAGTGCTAACTCTAAGGAAAAGATTCCCGGACTTAATCCAAAAGCTTTCTTAGGTCACTGGGTGCCAATCAGCAATTTTTCTCCCCTTTTTATGCCTTTCAAATCTGATATAGCTCAATGAGATGGACCTACCTAAGACTCAATTCACAGTATTGGAGGAAAAGTGGAAATGGTAAACTCTGAAGAGACAACCTGACTTTGGAGAGTAGCTACCTTATTTCTGTCTTATCTTGTTCTTATTTGCCCATTTTATTCCATGAACGTACATGAATACCTTACAAAAAAATTTCGTCCAAAGCGTTTTTAGTAAAGAAAATTTCATTATTTCAGCATGTTTATATAGACTCGTAATTTGTAGTATTTAGGCAGCAATACATTAAAGTCACTGAAATCTAATAAATAAAACATATTAATTAATTATATATCAATGTAGCAAACTGTCTTGGTTCATCTGCCAAGATAATTATGAAGCAGGTATTTTACTCTTCAGAAAAAATGCATTCTTAAAAATTATTCTGCAAATAAAGATCTAATATAAACTTAATGTAAAAGATGTGACCTTGGAATACTTCATTAATACCTCTTGCATAACTGCCCTTGTATTTATAATCATTTGAGCAATGGTTAAACACACAATCATAATGATTATGAGTCTAGATACTTCAAAAAGTAAAGATTTACCATGACTTTCTATTTACATATATTGTGAATCTAAGTGTTAGTAAGAGTTTGCCTTAGTTGCATGGGTTTGGGGTGGGGTTGTTTTTGGATTGATTGACTGATGAAAGATCACATATACTCTTAGGCCGCCCTTTTAACAGTTGTCAGCTCACTCGCAGGTTAAATTTAACAACAAAAAAAAACTTGTGGAAAAAGCCTTTACCCAGAATAGAGCACTGTGCTTGTTATCTTTCAGTATTCTCAAAGGACAGAAAATGTAAAAATATCTCTGAATTTTCCAGTGAACATTTGTACTGCGCATGTCACTTAAGGTTTTTGGAAAAAGACACCCTTGCAACCTTTAAACCCATGTATTACTGCATCCACTGCTTATGAAATAACCCCTGGGTCTCTAATATACACACTTAGATACCAAAAGGAACATGACTTTACTTATAATTTGGGGAGTTTTTCATGTATCTCAAGAGGAGATTCATGAGCACATTCGTGAAGAAAATTGCTTTTTTCTCATTACATCTTTAACATGCAAGTATTGATACGTCAAAGAAACAGCATGGTGAATATTTGAAGTGTTGGCACCTATCGTACACTTTGTATACACGCTGCATGGTACGGCTTCATACTCTTAGTTCTCTTTCTTATTCCTTGCACTCTCCATCTGGATGCTTTCAGATTAATTGTTGGAAAAGTCCTCTCTCTGGAGGACCCCCCCCCCGCCACCGGGGCCTGTTGCTGTTTCAGGTGTTATGCACCTGCTCGTTCTCCTCCCCTCACATCCTGAGTAACCCAGTCCTTTGGCAATGATTAATTTAAACAGCATAAAACCTCTTTTCTGCTAATGAAATACAATAAATAAATATAGTTATTCTTTCATTACCGTAGTCTCTGGCCATCTGAAAATATTTCACTCAGCTGACAGAAATGATGCAAAATTCCCATTTCCTTGAAGTAATAAAGGGAAAGGTGTTCTTTAATAAAATGAAAAGGGATAGCTGCCAGATGCACAGTTTTGGAGACTACCGTCTACTGGAAACATGAGACATAGCTCTGCCGTGGTTTAACCCCAGCTGGCAACTAAGCCCCACGCAGCCGCTCACTCACCTCCCTCACAGCGGGATGGGGGAGAGAATCAGAAGGGTAAAAGCGAGAAAAACTCATGGGCTGAGATAAAGACAGTTTAACAGGTAAAGGAAAAGCTGCATGCACAAGCAAAGCAAACCAAGGAATTCATTCCTCACTTCCCATGGGCAGGCAGGTGTTCAGCCATCCCCAGGAAACCAGGGCTCCAGCACGTGTAATGGTTACTTGGAAAACAAACACCATCACTCCAAAAAACCCCCTTCCTTCTTCCCCCAGCTTTACATACCGAGCATGACGTCATACGGAATGGGACATCCCTTTGGTCAGTCGGGGTCAGCTTTCCCAGCTGTGTCCCCTCCCAACTCCTTGTGCCCCCCCAGGCTCCTCGCTATCACCTTCTCAACGAATACGGTCTTTATTTCTACTCAGACTGCTTGAACAATGGTTAAGTCTGAAGATACTGGTCATTTATGAAGTTCTCCTATAGAATTTTACTCTGGTTTGCTGGGGGTGGAGTGCTGCTCCAGCGCCCCAAACACCCATGTGAACGCCCGGTCAAAGCCCGCCGTGGTCCCCCCGAGCCCACCCGTCCTTGCTGCACGCCGCTGGAATCAGGGCAGAGGGACACGGCCGGCGTGGGCCCGGCTCTCACCAGGGCTCAGGAGGAGGAGGAGGAGGAGGAGGAGGAGGAACAACAGCACTCGTGCAGCCCGTGAGCGTGCACCATTCCCATCTGGAATAATAACCAGCAGTATTAGCCGGGGAGCAAACTTCCAAAATATCAGGCTTTGGCCAAACTCTGCTCCCACTGAAGACATCACAAACATTCCCATTGATTTCACTGTGGCAAGAGTTGGGCCAGTGCCTTTTATTACTCCATCCTATAGGAGGAGTTTGAAATATTTCTTGTCATGCAGTCAAACAGAATAATCGTACCAGCATTTAAATCCAACTGGAAGGCATGGCCAAATTCTTTTCTGCCTCGTTTAACCTTCCTAATGCCAGAATTCATATGGAGGTTTCTGTAAAGCCTATACAGGGCTGTGTCAAACACAATCCTTTCCATACAATAGAGATTTTTTCCAGGATATATACTGAAGCAGATTAATTTAAAATTTAATTTCTGTGAGCAGTTGTTCAGGTAAAATGTAACTGCTTAAAACCAGACATAGCAAGTAAGCACAATCAGGAAGAATATGTGTTTCAAGTTTCTGTAAACATTTGGGGCTATGTTCTGTTGGGGATTTTCTAACTCTGTTTCCTTTCACTAGCAATTTCAAAATAAAGTACAGATTACTTTTCATATGGTTTTCACTCACACCCTGATACGGATGCACAGGCAAAACGCTTGTGCGCCATAATGGTTAAAGACATTTGACAAAAATATAATAATGTATTTTGTATACGCCACCTCCCCCCCCCCCCGCCCCCCCCAACTACAGACCTATAAAGATGTTTGACTGTGTTGTCCTCTAATGTTAAGCCTGACCATACTTCCTAAAAAGATGATAAAGGATGTGGAGTAATTCAGATTTAATGGCATTTCTCCTTCAAAAGGCTTAAAGGTATGGTCTGTAACTGGGCTCTAACTCCTCTGCACTGAGTGTGCCACTAATTCTGCAAATTCTGCCCCACCAACATATGCAAACAGCTCAACATAACTGGAACAACCTCATATTAACTGTCTTTTAAAGAAAAACTGTTAAGCCCTATTCTCTTCAGCTCTAATTACCTTGAAATTACTTTGATGAGAACAAAGTGGTACATTTTTGTCTGGTACTGAGATCACTTAAAATGGGACATGGAAAACAAAAACTGTGTATCCTGAGGGATATCACAGTATTTGCCTATAATCATAACAATAACTTGTATTGTTTTTTATGCTAAGATTTCACATAAGTAGTACTACTGCTAAATTTTAGTTACGTAATTTTCATTTGTTGCTATCTTAATTGTTACAGAGTGCTCAGATTTGTAAAGTTATATCAAGGTGTATAACACAAAACTGTGTTCAATATATGCCTTCAATAATTTCTTTGTTGTTTGAAAACTTCCAACTTACAGCAAAGCTGGCATTTTACGGCCTGCAGAGCTATAAATCATTTTTAAAATCATGATGATATTACTCAAAGCAGATGTGAAAACATATGTTTGCCACGGTTGTATAAACCGCTTACTTGTCATACTTAATAAATGTTGATACTTTTATTTTAACTACATTCTTTCTTAATAACTTTGAAAATCTTTTCCATGGTAAATATATTTTGCCTTAGTAAAAGTAATGGCAGGTTTTGAAAAACAAAGCTCGTTCTGTATACAAATCACACGTGTATTTTTTGCTGAGCAACCCAGCACAGATCACGCTCTTCAGCAACTGTCCACATCTGACTATGAAAAACATTCAACATATTTGAGGTGCACCAGAGCCCAAAATAATTATACACAAGAGAATAATAATACTATCAGGAACAAAGAATCTATACGGGAGTGAGACAAATCATTGTGGAGCAACAAGACTTGTATGGCGTGACAGAAAGGCCCACCACACACAGGCTGAGGATTTTTAGAAGCAGAGTATCAACTCTGTCCTAGTGGTGCAGGCCATCAGTTATTGGGTACTTGTATCCTATTAAACAGAGATTCCTATAGGAACTGTAAGATAGGTCTGCCACACTGCCAAATGCAAAATCAGCTTGGAATTGTTGGATATACAATGTTGGTGCCTTTAAAATTTCAGCATTTGTCCCCCTATAATGTCATCAAAAGGTTTTGGTTCTGGACCCGTGGGACTACTTGAAAATTACATCTACCTGAAAAAAGAAGTAATTTCTCATTCCCACATTTTCAGAGAAAAACTTGACCTGTGCAGACCAAGTAGAAAACCAGAAACATTATTCTATCTTTAAAATGATAATTTAAAATGTCTCATGATTTTCAAGCACTTTTTTCTGATGCAGGTGAATCTCTGAACACTAAGTTCATCCTAAAAAAATCCCCTAAGTGCATGGAGAAGTTAACACATGTACGAAGACGTATTTCCCAGTACGTAATCAATTAAAGAAGATAATACAATGCAAAAATGTAGACCAGGAAATGAATAAACCTATACAACTTTAATCTTAAGGTGAACTATGGTACACAAAATGTTAGCCTCAAATCTTTGTGATTTCGTACATGTTACAAGGAACGTTCAATGATCACGGGAGCCTGGGAACTGGGTTCACAGGTGGTGGGGTTTAAATTATTTTCATGCTTTTGGGGATTTCATTATTGTCTTTTCTGATTCTTAAACTGTACCTTCCTTCATCCATCCTGAGTGACAGGACTGCTACTACCAATAACTACATGATTTGCATCTTCGAACCCCATAGGATATGGAATTGTTTCGCTGAAAAATGACTAAACATGTGGCAAGACACCATGCACAGTTCAAAAAAATTAAAACCAACTGCACTTTCAGATTTAAATACTTGCCTATGTAATTACTACAGAAACGTAATTTTTTAATCTTAGGAATGAAGGTATGGTTGATAACTCCTTAGCCTCTGGTGTTGGTCCGTAAATACCAACAGGAGTCAAGAGGGAAGGATTTAAGCATGATGATCCAGACAGAAAATTATCTCAGAATGGCACAAAAGGGCTCTTTTGGGGTTCATGAGGAAAGTGCTTAAATGCCTAGAGAAACCAGTGAATAGAAAACAGCTGCTTCTGCTTTCAAGGAGAGAGATTGTCGAGTATGAAAATCCAAAATATAAGGAGAAAGTTTCAGGCTCTTCCTACCCATGACTGGATCAGTCACAGGTGTCTAAGGAATAGAGCTGATCATACAAAATCATGAATCTGCTCAAATGATTTTATGTTACTCTGGAACCACAGGGCACACGGAGCCTCCAAATTCTCTTTTGAGTAGCTCACAAAATTGACTATACCTGTCTTTTTAGTTTTCTCAGAAAATACATTAAAATCACCTCAATCAAAATATAAATCAGTTTGTGTTTTCATTTATGATAAAATGTTCATATTTACAGCAGACTTATAAGCACGTTTAGCTTATGTTGTCCCCTCTTTTGGTCGCTTCCTTCTCTTTCTTTTCCTTCACATCTTTTTCACTCTGAAACCTTAATACCTCCCTCAGTATATGCTTTGCAGTATTTTTCCAGTATTCACTTACCTTCAGCTTTCTTTTATTTCTTTAACTATATCCCATCTTCTTTTATCGCAGGCACTCATTTTGTACGGCGCTTTCTGTACGTACCGCCAGAATAAACCTCTCACCTATTAGTGTGATTTATTTTTTTTGTTACATTTGCAAGGAAACAAAATGGTGGCTTCTTCCTCAACGTGCAGCCACAGATGGCACACGCTCTCTGCCACTAGAACACCTCCCCAAGGCTTACCTGTATACACCAACGCATTCACTTGCTGCAGTACCCAGCAATCACTGCAGGGAGAACCCAGCAGAAGAGGCACTTCCCTGCCTACAGGACAATCGCTACCGGCCAAACGTCACTTCTTCCCTTGCTGCCTCTTTACTTGTGAGGTAATGTAATTTTATTAACCACAAAAAATGGCTTATTTCCCTCACCTATGTACCAGCATTAGAGTAGTCTGCACACGCATCCCCTGGAGGCAAAGAAACAGTACCATGTGACTAATCAAATATTTGCTAGGAACTTCATAAATAATTGAGCCAAAAGACCGGCAAAGTATTAGCCCCATACTATATAAACAGAGAGAAGCAAAGATCTGATTGTTTACACTTCCTAAGAAGAACGCCATGTAAATTCACTGGATACATTATTCATTGCAATTAGGCACTTAGCTCTCTTAAATTTATAATATAATGCCATTGCATATGCAGAATACCAGAAAAAGGAATAAAACACATAAGTGTAATTAAACGCCTGAGATGGAAAACAGTCCATAATTTTACCTTTCTCCTTTTGTATTTTTTTTAGGTTGGTCCCAGTTTCTTGATCAATGAGTTCTCCTTCCCTGCTGTTGGTCAGCATAGCTAAAAAAAAAAAAAATCAGAGTGCACAGCTATGTAATGCTGTCAGTAAAAAAATGTCAGAAGAGTGGAAAATATTAAATTATATTTCCTCTTTGTCAATATTTTGGTATTTTAACATTTATTTATACTATAAAAGTTCTAAAGCAATTGACCATTTTTGTTGCCCATAATCAACCATTTCACTGTTCCAGTTCAGCACTTAGAGCCAAGAAAAATATGCATCAAAAGCAAATTTGCCCAAGTTGATTAAACAAAGATACCAAGCTAGAACCCAAATTACTACTGAGATGAATGTGATTTCTTATGAAATGTTCAAATTAACTAATTAGAAAAGTAATTCAGAGAAATCATTCTGGGGAAAAATACATTTAAGGATTTAAGTATTAGTAATTATCTATAAAGCAGCAAGCTTAATAAAAAATGTAGATTGACAGATAGTAACCCATATTGATAGATGACAGCGAAAAAACAATGCACTGTAGTGTTGAAAGAAATTCTTTACTTAACATCTGCAAGATCAGTGAGAGGTGTTAAGTTTATGATTTCAGGATGCCTATTTTCTTTGTTCTTATTTGATAAAACATCTCCTTCTCTGCAATTAACCAATTACAGAATACAAAGTTACTCCAGTGAGGACACCTGTTAAAAATTTCATCGCCACATTACAGGGAGAGTTTGTTTTTTTTTTTTTTTAATTGCAAAAGTAAAAAAATATATATATTCATGTAGATGCAAAGTACATATACATATCTTCACAACAGAAAGCATTAGACTTCAACACAGAGAAATGTTTGGTTCAACATAAATAAAACCCAGTTTTCTTTAAAAAAACTTTCAGCACCATTTCTGGAGCCCAGAGGCTTGCAGTGTGTGCTACTACTATTACTAAAACAAGTTACAGTAGCTTTCAAAAGCTACAGTGAGGACAAAAGTCCCTTTTTCACTGTGGCTATAGGAAATTGCATTTCTTGTCCTGTGTATCCCTAGCCCTATTTTACGTATGAAAAAGCTGAGGGGAATCTACTTTCTAGTTTCTGTCCTGTGTATGCACATGTTTAGGCAAAGTAGTTCAGGTTCTATTGACTAGTTTGTGTAGAGCCAACTGTGCTATGTAGTGCCATGGTGCTGCTGCATGGACCAGTCAAAACGGCAAAATCCCAGCAAGCAGCTGAGTACTTGTTTGATGGGAGTGAAGTCTACGCTGACTTACATGGACTGCACTGTTTTTGTAGTTTAAATCTAGCTCAGCAATGCCTGCATGGGCTCCAGTCACTGTGAAGACAACAGTGTTGACATACACTGACGTGAAGAGATGTTAATTGACTTGCCCTAGATCCCTCTTGGGAGCACCAAGAATAGGACCTAAACTTCCTCTAGACTGAATTAGCATTTTAAACACAAGATCGATAATGCACAGGCTGAGAAAGCTGTGGTGGAGAGACCAAAAAAAAAATCAGAAAGTCCTCAGCCTCATGGTGATGAAGGAACGTGTGGGCATGAGGAAGTTTTTGGAACAGAAAAGCCATCACAGAATCTGTGACTTTTCTGACACACATGTGAAGAAAAAGATATCTTGCTATTTTTCAATTCCAAGTGCCTTCAGAGGCACTTTCTTACTCCAGCATGCAAGAGAAGTTGGTCGTACCAGAGAAGGGGTGATAGCTCCTGTGCATGTGTGGATACTGGCACAGAATGAATCTGAGGGGCTGGGCTCTGCATAGTGATCAACCTAATACAACAAACTATAGTGATTAATTTTCTGGGGTTTTTTAGCGAGTGCTTTCCTGAGTTTCCCAGCAAAGAAATATTTGCCTCAAATTTCTAAAATTCTTGAGGTCAGTAACTGCGAAGGGGTGTGAGGCTGCAGAGCACTAACCAATTCTGTCTGGTGTGTTGTCCAACTGGGACGGCGAGCTGGACACGCTGCTGCTCTGATGGGAGGAAGCGTGGCTCCCAGGCCGCTGACTGTCTTCTAGAGACGGAGCTGGAGAAGGGCTGTCTTGAATCCTTTCCTTGAAACAGAAATAAAACAAGGTCTGTGCAATTTGATTCATGAACTTCACTGCAGTTCAATGAAAAAATGAAGTTGGCTAAAACAGCAATAACAAATGGTCCTTCTGAGATAAATAGTGAACAGAATTCACATCGAAAAAGCAGTACTGTCTTCAATAGCCAAAAAGAGTATAGCCTTCTACATGCAATGTATCTGGGCACAGCTTTTCATCCTTTGTGTCATGACATAGCATTTGCCACCTTTTTATTTTTTCTTGGTAACTTTTTATTTTCTAGCTTTTCCACACATAGGAACATAAAGAATATGGTAACTTTTTATTTTCTAACTTTTCCACACATAGGAACATAAAGAATGTTCTTTCCTGTTGTTTTCACAAACTCCTTTTAATCTACAGATAGTAAAATTGACATATATGAGTCGCATTTCAAATAAACAATTCAGATTAGGACTAAACTGTCACTATAATGCAGTCAAATCTGTAAACCCACTAGAATCTGTACCTGAGTAAATTACATCAATATCTTCTCAGGGTAGTGCTCAGACAAACTGTGGCACTGGTAAGAACCTCACTTTTGCATGAAAAGCACCAGTGGCTAACAAATGTAAGAATGTGCTTGCAAATTCTTTGCACATTTGCACACAAAACTTTCATATTAACCTATCATTTAAATATACATAGTACTTTACATAAGGAGAAAAAAAGGATAAGAAATTATAAAAATTTAGCAAAATGATACTACGCAGCTCTGTGTATCTATACTTGTAGACTGCCTGAAGATGCCATGGAATTTTCATCAGTAAAAATCTTTAAGAACAGGCTAGACAAGCGTGGCATAAGTAATAATTCATCCTGTCTTGAGGAAGGCAAGAGATTATATGACCACTTGAGATCCCTTCCAACCCAGTGATTCCACATGTATAATTTTTCTGAATTAATTCACAATTCCAGTACTCTTCATTCCTGTTGCCAAGACCAACAAAAAATAAGAATCTTCTAAAAGGGAAGGATCATGGCCTGAGATACTCTAGATATTCTTAAAATCCCTTCTATGTTTTCAGTCCTCTATTACAAGTCCTTTAAAGTGTAGATCCAATGGAGAGACACTAACAAGGAGATGCTTGAACTTACAGAATTCCAGAAACTGCATCTTTGGAGCTACCCTCATCCCTGGCAATCAGCTGTTCCCTGGAGAAACTCAGAACTGAAATACTACTTTCTGTTTTTTAAAAAGGGCAATCCTCTTGCCCCCACCTCATTAAAAATCACAATTACAGTGTAGTCTGGAGAAGTTGTCTCAAAGGAAATTTGCAATTTTTCTGCCTTTCTAACCTATTTGCAAAGATTTTTCATTAGGAGTATGCAGTCTGGCTACTTGGTGTCAATTTACCACGTGCTTTTGAAAATAAACTCAATAGCATCTTAACTTTTTATACAGTTTTTCCTATACAGTATCCTAAATGAGTAATATAACTTTAGGAAAAGGATGGTAGATTCTAATAGTTTTTCCATGATCAATAGCTAGCATAATAGCTTCTGTTCATACGTATTGAGGGAATTCATTAATAGCACTGGCAGTAAGTGACACTTTAAGAATATTCTGTTACCCATTAAAACCATCTCTCTAAACCACACTCATCTTCGTATTTACAGATACAGTTGAGAATGATGCAATGGGAATGTGAGATTGGATCTACCTAATAGCAAGGGGTAGCATTTGCCTATTCCAATCACACCAGCTGAGAACGTAGCTTTGAGTGTGTTTTTAATAGGATAGTTATTGTACATTAAATAACAACTGAGCCTCAAAATCATGTAACAGATGTGTATCTATTACATAGCTGTTAGTCCTCAATGGATCTGTTTCCACTAATTATCTGTTATTTAATGAACATACAATAACTAATAAATCTTAAAGGGAGACTTTTAATTGCAGTATTTTTGAATGCTAATTAAAAATGTTTATTAAATTTTAACAGATATGAATGTTATTATGCTGAGTCATAAGTTCTTAAAAATTTGAAAACTGAATGGCTTTAAACAAACAAATTTTCAAATTCTGGGTGAAAAAAGTCAAAATCACTGATCTTAAAGTCTCCTGTGTTTTCTTCTCCTCAATCTTCAGAGTGGTTTTAGAGGTTGCTGAGATGAGCAGAAGAGTAATAGAGAGTCATGACTTACTCTGTGGATGGGTTGCTTATTAATTTACTTTTAAAAGTTGTCACATTCTTACCCCAAGAAGTATTCTCCTAAATAAATGATGAATCATACACATGCACTCCTGAGCTTATAAATACTATGTATCTTTTACTTTTGCGTAAATAATGGGTTCCAAATAGGTTTCTGCTAACAGGCTACAACTCTGACTGTAATTTTATTTGCATGGATTTCAGTTTTAACAGTCCTCTTTGGCACTATTTCTTCTCTTTTTACCACAAAGAGTACTCAATTTACAATTAAGATATCATTTTGAAATGATTACTTTTACAGAAGAGTACATAGTTTAAGCAAATTTCATTGTCTATTGCAACCATGAAAATGAATAGCCAAGGAGAGGACATGCCAACTGTTCTGCAAAAAAAACTATGAACAAATATGACTATGAATTAACACTTAGATATCACACAAACAGCCATATATGTCATCTTAAATGGGAGTTATCCGAGTAATTCAAAAGCTGATGATTTGGAAAAGCAAAGTATTCTAGCTCCTTCTGGTAACTGCATTTCCCATTGTCTCTTGCTATAAAATAATCTCTGCTTCAAGTAATTTGTCTTCAAACTCAGGGTCTTGGTTTGAAATGTTCAGGCAGAAATAAAAGTGTCAAATAATAATGTCATTCTTAATCACACAGTGAATCACTTCCTAAGAGATTTAGGTGATTATGTCATCTAACGTCTTAGCGTTTACAAAATTCTACATATACAGGGAAGATACACTTTCCCCTACAAGCAGCAAAGGAGCTGAATTTTCTTCTGTATCATATGTGCTACAAATGAGGATAGAGCATCATCATGTAAGGCTACATATGGATTGAGAAATTGTCTATTTCTAAATGTTTGTGTGGAAATGTAATGCTGAATTTCCCCTACTATAATGAATAACACCATGAACAGACTTTTTTTGCAAGTAAACAGATCCATTTTTCAGTCCTGTAATCAGTATGCATCTATTTAGCTACTTAACAGCAATGTGCTCTGGTTCATTAGGTAGCTACTGTTGTGTCTCAGCCTAGTTAAAATTTCACAGCAAGTTAATCTATTTTATTACAAATGAGAACACAAGTGATAATGTCCTCACCATTTTCCAAACACAGGGTTAACAGTATTTGTAACAAATCAATGAGGGCATTTAAATAGGAAAATTGCAAATCTAAAGCCTTAACATTTTTTTACACATTGATGACTTCATTTTATTTGTCATCTATGTATTTTACAACCTTGTTACTTTTCATATATTTTATTTTTTTTTCCTCTTGAAAATAGCTCAGTTCCCACCGGCACGCTGCTGTGTAGCCTGGTTCTACAGTAGGTACACTCACAGTAATAGAGAAGCATTTCTAAATAAAGTCCTATTTTCTCCATTTGTATTTCTTCCTATTTCATAAATTTGAGAGTTTCATATTCTAGGTTATAATGCAATGAATTGTATATATAAAATTTACAGATTGTGAGAATCTTGTGAAAAATGAAAACATTTCTCAAGATCTCATCTATTTATCTAACTATAGTACCTACTTTATCTTATCTTTTCTCTTCCCTTTACAGAGCTGTAACATAAATTCTCAAAAAAGACTTTTGCCGTATTTAATCCTTTTGAAGGGTAATATATTTCTGTCTCACTAAAGACCAGTGTCTTGCTTGGGCTCAGAAAATGTAGCTACGAAGCTTGACATTGTTAATTTTAGTTTTGATTTAGGTTATCGGCACTGAAGTCATCAACTCATCCAATTTCCAGATACATCCTTGATTTCACCTCAATATCCCTTTTCTATCCCCTGTGAGGTAGTATTCCATACAAATAATATGAAACACTACATAACAGTTGCATCCATACTAGTTTTATTTGAAATATATATGAACAGCTTATCTATTTTTGACATAATCATCTTGACCTTAATTCCTTACCTCTGATTTTTTTTTATAGTATTGATCTTCATTTTGTGTCAAGAGTTGGAGAAATGATGCTGCTGGATTTTCCTTTATTTTTCTTTATTCTTAGTTCTAATCTAGCTGTAATTACTCTTCCAAATGTTAATCTATTAATGAGTTCCTAGAGGATTTAATGGCATTTCACTGCTGACAAGCAGGTTTTGGAAGTTTGTCTGAGTCCTGGATATTTTATTCAGACATTTATCTTGATATTTCGTATTTAATTGAGGTGCTGCTTCTGTACTCTATGGGGCTCTGCAGTAGCAGAAGAGCTGGAATTCACCAGACCTCACTAATGAAACCAAGAGGAAGGAAAAATGGGGATTCTGCTGTCTTTAGATCTAGACTACAGTTTTCAACTTTTCTAAGAAAGATTCAGAGCCGATGACCATGTTGGAAAAACAGAGTTCATAGGCTCTGGCAGGATAAATCTTCCAATGTTAATTTGCACATTAGTTCCCCATTGGAATGTTTATTGTGCCACACCTCAATCTCCCAGTGCTTACCAAATCACCATCCAGATTCTCAAAATGGACTACACAGTTAAAAAAAAAATCTAGAAACCAGCATCTCATTTTTCTGGAGGGGTCTGTGAAGCCAGGAGCAGTCAGCCAGTAGACTGGCTGCAGACCTCCTCACCTCCTATCCAAAATCACCACAATTTCATGCCTGTGATATCGCTGCTCCTATCTCCCTGGCTGAATTCCATCCACAATAAAGAGAGAAGAATAAGAAAATACAATTTCAGTTAGCAAAGAATTGAATTGCTAACCATTTTTTTGTCTTCAGTTAATACTAAGACACATATTTCTTTCCAACTGACCTTAGTTGATAGTAATACTAATTGAATTCTAATAAGAAGTACATTTTAAATAGTGTTCTAAAGCTAATGGACTATTGAGAAAAGCAATACATAATTGGAAGACTTCTCAAAGAAAAAGAATAATCCTGACACAGTAAGCAGGAGCTGTGCTAAATCCGAAATGATGCTGGACAATGGCCGACAAGAAATACAATGGTTAGAGTTACTGTTTCTGGGCAAGAGAACAGTGGTTAGGTTTGTATTTTGAATCATCTCAGTCTGCAAATGGGTACACGCAAAGAGTAGGGATGACTTGTTGGTCTTCTGAGCTACTTGTAGTATCTCCAATTGCTGTAAGAACTGGAGATGAACAAGGTAAACAGCTGGTCTAAAACTAAGATAGGATCTGTATGTCTGAAAGCCAGCTGGATCCCATTCATCTTTTGCAGTGTATCGGGAAGTCATTCACTTAAAATATGCACTTTGCCATTTAAAACGCAATTTTTTTCACCGCGCACATATAGTTATTTCAGTTGTAGTCAACTGGCAATTATTTTCCCACCAAATTTAAGAAATCATAAAAACTCTTCCACATTTAGTGATTTTTAATACCAGATGTTCACTTGCTAATTCCATTACCTTGTGACTACTTCCTATCAATTCATTAATTGCCAGCTGCTCAGCCAAACAGAAAACCGCAGCTAATCAGATGGTATTGGTAAACAGCCAAACAAGAGCTTCCTTCTTCACCACTTCTTAAATTGGCAGTCACTGTGAAAACTATGGCAACCTTCACTCGTATATTAAGATTTTACCTTTACATTTTACTTTGAATCTGAAAGTATAATATTGACTAAAATTGGAAAGGATCTGCAATGGAAACTTTCTACTTGTACCCCTCCTATGAATTGTTTCACCCAGTGCTGCTACTGAATGAAAGAAAGGCATTCCCAGGACTAATGATGATAATGCTCTATCTAACCTACTTTATACTATATTAGTTATTAAGTACAAATGCAAATGACTAAGCCAATACTAAAAAGATCTGAGCCGGAACTAAAAGCTAGTATGTGCTTGGCCTAACAATATTCCCTTGCAAGCTTTGCAAAAAAGAGATGTACTTGCTTCTTACTGTATTTTTTTCCACTTGCAAGTTTAAAATAAGTATTCATTGCTTATTCTTTAACCTAGCAACTAGGTGTCTCGGTGTTAACAAGCAAGGCATTCTTGGCATTGCAGGGAGAAGGATATGCCTGCCTTCAAAGGAGGAGAGGTGAGAAAGATATTTAATGCAATTTGCAGGGACCTGAACATCTCCCCATGTAGTAGTTTTTCTGTATCAGTGAATAAAAAGATACAAATCTGCACAAAACTGCACACTCACTTCTCCTTTGCTACAGATACAGCCACAAAAATTAGCCTTATAAGAAACAAACTTAAACTACTCGTCTCACGTGTCACTCCCCTAACATATTCTAGTACCCATTTCAGCAATAAGCTGCCAGCAATGAACACATGCTATGAAACGGGACAGAATAAATCTAATAATGAGAAAAATAACACAAATTTTATGGAAGTTTTATTTTATAAATCTTGTAATAATCTGGAAACATTTCAGAATGAATTGAATGCACAGAGAGCTATGAAATTAAATGTTATAAATTCTGTAAAGAGAAATGTTTTTATACTGAGAAGAATTGTTTCAGAGTATTCTGAGATGGCCACATTTTTCTGGCTGTCAGGTAAATATTATGAATATGAGTTGTACAGCACACAGAAAATAGCACCTCTCAGCAATAATTACACAGCCCATCTGTATTCTCTTTAGGGAATTTAAAATCATGTCATATACATCCTTTACAAATGCTTTAACAATCCCACGAAATCAGGAGGAGATGAACAGAACACAAAGGAAAGGCAACTCAAAAATCTCTACTGCATGTCTAGATCACACTGTACAAATAATGCTTTGTTCTCTTTATCAGTAGACCAAAATATTCGGACAGAAATTGTGTAGAGTTGATGTGAAGTACAAGATTTCAGTTTCCCTACCAAAACAAAACATTGCATTTCACCCCAAATGTCCCTGTTTTTTGGTGGTGGGGGGGTGTCTGGGAGAGGGTGGGGTGGATGGGAAGTGGGGGGGTTTTGGTTTGTTTCTAAAGTACATTGGGATGAAATTCTGAAAGAAAGATTATTTCAAGTAAAAAATAAAAATGCTTTGTTTTGAGGTTTTTTTTGAAGCAAAGCATTTCTATTCCATTTAAATTTCTTTTCTCTGGGTTTTCCAGCTGCATTCAAAAAATGTGCCATTTATTCCTTATTGGGACCTGGACAAGAGCAGAAAGAATAAGAGAAAAAAGAATAAGTAGGAATACAGCAAGCATGAGGGAATGACGATAGAAGAAAAATGGGCAGCAGGAAACCAATTTGCAGAAATACTCCTACTCAGGAGAAGCACATCTCTCAGTGGCTCAGAAGAGGTTGTTAGAGAGCCAGAAGGAAAGGGAGAGAGAACGACGAAGAGAGATGGAGGACGAAGGGTGAGACATGAGGAAGAGGAGCAAGGACAGCGCAAAATATGTGGGGCGAATAGAACAAGAAGCAAGGAAAAACTGGGAGAGAAGAGTAAAAGAGCCTCTCAAATCTCTGGGATAAAATTTTGCCTCATTACTCGACTATCAGTACTCCTTTGATATCTAACACACAAGGGAGCACCTTAAGGCCCCTGGTTTGGATTTGGTTCCCACAATCTCAAGCCCACCCTATCGACAGTATCTCCCACCAACCTGTTCCAAAGGACACCTGGGAAAGTGGCCTTTCAGTGAATATACAAAGACTCACACAGTCACGGCACCAGAAACCTGGCTCTTGCCAGTCCTCCTTATACTTTCCTAACCCCAAACATCCCCTCCAACCCCTCCCGCCTTTTGGCTGCAATTGTGCAAGCTAATATGTTTTTTTAGTCATATAAGCCCCTTCTGGCTTAATCTGTATAAATCGAGACTTCAGGCTTGATGACACTACCTGATGCCTTTATTGTATGTAGCCTGAGGATCTGCAGCTTGAGGGCTCATTCCACTGTGGACAGAACTGTTATATGGGCACGGTCCGATTCTGAGGTTCAAAAGTACTGTCAATGAACACATGAGCTATTCCCATTTTTGCTGTGACACCTCTTCATGTGAGGCCTCAACTCCTTTGGACCCAATTTAATTTAAACGATCTGTTAAGATTTAGGTGTGCTTTCAGCATTCTATTCAATTTGTGTTCTCAGCATAGATCTTAACAGCTCCTTTATGAGAAACTGTATAATATGCTGTGAATGCATATTAATAGTTCATATTCGTTACATAATTAGTCATATTCATTATAGGTCCACTGTAAAATAAAACTCTTAACGTTACGTAGTTATTGCTCTCTGGAGTCGAGTTGTTCTACAAACTTCAGTCAAAAATCCTTTCTCTTTTGTACAAAGGGCCCATCCAAACTTTGCTTCTGAAGACCCGAAAATATCATCACTGAGTAGATTTTTCTGAGTTTCAGGAACAAAATTACTGGATGACAGCAAACCACTACTTTTATTCACTACTATTTCTAGCCTAAACCATGATTCAAGTGTACTTCAGCTAAGTTTCATCCCAGACTGGTCCTCGAGACCAGGCTGGCAAAGCATTTTAAACCTAGGCCAGTAACTGGATTGCAGAGTAGGCCCAAGAGGAATAGAGAGGGTAGTGAAGTCAGCGTTGCTGTCAAATTCTGTTTTTGCCATGAGACCCTCAATTATACAGATTCTTCAGAACCATTTGAGCCAAGTTCCAAACAGAGCAAACTCTTTCAGATGCGCAGTAAATGCCTTAAAGACTGCATTTATTACAGGGGCACTGTCAGAACCGTAGCTATAGCACTGCTAGCGGGTGCTGCTATAATCACATCAGATCATATTATGGATGGCTAAGAAGGTTTTGTGAGCTTGGCCATTGTGCTTGCCTAATTTATGGTGTTCCTGTCAGGAAGAAATCAAGTTTCATAGTTATGACATTTCTTTCTGGAGCACTAAATGTTAACTTTGCTGATCATGCATATCTTGGTAGAACAGCTTATTTCTAAATGGCAAACGTGATATAAAAAGCATAATGACTTCATTCAAAACCTTTATAAAGCAGCTGATTCTCACACCTCTAGAAAACAGGCCAAGTGGTATTTTAGTCATCAGAGTATGGAAATAGATACATACTCAATATATTCGATTCATTTCGCCCATTTTAAGTAACGACATGATGCTGGAGTTGCAGTCCATCTAAAACTAGTAATTTTTTGTACTTATTAAATGCACTGAAATAATGTCACATAATAAAAGTAATACTGCTGACATGACAACAGCAGCAATGCTTTTCTTTTACACGTTTCGTTTTGAACAAGGATTTCATCTTAACTGGTCACCATTCAGAGCTAGATGATTGTACGTAAGGGAAGGAAAGGACAAAAGGAGCTTCACGCTCTCTGTAATAACATTCATCTACAGTTTCAGCACTCAAAACAAACGAGAGAAAGATGCAGCATCACTTGACAGGTGAGAGTAACACAGCAATGGATGCACACTTTACCTCCGTCACATTAGCTACTGGTGTATTTTCCTCTACATCATGTAGAGGAAATAATTCCCACTAGAGTGCTGGTGAGACCTACTGTTGCTGTGGAGATATTGTGTATCCTCTAGTGCAGGTGTTGGGGAAAAAATAGCTGTAAATGAGTAAATAGCATCAGCAAGGGCCTGCTAAAGAGCATCCTTAAACCTAACCGTTTGCAAAAACTGTAGTTTATATTACAAAGAACTAGCATTGTTTACAAATACATATTCAATCCCTATTTTGATGTACTGACAGCATTCAAAATATAATCAAAGCTTATGCAGTCTACTTGCTGCTACAAATATTCTACTGCTGTATTTAAGTTATAGTTTTCTCAAGAGGTCTCTGAACAGTCATAGAAAAAGTTACTGAGTGAAACGAATGGAACCTCAATTAATATCTAACAATTCAGTGACTTGTATTAACTAAGGGACAGTTGGACATCAGAGATAGCACGTGTCCCCCACCCAGTCAACAACTGTGCAGATACACTGATGATAACAAGTTTTTATAGATCTCAATTCTAAATTGTCTCTAACTAGGGAACCACCCCACCCCACTCCCCAAATTTTACCGGCCTCCCAGAATCCAAGAAAACAAAATAAACACAAAATCAAACTATTAAGAACAACATTTGCCCTAGTTTGGAAGCAGACTCTCAGTAAAGAAGAAAAACAACCCGAGGCAATTTTGGAGATGCTCAGGGCCAGGAAGAAAATCAGAAGAAAAACAAAGACCTCCAGAACATCAGCAAGAGAGACACGTAATATTTTATGATACTGTAATGTGACAAGAGAGATTAGCTTTCTTCCTTGGATGTATGTTGGTATCTGTAAATACAAGTATGAAAAACAAACATGTGCTTGTGTACTACTAGTTTCTTTCCCTGCTTGATGTAGAAACAAAATTTCCTGCAGCAGCAAGCTGTGACAAGATAAAGTACAATCCTAATTTATTCTCAGAATTGGCCTGTAATATTGGCAACAGTAACTTTCTCAATGATAAAATAATTATATTTTATAATTAAGATGTTTTACAAAAAAGATACAAGAGATTAAGTTCAGCAAATCAGTGAAAGTTATTAGAATACAGCAACTCAGAACTTTGGGATTCCAGTATGATGGGGATACACGAGTGTAAATGAGCATAAATATCAAAATAAAGAGACATGTACTTTCCAGAACAGACAGCTCTATAGACTCATATACTTAGAAACAAAGAAAAATGGACTAAAATAACTACCTTTCAAAGCTGAGAAAAATTTAATTTTGTCAACAAGAAACACACATGTGCATGCAAATACACTCAAAAGTTAGACTGACAAAAGTTTTCATTTTTGCTCAATAAGAAGAGGACAACACTGTGTTTTAGAGAATCCCATAGCACCAATCCTTCACATACACTGATCCTACATCCTTCTACTTTGAACATTTCTTGTCTCAACATATTTTTAGTGTGTGGCAGGACTTCAGCTCTCAACACAGGCAGGAAATTTTCTTAACAACCTGCTTGGAAGAGAGTATCAAAAGTATAAACACGTTTTACCCAGCCAGAAGGAAATTTAGGTGTGGCTACCGGAGACAACAGTCACTAAGGTACTTCTGATGATTTTCTCTGCTATTAACCTGTTCTGGAATTACACCGCACTAGAGTTCCTGTTACGTTCTATAGCATTTTCTTTTAAGCATAACATTAAGTTTGATTTTAAACAACATTTTAGAATAGCTTTTGAGCTTTAACAGATGCAGCACTGCTTATTCCCCTACCCTCTAGTGAGTGTTATTACCTGTTTTTAATTACATTACAGATTTGTAGATAGGGCAGAGCATCTTAACTTCTTGACTGTACTCGTGGGTATTTCCTCAGACTGAAGCACTGTCAGGAACAGCAGACCAGGTGTGCTATAGGCAGTATAAGCATAAGCTCATTGCCTCTTAGTTATCTTCCTTAAGAAAGTTACTGTAAATGTTTTTGTTAGCCACAAAAAGCTATTTTTTCTAAGCCTCATAGATGACTCTTACCTTTATAACAGAGGCCCCTGCCCTGGAAAGAGGACTGTGCATTTGGGCTGCTGCAGCCATGTTAGCTATTGTATTGAGGTGGTTCATCTGATTCATTGCCATTGCGACCGAAGCGGGAGGTAGGCTGACGGGAAGCAGAGGGTGGGGCATCATCATAAACGGCAGGTCTATCCCTGAAAGAGAGCATGCACAGGTTATATGTGTCAGTCCCTCACTTTACAACCCAACACCTTAATTTTTGGAGTCTATATTCTACTGGAACATTGACTAGTCAAACTCAATACTATTATGCATTAGTAATTTTGATGTTACATAGAGGATAATTGTCTTTGCATTCCAGAAAAGGCTGTCTCGTTTGTATTAGGGAAAGAAACATACAGCTGTGAAGTAGCACAATATTAGCAAAATGAATATATAACGGTGCGTAAGTTCAGTGATCTCTTTATTAGCAGCAATAAAGACAAAACCACAAAACATGCAGATATTTGCACGTTTTTCCAATATATCTGATGAATATTTATTAATAATTTTATCTGACAATATACTCCTACCAAGTCCTCTTACTATTATTAGTTCACATACACAGCAATCTGAGACTAGATTTTTGTATTAGGACTATTTCTTGAATACAGGAAGCTGTGGGTTGGACTGTAGCCACTACTGAACTACCGTACAGAAGGTCTGGGAACTGGAACATGTAATGAGCGGTTAAAATTGTTGCCAGAGGTTTTAATTTCCAAAAAGTCACTTTAAATTGTCTTCTGCTATGGATATAAAACAATTTAAGAAGGTATGAAATTCATTTGGACCAACTTGCAGATCTTGACATTGCCAAAAAGGTGATGTTACTGCTAGCAAGAACTGGATTCTCATGTTTCATTAATATCTGTTTCAGCCTGTGTATTACTTGCAGTATTTAGTAATGACGACAATGGAAAGCAAGACCCAGACACCAATTCACTGAAAAAATTGTTTCAGGTTATTTTGCATTTAAGAATTCGTTAGAGAGACCACTTGAAGATAGTTACCTTTGGGCATCCAAAATTATTTTTTCAGAGAAAATAGGACTCATTCTGCCAGACAAAATGTGTTATCATTTTTCTAAATGAAATTTAGATTAGAAATTCTCATTGAAAAATTCAGGTACAAGTAGTAAATAACATATTCATATAGCTAGTCAGAATCAGAACCACATGCTATTCACATTAATTATTTCTAGAAGTTTTTTAACTTTTGGCTCTATCGTAACTATTTTAAATGAGAAGGCCAGTCACCATTTTGGCGTATGACAGAACCCACAATAAAAAATATCATTGACTGATATAGCTTATGTTATTCCACCACAATTTGACTATAGCAATATAAAAACAGGACTGCGCCTACCACAAAAGGCAGAATTGTATATATTCTGAGCTCCCACACTATTTCTGTTTAGCTTGAGTATATCATGATCAACAACTGTGATGTCTTATGATTCACTATATATTTTATATGATGATCCATGCCAATATTAATTATCATAGGTAATAAGCAAAGCCCACATACATCTCCCTTCACTTTAAACCATACTGACAATCCCTTCAGTGCTTACATCCATAAGCCTTTGTTCCCCTGCATATCTCCCTTAACAGCCCAATAATCTTTCTATAGAGTTCCAAA
The DNA here is from genome assembly GCF_900496995.4 of Aquila chrysaetos chrysaetos. Lineage (NCBI taxonomy): Eukaryota > Metazoa > Chordata > Aves > Accipitriformes > Accipitridae > Aquila > Aquila chrysaetos. The sequence continues at coordinate 3,695,565 of NC_044024.1, read as the reverse complement.
ACTCCCAGACACCATCTGGCCACATTGAGTTGTATGTCTACTTAAAGTCCAATTGACATGCAAACTAAATGCAAACTACAAACAGAATTTAACAGCACATCACCAGTTTTAAGACACAATCCGTCAAACATTTCAGAGGACTATGAAGAAAATATATCCTACACTTGCAAATCATTGGACATAATGCCTGACATTCAATAAACCCTTTAATAGCCTATAGACATTTGCCTACTGCAAAATCTACTATAAAATATCTTTAAAGTTTTCTTTAACAGCAAAGAACACAATATCCCTGTATGTAAAATATATACAGGTATTGAATTATGCAAGAATATAAAATGAAAGGATAAACTACAGTGAATTTGAATCCTCTGATCTGGTGTTTCTCAACTACTGACACTTAACCCAAAATGCTCAGCTCCATACCTTCCCATGAACAAAGCAGACCCATATTGTAAGTATCATTTCAATAGCTTTGATTTGTTCAAGTCTGGGGCTCTACATAGGTAGCAGGGAACTATCTGCTCCTACAATTGTGTAAGGAGCCAGATATGTCCTTCATTCATTAAAATTAACACCAAAAATGAACTTTCAAAACTTTGACGATGAAGAGCTTAAATAACAAGAATTCAGACACAGTGAGATTTTCATTCTTCAGCCACCACCATCTGTTAGAATTAACTTTACTCCTCACTAATTTTTAAATTATTAATCCTGAACAACTTTCTTGGAATAACTTTCCCTTCCCTTCTTGCCCTCTGTGGGTGCAAAGGAGAAGGGGAACTGCTAGCTTCCCACCTGCTGCCTTCCTAAGGGAAGGAAAAGAGATGGGTCTGAAGGGAGCTTTAAGTTCCAAATCCAAACTTTATCGGTGTCCTTTTACTCCAGCTGCTTTGGATAGCTGGGTTCAATGGATGACCTTGCCCACACCTGGCAGGTACAAGGCAAAACATGGCAGAGGGATTGCTTCTGCTCACTTTCAACTAGACATTCTGCATTTATTCCTGGGTCTCATATTTATATTTGGTGCTCAGCAATTTTAAACTGGAAGACAATTTTCTCACATAGCTAAAATTTTAAGCAACTTTATGGCTATTTTTCCCTTCAGTCCAGCCCATGGAACTGTCAATTAAGGACTGACGGTTCCTAACCCAGCAGTGGGTGACTATTCAAAGAGGGCAGCTGTATCCCAGTGGGTGGCTTGACCATGATGCACAAGTGCAGCAGACAGTGGGAGGACTGACCCTCCTGTCGCTCATGTGTCTCCCATCCATTTCCCCCACCTCCAGGAGGCCGGGAAGGAATGCAAGCTGCCCAGCCTTCAAGCAGGGCTCCGTGTACGTTTTTCTTCCCCGTAAGAGCACCATACATACTGTTGGTGAGCAGGTGATTCTGCTGGAGAGGACTGAGTGGGTGCGCACTTCCAAGGCTCGACTGCCCTGATAGTGTGGGATGACCAATGCTATGCTGTGATCCCGTTGTAATGGGAGACTGAAGCTTGTCTTTGTCCCAGGAGGATTCACTCCCACCTGCAAAACAGGGTACAAACAAACCATAAATGGCATATACTTTTCTTTAAAAGACATTTTGCTTGGTTAGCAATGAGCTAATACTCTTTACCATAGCTAAGCACCTACCACAAACAAAGCACCTGAAACCTACACCTGAATTTTTTTTTTTTAATAAATTAATAAATATGCATCAGGCAAAAAATATGATTAAAAACTTTCAGCATCACCTACCTTCGTAACACTAGTTTCTGGAAACAGGACAAGCTAAATGTTTAAGGATAAAATCATCCAAGTAAACATCAATCACAATTAAGTAAACAAGGCAGAAAGGGAACATCTGAGACACTGAATCACAATCTCCTGCTATCACAGGGAATCAGGCCACCCAGTCCCTGCCAGAGACTAATTGGTGTCCACCCGCGGGCTCCTCAGGTCTCTCACCACTGCTATCTTACTGGAGCGTCGCTCTGCTACTCACTCCCTCCAATGCTCACTAGCATTCTAGCTTAAATTCATCCCTGAACAGGTTACAACAATTTATCCTGCTGCTATGTTATCTCTGATCTTAAATAGCTTTCCCTCCACTGCTGGGTTTGATCCTGGGGATGTCCTAAGTGAAACACTTAACTTACCTACGTTAAACAAGCCAGGGATTAGGTTGGCCTTGGAAATCATCAGTATTCAGGAATTTAAAGAGTCCAGATATCTATTAGGCACAGTAATTACTGTCTACAACAAAACCACAGTATAGCAAACTAAGCACTCGTGTCTCGTGTTTGGTCTAGAATATCTGTTAGGTCTTCTGAAGAGAGGGTGTTCTGCAGTAATTTTACAGATTGTAGTTTTCTTCAGTATTACACTTATACACTTGAATAACAACAAGTTCCTTTTAAACAGCAGTTAAGTAGACCATGTTAGTGAATTCTGAAATACACCTGGTCCACAAAACAAACCACCTTAAAAAAGTTAGATTTAATGTTTCTAGAATAAAAACATATTTTAAATACAGTCTCTTCTCATGTACGCCCCATATTTTCAATTAGATTATAGATTGTTATGAAAATGTGTAACTGCAGTATTGACTTTGTTTTGAATTTATGAACAAGATTTTCAATTAGAGTAAGTAAATAGATTACTATTATGCAGCAGATAGAGGCAGCAAGCAAAAAAACATTTTAATTGAATATGAAAGTAACAGAAAAATTCCATTCTTTATGACAACACTTAGCTAATAAACATGATTAATACGGCTAAATGAAAAAGTTTGAAAGATCAATGATTGAGAAAAAAGGAAATCACTCCATCATTTTAGCACTATGTCCAAGTATGAATTACCTTCCTATAAAAGATTTCTAATTTGTAAAATGATGACTAATACATTGACAAAGGAAGATACACTAAATTATGCCATGTGATATAATATAACATGGCATAGTGCAGTAATTAGAAGAACTACTACAGTTAAGGCTGTGTCAGCATCTTTGTTATTAAATATACTGTATATCAGCTCTTTCAAATAACATTTGACTGATACTTAGTATAGAAGTTGTTCATTCTGAATATTGTGAAACAGAGGTGGTATTATCTGGTATAGTATTTCTCAAGTTAAATGCATAGTTTAGAAAAGATCTTCTGAGGAAATGCTTAGCATTTGATTTTACCAAAGGAGTTTTATTTTTCTCCATAAGCTTTTTCAGTAAATTCAAGTTCAACATTTATACTTTTTTCTTCCTCAAAACCCACATATGACATGTCCCTTAGCATGCATTTTTTGCTTAGAAAGAGATTTCGTACATGTAACTTCATGTATCGGGGCAGCAGCCACGAAAACTGTGCACAAGAAAGTTTGTCAGAGATTTTTGAATGAGAAGAAAAAACTGCATTCTTCATCTAAAGTCTCCCTTACCCCATTTGTTCTTCTCCAATACTTCCAACCCCAGGCACAGATGGTCTAAACTCTTAGCTCATTTACTTATTTCTGGAAGTTTCTCTTGTCCTTCCAAAGCCTCATGCATCTACCAACCACACTTGTGCGGCCCTGAAGCTGTAGCATCAGAGTGCCCTACCAGCCTTCTGTGCCCAGCTTTACAACTGTTGCACGTTCCATACAAAAGTACAATTATTCCTCTTTTACAGACAGGGAATTGCACTGCGCAGAAAAGTGAATTGCTTAAGGAAATACAGGCAACCTGCAGTGGAACAGGAAACTGAATTTAAATTATGTTGTACACTCCAAATCACTGGACCAGTTTTCTTTACAGATGGGGACAATAATAACTTTTTTCCCTGCAAATTCCACTTGTAAATCTGCTCCAGTATTCAGTACCAGCAACACAAGAATAAATTGCAATACACTTATCTCTACAGACCATTCCTGTACTCTTATGTTCCCTATCACTTCTCCTTAGAGAAAGAAAAAAAAAAAAATACTGCTGAGCATATGATGTATAATAAAAGTGCATGTTAAATGAAATGTATCCTGTAGTCTGCAGTATACCACATAGATAACAGCTTCATCACTTAATCTGGACTGCATACACTATGTAGTAGCAAGTCTCTTAAAAAGAAAATAATAATTAGAACTACTTCTTACCTAGAACTGTTCAATTGTGATGTGTTTTAAGGGCAGTACGATTATCTCCAACTTACAAGTGGGAAAGTTGAGGTGCAGAATTTTGAAGCAACTTCCTCTGTGTTACCTGGTAGACCAATGGTGAAACTGGAAGAGAAGTTGGGTCTCACAGGTCCTACTCCTGTGCTCTATATCACAGATGCTTTCAATTCATCCTACCCACAGGCCCTTTGCATAGCTAAAAAATAACAGTTTTAAAAGAAAACTTGCATCCTTCCCTGCAGTGTCTATTCCCATGCAGTAAGAAAAATTTACATATAAATTAATAGTAAGCCAGAACTAGATTCACATTATAAATCAAATATGTAAAATGCAAACCTGTGGTAATATACTCAGTCCTTTTACTATCATGCAACTTTAAAAAAAGATATTAATTTTTGCGCATACACATTTTCTTATGTAGTAACACAGTTGTCAGCATATCAGCAAGTACATATTTGACATACATATATCAATGCGTATTTTCAAATGCTTTGTAACCATAACAATTAGAAGTGAATACATCTATAAAAAGTAAATCCTCCTTAATACTTCAAATTTAGGTTTAGCTACAATTTTTCAGAAGATTTCTGTTCATTGCCCTTTTTTGTCCAAATAGGTGCCATCAATAAGGCAAAGATGTCATGTTTTGATTCTAAATCCTGCCTTTGGTATAATGAGGTTACAGGTGAAACGAAAAATGAAACTTCATGATATGAATCACGCAATACACCACAAAAATAAATTTATGGGAGTCAAAATTTTTTTCTCTCATTACATTCGAAAGGTTTGGTCTTTGAAGAAATTTGTATTGGGAAAACATAATTTCTTTGTCCACACTAAGCTACTGAAGGCTGTCACTCTTTTTAATATAGAAGATAAGGAGTCTAAAATTAAACAATGAACCATACTACTGTATACAGAGAGATGGACTTCAAGTAATTTCTTTGAGGTATATATGAAACAAAAGGGGGAAAAAAATACATGAAAAAAGAAAGCAAACACACAACACCATGGAAAATGAGACAACAGAGAGCAGCAATAGAACTTACTTTACTTCTTGTATATGAAGGGAAATATAACTTTTTATTTATTTTAAATGAAAAACTAATATTTTAAAATGAAATATCCTAACTTGATTCATAAGTGTCATAGGAATATTATTAGAGCACTCAGAGTCTGTTGATTTGTCAAAATGCCAATACATCATTTATACACTTTACAAAAAGCTTTATGTTTAACACTATTACCCACTACCCATATGACCTTCTCTCCAACAGATAAAACTAAAGGACAAAAAGGTAATTTTTCCTTATCTTGTTTGCATTCTAGTCGATCTTGTCCCCGAACAGATTGTACTCAGCATTAAAAAAGGGCAAGAGAGACAAGAACCTCCATCTTCCAGAGCTCCTGACGCTTGTCAGAAACAAGCACAGAGTCTGCGGTTTCCTTAACATAGCCACACCAAAGCGGGAGGAAAAAGGCAGAGGTATTGACTGGCCAGCCACCCTAAAAGATTGCAGAGTGCACTGGCTGCCCAGCAGAAGCAGCTAGAAAAAGGTCTGACCTGCTTCAGCCATCCAGTCCAGGCCACCCAGCAAATGTGTGGTGTACAGTTCTGTGTTCAGATTTGCAGCTAAATGCACAATACGGATGAAAAAAAGGCCTGACTGTATGCATTGTACACAGTCGCCTACGCAGAAACACAATGTGTGTTTCAAAGGGCACAGATGAAGATGGACACTACATGGATTTGGTAAGAGAAAAAGTTATTTACGATATACTTAATAATTAAAGTCTGGTATCTACCAGTCTTAACAGGTTATTTGAGAGAACTTATTTATCAGTGCATGAATTACACTTATGTTCAACTAAGCAAAAGCAAAACTAATGCAACAAACCCCAATCCATTTACTTCTAAATTAAAATGTGGTGAGAGGTAAGCATTCCCTTAATGGCATTTTACAGCCCAGTGGCCAAATTCTGTACATCTCTCTTCCCAAGTCCCTGTAAACAGCAAATTCAGATGAGTTCAGATGCACAGGGGGTTAAATCACAGGTAACACAAACAAATAGGGAAAATCAGCCTAAGTAATACATACACATGCTGCTGATGATATACACTGTACTCACAGACCCACTGAAAGGTCATTTACAATCACGTACATGTCTGTAAGCAAAGCGTCTCTGTTTAAGTTTCATTTTGTTTAGTTGAAGGAAATACAAGTGATAAGCTCAGCTTAATTTTTCTGGAAATACTGCTGTTCACCCATCTTTGATTGTAGCAATTTTATAAGATAACTCTTAAAGCTACGTGTTTGCTAGTAATAAACCTCTCTGTGCATTTGTGTTCACCAAAAGAAAATCCAAAAAGCTTTTTTTGGTGAAGATATATTTGTGATGATAAAATTAGTGCCTTGTTTTTAGGTATTGAAAGATCTCCAGAAAGTAATCAAAGTTCAATTTGGTGACAGTTTCTTTTCATTTGGTTTCATATTCATTTTATCAGCCTTAACACTGTCTGGTCTAGCTAAATGAAATCCACTCTGTCAGAGGTACCTTTGAATTGAACAACCACACTGTTTCAATCTATGTCTGTCATTTTATTTTTTGTTGTGATACATTGCTGAAAAATTGAACTCAAATTGTTGAAAGCAATACCATCTTCACTGTCCAATTTTTTTCTAAAATTATTTTTAAACACATTTTTCACGCTGTTGGGCATATTAAGCATAACATCAACTGCAATGAAAAAGGTATTCAATGCATTGCTATTTCAGTACTGATAATTTCAATGTATTTATCACCTCTAACTTCTTTTACAAGTGTCCAGCACACACAAGGCCTTGGACTTTTTTGCCTTATCTAGAACCACAGTACTCCTGAAACAACATGGGCTTATTTGCCAGCATTCCTAGCCCCACGTGTTACAGACTATTTGCTTTCACCAATATCCCAATCTCTCCTGGGAAAAAGGGTCATTTTTTTGGCCTACACAGAATATCCTCTGCTGAAAACACCTCACCCTACAACTTTCTGTCAACTCTTTTCATGGTACCATCATCTGAATGTCCCAGGAAGAGCAGATCAGGTAGAAAACAATTTTTGACATATTAGATAAATTGAGAATCTCACTACAGTAAGGATAGGAAGATACCATCCAGGTTATATTCCTGGTAAACCGTCACTTTCCTGTCAGAAAACAATAAAACTGTTCTGGGTCAGGATTATGACCCCAAATTTTGTCCCTCATACTGGCAGTAGATGATGTTATTTATGGAGACTACGCAAGTGTGGACACTTTCTGTGGTCTCTTATTGCCCCCAAATAAACTTTTTTACTTTAAAATGGGAATGAGATTTTTAATCAGCCCCCCAAAGCATGACATCCATCTGCAAATCTAAATGGAAGATCTGCAATGCATTTAAAGCTTTAATGCATTGATTTGTTTAGCTATGTGTATTCAGCTATATCAACTTCTGGATTGTGCCCTACAAGAAAGCCATGAAAGTGTGTAGGATAAGATATTAAAACTCAAGAAATCCAGTGATGGCTTTACTGGGCTACTTCCAAAAACTTATCAAGTGGTTCAGCAGATGTAATTACTGCTTAGCCCTGCCAAAGCTTTGAAATGTGCCCATTAATTCAGCAATTCCCAATCTGTCCATCAGTCAGTCATACTTAAAAAATATGTCTGTCAGAACTTAGGTGAAGTAATCTGTTGATAATTATACAATAAGAAGGCATCTGAAATCTGAATATAATTTCTAAACTTTTTGAAAAGTCTTAATGACAGCAAAATCAAAGTTTATTTCACAGCAAACACGATACTGAAGATAAGTGGGAATGTCAGAATATTTGATGTCAATTTAATTAAGAATTAATTCCAAGAAGATACTTTTTCAGAAAATAAAAGCAGAGATGTAGTATTTATTTAGGAACCTAACCACCCCTCCCAAACCATCAATTGCTTCCTTTAAAATGAACACACAACAAGAAATAGGAAGGTGGTAAATACAATGTGTTCTAAAGTTCCCAAATTATGATCGATGATAATAGTGCTAAAGCACAATACCAGGGAAGTCTCCTTACTGTCAGTTACCTCGGAATGTAAGACTGTCCTGCAAGGGGCCTTTCCAGTCAAAACAAAATCTCACAATTACAATCAGGTGCTCAGTGTCAAAAGACTCACAGTAAAAACCTGTTCTCTCTCTCTCTCTAACAATAGACTGGGTCATTCATCCCTTCAAATTACATACACAAAAAAGCTGATGGCTACTAAAATACGACAGAGTGTTTTCTCCTACTTTCTAAGACCAGTGTAGAGGAACTACTAGCTGTAGCAACAAAAACTTTTCAATAAAACAGTCTTCTGTAGACAATTGCTAAAATATTGATGGCTTTTTCCTCCAGTAACTAGTACGAAAAAGTGGGAAAAATGTTGCAAAACAAATGAAAAGATCCAGGAAAAAGAAAGAAAATGCACTATGATGTAAGGGACCAGTTTGATAAAAACACAAACTCCTCAAAGTGGCAGCATCTTCATTTAAACTCAAAATACCAAACATACCTCAATGGGTCGGCTGATTCAACTTATACCACCAAAGCACCCCATCAAAGTTAGGTTTAGCAAGATGAAACATTGTATTTATAGAAAGTTAGATACAAAATATATAATTTTCATAAAAATGCACTAATATTCAAAAGCACTTCTCAAAGTTAGCTATCCGTACCCATTCTCTTTTCTTTTGCTGATTTAGTCATGCATAAATATTAATCAAAACAAGTTGCTTCTTGGCTAGGAAGGAATGTGACATGCTGGAGAAAAGCTCTGGTAATTAATAAATGAAGCCTTTGCTTCTTTGTTACCTGATAGTTAACCATGTGATAATGAAGGGGGGAAGGGGGAGCACGGAAAAGCTTGTAATTTCATCTCAATAGTTAGATATTTATGGCTTCCTAAATGGAAATTAGTCATGATATTTCAGGAGGGAGGGGCAATATAACTAAAGGAATAATGGCTCCCAGAATGACTGCATACAGACAGCTACAGTTCACGTAGCCATACCTTGTCTCCAACAAGGGCCAAAAGCAATACTTACTGAAGACTTTAAATACAGAGAAAACCTATAGCGACAATTTCCCAGAATACTCTCCAACAATTTATGCATTAGGAACTTCCTGCAGTAGAGATATTTTCCTTGAATTTAATACCCTTTAATAGGTTTTTCTTCCATTAAATTAAGCAGATGTCAATTTTTTTGCATCTACAATATCCTGTAGCAAGAAGATCCACAGCTTGCCTATGCACTGTATGAAAAACTACCTCATGTTATTTGCAGGTGTGTTTTGGGGGGTTAACTTGGCATTTGCTGCCTTCCTCTGACATCTTTTGGTTCTCGTAGTGGGTGAAATAATAAGTAATAAATGCTTATTCAGTTTCTTCTATACAATGTGTAGTATTATTCTTGGAATTAGGGAACTTAGAGTTAAAACCTGAACTTTCTTTTGGATCTGCATCAGTGTCAAAAGCATATGCAATCCCTTTCCTGAGAGATAATAAATGACCTCTATCCTCTGTCACTGAGGAACCTCAGCAAGTTTGAGCTAGTGAGCAGACAATATACCTCAGCATTCTTACTGGAAAGTTGGGTCAGGGAGACCCCGACTCCTGACAGCTTACAGAATGCGCTTTTGACAAAAAAGGGCTTACAAAAATCTTCACAGATCATTATTTCAACAGACACGGTGTTGGCGAACGCAAAAGAGAGGACAACCTTTAAATGTTCAATACTATTTTGAAATATAACCACAGGCTTATGGTTCATTCTCGCACAACTGATCTGATCCCTTCTGCACTCCAAATTGTTATTGCTAACATTTTTAGTAATAAGTGTTTGACTTTATCGCTATTTATTTTTCTATACAAATATAAGAATACTGTACTAGAACATGGTATCTCTTCTGGTTTAGGGCCATCAACAAAAAAATTAACTGTTTTTCACTGCAGGACCAAAGTCTGTCTTCAGAAACATGTGCATTTCACAGTGAGAAATAAGGTCAAAATTTTGGTCTGTCATGTTTTTATTACTGTTGATGATGCACAAGCCAGAAATAAAACAGCTTAACTTTCAGATCTTGAATGCAGTTTGTAGGGCTGCCTGCCAGAAAGGATAAAACATACATCCTTCTAAACTCAACAACTGCAGCCAGCAAGCAAGGAACTAGGATTCATATTCCAGTGATGATATACATTGACACCTTCACTCTCCACAAATCAAGTGGGTTTTGCTTTTGTTTTTATTTAATTACTTAATATTTTCCCGTATTTAACAACTTACTGAAACAACCACTGAGACACATGTACTGTATGTTTTTACTGTGACTGTAACTAGCCAGACAGCTTAGTTTGATTTTGAGAGGCTTTGAGATCGTCTTGACATCCACAGCAGATTGGTAATGCTACGGTACAAAATCAGATTGTTCAAGTTCCAACAATTTATCATTTACTATTTCTCAGAAATAATTATTATGAACAGTTCAAGTTACAGATTGTAATCTTCTCAGCTAATTTGTAGTGAAATAAATGAATTATGTATTTATAATCTTTTCAAAAACTCCTAATACTGAAAGAACTCTGTGTAATGTGAAGTATGGCTTGAAAGAATTAACTACAGTCCGTGCCACTTCATACATACACATTTGGACAATCTTCTAAACCCCTGCCAACTTGAAGCATCTACAGAAAACTCAGACACTGGAGATTTTAGTAGAAAATAAGAGATTGCAAAAGGGATGCCTAATACCCTTTAATATTGAAGCTGAATGACTGTAGAAGCTCTCCAAAGAGATTTACTGTCATAAGCCACGATTTCCATGAAGGACCAGTAAGTGCAGACACTTGCAAAGTTCAAACAAGTTGTGTCAGTATGGGGAACATTGGCAAGGTATACACTAATTCTGAAGATGCACCATTTTTTATATCTGGCATTTGATTCCTTGCACCAAGTTATTACTGACTTCCAAAAAATTTAGAATGCTGCCAAAACCAGGAGAGCCTGTGAGTAAACCTAATTCATGTAAAAGGTCAGCAGTGAAATCTATCGTGTTTCATTTAACACCAGTCTAAAAATAACACACAAAAAAATCTTGAACTATATTAGCAGCCAACTTTGTACTTCCTTTAAAAAATCACTTTCATTTTTGCTCATGGCAATAGCTGAATATATACCTACAACAGCAATTGGATATCTTACCCATTCAATCTTTGATTTTCAGACTATTTTTCTCATTCAGCAAACCTAGCCATTAAGTGCTCTCATCTAATCTCTAGCGCAATTCTCCTCAACGAATACCTGTGGGAGCGTTGCTTTAGCTTCTCTAAGGAGCAGGATCAAACCCCTAGAAAAGACCAAGAGTGCCAAAGAAACTATTCAAGAAAATACATCCTAAAATTGTTATTGTGCAAAGGATGTTCTACGTCTTCAAATCAGTATTTCTTTCTGAGGTATACAAAACCATAAATAACAACTATCATCAGAAGAAACATTATTAAAATGTTGATCTTAATACCAGATAAAGTGAAAATATTTCTTAAGAAGAAAAAGTGAGAGGCTTTAGCAACAAAACACAACAGCACAGTGCCAAGCTGAACTTAACTAAGCTTGAGGTTTTGGACAGGATTCATTTCTGCTTGTGGTATAAGTATGCACCACCTTGATTATCATTTAAAAAAATATTGACAGCTTGCCTTCTCATACCAATGCCTAGTAACAAATTCCAAATGTTTTGTCACATTTCTTGTGAGCAATGCCATCTGCCAGAGGTGGCATTTCATGGCTGTTTACCCTGACTCCCTCCAAGAATTCATCTGCCACTATCTAATGCTGCCTGAATAAAGGGGATTAAGACTCTGATGCAACAGAGACTATTGATAATTTGGTATAATTGGGAAGAAATGAAGATAAATGAGGCTGAGGATGGAGAGGCAATTAGTTGAGCTGCCTGTACAGCTGTGTTCTCGGCCTAGCTCCCCTGGCCTTTTCTTTGGTGAGGTATGTGCAAATTAAACATAATGACAAATACACTCTTCCCAAAGCTCTTTAGTTTGGGAAGCTTGAAGATATGATTTTCACTTCTGAGATTCTAGGCAGTTTTCAGCTTAAGAAAATATAAAAAGGGGCATACTCACTGTGGCGATTTTTAAAGAGCCGTGCACTTTGTAACAGCACACCTATAGCACAGTATCTGTTATTTCAAAACACAGCTCTTCATTTGGTAGTGGTATATAGCACTGGTGCTGGTTTTGCGGTTTTGACTAAAAGGATGAAGGCTTCTGCCTCCCTCAGTACCACAGAGAGCCTTGATTGTTCCACAACTCCGGACATCTTTGATACACCTACATTTGGTGTCTTATTCTGTCAATATCCTCTATCCATGTAACTGGTCGAACAACAACCCCAGAGCGTGATCCCCCTGAAATATCGATTCTTTCAAGTCTAGCCCCACATTTGGCAGCTGGACCTCCATTTTTTGAATTGTGCTACCTTTTAAAAATACTGGCCAAAAAACCTTAGGTGAAATGCCTACAATACACATTTTACTCTACAAAAGATCTTAGAAGTTATAAGATTTGTAATCATGAGCATAATACGAAGACAGCTACGCAGATACAAGCCTTATTTCTAAGCTGTATTATTCAGGTGAGGCCAAGTAATCAAGCTTGAACACCTTGAAAGGTATTTAAATCCGAAGTGAACATGGTCAGACTACAAACCTCCAAATTAAAAGGCACAAATCTCAAGTCTGATTTGTAGTTCTTCTTCCAAATATATTGAGATACTTTCATACATATACAAATGTGCACACATATAGTTTAACGTAAACGTACCAAAAAATACCTTTGCCACTAGAAATACCACTCTGTTTCACGTAAGGTTCTAACGTAGTTTTTCATAAATATCAAATAATGTAAGAACCCTTTTAGAAAGAAAAACACTGTTTACAGAGGCAGCTTTGGCTTACAGATGTGTATGCCTAACTACCCAACACGTGAATTTTCTGCTCTCATATATAGGTGATTCTATCTGAATTAGGTCTTAGAAGAAAGACTTCATAAAATTGCACTTTTTCATGCATCTATGTTGTCTCCAGCCATTTAAAAAAAAAAATATTTTATGGATTACTTGAAAAATACTCCTTTGATAAAGACAAAGCCTAGCTCCTATGCATACAAGGAATTTTGGTAAATTTTGGAAGAAAAAATGTTAAATTGCTTAAAAGAACAACAATTTAATAGATTTATTTTGTAACGTGAATTTTCATCATAGTTGCTCTGTATTGTAGAGTACAGTTCTTTGGTACATCCTCAAAGCTGAAAACACTTGAAATTATCCCTTTTCAAACTTACAGAACTTCTGCACAGTACAGTGTCTCCTCCTGATTTTTTTGCATATGAAAAACTTCTCAACCTCAACACTATACTCTTCCCCACTACCTAGAGGTCAACCAAAATTTCATTTTAGCTTTATCTAATGTACATATTCATTTTGGATTAGATTTCTACAAAAGACAAAAAATAGTTCACTTTTTATGAGGCAAACAAGCCAGGAGGAAAAAAAAAAAAAAAAAAAAAAGAAGAATAGTTTATACTTAAGTTTAGCTCTACCTTGTTTTGTCTTACTGAAGCTGAAAATTTGGCTGAGGTAACTGTTCCTTTATGCAACAAAAGTTTTTTAACGCATAGTTCAGAATAGTGATTTTTTTATTAGTCTGCAATATTCAAATTTTATATATTACACTTCTGGTCTTTTACTGAAACCCTCTTCTCATTAACATTGTAAATGAGCAAAATTATTTGCTTCCCATCTTCTGGCTTGACACTTTATCAAAGTATTCCAAGTTAATCTTTAATCTTGTGATTAACTGTGTACAGTGCGCACATTAAATGAGTCACATTGAGCAGAGCTTTGGCTTTCCGCTGGGAACAAATGCCCGTGTCCTGGCTGGAGAGATGGCAGCGGCTCCCTCCAGCTCTGCCCTGCTTTCTCACACCTGCACCACAGCTGTACACACTTACCGACACTCGCGTTGGCAGCCTCCATCTCCTGGGATCACACAAGGTTGAGTGCTCTCAAACAAAGCCAAAATACGCATCTCTTGTGGGTGCTCCTGATGTGTGTCAGCATTGCTGTAGTCAACAATGCCCAGTCCGGCACTTGCCTTTTATTTTGCATGTGAGAAAACTGTTGCGAGACTTGCCTGATCTCTTTACACCTCAGCGTCCCCCTTGTCCTTACCCCACAGCGATGGCACCAGCTGAAGGATGAAGAACCACCGCTGGCTGAGGGCCACACGCTCTGGCCAAGCAGGAGGGAAAAGGTCAGGGGGGATTTTCAGAAAAGACAGAAACCGCAATGCAACGAGGAGACCAAAATCTGGGCAGTGACCCCCTTCAGCACAGGCAAAAGGAGAAGAAGGATCAAAACTGTTCCCTAACTTCAGTAGGTTACTGAACACAGAAAGGATGGCAATTCCAAGCATAATTCCATAACCTAAGAGGTAGTACACGGCAGTTTCTAACCGAGCAAGCTAGGAAACAAAGGAAAGGCAGTAATAAAACAGAAATAAATGCATGAAAAATTTTACACTGGCATGACTAGGACAGAGACAGAGCCGAAAACAAAATATTCCTTTTTTCATGTTCATCTTGCTTTGTTTTCCCACTCCCACATTAAAACATTTGTATTAAGTCCCTCTTCTTTTTCCTCCACTTCATACAGCTCTTCCTCAGAGGTGGGTGCTAATTCTCTTCACATCAAAATTCCATTCCCAAATCATAAAATGTGACAAACTCACAATGACTGCAAGGGATCAAGTGAAGGCATTCCTAAGAAAATACATTGTGTTTTTATGGAATCCCTGCTCACTGCTTTTCCAAAGCCTCTGTGATTACAGCTGTATTAAGAGGCCAAACAAGAGTTCCGCTCTACCCATTCTCAATTCTGAAACTCAGACACATCCAATTTGACCATAAAAGTAAGTATACAATAAACAACAGCTTTTTGACTGCTGGAGTTTAGTCTTTATTTATTTGTACCCTACTTTTAAATGATTGCTCATTTTCCCAATTTATAATGGTACCTACAGCAGTATTATATAAGATTTCTAAAGCTAAAACAACATTATTACAAAGGTAACTGTGATTTCTCAAAAGTGAACCTGGAAAGGAAAAGAAGTAACTGAAAAGGTATTTCTGCAATTAGTATCTTACTCAGCTTACTACAATGTTATAACAAATATTCATCTGCCACGTTTCAGGAAAGCTTTTTAAAAGTGGCATTGGAATAGTATACATGTGGAAAATGAAACACAGGAAATAGCTGACAATGCTGCTAACGGACCATCTAAAAACCACAGAAAGTACCTAATGGAAAAAATGTTTTTCTGAATAAATGCTACCCCAATCTACAAAGTTGACTTGAAAAGATGTAATTTGTGGCTTACTATGGGGTATTTGCACAGAAGAGCTAACGCACAGCCATAACTGATGGTCGAGGATAATGGCCATGGATTTCAACAGATTTTCAGAGCTCCCTGGTATATGCTGAGAACAACGATATCAAAAGGTTCCTCTCTCCAGCACTGCTGGTGTCAAGGTTAATGAGCTAAAACTTGTTAAATTGATATTACCAAACTAATGACTTTTTTATAGTATACTGCATGGATTTTAACAGACAGGCTAATGTGGAATATTGCTAGTCTTAATTGAATTAGAAGTTATTGCATGTATACAATTAAGATAACTAAAAATGGAGGAGCTGTGAGGCAACTGTCTATCTAGACCATGCTATTGTCACATACCTCATGTGCTGCCACACGTATATTTCAAATTTCAAATTCAGTCCCTGAATTCAACTGCAAACATACTGAGGAGAGGAAATACGAGCATCTGCAAAGATAGTCTATTGGCTATCAGTAACCCTTAAAAAATCATTCATCTTGATCCTCGTAAGTTCCCTCTTTAACGATTCACACACTGAATCAGAAAAAGCCATGTAAAACTACCTGATGACTGTGCAAAAGATACGCTCAACAGCAGGATGAAGAGAAATTGCCTTATTCCCAAAATGCTGTGACTCAGAACCGTTCGACAGCTACAACGAACCACAGGAGAGTAAAGCAACACACACTTTTTGCCATGGTATCTTTTTCCATCAGCATCCCTCCCCTGCTGGGGAGTGGGAATGTACGGCTTTCTACCAGTTGCAAAAGCTTCTGCTGCATGCTGGAGGAGCTCCTATTTACAGGGTAATTTTCTAAATTACATGTGTTGTAAATGGGAGGATACTGAAAATACACATTTTCTTAAAAAGTAAAGGTATCAGCCTCAAAGAAAATTCCAGGGCAAATCTGTAAGAAGTAGGTTACAGCAGAATAGATCTTCAATTTCAAACTTCTAAATTTGAAATTAATTAAATAATATGAATGTTATTTCAAAATATTTTTACATTGACCACACCATATGTTAAGACAGAGAGGAAATAAATGCCTGGAGTCTACATCCAAAATAGATGAACAAACAGCAGGAAAAAAAAAAAAAAGAAGGACATTTAATGAATCATATTAAAAGGGAAGAAGCTTATGAAAAATAAATGGCATTTGTAGATGATTAAATTTTGAAGGTAAGATGTTGTATAACTGCACCAACCATTTATTTCAGTGCCATAACTGCATCTAATAAATAAAATACTTTTTTTTAATCCAAACCAAAGATTCACTGCTATCTGATGACTTGGATTTTCCATTTATGTAGTACAGGGGCAGGGTTTGGGCTGTAATTATGCAAGGCAGTTTCAAAGAAAGAAGAGCTGTTAGTTAGTCGGATAGAAAATGAGTATCAGTCGCTAGCAATAGGACAATGCAAATATTTCTTCTACAGACAGAATCACTGAGTTTAAAATGAGAGAGGCTCATTAGAAATTATCCTTCTAAATACAAGATACCTACAAGTTTCATGCGAATGCTCTTCTGCTTAGGTAACATTTTCTATTAAAGTCCAATCTCTCACTAACACAGAAATGTTATTTAACATACAGTGTATACCCAGATACAGTTGGTATTTATAAAAAATGAAATTAAAAATCTTACTCATGCTAGCTATTCCAGTGTTTTCTAAAGGACTTTTCTCATTGGATCTAGGATTTTACAGAGAAAGGGAATAAAGTTGGATTCAACTTCCAAAAAAATACCTACTTTGTCAAAATCAAGAAAAAGAAGAGGTGCTGCAAATGAGGGGGAATATTTCTCAAGGATGAAATGCCAAAATCCCCCTTACATCAAATTCTTAGAGAAAGTCAATCAGAAAACAGATGCGTAGAAACGACAGGAACTTGCAAGACACTTCTTCCTACTACCTTTCCAATTTCCATCTGAAGTAGAGAAAATAAATCACAATTTAACTAATATTATATGCCTTACAGGAAAAGGGGAAAATGCAGCCTCTCCTGTCCCACAACATTAGTAATTGAATATACAGCTTTTATACAGGTATGCTGGAAGTTTCACTAGTCCAAAAGTTTCACTTGTCTCCATCCTTACAGTAGCCTGATCGTCGTCTTAAAAAGAATCTATTCTCATTTTTATATTGTACAAATGTAGAACAGACACAAGCCCCCCTGATTTTCTAGGTTTTAAATATGAATGCATGTCTGATCTTAAAGGCAAACTCAACATTTATGTCTTGTCTTGGTGATAAAGTTCATGAATATATAATGAGAGTGGAACAACTCTGCTACTGATTAAATGTCAAAAAAGGTTTTATTGTCAAATATACTGTAAATACAGAAGATATACAACAAAGAGCATTAATTGCAGATGGCTCTGTACAGCTTAAAAAATGCACA
This sequence comes from Aquila chrysaetos chrysaetos, assembly GCF_900496995.4. Lineage (NCBI taxonomy): Eukaryota > Metazoa > Chordata > Aves > Accipitriformes > Accipitridae > Aquila > Aquila chrysaetos. The sequence continues at coordinate 3,677,539 of NC_044024.1, read as the reverse complement.
TAATCTAAACAGGAAATGTTGATTTTCAGTTTCAACTATCAATTTTAATTCACCTTCAGAATGTACCTCCAGTCAACCTGTAAAGATAGACTGAACTATAAAATGGCCAAACTCAACTGAATGAAATGCTTCCCACTCAAGGGCAGATGTTAGCATGTTAGAGTCTATATCATAAGCATACATAGCAGAATTAACCAAGCTACCCCAAACTCTGGATCTTTATTAGAATTCGTCTAAACCTTTGTGAACATTTAAAAGAGATACAATGTGAAAATTTGGTCAGGACAGATGAAAGGCTGGAATAGCCATCCTCACAAATTCAGAATGGGGTTTCACTGTCTGTGTGGCTCTTCGGAAAAAAAAAACCAAAGGAAAAAGATATAGCAGCTATAGTAGACTGCAGGTGAACACAGGTCAGCGGTATCCTGCTTCCAAGAAACGTCAGGAGAATAAAAGCATTACACGGTTATGCAAGATAGCTGTCTGTACGACTGGGAGACATTCTTTCTCCCTGTCCTGTTCTACATTGCTGCACTGAGCACTGGCACGGCCTTGACCAAAGCATCGCGTTGGGTTGGGAACCGGCAGGATATGAATCACCTGGAGAGAGGCCAGAGGAGTGCAGTGAGAACTGACCAGGGACCTAGAAAATCGTCAGTATGAGGCACGTTCAAAAGAGCAGGCTTGTTTAATGTAGGGAGGGGAAGACAGATAGGAGACTCACTAATAGTCTTCACTAGATAAAAGACATGATCAGTAATAAAAGGAAATAAATTGTTCTTCATACCCACAGTGTACAGAACAAGAAGCAGCAAGGAAAGACTGTAACAAGGAAGACTTAGGTTAAACATTAGGAAAAATGGCCATGATTAATAAGCCTATAAAATTTCTAAAATTAAGCTGGACAACTATCAGTCAGACATGATGCTGGCAGAGTTCTTGCTTCATTGAGAGTGTGGGTAAGAAAACAAGTCTGGAAGCACTGTTTTCGTATGATCCTAAACACTGCAAACTGCAATACAGAGACCACATCCAGACACAGTGCCAAACTGCAGGGTGAAAGGGCCCTGCCACTGCTAAACTAAATCTACTGCCTGACCTAGATCTGTACGCTGCAACATAATATACCACATTGCAGGGTACAGCCTAGAGTGTTTATCCACAACTTAGGATCATTATCCGACATTATGGTCTCTTCTTCAGCCTCAAGAATGGTTCAGGTAAAGCCTTACCTACTCTTCTCTTCAAGAAAACATCACAGTTTGAGAAGATCCTGCTGTTCTAAAACCATTAGGTGCATGCTTTCTGTGCCTCCCAAGATGAAACATGTATCTGCAAAAACTAATGCAAAAACTGGCCATCCTAAAAGACATATTAGTTACTTAGCAGATAACATAATATTGGTTACATTTCCAAGATAGTAAACACATTAAGATGGCATTTGAAACGAACTAAAAATCCATGCATTTTCCCTTTAGATTATGGACAAGTCAGTAGCTTCAATTATATGGTGCCAACAAGATTTTCTTCTCCATGACTAAATGGACCAGGTTTTAATATTCCTCAGTGATCTTATTAATTTAAATGAAGCTTCTAAGAAATTAAGAATAAGAATTTCATTTGAGAAAAAGATGTCACAGATGGAAATCAAAGATTTCTAACACACTCTGGTGATAAAGGTACATTACTCTTGGTCTGAGACAAGATTGCTGGGTTTTCATAATTGTAACTAGAATGATCCAATAAATTGCTGCTCTTGTATACAATTAGGGGTTGGGGTTTTGGGGAGGTTTTTTTGGTTGGTTTTTTGGTTTGGTTTTTTTTTTTTTTTTTTTTTAAAGGAGCTAAAAATGTAGACTACCCACCTGTATCTATTTTTAATTTGGTAATGACTGTACTTGCTAAAATTCTACCAAAATGTCACTCACAGCTTTGGATTCCAGCTTTTTTTAAACAGAATATGGAGCAGAAAGCATAACCTATTATGCAAAACTGTCAGATGCTTACTTTTAAAATCACAGAAATAAATGCATAATCCTGATTTTCTTATGGATCAAAACTTCATTAAAGGAAAATAAAACTTGAATATAACTATTCAAGATAGCCAAGGTATTCTATAAAAAGTAATAAGGTTCTGATCTGTGTGTGTCCTGTTTACCCATATAGTCCCTACTCCAGAACTAAGGGATGTCTCTTACTTTGTGGGTGCAAGTAAAGGCAGAATTACTTGAGACCACTGTGACTTCTGTCTCATCAAATTCACAAATCAGCTAGACATTTAAACAGCGCCAACTGTTGCAAGTAAAACTGCTATCGAATCTCAGCTGCAAAAATGTCAGTTCAGGGCACTCTGCAAAAATCTAGTACTGAATCCTTAACTAAAACCCCACATTATTAAAATGTTTTTTTTTGATTAATGCTACTCTTTTGGGTGAGAAAATATTCCAAATGATCACACCACAAACATATCTTACCTCAAACATAAATTAACTGTACGTTAGGAGACTTTTTTTAAAAAAATCTGATTAAAATTCTAATTCATGAGACTCCTGCTGTTGGCAGCTGTATCACTATCAATGACATCCTTTGGGGGACTCTCAGCATGTGGCCCGCATCAAAGGTAATATGCCAGTTTTCATCCTAACTTATACGTGCCTTAACAAGAACAAGAATGTTCCAGACTTTACAATGTAATTAAAATACTGAAGTACTTTTTATTGTTAAAATATCATTAATGTGAGATTGAAGTTGATTCACTAGTATTAACAAAGGCAACTATCACTAATACTTGCTTTTCCTAACATACTGGAATTCCTTACATACTGGATTCCTTACATCCTTACATCCTGAAATGGGAAATTAAAACACATTGGTTAAGCATGCTAATACACCATAGTGTTTAAACAAATACGTTGCTTTGTGCAAAATGATGGGCAGACAAGATCTTGTTGAAACAGAGTACGTACAAGGACCTCAAAAAAAAAAAAAAAAAAAAAAAGGTATTTGACATATGGTACTTCACTGTTCTTGTTCTTTGGTAGCACTGTGGAAAATCTGCAAATCACTAAGCGTACTTCTTAGCATTTTTGGCATCCCTAATTGCCAGAGTTCATCTGTTCACCAGTTGATGATACCTGCTCCCAGGACCGCTTTTGCTTTTATCCAGCAATGGTTTAACATGAAATACAACACACATTTCAGAGAGGTAGATCTGGACCACGTTTTCCTTTTTCCTTCCCTTTCCCACTAAGCATCAAGACCAGAAAGGTAGAGATGCGTGGAGATGCCTTCTCACCCAACGCCTGCCTGCAGAGAGAGCTGCTCGGCTTCCTAAAGGGCAGGACAGTACTCTTCACACCATGTCCTTCAGCAGTTGCAGAAGCCTACTAAAATGTCTAAACCGGAATGATTCTTCCTTTTAAAGTGCAGTGCATCTGATCTGTATTGGTCTTAATAAAAATTTATACTTAAAGTCCTAAATTTGGCACATTTCTGGCAAATATTGCTCCCTACAGTGCTATGGCAGTTCCTGTGCCTTGCAGAGAAACACGACGCCTTGTCTTAATGAGGGACACTTTTGAGCAACCTGCTTTCCTTCGGCAGGTTGATATTGACCACGAATACCTGCTACTACCAACAAATGTGAAAATTATAACCACAGGAAAAACGTAGCCTTGGCTCTACAGTGGCCAAAATGATTTATGACATCAAGACCTAGCGAAGACGACTAATACTCTGAAGGGACTGTGTGAGCTCAGCCTGCACTCACGTGTTCTGTGCCCACTCCTAATTACTTCATTTACGACCGTAAAAGAGTTTTAACAGACAAAATTAATTATTTTGAATAATCCTTCTGAAATATGATATGCATTTTAATTGTATGCACCCTGTCATTAATTAAAGTTCCCTACCTTTTGGTGCATTAATTCAAAGATCCTATCAGTGACAAAGCAACAATTACAAGATGACTGTTTACTAAAATTAAAAATAAAGTTAAAAGGTTAATGTACTCTTGTGATACACTTAAAAGTAATGGTAAAATGTTTTCATTTGAGTTTTTACTAGACATTATTTTTCTACTCTTTAAAATCAATCTCTTTGTTTCAGGAACACATTTCCTGTCAATAAAATGAAAAATGATATAGATTTAGGAGGATAGTGGTCTCAGCGTAGCATCTCTCATATTATTATTCCAGTATCATCTGTTACAAAGTAAGACCAATTCCCACATCTAATTACAAACAGGATTTCAGAGTCATTAAACAAAATACATTTCCATTAGTGCTGCTGTAAGAAGATAGGGGAAAAAATGAAGATTAGTTCACGCTGCACCTCTGTTTTTCAAGCTTTGAAGATTTAGACCTCTGCACTCTGAGACTATAAATTTGTAAAGGATCTGAAAGGTGACAGACATGTGAAAGCTCTCAATTCTACACAGTTTAGCCATACCATTTGCATTTTGTCATTAGTTTATCTTTTGCTGCACTTAGTTCTGATAGTAGATACGGCAAGAATCTAGAGAGGTTGTTTATGATTACACTGTGAGCACCCGGAAGTATTTTATTTGGTGTTAGGAAGTGGGGGTTTTTAATAGATATGAATCTTGATTTTCTATATTACATTTGTTCCAGCAAAAGTCAGAAATCATCATAAGGAATTCTGTCTTTGTAGAGAGAGGAAAAAAAAAAAAAAAAGTGTATTTCATGCTCTGGAAAAAAGGAACAGCAGTTCTTTGACTTCAAATGAGATAACAGCCAAAATATACTGAGGAAGCAGATTGTGTGATATGTTTAACTGTTGAAATATAAACTTACAAGTATATATATTCTCCATTCATAAACATTTAGCAGCATCTAATTGTCATGAATGCATTTAAAATATACCCTTGAGAACTACCCACTCAACAAGCATTCACACAAACCAGAGGTTAGACATTTAATAAGAACTTTTCTAAAAAGAAATCTATATAAGATAATACCTAACTTTACTTGATCTTTAAATTAGTTTACATTAGCTTATGATGTTATATAAACATCAATTAATTTCATCATGTGTAAGATAAGCATCAAAAATCAAAACCAGAAACTCCTCTCAAAGATGCCTCAGAATTACAGAGAAAAGCACAGAGAATTTAATTTTCAGAAGTTGTCCAAAGTTATATTTCCTTAATTAGTTTTAAAACTACAGCCAGAGCTACTTCATATTTCTCAGAGTTGGGTGTCAGTCAATCCAAATATGTAAATATTAGCTGATGAATAAGCATTTACGTGTGAATCATATACATTTACTACAAAGTATTTACGTTCATATTTAAAGGAATAAGAATACTGTTTAAAAAGACAGTTAAAGTACTCACATGCATTCAATAGGTAACTGCTTAAGAACCTATCTAAAATGGGACCTTAAAATAGTTTGCAGATAAGAAAGAAATTCACTTTTGCACTCCACTGAAGCTGTGCTTCACTAAAGCATCCTAAAATTCTTGGTATTAAATCCTACCCAGTGGTGGGGTGACACAGCGGAAACTGTCCACTGAGGTTCACTCTCCAAGAAACTCAATATTTGCCAAAGAAATAGATATACGTGCATCTTGTTTCCACGCTTCACACGTGGAGACTGCGTTCTTGGGATAATTGAGAGGGCCCATGAAAGCCATCACCATTAGGAAGAAACAAAAGAGAATACAGCAGAATACAAACAAGGTACAACCGAACCAAAACAACAGCTTATCACTTCCCGGCTAATATTTGAGGAGCTGTATCTTAAAAAAAAGAAAACAGCACGTCACCCTTTTTCTCCAGAATTATCAGTCACTGGCTCCAGGAAGGCCTCACTTACATTATCTGCAGGGAATTCATTGCTCTGTATCATTCAACAACCACAGACATTTTCTGACAAGTAGCAATGGGTAAAGGTTTTTAAAGCCTTGGTGTTACGTGAATGTTTTAGTTCCTTCACTCCATCGCCACTGAAAAAGCAAGCTTACAATTTCTTAGATATCACTTGCAAGTGGGTTCAAGAAATGTGCAAGAAACCCCACCTCCAGACGTATGTATAGAAGCGCATCCTGGAAGCCACTGAACTCCATCACTACACCAATCTTCAAGTAGTATGGCCTTGGGATCAACGCTCTTCTGCAGAGCTTGTCCTCACAGCCCGTCCCCTACGGGGCCACACGTGCCTTCGGTACCCAGAGGAGCCTCACTCGTACATCAGACTTCAGCAGGCTGCTCCCTCGCCTCTGTGCTGGGAGTTAGCCCTGAAGAACCAAGGTCTCGTCCAGGGGCTTCAGAGGATGGTGGGTTTTTTTTCCAGACGCACACTGTAACGTGGCCCAGTCCCATCTGCCCCAGAGAACCGCACCGCAGACTGATGGGCTGAACAGGAGCCGTGAGGGGCTCTGAACTCATTTCTGATCTCCAAGAGATCTGCATGACACTGACCACCAGTGCCTACCTCCCAGCCTGGTCCCATCGGCTGTGTAATACGTGTTATACCATGAGCCACGCTCACAGTGCGTCATCACCTGCGTGCTTGAAGAAAAAAGGCACATCAAAAATGTCATCCTTTTTCCTATCTATCCCGGTGCTCAATCCGTTTGTGTTCCATGGCGGTGGACTAGCAGCTCACTGCACTTCACCCCTCAGCGAACAGAGAGGTCCGTTTTGCCGCTGTGTGCTACGCTCAACTTCCAGTGTGAAAATCAAGTATCTTCACACTCGCCACAACCAGTGCAGGTACGTGTCTAAAGAAATTGCACAGATGTCTCAATTTTTAGGATGAAATGTTTTAACAGATCTGCGAGGGCTGGAGTCAAACAAGCCTAGTTTTTGGATGAGACAGCACAGAAAACAAAACATATTAAGTTCTCTCTTACTTCAAGACTGTATATATTCCTCCTGGCAAAAGGACAATTAAAGAAAATTAAATGTATGCTTCACTAGCTTTTCAATTGATTCTAAAAATATTAATAGTAGTTTTGACTGGTTATATTTTTAAAATGGCATGAATGTTTTGTGTTCTTTAAATAAAATTATCATCTTTGAAACAATAACTCTCTCCTCATGTAGCACAAAAATACTTGCTTTAACAACAAGAAAAATGACTTCATGAAGTCTGCATGGCACTAAAGGATTAAAAAAATCTCTTCTCTGGTCTTGTCATTTTTACTCTAACAATAAAATAACAGCCTCGGCATCCTGCTTTTTTAGAATAAAAGACCTACCTCTTTTGACTTTTCAAGCACTTGAAAATTTTAAAAGAGAAAAACTAAAAAATGCTGACCGTGTAATAGCTGGGTATTCATGGTGGGTGGAGAACATGAAAGGTTACAATATGGATCTGTGCCTACGCGTTTCTTTTCAACTTGAGCAGCATCCTCCTGCTTCTGCTAACTCGGCAATCATACAGCTGACAGATTTCTGGGTTTTCTAAATAATGCATGGGATTTTCTTTTAACATGTCAGTGCAAAAGTATCAATTCTGCCCGTGTGTCGTTTGTGATGCTGATTTTCCTTGACAGCATTCCATTAAACCAATGAGTTTTTTCCCTCCTGATGGTTCCTTAAATATTCCTCTGAGTGATGTATTTGTGGTTTTTTAAACAGATTGTGAAGGATGTTTGCATTTATGAGAAAACTGCATGGCAGGTACTGAAGGGAAAAAAGGATAAAAAGATAACACTTTTTTTCATTTTTTTTTCCTATGAAAAGCTTTTTCTCTGATCCTCATATGCCAAAAGCTAGGGTGTTTTTCCTTTCTTTTCTGCCTAACTTAGCTCCTTGTCTGGAAATTAAGCAACAAGACTCTACATACAGAATAACATTTTGACTTCCTAAGGAAATACCACTGAAACACTTAGTACTGTTTGATATCTCTCTTGGGAAAGCAAAACACATTTATTAAATCATGCATGCTAACTCCAAAAGCCAACAGAAGGAAATAACTGCTTTATTCTTTGCACTGAGGTTTTGTACAAACAGGTACTGTCACGGATTGCTATGCACTGATCCTTCTTTGCTTATGCAGCTTAAAGGATGTTCAGGTAGTATCACCAATACTGTATTTTGCAATCTATCCTTCATGTTCCAGTTCTATCACATATTTGTACAAATTACCTGCTGCCATGCTATTAAAAAAAAAGCTCCGATTTCAAATAAGTTGCAGATTTCCCTAGGCAATTATATGCTAATTTCCAGAATACACTTCACCTAATTTTAGTATTGCACGATGATGAAACAGATGATCTTTATAAACACTTTTGTGCAACCAGAGAGGTTTTGTTTTGTTTATTTTATTTCTATAGAACAACAAAATTGATTACATGGCTGGGCTTTGAGAGATCTGCACATGCATCCAGCATACCTGGCTTCAGCTGCCCGCTTCAAACTCTTGATCTTACTCATTCTCCAAAGTGGAACACGAAAGGCCACGTTGCTCCTGGCATGCGTTATCAGTCACGCTTACAGCTTTACAGCATGACTTGTCTTAGCTGTGGCAACCCTCTGGGCTCAAGGCAATCCTCAGATGTGTGCACTGATTGCCATCCACAAACCATCTCATCTCCAGGGACTCACAGAGAGTAGCCAAAAAGGAGGAATAGGATTACAAAAGACTTATGGCCACTGGGAAGTTGAGATTTCAGAGGGATTAATTTCTCCCACTTCCAGACACCTATGTCCCCAACTACGTGGTTCTGTAAATTCAACCTTCCTTCCCAGATCCTACAAGAAGATGGAGACAGACACAAAGCCACAAGGAACAGCTAGCACAGATCGGCTGGACTGTGGGGCCAGAAAACCTATAGTACAAGATTAAATATGAGATTTTCAACTGCCTGAGAAGTTTGCTTCAACACTTCATATGATGAGTAGGAAGGTGCAAAAAAAATCTCTTTCTCTTCTGCAGAGAGAGTGGAAGGAGGACTTTAATGTTCAAATGTATAACAACATTCTTCACAACACTGTGAACTAATGTATTGCTTCAATTAAAAAATATGTGCAAATTTGGGAGGGGTACTTTTTTTTTTTTTTTTCACAGTTTCAGTATTATCTCTTGCAGCATTTTTTTTAATAAATTACTTAGAATATTCCAGTACTAAACTCCACCATTACCGAATATCACAAAGAGGAGGTAGGTAGCACCTGATGGCAAAAGTGTACCAGCTAGACTCGAAGCAGGAAAAGAAGTGGCCCACTTACTCCCCACTTCCTTAGACACACTTGTAAGATTCAATTCCACACCTGTAATTTCCTAGAGGACAATATAATATCTGAGGAATTATAGTCAGTGATCCTGAGAGTTAGAGTTCAGATTTTAAATTGATGGCATGAATTCTGGCTTCAGATACAGAAATTCTTGAAAATTTCCATCATCATAGGTGCACACACAGAGAAAGAAACTACAGAAGTGATTTCTAGGCATTACTAAAGAAGCAAATCAAAAATTATTTCATACTGACTTCAACAGATACAGATGGGGATTGAAATGAATACAACAAGACATCCTCACCACTTTTTTTATTATACTAATGGCCTGTATACAATGACACACTTCAAAAAAATCTGGCAATAAAGTTTCAGGACTTAATACTGATCAATTACATTTTTAACTCAAAACAAACAACAGCAAAAGAGACTATTCCACTCATCTATCAGACTAGGGAATGAGGAGGAAGGCACACATCCTAATGTGAAATATTTAGTGGCATTGTATTTTATGCTCACCAAAGGAAGTCAATGTGTAACACTGAGGTAAAAAACCAACAAACTCTATGGTTGTTTTAAGTAAAACTGCAACCCTTCAAGTCTTTGTTACAGTAAAAAGAAAAAAAAAATAATTAAAGGAAGCAAAAGGTCCTCTGCTCTGTATAACTATATTTCTGATTTGACAGCTACAATTATAATCATTCAGACATCTATTTCCCACAAACTCTCCACAGCCATAACCTTTAGTGATTAATTATAAAGTTCCAGGAGCAATAGTACACAGACTAATTTCCTAAAACAATAAAAGACAGAATTTCTCATTTGGAGCTAAATGAAACACGAACAGGTTGTTATTCATGCTGAAATCTAGATGCAGAGTCATGTTGCAGCCATTACAGAAGCTATTAAACACAACCTCAAATCAAAGAAACTGTAGGTCTCTCTACTAAAATAAAATGTTTTTCTCACTTATGAGGCTTCTCACTCCTTTGCTCTGTTACTTTTTACCTCTTCCTAGTAAAAAAATTTTCAAAATTCAATTTTCTTTCTCATTTCGCATCCCCATTTTGGTTTTAATAGTCATTTAAACTGTAAGAGTCTAGAGCAAAACAAACATTTGGCAAAGGTTTCATGCACACAGAATTATCATAGTGTTCTCTTCACAGTGAATCAAAGTTGCAAAATGTCTATCAACTTCTAAACAAAACGCCCAATCTCTTCATGCCCCACATCAGTCTCCAATGGTTTTCTATAGTGACTATTTGATAATTTCTCAATTATTTTGTACAGTGAAATGCATAGTTAAGTTTTACATTCCCTTCATTTTGGTCTTCCTTTTTGGCACATCCTGCTGTACCTGCTTAATGTATATCTTTAAAAAATGATCCTCCAATAAAGAGAGAAGCCATGCATTACAAAAATGATCCTAATGCTGGCAATGCAGATACTGAAAAGAGGGGAAATTGTGATTTTTAATATGATTTGTAGTAGTTCTTTTTGTTAAGGACTTATTTCTCTGTCTGCAAGCAACATTGGCACTCAATCCAGCAAATTTGCTCTGGGCAATTTTACTGAATTAGGCAATGAAAAGGGGAAAGAATTGAGAAAAGATCTTCACATAACTGACACCATATCCTTATCCTTGGGCACCACTGTAACTTCAGCTAAAGTCAGTAGGAATTTTTCCAAATATTTGAATTGATACTGAGTCAGTTGTAGAACTCATTGAATTGCTAAACCACAGAGAACTTCCATTTGATACTCATACTCTTGACGTATTGTCAAAAGGCTGGTACAACAGTCCCCCATAAAACTTGTTAATGAGGTACCTAAAATAATAATATTAATGTACGGTAGATTCTCCCCATACGAAGTATACAAATTTTGCCGTATCAGGTAACACGTGAAACCATGAACATTCAAATTAGCAAGCTTTTGTACAGCAGCTTTTAAAAACCCAAATACAAACCCTACATCTTTTCTGTATGAAGCTTCCTTGCTTTTCAGTAGGAATTACATCTTCAGTCATATTTCTTAGCATTCAGTGAAACTCTGTAATTCATTTTGAACTATATACAGACCATAAGAGTTACACAAACTAAATATGCTTTTTCAGTGCTTTTTTTCTGAATTCAATATGCACTAATTGATTAGGGTCTGAGAGGTGAATAAGAAATACATATCCTACATAATAGAAAGCTGGGGAAGGGTTTAATGCATGAATTAGAAGCCAGATTTCTTCAATACAGATGAGTACACAAAATTAGCAAAAGGCAATACCACTTTTGGAAAGGCTGCTTTGTGCATAATTTGTCATGAATTCAAAGTTATTCCTTTAGAAAATGAGTCTAAGACCTCCCAGCTGCTGCTTTATTGGTCTAATAAATTACCATTTTGATGGTACAATGCATATAAACTATACACCATCCAAGCAAGCAAACTGTTAGAGCTGCTTCGTCTTTAGAGATGCATGTGTGACTTCAGAGACGTGTGAATGCCGATGGGAGATCTCAATGCAATGAGGGATTAGACAATGCCTCCGTTCTTGAATTGGTAATGAAAACAAAGGATGCATAAGTTTCCAAAATGGTAAGAGTGTATTGTAGGATTGTTTGTGTCAAAAAAAGTGAGTCCAAGTGAAACTGCCCTTATTGTAACAGGTATCTAGCAGCTTTCTGAGACAAAATGGATCTATCTTATTCTAGGTTCTCTCCACTATCCAAGTGAAAATCTCTTCCATTCACCTGAAAAGGACATTGGAATAAACAAAGAAGATAACCTCTTCGAAGGATCCATTTCTGACTTAAACTTTGAACCCTATTCTTGTGGAGCTGGGACTCAAGGAGCTTAGTTCAAGTTTATACTAATGCTTATAGTAGTATAGACTGAACATGTGTTCAGTGTCAGTGCCTTCTACCCAAGGTTATTCCAGCCAGGTAGACCATAACAAATGTTTATCATGACTCTCCTTTCATAGCTGTGGTTTGCAAATATTCATTCAAGGAAAGAACAAAATGCAGAAAAGCCAGAAAGTTGGTGATTTAGCATTGCCTACTTTACCTTTCTCCAGTGAACTGTGGAACTCATTATGAGTTCCAACAACCTGATGTTTTGGAAACTTTCCATCATTTACAGGAAAACTCTAGACTAACCGTATTATTGCCAACAGAGAAATCTTTTGTTACTACAAATATACTTAGGGAACAGTTTAAAATATCTGTATTCTAACATAACGAAAACAATCCTTCACCAATATTTTTCAAAAAATTAATGAAGATGGCTGTTAGGAGGAAAACTGGAGGAATAGGTGCAGTAATTTTGGTTTGACACTGGCAGAGCAAAGCTTACAAAATAAAAGAGCACAGAACTTAAGATAGATTTTTGATTTTGTTTCCAATGCACAAAAACAGGTGTTAAGAGCTCCCCTGCAGCTCACATGCAGAGCATTACTTACCTGCATTAGAATTGAGCTCTTCATTTTCTGATTCTGTTCCATTTTGACTTCCACTTCCATGAAGGCTATTCATTGCCATAAGTTTCATTTTCTGTAACTTCATAGCCTCTGCCATGGCAGCCGCTGTCAGACCTGGAAAAATATAAATAAACAAAATGCAATATCATACCATACAATACAGCACTGAAAAACACTAAGAACAAAACAATTCCTTTCAGTGAGAATAGGTCACATAAATTCAATACACATTCTTAGTCCAGTTATGTAATGTTATTCTGAACACTATCTTTACTTTAAAGTCAAGTTATTTCAGTACACCATTCTAAAGAATTTTTTTTTAATTCTTTCATGTTTCTTTTTCTTTTTTTTTAAACATGTATAGCATAAGGAAATATTTATTTAATGGTATCCCTTTTGATTATACTTTTAAATATTACTGCCTGTCACTTTGATCATTTTGTCACTTTGATCACTTTCTGGTTGACTTATTCAGCTGCTACAAAATTTCCAAGTACACTAGTAAGATACAGTATTTCTTAATTTGAACAGTTCAAAGCCAATTAACATGAAACAATCAATGCTGTACTATTATATTATATATCTAAATATTATTTTGTCTTTTTCTGAAGTCTGTTGGTTTGGATTAACATTACTGCTACTGGAAGATATTACATTGGAGATGTTAGAAAACTACAATATGGGTAATTACAAACTTGATCCCACCTTTAAGAGACTATTAAGACCAGCACAAATTTACAGAATTAAGGGGGTTTAGTGGTAGAAGATTTTCAAGTGACTAAAACCCAATTAATTTCCAAATGTAAAAGAGAAGTAAAGTAGCGTCAGGCTACAGGTTATGATCATTACCATGATTTTTTAATTATTATTTAGACTCTCAGTTATGGATTAAATGCGTTTACTGTCTTCCTCCCAGTATAGTATGACTTGCTTTTGTCACTTGCTAAAAAAAGCAGGCTAAATGCTTCATACCAGCTATCTTGTAATTGACTATGCAATAGTTCCACAAAATCACTGAATTGCATTTATCAAAAAACCCGTGATTTTTTTTGTTGGTGGTGCATGTTGTATAAACCCACAAAGATATCATACATCAAAACAGAATTAAATAATCTGCTGTTTCTGGAAAGTACTGCTTACTAAGAGATTAGATACTGATTAAAGTGAACTAATAATTTTCACATCCTATACTGCCACACATCCATAAATTAAAATACCTCCTTTTAAAAGCAGCTATGAATTTGACATTTAGATTAGCTCTGCTGCTCCTATAACAGGCTTCACAAAAGTTCTCATTATTTTACTATGACTTAAGTAAGCAAGCAATCCACAGACTCCAAATGCATGGAGGGAGGACATGTATTATCACATAAGGACACAGCAATTTGGTTAACTTCAGCGAAGGTATTCCTGATGAGTATCAGTAAGTTGGAGATGACGGCTTACGAGATGGGATTTACACAAGCCCTCTTCGCTCCAGGCTGCCTGTCCTCCTCCTTCCGTCTTGTCTAAGAGCCTCTGAACATTCACAAAACCAAACTGCAGTTACACACTCCTATATTCCCAAAGCACTGACACCAGATCTAACAAATATTACCTACACTAATTAGGCACTTGTTTTACTGTTTTGTCATTGACACATGAAGAACTATATTGATCTCATTATTAATATACACTAAATACAGACATATAAAGATAAGTCCAGAAAACATCATCAATAATCTTATCTCTTAGGTCATTTAATGTAGTCCTCACTTCATACAGAAGACCACTATACCGTACCATTACTCACTTTTTATTTAAAAAGAATTTTTTTTTCTAACACCCTTTACAGTTCTGTTGCAAATGCTACAGGGTTTTTATCAAGCAGACATAAAATCTTGATGTTTAAACTCCTGTTTTTACAAATTCTCTGGCTGATATCACTTACACTTCATCCATCCATCAGAGAACACATCTTAAATGATAAAACTGTTCACACGCTTTCTGGAGAAGATGAAATAGTCTACAAACCTTTCCACTTTTTTTCTAGGGAAAGGAAGTGGGATTGCTCTTTAATTGAATTTCACATTATTTTCAGGAAGTTCAAAAAAACAAACATCAGCACAAGTCTTCTGAGGAATTTACTGTTCTCAAGATTTCCAGGCACCTGTGTGGTTTGCTTGCCTACCCGCACATCTGCACTTTTCCTCCTTATAGCAACCACTTCCAAGTTTTGAGGTACAGCCATCACTAAAGCATTTTCAGAACTTGTACCCACTCACAGCCTACTCTCCTTTCACTTTATACTTCTAATCCATTTGCAAAGAATTCACATTTATTTTAAAGGTTACAAAAAATATAGAGTCTGAACATGGAGTTTTTTATCATAACATTTTATCATTTGTATGTACCCAAAAACATACAGATGAACAAATATCCTAGTAAATGTTTTTATCTGGGTCAGTATTTATACAGGTTGTTAACACTATAAGTCATAAAACTCTACTTAGTTTAAATATACAGAAGAGTAAAGAAACTATTTATAAGGAGATAAACAGGGAATGGCAAGTGAAGTCAGACCTTTAGTAAAATGTTCAGTGAAAAGAGAAGACAAAAAATTATCCAGGGCACTGCATAAAAACAAACTTCTACTGAACAGTTGTATCAGAAGCATAATGAAGGCAAAAAGGGTACCAAGGAACAAACAGAAAAGAATAAACACAGTCCCCAAATCACCACGATGCCGCCTGCAGAAATTAAAGGTAATTATTGTCAGGCATTTTTGAGCTCCCTAACCAGACACAGCTGCCATAAGACAACAGCCAAAAACCAGTGCTGTATCAGAAATCTATGCTGTGCCATCTGCCGCACCAAAGTCACTCTACTTCAGCATTAAAAGTTTAAAGAGTAAAGCACAGTCCTAATGTAGAAAGCACTACAGCCTGAAAAGCCTGAGCAGTCAGGCATAAACTTGAAGCAGATATAGCCAATACCATCTCTAAGCTCAGTATCAGCAAAGTCTTTATACTCTCATTCACTTATTCCCCAGTCTATATAATTTCTTACTTGAACCGTGATAGCAGTAAAAGCCCCAGAATCTGACTGTATGAGGCACTTTAAAAACAGTGTACTAATTCTTCAACATTCCTGAAAGCTAATAAAATTGAGGTTAAAGCAAATGGCTTCAGTAGTAAGGGTGTGCTACTGATTGAAATGATGGAAGAACACGTACAGCAAATCACCCATTGGCATAATCTTCAATTAACGCTACTGCCACAGCTAACGTTACTGAAGCTACTGTTTAATGTAACTATTAATAAAACTCCTTTCTATAATTGACTCAGCTCCGGCTAGCCGTGGCAAGGAGGGCTATTCTTCAACTCACTTATCTAAAGATCTACAAAGAACTGAAGAATCATTTCCATCCTCTCGGATGAATCATTATCAGCAGCAGAATCTCACTTAGAGTACCTCACTTCAAAAAATGTACTTGAAAACTGCTGCAACGTATACATCTATCCCTCTACTTTCACCTTAAAAAAAAAAAAAAACAGAAAAGGATCACTAGGAAAACCGACATGCTGGATTACACACTTCAAAGCTTCCATTTTTTTTCCTCCCTTTACACTTTAAATTTCCCTTCCTTCAGTTATCTTCTGCCAGCTGTGATCAGTCACTAAACACCCAGGAAAGAAACTACGTATCGCTTTATTACCAAACACGTACAACCTTTACAATACTAACAACAACAACAAAAAAGCACGAGTCTCATCGCAGTTGCAGTGATTTGTTTTCAAAGCTGCTAGCAACCATGTGGCCATTGGAGCTAGCCATGCTCACAGTAGCCCACCACCCACCAGTTGCCTTGGCTAAAAGACGGCAACTCCTTGAAGAGCCGGTAGGGATCTTTAAGAGAGACACATAAGCGCTAATGCAGAAATCTTGGAGCCGTGTTCTGGGTCAGCTCCCTCTATATGAATCTTGATTACAATTGCACAACAGATTGTGATGGTGCGCGCTCAGGTACACCTGCATCGTGCATATGGCAAAACAACCAACTGCCATTAGTAATCTTCATTCCGTAATTTCAGTTTTGTCAGGACACTGTGTACTCTCCCCTTGACGAGTCTGCATAACTCCGCTGTACAACACAAGAATTTAGCCCTGAAGTAACCCTTCAAGGACACACAGACCAGCACACTTTACACTCAGGTTGCACTGAAGTAAAATTCTGCAATTGTATTCTGAGCCACCGTTAAAATGTACCTAAGCACCAAGCAGTTTTCTAATTAAGGTTTTTGATTCAAATTAGGACCATACTCAGCTTACTCAGCACGGCAGACCGCATCGCTCTGGGGAAGACCCACTGCTTGCGGGGTGTTTGAGATGGAAAAGGCCTGAAGGTACTGTGAGGCTTGGGTGCTTCTGAGAGGGCTGGACACGTCCTCTGCTCCTAAAGCCAAGGAACCTGTAGTACTTGAGAGGGTGTGAACACCAGAGAGGTTTCGCCATCTTTTGCCTGCATCCTATTAAAGTCAGTGGTTAATTGTTTACTCAACTATCCCCTACACAGACAAAAGGACTACTGAAGATTACTCCTCTGTGAAGTCTCGGGAATTATTTCAACAATGAAAAAGCATTTTTACTGCATGGCCTGAAGATCACGACTCCAAGGTCATTTGCAGTGTATCCCACTGAGGGCCGGTCTCCCATTACAGGGCAGTGCTGAACCCACCCTCTCCCCTGAGCTCCAGGAGACAAGGGGACGGTGTCTCTTGCCTCGATTAAACATCACAACTTACTCATTAGCAAATATCTTCCTGGAGACATGAGAAACCAAAACCCAGTTACATTCCTGCTCTAAGGTACCTAGGGTGTCTTGCGTGCAAGTGAATCCTCCATGTTTAACTAATGTCCAGTCATTGAAAATTGGATTTTGATGGTGAATACAAGGACTCTGAGCATTTTAAGGTGACCCTGAGTATTTGCTAATCTTGTTCTCTAGCTACAGCTATTTTTTTCCGTTCCCTAATTAGTTAGACTGTGCCCCTCCTTCATATTAGTTTGAAAGCTTTTCTGTCAAAACTGTGAACAAGTAAATTAAGTAAAGGAGAACTATGAGTAATCAAATCCTGAGGTTTGCAATTAATTAAATGAAACGGTGAGTCAGTGAACTGAAGAATGGTCTTATATTAAAACAAAACATTTAATTAAATTAACAGTCAACACATTGCAATTAATAATATTCAAAAGGAAAAATGAAAACCAGTTTAGCCTTGCCGTATTATTTCAGTCTAACAGTCAAGCATTGTGCATCGGCTTGTTTGTTATTTGCATTCAAAGCTGCTATGGGTCAAGTATGATGTGCTAAAACAGGAATAATGAAACATCTGGTAGTATGAAATGTTAATATGAGATACCATATTGCAAACAGTGAAAACAATTCTGAAACATCCAATAAATTAGGCCTTGGAAGATTAAAAACGATATGCTTTCTTTTGAATTTTCTTCAATAAGGAAATTAATAAAAATAAATACATATAATGTACTTTAGGTTTTCAGAATGCCTGCAAGAATTTACTAATTTAAACATTCACATTAGAAAGTACAGGCTTCTCTGTAGCTGAAATGAATCATCTTTGTTTAGTGCTAAACAGGTAGGTAAAACCCAGCTGCTAACACAAAGGACAGTGAAACCAAATTCTTGAATAAGAACATTAAAATGACCAAAGTGCTAGAGCAGTTTGGAGACAGGTCCAAACGCTTAAGTCTTACTATTGCAGATTTTTTCCTTTTCTGTAAACTGACTCAAGTAGAAACTGTAGGAAAGTTTTAGCTCTAGTGCATGTTATGTTTTCAATGGCTGTTCAAAGATATCCTAGCTACCGTTTCGGATAGGTCATAATAATCCATCAACGTGAACCATTTGAGAGACTGCAAGGAAAGAACTTGGTGAGTAATTGGCCACTGCAGGCAGAGGATGGGATTTCAGCGTAAGCGCTCTAGTGCTAAGCTTTATCATGGGCTAAGTTGTGTGAGTATTCACCCCAGGCCCTGGGAGGACACTTCGGAGCCCAGACTGAAATCCATGCTACATCCATTTGACTTTGCCAAGCTGAAATGTAGTCAATAGCCAAGAAATGTATTACAACAGTTGAGTTTCTTTCATCTGTTCTGATACCTGCAGCTAGTTGGTCTGATATTACAACCGTATTTTAAAAGTAAGCTCTTCTCTCCCATTTTGCAACAGAAAAGCACCCCAACAACAGCAAAAACTGATTTTAGAAAATTTGAAAGTATTCATACAGTATTTATCTTGCTACTGTGAAAGCAAAAATAAAGACTAATTCGCTAAACACGTTCAGTTAGTGAAAGTTCATAGACTACTGAAGATCATCCTTAGCAAAACATTTCAGACAATAGTTACAATTTTTGAGGGGCCTAAAAATTTTAATTACCACCACTTTAAAATGTCAAGAAAATTATACTATGGCAAAAGAACCTTATTGGGGGAGAAAAACCCCATACAAATATTATGCATATTTGTCAGGAATTGTGAGAAATTAATCTTCCACAGAGAAGCTCCAGTCAGCTCGCTTCTGCAATGAACTGTCACACAGTCTTTACTTGAGAGACCTTATTCTTTGCCTCTGCACAGTCCATGAATATTCCCTATATAGCTTCCACTTCTGCAGCAGATAGATAGGGACAGACCTACAGATAGGTCTCTTCATCATACAACCTTGCTTCCCCCACAGGTCAATCGATTCTCTATCATCAACCAGACAGTTACACTGGGGAAAAAAACAGTATGTCATAATGTAATTTAAAGACTTTGTCAAATGCCCAAGGGATCAGAATTAGGGTTGCACAAATGTTTCTGAATTTTTGACAGCTTGATTTTGCAATCCTAGTAATTTTTGTTTAACACAGTGTGCTTGCTCACCTTATTTTAATTCTAAAATACGATTTCATGCAAAAGTTCACATGAGCATAAACAAGATTAAAACCTTTACACATCAAAACGTCCCTGCCACTCCATGGAATAATTCACAGAAGTAACAGGTTGTCATTCTCTAATTTCAGACATGTAGACAGTAGCAAAAGTCCTGATACTTACAAATCTGGGTGTTCACTTTAAAACATGGAGAGTTTGCTTTCCAGATGCTTTCATCCCATATCTGCCCCTATTATTTAAGCTTCTCACCCCAGTTATAACCTAGGTTTTGTATAGCCTAATCTTATCCTCCCCGATATCCATTTGAAAGATTGGAAACATTTTTAACATGAACATCTTCCATCAAGTCTCTGTACCTGAGATACACTTCATATCCTTGATCCACATGAAGGTACGATGACCAGACCTGTCAGATGTCTTGTCTAAACGCAAGGAGCTCCGTTTGAACTATACAGAAATTTTAATCCTAAATCTGTGCTTAAACCTGTGTTAACATGAGCACTTATGTTCGAGCCGATACAACAATACTCAGCTACATATTTTACAGATGACTTCATATCCAAAAAGGTAGCTAGTATCTTATGGCAAACAAAATTGCAGCTTACCTTACCGGAGGGGAACAGAAAAATCAGAACTACAAAGAGCGCTGAGAGGGTTACATCAATTTTTTTTCTTTCATTCTTAACAATGTGTCTCATGAGAATTGATTAATTTTGTGACATTTTCTGCTCTTTTTTACAATCTATGCCATGAGAATGATTTGTCAAGACTGTAATGCATAATACTTTTAGTATGCTGCACTACTGTGACCTTTACCTTCTTCTGTATATTTGATTGGCTGACCACGCCGCTTTTGATCTACAGGTTTCAGAAGATGGAAGCATACACAAGACAGACACATCAGCCACTGAATTATTGTTAAAGAGATCACAATCACTTTATAGAGATAATTTGTATGTTCCTCGGTGCATATCTGATGCAGTTTTAGTCATGTCATTGAAAATTTTCAACATAAAATGAAAACTCTTACATTACGTGGTGTACTTAAAAAGTGTTTTCATACATCAAGAGAGTGACAAATTCACACATTAGGACTCAGATTTCAGTAAGGATAAGACAAGTTAAACTAATGCTCATAATCATCCAAATTCTCAAACTATCCACTTATGCTTTCATAATGCTGTCATAGACTAAAGATTACAGTTCTTTGAGATAAGGACTTGAAAAATTAAAAACTAGACCAGAAACATGTTACATTACCTCCCTGAGAGCAACATATAAGATCAATTCCATTTATAGGAAAAGAATGTTAACTCCAAAGTGCTAAATATTCAGAAGCCATGGGAAAGAATACAATGGTGGTTATCATCAGCCCCAAAAGGAGAACTGACCTTTGACACAGGCCTCACAACCTGCAGAGCAGGAATGCTTTGGTAACTTTGGTAATTCTTTCAGTGTCAGGACAAAGAAGAATATTGGCACGCACTGGCACCCGGCCAGCGCTGTGCACTATCATCTAGTGACAGTGGGCAATATTTACTTGAGTCAAATTCAAAACAACTGCCCAACGTCCCGGAAAGCTCACACACAGTCAGGGCCCTGGATGCACTAACAGGACTTAATGGCCACCTTCTCTTCGGGTCCAGAGCTTGCCGCATTTGATTCCGACTGCAGGACTTAGTCATCCATTTTAGAACACATTTGGATTCATGGGAACCTAAAACTATGTTATAAATACATTTAAACTTAATAGCCCTCATATTCACCATGGATATTCAGTAACTTCTCTATAATCACAGAAGTCTGTCATGGTGCATGTGCTGCCATCTGAAATTAGAATTAGCTGTTATTATTTTTTTTTCCTCCACGTTTACTCCTTTCCCATTAAATCAATTTCTGTGGGTTTAAAGCACTTGTCCACAAGCGGTAATGATGGGGAAATTGCTGAAGTTTTTGGAGGTCCTTTCAGTTAAGTACCAAAAAGTCTGAAAGCTTATCTGGAATTGGCACAAATCTCTCGAGTTTGTAACATTAATTGGGCTGGAAGGTCTTCAGAGAATAATGATATCTTTGTGAGTGATTTCAAGCTACTTCCTACTTGTGATTGGAAAATACCATACAAATATTTTTTTTGTATCAGATGGCACAGCTCAGCTACGTCCTAGCCGTCACAGATCACATTTTAAAAAACGGTACATTACAAGGATTTTAACTGAATACCGAGTTCCATGAATTCATCATGCTACACTATTTCAGATGAAACCTCAATATACTGTCAAGTTCAGCACTGCTGTTAGAGACTGGACTGCTAAAATATTACCCCTGCTAGCCGCTGTTCACCTCAGCTGGACCAGCCTGACCAACACTATGGGCTTTCTTACCGTGCAGACCCCTTACCTAACACCTCCTAGAAGCTGAAGTGTTAGAGGGGAGAAATACTACTCTAACGTCTCCTCAGATGTTTTCACAGAACTGAAACCAAGCAAATAATAATTTCACATTATTACTCACCAAGCTACAAACAGCAGCAGTGAGCTCCCTCTTTACTCGACAGCAACTGCATCACAGAAACTTTGCTTGCAAATAAACGGCAGAAATACCATGAACAATAAACTGTTCTCCACTAAGGGTCACACTGGCTAGAAGAGGGAAAAAATTTGTATTCATCAAACTCAAACTAGCTTAAGTTGCAAGCGTAGACGAAGTACTCAACCAAGGACACAATTCTGCCTTCCTCATAGGCATGGCCATCCCCCAGTTTTGCAGCAATCCCTCTGCAATCAACTTAAAATCAGTGGGATTGTTTGCAAAGGTTAGGGTCTTCTTACCAAAATTATTGGGAATAGACCATCAGTTGGGGTGACAACTAGTGCTAGCTCAGACGGTAAAATTTAAGCCAGGCTCCTCTGCTTAGCAACTTCATAGAATCATCTCCTACATGGTATTTCTTCCACATAAGCAATATTTCAAGACCTCTGCCAGAATAGAAACTGAATGCTACGATAACACAGCTACCACTGCTCTTAGTTACTTAAGGCTGAGAAATTTGTGGCCAGTTCACAAAACCCACGAAAATATTACGTTTATTTGAAGCACAATAACCTAAGCAATGAAAAGAGGGAGACCATGCACTCCTCTCCACATGGCATTTAATTAACACAAGCTTAAAAGATGCAAGTTCGAAAGCATCACTTAAGACCATAAATTCATGGAATATTCTTCTGAGACCTATAATGGCTTTCCAATTCTGGCTGTTGAACGAAAGCACAATATTAGTGCTTTAAGATCACTTGAAATACCACAGCTTATTCACAGTGAAAAATATTTTTGGATGGTATTAGAATAGACTAGTAAAGCAGTAATGTCTCTGGCAAGAAACGAAAATGGCTCAGTAAAAATTCAGGAAATCATTGACACAGACTCCAAGCACATCTCCAGCTTTAAGGTAGAATCTACCACATTTACAATTACTATCAATTTGACAAAAGATGTAGAACGTAGTGCAGAAAGGTGACTTAAATTTTCTTGGAATAGCTGATTCATAGTTTTCCCAAATGAATTTTCTGTTAATTGTTCAATATAAAATAAAGTAACACATGGGGGGGGAACAAGGACTAGACTCTAAGTCTCTACCTCCTCCAATGAAGACTCTACCTCCTCCAATGAAGACTCTACCTACTGTTACATTATGATCTCTTTCTCTATACGCTTTTGGCATGACAAAACTGGTTGGGTTTTTTTTTCTTTTTTTAAATTCGGGGAGTGGAAAAAACACATCCATCCCAAACAGTTATAACCTGATGCTTCACACAGTCATCAGGAATGTAGCACTTGCCACAAAGTCCCCTTCACCAGTATTGATTATTTTAAGTAGGATTCTGTGGTGAGTTGACATTAGTGGTGTGTCACGGCATACGCATGCCATGTATTTCTTCTCTCCAAGAAGAAAATGAGATATTTTAGATGAGTTTATTTTTATTTCACCAGGGTTTGGACAGCAATTCGATCGGCCGTACTTGGGAAAGGACAAGCTTTCATGCAATGTTCCAGCAAATTTCTGTGAGGCAAGAACAACCGTGTCAGGCAGCGAATATTGCCCACACACTTCCTCGGGTCAAAGCTGAGCTGCTGCTTTGGGCACCTTCTGCAAATAGGTGACGGATGTGTGAATTTCCAATACTGCAAAGGAAAAATGAGGAGGCAGCCCACAGGCTGGAGAAACCAGATTTAACTTCTAGCTATCTTTAGACCGCAGGTAAAGAAACACAAAGAGCTGTGTTTTCCCCTGGGGCATACATTAATGACTATTGATCACACAACCAGAGAATTTATGGAACATGATTACAGAGGATTGTGTACCTTAACTTTTTCCTTTTTTTAAGTAATTTTACTTCTGATTGTTCTGATCTCTCTGCTTTTAAGTTACCTTCATATAGTTTTGTTGAAGCTTATTCATGCACATTTACTTACGCAAATAACACAGGAGACAAGTAATTTAGTCCCAATAGGTTAATATCTTCTTTGTTTATGAAGTTATGCCAGAATAGCTATTTCCATTTTATGCTATGCAAGGTAAAGAACATTTTTCAAAGCTAAGACACTGACTGGAAGCTTATTTTCTTGTTCCAGCTAGTGAATAAAAATAACACGTAGAAGATGAACTACACCATTTTTAAAATCTTAAAGGATGTGTCTCTACTCATTGGTCAAGCTGAATTAACTTGCAGCCTCCAAGCCAAATGCAGGCTCAAAAAGGAGAGGAATAATTTAGTCACTGAATTGAAACACTCAGTAATCTAAAATTATGCAAATATTCTCTTTGACCTTGCAAATCTTTACAGATAAACTCTATTGGGTTTTACCCCTGAGTTTGCATCAGTATAGCAGTTTTCTTTCTTCTGAAACTATAGCAAAAAACATTTTTAGCTTAGGTTTTGTGCAACTATTTCAGTAGTCAAAGTACATTCAAATCTTAAAATAGATTCGCAGTTTTTTAAATTCAAATTAATTAAATTTACTTTAAAAAATAAAAATGTATTTAATATAAATGATGTCCAAGATATATTGAATTTCTTTTAGCCAATTCAGGAAAATATTGCAGGTATACATTCATCTTGCTTTTCCAGAAGTCTACGTCATATAAGTAACCCCTTGCAAGCATTCCCTTAAAAATTACTATACTCTGCAGTCCTCAGCCATTTCTCAATATTAATATTGTACTCTTTGCAGCTACCTTTTTAGCGCTGAGAGGTTTAAGTCTACTTTAAGGCTTCTTCCCACATTGATAGGTTGAGTATTATACATTATTATAAAGTTATCTAAGTAATATTCCTGTGTGTTTCCAGTAAGCATTTAACTCTGGTATTAGAAATTTAATGAGATACATCTGTCAATTTAATAGTTTATTAAAAAGACACATTATAATTCTTCTATAGATATTGCTTTTAAATAAATCTTTTCAGTATTTATCTACTATATCCTTTAATTGAGATGTCCCTAACAGTGGCACTACGTTGCTAAGAGTAGGTTTAATAGGATAGTTACTGTGGATTAATTAGTAGTTGACCAGTTCACTATGTTAAATATAAATCTTAATGGTAATTTTATTCCTCTATATAGTTTTAGGAACCAGTTCCTATTTAAGGAAGACCTACTGACTTCACTTGAGCTGAGAAGTGAATGTGAGACAGTTAGGCTGCCCTAATGTGTTGGAACTTAGAGATGACCAAGAAACATCTTTATAATTCTATTCAGGAAATAAAGGATGTAATATCCACAATCCCATCAGTCCTTATTTCTTTCAAAAAGCCACTAAACTGCTTATACTTGAGAAGAAAATTAACCTTTTTACTGATTAATCACTAGACAGCTTTGACTGGTGAAGAGAAAATTGTATTTCAAATGAACAGCTACCTGTTATCAAATTACAAGGCATTTTCATCAAAGGACCAAAAAATGCAGCACACTGACCAGTTAACATGTTTCCACTGACCTGGGGGGATTTTTCCAGTTAACAGCTTCTGAAGAATGCTTCCTTTTGATTCTTGTCTCTGACACAAAAATGATTGTCCCATTTAACCACTGTTCTATCACATACATCAGAGAATCCTATTTACTCACACACTACTGGAACATTAAAACACAATAGTGTGATTGTCTCTGGAAGAAAATTTTAAAGATTGACTTTTTTTCTTTTTTTTTAAAAAGGGAGTAAGATCAAAAGCTAACTTTAATAGATGTTTGACTAAGGTCACACTCCTAGGAAATGGAACACTGAAGATGAAAGAGAACAAATAGATTTGGCTTTTGATCTCAGCCAAATGCATTTGGCATTGTTTAGCTTTTATAAAATACTTCAACTTTAGGCCATATCATGACTAAAATGAATTGATTGAAGACCTGAGGTTTTAATAGTTCAGTAAGACTTTAACATGTACCAACATTTGGAAAAACTTCTTTCTTAAGTATTTGACTAGGTTTTTTTCTTACTGGAATGAAGTCAGGTCAAACCTACCTACTGTTGCTAATGCCAGATATGAATAAACAATTTTAAAAATATTTTTTCCTAATCGTAGGCAAATTTAAGAGTTATTACCCACTAGTGCTGTTAAATATGGACCACTGGTATTCTTAGCAAGAAATCTTAGGGGAAAGCACACAGCACTAAGAAAAGGTATTGGGATTATTTAAATAACTGTCTCCCTAGCCAAGACTACGTATGAGATCCTTTTACCAAATTCCTTCATAGTTCTAATCCTCCTAAAAAGTATTGTGGACATCCAAATCTGTAACTTAAATAGTAGCAAGGGAGGAATGGATTACAGTCTACAAACTATTACTTTCAAATTCTTCAGTAATAATGGTGTTTGCTAACTGAAGACAACCTGCTTAATTAAGAAAAAAGATGAGATAACATTCATTAAAGCCATATGCTTAAATTATTACTATTGTTAGAAAAAAATCAATTATCATTAGCCATTAGAAGCACTGCAAAAAACTATAAACCACTTAGTAGGCTACACAGTCAAAATTTACAAAGGAGTTTCACCAGCCCAGCCACCTCAGCCCTGTGATAAAAAACAGTGATGGCAGGAAACGCCCCAGCCCCAAGCTTCAAATTACCTTTTTAGAGTTTTAATAAGAATTAATGATTTATACCACAAAATATATTACAATAGAAAATACTGCATCTGTGTTGCGCAAACATTTGGCCTTAGGAACTATAAAGAAATTATACAGAAGGGAAGAACTTCCTGATGTTACTTTCAAATTATCATATTACTATATTATAACAATGATAAAGAGCTGAGAAATTCCAAAGATATAAGGTCAGGTATTTATCATCATTAAAGGAGATATACCCGACCACAAACCCTAAAAGTAACCTAGGGAAGGAAGGGGTGATTTCCCATATACTTCTCCACTTATCACAATACCTTTCTCAAGGGCCACTTAAAATAAAAAGTCACAAGAAGCCTCAGCCATTTGCTCTCCAACATTTAGCCACAAATTTAACCACATGAAGCAATAATTCATTTATTCCTTCTTTATAGTGTTTATTTCTTGAAAAGGTAAAATATCACAGGCTTTCCCCCCCATTTTTTTTAAAAAGGACATGGTTTATTACTCCTTTTTGTATTATTTATTACTTTATGTACCATATTTCTGCTGCTGAGGCAATAGGTAGGATTTGCTGAACCTACCTGGACACTGAAGATCTCTGCAGACCAGACTACCCCATAAGCTTAGACCTGACAGTGCCAAGTGCAGAACACCTGCACCCAGCAATATTTTAGCTATGTCACTCTCAAATATGACAAATATGCACCTCCCTTTATGTACTAAACCTACCTCCAAGACCCTGCCATACATCACAAATAAACCTTTTTTTGTTCCTCAGCACCTCAGTTACTTCTGTTTACTGTCACCGAAAGACTTACACCTTCAGCCAAACTGGAACCTTACCATTCATATTCTACCTAACTTCAAACGCAAGCCGGTATTGATCTACACTACTGCAAACCTGATGCTTAGAAATCCCTGCC
Source organism: Aquila chrysaetos chrysaetos (assembly GCF_900496995.4). Classification (NCBI taxonomy): domain Eukaryota; kingdom Metazoa; phylum Chordata; class Aves; order Accipitriformes; family Accipitridae; genus Aquila; species Aquila chrysaetos. Next base: position 3,649,876 of record NC_044024.1, on the reverse strand, counting down.
TTAAAACAGAAGGATTAGAAATTGAAAGGAAAAAAAAAAAAAAAACCTAAAAACACAGCTAGTTTTTAAACCAACACAGAAAAGCTATTCAGCGAAGTATTAAAATATCTTGTTTTCAAGGACAGAAAACATTAAAAATACATTGAGAATGGAAGCCATTGAAGCAAGCTGCATATTAGCTTAAGTGTAAGCATGTGCATTTTAGAGTGAGGTTGCATACCCACTCCTTGTCTCTCTCTAGGCAACAGAGAAGTAGGATGTAAAAGAACCAGACGTTGAGAAACGAAAAATGTGGGACAGTCACTGCTGGAGCCTCCTTGCCTCCTGCATGAGGATATACGCTGAACATCGATATTCCACGGAAATGCAGGGGTGGGGTGGAAAGGCATAAACACAGAAATGTATTGGGCCTGCTGTCAATTGATGTGAGTTTTAAGATAATCTCAAAGTTGACAGTAATTACATATCTACCTGTATATATATATATACACACACACTTGTGCATGGAGGTGGGGTTTACATATATATATATAAAAATTAAAGCATTTTATATATATATATATATATATAAAAAGCAAATATATATGCTTTCCCTCTCAACAGTTTCTGTTGGTCAACAGCACTCAATGTGGAATCCATTCCCTGTTTCTCTTTTTAGTTATATTTCTTCAGGCATTGAAGACTTTCTACTCTTCCTGAAGCTAGGATTATTTTCACTTCTCTACCCTTAAGACATTAAGCCTACAGAACTTTAATAAATAACTTCCTTTGTTTCAAGAGCCGGACGCTTGCTATTCTGCAGCCCTTGTTTTTCTTGAAGGATACAAAAACTTACAACATTCATTATACAGCAGATTTAGTCATCACGATAGGTCTTGGTCTCATCCTTTTCACTGTCTAGCAGCACAAATCTGCATCTTGTGTTTTGTACATTTCCTGCAGAAGGTGTAAGTTTATCTGCAGATTAAACTATGGAATTTGTTGCTACTGGAATTTCTGACGAAAGAAGCTCAAAATCAGAAAGGACTTCTTTACACGGAATAATAGAAATTCGCTGAATGACACAAAAAAATTTTTAATTAAACCAATTAATAGAATACTGTAACAATAATTGAGATGTATGGTAAACAAAGTTATCTCTTGAGTCTTCCAACTGTGCTACTTAAAAAATGAAATAAATAAACTCTTCATAATCTTCTGTGTCTGGTTCTGTGCAAGAAAATGAATTTATTAAAAAACAAGAGTGTATTTATGGATAAAAATTAAGTTCTACCAAATAAAATACACAAGAATATAAAGCAAAAATTAAGCAAAATAGTGCTTGATTAATTTGGTCCTTAGTAGGAATATAAAAGGACCAGCCTTATCTGTTGGAACATATCATAAGACTGATTTATATTATGAACACTGAACTATTGAGATATATGCTTATATATCACATTTTATAAGAGGCATCATGGGATCACACCATCTGGTATGGAGACATCAATAACTGCACCTTTTAAAAAATAACAGCCAGAGACCAAGAACTATCACTAGGAGGTTTTCTTTTGTTTTCTTTTTAAAAGCGGAAATTTTCCAAAGAAAAACAGGAGCACAGAAAGGTGCGACAGAACTATACCCGAGCCTCGCCGGCAGCGCAGGAGTCCTCAGTGTTCTCACACCAGTGAGTCCTGCTGCCAGGGCACAGACCCTGCAGTAACAGGCAAGGGCAGACAGAGAAGTACCGTGCTGCTCTTTTATTTATGCTTGAGATAAAAGGTTAGTCTTCTCAACAGAATAATTTGCATTAGGTAACATCATAGACAAAAATACTTAATTAAAATAAAATGTTAACTAGCTCCATGATTAAAATATCCCATAGAACTGTTTTCTCCTAAATAATGTAAAACGTAGCAGATCATATGCTGCTGTATTTTGCTTATTTATTGCCGGAAGAAACCCACAATAGTGAAAAGATACACTCTCATATTATATGCATGTCTAGACACAGACTGAATTTGACTTTCAGGATATTCCAGACTCAGCAGCACTCAAAACTGCAGTGATGAAATACAACTGCATCCAGTGAATTTCACTGCTGTTCTTAGGTGCTTAGCAGTAACACCTCTATAAACTACACTCTTAATATCTGCGCTATGATGATCTACGTGTGACAAAAGCATGCACAAACTTTTTGCCAGGTCTTCTGACAGCAAATTAGACTGGAAGCCTTGGAGGTCCCAAACCTCTAGAATTAGGACTGAGTCACGCAAGCACCAGTGAGGAAGAGTGCTTTTTTACCCAACATCTGTGAAGCCCTTTAGGCTGAGCAAAGCGAGAAAGAGATAACATATGTGCCAAATTCATATGTAACTTTTGTTGCCACAAGCAAAACATTATATGACTATAAAAATATAATCTGTAACCACTTTAACATATGTCCCTGTTGTTATTTACTATAAACTATACTTAAAGTACTCCAGTCAAAGAGTGAACAAGTTCTGATAACTAAATGCAGGCTCCTAACTTGGAAAAAAATTGCCCTGAACAACCTTAACCATGGGTAAAGAGACATTCCTATGTACATACTAATAAAACTAGATTTTGTTCTATCTGTTACACCTGTCACAGGTACCCAGATTTACTGAAGACAGCATTACTTAAATTTTGTCCAGAAGACCAAATATTTTTGTTCTTGAGCAAAAATATTTAGTCTCTAGTTTTAAGTGCAAAACCCAAACTCTCTCCAGGAAATGAGTTATTTTTCCCTTCCTGAAAGAGTTCATAATATGATGAGCATAACATCACCAATAATGAGATGAAATGGTATTGTAAACCACTGTAGAAATAACAAATCTATTATGAATAATTCCCACCAGAAATCTTGGAAACCGGACAACCTCCTGTCTGTTCTTATTTTATTTAGTCAAAACAGAAAAATGAGAGGGAGATCTGTACGACTGGATTTCAATTGGCTTTACTCACAACTTCCAGTTGCATTCACTCACAGATGACTAATTGTTGTCTTCCGTTCTTGTCTTTCCTATTTGGCCAAACTGAACAGAAGGCAAAGATGTCTATTGTCCCCTGACACATTAGTATTCATTATGGGGAAAAGTAAATGAGAACTATTTCATCTTCAGAGCGCTATTCTAAGACATTAACATCTAATAACAATATTAAAGTCACATTACAGGTCTTTAATCTGTGGCAGTAATAATGCTGTCTAGTTTAATAAAAATACACATTCAAATAAATATTTTGGCTATCCACTTTTAGGAGTTTGCAAACAATTTTATTACCAAGTTGAAGAGACTTCAGGATAGTTAGAAGTAAATTTTGAGAGCAGCACTGTTGCAGTTACAGCAACTCGCTTCCTTTTCCTTGCTTACCCATACTCTCGTAGAGAGAAATGAAAGCTATTGTATCAGGAATTCTCATGCTAATACTCTTAAAAAAGAAACAAACACACACACAACAAAAGTTGTCATGTATCTTCAAATCAGTAACTAAGTAAATAATCATAATGAACCACAGCTCAGGGATTCTGCACATCTGCAAACGTTATCTGCAGCACAGCCAGTACGTTGCTCACTCCTGAGATACTCCTTACCAAATTTTTATTGGAATTCTACCAGAGGGACCAACTGTAAGAGAGAGCTTTTCATGCAATTCAGCAAATTGTAGTATGATAATTGTTGCTTAACCAGGAAAGCAGTCTTTGAAGCAGGGGTCTTTCACATCAAACATTTCTGGCCAAAACAGACTGGCACTGATCATTTGTTACCAAATCATCTGGCACAATTAGAATACTCTGGATATACTGACAAGTTTCATAATACAATTTACTGGTGAGTATACTTAAAAGTTAGTAAATGATGTTTATGGCTGTAAGAGCTGCCCTTTTAATTTGCTAAGGAGTTTGAAAATGTATCATACTAAGTTCTTGATGGTTTATATTTACAAAATTGAGTGTCAGCTTCAAAGTTTTGGGAGCTCTAACAGTTGAATGTGAACACATTCATTTGCAATGCTGCAGGCACAGCATTAGCCAATGAGATATTAATCAAGCTGTTTACCAAAAGTAAGAAATAAAACAAGCATATTTTTGCTGTTGGCTTCACAGAAAGTGCAATCAGCATTTTCAGATTGCAAGGTAGTCTCTCTTTGTGTTTGTTTTTGGCTGACTGATGACATTCCCGCGCCAACAATGTGTTACTGCTTGCTCTTCTTTTCAGAAATTGCTAGATTGAAATAATTGAAAGGCTTCTAAATAATATTCCAGCTCCCTTAACAGCACGTGAAACACTTGGAAATGGAATTCCCCTAATTTTATTTTATAAACTCTACGGCTCCTATGTACCCCTTTTTCCCCAGCTGCTCTCATAGTATGCAGTGCTTATATACAGTGGCAAATGACAAGCTAGATAATATCAATTACAAGTGATGGCAGATGAGGTGAGCTGGTACAAAGAACAATGTCTTTCATTTGAAATTTCTGCTCTTTATCTTTCTTGGAGAGATCATTCCTGTTGGCCTGGACTTGTGCATTTGATGAATGGGTCAGCAGCTAGAATCTGTATGAGCAAATGAATAAGATGCACATCTCATCCTTCAAACCATAATGAAAATCTTTACGAGATTGGATTCATATATTGAGATGACCTAAGAATATGTTCCTGGTTTTTTACATATTACAATTTAGTTATCAAGTGACAGCATGAAGACGAACCAGCACCAACCATTCCTGAAAGCTGGAAAAGTAACTCATACACGGGTGGAGCTACTATAAGCAAGTATTTAATATTAAATTAATAAAAAAATACGTAAACCAGCAGTAAGACAAACTTGTCTCATCATACATGTTCCAATCATCTTTTTGAGGAAACAGAACTGCTGACAAAAAAGCTAGAAACAGGAGTTTCATGGGCCGAAAACCGATCTAAATTGCCAAAAGTTGCTCAGTTCTTTTTTTTCTTAATTAGCACGTAATGAGACCACAGAACTAATCTACAAAAAATATCTGTATACATCTGAGAGTAAAGGACGATATTATTTATGCTTAATTACCTGCACACATATACACACCTCCGTGTTGTCAGACAAAGCATAATTACCGCAGGTGGGATCTTACTTCTCTAAACTTCACTCCTGCAAACTTACTATTAATCATAAATTGTAGTTATAGTCACTAGTACACTCTTTACATTGGAAAAAAACCCAAAACCAACCATGAAGCCACACAAAATTATAGCAAAACCTGTTTAAAAACCTTTGGATGAAGAAGTTTTTTCCACTGAAAACCACATTTTTGTCAGAGGCAAAGAAACCCTGGGCAACAATCAAGGCTGGCCAAGCTGGAGTAAGCACAGCCCTATGACGGCTGCCTCTGCACATACACAAAGGATCCCAAAATCTGGGCAGCAGTGCGACACTGAGCTACACCATCATCTCATACCCCTCTCCTGCTAGAGCTGTCCTTGGAGTGACTGTTTAAATACGTTCTGGGTCAGACTGACTAACTTCCCTTGGACGTACTCTTCTCTTCGTGCAAACCTGTCCCAGCGGAAAAGCACAGGCATGAAGCCAAACTCTGCACACCCCGGTCTGCACACTCAAGTGCTAGTTACCCTGAAGTTATCCTGAAGGATGCAGAGCTCCCCTTCACGCCTTGGGAAAAGGACCACGGTGGGTCTTAAAAACTTCTCTTGTTAAAGCTGTCATGTAAGTTCCCCCCAAAATGTTTCTGTTTTCACAAAAAAAGTATTTCAGAAATTCTTGGTCAGTTTTTCATAGAAGTTTACTACCTCTAGAAGCTGCCAGTCAATGATTTAGTGACATGAACCAAAAATTATTCAGGAAAACCACTCACTCTCTTTGTTCAACCCATGTCAAGTTTGCTCAAGCTTGTGTTTCCTCAGCACGGCCATTAACTGATATAAGCGATATTTAGCAGGTAGAGATTCATTCCTTCATTCTCTCTCACAATGGAAAAAGACTGAATTTTCTTTCAACTATTAAAAGCCAAGAATAATGATACCCTAAAGAAGGTGAAAAAGTACAACAAAAATATATATCAACTGTTACAGTCTGGACAATGAAATACAAAAATATGATGAAGAATATCCACAATCAGCACATAATTTATTGATTGCCCTTTCTCAAATGAAGGGCCATCAGCTAGTTTAAAAGTAAAATTACGTACTAAAATAACAGCAGAGAGAGATAAAAATTATGAGGGTCATGCAAGGGGAAAAAGATGTATTTTCAGCAAAGATTTTTAAATGAGATGGAGAGTCAATGAGGCAAAGAAATACAGGAAAGCCCTTCCATGCCAGAAAGAATTGCAGAAAAGCAGGTTCTTTCAGCATTAGTTGTGAAATGTTGAGTGGCAGCATGAGAAAGAAAACTAAAAAAGCAAACTAGACACTCCTGAAATAAACTGCCATAATCCTGCTTTTTAGAATGTATATTAATTACATTAGCATAATGGCAGTTGTCTGAAAGGCCAGACAAATTGGGTAGAAGAAAATAAATGACTTGCTAAAAATGTGCTAACAAGTTATACCACTGTAAACATAAGTTTAAATTGTATATAAATCATGAATTGCATCACCTAGCTCTCTCCTGAACATACAGCTTTGAAATTCTCCTTCCAATGGCCAATCCCAATCCCTGCCCCCGCCGCTTGTAGGTGTACTCCACATCAACTTTTGTTACCAACACTACCAACGTAATTTCTCTTTCTATGTCACAGACCCGCACTTTTCCGGTCACTAGGTACATCTGCTACCAGCTCACTAAATTCAGGGTCGAGTGAGGAAAAAAGGCAACAGGTGAAAGAAAAATGGCAAGCACTTGACCATAGAGATAAAGTTCAATGAATTTGCAGCAATAGGCAGAAAGTTTAACATAAACTGGGAAAAAAGGTCAACTTTTAACAGCACAAATAAATAAACACTGGGACAGTTTATGAGGGCATGGGATGAATTCTCCATCACTTGAATCTTTGAGCTGGGATGTGCTGCTCAGATATTAATCAAGTTTAGTTAGAAGTTGCAGGCTTAACACAGGAATAGCTTAGTGAACTTTCATAGCCCAGATTACACAGGAGGCCTATACACATGATCAGTATGGTCCTCTAACACATTTCTATTTACTCATGCATGCAATCCTAGAGCAATCCAGGTCCACAGGCTGCCACTCGCACTGCAAATTTACCCTACTGAGTGTAAAATTCCTTGTGGAAGAGTTAGAATCATTGCAAATGGTAAACTCCTTGGAATATTGCATAACTTCGTTTTTGTGCACCGTGGATGTAAACAGACTGTTTGCACTCAGTAATTATGTACACAGATAGTTAATTTGGGTGTTACGTATTTTGGTGAAATTTAAAATTTTCAAGAAAAATTATTCTAATGATCTACTGGTTTTAGTTGCATATGCCCTCTCCAAATGTATCTGTTCTTTAAAATGTACATTTATAACAGGCAAGAAGTGATGGGTAAAACCTGTGTCCCTGATGGCTGGGGTTTTTCCACATTTATCCATGACAATTAACGAGTTTAACCGTGCCTCATATGGAAATCAAGTTGTGTCCTTGAGGTTATTTTAATGCACCTTGAGACTGACTACGATAGTGCTGGTGAATAACCAACTGAAGAGAGTTCACGTTTGTATCCTGCACACAGGCACGCTCTTTGTCTCTCTGCTTCGTGCTTTAGGTATCTGTGCAGAGGACGCGACTAACGGCACATATTCTCTCCATGGCGTTGAGCTGAGGTCTGCATTGCGGTGACAGGGGCCAGTGGGAGCCGCGCCAGCGCTGAGGGCGTCTGTCTGTCCAACCCAATGGTGATTTTGGAAGAGCGTGCTGCTCGTCCCACCTGCCTGCCTGCGACAGCACACAACCTGCTCCCTGCCCTGCCCTCCACCGCGCATCCCCGGGGACGTGCTCACGAGCACCTCCCGTGCTCAACCGCCTGCAGAACCCACAGTTCCCCCCGCCCCAGCAGTTGCTGCCTCTCAGTGTCCTGCCAAAGCATGTCAGGACAATGCAGAATAGGATTCCTGTTCTTAAAACACAGCATAATTATACTAACACTGTCACCTCGCACATACCAACAGGGAGTCCCCCTTCCTGCACCGACTCACCTGACTCAGCGGTTATTGAAAAGGAGAGCTCGCATTACCAGAGGATTATCAACCACAGCAGGTCTTTCAGTGTCAGTTTATTTAATCCATCAATCTGTAAATTACAGCATTTCTGAAGTGGACATATAACCCTTTCGGCCATCTCCACACAACAGATGATACACACAGCTTGGGAGAAGCCTCCTCATTCAACTCTCCATCGTAAAACACACAAGGCAATACCCCGAGTCTCTCCTGCAAGTCTCAGCCCTTCACAGTTACACCCTACACAGTCTAGTTGAAACACTAAATAAGTATTAAATCTGTCAGAGTACCATATGCTTGCAGAATATTGTATTAATTTATATATAACCTTTCATAACCATAACCTTGCGGATATGTCCGAAGAATAGGCAATGTGAATACCAAACTGGTTTTTTTCCAAATATTCCTTGAATGTTTTTCCCATGAATTGTCAAATACAATTAAACAAAAACTACAAATTACTCAATTGTGAAATCATATTTAAATCTAAGAATTTATCTGGCTATTAGAACACCTCAGCCCAAGCAGCACTGCAGAGCAGTTCCCTAACCTGTGTGATTTAGGGCTGATCTTAATTCACCTCAAGCTGCTGTGCTACAACTGCTCTAAGTCTGCCCTGGCTCTGCTATGGCTCTGATAGCGTGGACACAATGATTGCAATGGAAGCACAGAAGACTGCATTAGCAAGGATGAGCAGCTGATGAGGTGTGCTAATTCATTTCTACGTCTATCTAGTTTGAGCATCCACAATGATTGGCTTCAAATCCTTGACCTACAGAATTTTAAGCATCACTTCACTCACACTAGAGGTTTTGTATATAGACAAAATACAGATTATGGATGACTTCTATGCCAGCAGGAAAGAAAATCCTTTACAGTCAAGATTATTTATTTTACTGAAGATTTGTTTAACAACAAAAATTTAAAAATCGTTCCAAACTCAGAACTGTAAATTAAGTTTAAACTTGGTAGACCTGATAGTTGCTAAGTACATAAATAAATGAAGTGGGAGTGGGTAGCATAGTTTACGTGTAGTTATAGTCAGACACTAACAGTTTCTCCTAAGAGTTCTTATCATTGCTATCAGAAATAAAGAACTATCATTTCATGTGTTCAATCTACTCCTCTCCCTTGTGTTTCTTTCAGTTAAGAGCTCTTACCTGGTCTTATTTGATGCAAAAAGCCTAAAAAAGAAACCTTAAAACAATAAACTGCCATTAGATTAAGGAGAAAGTCCAGCGTATTAGGAAATATCACAAAATGGCTAAGGTTGGAAGGGACCTCTGAAGATCGTGTAAGTCTACCCCTCCCATTTTGAAAAAGAGTTACCTGGAGCAGATTGCTCAGGACAGTGTCCAGACGGGTTCTGAGTATCTGCAAAGATGGAGACTTCACTCCACTGAGTGCTCCAGTGTTCAACCATCCTTGCAGTTTAAAACAAAAAAAACCCCACCAAACAAAGCCTCAATAAAGGAGAGCAAGCTACCTGCCAAGAAAGAAGAGCAGACGATACAATGGTATTCCCCAGCTCTCCTTAGGAAAACTTTCCTTGCCCAAGAGCTGATTACTCAGTCAAACTAAAAATCAGTATTGAAAGTAGGCAAAACTTCCAGCTGAAGAAAACTTTAGTATTTTAAATAAGGAAGAACCACATTTATATAGGAAAAAAGTATATTGTCTTTGCTAACCAGCACTAGCAGAAAAGTGAAAGTATGCAGAGTATCCTACCAGAACTGAGACATGCTAAAAGTATTAATTCAGTTCTAAACATCTGTCCGTCTCTGCACTAACCCAAGAAAATTCAAATTTCTTGAAGAACATGTGGGAAAAAATACTGTATCTGTAACTGAACTCACTACGGTCACTGTCTTCATCTTTGTCACCAGCTCTGACACCTTTATAATAATAACATGAGCACACAATCCTAGAACCCGTACTTTGTATTTTCGAAGTTAGCCTTTAAAGTTGATTCTTCTCTGCTTAAAGTAATTAAAAAAACCCCCACAGTTATAACATCAGATGTATTTGTTCGCAACTGCTATCCAATGGAGCATGTCCCAGCAGGCATTTTATTTCTGAGAAATCCATCAAAGCCCCAGAAGGAAGTTACTCAAGTACATCGATATTGTAAACAAATGTTTTAGGTGACAGCAGAAAATCAAAACCACTCACCCCTTGTTAATAACCAATGGGTTAAAATAATGCCATACATGTTTTATTTCAAGTATCAGTATTTATATGATAAAATAGGTCATTTAATCTCATGCACTTAAGTTAAATTGTGATTACAGTGTACTAACTTATCCTATCCTTGCTATGATATCCCTAAATCAGTAACAATGTAAAAGTGCTAAGAACACATCATGCAAGCCAACAAGGGAGTCTACCTCATACTCAGAAACCAAACTAAAAAAACTGGCAATACTTAAATACTGTTTGAGTTCCCTAGTGATGGACTGTCATGATTGCTCAAGAGCAAATCAAAATAATTATCAGAAAATATTATCCTGGGATCAAACAAGAAAATTTATAATAAAACATCTTTCTCATGTATTTGTATAGATGAATGTTGGTATATATATTTGTGTATGTGCATGTGTGCATGCATACATACATATATATATATATGAATGTATCAAATCTGATCCTTATTTTTAACCCTATGAAAAGAGACAAGGAAGGAAAATAGACTTCAGTATAGCTGAGGTCAAAAGAGCCACACTGAATTTATGATCCCAGTATGGTATTTCAGGTCAAGAGCTCCAAACTTTGTATTTCATTTGCGTAACAAAAAATAATAAAAATGCATCCACACTGGCTCGCTCAGCAGTTGAAACAACAACCAGACCTGTTTGCAACCTATATCCTATAGTCTCCCCAGCGCATTTATTAGACAGAACTTACTGCAGCAGAAAAACCTGGGTTTATGAAAGGTACACCTCGTTATTAGAACTAGGGATAGCAATTAGACGTGCTTCTTATTGTTGAAATTGTACCTCCAGTCTGTTTAGCAATATACATGATTGTTGCAGTTTCAAGATTTCATGTTACGTCTTTAACTGTGGGCATTTAGCAGACTGCCTCTTATTATTAAGATACTGCTGACTTTTATTGTCAGTGTGGCCACAGGACAAGGCTAATAATTACTAGCACCAGAAGCAGCTTGTGGTTTTATATTACATTGAGGTAAATTACACTGGAATTAGAGTGGATTACTTTTATCAAATGGGGAATAAGCTGTTAATTAACTCCCCGCTGTAGCAATCTTTTTCTGAGCTTGCAACTGTTATTAGCTCTAGATTAAACTGTTGAATTAATTTCCCACTTACTTACTATTTCAAGAGTTTTTAATTTACCTGGCAGCAGTTTTAATGGGAAATTGTATTAGTGAGCATAAATTGTTTTTGGGAAGGGTAAACAGTTTGTGATAATGTTTATTAAGTCGTTTTGTTTGAGCAAAAATATAATTGCAGTTTTAATTAGTGGATGGTTGTTGGCGTATTAGGTTTGAGATTACATTATGGCATTCTGAGAAAACAATCGCCCAGGTAATCCCAGCATTTAGAACTGATAGCAGATGGAAAAGCTATGTCAACACTGCTCTGACTTGTCTGTGTATATACATGTGCCCATGCACGCAAGCACAAGCATGTTTAGAAAAGTAACAGGGTAGTGTGCTTACTTTGAAAAGAGAACATGTCATCTCCCTTGGTAGTTAGGCGAAGGCACATGAAGCACTGCACTGCACAGTGTGCGTGCAGACATGTTTACAAACACGTGAGAGAAACACATCAATAAAGTAGCAGAATTTTGTGTACTCTAAGTGGGCTCATCTTTGAGTTTTCATATTTTGTGCTGGTTGTGGCTGGGATAGAGTTAATTTTCTTCAGAGTAGCTAGTATGGGGCTACGCTTTGGATTTGTGCTGAAAACGGTGTTGATAACACAGGGATGTTTTCGTTCCTGCTGAGCAGCGCTTACCCAGAGCCAAGGGCTGTTCTGGTTCTCCCCCCACCCCACCAGCGAGGAGGCTGGGGGGGGCACAAGGAGCTGGAGGGGACACAGGCGGGACAGCTGACCCCGACTGACCAAAGGGATATCCCAGACCATACGACATCACGCTCGGTATATAAACCTGGGGGAAGAAGAAGGAAGTGGGGACATTCGGAGTGATGGCGTTTGTCTTCCCAAGTCACCGTTAGGCATGCTGGAGCCCTGCTTTCCCGAGGATGGCTGAACAGCTGCCTGCCCATGGGAAGCAGTGAATGAATTCCTTGGTTTGGTTTGCTTGTGTGCCTGGCTTTTCCTTTACCTTATTAAACTGTCTTTATCTCAGCCCATGAGTTTTCTCACTTTTACCCTTCTGATTCTCTCCCCCATCCCACTGTGAGGGGAGGTAAGCAAGCGGCTGCGTGGTGCTTAGTTGTCAGCGGGGGTTAAATCATGACATATTTAAAATGTGGAAAGTTCAGATCTTTTAACAGGGCAAAACTTGCTTTCAATAGCCTGTATTTTCTAGCCCTGCTACTGTTGTGTCAATAGCAAAGCTAAGAGATGGCACCAAGTCATTAGAAGAAAATTTTTAAAAAGATAACAAGAAGGCAAAACAATTAATCCGCTATGTTAAATTGCTGTAGATCATTTACTTCGTTACTTATTGGTTGAATATATAGCAGCTCATTTACTGTAGTTCACTGTTTTCTGATGTTTGTAAAATCCTGGATGAGCTGCTTTAAAGATTATTATAGTATACTTTTGGGTAGCAATATATACAAACTATTTTCATTCTGTAGTCTATTTATTGACTAAGATGAAGAAAATTCCAGTAGTTTGATATGTCCTAATACATTCCACTTGGCAACAGCTGCTACTCCAGAAGACGTGGTCTTGTGCCGCATCTACTTGCCCTGTGTGATGTCCCAAATAGCAAAGGGCATGCCCAGCAGGACTTGGGGACCTATACTCAGGAAACATCCAACCTCACAAATCCCCACAAGTGAAATAAGGGCAACAGGACTGCATTCATACACCCAAATTGGAGGGTTAGAGACCGATTTTAGAAGAGCTTAACTGTACTTTATCCTTTCCAGCTGCAGTGTTACTGACTGTGGAAGTTACCACCCAGATGCCCATCAGGCACACATTATCAAGTTCTGTATGACATTGCTGTCAGATGCACCAGCTGTGCTACTCCTGCAGTAGCTCTGTAATTCGTTTCAAAAATACGTTGTTAAACTAACCTGACTGAAAAGGGTTAAGAAAGGATGTCCTGAGCAGCTCAGCCTGGAGATATGGGGGCACAACTGCTCTCTGCAAGGGAGCAATAATGAGGACTGCATGAAGGTAGAGCCATTAACATCTAATGACCACACTTAGAAGACAGGCTCCAACTACGCCCATAAGCTCCAAGTCTATGAACCTTTCACAGTTCTTCCTAGCATGTAATGGAAGCTGCTGTTGCTTCTTATAAAAAAAGAGCAGCATGTAGGCAGTGAAATACAGAGTCGCACTTCCCACAAATATTCTGCAAGTTGACTTAGGTGCTCAAGTTCTTTTTTAAACTCTTACGAAACCTATGTATGTTCTTATAAAATTTAGAAAATATGTAAAAACAATACCAGAACCTCCCAGTTTAGGCAATAAAGATCCAGATATTTAAATTCAGAAGGACATTCTTCAACTTAGCCTTATGACTGGGTCAAGACATGAGCCCACAAGGTTCTTACATGCCCTCAAAGTAGCCCAAAGTCAAACTGGGTGGAAATGTAATAGTAACTAATAGGAATTGACATCATGTTTCATCATTTCCTGCAAAGACAGGCCACTGCAGCAAAAATTACTTTACTTTGTGCCATGACCTCAATTGTTACTGATTTTCAGGAGCCTAATGGACGGGAATTGAAATGCCAAGACAACAATTGCAAATAAAGTTCCTTGTCCTCACAAGGACAGCAAACTCCATGCTACAGGGTTTGTATCTTTTTACCTTAACATCTGATACGGACGGACAGCATTCATAGATGTAAACATGCAGTAAACTACTTAAACTGTTTCAAAAGACCCAGCATCATTTCAAAATGTAACTGCACACAAAAGCTGTTCAAAGCATCCCACAGTGATGCAAAAGGAGTTCATGAGCATCAATTATTTGGTAGCTTTAAATATACATATGTATTGATTTACAGAATACAATAATCATCAACAGGAAATAAAAAGTTTACATCATTCTAACTGCCATATGAATTTCCCAATTTGTATCTTGTAATTTGGTTTAATATAGTATTTGCTAATGGAAATGTTTTACCTATGAATTCAGAAATCTTCTTAACACTTTGAGACATTGACACTAATCCACTTTATGACTTGCTGTGACCAAGTCTTCAGATCAAGAATGTCAGGAATCACTTTTAATGAATTCTTGTATTTTTTAATTCACTGTAATTAATAATAAGGTTTTTGCTATAAACAGTTGTTCTGTTTATGTTAATATACTCATATGAAAAGACATTGTTACATTACGTACGAGTATCCTGGATTTACTAAACGCTATCTTATACATGTTTTGCTTCAGTCCTTTATACTTTTAAATTGATGTTAGATTTCCTGAAAACTATAAAAGTTTTGGAAATTATATGGTAACAGAACATGATTAATACTTTACCACAACATTTTTCAACCATTAGAAACAATGACTGAAAGGTAACGTCTTTGATTTGCATGCCCTCTAATTAATATATTTGGGTTGTTTTGTGATTTCTGTTATACTAAATGGGTTGCAGCCGTTTTCAACTTCAAAAAAAAGGAGGCACTTGTAGAGTTTGCCATCCATTAACAATCAAGATACACCAGGAGAAGTAGATAATTTTTAAGCCACAGTACTGCCTCAGAAATTGCAGGTAACCGTTTCCAGCTCAGGGATTGGGGAAAAAAACCAAACAGCACTCTTACTGTTTTGAAGAAGCATTTGGTACCTTTCAGAGACGCAGAAAAGTTGCTCATATTCTGCATTCTGCCTTCCTCTGTGGTTTCCAGTGACCATTTGTCACAGCCCAGTTCCACCTCATCTTGTGCTGTAAAGCCCACTGCGTATAACAAGAATTCAGTGTAAAAGATACCACAAACCCCTAACAACTGAGGAGAATCTACCTCCTTCTGCGAGGGGGATGCTCACCTCTCTCTACACCCAGTATTACCAGCACAGCCCTCCCCTGCAATGCACGTGCCAGCACAGTTGCACATTATTAATACACCCCAAAGCAAGAACTAGCTTTTTACAACAACAACAAAGCAGCCCAAAATGAAGCTACTAAACCATGAGCAACTGATTCCATTTGTGACCCACTTGAACCTACAGATTCTTTTTTCTCATTCGGTGTTTCGGCCAGATAGATCACAGCCCAGAACCATTTGCCTGAAGCTAGGAGTACCGGCAGCTACTACGTGTTCAGCAGCAGCCCTCTGTTCCCCTGCTCCAGTCTTGCCACTGCTTTCCCTGGTTGCCAAGTCCCCTGTATTATTAAAGTCCCTCCTTGTGAGGGGTTTGTAGAACTAGACGGAGGAAGCAATTCAGCTTAAAAGTAACCTGGCAAAAAAACCGACATTATCTGGGTCAAGCCTGTAGTCCATTTCTCCAGGTAGGCCTCCATGCTGAACTGGTGCAACTCGCTGGCTGTAAGGCTGAAAAAAGCAGTAGCTGATAATGGTTCTTTACTGGATGGAGAACTATGATCTAGCAATAGACACGGGTGTTAGCAACTACACTACAGCAGTAAACACAGCTGTAAATCATATAATGCTAATTAACATTTGTTTTTGGTTTTCGTTTCTCTCCATCAGCACTTTTTTCCTGTACTGTGTTCGAGGTGTGGTCAATGTTAGAAACCATTAAATGTTCTTGAAAAAATCTACAATATGCTTTTTTTAATTCAAACAGAAACATAAAAATGTTCAACTGAAGTTTATTCAATTAATTTTAGTTCTTAATTTATAAAGATTTTACTATTCATGCAAAAGAAAATGGGAGTTAAGATGCAATGTGCTGACATTCAGTGTAGTTTTACAGCCTTTTTAATACAGAAGTAATTTTAAAAATAATAGGCTTAAAATAGTAAAAAACCAAAAACTAATAGTTTTGCTAAATTACCTTTTTATTACATGGTTTCAATTAGCATTCCCTCATCCTCCCACCCAACACACAGATTGTTCTCTCTTTTCTCTGAAGGAAATTATGAGATGATAGAAGTACAGAAGATACTTCAACCAAATGTTGGAACCTCAATTGAAAACACAAGTATACAGCATTCCCAGAATGATTTGTTGCAGCAAATTCTATAAAAGTTAACAGTTCTTAAAGACTTATATAACTTATGAAGCATGTTTCTTGCATATGGTAATAGAGATTATTCTACTAAACTCATCAGTTATTACATTTAATATGCACTATGCTAAAAATTACAAATAATAAAATGCTTTCAACCTGAATGTGGTTTTTCATTTCTTTGAAGTCATTAGAAAGCTGCTGTGGTTTTAGTTAAGGTATTATTCTGTAGCATGAGGAAAATGTTATACTGCAGGTGCAGAAAAGATTTAATCCACATGTTGCAAGGTTACATATGGATATAAACAGTGGATTAATCCTCAGTTCCCTTCAGTTTTGACTCTCTCAGGTCACAAGAAAAATGGCCTAATTGTGAAATCGTATGGTTCCCTGTATTGTCAACACCTTTTATTTCATCTGCAGAAGGTTTTGAGAGACAGGCCCTAACTGATTATAAATTTATCATCATTTATAAAACTAAAGATCACAAAATAGGTAGAAATATCCATACTGAGAGAAAGAAAAGAGGTCACTCCTGCACACATTATAGACAAGCACGGTACCATAAAAACCACTCAGCCTTGTCTATACTGCTGTAACAGCAGCGTGTAGACCAACCGCAACTAGACCTAAGTTAGGCTGCTCAGGTACTCAAATACGTAAGTAAACAGCACCACAGAGACGAGACTCAAAGAAATTCTGTTCAAGAATGCTGTAAACACCTGAAATCAAATATCAAGATGTTCTAATGAGACCAAATTTAATATATGCTTGGGTACAGAAAGTATTAATTCTATTCCCTGACTTAATGAGCATAGCTTTTAATGCTCGAGGTTCTGTAGTGAAAGTTCACGTTTGGAAACTCCAAATGCCTTCTCAGTATGTTTTTTAATTATTCTCCTCTTAAGGCATAAATATTTTACCCTAATAAAATCAGTCCTATTTCTAAAAAGTTTCTATTATAAGCACACTGATATATAAAGCTATAGAGCTTAAGAACTCCATAAAAAAAAAAAGTCACTTCCTGTTCTATTTTCTCTCTCAAACAGAAAAAGACAGTTACGCTAAAGAGTACTCAGAAAAAGCTAGCCTGTGACCACAACATATGCAGAACTGGGAACCCACTTCCAAAAACAACTTACTAAGGGACTCAATCCATGTAAATACTAAACATCTGTTTTGTTCTGTTTTTTAAGAAAAAAGGGCAGCCTAATTAGAGCAAATACCTTACAGCTTTCTTTGGAGAATTTAATATTTATCTATCAACAATATGTATCATTTATTCTATCTTCATATCTTATTCTCTATGATGCCATTCCTTAAAAAAGATATTTGTCAAACATAAAACTGTCAGGCTACAGTAGATCTGCGTTAAGATTAGCTCTCTACTTGACACTAGATTCATCGACCTGAATCTGCTTGACATACCTATTATAGGACAGAAGTTAAGAACACAAGCAGGTTCAATCACATTATCCAGAATACACACCCAAAGCTGTTAGATGAAAAAGACTTTTTTTTTTTTTCTTCCCCTCAGGAACTGCACAGAATAGAAATCTTTTGAGAGATATATGGAAATCTACAGAGCTCAATTTGATATGATGCTATTTAGGTATGTACAAACACACATACAAATCAATGGAAATCAATGTACATCTTCCTATTAAGTTAGATAGCAATTTTATAGTTGTGATTGTTACATCTAAAAGCAGCAAATTTTAGACAGCTGTATGAAACAACAGGTAAACACAGTTTAGAACCAGAACCAAATACAGTCATTCATTCACATGAGATATAAATAGTAGTAAACACCTTGGATTTGAAGACTCTTGAGCTTTGCAAA
Source organism: Aquila chrysaetos chrysaetos (assembly GCF_900496995.4). Lineage (NCBI taxonomy): Eukaryota > Metazoa > Chordata > Aves > Accipitriformes > Accipitridae > Aquila > Aquila chrysaetos. Next base: position 3,631,557 of record NC_044024.1, on the reverse strand, counting down.
CTTTATCTGGGTTTCAGCAGGAAAAAACAAAGTTCTTAAATCTGGAAAAAAAGAACACTATTAAAAGCACATATATGCTACTAAAACTGAATTTTCATCCTTTAACAATGCAAACTTCTACTTATTGCTAAGTGGGGGAAAAAAATGACCATCAGCAATATCAAAATCTTAAAAAAAGTTAACAAGCAACAAAGGTTCAAATGTTTTTCAGCATGCTCATCCATGCAAGCACCTATATGAAGCACTCTGTGTGCATAACACGGTCTCCACATGTGTTCAACTGTTACGACTGTCTCCAGGTGAAAGTTTCAAGCACAGGAACATTATGCACAGCAGCATACGTCCTCCAAGGAGAGACCGCGAAGGTGCAGCGCCAGAAGACTGTTTACCTCCACTGAACGACAGCTGGGGATCAGTATAACCAAGTAAGACTCCCCGTGACAGGTAATCACAACGTGGAGCCAATACACCACAAACTTAGCTCAGTACTAGCCCTGTTGTGTCTGAGTCAGGTACGCTGTAAAATTTCAATGATGCCTTTAAATTCTAATGGTTTCAAGCTGCTCTAAACTTCTGCAGCCATCAAAAATAATCTGTCATGGGATTAAGGGGTATGAACATCATGTCATAGCCACTCTGCTGTTAGATTTATTGGAGGGTAAAGCATGTCATTTATGCATCAACTCACAGGAGAAAAAAGCAATCCCTATGAAGTTAATCTAATAATAGACTGGAAAGCAATGATTACTGTTTCATGTGCAGTAGCTATTTGTAGCAGTGGTTGGCCTAATTCAGCAGGCCTTGCCTGTCAGAGCTCTGGGATTACCAAGCGTTTAGATGAAAATCTATCGGGAAACATCAAGAAATGGTTTAATGAGGAACAAAAGTCTTCATTGTTACATCTAATATTTGCTGAAACTTTTCCATTTGCACCACTACATTTTTAAAAAGCTTACTGGAAGTGACATCCCAAATAGAATACAAATGTTGAGGGTCTATAACTTCAATTAATCTACGACAGCTCTCTACAATTTCACCATAAAAGTCTGTTCTCACTATTCTTATGCAGGTAGAACGCCCTGAAACTGAGCACAAGATTTTTTGAAGATGTGACTAATAATCACTGCCTCACCGTACTATACACATTTTCCACCAACTAAATATTTCACATCTATTGACTAATCAACCTCCTCACTCCCCACATGGTATAATCCAACTGTTGGCATCATTTTAGAGAAATGGAAGCAAGAAGACAGACATCTGATAATCAGAACCCAAACATACAGCAAAATGGTACAATGAGGACTGGACACCAGAAGATCCTGAGTGAGTCCCCAAACCATTCTCATGCCAGGAGCCATGCACCTCCCACTAGGAGGTGCCTTAAACATCTCTCAGTTTTTAAAACAATTTATAAAAAAAAGAAAAAAAAAATCTCAAATCCCTTAATTAGGTTCAAATTCTAATGTTAAATAACCCTGGGGAATAGGCTGCATTTCATCTTCCTTCATCCATTAAGCAAAATTAAAACTAACCCTAGGAAGATATTTCAATTCCCTTTTGCTTATAGATATTGTTCACTGTAGACCAGAATGAACGTCTCAAATGGAGAAAACAAGGCATTCCTATCAAAAGGAAAAAACAGAAGTTGATCTGATTAATACATACATTACATAGCTATTTCTCTCCAATAAAATTCTCAGCAAAGAACAAAAAAGAAAGATAGAAAATAAGGCACTCCAGTGTACTTCCACATGAATGTAAGAGACACACAAGGGAACACTTAGCCATACCGCAAGTTCTCATTTTCATAGGCATGCAGTCATTTCCACAACCTCTACCAGAAAATTACCTAACCAGCAGAACCCTCCTCTTGAGATAACCATCAGCAGGTACGAAAGGTCTAGATTAAAACTGTTACTACAGCCAAGTCGTCCCTTTCTCACAGCATTGTCATATAAAAGAGGAGACACCATGGACTAACAAACCAGACCGTGCATCAAATCCCCGCTCCATCCATCACAATCCACCTCCATGCTCTGTCCATGTCTAGCCACCAGGAAAATACTAACCCGCATCTCAGGAAGGACAGCTTTTACTGACAGCCTTCTAAAATCAAGACGTGACTAGCTCTGTACTATCCTTAGTAACTACGTCACCCAAAGTACTTTTCCTGCCAAAGTTGCCATGAGTCCCTGAATCCCCCTTATTACAAATAACGCTGCAAAATGTTATGTCTTTATGAACTGTTCTCAGCTAGTCCATTTAACTGCAAAGGTAACCCAGACTTTTGAAATTTTTGTGAGACAGAAAGCAAAAGCATAACCACCAATACTTACGCTAGAAGTTCAGTTTTACTAAGACTTAAATTTATGCAGGGGAATGTGATCTAGGTGCTGGAGAAAAAATTATCTAGGACTATCACATATCTCATGCCATTTCTTGTAAATGCGTAGGAACAGGCAAACACGGACTACTTCATCAATAGTAAATACTGACATGGTCAGAAGTCTGGACTGACAATATCATTATCAACCTACTCTATTTTACTAATTTAACCCATGAATCTTCAGACTCACAGTTAAACCAAGATGAGCCAACACTGCATACATCTTTCACTTCAGAAAACATTTAATTTTAAACTGGGATTTGACGTAAAAACTGCGAGGAAGTTATTTATATTTTATTTCAACTTGTTAAAGTAAGCTCGCTACAGAAGCACAGGTCAAAACCTAACACATTTGAATGACTAATCTTGATAACTGACTTTAGAGACACAAAAGCAGCTTCTTTTATTTTATAAAATAAAATTAAAAATCTACATAAAGTTGAAAAAAAATTAAAAAATTAAAGATGTGCCTGAAACAATTTACTGCATCTTGAGCACATTTTAAAAGAGATGCTTATAGCCCCTTAGCTGGTATTTGTGAAAAATCATTTCACCATGATATTTAACCGTCCTTCCGGTAGCAAGTGAATGGCATCCCACAAAATCCACTGCCAAATTTCCATTTGTTACTTCACAGGAGATGTATAAACACAAAATTTGATGATGCAGAAGATACAAGTATTGGAGTGATAGTACTGGCTGTCTTCTAGCAAAAATACGTGTGACATGTGAGTAGTAACATTAGATGTCACAGTTCGCCCATTCTTTTAAAGACCAGTATGATCTTCTTGAGCTGGAAGACAGAGAAAATTAGCTCACTACCAAGACCAGCTAGTTCCTCAATTAACATAGTGGCTCATCAACTTAGCCTTTAAAAACATGCAGGTAGTAAATCCTAAAACTAAGCAGTATTTTACTATCTAGTAAACTACTTCGATCTCATTGTTATTTTTACTGCATCAGCACAGCAGTTCTAGAGAGATGTTACACAAATACACATTCGAACCATTGCTGCTCCATAGATCAGAATCTGAAAAACAGAAAAAAACCTATGAATGATAAGAGAAAGAGGTAAAAAAGAACAGAAGGTAGCCAAGGAGATCAAAGGCCATCCTTTGACCATACCACATCTTTTATGATAACAACACAAACTATCCTCATCTCTGTCTGCTCACAAGCCAAAACCACTCCCCACCTAGCCATTATAGATAGCAAGGTTTGCTGTTGTCAGTACGGAACTTTGTCCAGAGAGCAAATTCCAATACAGAACAGGGATGGCCAAAGAAGACTGGCCAATATTGGCTTTCCATACACAGGGCATGGCACCCAACCAAGCACAGCTGTAGGAGGCGAGGTACAAGCAGGGTCTTGGGGTTTCTGTCATCAGTGGCAGAGCTAAGAACCCCAACCGTACTGCAATCTAGCCACTCTAACACCCTCCTCCTATTTAGGGTCACACATGAGGTCAGCCTAACCTGCTGTCTGACCATTTTTCATCAAATTCCTGATCTTGATCCCTGGCAGCCACCCTTTGGATCCTGAGAGGTTTGATGAACTTTCAGGGATAAGATTTATCTCTCTTATCCAAACCTTTCCCAATCCTCCTCTTTTTGCAGGTGGCACAGACACTGCAGGCTTGAGCACAGAAAACCTACCAGAAGCGATCCTATGATTTATTGCTTCTGATTTCTATCTCTTTTGTATCACTCCTTCTCTTTATTGCCTGGAAATAAACACTAACTTGAAAGGAAAAGAAAAATGGTCACAGACCAGTTTCTAGGATGGCTCTGCTTTTCAAATCAGAAGCACGTTGCGGAGGATTCTGGTGTGGGCCATGATACTGAAATGGCTCAGCTAATTGAGGGCAACCTCAAGGTCAACACAAATTGTAGTGTAGACATAAAAGTCAAGGGCAAAAAAATAAAGAGGAAAGGCAGAGTAATATGATGCAATGAAAAATGGAGATCAAGAGAGACACATCAGAAAGGGAAGGCCATGTCTGTATCAATGGGCAAAAAACCTATTCTCAGGATATTTTCCTATGCGCAATCTACAGTGAAAACTTTCCATCAATGAACACATATTCTCAACAGGATTAGGACTCATGCTTAACTAATATATAGGACTGATAAGCTACTATGAAGAAATATTATCTGTAATTAAAAATTTTAATGAAGAAGTTCCAAAACAGGAAGGCCAAAATAATTTATGGTACATTTCCTTGATGCTTAATAGGTCTGAAAAAGAGATTCTGGTGACAAGTTTTCAGCAATCTAACCCAGCTGCAAACACAGAATAGCCTTCTGAAGCCTTATACAGACTAATGTAATACATTTCAGGAAAAAAAATGAGATCAATATATCCATATGTCATCATACAAGACTACACAGAACAATTTTGTACTGGGAAATACCAAAACCACTACCTAAATGGCAAAGCCCTATGAATTGCCATTGAAAGATGGCAAGGCTTTCTGGGTCAGCTGAATTTGAATAATAGGGTGTTCTTAGCCCAAATAACCTATTGACTTCCATATATAACAAAGTAGAGGGACCCTTTCAAGTGCCTCCTAGATTTAGCAGCTGTTGCTCTGACACTGTCAGCAACGCATCCATCTTTATCACAGTATGATTCTTTCAACTTTTCTTTTTGAGGCTCTGCTTACTTCCTTCCACCCTTCAAGTCCCCTCATCTGCCCAAGATGTATGTCAGCTCAAAGCACTGTGTGAATACGAGTTAAAACAATATATCTGGTTTCTCCTGAATCATGCCTCTTCGTTTCAGCATATGATACATATACATCTACATATTTTTGTACTTATACAGATCAGAAACCTATATTTAGATGCCTATGGGAGGTGCCTTCTGGCTACTTTTGTTTTCCTATTCTGATGCACTCTGCTGTAGCAACTCCCTGGTAGCTTCCCTTGTCCATCACCACAGGCATTTTATTTTTTTATTCTCATTATTCTTTTTTATTTTTCTTCGCTTGAAATAAAAGACTCCATATGTTTTGCTCTTCTTTTATTGGAAAATGTTAATGCTGTGTACCAGAGGGCACAGTCAAATGAGGGATTGCCATTTGGACAGAATTATATACCCAAGTATTGCCTAGGGTATATCACCTGTATGAGTGCTTTAAGCAGATCTCAGCTTTGTTTCTGCCAGCATTTAAGGCAATATTTTAATGTTAAAAACAATATTCAATGCTTTCCAAGGGAATATTTGTTCCATCAAACTCTTTCAAATTAACTGGTACTTAATGGCCTACAACTCATGGCAGATATGTTCCTAGTTCTTAAAAATGTGACCCATCTGAATTATATCTGCTTTTAAAAGAAAGCTGAACCATATGCACTTTCAGATAATTTTAAATCATATTCAAACTCTTCTCCTCATTCGAGTTCTCATCTGAAAAATTGAAATACTACTTTAACTGTATAGGTCATAACAGTGTCAGGAGTGCCTTAAAAGGAGAGCAGTCCTCATATTTCACCAGTAGAGCACAAGAAGGCTGCACATCTGAAACGGCTTTAGTATACTGGATAATTCACATTCACTAAGTGGATTAGCTGAAATAAGCATAATAAATGAAAGAGAATAAAATAAAAAACAATTTCACACTAAGTGAAGGCTTGACTTATAGGAAGTGGCAGCTCTGATGGCCCACGGCATAGAATTAGTTTTGCCACTCGATAATTTGACTGATTCACTCGAGTGGCCAGAAGAGGACATTTTCTGCCTGATTTCAGTGTAATCAAGTCACCTGCTCTGCGATTGCCAGGGCCAAGTCAACTGCACTCTGCTGCACCCCGCCTGTGTGCCCCGAGTAGCAAGAACAGTGTTTCTACATATGTGTGCAGAACTACTGAGCTGTTAACGATAGTCAGATTTAGCTACATCTGTACATTAGTGTACTTTCATTTGAAACCATATATACAATATGAAAATAATCTATTCCTGTAAGTCCATTATTTACATAAAGTTTGGGGCTATTGATGGGATGTTCTCTCAGTTCTGTTACATATACCAGTGAAGAGCTTATGCATTACTTTACTTAGAAAAAAGAGGTGACAGATGCAAATACAGGAGAACAAGTAATTCCAAGAGACTGGAAATATAAATGACATTTACTGTCTTAATTAGAAGTGACTATGAAATTCTTTATAAACAATTACAGCAAGATTTTGTGTTAAATTGATGTAGCACCCGTTAAATATAATTTTCCTCTTCATATATATATATTATATAAAAAGACTATAATATACATGCAGAGATTTGGGAACGTATATGAACAACTTGCATGACAGGATGTCAGTTTTATTCCTGCTTTGCTGAACTGGGGTTACACTGATAAATGCAATATATGTGCTCATCTTTAAGTGTACGACCAGTTTCACTGGTTATTATTTATAGCTAACCTTTCAAAGTAATGATTGTATACTGCACATCAGAAGAACAGAATTTTATATTCCTATTGAAAAGGATACTTTCTTCCCTTTATGCAAATATTAGATTGAGACTGCCCCAGTCAGGAGAGATAATCCACTTAGAAATATCATTATTATTAAAGCACATCCAATCAACATGCAAATGTGAAAAACAGTAATTAAGCATTTTATTTTTTACAATTGTGCAGCAGTAAAAACAAAGATACAAACATCAAAATGATTTAACATTTTCTAACCAATTTTCTACTTGACATATGTTACTGCATGATTCATCCACATTTTTCAGAATCAAAGTCCATGATCTGGCAAACTGAATCTGTTAATAAAATGAAAAGGTGACCTTGCTTAATTTAATAAGTCTGTGTAGAAATACTCTTTCAACATGTTAAAGAATTACAAAAAGGTTATCATAGCTGGCTTTCATGGGAGAGTACTCTACCTTTTCCAGCTCATTTCTCAGGCTTTTACTGTAATTCATTAGATTACATAAAAACAATGTAGATCATTATATTTAATAAAGGCTTTCCTTTCCTAATAAAATGTCTGTCATTTACATTCAGGCATGCATTATATAAAATGCTTCTCTTTCTGAAGTAAAGCTTTTCATATTCAAGTGAGGCAGGAACAGGAGGTTGGTAGCTCTAGGAATTATTTTTCTTTGCAAAGGATTTTCAGAATGAATTCAGTTTCTAGACTGAATCTTTCAGAACTCTGGTCCTACATTTATCTTTAAAATAGGTACAACACGGTGGCAGCAACGCCAGTTGCTATCAGCATGCCTCTCTGCAAACTGAAGAGGTCTCTCTCTTCAGCAAAAGGATAGGGTATGATACTATACTCATTAAGTCAGCTTGTTTTTCTTTACACCAATTAATGTTGACTGTGATAAAATAGTTTATACAATACAAATACATTTCCAGTGAAATCTTAATATGGTCCCAGTCACTTAATGAGAATGATCAGACAATGAAATCTATTTTACTTATGCTAGCTTCAAAATAAAAATGTGCGCCTCTTCAAAATGCTCAGTAAGATATGTTTCCTTTTCATCGTGAATCCTAATTTGTTGCCAGCACTTGGCATCGTGTTTTATTACCTGGGAAGGGCTGAAAGAAGAGCCCATTCTTCTTGTGCAGGAGGAAACACCAACTGCAGCCGCTGTACTTTCTACACAGCAAAGGTCTGCTCCTTGGGAGATCAGCTATACAAGCAGCTTCTCCAGAAAGGACAGCGAGGTAGCCTTCATTGCTAAACTTGCTTCTCTCCATTTTCTGCACATGCATAAAAATTATGCCAAAATCTTCTCTCCCAGATTACGAGGGCAATTTTTCAGTACTTTACACAGACAGACTCAAATTGTCCCCTCCTGATCACACACAGTATTCTTTCCCTAGTTTGAACATATTTACCATCTTGCTTTCAGCATACCAAGCTCTCCCTTCTGCCAAACCAACGCAAAGGCTAATCCAGAAATCAACAGCATTTGAAAAACAGAAATGACAAATTTCTAGTATTTGTTATCACTGCCTCAACTCCAGCAGCAATATTTTCAGGATAAGGGAGAACTAGAACTAGCATTTTGCAAATCATCATCCTCAGAAAAGCAGGATTTCCAGCTGTCACCTTGGGCTCCAAGTGCAAGCCACTCCCATCACTCTGAGCTGCTCAATGTGGCTAAAAAAGAACAAATAACTGCCATCTTTCAGGTGACTTCCCAATCAGCAGCCATTTCGTTAAAATTTTTTCCAACTTTTTTTCATAAAATGTGTTGCTTCTTTTCACAAACCCTAATCCACACAAAACACTAAAAGAATGAAGACCACTAGGACAATCAAAAGGGAGTATTTGTTTAACATAGACACTTACTGAATTCACAATTTTGCAAAAGAATCCTCATAGAACGCGTTGTCCAAAACGCTATAGTAAGTAGCAAAACACTTATGTTTAAGCAAACAAGTAATCCAATCCAAATCAATGGGATTATTTGTTTGCCTAATCTTAAAAACACATTGAAGTATTTCACTTGTTCAGGACTCCAGAGGTCTGTACGACAAGGACCGAAGCACAACAGCTGTTAAATTACATTTAAAGTACTTAATACCTGACCAGAATTGTAACTATGGAAATACTTAAATCCAAGTATAGTACATGCTTACTTTTTAATCCGGTGAGATTCATTCCCTAATTTTTCTGAACAATTTGCAGCAGTGTGGTTATACCAAGAATTTTGCCAAAATACAGCCTTACAAAGCTTTCCTTCAGGAAATCACATTACTCAAATCTAATATAGATCCGAAGGCTGAATTTTAAGGAATATTATTTATGTAAATGTAAATTTTAGCATTGCAAATAAATGATGATGGATCAACGTTTTTCTGCAACCAGAGTGTATTATCCATCCAGTTAAAATTTTATCTATTTAAACAGTTATACACAGTTACCCCTCAAAGTCACAGGAATAAAAATTCAAGTGCATGTAGGTATCTTGAGCTTAACAAGTCTTCTGAAAGACTGCTGGATAAATCTAAAGCAGAGTAGGAGTATCAGTAAGGATCTACGCTCCTTGTCTCTGATGTTGTATGCCATAATATTCCAATTTGTATTGTTAGCATAACATATGCTTCTTTTAAAATGGAGAATCTTGAATAGGCCTTATGTCACCCAAGGTAACAGTCCAGAATCTGAAGATGCTTGATTTGCCTACCAGAGGATTATCACCCTACAGTGCATTTGATGATCCTTGTAACCAGCTAAATCACAGTAAGCCATTCTCCATTAGCATGAATGTAAAAGTTCTTCAATGACAATGTAACTTCAGTGAATCCAGAAAACAGCTTCCTACATTGAAATGCAAGACTGTACAAGATGCAGTCAGTCTGGGATTGCTACACAACCACTCTTAAGGCATTTAAATACACTCGCTGTGATACTGGTTAAAGGTACCGAATGGAAAACATTTCAGATTGTAACTATTTGTTCAACTTAATCATGTTATTGTAAAGGAAAATACAACCTAACAAAAACTATTCAATTACAATAGTGTTGTTATTGCCAAAACAGTCCTCCAGAAAACAAAGAGCACTGAAGATAAATCTTTCATACCTCCTGATACTATTTTTGACTTGAAGACATTTCTTAATGATGACTTAAAAGAGCTAAAACAGTTTCAAAGTCAGTTAAAGATGCGACAGAGAGCAGCAGACAGGTATTATGATCATTATAGACTTCAATGCCATCAAACATGAGGCTAACAGGAAAGCTGGTAGTAAAGAATGTCACAGATCATAAAAACAGATAAAAACTTAGTGATTTTGCTAACTCTGTGATACTTCAGCCAGCTTTTTCAAATGGTTCCCTTCCATCTGCAAATCAAGATAAATTCAGCACACATCTGCCCTGAGTGTCAAGACAATACAGTCTTCATTCTCTCAGTGTGACCACTTTGTTGAACACTGTCATCTCAAAAGACGTAGGAACTCAGTAGGATCTAATTTTTAAAAAATTCTGTGCAAATGCTTAAAAATAGAAGTATATTACTGAGTTTCACACTTCTCGGACAATAATTAGTAGCTGAGGCTATGTGTAAATTAAATTTATGACAAGGTTAACCATTCAGTAAATTCTCAACAGCTTTACCTATTCCTTCGTCAAAAATGTAATGTCCCACTCAGATAAAGCAGACCCTAAAAATGGATCCCTAAAGAAAGATAATATTAAAAGACAAAAGGAAAGAGAGGAACCGAGTGACTCATAGTCACCAAGTATAGTTTTTAGATTATCAGAACTCTACTGAACGGCTGTATTTTAAAGAGTAATGATATGATCCTGCATTCCTCATTCACTCAAATTCATGCTCCCTTCAGCACAGAAATTTGCTGGCATGAGATGGGGTGGTACTCAATCATGCAGCATACATGGTCTTTAATTTTAAAATCCAGTTAAATAGATGTTCTAACATCATTTTTTATCTCAGAACATTTCATGATAAAATAAAAGAGTGAGCATGTAACTTATTTGTCAGCTTTACTGTGTAGTGGATAACTTTCCTATGTTACTCACACAAGCTTTCATTTCCCAAAGCTATATGCATTCATTATGACAGTAAAAATGAAGAGTTGCTAAAGAGATGTATGCATTTTTATTATTGTTTGAAAAAATAGATCTTTCTACAGTCCTTTGAGCTTCTGAGTGTGTGATTTGTATAAAATATTTCTCATTTTGGGGACACACCAGATGGAGTGCAGGGCACTGTGGGATATGCCATTTATCACAATGACAGTGCGTAGGTAGCACTGATCCTCTCACCACAGGGGGAAGCTAGAGCTGCAAATGTGGAGCAGCATTAAAAGCCCGACGAGTGGAGTTTGGCAACACTTGTACTACTCATTAACTTAATCATATTAATTTATTAGCCATATATATCAAAGTAATTCACTACTGAATTGTCACCAAGAACAATTTATAAACTGTTAACGTTCCCCATAGGCAGAGGAGTGTTGTGGCATCCTTAATCAGTATGTTTGCCTTTGATTGAAAATAATAATTTCTACCAAGCCAGGTAATGCCAACAATGACAAAGTCATGCATATGTTTCTTATTATAAATGGAACTTTAAAATGACATCTATAACAACTGAAAAAAAACCAAAAAGGATAACCGTAAACAGTGAAATGAGCCACAGAAATAGAATATGTAAACATACAAAAATGTACACTTAAGTGTGCTGAGAAAGGAAGGGGTTCCCTTAACACTACAATCGTCTGCTCCTTGCTCTCCAAGGCTCCAGGACTCCTGCCAGCAGCTGCCAGCCACAGCGGCCCTACATCAAACACCCCAAGTGGTGAAATCGGTCAATAGATGTTCTGTAAAGTGACCCTGAGTGAATGCTTAATTCTTCAAATAACAGCTGTTTCTTGGAAGCAGGTTTTACAATACAGAGAGGCAAACCTTCAGAGCTTGGTTTTGGCAACCCCAGTCTCTGAGCAAATACTACACGTGGAACAGATCCGCTGCCTCCAGCCCCGCCGTGCCCCTCCGTAAGTCAACGTCCTTGCTGCTCCCACAGCTCTGCTCTTCTAACCCTGAGCACATCTTACAGTTCCTCAGCCAGGAGAGACTGGTGGGCACTGGAGTAACACCAGTCTCAGACAGAAATAAGGAGATGATCTGTGGGGTCGATGGCAGCCAGGAGCTCCCTCAGGCAGCTCTTGTGCATCAGTGAGGCTGTGCTGGCTGACTGTGTGCCCAACCTTGATGAACAGCAACTGGATACCAAAGACCTTGAAAGCCTCTAGTCTCACTCATTCACCTAACAAGGATATACCAAATTAAAGTGCCTAAAGACTGCAGATACTGCAAATACTGTTTTATCCTAGCTTTTCTGCAGAAAGAGTAAGTGGCTGCTGGTATCACTACTTTATTAAAGCAACACATAAAGTTAGCATACTCCTGTGAGCAATTCTATTTGAGTCCCACAATGATGTGACTTTGTATATCTATTAAAATATTAACTTCACTAAAATATTAATTACATGAAACTATTTGGTTCACAACAGCCTCCCTTAACAATTGATAAGAAAAAACTATACCAAAAAAATACTCGTATCTTTACAAACAGGTCAATATTTTAATTACTACATTCTTAAAAACTCTAGACAAACAGCTAATATAACAGTGCCTATTTTAAAACTCTGTTTATTAAATAAAAAAGGATCACTTCAAGGGAGGTGAAACTAATGTAGCTGGTAATGAAAACAGCAGTATATCTTACACATTTGGAAATGCAGGTGGTTTGCTTCTGTCACCTGGGCAGACCAATGTAAGAAAAAAGCAGAGACCTGATGATAGATGCTAGCGGCAGGTTTAATCGGGAGGTATTAACACCAGGAAGAGCCTCAGACATCCTGCCCACCTGCGGCAGCACCAGCCACAGCCTCTGCACACAGTATGTTCCAACAAGTTTTCCCTACCACACAGTCATCACCTGGGGGTGAATCTCTGTCTAACCTCTAAATTCTGAATTCTCACGCCTCGCATCCACCAAAGGCCACCAAAGTTGAGTATCCATTTGAAAATGCCTTGTATTCCTGTTCTAACACACAATTCCCCATCAGTCAGGCTTCCTCCCATCTCCTGCACTGAGCACTCCGCAGCCCTCGGCCCTAAATCCTCACTGCAGTCTATCCGCTGACCTATACTGCACACACCCTGCCAGGGTACACTGGATTAGGCCTACCAGGTTGCTCACAGCTCTGGATGGCAAATCTCAGAAATATAAAATGGCAACAGAAATGTTTTGAACAAGCTCGCGTCCATCTTCCTTGCACCCAGCCTCACCACACCTTTCCAGCACCCCATCAGCTTCTGGTGCGCGATTCCCAGCCCATGTGCAGAGAGATACCCATCCTACCACTTGAAAACTGGTCCAGAAAGCAGGTTTGTGCCCTGTACCACAGTCTCACAAAGTTCTGGTGGCAGGACGATTTTCTTCATGAGCCACCCTCTCCAATACCTTCAAAACAAAATGGAGCAGCCCCCACAATGGTTTTATTGAAATAATAGTAGCCATTCTACAAACTGAATACAGAAAAATTGCAATGAAGACTTCATACAGTGGTTTTCTAACCTTTTAAGAGGACAACCTAAATGAAGGGTAGGAGGACTGAAGTTGGCATGGATAACTATCAAAAGATCCAACTACTCTTTCAGCTTCATTCCTTATCAACAGTTTTCTGAACTACTGGCTTAAAGCAATTCAGCTTCTCTTCACACAGCAAACTACTGCTTCAGACCCTTGTCCTGGTTTCGGCTGGGACAGAGTTGTCTTCCTAGCAGCTGGTATAGTGTTATGTTTTCGGTTCAGTATGAGAAGAAGGTTGATAACACACTGATTTTTTCAGTTGTTGCTGAGGAGTGTTTAGACTAAGTCAAGGCCTTTTCAGCTTCTCATGCCCAGCCAGCGAGAAGGCTGGAGGGGCACAAGAAGTTGGGAGGGGACACGGCCAGGGCAGCTGACCCAAACTGGCCAAAGGGGCATTCCATACCATGTGACGTCATGTCCAGTATATAAACTGGGGGGAGTTGGCCTGGGGAGGATCGTTGCTCGGGAACTAACTGGGCATTGGTCAGCGGGTGATGAGCAATTGCATTGTGCATCACTTGTTCCATACATTCCGATCCTTTTTTTGTATTATTATTGTCATTTTATTATTGTTATTATTATCACTATTAGTTTCTTCTCTTCTGTTCTATTAAACTGTTCTTATCTCAACCCACGAGTTTTACTTTTTTTCCCCGATTCTCTCCCCCATCCCACTGGTTGGGGAGGAGTGAGTGAGCGGCTGTGTGGTGCTTAGTTACTGGCTGGGGTTAAACCACGACAACCCTAAAACTTCCTTGAGAATATATTGCATAAATAAGTCCCAACTGTCTTGTTAAGATACACTGATGACAAAGACTTGTACTTTAATAGGAGATAAAGCCTTTTTTTGTTAATGTCACGTCATCACACTGCATTGTTTGAAGGACTGAGCCTTTCATGACCATCCCTCTGTGACATATAGGATTTTTCCTTTGCCCTCACAGCAGGCAAGGGCACCCCGCTGATTTCCACATTTCCTACACAAATACAAGAAGGAAAACACTTTCTCCTAAGTTAACGTAAAATGGACAGTACTTAAATATCAGCTCTTGAAGGATGCAGTTTGGGCACGGTTATTGTGCTGTTTACACAAGCCCTTCCCAGTGGTATGCATCGCAGACACACCACCTCACCTTCCTCGGTCACAGCAGTTTTAACCACCCTGCTGCTCTAGTCTCATTGTAACTCAAATGTTCCCATTCCCCAAAGGTGGAAGGTACCTACATATATTTAAAAAGGTCGAGGCTTCACTTATTACCTTCACAAATTACTTATGTGTAAGAGTAGTTGTAGTCCACTTTGCCAAGAGGTAAAAAAATTACCCTCTATACTGGGAAATGCAGTATGCCTAATTTAACTACCCGTTTATTATGTGAAAATGACCATGTAAACTGAGCTGACACAAACCAAATGGGTGATGAAAATAACAGCACATTTCAAGGAGTGGAAACACAGATGGCTCACTCAAGTCTGCAGGAAGTTACTAATCATCACTCTGTAATACCCTCTACAGACAGATCTGTGAGCTCTGCAGCCAGAACAGCAACTTCTTGAGACCTATCCATCTAACCAAGAGCTAGCCTGGATGCAAACTCCTTCTCTTTAACTTGACAGAAGACTCAAGAGAAGGCAAAAATGAAAAAATGCAATGGATGGATGAATCATGCTGCATTTGCTGATGTGGAGTCTGTTACTAAAATGAGCTTATCTGAAGAAGAAAACAACTCAGACACATTAGAAAATGAGGTAGCCACATAAGAAGAGCAAGTGTAACTTCTTTTTTTTTTTTTTTTTTTTTTTTGAACAATGTAGGCAGATTAACATAACCATCTGCATATCTGTGCTGTAGGAAGAACAGCCAAGATCAGACAGAGGGATTATCAAGGAGTGGACAAGAAGATGTTAAAAAAAAAAAAAAACGGAAAAAAATGCTTTGGGCAATTACCCTGCAGTTAGAGCAAGCAAGTAACCAAAGAAGTCACCAAGAGGTAAAGAGTCGTTCTTGCCTCCCCAGCAGCATCCACTCTACTGGAAGGGACGGATCCAGCCCCACCATGCTGCAAACCCTCCTCAGTCTCTGCCCCAGCCTTCGTCCTGCTCCCCTCCCACAGCCGTCTGAAACACTGCGTGGGAACAGAGAGTGTTTCATGCAGAAAGCCTCCCCTAAACCAGCAGGTCACGGAGCAGAGGACAGCCAGGGGCAGGGAACAGATTCAGTTTTACATACAAATGCTGTGGGCCAAAACTGTCAGAACCAGAGGAAATTACATGCAAGTAAGATCATAAATAACCAAAGTAAAACTTAGCCAGTACGTAACAGGTTAATAACCCTGCAACTTTTATTCCAGTCTGTTATCCACCACTCAGAAGACTGGAAGAAAAACCTCTGTTCTGTGAGAAGTGTTAAAATGCATTTTGTTCTTAGTTCAGACAAAAGGAAAGGATCCAATTGCAAAAGTTTTGAAGGCAACCAGAGCAAAGCAGTAAGTAATTAAGTGTAAACAGGTATAAATAAAGCTAATGGAGGCTTCGTATCCCAGGTGCTCCATCAAGTTTACAACAGCTCAAATCCCCATTGAGTTTAGAAGTGGCTCTTTAGGCACCTTTCCTTACTCAGCAATTCCCCCAACTTTTACACTGTTCTTTCTTTATGAACAAGATAAACAACTCAAAAACATCAGGAGCTCTGATTCCTGAGTGACAAGCCTCCACAGACTGTCAGCATGGAGCTGCCCTGCCACGGCTTGGTGGCAGGGCTGCTTCGTCTGTGGCGACCTGTCTTGTTCAGGATCCTCAATGACGCTGAGATGCTCTGGAAATGCGCATTTTCTCCTGCCTACAAGCTGCTCCCTAAACTCCTTTTCAGCTACTTGAGGCACACTGTCTGTGACTTTCGGCACTTCGTCACGCAGAGGTTTTCACAGGCAGCTCTCAAGGTCAGGAAGGTGGCCACCCTGGGCCTGGGCTGAAAGACAGTCCCCCGGGGCCAATCTTCTCATGCAACCCTCCGCGTGCTAAATAAAGTGGGATGTATCCTAGTCATCACTTCAGACTCCAAACAACTTACAACAGTCTAGAAATTCAACTTAAAAATTTTTTATTCAAACTCTGTGATACCCAAAATATCTGTGAGACACAGAATGTGTCTATGATACTATTTTACTGTGCATAGTCAGCACACTGCATCCTAAAATATTTCCCAATTTAAAGCAATATGGTAGTCGGCATAATTCGATGTCCTATTTGCAAACACACACAGGCTGGAAAAGTAATACGGAATATTTTGGACTTCTGACAAGACATTACCAATGCATACTGGCTCTTGTGCTTTCTTGCCCACTGGTAATAACATAAAAAGCACCAAATGCATGAAATTCCTGAGCTGAGAACACGACAGAGCTACTAAAAAAAGACCCTCATTTATAAACTGCTCATAAGAGTAAAAACACAGTTCTTGATCCCTGCCACATATATGAACAGTAGATGAAGTTGCACTAGCTCAGCTGTGGCGCCTGGCTCTAGCAAAATGCTTTCATGCTTTATTAACTACTTCAGTTAAGGTTACTGTGACTATTGCTTAAGAATGTTCATTCCCACTTCCACAGTGATAAAGGTTATTGGTTCACTGTGACGTCCTTGTGACACTTGGAGTTGTAGGAGAAATTAAACATCTCAGCTTTGTTATTCCCCTGAACACTGAGACCCGCTGAGGCACTCAGTTGCAGTGCAATAGGTTCTGCAAGCAGAGTAATCTGCAAGTTCAAGACAGAAGTCGCTATACTCCTATTAATCATTTTTTTTTATCCTGCTTTCCCTGTAAGATGTTCTATGACTTTATATTCTGCTAAACACTTCACTAAGTTTGGTTATTATGGAGATACAATATATTTAGACTGGACTTTGACAGTAATCCTAAAACTGCTAAGCCTGTTGAATATTTAAACAATTACTTTTACAAATACAGTCTGTTGATATAGCTTTATTACCAAAATAAACTTACCTTTAGCACACATCAATTAATAAAAAATTAAAACACTCATCAGCATAGCACAAGATTTAATTTAAACTCTATTAATAAATTAATGAAGTGAAATAAAATACTATGCATTAAATTATGTTTAGGGCTTGTTTATAACTTCACATATTTTCATGCTAGTTCTTCCATATTATGATATTGAATGCAGATTGTTATTGTTAAAGTACAATCCACTGTGGCAATGCGGATTTATCTGCTTTTCAAGTGTTTCTTCTGTAATTCGTACAAGCATTTCTCTATCTTCCCAGCATACATTAATGATGTTACAATACAATACGCATTAGCCACGCTGTTCATATCCCATGAGAACTAAAATACACATGCATTTGAAAGGAAGAAATGCATGCTACAGGGTTCTCCAAGACAATCATTCATTTTCTCTTTTTTTTTTTCTTTTACTAAAATAACACATTTAATGGAATTTCCTGTAAGGAAATTACAATTAATAAAGAACTAAATTATAAATCCATTAGATTTCAGTCACTGCAGCAACAAAACAGAGTTTTCATGAACACTCAAAAAACCCAATAATGTAACCTCTGGTAAAGCTTGAAAAAGCCCTGAAGGACAAGGCAGTTAGATCAATATTAGTTTATTTTAACTGCTGTGCAGCATGAAGAGATGAGGCTGATCATCTGATGGATTTTATTACCTGTCGGAGAGATAAGTCCTGGTGATAAGAGGCCTGGAACTCCATGGGGCAGAAGACGTGCATTTTCTTGTATCGCAACTCCTAGTGAACGCTTGGGGGGTCTTCCTGGTCGTGAGCTGATGAAATAAGAGGATAAATGAAAACACATTTTCTTTTTGAAATATTTGCTTACTACACATAGTATTGATTTTTATAAAATATATGAACCATCAATGATACACAAAAATATATCAGAAATTCTTGCCTAGGAAAAAAGAAAAATAAGTTGATCAAACATACAAGAATTGTATAGGTTTCAAATGAACTAACAATACACTGCCAAACAGCACCTATAGTTAACATGGTCAGGAACTCAAAGTCACATAAATAACTAGAAAGCTAAGATTTATTTTTTTTTTTAAATCTGTACCACAAGACGAGAAAGAAAGCAATCCATATTTCTACCCCTATTGTACCATTACTTTGCCAATTAATATCTTTTTCTTAATATGACTATCTGTAAAACGGATCTCAAGAAATTCACACGCATGTGTAACTCACACATAAAGTCTTGAAAAATGCAATTAGATGCATTACTCAGCTCACAAGCCAGGGTTTATATGGGTTGTGGATTAATGATGCAATGACTACAGGGATGCCAGAGCTACTGAGACTGGGTGCACCAGAATTTATTAGCTCAGACCCTGCGCTGGATGAATACAGCCACGCTGCTTCTAGCTGCCGCTATGAACCAGCTCAGGGCTGACCATGCTGCTTCACAGAAGGCACATCTACATGTACCTCTACTACCCATACAGTAGTCAACCTTCTCCATTATCCAGGGCTTCCATGACCTTACAGGTGGCTAGTGGAAAAGGGTCACAGCAGTAACTGCTCCAAAGTCTGTGCCACACACCTGCTTGACAGAAAACTAAAAGTTGTCCCGCCTAAAGACGAGAAGTTGAAACCTTGAATGCAACATAATCTTAAACCTTGACTTCTGAACCACAGCAGGTAACTGCCTAGTTCTGATGATGCAGCAATAATTTAACACTGAGCTTTTCCAAAACTGACTACTTATCTTTACGGACTGATTGGTGTTTTCAATTATTACAGATAGGTTAAATCAAGAATATTAGCCCAACCCGTCAAAAATCTCACCATCCCTTGACCAGCGTATGAATTATGATTGCAGTTTTTAATCCAAAATGTTAAATGTCTGATTACAGACCTGTTACATTTAACTATCATTTTCAACAACCACATTTATTCCTTACATCAGTGTGTGCACGTGTAATCATCCTACACAGCTGCCATCATAATACAGAGATTTACAGACCAAAAACCCATTTGAATCAACTCCTCCCCAAGCCAGCTAATAAAAATGCAACCTCTTTATGTTTGGAAAAGCATTGCTGCTTCTCTTTGGTCAAAACAAATTTTACTCTGTTGAGTAATAGAGCTTTTGACAAAACATAGTGAAACATTGTATAAAATAACTAAGCTGCAACAATGAATGAGGTCTGAATAGAAAGCATTTCCAAAATGCTTCTAGTTCACAAAGAAATTTAAGTTAAACCTCACTCTATCAACTTACAGTGGCAAAGCCCTCCATCAATGTAAGACAAACTCTGCGTTTAAATGAAGACAACTTCCAGCAACACTACACAGAGGTACCATTAACCTGTTCATTTTTCACAGTGTTCTAGTGTTATTTTGTTTTACTGTACATCAAAGTAGCACAAAATCATTTTCTTGGTTTATTATTTTATCTCTATAAAACTATTCCCACTCTTTTTAGCTTTGCATTTGTCCATTTTGTATTTCATTTTATTCAGTACTTCTTCCATTTTTCTTTTTTTATGCTTTAAGTTGTTTATCATACTATGATGGCTATGTAGTAAAGCCTACTACAAGAGCCCAGACTCACTAGGCTATAATAAAGTGAACCTAAAATAAGAGTATTTGAGTTTTGCAGGAAGTTAGAGGCACACATGCATTCTCTATTAAAATCACCTGCTGAAATCATCTACTGCACAAGATTGTCTAACAGACAGTATTAGGCTGGTATGTGAGGGTTTTAAACAGAAAAGAATCGTTGCTCTTTTGATTTACAGAAGTCTCTGCTTATACATATGCATGTCTAAGTGCTTAGTTGGCACTTACTGTCTCTGAAAAAAATTACAAAACAGCTAAAATTAGCAGCTTTCTCCAGCAGAAGAGCTCAATCAACTAAACTACAAAACATTCTCTTCTCAAGCTCAAATACGAACAAATCTTTTCCATAGAACTCTGTATGTTGATATTAATCTAAGAAAAACATTTTTAAAATTAAACAAACAGTTTTAAAAGATTTTTATGAAGAGACATTTTATTTATAATTTGGGTTTTCAGGGGAAGAGGAGGGGAGGCAACAGAGTTTCATTCCTGGTTATGCAGTTTTTGCACAGACAACAGTTTATGTTAATAACTCTGTTTACTCTGAGCAGACAACTTGAAGCCCACAGGTTTACCAGATCAGATCTTAAGCTGTTTCCCAGCATATACTACAAGCAGAAGTGAAACTCTCCAATCTGTGGTTATGCACTGACCTGTACCGAATGGCCAAGGTTAAAGAAAAGCTTTAGGAGATGATGAGAGAGAGGTTTGCACCAAAACTTACTCAGTTCTCTTTCAGAGTCCCACTGACTGCATTTATATCCTGCCTACTTGCAGACGTAAAGCAAACACCATTGGGAAAACACAGCACTGTTTTCTCCAGGTTTTGGTGTCTTTCGGATTGTGGTCCTTTTGGGGAAGGGGTTTGATAGACTCTGAAGGAAAAAAAAAATTTGCATACTTCTAACATACTCATGTCCTTTTAGTGACTATTACTATAAAGCACTAACTACTAGGGGCCAGATTCTGGTCTTTCTTAGACAGCTGTAGCCATAATAATTTGAATGCAATTGCTCCCAGCTGAACCTGTTCAAATAAAATCAAAGTCCTTTGCCTCTAACTTAATGTTAGCTTTTAAATGAAAAACTCAAGGCTGGATGCTACTTATAGCTGACTGTCATTCATACAACACCTGCAAAAGAACCCTTTGAGTCTTTAACACTGTGTTCTGTAGTTTACATATGAACCCCTTTAATGCTGTACGTCTGCTTCTGAATCAAGGAAACGAAGGGAAGAGCCTCGCAGCATTCTGATACGCTCCTGCCGACTCTGCAGCAGGTACCCCACACTTCCAGCTAGACTGCCTGGAGATGACCAGAGACCATGTCACCTATCATGAAGCAAGACCTTCTGCCTGGGAAGACACCAGAACTCACAGAAACCACCTCAGCAGCATGTCTGAATTCAAACACCTCCAGTCCCGTTTTGGCCAGAAACAAGTTTTCTGGCATTTTTGTTTAAACGTGAAACCAGAAATTTCATAGAGAAAGGATACAAATGTTTGCTCTAAATCCTATTTTTTAATAAGGTGTACACAAAGGAAACAAAAACATTAGCAGATTCAAAATTTTTATGTGATTTACTTTATGTTGTGAATATGCTGCGGTCAGGGCTAGGGCTGGCATCACCAAGCAATGAAATCTCACTGGTCTATCTCAACACCCCCAGTACCTAGTATGCTTACTATCATCTTATGAAGTCTAGAATTCCAACAGATTTCACATTTATTGTGTAAACATATCTAATCTTGACATTTCAGGGAAAATTGCTAATACAAGCCTTGAACAGAAATCATCGTAAGGCAAGTAGAATTATCATCTGGGGAGAGTTAAGACATCGTTTGTGATTATGTAAGTATTACCATACAAATGCTAATAGCATTAGCATATAAATATTAACTTTATTTAATATTATTTCTCCTAATCTTTTGTCACCCTGCTCTTTTATTGCATTTTCTTCTTCACCTTTTCCTTTAGCTCATTCAGGAAAGTTATAAATCCACGAAGTGTAGAAAAATCTTTTCCTCATTGATAACAAAGGAAGCATGAACAGGAACGATCAGCTCCAAACAATTTTAAATGCATTTCTTTGAGATTTTAAAATCTCTACATACATTTTATATTTGCCATCAGTAGATCTTTGGGAATGGAAAATGACTCAATTCTAAATTAGATGCTACTTCAGTTAGAAACTGCTAGTTTATAGATATCTCTTAAAAACATTTTAAAGTACAAGAATTATGGTCACAAGTGAAGACCATGGAGACTAAAACAGAAGTACAATACTGTTTCTCACTAACAAATTTAGTAATCTTATTCTTTTTACTAAATAAATGCAAATAAATTGGCCAGCTCAAAGTTTATACTGACTAAAATTGTCTTAGTATCTCTCAAAAACAAAGCCAAAAAGCCCTTGGGTCATCAATTACTTGAAAGCAAAGATGATTGGAAGTTTTGGCCTTTTACCTTTTTTTACACTATGGTTATATAGCCATTCTTGTCACTCTCTCCATCCCACCCCTGCAAAATCACTAACTCTGAAAGAGAAAAATGAACTAATCTGGATGTTGTTCATTTTTGTAATTTGCTTGGAATTAAATTTGTCAGAGACTAAATTACATTTTAAGCAGTATATTTGACACTCAAAATTTATCTAGTAAAACGTTGAGAAATCATTCATGAATGTCTGTTTTTCCTTTATTTTCTACTCCTGTTGAGAGCTAATTTTATTATTTTTCCTCTCAAAGTTTTATATATTCCCTAGACATCCCAAGGATTTTTAATTTGTATCAAAACATAGAATAAGGCTATTTCTGTGATTTTGTTAAAATTACTGATCAGCTCCATCTTTTATAACTCTATTTTACACTCATTATAGACAACTATATTTCATAAAATCCACAAATTCATCAACACTTTGTGAAATGTAATTAATCAGTGGAAACATACAGCACATCACTGTTGATGTATGATAGTGCTCTACTTTTGTGCTTTTAAATATAGGAGATTTACTAGAATCAGAAGTGAATTTGCATATTAATCAAGACAAATAAACATGTGGTGATTTAACTAGGAAACTGTTATTTGGATGACAATTTAATCAGCACAGGTTGAAAGGTCCATCACTGCAGCATCCTGTTTCTGCTAAAATATTGATTGCGTTACTGATTTCAGTAATGCTTTATTTTACAGGGCACAAATAACCATGTAATTACTCTTTAATTGAATGGTAATTGCTTGCTGGCAATTATTTGTTAAGTTTTGGAGTTTAATTACTAGCTTACTTGTGTTTTGTGAAATAAAGTGTTATGTATTAGTAGCCCAAAATATTTTCTGTATGAATGGTCTGTCAAAACTAGAAAAGTAAGTTATGATGGTATGCATTTGACAAATAACACTATAACACTAAAACTATTATTAAAAGGATCAGACGAATCTTTGAATGCTTTCCCTTTACAAAATTAACATTAGATGTAACATTTGTAAGATAAATGGGGGAATACTGTACCACAGAAGCATGATTTCCTCTGGGGTCTAGTCCACCATTTAGCATAATTTATCCTGATGCTTTGCTTTTCATTCTCTGGGCTTCTTTAGAGGAACTGAAATAGTATCCTATCCTCTTGAGAGCAAAGAATAAACCAAGTAGAAATATATTTCAACAGTACTTCATATTTCTGCAACTGAAGTGGATTACCACCAGCACATTATCTTAGCAGCCTATAAACTTTGTAGACTTGGCAGTTAGCTAGATAACAAGGGAAAGCATTATGTCTTGCAGTGTCAATGAGATATGACACATTCTGTGATATATTTATTCCAAGTTGTGATAGATGAGGTACCCGATACTTTGATCGTTAAGATTTGAATTTTACTTCTACACTTTTCATTTTTGTCATCAACTATTTATGAATTGGCAGTAGGTAGTCTAGCAAGGACTGCTGATTTCGTTTTTTCAAAAGATATCCAGTTAATAAATTAATTATTGATTCCACGAAGCTTGAGCTATTTGGTATAAAAATGTGCTAGACTTGTGATTTAGGAAGCTCTCATATGTATCACAGATTTCTTCAATAGCAACATATTTTATTAGGCTTAAAGGAGAAATACAGAAGTACTATATGACATGCTGTGTAAATTGCTCTGATAATAGTGGCAGTAACTGGTGCAAGTACCCAGAAGTAAAAAAAAAAAAAAAAAAAAAAAAAAAACCAAAACCAAAACCAACCAAAAACAAAAACAAAACTGAAAAAAACCCCAAACCAACAAAAAACCCACAACAACAACAACAACAAAACAACCACCAAAACCCACAATCTTAGTTGCTTTCCTGAAACTGGAACAGGAAGCACAAATTAAAATTTTGCCGCCCTCAAAGATCACGAAATACCTCCTACTGATTGTGAAAGGTACCCTTTGAAGCCTTTACCAATAAACGTAAGACCTTGATAGTTCGAGTTAAAATTATTTCCTATTACCCTACGATTTTTAGTTGTAGCATGGATTTAAAATAATCTCCTTGCTTTGGCATTTATTACAACATTTCAAAGATGCCAATGGTAGTTAAACTCTACTTGACCTTTCAGTGTTTAAGAAGAGAAGCAAACTCTGACCTCCCAGCAACCTGATTCTGTCTCCTCTCAGCACTGGCAAACTGATCACTTGTCTAACCATTGCAGGACATTGGATCACCAGCCACATCAAAGGCAACAAGAGCCAATTCAGCAGGAGGAAAAAAGTCATCCATGCAAAATGGGCAATTAACATTAATCATACATGAAGTTGTTTGAGCTGATAACTAGAACCTGGTCCCTATGGCAACTCTCATAACAGTGCCTACACCGGCAGGAGGAGAGCCACAGCTCATCTTCCATGGGCTCAGAGCACCCCCTTCTCACTTCAGCGGACAGAAGGAAATTGTGGAGAAAAGGTCTGACACTCCAAACCAAAATCTTCCTACTCGATTCTCCAGGGTTTTTCAGTGAAGAAGGTCCTCAACATCAGCCTCAGTGAAAACGTCTGTGGAAGTTTGTTCCTAAAGCATCACAAATCTGAATTTTTTTTCTGTCATTACGAATTGGTGTTACTGTTAGAAAAAAAGACTCCTTAATACCACTGAATTGTTCAGAGCCGGGACTGAAGTGGATTAGAACTTTATTAACTTTACCACTAAGAATGGTAAGTAGCACATTGTCATTGTGTTCTTCCTAAAAATCAGGCATTAGTGAAAGTCCAGTATAGATCTGAATAGTATCACCTCTATTTCCCTTATCAAGAACTAGGATGGTTAGTTCAGAAACTTCCCCATCAACACAAGCTGTGTACGCAGCAGCGACAGCAAGCGAACAATTGCACTGGTTGACCCCTGTCTGTATGGCCACTCTTTCCCTTTTAACACCCAGCTCACAGCCCACAGATGGTTTCTCATGTGCAGACATCTAAATTGGTACTTACTCCAGACTCCAGGCTGGTAAAACAGGCTGCCTCAGGGCAGACCTGCTGCATCTTCCCAAGTACTCCTCACCTGCAGGAATCTCTTTCTTCCAGGGCAGGAGCACTTTAGCACACGTGATCTCCACTCCATTCGGGTTCTACCAGTGCAGTCAACAATGACATGGAGGAGTTGGAAGCGTGATTCACCAAGCCTGTCACCAAGGTCCACATACAGTTACTCTCCTGCAGTTACTGCAATGAGTTTTGGTCCTTGGGGGATGAAGGCCTCTCTGCCGCACAGCTTACCCACCCTCTACCTAATCTTTTCCTTACTTTTCGTACCAGTCCTATTCCCATCCCACCCAGTTCACTTCATCCAATCCCTCTCTCCCACATTTGACCACTGTCCAACCTTCTGAATACTTCTCATTTTCTGCTTTTAACCCGTCCATCACTTCTATCTTCCAGACCGTAGCTACCTTTAATTGCTTCCCTCCCATCCTCCACCTCCTGTCAAATTCCCAGTTATCCTCTGTTCCTGGTCTCCCTCTCTATGTTTTTTGGTGGAGTTCCCCACCCCACTGAGAGCAGCTCCAGTGCTAACTCCTACTACAAATTTTATACTTAATAAGGAGAAGAGGGGATGCCTGAGCCATACCTCAGCACATGAGCGGAGACGGCCACCTGCCAAATGCTTTCTGCCTCCTCCTTCACCTCCCTCCCCTGGGAATGGTGTGGGGCGGCCGATGGGATGAGGGAAGGTGGTCTCTGAGCAACCCTGCCTGCTCCCGGCCCAGGGGCTGGCAGGACAGGCAGGTGGTGGAGTAGAGGCTGTTCGGCACAGCACCAGCAGAGGCTAACATCCTCCCCAAGTCTGAACCTTCTAGACTTATCGCCGTAATCGCCTTTAGCAATGGCCCGAGCCATGTCACTCGTACGGATGCCTGAGAATACAACACAGCAGAAATAAACCAAACCACCACACATCCAGCTGGATATTGGGTTTTGCTAAATACACCAATTCCACAGTTATCCCAACGTTTTATAGCAATGTGTATGACAGAAGCCATCAGTCAGACTTTCAGAGTATGAGGCAAGAGCAAAATTCAAGAGCAGCAGCACTAGCGTTTGGGGTGTCACTATTGCTGGGTTCACTCACAGAATCATAAAGCTGAAATAGGCCTCAGAAGGTCACCTGCTCTCTCTACCTCTGCCCCAAGGCAGGATCAAGTACACTCAAATCATTCCTGACAAATGTTAGTCTAGCCTGCCTCTAAAAAGACTCAGTGCTGGAGATTTCACAACATCCCTAGGCAAATCCACACCAATGCTTAGGCTAGCCTTCCTATCAGGAAAGGTTTGTGAGGGAAAGGGGGGCTGACATCTAACCTAGTTCTCTGTTTGATTTAAGCAAGGTACTTCTTGCCATCTACTCGGCAGACGTGGAAAATAAATTGTATTTTCCTGCTTTACAGACGCTCTGTATTTTTTGAGGATTCATTGTGTTTTGCCTTTGTGAAGTTTTCATACATACAGATGGAACTTATAGACTTAGTGTTCACATCCATGATCTTCAGACTCCCTGAACATGTGCTACAAATAGCAAAGGTACACACCTTATCCCCAGATTACAGGTAGAAATAGTGTAACTTGACCCTCTTTAGGTTTTTCTTACACCGTACATGTCCTTATCGGACTGAATCCTGTTTAAGACAAGCTTTCCATTTTGTCAAGATCATTTTGCATCCTAATGTCATTCTCCAGTGTGTGTGAAACCCCTACCACCTTGGTACTGTCTCTAAGTTTAATAAGCATTTTATATTTATTTTTTTTTCCATCGGCCAAGCAATTATTTAAGTCCATGAACCAAACTGAAAGCAGCTCCCATAGTCAGCACATGCTTGCAGTTCGATCTGAACTAACAGTAACCATCATCTCAGCATGGCTTTCCAGTATGTTTGTTTCTAAACTTGCATTTTCATGTGGACCCTATTTTTCTAGTTTGCCTAAAAGAGTCATGTGACACTTTGTTAAAAAAGAGGCTGCTCTTCCCAAAATTTCTACATATATAATGTTCTACAAATTGCACAGGACTTAGGGACAACCTCGCCATTAGTATTACACTTGGTAGATATAAATGTGGCGTGAAGGCAAGACAACAAACAGCAGCAAATTGACTCCCCTGGATAACAAGCAAAAGAGTCAGGCAAACCAAGTCCCTTTACCCTGCGTGTTCCTCAGGTGGCCACCTGAAAAGCTTCTGGGGAGAAGAAAAACCCTCTATTCTATCACTCTCTAAATTACACCTGTATATTTATTTTCTAGATGCCAGCTACGTCTTGTACCTCCTGGGAGCACTGGCTCCCCTGGCAAGCCAGAGAAAGCTGCCTGCCTGGGGAGAGGAGAAGCAATGCATTGTGCTTTATTCTCCCTTTTATAGCCCACAGCAAATTCTTAGTTTCCACATTTTCCACAACTGAGTCCAAACGTATCTCCGATTATTAATACCAGTGTTGACATCTTCTTGATAAAGATTCATTAAATTTTTTCTTTGTCAAAGAAAGAAAGGTGATGGAACAGACAATTTAAGGGTTGACTACTCACCTGACAAAGTATAACTGTGAAGCTATTTTATACTTCATTTACTTGACCTAGTTACAGTACTTCTAACCCCAAATGTTCACAAATCATGACCCTGAAATCATAAGAATAAATAAAATTCTAATGTTTTTAAAGTTCCATTTTGCACATTTTTATTTGGCTTTTAATTCTGTCATCTTTAAGTTTCTAAAAATCACACTTACAAGCTTTTCTCATCTAGAAGGGGCGAGGAAAGACTGAAGAGAGCATTGTTGGGTTTTTCCCCCCAAAGTTTCACAATCAAAAGCTGAGATTCTCTAATTTGTTGATACATAAATTTAGAAGCTTCTAAAAATATATATATATATAATATATGAACAAGCACTAAGAATTATGAGAAGTGCAAAAAATAGAAGTAACCTTCTGCAGTAATTGTGATTGAGAGTTATCACTAGAAGTCATCTGTGGCTCTTAGTCTAGCTACTGTATGAGACAGAGTAGGCACCTCTCTGCCTACTACATGAAGAGGTCTTCAGATACTAAAACAGAATTAAAGAAAATACTTTTATTTTAAAAAAAAATATGGGTCTGATTCATTAAAACACCCTCAATAAAGCTATCTGGAAAAATATTGAAGCAGTATAGAGAACAACAAAATTATCTGATTTATAGCAAAATTTATTTTTGTCTCAATATATCTAAATGCAGTCTATTATGTACTACCTCACTTAAAAGTTGACAAATTCAGGACTACTTGCTTTTAACTGTGCAAAAAGATAATACAGAATTTAAATGAGCTTTCTATAAATTTCTTAAAGAGATATATTAAAAAGCCCTGCTAGAGTACTATATTAAAAACTTAAGATTGTGAAAGAGTCAATACCAGATGATATTCTTTCTAAAACCATTCCATCCATAGACACATGTCTTAGAGATTTATCCCCACCAAGGTCTACAGGACCTCTTGATTATTTACTGATTAGGTTATTTATTTAAAACTTGAGTTTGGGTCTACAGTCAGAAAAATTACCTGAAATCCCAGTATTCAAATGTTACTATCATCTAGTTGCAGTAGAGAACGAGTGTTTGGTTCTTACTTAAGAAAGTTTAACTGCTTATTTCTGAAGTCAGGCATTTCAAAATAAGTTTCAAACCAAAAAAGGATTTTTGGTTCACTGAGATTTAAAACTTTAAATAACTCTTTTGGAATTACTTATGACTGTGCCTGCAGATATAAAAGTACCTCAACATTCCTCCTGTTAATTTTTTCTTGTCAAATAACACTTGTCACAGGAAAAAAGGGGAATAAATCACCAAATTTCAGAATTGTGGTGATTCACAGCTGCAGACAAGATGAAAGGCCTATCTATGTAACACACTGCACCAGCTCAAATTAAGGGTATGTCAGTAATGAAATTGAAAGCATGACTGCAGCACGTGTACGTATACACACACATTAATTTAATATAACTACATTAAATTAGTAACTGTAGCAGTGAAGATGCAGTGGCACGGATAAAATACAGTTCATTTAGCAACCTGAGATCATACCCAGTGGGACAAAGTTCCTGCTGCTGTGTCTTTACTACTATTGTTACCCACTCTACCTAGATTAAACCTAGCAGGAGGGGGCCTGTCACTGCTGGAATCACGCCACTAACTACATACCCAGAACCACAAACTTGAATTACAGATTTGTTGTCAAAACAATGCTCACCCAAGATGTCCACCTAAACCAAATGTGAAAGTGCCAGAGATACTGCCAAGTATACAACGAGCCTTGCAAACCTCAGCTCTGCTACTTGGATAGTTCTACTCGGATTTCATTTCCAGTGAAAACTGCGAACCACTGGAGATTATAGGCAATATTATTATGCAATTTGCATTCTGGCTATTTTTTAACTTCCTAAAATATCTGACTATTCAGTATGTAGAAGCGAGCCACTGAAAACGTTTTTAGGATTATTCCACCTGCGAAAGCTCAGAACTGACGTAAATAGATGACAAGGCAGGCACTGAGGTCAGCATGGGAACAAGCACAGCTCTGCTCTGAACAGCCTACAGCTGATGTTGGCAAAGACGTAGACAGAATAAAGATTTTACATGAGCAAGCCTTTAATGGCTTGCCTTCCTCAAAGAGCCACAGAAATAGCCAGTAATTCTCTTTCAGTAAGCCTCAAATCCAGCATATGGACAACCACACAGGACCACATAGGTCTCTGTTACCTGCCGCTATTCGGTGCATGTCTGTTCAGAGCCTGATGGGCTTCCCTCCTGGACCGACAGCTCAATTTCTTGGCTGTCAGCAGGCTCTGCCCTGGGCTGGAGGATATTGCTCAGCCCAGCCATCACTCCTTGAACACGTGGGTCCCAAAACCAGGACTGTGGGACTGAATCATGGACTGTCTCTTGGGAAAAGGAATGTGTGAGGACCTCATGGTGACAATGAACAGTCTCAATCTCGCCTATGAAGAAAATACTTGAATGAGAAAACGATCTGTATAAAATCTTCAGGATTTGTCTCAAAGACAAAAAACCGTATTGAACTGAAAAGTGAATGAGAAAGGGCAGGAGAAAATTCACTTTCATTAATGTAGCTGAACATCACGTATATTGCAGCATACAGTCCAACCTAGTGCAAAGATACGCCATTACACTGAAGAGCTATAAATCTGCTTTCAGCTGAGTTAATTTAGTACCAATTTTTTCAAGCACTACTTTATAGTTTCCAAATACATACTTCTACAAATATTTGCATGGATACCTTCCAAGCAGGGAATCACCATCTATTAGAAACACTCATGATATGTCATACGTGTCTGAATTATATTAGATCCTTACAAGTTTTACTTTTGACCTGTATCTGAATTCAATGCCAATTTAGGGGAACATTATTAGAAAGAAAGGTTTTTGAAATACTGCTGTTTTCCACTGAGCTGTATCTCAGTAAGATTCGATTCAATGAAACTTGTAAAAAATGTGACTGTTTGAGCCTATTATCTACGGACAGAAAACTAATAGCAAGCACTTGGTGTATTTACAGCACTGAGTATCACACAACCCACATCAGATGATAGCTAATTCCGTAACAGTGGTATATTGTAGTGTGGTGGTACAATATTTTCATAGCAATTCAACTTTGATGCAGTGGGAAACTCCTCTTGCTTTAACTGTTTTTAATCTCTGCATTACACATTTCAGTGTTTTCACTATTTTGCAAAGAGTCTTCGAAGTTAGAAAGTAGAAATTCATCTTGCAAAGAATAATAAATGAAAGAACATAGAAACAGTCCTCTGTATCACCCTTTGCACCCACATCCAAGTTGAAAGGAAGAATTGTTCATGGCAATCAAAAGGAGCCTCTGTGATTAGGTGATTGTATCCAGAAGTAAACATCTGAGGGTTAACCTTCACAACACGGAAAATACCTTTTAGTTAGCTGGTGGTCCTGAAACATTATGAAATTAAACAGGCGGTTTAAGTAAGTAGCTACTCTGCTTCACCTTTACCTTTCCGGATTTTGTGACTGTTAGCATTTAATTTGCTCGCTATAGAGATAGACAAGTTGGTTATTTCTACTGCAAATGTACAAAAGAAAAGTATTTTTAAACCACAAACCTTTAGGTCCACAAAAATATAAAAAGGGCAGAAGCAAAGCTTTCAAAATTCACATTAAATTTGTCTTTAAAATCTTCCTGTTATCATAAGATGCTAATATGAATGGGACCGTACACCAAGCCCATTTAAACAGGCCTGCTTACGCTAGCCCTACCTGTCAGTAAAACTCCCAAGACACAAGGGGAAAACGACTGATCAGGATGAGCCCAGAACCGATCCCATGCTGGAGACTCCTCTCCTTCCTGTGTCCGAGGACGCTAAACGCCATTCCTTCACTTCAAGGTTAAACTATTCACAGCTTCTAGAAATACATGCCTCTAGCGAGGGCTCCAAGGGGAAGCTACCAAATACACTAAGTACCTGCACATATCTGAAGAGCAATCTCTGCCACGGTATGAACTCACGGGGATGTTCTCAGGGCCTGGCTACCCCTCCTCTTGCTCCTTGACGTGTCTTCAGATGATGTTTTGGCAGATAGCTCTGTGGCATCAAGGATTGATACCAGTGTAAGTCTAGTCTCTGACCTTTGAGATAAATCTTAGTCATGATTCTGGTTTTTAGAGAATTAAAAGGACTCCTGTCCTGTGAGCTAAAAAAAAAAAAAAAACCAACCCGTTCCTTCCTGAGCGTATAATCTTGATGCGGGCTCACATGTTCAAAATAAACTAGAGCATGGCTCTGAGAGGACCATCTAGTTTTCATCTTAAAGACCTTAAGTGACAGATTATCCACTGCATTCTTAATTTTTTTCCAATAATCAATCCTGCAATCATTTTTTCTACTATTTAAAAAAAAAGAAAGAAAGAAAGAAAAAATTCAACCTTCACTGCTTTTTGAGCCACAGGATATTTCCTTGCCTTTTCCCCCTGCTTTGAAAAGCACACTCAACAGAAATTTTCTCCATATGCATGGAGTCAGAGACTGAACAAATAACATCTTAATATTTTTGGCAGTAAATCAAAAGATAGCGCTTCTGAGGCCTTCCGCTACGCATTGGGGTTACGCGTCCAGGTTTTGGTAGCGGGGGGCTGCAGGGGCCTCTGTGAGGAGAGGAGAGCTCGGGGCTGCCCTGTGCTGGACTCGGCCGGTTCCCGCCGGTTCCGCAACGGCCCCACCACCGGCAAAGATGGCGGCACCTCTGTGGAAACGGGATCTCCCTGTCCTCGTCCTGAGCCACGACGGGTGAGGGACGGCACTGCTGGACACGGCAAGCTAGTCTGCAGCTAGTAAGCAAGGGATATAGCTTTAGCGCAAGAATGTGAGAAAGCCTTAATTTTAACTACGAACACACAAAAGCAAACCAACCAACCCTCTGCTCTAGTTATTCTTTTTTTTATCTTTTAAAAAGTTTTCTTCAGAAAAAAGAAAAACTTCGGTATGAAAAGAAATGCTAAACAGTAAATTCTGCAGCTTGTCCAACAAATATTCACATCACTTCTCCTGGAAGTGACTTAAAAACTATCCCCAAGGTACACGGTATTGCCTCTGCTTGTATTAGCGATATTAAAAAAAAATTCTAAAGAAAAGAATTGTACTCATCTTTTAAAAAAATTAACGTGACTGAATTAAATTAAGGAAAGTACCTGTAGTGATTTTTTCCAGACAGAAAAGTTAGTAATATTATTATGAAGGAGTAAATGCCTCAACAATATGGGATAAAAGGGCAGCCTTTGTAAGGAGTAGCAAATTATTTGAGAAATGCTGTGATGGTGGTTGGTAGGTACCACCTCGGTAAGTCTCCTGACCTCAGAGATTCTGACTTTAGTAGCAGGCTTCAGAACAGACCCTAAAGCCTAACACTTCTTGAAGTTAAAACCTCTCCAAAAGAGATCAGGGATCTTGCCCTCCAAGCTGATTTTGAATCTGCCCAAAGCCTCATTAAAATGATATGCTAATAAACTTAATCTGCATTTGAGGTGAAACCTTGGTCCATTTGTACCATTCATCTCAATACTGCCACATGGCTCTTGAAAAAGGTAAGAATTTTCTTGCAGCATCGCATCAGGACTGTCACTACTACAAACAGCTTCCTGGGTCAGCAAAGGGAGCTGAAGCTGGAGAAGAGGCAGGAGAGGAGTATCTTGATACACAAGAGATTTACAATTGAATTTTTCTCTCTGTTACCTCAGTATAAAACCAGAGGAGTAATATCAATTATGTTAAGCAAAATTTACCCTGCAGTAATGCTAGAAACTTGCCATATTTGGGGCACACATATGCACACAGACACACAAAAACTTCACCTGATGAAAACTCTTTATAACAGCAGATGATTGAAACGGTTGTGTAAATAAACCATGCTGCACTCTTTGATTCTGAATTGGGCCAACCTTAGAGTTGATTTTATGGGAAGGAGTACGTCTCCACTACAATCTGTAACTCAGCTCACTACCAATAACACAGATTCAATAAACGCTGGTTTCATGATATCCAATTCCTACCTGACCTCTCCCCATTGTACTCTGTGAGCAGCAGGTCTCATTCCCTCCCCTAAGAGATTACAGCATCACTCCTTCCCTTCTGGTAATATTCCCTCTGCTCCACCAGCAACATTTACCCTTTCCCTCCTCTCCCTCCCAGGTGGTCTAACATATCCAAATGAGAATAATTATTCTCAACTCATAGTTAGCTTCAAATACTACTTATTTTTTTAATACCTGACTTGAAGAAGTACTTTTCTGACCAAAAGCTTGTCTGGTTTTCTATCAACAGCTACACTCATGAACGTTTCTCACCACATTTACAACTGGTTTGCCACTGACAGAGAAACACAACGTCATTTGGTAAACCTGTTTTTTTAAATCATCTAGACTGTCATATATGATGAGGAAAAACTGGAAGAACCAAAGTACAGAAAAAGCCAAAATCAGTTCAGGGCACTGAAAAGTGGCATGAGTTACTGACAAATTCAGGGATTTCCTGAAATAAAGTATTTCCTAGATTAGGTACAATAGCTCATCAGACAAGTCATAACTGCTGTTGGTTTTTTAAAAAGATCTCCCTTCAGGCTGAAAGGTTTGTCTCCACCAAAAAGTATGTGCTATGTGTTAACTTCCTAGCATCCACTTCTGCTTCTCTCAGTTTGAACAATCAACATTTAACTTGGCTTCGAGAAGACAGAGAAAACGTAAGATGTGTGTTGGTTTGTATGGCAAGAGATTGTATAAGTACAATTCTGCTCCTACTATGGGCAAATATAGTCTTGCCACTGACTTCAACAGAATTGCGATCATACATCATATGCACAATTCACTGCTCCTTAGTAAAGATGTTTTTTTTAAAAAGCTGTTGAAAAAGACTAAAAGAATTCAAGTAAAAGAGTGTTTGTAATCAGATTTCCTGGAGATAAATGAAAGACATACGTTTCCATGGCTGCCAGCCTACTAAATTTTGCAAGCATAAATATTTACCTAGGACTAGGGGGCGGGGAAATCAGGAAGAAAACCACCATCTAGACCCTTCAAAGTTTAAATACTGTAACACAGAGGTCATTATTTATAAATAGAAATAGAGAACACATCTTTTCTATGTATATTTCTATCATGCTTTTCATCCACTCCATATGCCTTCTATTATTACCATTCTTACACCAGAAAATAATTTCTATGTCACTTGCTCACACTGTATGCATTAATTTTCTTTAGGCTTTCTTGTGGTTATTGATTTCCTGCTTTGTTGAAGTGGCTTTGTTTCTTTCTCAGCAGGCTATCCATTTTAAAACAACAGTTGTTCAACAAATACAAAAAAATTATATTCTAAAATTAAATTAGTTTTATCTTCATTTATTTTTATCTGAGTTAAATGCAAGTGACACATTTCCCCTAAAAAAAAAAGGAAATACTTAATGCCTCCCAGCATGCAAAGCAAACCAAGTAGAATTTTTCTGTTCTAATAAGACATATTTATTTTTATGATTGGAAACATGAAAGAAAAAGTAAAGTATAAATAAAGCCTCTTTTGTATTCTTATGTTGTAATCACTGCTGTGGCCAGTGTTTTAACATCAACAAAAGAGGATTATCTGGTCCAGAGCCAAATTCATTTCAGTCCTATCTTGCTACACTCAAAATCATTACAAGAATCTTTTTTTTCCTTTCAATGCAAGTGGGATCATGCTTTAACACTGTAATAATTTATCCTGCTAAGCACAGTAAGTTTGCTATCCTCTTCCACTGGACCAGTCGGAGATACACAGATTCCATACAGCAACGAAAAGGCAGATGAATACAACTATTATTTAATCAACTGCAAAACCAAAGAAAAAGACATTTTTGCAGAAAATGACAGTTCTGACACGTGCTACATCTTGTTTCGATGCTGTATGTTTGACAAGTGCCAGTTTCAGAGTTCTGAGGCTTGTTTTCCCCCTCGATCTTCCAACACGCTTATTAACTAGCTCGAGTGAACTACAGAAAGAAGTGGGGAAGCATGTAGACACTATATTAAGACAGAATTCTTGTCAGATTTCTTGCTAAAAGCGTGTTTCCAAATGCCAATTATTAGGACTCCAAAAGCTCCTCTACATTTTCTTTCTCTATGTTCTATAACAGACCCTCCTTTGTGAATGGCAGGAATTTGCTGTTCTAGCATCATCTTCCTTATCATCATGTCTTTAAAGAAAAACCTTGCACGCTACTGCTCATGCATGAGAATTGTTTTCAAAAGCAGTAGGCTTTATATTCTTCATCCAGTTACTGAAGAAAAAATTATAAAACACCTCCCATATTGACTATATTATTTTGTTTAGGGAGGGACATTTTCCTGAAGGACTTGTGGGGTAACTTTGTTGCCAAACAGCAGATACAGGATTCTTCAGGAATGCATTTAAATCAGGCGGACACAGACGTGGGACTACATCTTTCGTAGCCAAACTGGCAGAAGAACAAGTACCAAGACAGTCAAAGATCCAGGTACACCGTCCACATTGGGACTGCACAGGCACGTATCTCAAAATTATTTTGTAGGTGTGTGACAAATTAAAACCATTTAGAACTTCCCCTCTTTTTAGGCTACAGCCATGCAAGGAGAGAAAAGAAACAATGGTAAGCAACCAAAATGGCCGTGTGAAGCAATATACTGAATACCGCCACACACAGCTTAGAAACACTGTGTACCTCACATTTGTTTGCATGAAATATTCAGGTATCAGCTATCTTATGTAACTCTATGTATCCTATGTAACTCTACCAAAGACAAGGATTACAGAAAATGTGTACCGACTCTCTGGAAACTCAATACACAATACTGCAACACCCAAAGTTGTTGCGTGTCTGTTATCTAGGAATAACACATCATAAATTGTGACAGTGCTGCTATAAGCAACTTATATTGGGACACAACTGGGCACCAAGGGGCTCGGAAGGCAGAACAGAGACATGACCAAAAGGAAGGAGACAACGCAGTACCTCTAAGGGCTGTGAATTCTTCACTGTCAATATCTGGCCTTTACAGTCAGATTATTTGCAGAAGAGTGAAGAATCTGACTTCAAACTACTCACAATGTTGTATGAGACTTAACTGACCAGGTATAAAATGACCATCTTGTATCATGGAAACATCTGATAATGAAGCTACATAAAGCAAGTCGGTCAATTCAGATGAGAATTTTTCTGACGAACACACACACAAGAAAACAGGCACATTCACAGAACAAAGTGTTTTCTATAAACCATGAGCTATGTATCTCTCCAACATGACAGATGACAAGAGGATCTGTTAGATATTTATCACCTTTTTGAAGTGTCAACAATCGTCAAACCTAAGTGGTGAGCAACAGAGATGTGTCATTTATCCTTGCAGCAAATAAATAATAGTAATAATAACCTAATATATAATAATTTTGTCTATAGAGTTCAAAGTATTTTCTAGAGATCAATGTCATTATAGACGGAGAAATACAGATCTATAAGGTGGAAATCACCCTGAACTGTAGGTACAAATTGTAATCCTGAATCCCCAGCATTTGCCACTTAGTCATGAAATCCAACTGATCATAGTTACGATACTTGTATGCTACCCAGGAGCTCACATATGAGCTTGGATCACTCACACAGTCCAAAACCATCCTGTAAAGATAGGCACTTCTAGAAACATTTACAGATGGGTAAACTGCAGTGCCCAGAGAGCACCCTCTTATACCACTCTGTATAGGAACTGGTGGCAGGTTTACAAAACCCTAGGCAGGGAAAGAAAAAACAATGTGTAAGTATGCAGACTAAATTTTAAAAGGAAATAGGTTTTGAAAAAGTTTGCAGGATATGGGAAATGAAAAGAAAAAATGTTTTCCTTCAGTTTCCTGTTTAGATGTATGGATAGATTTGACTTCAAATAGATGAGCCACACAGAAGTTTAGTTTATAAGGGTCAGATGGTAACAGTTTCTGTTTAATCCTTGATTTACATTAGCTTACAGGAAAATTAATGATTTTAAACAGGCATCAAAGTGAGGCTGGTTTTTTCATTTCTCTAACTTTGCTTGAGGAACAATTGTTTCCTTTATCTGTCTTCCAGAAAGTTAGTGATCGTGTTTAAGTTAAACTACTCATTTAGCCTTCAGGCACAGCATATTATGAGTTGTTTTTCAATGAACATTAGCCCCTTTAGACTGCAAACTCTTTGACAGCTCTCTTAGATTCTTGCGCTTACTTGAGCATTTCACAAAACCACTCTTCACAACTGCACACATTATAATTTACGCATTAAAACAGCAGGTTTTCACCTTAGGTCTGTTGCCAAGAATAATCTTTCAAAACTCTTTTATCTTTTTGTAAGAACATAATTATAAATGTGCAATTAACAGCCAAAGAAAGGTCTTAAGAAAACTCTTAGAGCAATGTTGCCTATTTTTAAACCACCATCTGGTTGAGGCATTAAGAAAATGATTTAAAGAAAATAAATAAAAAGTCACATTTTCAGTCTGGAATGATATGTCAAGTGTAAAATTTGAGATATTCAAGTGAGAGTGTTACAGGTCTGTCTAACCACCAGAAGCGCTCTTAATTTTTTTGTTTTGCTGTTGGACAGACAAAGGAGTTGTAAACATCATTACTGATATGCATCAGTACAAAAGCATGGAGAGACCATATGCAAAAAGGACTATTTGTCACATTTTTTCCATGAACGGAGCCCATCCAGTGATTGATTTTCCCCAAGGATGAATAATATGCTCATTTTTGTCTTTTGTAACAACTTGAATTTGTACAGTCTAATCCTGGAGTCTTTTCCTCTAAAAATACAGGTGCTTCCCTTTTACTAATTAAACATGAGTACTGTGTAATTGTTGACATTCTCAAATTGGTGTAATCACCTTGGACTAAATGGCTGACAGAATTTCCAGCTTAGCTTTATTCCAGATAACATGAAGATATTTTTTAAAGCTGTAGAGCTATTACGTAAGACAACTCCCCCATTTGAAAATGAACCAGCTGCATTATTTTACAGTCAGGCAATAGTGCTATAAAATATCTGGTTGGAACTAATTAACTTAAGAGAATTATCAAATACATCACACAGTAAACTGACTGATTTGACAATAAACTCAACTGCTTAACTTAATTCCACAGTGATGGTCATCTGGACTGCTCTTGTTCACATAATTTAATGTGTCCCACTATTACCCATTTCTATCATTTTAGATATACTTTTCTTTCCTTGAAATTCAAGTTTTAGGGGTTTGGGTTTTTTTTAATAAATTCAGAAAAGAAGCAAAAGCTATCTTTTCCTGAATGTTACAAGGAAGTAAGGTAGTATCAGCAACTATATGAAACACAAAATCAGACTTGCACTATTTCAAGAGGTGGATAAAGATGAACAAATATCAGTAACATTTCTGATCAGCTGCCACAGCGCGAGTTCTCCCACATCTCAGGCGTTAGAGATAACTGTTCTGGGTTAGCAACAGCAGCAACTAGTACTCAGCATGCAAACAATTAGCCTTCAAAAAGGAACAGATTGGTATTCTTTAAGAATATTGGCTCCTTGACTTCAGTATTAATGAAAAAAAAAACCTCAAATTGGGGCTGTTTAGTCTAGAGAAGAGGAGGCTGAGGGGAGACCTTATAGCTCTCTACAACTACCTGAAGGGGGGTTGTAGTGAGGTGGGTGATGGTCCCTTCTGTCAGGTGGCTGGAGATAGGATGAGAGAAAATGGCCTCAAGTTGTGGCAAGGGAGATTTAGGTTAGATATTAGGAAAAATTTCTTTACTGAGAGGGTGTCAGACATTGAAATAGGCTGCCCAGGGAAGTGGTTGAGTCACCATCCCTGCAGATATTCGAAAAGCACGTAGACGGGGTACTCCATAACATGGTTTAGTGGGCATGGATGATGGTTGGACTCGATCTTGAAGGTCTTTTCCAACCTAAATGATTCTATGATTCTCTGAAATTAAAAAAATAATGAAGGAACAAAGATTCACAGAACTGTGATCTTTAAGTGACCACAATGGCTCTGTGGTTTGTCAGGGACTCTGACTTACCCTCTCCTCAAACAGCTGTCCAAAAGCTAAGACCAAGACGTGAGGGCCTTCTGCAGTTTCAGTACAACAGAAAGTTTTTACCCTGTTTCCAATACCACAGATGCTCTTATCAATGTCAAAGGTAACTTCACAGAGGGCAGCGACAGAGCCTTTAACTATGCCCTATATGCTACAGCATATACCAGAGTATGTGGGAATGGAAAGCATTTCTGTAACACACAGTGTCTGGAACACCAGGAAAACAATTACCACTTATGTTTCTGACACCATCACCACAATTTTGTGGGGTTTTAGTTCACATTTTCTTCCGTAATAATCTTACAAAATTTATTAAAGGTGGAAAGCACTGTTCATTGTCAAGAGGTATTTGGACTGTGTTTTAAAGCCTGTATAACAGAGATATTTAAGTAACTGCAAACAGAAAAATCCACCCTGCACTGCAACTGAAATCATGAGGGGACAGCTTCAATTCTGTATCAACAACACATAAAAACACACCCATCACCCTAGAGCAAAAATTTACAGCTGCAAAAGAAATTGTTTCTAAAGAGTATTTTTAACTAATAATTTTCTTTTTTTATTAAAAACAGAGAGGCAAAACCTGAGTTCAAGCAATGTACTTAGTTTCCAGGCCAATGAGTTATTTTCCCTTAATTTTAAAATAGCTTTTATTGAAGAAATACTTTAATGAGTCCAGATAAGGCAGCATGAAAATCTGTTCTGTTTGTGTCCAGTCTAGGTAGGTCTAGGTAATTACTGATATGGAGAAATAACTTCTGCTTCTGATAAATAGTTAAACAACTATAAAGAGAATGATCTCAGGATGTTGACAGCACACAGTTGCATTGCCATTAGGCAGAATAAAATCTTTCTAGAAAGAGACTTGCAGAATTAATTGCTATATGGGGAAAAAAAGAAGATGCAATACATTTAGACTGTAATTTAAAAAGAAAAATCAACTGAGTGCCTTGTTCTAATAAAAGATTAGTATGGATGTGAGCACTCACAGACTGAAACAGAGCGAATGATGGTACGGAGGAGCTACCTTGAAGATTCAGCAATAAACTGATTTCGCTCTAACTCGATCTAATATCTTCATAAATGTTCTAAAAGGAAAGCAAAAAAGTTTAAACAAAATCTCACAGAAAAGATGGCATTGACAGGAAAGGGGAAACGTTACAAAAACCTTCAGTGAGAATGAATAAAAGCAGCTTAAAAATGAATTCATTTTTTTAAAAAAGCAAAATTAATGAAGTGTGAAAAATAATGCAAATGTAGCTCCCAAAAAGAGAGGCAACATCTGTAATGTTAATATGATGAGAGACATTTAGGTGTTATAAAAGACTGCAAATTAGGCAGATGTGATAAAACAAGGAAAATATCCAACTTTTTGCTGGGCTGCACGCCTAGAAGCATCAAGTCAGAAAAGGAAGAAATTGCCCTAACTCATCTGCTCCTGTATGGCTATACCTGGAACTGCATGTGTATTTCTAAGCAACCTAATTACAAGAAAGATATTACCAAGCTAGAGGGAATTGAAAACACAGCAGTCAAAATAATTAAGTCATAAGAATGAACTGATTTAAACTGAAAGATTAAGATTTACATTACTGTATTCTATGTGGTAAATAGCAGATGTGAAAAGAACGTTCAAAATAAAACACCACATCTAAGCAGATCTTGGCACATACCAGCAGAAACAGTGCAACTTTTTTCACTGGTCTAATGGCACTGTAGTGATCAACAATTATAATTTTTAAATCAGAAATGGTATAAAGGCACAGAATAGCCCAAATACCTGCAAGCCACCTGTGGGGCAGAGCTGGGAAAGTGAAAGGAACAGGTTAAGGTTTCGCTACCATGATTATACAACTTAGAAAAACAGACTTTACAGAGATGTCACCACTCCACACTTCTGGCCATTATTTCAGAATATCTGAAGAGGCATTTCAGATTTAAAACATGTGTAGTATAGAGATTTGCATCAGACACATTACTTGGTAATGATGTGTAAGAAACTTGGTTTTCCTCTTGACAACAGCAATGCTACAACCCTTCCAGTTTTCTCCTTCAGCATTGCTCACCGCTGCTTCTTAGCTTTAATTGTACAGCTCTTCCTTCAGCAAATATTAACGACAGAATAAATTCCTTAGCTAACTGAAAAGGTTATTTTCCAGTGATACTTAAAAGAGCATAGTTATTTTAAAGCATTATTCTACCATGATTAACCGACATTATAAGAAGTGTAAAGTACATAACTTGATTCTTTTTCAAATACATCAGAAGCCATTTATTTTCAAATCACATAAAATCTGTCTGTGATGAAATTCTGCCTAGGTTGCACTGTTGTAATCTCAAAGGAAAATGTACACGAACATTTTTTCAGTAATTCATTGCAAGCTCAATTTTTTTCATGAAATCTCAAAGTTTGGTGCTTGG
This sequence comes from Aquila chrysaetos chrysaetos, assembly GCF_900496995.4. Classification (NCBI taxonomy): domain Eukaryota; kingdom Metazoa; phylum Chordata; class Aves; order Accipitriformes; family Accipitridae; genus Aquila; species Aquila chrysaetos. The sequence goes on along the minus strand of NC_044024.1, from coordinate 3,588,932 downwards.
TAAGCATGTTCTCATTGTGTTTATTTACTCATTGATTTTTATTGTCATTGGATGTAGACATTTCCTAGGATAAACAGAAAAGAAAAATTATGAAGCCTTGAAAACTTTTTTCTTATTTTAATTTCTTAAAACATGCTTTCCTAAAGAAGTATAATGGAGTTCGCTTTTAATATTGCATTGTTTCTCTGGACTGTGCTCATTTTTAACTTTCTAATAGTAATAATAATGATTTTGCATAGTGTAAAGATGATTTAAAATTGCTCAAGTTTAAATTTCTTAATAATAAGATATTTTCAAGTCAGTTATAAATAGGTTGAGTTTGATCACACACTTCAGAAAGCACATCCCTTCCATTGTGGACCAAATGCTGCTATCCCTGTTAATCCCTACTATAGTACAGCTCGATAGAAATGTTATCATTTACCTGAACAAGGCTGACCCTATAAAATGCTGACCCTATAAAATGCTATAACCCTCAAAGCTCACGGGAACAACAGACAAATTCTCTTTGCAGGTCTGCGCACCAAGTAAGAACTCCAGGATTATCCCTGTGTGCATTTCTTAATGGCATTAAACTTTGGACCATCATAAATTATTCAAATAGACCTAATTACAATACATGCATACTGCCTTATAAATTGATGCTGAGATTGAAATCAGTTAAATATATTAGACTTCAGTTTCTGAAAGTCTTTGGAAGAAATGAGCGCTCGTTTTATAAGCTGTATCAACATACTATATTAGTATCAGAAAATGAAACAAAGGAGCACCTGAGAATGACTAAAAAACCAAAAGGAAACTGGATATCTGTTCTAACCTTAAGGCCAAGAAATACACAATCAATGACTGATGCGCACATTAAAGTCCAGAAAATTTTCGCCATGTATTTTTAACATTCGCATTTTTGGTAAAGACATTCAGACCTATCATAGTGTACAGGAGCCTAAATTTTGTATTAATTATCAGGATCCAACTGAGAGTTTCACAAAGCAGCAGTCCTTTACCCAAACTGATTCCAAACTAAAAAGACATTGGGCAAAATTAAAAATGGGAGAATCAACACAAAGATGTTCAGAAAAAAAAACCCACTGGCCTTCTCTCGTTTCTATATTTGAATATTACCTTTAACAATTATATATATTTACATTTTCCATCGTAGGGTTATTTTAACTTGACTTTTTCAATCTTATGATTTAAAATAGCTCTTGATCTTTAGCAACATAAAACCAAAAATGTCTGGAAAGAAATTCAATTCAGTACCACGCTTTTATCTATACAGCTACTTTTATTAGAATTTTATTTTTTAAAGTTTTAAAGGCTGGGGTTTTAAATGCAGGCATAATTGCAGGAAACATTAATCTATTAGGAACAGGTCAACTTAATTAAATAATGCAGTAATAAAATACCTAGCTGACATTATCCATCAGTGTCCAAATGTAGAAGATTTAATGAAGTACAGGAAAGACTTTGCCTTCTGATATTCCCCCCAGATCCTGCCATGTAAGGGAGATACTGTGAAACATAGAAGGCCCAGAAGGGTGCAAACAGAGACAGGGTGGGGAGAAGGAGAAAAGAAAAAGTGACAACTATCACCAAGTTATGCCTACAAAAGAACAGTAAAAAAAAAAAAATTTAAACCAGTTTAAACTTAGGGGGTTGCACCACTTAATGAGATTATTTCTGAAACTTTTAGCAACTCCTTCCAGGCAAACTTCTGGTCCCCTACTTTGGTGACGTTTTTCTCAGCAATTTTTTTTAAAAGGAGAGATTTCTATTTGATACCAGAAGTGCTTCCTTGTTGAACCTCAGAAATGTCTCTCACTGGTGTATGTAGTCTACAATCCTATTTCAAGAAAGTCTTAGTCCTTAGTCTCAATAATAGAAAAGCAGCATATCTAGAGATTTTGTTTACTTTTTCGCATTAAAAAATACTGCAATTACAGCAACTGTAAGTTTGTTCTTTCATCTGTTATCACGGTTTATGCAACAGCCAATACTTTCAGACAGTAAACTCTAATACTGATAACTAAATATCTTTCCAACCGCCACGCACAAAACACAGGAACTAAATGAAAACAGTTGACCAAAGGCTGCGGTTAAGTACTTGCACCAAAAAACTGAAAAATGCAGCACGCTTGCATATTGTACTGAATTTACAAGAGTGACCTATTTTGCAATTGTATTAAATTAAGAGTAAAAATTAAAACTGATAGCTAAAAAAAAAAAAGTTATTTCCAACAAAAAACCCTGTATGATACAAGACTCAAAATCAATTTCCTTCAACATTCATGTTTCTCATCAACATCTACCCCAACTGATCAGTATTTCACAGCTATTTGCCTCTAGAATATCCCCCCCAAACTCTTTGCTCTTGGCCTCATATCCGCACAGCCACGAGCCTATTCTATTGTAGGGAAATGTCCAGGGAAAGTAGTTGTGATGAGACTAGTATTACGGTATTAAAGAGACAAATAAAGAGAAGAATGACCTCGAACACAAGAGGAAATAAAGCTCCTACCCTTTCCTCTAGCTGCTTTGCCCTGGATGGAAAAAGTCAGTGCCAACACCTCCACGCTATCCCAAAAAATTCCATAGGAGCTGATGGAAAAAGAGAGATCTTTCCTCTACCCCTGCATCAGGAGTAATGGCCTGCACAAAAGGTAGAGCAGGTGACCAATTTAAAGACAGTTCCTCAACCGAAAAAGAGATCTGGAACTTCTGGTCTCATTGCAAGGATTCAACTCAGTGGGTGTGAGCAGGGGAGCAAAATGCAAATGGAAATACTACAGATGAATACGTAAAGGGGATCACAGAATCATAGAATAGTTTGGGTTGGAAGGGACCTTTACAGGTCATCTAGTGCAACCCCCCTGCCATGAGCAGGGACATCTTCAACCAGACCAGGTTGCTCCGAGCCCCATCCAACCTGACCTTGAACACTGCCAGGGATGGGGCATCCACCACCTCTCTGGGCAACCTGTGCCAGTGCCTCACCACCCTCATTGTAAAAAATTTCTTCCTTATATCTAGTCTAAATCAACTCTCTTTCAGTTTAAAACCATTATCCCCTTGTCCTATTGCAAGAGGCCCTGTTAAGAAGTTTGTTCCCATCTTTCTTATAAGCCCCCTTTAAGTATTGAAAGGCTTCAATGAGGTCTCCACAGAACCTTCTCTTCTCCAGGCTGAACAACCCCAACTCTCTCAGCCCTTCTTCACAGGAGAGGTGTTTCATCCCTCTGATCATTCCTGCGGGCCTCCTCTGGACCTGCTCCAACAGGTCCATCATACAGCTGAGTACATAAGGGGCACCAGACTTACTGAGTATGTTTAAATTCTTTCCTGAATTACACTAAAAATGAATACCTACTTTACTTAAAATTCATTTCCTTTATTTCTTTTTTTTGTGGGTTTCTAGGTAAGACGTAGTCAAGCTTTGTTTGAATTTGAAAACTGTAATGGAGCTCAAGAAATTTCTCTGCTGTGATCAACCATAATTTCATGCCCTGCGTGCGAAAAACCACTGATCATCCATGGCACACAGCAGGAACCTTCCTGTCACGCCCTGCCCTCTGCAATGCTATCGGGCCTTACTAGCACAATGTGGTTAACAGCATTTTTAATGAACATGTTTAATCCTGAAATGTATCAGGGTACCATGAAAAACAAAACATTTTTAAAACTGTTTAGCAAAACGTCAATCATAAATACCTAAATTTCCATCTGCTTTGAGCAGTGTTTCAGGACACGATTCTACAAATTCATGCTGACATTTGTTATTTACCATGGCTTTCCTTGTGTAAATGAAAGGTCTTTATGAAGGGGTAACATACCCTTTTTTTTTTTTTTTTTTTTTTGCTATATCCTTTTAGACAGTTGATCAAGCTAAAGGAAGTAGTTATTTTGCTTAGCTTAATTGCCTGTTTTTAAAAAAGAATTTTAAGACAATGGCACTATTCAGGTCTAACTATGACTTCTACACATATTTAAATTCCAAGCAAAAAATCTCTTGTTGTCTTCTTACATCCTCTTCCCATTATACTGGTTTTGCTTCTTCAAAACTGACAAACCTCGGTCCAGCAAAACACCAAAAGATGTACTTAACTAATACTACCTGCGGTTCTGCTGACTCCAGCTGAACTGCTCCTGCTCGCTTCAACTTCAGCAACTGCTGAAGTCATTTGCTCAGTCCAGGGCAGGATAATCTGACCCTTCCAGGATCAAGGAAATTAGGCACCCACTATTTATCCTCTAGTACCTCAAAGTGCTCTACACATGTAGATAATCTCCTGCAGCTGCTACAAACTGGCTGAGGCAGCCATGCTGGGATTTAGCTCTAACTGCCCTAATAGAAACAATCAATTCATCGCATTTGGGGTAACAATTCAATCAACGGTAACCATCAAAATGCAAATACTTGGTTTTGGCAGTTTAAGGTACTTCTTGAATGTGAACTATTAAATTAAGCATTTATACTGGCTTTAACTTGACAGTTACTCATTTTAAACATAAGGGAACAAGTGAACTAGTTGCACTAATTATTTCAATTCCAACAAGTTTCATGGCACTTCTATTTGATTATCATTACTATTAGATTCATCTAACATAGTCCCTAAAATATATGCATTGATATATATAGATTTTATTCAATGACAGTTCATTAGAAAAACAGTAAATAGTATGTTTAAAATCAGGATTTTGTCCCCTCCTAAACTCTCATAAAGACAGCAGCCAAAAAACTGAGTAAGTCAGGGTGCCTTTGAAGATATTTAATTAAAATCTAATCCCACATTCTTAAAGGCTCACATAAATTAAGCTGTCATTCAGGAGATTTATGCATTCACATTTGCATATTACATACAATTCATCAATTACTCATGTTTGAAAGCAATGCCTTTCTCAGGGAGCAGGGCTGCCAACAGGCGCACGGAGACACACCAACTGCACCCGCTGGTACCTTGGAGAAAGCCACTTCCATATGGCTGATCTTCTTCTGCCGTCACACACCGCCCCGAGCACGCTTACAGATACCCGACCTGAACATGATGGATTCTTTTCAGCTCAATCTGTCAGCTTACGACGAACATTTTGGGGGAGTCTTCAAGCAACCAGATCAGAGAGTCAGTGTTCTTCATAGCATGGAAGGAAGTTTCACAGAACACCCACCGAGTCACCCGATTCTGCCGGAGGAAGCCGAGCCCCTCTCTTGCATTTTCTCAAATAGTAACACATTCAGACCTAGGAAATTTTCCCAGTAATTTTCTATAGCTTTTAGAAGTATTCTTAGATAAGCATGGTTCATATATATGTGTGGAACATTTTGTGTGAAAAGCATCATTACCATTTCCAGCTAAAGAACATATTCATAACTGCTTTATACTTTAATACCAGTATTTGTATGAACTGGTACCAGCATGGGAGTAGAGCAGGCACGCCTAAGTGCCCAAACATGCACCTGACATTTCCTGGCCTATCTGAACCGTGTTCCCTCATCCCCCTACAGCTACTTTCTCATGGGTTTCTATACATCACAGCCCAGCATCATTTTCCATATTCATACACCTGCAGTCATACGATGGCAGGATGGCCATAGCCTTAATGAAGAATTGCTCTGAAAAACTATGAGAACATGACCTACACGCAAATGATAGGATCAGAAATTACAGGGGGGGGAAAAAAAAAAAAAATCAAACCCAATACTGACTTAAATATCCTGCTTCTAAATCAGTTTTATACTCTTTTTTTAGGCTTAATCCATGATCATTAAGCATCTAACATTGGGAACACAAGGTAGCTTATGACTACTTGAAATTAATCTGTGAAACAAATTTCTTCCTTTCATAAAAGACTTTTTAATAAAAACAATTGGCTAAATATATGTGTATCAGATTAATTTTTTAATGGTTTGTCTAAGGGTGAGGGAAGTCTCAATAAAACCTCTATTCCACATTTATTTTGATCAGTCACAGTTTCATACTACTCTGCTATTTGTAGATCGTAGAGTCTCTCGAACAAGCTTCCCTGTCAGTCACTTGGTAATGATTTCCTGGACAGCCAACATCCACAACAGTGGCTTCAGGTAAGAGCAACAGCAAAATTTAGTGCCCCTCCTTTGGCTGTTCTTTTCTCCTAGAAATGTATTTTTATTTTTTTTTGTTTGAATTAACATACTGACTAGTAACATACCAAGGGACAAAACTGCCAAGAGAAGGCGGCGTTTTGTAAGGTCCTCACGCAGCTCTGGCAACCAAGCACTGACCCGCAACACATCTGCTAGCCCAGCCTGAGACCTTTCAGAGCCAACCCTCATAAGTGCACCAAGTAAAATGCATGAAACCACTCAACTTCATTAACTGCAGCCTCAACCGGGTCTTAAATTCAAATCTCAAAAGGTGAAAGGCTAATGCAATAACCACTTGTTACCCTGTCTTGTTACCAAGACGCTGCTCACATCTTACAGTCATTGAGTTTTTGCTCCATTTATTGTATTCTTATTATGTTATTAAAACCAGTCTATTATTTATGTTCTTCCACCCAATGTTTACAAAATGGCTTTAAACAGTTTGTTTCCATTTAGCTATTAGCTGCTATTAAAGCAACTACATAAAATATAGATGCATCACAATAATTTGTTAATATCTGATAATTTTTTCATGATTTGCATAAAATGAGTTAATGGAACAAAGGATAAATACCACAGCTGATGTTAGCACCAACTTCTCAATGACTCTTTCTGACCGATGAGAAGCAACTTAGTTGTATCACACCTCTGAAAGCCCTCTGCCGAAGAGTTAAGATATACCAAGGCAAACATGGAGTTCGATGCTGTCCATTTATCAACTTTCCTCTAATAACAGAACACTTCAGCATGCTTCCAGCATTCTTCACTAAATTCACCTTTACAATGCAAAGATATCCCTCTTCAAAATTTCATCCGCCCTACATATTGAGCTATTTGTCTGTTTCAAAGGAGACCCAGAAAAGAAAAAGAAAATGCAGTTATGTCCTTTTTCATAGGCTCAGATGCTTAGATTTTATTTATTTGGGGGGTTTAATGTGCTTGTTTTTCATATTAGAAGCCCATCACTGCCTTTCCGGGAAATCTTTTGACAACTGAATAATCAGTGGGATTGTTAAAATCACAAGAAAGCAACCCTGACATAACTGATGGGGAGGGAGATTTTCAAGTTCACATTTTTCAACAGCCTTGATTTAACTTTCTATCTTTTGTTAACTCTCTTTTGACTTGAATTTTAGAGAAAACGTTGGGTGGGAAGGGAAGGAAAAATAATTGTTTCAACATCAGTCATTGCTTCAAGATTATAAAAATTACACCTCAGGAAAAAAAAAAAACTACACATTTCTATAGTACAATTGTCTGGGAAAAAAACCCGTATGAGTTGCTATACCCAGTACAACAAATGGTTTTAAAGAAACAAGTTTAAGTAAGCACAAAAACATGAAATCTCCCACTTGTGACACACTGGGAGGTTTGGAGTCCCTTCACCACGTGACTGCCTCCCATTGCCTTCTTGGATGCATTCAGCATCCAACACCGTACATCTTCACCAACCCATTCATTTCAGTAAGTTATGTCACTCCTCTTTTGATTGACTGACACTTTTTCTTTAACGGTGTTTTATAAACAGAATATATAATAATGGTGTTTCACTCTGGGCGGGGCATTTATCTGTGCTTGTTATGTGATGACTTGTCACAACACAGGAGCGGCACAGTCACTCACACTGTGTGCAGTGACAACCTCCCCTACCCCTCCAGAAAGCTTCATCTCACATGTGATATTCATATACAGCTCTATGGCTTACAGAACACCTGCACTTAGCAGAAAAACGAAAGAATTTATAACGGAAAGTATTTTTCTAACAAATTGGTATTATTCATTTGTATAACTATTAAGAAGTAGTTACATATACTGCATGTAAGAAGACAAAACATATTCTGAAATGAATCTGTAAGATGATCAATATATGGAGGCTACAAATACACTGGAGGCAAAAACAACATTAAAAGCTACGTGACTTTATGTGTTAATTGAATTAATAATATTGACAGTCCTGAAAGCCTCCCTATCTGGCTGTTGTACAGTTCATTGCAAAAAATCTCAAGAACATCTGTCCCACAGTAGCTACTAAATAATTAGTTTATTTTACTTAAAGTTTGACATAGTTTATAAAGCTGGCATCCGCTGACTTCTGTGCATGTGCACGCATGGGAAGTTGGCAGACAGCTCCATTCATCTTGCACAAAGTAACAGAACTTTGTGAATTGTACATATGTGTTAACAGGAAAGAACCTAAAAAACTGTGGCTCTCAAATGGTGTTAAAGACGAAAACCGGGGAGAAAGGTCACTGCCCAGCATCCCTCAGTTTGCCTCGGCAGGCAGCAGCCTTTGAAATCAACCCTGAGCTCCACGAACATGCAGGGAGCTCCATCCTTCTCCCGCTGGACACCTTCAGCTCCGACCCCCATCACTCCCGAGTGCCCCGTCCCACACGCGTTCGCCAGCAGCGCTTTGTCACTACTGAATAGATTCATCCTGGTTTTTCTGTTTTCCAAAACGTTCACATCTTCCGTTTTTCCTAACCAAAAGTAATGGATTTATGGGCAATTCACTCTTTTTTCATTAACTCTGGTGAACATAACACCCGTGCTCTGGGCTGCCCTATCTAGTCACTAAATAGCAGACAGTTTAATCTGATGCTACACAAAAAAAAAAAATCAGTATCGCCCTATTAGCCTAACGATACCTGTTTGTCTTATAATTCTTGCAAGAAGCTGTATTATGAGCAAATGGCACTGACTATTTCTCATTCATCAAGTATGTCCACGTGTCGCGGGCCTCTGGGAATTGATTTTTCTTCACATGAAGTTATGCAGTGTTAAAAGAGGGGGGAGAAAGCCATTTAAGCACTCATTAGATTGGAAGGTGACACCTACAAACATCTGGCTTAAAAACAGAAGATGAAAACTGTTCTAAATTAATAGCTTTCCATACGTTAATGCACCTTGGATTTTTACTATATAAACATTAAACTGAAGTTTTTAAAATTTAAATAATGTTAAAGCGCATCTACAATTTCCTTCTGATAGTTCAGACAGACAGATGGTTCAAGCTATAACTTCAAATCAGAAGACGGCTCCTCTGGTTCCTGAAGTACATCATCCTGGAGCTTCTGTCATGAAAAGCTTTGCTGGTTTTCACCTTCAATATTTCACTCTCAGTAAAACACTACGCAACTAATGGTCAAGCCCCATGGGTACCCTTCAAAGTAAGTCTCAAACTGAGATGTCCAAACTACTTGTCACTAAATTATGTACGCCTTTTACATCAACAATAATAATTTGTAGAAACGTGTCATTTCACCTGTATAATCGTGACAAGAAAGTACATTTGTAGATATTTCAATTTTCTCTACATTCAAACAAATTACATTTTACATTTTAATTTTAATTTTTCAATTAAAGACTAAAGTCTAAGCCAGCTATAGATTTCCACTGAGATTTTGAACTGGCTGGCTGCCAGTTCAAGCCATCAGTATTCCTTTCTGCTGAGGAAAAACACTATACAGTCATTTCTAGAACAATTTCTACATTTTTACTGTTTAATGCATACAAGGGATGTAATGTAGAAAGTAATCAGAAGACACAGTAGAACTACACATCACTCTCTCACAACTATCCATTCATTTTACTTATTCGTTTAGCTGAGAACACTAAAGAAATTAATCTTTATTATCTTCAAAGATTACTGACTATCTGCTCTATATAATTAACACAAACTAAGTGCAATAGGAAGCCACTGCTCAGGTGGGATTTTAGAGATCAAATTCCCTTTTTCCCTTAAATAAAGGCTAAGCTTTCTGGATTGGGCACACATCCACACTAAAGAAGAATTCCCACCATCTATCTGCATTATAAGTAGTAGACATATATATGGTCAAACACCAAAAAATAATACTGCTTCAGCAGTACATAGTATGCTTTATCTTATTCCCAAATTACTCAAGAAACAATGAAATGCATGTACTACACACTGGAGGCAAGTAGGGCAGCAAATGCTTATAAAAGTCCATGTCTAAATAGGAATATGAATTTTTCAATGCACTGGAATACATGGATGCTGTACATTCGTGATAGCCCTTTACTCATTCCTAATTATTCAACTTGCTGACCTATGTTAGTCTGACACACACTGTGATTGTGTGCTGCAGTAAAAATATCAGAGCTTTCCTGGTAATGGCTATCATAATCAGGACTGAATAATAAGCCTGCTTTTGACTGCAGGCTTTAACAGAAAAATGAAAAAGCTTGAGGCACTTACTATTACCGTGGGTGTGGGTGTGTACATATCTGTATATAAAACCAGGTAGCAAAATCTTCCTTAAAAGTCTATACCAATACTTTAAATTAAAGTACGAGGAGCCATGGAAGCGAGCAGAACTATCTATATACTGAAGACATTTGAAAACAGAAAATGTGTTTGATTTTCTCTTTCTGCTTCCATCATTTCCTTTTCTGCAGACTAGCAAAGCTCCTGGTATCGGAATAGATGCAGGGGTTGGTTTGTTGGTTTTTTTTTAATTTGAACTCGTGTCAAAAGTGAACTTCTAAGAGACATTCTTGGAGTTTCAGAGAAAAACATCATGAGCACGTGCAACACTCATACTCAGGAAATGTAATACCAAGGAATGAATGGGAAAAAAAAAAAGTACCATTTTATATTGGTTGCCTATGGGCCTCAGTTTCTTCGCTTTTCTATTAACTGCTCAGAATTCTCTGTGCTGAGACTGCACAGAAAACTGTAACTGCCAATTAATTTAATGATATTTGCATATTCATTACCATGGTTATAAGAAATAACCATACTCTCATTGTGCAAGTGAGATGCAAGGATCCAACTGGCACACAGAGAGGCGTTCATCTGGCAGACTGGGATTGGGAGCAAAGGCAGAAAAGTGAGGGAAGCTGAATAATTATAACCAACTGTGCAGCACCAAGGCTCCTTTGATTGAGTGTTCAAACTTCCTAAAAAATATGCAATCTATATTTACCTATACATTATTTGTTACATAATCCTTTCTACTTTGATTGTTGCCTTATGCCTTTGTTATTATCAGTGACCAGTTAATAATACTAGCATGAACTCACAAACTCTCCACTTCAACTTCCAGCTACTTACTGTATTTTTTATGATAACCATATGCTAGATTATCATTTAATTATGATTAAAAATAAATTAACTCACAAATGTAGGTTAGTTTGAAATGAAGACAGTTTACAAACAACTAAGATACCCTGCTTTTCTTACAGTTCACTAAAAATTTATCTGTCACAAACATGCTTACTTGAACCTAAGCAATCTTCCACTTAAATCAAAGTTTATGCAGACACACGCACACACCTTCACACAGAACTAAATTACAGTCCAGAACTTTTCAATGCTTCTTCCAAAAACATTCAAGTATCTTTTAAAATAATTGAAGTGCATCTGAAAAAATACTTTTCAAAACAGGGCACTGTGGTTATTAGAGATACCTGTATAACCCGAGTGCTTCCGGTTACCTGAATAAGGCTACTTGACACTTGAGCTTCTGATGTTAGCGTTATTTTTCATAATAGCATATAGTCACGTTATTACCACAGAAATGCAAAAGATTCTCCATTTACCATACAATGGCACTGTTGCAGTACACAATAGCTAATACTGTATCTCCAATATATTCATTTTTAAATACATACATCACACAATATGTTATATATGTATCTACATATTTGCTCTGAGAACATAAAATGTCTCACAAGGAATTAAAAAAAAAAAAAAAAAAAAAAAGGCCAAGAATGGCTGAATCAACTCACAGGGAATACTGGCTAATTTGACTACAGCTTCTGTGCTACGCTTACTTCATCCTGTAGCATCTGAAAACGCATTACCATATAGTATTTGATTTTTGTTCTCTCCTTCAGTTTCATTTTGTGTCTCCCATTTTAGATATTAAATTTTTCAATCATCTTCCATTGATGTCATCTTAGTTTAATTTAAAAGCAATACAAACATGTCTAATTTACAAGGTTTTTATCACCATACTATCTTATCACCTCATTAGAGTAATTTGCAAAGGCTTTTGTCCAAGTGGATACCAGAATGGATTTTACTTTCACCTTCAGGTTCTTTTTTCTTTAACAATGTTTGTGAACTGTTGTACCTTGTCTTTGGTTACTGTGGGAAGGTCTTGGCAAACAGGCAAGTTTTGCAATACTATAAAAACCATCAGGCTTGGGCTCAGACTCTCTTTGGCTGTTGACCAAAAATGTTTTTTATCTCCAGCTCTCATGAACTTCCTTTGGAGCACGTTGAGCAACATTGCTCATGAGGATTACTGCTGTTTTAGTTGGTCATGAATGAAGAGGGAGACCCTGCCTGGGTCCTAAGATCTTAGGTGGTCTGCACTGAACGGGGCAAGGAAGCAAACCGGGAACTACATATACGTATACACACACACACGCTTGTAATTAATTGGCAATACATACTTATTCTTCCCTCGAAATCCTGGTGGCTGATCACACCTGCCGTAAAGAACGTACAGGACTGGCCACGTGCTGCAAGTCTGACGGCAGAGCTCGACGACTGTTTTATAGACATTGAGGAGAAGTGACCACACTGCTCCCGGAGGAGCTCAGTACACAGAGTTTCGGGGTAAGACCAAGCGTCCAGTGGTGCACTGCACATACTGTACAGCCCCGCACGGCTGCAGATATTCCACTGCCTCCACAAAGGACCTGTGAACGGCCCAGCGGCACCTCGGCACCTGCTACGCCAAAAGAGGTAAAACAGTTCAAGAACTAAAGCTCACCGGCTCACGCAGAAATGTACACCTCTGATCAAAAGACTTTCTGCAACACCTCTCCATATTTCTTCAGGGGTGAAATAACAAGCAATAAATTTCTTGCTGCACACATCCTAAGGACCCAGAACGCTATCTGTGTCTAAATACCCGCCAAAACCACAAAGAGCTATAAATTGCAGGGCATATGGTGCTGCATGTTGTAGTTTCGTGCAGGATGAAAGATGAGCCACTGAAGGCTGTTGAGCCCCACGAGCTACCACAAAAAGCCCCAGGGCATTCAAATGGCTCCAAGGAGCCCCCAAAGTCACTGGTTTCCTTAATCCCCTGGATCCTGGCAAAAGATAAGTCAGAAATGAAGGAGATCAAAAAGGTGACTGCAAAGATTAGTTTCTCAGAAGGATTCCAGTAGAATCTTTCTGTACTTTTTTAAATTAGCGGTATAAAAATCAGGAGCATGGCATCGATGTAGTTAACAGGTTAACATCTTAAAGACACTTCTGGTGACAATGCACACGTACCATTAGATTTGTTTTTGTATGATTAGCAATCTTCAGAGAAGTAGTAGGTTGAGGGAACCTCGACTTGTTTCCAGCTCTTCTGATAACAGGAGCTGCTTCAGTAAAGCTAGCTTATTCAAACTCTGGTCAATTTTCTATTACTTTTTAAACCAAATTAATATTGTTCTTCTGAGAAGTGAAATTAGAATCTTTTTTTTAATAGGTGAGAAACTATTATCCACTGTACAAGAAAGGAATAGTAAAAGCACAGTATGTCAAGACAAATTTTGATTCTGCTACCCGCTTCATGGCATGATGTCCAAGAAAAATCATATAATACTACTTCTATGAATTTGTAATTTCATCCCAGAAAGTAAAGAATAAGATAAACATTTTCTGTTTGTTTTTCACTTTCACAGCAACACCATCCTTACTTGCTTCTAGATGGTCACATTTTGCTGACATTTACAAACATTTCATGTTGATCTTACATGGGTCACATCAATCATCTATACAGTTTCAATGACACTTTGTTAAATAAACTGTCATGAAAGATTTATAGAGAATTTGATAAAAGTAAAGAAGATGTAGTTTAGCTTTTAAAGATGCATTACCCCTTTTCTGAGGTGTAATATCAGCTCTAAAATACCATTAAGCTTTTCTGGCAGGAGATGAAGTGAGAAAATAAAATGTACTCTTTCATCAGCACTCACTTATTTGCATCTCTTGGGCTTCTACAAAACACTCTGAGAACAGATCACCTGCAGCGCTCCTGAAGGAAAAGGGAACCTCACTCCCACTTTGTGTGTTCTGTTTCTCTCTGCTAATGTTTGGCAGAAGCCATTAATGTTCTTAACACATTATTTAAGAAAAAATGACCTCCAGATAAAACAAAACAAAACAAAACTCTACTTCAGATTAACATCTTTTTGAAGGTAAGCTGATATTCCCAAATTCCCTATCTCAAAATAGGGAATGCAGACAAGTAACACACTTTCATTAAAAGCCATTCTTTAGATAAATGTGGCCAACAGCATGCTTATTAAGATGTATTTAAGTTTTCAGACTTTACTCTCTGATATCAATTTAATGTTTGAGAGCAGCTAACAATGGTCTCACTGTAGGGAAGGGCCTTAATCATACTTACTTCACTAAGAAGAATCAAAGTTTGAAAAAACTCTTTTCATCAGTTTTCCACCACTGACTGATCTAGTTACAAAAGCAATTATTTGTTACATCTTTCAGTTATCTGCAAAGTCAGCTAGGCCTGCTACTCTCCAGCAGTTCTGCTTGTTACAAAACACTAGCAAGGAAGCCAACATGGAAAGATGTTCTCCATTTCACCATTTAGTCTTGAAAAATCAGAAGTGATGAATTAACGCTTCCAGAAGAAAATAACAAGGCAAGGCATCTTTCACCTCCCAAAGACCATTAAATTTTGCAACCAAGAGGACAGCATGTTATATTCCTAAAAAACCGCTGTATTTACAGAGTCTGATGCCTAATAACCAGACCGGTCCCAACTATGTGTCAGGTTTTGCGTCTTCCCTCTACAAGAGCTCCTGTAACTACCTTCACGTAGTTACCCCATCCCAAAAGTCTCACACAAAAGGTCAACAAACAGTGGATTTATCCACTGTTTAGGCAAATAATTGAATAAAACTAAGTATTATTTCAGCAGTGAAAGTTTCTTCACAAGAAACAGAATTATAAAATTATATTGCACTTCCTATAGAGTATCTATGACCAAAAGAAAGCAGATGTAGGTGCAGTGGGATAAGGTACTCAAAAAGCCCTGGCAAATCAATCTCCCACTAGTCTGTGAGAATAATTTCCATAAATACAACAGTAACTTTGAAGGTTTTCTTCTACACTATTTTCCTCCACCTTACAATTTCTGTATCAATAACATAAATACAAAATACGTAGCATAATTTTACATCGAGCTGGACACCGAAGAGTGCACTTCATTTCTGTTATGATTAAGATCTTACTATCTGTGATCCTGAGGCCTTTTATACAAGTATCTTTAACATCTGCCTCACAATAAAAAGATAAAATTGCATTCTTCAACTAGCATCACAGGGCTGACCTCATCCAAACCAACATCCTCCGTTACTCTATTTCTTCACTCCATTAACCACACTGCATCACCCCTTGACGCTGGGTGAGCGACTGGATTTGCAGGTTGCACGGGTCCTTCTGTTGTCTGATATGAAGACCCCGAGTTCATCTCTGCAGTCTTCATGGGGAAGAGCACCTGGATATTTAGGCTGCGTGAATTAATTTTTTAAAAAGAAACAAGAAAGAAATGCACCGTATCTGTTCACAGTGTTATACAGAGAACTAGCTGTGAGCTTTCTACTTGCATCAATCATCGCTAAAACCTCTGGCGGGTTCAAAACACCCAAAACAACTGCTCTTTGTAAAGGGAATATTATGGAACTGACTTCTACATCATTTGCTGAACTGACTTTACCCACAGTAGTACCTTATTCAGGGTGAATTTGAATCAGTGATTTAAAAAAAAAAAAAAAAAAAAAGTCTGATCTGCAGCTATAATCACAACAGTAAGTGGCATCTCAACAATGTTAATTTGTAGATATTGTAACTTCTATATTATCAGCAGTGTTTCTAGATACTGTGAATTAAAAAAAAAAAAGGGCTAGGAGTTTTAAGGCAGCAATTGACTCAGTTATTCAACACATCTGTCAAATATATTACTGAGTGGTAAATGAATAAATATTGGATTTCAATTGCTATGACTAGAAATAAATGGCTAGCCATTCTCCAAGCAGCAGCACCATGAGCTACAGGCTTTCAGTGTAGGCTTATTTAAAGAAAAATCAGTAATTAAAGTAATTCCTATATTCTGAAAAAAAAAAAAAGTTTGTGATTTGATAGATTAGATAGCTAAAACATAATTGCCTCTCCTTTACCACACATCATGTAGTCTTCAGAAAAAAGCCCAGACTAATGTAGAGAAACCATTCGTACTGGATATCCCAAAGAGATCCTAACTGTCAAACACTTGAGGTCCAAAGACACACTCCATTTTGAAATAACTATTCCAAATATTTTCAAATATCCTGAAAGTAACTTACATGCATTCAAAACTGCCAGAACTAAATGCATTTTAAATGTTTAGATCATATACTAATGATTGCTTACTGTGTTAGATATTAAATTATATGCTGCATAAGAACTTTATTATTTTTCTGTGAAAATTAGTTAAGCAAACTTGTGGCTACTGAAAATCAGTTAGAAAAATATTAGTTATCAAATAAGAACTGATGGATACGCACATGAAAAGATGACATGAGCACCCAAGATTTTCAATTGTCCTGCAACCTTGCCATTGTGTTTTCTTATTGAAAAGCACTGAAACACATAGACGGATAAAGAGAAGTTTGTGTCTCTTGCTATCACAATATACTTATAAGCTGTCCTGCTCCAGTTTCACTCAGATGTGCAACAACTTTAAAAAACAGTCACATGCTCTGGAACAGGGAAAGCACGCAAATCACTCAAATTTTAATGAAGTTCAAAGTCACAATATAAGTGGAAGCGCATCCTCAACCTCACAGGATGGAAATAAAATGTCTATCTCCATGTAACAGACACGGTAGATATACTTTAAACCATCCTCACGTGAAGTGACTTTATTAGAAAATATTGTTGTAAAGCAGCAGACAGTATTAGATCAAAAAAGCAACTGCCTCTTCTTCATTATGGTACCAAAGGCGATTAATAGTAATTGACTCATTTGACTCCAAAGTCTTAGCTGCTAACTGAAGGCAGCAGTGAAAGACAAGGCTCTACCTCCCAAAACAGACTTTCTACCCCAACGCACAAGAACTCTCCTTTTATAATTTTAAATTAACTGGAGATTCATTAACTGTTTCACCACAAGCCCCAACTGTCCATGGATGCCTTTTTTTTTTTCTTTTTTTTTTTTTTTTTTTTTAAAACAATCACCTGACCCATGACTTACACCTAACTTTAGCATTACTGGGAGGACTTAATAAAAACTCAAGACATCCATAGTCTTCAAAACTATTTTTGTAACACCAACAATTTAGCTAAAATTTCTGCACATTGCAGATTTCACTTTATGTGCTCTGGCAGGGCTTAGCACATGAAAAACGATCTAAACAGGTTTACTCCTGCATGTTGTTACCTACTTACGTTCAAGTTGATAGTCACAGTGCATGAATGGAAGGTGACTGAAATCATCCCTTCGTTGGGCAAACAGCAGCCAACAGGGAATGCTAATGACAACGCGCATCTTTCAGCGCATATGCATCATTTCAGCTTAGATCTAGAAGTTAAATACTCTGCTGATGCAGATATCCAGCTCTTGGTTGCTTCTACTGTGGCATTATGGTCAAGATGATCAGTGGCCTCTTAGTTTGACATTTTAGATTTTCCCAGTCTTTATCAACGTGTGTTACAGGCTGTTGAGGGAACTACATAACAGGATTAACTAATGGCAATAACCCTCTTTTGTCAGAGAGGATTACTGTCATTCAGCACTAGGGGAAACTGAAAACCAGGAGTTCCTTTTGTGGTATTTATTTAATATTCTACTCTGTAATCTGTTTGCAACAGTATTAGTGCAAAATGTCATGGGAAGATGTAAACACTCACCAGATTCCTTTTTGTACCTACAAACAAACCAAATGAAAAACAAAAAACAGTTTGTTTCCTGTCGCTCAAACCGTTCCAAGATCCTGATGCTCTATGTTATTTAACGTTTTCAGCTGACTTTGGGGACATTGTAGACTGCTCTGATGAGGCATGTTCTAGTGTCAGCCAAGAGTTTATCCCTGGCACGCTTGTCAATCAAAATAAAACTAACAGACAGCTTTCTTTGTTTCAAATGAGCTTTCCCTGGTCATTAAAATTCACTTTTTATTACAAAAACTACCATTCGGAGAGAACAAATTGAAATGTTCGTGGTTTCTACTGAATCAACTTCTACTGAAGTTGACTGTTGCAGAAGAATCTTGAAAATATAAGAAATGCATTATTTCATTGCCTGTGTGCTACCTATTATTGGTCTCACTAGAGCATGTTGACTACAGAATGGTCATTCCATATTAACGTCTGTAACCAACATTTTGGCAACAGGATGGCATGATTTCCTTTTGTGTTTTCAACAGCAGTATATAAAAGTCTAGAAAATAAAAATTTTCCTAGGACCGAGCAGCAGGAGTCAAGGTATATCTCTTTAGACAGCATAAAAATATAGTAGTTATCAAGTATCTACTTTTTAGAAAACATTTGTTTTCCTATTCTAAATATTGAGGAAATCATGCTCTCTTAGATTAGACGTGGAATCTTATGGCAAAAGCATATAAGTCAATACAAAATTACATCTAGAATATGTATTCCTGGCAAAATAACAAAGTGCTTCCAGCAACAACAACTTAATTTTGGGGAGATAAATCAAGAAGCTATCCAAATCTATCCTGACAAAAAGTCATGATTTCCAACCAGCCTTTGTGAAACAGAATGCAGCATGATGATTTGTAATGATGTACAAATCATATAAAGGAAGCCACTATTTTATCTGAAGCTCCCACACGAGTAAGAGTATAGACCGCTGCAAATACCAGATTTCCTTTTCCTTTTTAATAAAAGTATATTAAAAAGCCCTAACAAACAAGGTTTCAAAATCATTATCTTTCTTCTCTACAGGGAAATTGTGCATATAGCCTCTAATTATGTCAATTATGAACACGTGGGATTTTAGTTATTATAAACACACTTTCCTCCCACTGACAGTGATTCAAATCCCATCCTACGGATTGATTTGCAGCCCTTAAAATCAGACTCTTTCTTTTTTAACAAGCACAATCCTCTGCAATTGCCCTTGGAATAAAATGGCAAAATGAAAATGAGAATCTCCTCTTTTTACATCTTCTACAGACTATACTTCAAACACAGAATGTAATTAGTGTAAGAAAAATAACTGAAATGCTCTAAGATACTGTCCTGGGCAACACAATATTTTAAGCTAAAAATATTGGCTGTAATTTGGATGAAAATAAGACAGGAAATAAATGTCCAAAACTTAGCCCAGATGCTGAACATGAACTCTAATCCTTAGGTCACAATTTAATCCTATGTTAACTGATAGCATTTGCACATGAGAAAGCAAACGCCGAGATAAATCACCCAGTAATTGTAATGTAAGTATCCTGCCTTTCTCAAAACAAGTTCAATATGGGCTCATTTTTATCCTGTCTATGCAAATAGTAATATTTGGGCACAAACCCATCATGCTACCCTGTCTGAATCACTATTGCTACTACTCTCTCCTTTGTACTGCAAACAGATTCATATTCATTTTGGTCCTAATAGCAATATTTACAAAATGTAGCATTTGGCAGAAAAAGAAAAATACAGTTTGGCTGCTAGAATTCATAATTTTGGAATGGAACTGATTAGAATTAATTACAGCTTCAATTAGACAGAAACACACAACATTCCTGTCACACAAGTGGGAAAGCACACCTGATGGACACACCAAGCTCTACGACTGGCAAGCATCTATACAAAACACATGGGGATAAGTTCCTCCTCCTTCTAGATCCTTTGAGGAAGACTGACCTAGCAAAGAAACTGGCCCTTAAACTCTAATCTATACCCAGTCATCCCCCCAGGATAAAAACCTGTCATATTAAGGGGTGAATAAATTGTCTTTTAATGTTATCAAAAATCTTTATGAAGTGGAATGACTCCTCTCTCGTATTTGGCAACACAGTTAGTCAAGAGGAATAACAAAAGTTATGTACTCTTAAAAACATACATTGTTTTAGCACTTTGACTGAAATGCTTTTTCTGAATAAAACTCCCAGAAATAACATACACACCAGTTTTTCCAGAGATGCTATTTAACACAGTAAGCATTAATATGCCCCGTACTGGACAGCGAAGCCTGAAATGTGTCAGGAAGAGGGGGGGGTCTCTCTTCTTGAGATCATGAACCCCACATCCTTAGGGCTAGAGGAATAAATGCCAGTCCTGACAACCAGAGCTACAATGGGCATAAGGAGATAAACTGCAATGACAGAATATAATATCCTCATTCTTACAAAGAGTAAAGCATCAGAAGAGAAGGAAATAACAATACTTTAATTTCAACTTATTACTAAATATCAAAGTATTACGGAGGTAGAATTCCATACTAGTTAACTAGTAAAGGTAAAGTCAGTTTTGAGAAAATATCTGAAATTAGTATTTTACTATCTGCTTGTTTCTACACAAACTGATCTACAGTTCTGACACTTGTTGCATTGGATTCCCTTGATTTTTGAAGCTGAAGTTTAAGAAAAAATTGGACCAATAAGACACAAAATTTCAGCATACCCTACCTTGCCTTGCAATTGCAGTATTTATTTTTCTACCACCCAGCACAGTTTTCCCATGTTCACACCACCACAGCACTGCTGACTTGTATTCAGTGTATGGTACACTGATCATCTACGCAACTGCTGTGCTCTCAGTCTTTGCCCTGCGTTTGATTTTGACAGAGTACTGATAAATACTCTCCCAAGTACAGTTTTCAAACTTGTTTTGCATCTATCCTTATTCGTTTCACCTAGACTGCATTTTCCACACTATGTGAGAAACTATCAGAAACCTTCCTAAAGTGAAGACACATGGCATCTACTGCTTCCCCTTTGTCCTCTGTGGACTGTCATTCTTTTACAATAGGAAATTGGATTAGTTGACATAACTTGCTCTTGACAAATCCATGTTATCCATTACCTCCCGGGCACTCACAAACAGGTTTTTTTATTAGTTGTGGTATTTTTTTATAGTTGGTCTGAAGTTGAGTGGTCTATAATTTCCAAGCATTTCCTCCTCTTTCCTTCTCTAGGCTCTCCCAATACCTCCCTCATCCCTCCCCATGACTTTTCAAAGTTAACCACTACTCACACCATTATCTCATCCACCAGTCCTCAACTCCATTATATCCGACCCAGCTTATTTGAAAACATCTAACCTAAATAAGCTTTCTGTCACGCTTCTTTTCTCGCTCAAGTTTAGATCTTGCACTTTTGTCACTGCTATTGTGTCAGACATCTAGTTACAGGTGACCTGAAGCCATGAAAGTCTTCCATCTTCCCAGCACCATCTGTTGCTACCTTTCCCTTTGCATTGCAGCACACCAACCCTCACTTTCCTCTTCCCAAGATGGAAGTGTAGAGTGATTTACTCTTAGTCCGGAAGGCATCTGCTGATTGCATCTCACTTTGTTCTTTGGCCTTTCTGATACGGTCCCCACATGCTCACGCTATTCTGTTCTAACTCAACTGCCTTCACTGATCTCCCTCTTTCGCATACTGCTTCTGAGACTGTCATAGAAAGATTCCTAACTTCGCAAATCTGACCTCTTTCTACAGTTACTATTTTTCCTCTGTGATGGAATCATTTTTATTTGTGCCCTTCTTAATTTATTTTTAAAGGAATTGCAAGGTTTCTTGAAAATTTTACCCTTCTACTACCATGGAGTTCTTAACTCCCGATTCAAATACATCAGCCTGCACTATTTTGAAGCACTGTTTTAATTACATATTATTTCTTCTACTTGTCATATAGCTCATAAACCCTGTCATTTCATAGCCACTCTCACCCAATTTCCATTACATTTTGACATTATCAACTAGTTCTTCCTTCTTGGTTACACCTGAGTTTAAAAAAAACAAAAAACAAAACCACCACCACCACCCCCCAAAAAAAAAACCCCCAACCATAAACTTTCCTTTAAAGCTGCTTTCTCTATCTTAAATATATAAAAAAAAGCTTCTGTAAAGCATTCTAGTACGTGATGGTTATATGTCTGGACTGGAAAATTCCCACTACCACAAAGTCCTTTAAGAGCAGGCTACTATCATATCCAGTGCTCCTCTCCCATGCCACCTCCCTCCATAGCCCGGACCTCTGAGCAAGAGCACATGCTCCATTTTATAAGGCAACAGCTCTTTCCTCTTTAGTTGCCTTTGCTTCCTGAACAAGCCATATCCTTTACAATAATACTCTTGCTATGCGAATTATCGCATCAACTGTCTTTTGTAACAACCATAAATTATGATCTTATACTGTTTTTTGTGTTTGTTTTTCCTGTTCATTTCCCTGCACTACTTACATTACAACACAACTTGAAGGTGATCTAGAAACAACCCACCAACATGTTTCTTGTACCTGCTTTAAACACATTAACAATAACTTCGTACCTCTACTTTTGTAAAGGCTTGACCGGTTGTCACTATCTATAGTAACCTCCAAGCTTTTGTCATCCCATTCTAATTCTAATCTAAAATTTTTGTGACTACATTAGCAAGCTAATATTTAAACATGCACATCAACTTTTTCTAGTGAACACATTTTTTCACCTCTGGTATTAATGTTCCCACTTGTTCAGAACAACAGGTTAGAAGAGGAAGAAACCAGCAGAACAAACAAGTAGTTCCTAAATCATACTGTCAGGAGAGTTCCTGATCCACTAACTGATGTGGGTAGGCATAATTACTCTGTTTCTTGCATAAATGATTGGTAACAGACTGTACATAGTCTTACTTGTGTCTACTTGAGAAATGCAGCAAAGTCTAGTGGATTCAAAGGTACAACAACCTTATCTACAGTGTGTTAAAATCTCTGAATGCAATGATATAACCCAATATGTAAAAGCAGCGTTACCTCTTATCTTGTAACTCAAAGCTTCTTGTTTTCCTATACACTTACTTCCCTCATGCACCCCTTTTCATTTTCATACACTACTTCTACTGCAGATTGTTATCAGGCCATTTTTAGTTTCAGCTGTACATTTCCAAAAAAGCAAATCTAGAAGTTTCATACAGCTCTCTGTCACAGCACAAAATGACATAATATAATATTGATCCAGGAACACTGCTGCTGTCATGCAGCTGACACTGTGATATAGTAGTAAAAGTCATCAAGGGTATACCAAAAATTGTGTGGCAGCATGTCTGCAATGCAGCTGCAAAAGAACTGATGCAGCACTAGATATATACAGAGTCAGGGAAAATATCTAGAGTTCTACTGATGGCAAAGCATTATGATAATAATATCAATGATCACAATTCTTTACTACTTTTTTTTTTAATCTTTCTTGTCCTGTTTATGACCATTTTATTTAGCTACCAACATACTGCAGAATTCTATCTGTTTAAGAAGAATTAGGAGTTTGTCTTCCTCAAGTTATGTTTCATTACAGCCATTCAACCAAGGAGCTTCTGCTCTCTAATGATTTACTTTTTTAGGCCATGCTAAACTTGTATTTGGTTAAATTAGGAATGTTACTTTTACCTAAGGAAAGAACAGAAGAAAGAGACCAAATGTTATACTGCAAGATTCTTCTCTGATGCCACATATATTTCCTTAAAAATTGAGTTTATTCTGCATCATCTTTTCCAAAAATGTCAGCCTGTATCTACAAATTTGTTAAAAAAACCAGGAGAATTTTTAAAAGCTAGTATTTTCTCATGCATACAGCTTTGACTTGGAACACAAATTATTTCATTTGTGAAGTAATAATGCTATACTACTTACTAGTATTACCATAACAAAACCAAACAGTAAATATTTGTAAGCTCCAGTAATATACTCTGGGCAGGCTTGGTTGCAGCATCTCATGAAAATCATACAAATGCATAATGTTGATAAGACCTCACTGAACCATCCTGGAGAAATAGGCAAGAGAAAAATACTGTTATTTGCTATTATAATGACAGCATTTCGTTTACATATAGTCCTTTTACACTCCTATGTTTCATAATACTGACTTCTATACAGCAGAAATAGATACGGTCTGGGGCACCCTCACAACACCCAGTTTTGGAAAAGCTGTCAAATTTTGAAAATCCACATTTTCTCATACTTAATTGGGATTTCATAAACTGAACTTTCCTTTTATTAACAGCCTTTCCCCATTCCCAGTATTATGCATATGATAATTAGTATTGTCAACTCTCTTAAAATTTGTACAACAAAGCGAACTGGGGCCTCAGTTCAAACCGGTCTAAATTCCTGCCTGGATCTCCTTCTCCTCCTCATCTCCTAAATTACTGCCTCGATGAACAGTAACCCCACACCCCACTGTCACTTTAATTTTGCCTTCCCCTTTCTCCAAATGTATTCTGGCTTCCCAGCATCAACCTCAGTAGCTTCTCCCTGCCTGAAACATAGTTTGCAGAAGAAATGGAACATTTCAAGACACTGGGGAGTTACCTCCTATCTCTTGAAGGCAAGAAGAAACTAGAGTTGTGTTCAAGGTAAGCAGTTGCAGGAAGCACACGGGGCTAAAGCTAACCGAGGCAAGGATCCTGAGGAGATGGTTATGCAAACAGACTGGGGACAAAGAAATACATACTGGAAAGGAGACACCTGAAGTGAATGCAAAATAAGATTACAAACCAGGGTGGGAGTAGAGGTCTAATTTCAGGATTAATTGGAGTACAGAGGAGCGAGACAAGACCTTACAGGGCAAGAAAACTAGGACCAGGACGGCAAGTCTGAGGAAGATAGATGAAAGATGAGGGCATGTGAAAGAAACGAAGAACTGGTGTTGGAGCAGAGAAGGGAAGAAAAGCCTGTCACGTGAACTGTGGAAAACTGGCAGAAAATTTGTACTCGCTAAAGTACTCTCCAAAGACAAGTGCAGCTCAATATTTCCACTGCAGCAAATATCAATGAACAGCACTGCCAAAGGCATCCACCTCTTTCTTTCCAATGCTGGCTCGTACGGACAACTGCAGCATGTTGTAGCTACAGCTATTCCATCAGTCCCGACGGTAGGTCTGGACACTCCAGTAACTATAGGACTCTTATGGGTGACACTGGCTGCAGATGACAGAAGTTCTGAGTGTTTTGATTGCGTTTCTAAAAATCTGAGGTAATCACACATACACACAGCAATGTTGAAAGACCATTACTGAGACAACACAAGCACCCCAAAATCATGTAATTTCAGAATTTAGGCTGCTTGGGCGACTTGAGTTGTGCTGTCCTATTATAGCCCTCAATTACTCCCTTCCCCACCCACCCCAAAGGACCACAACCCTGCTGATGTACACCAAGAGCGTGCTGTGGGTGCGGGCAGCTGGTGAGCAGCTTGGCCTTCCCTTACTGCTTTGTATAAAAATAAGCAAACGTATGAACATTTAAAGGATCATTTCCTAACTCCTTCATTGGTAAACACACACGGATATACAGCCTTGAAATATAATGCGTCGTTAAGCGTAAGATAGACAGGGCAAAGAGTTAAGAGGAAGAAATCTGGCACAAAGTGATGCAACAGATGTTGGATAAAGTTTCAGATTCAAACAAATCTTAAAGAACTGTTTCAGAGAACATGAAAAAAATGCTCATTTGGAAGTATAATTCATACTAACATTCTGAACTAAGATTGAGAGAAATTTAAAAAAAAGTCAGAACCGTTTTTGTACATTCCGTGATGCTGCTTCAGCTCAAGCTCTGTCCCCTTGCTCACCCCCATGGCACCAGCAGGATAGCGGGAAGTGGGATGGAGCGAGCAAGGCGGCTTGTGAAATCTTTATTACAGCTCTGTTGTAAACCACCAGAAGACAAAGTAGACAGTTCCAACTAGGAACAGCTGTTATTTTCCAATTAAAAATCACAAGACCAAAATATTAATTTATTAAGCAAGTATTCAGTTTGAGCAGCCACGACTACATTTCCTAGCTATACAGTCTTTTTTTTTTTTTTTTTTTTTTAAGAAAGGCTGTTGGGACGTCTCTGGCATAAATAATTTAATGTGACAAAACAGTTTATTGTCTGCTGCTGATATGCAAACAAGTCCGTTCCATATTGTGAAATACTACCTCAATATGTAATGAAATGTAAAGAATTTTCCTTTGGGGGGGGGGGGAACAAAAATTTGTTGACATTTTTCCAAATGTTTTACCTAGTAAAGTATTAGCTATGTTAGACTTTGAGAAAGATTATCTTCTGCTATCATAGAAGCAAGTTAATAAAGTGACAATAACAAACTGATGTATCTGTCAAAGTTTATAGATAAGGATGTCAAGCTATAGGTTATCAGCCTACAGTACTGACACTGTTCATATATCATAGCCCCCCAACACACACTCTGTCAGCATTGTTTATTTTCAGTCAGGAGTTAAATAATGACCATGTACTAAAAATGCCTTTGGGGAACTGCTTTGTCTTACATACTGTTCACCTGTTTACTTCAGAGTAAGTTTTGAGTTGCTTTTGTTTAATTTTCTGTTTGAACAGCTGGTATTTATCAACTTCAAATGCACTTCAGGTCAATACACTGCAAAAAATTTTACTGCAATTTCTACACTTGCTGCACACACACAGCTAGCAAAATGCTAATGAGAACACCTCCACACCAAGCCCAGTTCCACAGGAACACAGAAAATGCCCACAATACTCCTGAAACTACATCAACACTGGAAAAGAACACACAAAATAGTAGAGATTTTTCAAGGGTCCAGCAATAGAAATCATACCATTTTGTACTGATCACCCTGACCACTGATAACAGCTTTTATTAATTTCCATTCTTACTCTGTGCATTTTCTTTACAGTACTCAAACCTGGTTATCCGTAAAAAGGTAGGAGATGTTACGGGGTTTGGGTTTTTTTTTTGTCTGTCTGGTTCTTTGGAGCAGTCAGTGGCAGAGAAAGAGAACAGAAGCAAGTTCTGCTGAAGTTAGAGGTGACAATGCAAAGACGACAAGCCATGGGGTGGGGGTGGTGTGTGGAACCACCAAGCTTATTTGTTTTCATCTTAAGCACCTAAAAAAAATCTCAATTTTTTTTCTCACATACATAAACATATAAATAAATCAATCCTATTACAAAAATATTCCATAAGAAATTACGAAAAGAGTTAAATGAAACAATGGAAAAATGTATCAAAATGTGAACAGAAAAGTAAATGCCTAGGTAAAACCAGTAACAACATAAAGGGTTTCCATCTATTTATTCCTTTTTTCTCTATATAGCAGGCAGGGTGACTGAAAGATATTATGCTACCAGAAATCACTTTCTGGAACTGACAGCTCTAATTGTCATATTTGAAGAAGCAAAAAACAAATGGGAAAGATCACGAATTCTTAATTCAAACGAGTTTCTATTACTTTTTTTGGAACCATTGTCTGAGTATGGATCTTAAGATATGGGCTGAGAATTAACATGTTACTCTAAGAATGCTTTTTCTTATCAGTGGATTTTTCCCTCTCCTACAATACATTTTTAAGAAGAGAACTGAAATTAAAAGGGCACATTTGGAATCTGCATTTATTAATGGCAAGGAGAGGGGAAGGAATTATGGGGAAAAAAAAAAAAAAAAGACACCTTAAGCAGAAGTTGCTAATACCAATTTAGGGACTTCAGTTTTACAAAGTTATGCAGAACTGTGGTATGAGGGTTTTCATGCTCTCCAGTCCTGTACAGAAGAGCAAATAATATGGCCATTGGACATGAAGACACTAATACTACTTAACCCGATACCTCTTAGTACAATATGACCTTCAACCAAGACTACAGACCCTAATTCTCCTGAACTTGATTTTATCAGTTAGGAAAGACGGTAATCTGAAAAACTAAAAACTTTTAGTTTAGAGCAGTAATTTCTCATGAAGAACACTGCAGATGTAACAAACCATGAGACATCTAAACATAAGTTTGTAAATAAAAGCCTTTCTTTTGTAGTCATGGAAATTACAATCCAAATAAAACATCATTTATTCTATGACAGTCAGTTTAACTTAGACACCAGTAGGCGAAAAATGGGCTGATTTATGTAACCAATACTTTTAAATGCACGTATTAGACAAAGGACTCTGAAAAACCAAGTATACAGCAGAGATTTGTGTGTCCCAGCTTCCATTCCAACTTGAATAGCAAATAAAAATTATTTATTTTCTTCAAAAGGCCTTGATCAAAACCACCCTATTTCGATGATGATTTACATAGCTTTTACAAAAGGCACTTCAGTCCCTTAATGTATAGGACGACTGTGAAAATCCCCGCAACTTTTGCGAATCTCATTTAATAAGACTGAATGGAGTAAGACGCTAGAAGACCTCCTGAGCTTCGCGCTGGAAACTTTTTTCACAGGAGCCCAAGCCTATTGTATAAGAGGAACCGGGGGTGCCGAAGGAGTTGGTTGCTATGGTGGCATCTCATAAATCATCAATTATTGTCTGTTATTATGAAGGTGACAGCCTCATAAAGAGATTTGCATTTTCGGCTAATTTTAAGATTTTTTTCTGCAGACATCATTTGCTTTGTAAAAGAAATGTCATGACAACCATAGAACACTTAAGCTTGTTATCGGGTAGTCAGGCATCCGCTTGGCCCCCGTCAGTTTGGCATTTGAGCAACGTAGCCTCTTTTGCATTATTGAGTAGTTTATCTTTACAGTTCATAAATATATTTCTAAACGCGGGGACGGCATAATAGGAGAATGCGGGGAAAGCGATGGAGGGCTCCTGGTTGCCACGGCAACCTAAACTGATCAATTCCCTGTCACTGTTTTAAAAGAGGCACCACTCTCCTGTGGCCCCCAATACTAATTACAAATGCAGGCCCTTCGCTAGCATGTTCAGCTTACAGATTAAAGCAGTTCATGCCTAATTTATCATTTAACATGTCCTCCCACATTTGTAGTGCCGTACGGAATGAATAACAACTTCACTTGTTTACAGCGTTTTCAACTTAATTTCACTAATTAGTTTTGCAGTTGCAGGAATTTGCGAAGCCGGGCGCAGGCAGGGCGGGCAGCGCTGCCCTCCCCAAGCTCTGCCCCCCACCCCGGACCCCCGAGCCCCTCCGAGCACGGCAGATGATCAACACATTACACATTTCTATCCCCCTTTTTTCCAAAAATATTTCTTTTTTAAGTGACTGGGTGGGTTTTTTAGTGGAACGGAAGAGAAATGATGGGGAAAACTGGTTTAGTTTTACATTAGAGTAATTCGTATTGTACTGTGCGACGTTTGAGACAAAAATGCTGCACGTGTCCCCTGCGAAATGGACCCAAGTGATGACACTCCAGTGGCCGCTGACACTGCCCTGCCAGTCAAGCTTCTGCTGCTTCGTTTAAGGAGCATGACCAGATTTTCTCCAAACTGAACTTTACACATGTGTGTTTCAACGCAGTGTTTATCACATCCCAAGCACCCACCGCTCGGACCGTTCCTCCAGATCTTCGTCACCAGGATTCGTGGATGTCTTGGAAAACCCTCTCCCACCCTCTGTGTTCTGTAATAATACGGGAGAGAGTGTGAAATCTCTATGAGGAAAACCAAACCACGTCGGACCCACAATGCTCTCAGCCACAACAGCAGTAACTACGCAGACATCTAGAAAAACAAACCTACTTAAGGCGGTCAGCAATGACGAAAACCAAGATCCAGCATCCTACTATCTGGAACAGTCTCTGACCTTTCTGCTCTAAAGAATGATACTGTAAAGTCTGCATATTCCAAAACACACTCTAATTCGGAGTGGCCAAAAAGGGCAGAACCTGCAAGAGCCGTCTCTGCCGATACGAAGTTTCACGTTTGAGCACTGCCGTCCCCGGGGAGCCCATGGAGCGGGAAGGGATTTTTGGTTTCTTGGTCATATTTGCACTATCTCAGTCACAAAGGAGATCATTTGACAGCCTCTGCCCCAGGCAGCTCCTCCCTGTCATCAGTTTTACAAAAGGGCTCCTTCCCAGAACTCCTGTTAATCAACAAAAATTATACATCCAAAGAAAGTTAAAACCCTTTAGTGGGTCTCGGGGGGCTTGACGAGAGGGAGCGAGGAAGCGCTTCCAACTGCTGCTCAGCCCGGCAGCTGCAGCCCTGGCACTCCTGGGGCCCCCCATCCAGCCCGACAGTCTGTGCTCACAGGTGCTCCGCGCTCGCCAGCACCAGCTCGCTGGCTGTGCGGCAGGATTTCTGCATTACCACAGTGTCAAGGTTAAAGCTCCAATGCCCCGATTTCAAAGGGAAATATGGTCAGCTCGAAGCAATGAAAACTAATCTGCGCACAAGCAGCCGTCGAGCGGGAGCACCCCCCCGCCCAAACGACGCACGGGCTGCAAAAGGAGTTTACGCAAAGGTGGTTTTTAATGAAATGCTGTTTCTGCTTTCCACAGCTTTTTAGTCCCATTTCAGATATTCAAGTGGCAGCCCTAAATCATCCTGTTCTACCAACAGAGCCAACAGAAAGTGTGCATGGATGCATAAATGAGTAAATAGCACAGCCGACACAATTGCTGCTAATAGCAGAAAGCTTGTCGTAAAAAAAAAAAAAAAAGTAACAACAAAACTTTTCTCATGTATAACCTACATTCTCTGTGATTTGCATTTGTTTTGTCTTCTGTTATTTAGCTCCTAATACCCTAAGTGGATACTATAGGGCAAGGAGAGACCTCCAGCAATCAGCAGCATTGAACACAGCTTTATTTTACAACAATAATCTGAGAAACAGCAAGTCTACATTATTTTTCCTGATCAGAGATGTAGCACGTTGTTTTAAATGCACAAAATGGTTGGGAACTACAGAGAAAAAAAGATATCTTGAAAATTATTATATATTAGCAAGCCTCCAACGTACGTGTATGACCACTAACACCCCAGTAAGCAGAGAACCTCTGCATCAGGACAACTGCTAACAAGTTTGTTTTGCTATACTCATTTTGTTCTTCAAAATTTTGATTTGTTTTTCCTGGAAGTGTATAGAAGATTTGATGCTCAGTATTACTACAGAAATACTTGGAGATTGAACCTCTCCTTCCCACGCTAGTTTTTCATAGGACAGAGGCAATTAGGGGCACAAAACTAAAGGGGCAGCACATGTCAGCTTGGAAGAAGGACAGGCTCGGCTTCAGCAAGGAGGGAGCACGACATGCTGCACACCCAAGGGCAGCCTGTGCTCCTTTTGGCATTGCTGCTTCTCCAGAAATAGATGCCCTCCTGGATAGCTGCAGGAGATGACAGCAGGGTATTGTCTTGTCTTCCCCCCAGACTCAATTCCCAGAGAAGAACACCACTTCTACAGAGCATCTTTCAAACGCTGCTGTAATACAGCAAAACCTTAACACAGGCCGTGCAATGATAGTTTGCACCCTCCTTCCACGGAGCACCCTTAATGCTAACATCCATTTTTAAAAACCCTTACAAATATAGAGAAAGCTTCCTTTCCCGCCCCCTCTCTACAAATGAGACCAATTCCATTAAAGGCAACTCCATCAAGGTAACACACTGGTGTAAGTAAACTGAAAAGCTTTTTTGGTGCCAGCACAAACCAACACCAGCTATCGACTCACTACTCAAGTGCTTCTGACTGTTTGTACGCTAGTATCATACAGTAGCAGGACATACATACTACTACTTTAATGTCCAGCTTCTTCACATTTTCTTCTAGACTTATATTGTTCTCCAGTCCTCAGAGAACCAAACCTTAGGCATTAAACTTGAACTACATACCAACAGTTATTTTAAAAAGCAGTTCCTACATAAAAGCACATAAACCCTCTGAAGATTAACCACTGTATCTGCTACTCTCAGTAAGACGCAAA
Source organism: Aquila chrysaetos chrysaetos (assembly GCF_900496995.4). Taxonomy (NCBI): domain Eukaryota; kingdom Metazoa; phylum Chordata; class Aves; order Accipitriformes; family Accipitridae; genus Aquila; species Aquila chrysaetos. Next base: position 3,556,970 of record NC_044024.1, on the reverse strand, counting down.
TTCCAAACTTGTATTTCAAACAACACTAAATCACACTGGGTTATTCACCTGTGCTTTTAAACCCATCAAACTCTGTTGGCCACTGACCACAGAAGCATAGAGCCCAGATGACAGGACGATGGGCCAGGCAGGATCTGGAGAACTCTCTGGGCTCTCAAATAATAAAAGGGAAACAGCTATAGACTGTACTATGGTTTTGTCTAAACAGCATTCTTTCAGCTGCTAAATAGTCTGATTCTTAGGACAAATGTGTTTAAGGCATGCAGTAGGCTGTGCACTACTACTTAGTGTTACTAAAATAAAAACAACATATATTAAGGATAATGACTCTGTTTTTATAAAATTATTACATACTGCTCAGAAGAGAACATGACAAATACTTCAGTTCTTTGTAAAGCACACTAATTGCTCATGATTTGCCTTTTATGATTATATACTCATTCAAGATCTCACTTCTTACTCTGGTTGAGTACATAAGGCTGGTGCACTGACTATCGGCAAAAAGGTAGGATCGTTTCAACATTTAAGGAACACATTGTTCCAGTCTTGCAATATTTAACACTCCTCTCCACTTAATGGTAATGTTTGCCATGATACAGTATGTTTTTATTACTGTCTCATTCCTATCATTCCCGTTATTTAATCAACTTTAGCCTTCGTCACCTGCAGAAATCCTTCCCAGACTTCACCCATCGGATCAACAGAGATGCTGGTACCATCGCTTCAGTTTTGTTTTGCCTGTCAAACTATACATTTAAAGAAAGATGGTATACTGTTAACAATGTAACACACCAAGGATCTACACTGACCAGACAATTTCTCCTGACCTGCTCTAAATCTGTTTGCTTTCAGTTTAAGATAATGAAAAGATCCCCGAGAGTTAATACAGTACCTTCAGGTTATTAAATGTAACATGCAGAACATTACATTATTATGCTACACATGGCTAAGGAATTTTAGTATTCACAGGATTATGGTAATTAAGTCTTCCTTCACTTTGGGTGATGTGACACTTGCTTGACTATAATGTCACTCCACTTAAAGTCTGTGTAAACAACATTATCTTAGTCACTCTGCATTACATTTCCAACTGTGAGCAAAATTACAAGGTCAAAGTGGACAAGAATGTAGGTAATCCCAAGGAAACATCATGTAAATGACTAGCTCAAGGTTCAAGCTGGGTTTTCAAGGGTGGTAAAAGGCTTATGTACTACACCAATATTTTAGCATTGTTTTGTACAAGTTATCACTAGCAAAATGTATTTCTATTTGTAGGGACATTTAGTTGGTCAGAACATTGAAAACTTTTTCTTTTATAAGTAAGGACTCAGCTGCCAAAGATACGCAAGGACTAGAAGAGAACTGATTTTGTACGAAAAGCTATGTGAAACTAGAAGAATGTTAATTAACTCTGTAAGTGACAGATGCAAACAAAGAAATATATATTCCAATGACATCATTAACATAACACAATAAAAGCTCCATTAAACTGTCAGTCAGAGAGCTGGGGAAAAATATTAACCCCACCATTAAGACCAAGTTTTTAAATTCACTTAGTTTGAATTTGCTTTACCTTTAAATATCAAATAGGAAAGCATTTAGTCTTTTTTTGTGATTCTGACTGTTAAACACACAACTGAACCTCTTTTCCCCTAACAATGACACGGTAAACTCCATGCACACAGACATTTCTCAGTCTATACATATTTAAAAAAGAATACTGCTAAGGGACAAAATGATATTTCATGTGGCATTGACAGCTAAGCTGCTCTTCGTGAAGTTGCCAGCTATAGTGGCAGACTCCCCCTTTGATACTGACACTTGTCTAGTTCTCAGCTACCAAAGATTTAGCACACTTTCTGGTCTTAAACTGAACAAAAAGATTGCATAGGTGAACAAGTTGCAATCCTACAATTAGATAAAAGCTTACAAGTCCCTTAGTTCCGCAGGTTTGGAATGCACCCTTTTTCAGCAACATAAAACTGACTAAACAGAGAAAATCTTGTTAGCAGTTAGAAATTTCCAAAGTTGTTCAAACGCTGTAAATCCACAAGCATTCAAGCCTACCTACTTGGAGACGTAACAAAATCAGGTTGGGTTGGGATTTAGCTGGCCATATCATAATGGGGCTTTAATAATTCCTGGGAATTCCACCTGCAGAGAAGTGGTACCCAGAGAAATGTCACTGACATACCAGATCCTTGGAAATGTCATTTCAGTCATTTCTATCTTAAACAGTAGCTGTGGGAAATTTAATTAATGACAAAACTACACTGTTTCAAGTTCTCTCAGGTAGGAATTAGGTTCAGAAGTTCACTGCCAAAAAACTACAGGAGTAAAATCTGTCCACGCTAACTTTCAATTTGCTACTGTTAAGGTTGTGGGTTGTCAGCAAGAGCCACGAGTCTGCTCCCAGCTCACTCCTCGTTTTATGCTGCAGACTCACTAGTTTGGGTATGAACACAAAACAAAGTTCACAATCTGATCAGTGGCCATCCAGGCTGTGTTCTTCTTCCAAAGCTCAAATTACAAACAACTTAATTTTTCAACAGCAAACCAAGGAAGAAACTTTGACACTGTTAACTGTGTATATTTATGCAGTACACATTTAAACCAAAACAAGTGTTAATAACCATTAGTCACTTAAACTGAAATTCTTCTTCACAGTAGCATTACTTCTGATGTAATCAACCTTTAATCTACAGTGTATAATCAACAGATATATGAGACACCTGAAAATTAACAGTTAAAAAAATACACAAAAAAATCTTTTTCACTTTACACCACTTTCTACTCTACATGCAAGATGTAGGAATTTGTCTCTTATCTTTCTTCTTTGCTAATATTAATTAGGATGGCCAAACAGTCCAAGCCAGGTTTGCATTCCAGTCTGAAAGCACCATGTTGCATATTTACCTGGTCGCTCCTGGTGCAAGTTACAATGAGCCACCAGTGACAAAAATCCCTTTAGTAAATTCATCAGCATGAAGGGCTTGGAAGATAAGACACAGACTGCTTCCCTAGCACACCTACACTAAAAGAGTGTAGCTCAATTATACCACTGATTATGCATTACAAATTATTTGTAGCTTTTTAAAAGTTGTTTCCAGCCACAGATAATGGAAAACACAGTGAACAAACTTATGATCCAAAACTATGCAGCCTGTGACTACAACCAAAATCAGGGTACAATGCTCAGTGCGAAGGAAAAAAGGTGTTTCACAGGAAGGACTGTTTGGAGATCTACAAACAATAAAGTACGTGCAAATACTGAAAGCAGCAGATCCACTCTTTCTGTGCATTACTGTGCACTTTCAGAGTAATGTATTGCTATCCTTGAAAAAACACTGTAATGCAACACTTAAGATTCTCATGAAATAAGACATACAGGTATTTGATGAGAGTAATGTTGTTTAAACTGAATTTCACAAAATCCAGCCATTTAGCTCATGGTCATAGTTGGTTATAAACAGAAGATCAAGTCATATTTGAAATATTTCAGTATTCACTAATCATAGTTGTTATTTATGTTGCATGTTAATGATACATGTCATGTACATTATAACATAGTCTTACTATAGGTTTTAATGGAAAAACAAATAAGAACTAAGTGCATATAATATTACTAACATAAACAGGGAAAGTATCATCGAGATCAGTGACTTGGTGTCTATTTTGGCAGGAGCTGAATTTGGCCTAATGACTTATGGTTCTGATTTAGCGAGGGTTCCCCATCATGCACGACTTCGTGACTTCTTCAGTATGTTTTCTTTGAAAAGTAAAGGTTTTCTGTATGAGATTGGAATTTAATTGTTTCCTTTTTAGACAAATACGCTTTGGGATGGATGCTGATGGAAAGGGCAATCAGATGTCAGAAGGGCAGCAGTACAGTGAGATTATGTGCTGAGGTCTAGGGCAGGACAGGCAAACAAGGGGGGATCTCGGATCACTTGAGCAGATCCTTATAAATAAAATCTCAGATAACAGGCTTTGTTTATTCTGCAAAAATGCATATCGGCAGGTCAAATCAACTTTCTGTTATGTTAACTACTTAAGTTACTTTCTTATTAACAAATATGCCTGATAGCATAACAGAACTCTCATCTGTGAGCATCTGGAATGCACAGAAGGGAAAAAAAAAAAAAAGAGTTTAAGTAATTAGGAATGAAATGTCCTGCATCTAGAAGGAATGAACTGTCCTCTTGCCATTGAGGGGAGGAGATAAATAAACTACAGCAAGAGAGAGCTCACATGGTAGCCAGTCAACGATGCTACTATCTCATGGCACAGCAACTAGAGAACGAACTCTCAGTGCTAAGGATTAGAAGAACGTCCTGCTTTGCAGAATAGCGCTGCATTGTTGAATTAGACATCACACGTTTCACTTTCCAAAACATTTAGCAGGCCATTTAAACCAAAAAATATTTGAAATGTCTCTTTAGAATTGAGAATCATCACTGTGACACTCTTTCCTGTAGCCCTTAACAAAGCACTCCCAAATGGGATCATTAAAATTATTACTAAGTAAATCTGAAAAACAAAAATACTTGAACACTTTTGATTCCTTCACCAAACCTCTCCTGAAAAATCGTATCAGTTATCACTCCTCACTGCCCACCCAGTACAAATATATGAAGGGGGAGCAGGTAAAGATTCCTTTGGAAAAAGCCAAAACAAAACACTCATTCCACACAGAGTAGATTCACACTGATGTATTTCAATGCCCTATCAAAATGGTGAGTTTTGGAAAATTTGATAAACACCGCTGTGAGAGGTTACTTTCTCTAACCAGGTAGCAGTCTTGGAGAAAAAAAACACCATCCATACACGTACATCCACGCACTAAAAACAAAATGCTACCCAACAGAAGCTCTTTATACAGCTAACCCCCTCCAGACATCACAAAATAAAGACGGAGTTTCACATCGCAGCTGTTAATCACGCCGCTCCCCACAATCTTCAGACGGACTGGGGCAGACCCTGCGGGGAAGGCCACTCTGGCTATGGTACGGTGCCCTCGGAAATCATCAGCTGTGGGCAAGTCCCACGGGGGAACCTGAAGTGCCCTTGAGCCTGCTCCACCACCTCACTTCAACACTGGGGCAGAACCAGCCCCAGACGCAGGGAGCCACAGTATTCCCAACTAGGACATAATAAAAACAAGAAATCAGCCAAGAAAATCCATATATTCTGTTTTCAGAGCATGTGTTTATTACACACTACACAATTTCTATCTTGCATGTACTTTAAAAATATAAAGTAATATCCCTAACTGTATAATATTTATTTTCTCAAAGTATTTTCTTCTAACATATTACTTCCTTTTGCAGCAGTAGCAAGCTGAAGGGGAGACTTTAATTTGCAATCTTGGTAGCATGCTGAACATTCTCCTTTCTCTGTGTTACAAGAAAAGTATAACTAAGAGGTATTAAAATACTTCAAGGCGATTAATTCATGCAGCATTGATGAACAGACATAAATTTGAAGCACCTGAAGAACAGGCAAGTCCTCCTAAGATTATTCTCCTCTACACTGGCTACCCAAATACAAATCCACTCTTGTGGCATTTAATATCTGATTTAATATCTGTATTTCCAATGGTTTAAGATATTTGAAGATTCATTCTTTGCAATGCTAAATCCCTAACAATGGGAACATTCCGTCATTACTAGAATTATTCAAAATTCGTTTTATGCCAAGAACATTTCCCTAGGAACAGCTGGGAGTCTAAGTAACTTCTACTTTTTGAAAAGCTTCAGAAGTCCAAACCCCTTAAAATCTAAAGGTACTTCATTTCACCCTTTACAGTTACCCCGACAACATCACCCAGTAGTTCACTATTTCTTGAAGAACTTTACTTTTTCGACTTTTCCTTCCTCTGTATTTACTCTTACTTAAATGATGTGGAGAATCACCAATGTCACTCTTCATTTTTTAAATAATTTTCTTACCAATTTTATTACAGTTATGTCAGCAACATCACTAAATTTACTTTGTTTTCACATATGCTTGAGAACATCTTTATGTAACAGTCACTTGATACAATACTCACTACAAAAAATTGCAAAATATGTAGTAAATCCAAGCTTACTTTTTATTTGCCAAATATCACCCAGTCCTAAGTCATGCCTCTTGGCGTAGGAAACTCTAAGAGTACCATTTTACCTGCAACGTGTTTATAGGAGTAGCCCAACTGACAAAAAAAAAAAAAAAAAAAAATCCAACCAACCAAACCAAACCAACCCTACCCACAACTTTTATCTTGCAAGAATGTATTGGTATTTTAGCTCACACTAATGTTGAGTGACCATGTGTGAAAATATGCCTCTTCCAAAACCCTCTAGCATTTCCACTTAGCTTTTATCATGCCTTTTAACAGGCATTCTGTACAGACTGCAGTGCATTTAGTACTGATACCACACTTCACCAAAGCAGCTTCCCTGGAGATTCTCACATCACTTATTCCAAACATGTGGGGGGGAAAGGTGCAGATTTGAGCATTTAGCAGCAGAAATTCCTATAATCTAAGACCAGCACAACGAGCTGCTAACTACTCAGATAAATTTGTTATCCATCAAGGCAGGCATACAATGTCCTCTCACTGTGTTTCAAAGCACACAGTGCCTGAATACCCTCTGAAATGACTGAGTGTATGTATTGCTATGCAAACAGCAAAATCCTAAATATTTTGAAAACACAAGGTTAGAAATGTTTTTCACTTTTTTTTTTTAGTTGAAATAATACAATTTTGGAACGAGAAAGTTTTGCAAAACATTCTCATTTAAACAAAATTTGGGAGCAGGTTTCAGAGGTACTTGAAGAAAACGGATATTTTAATCATTTACTCCATCTTCTGCATTCAAGTAATGTTTTTCCACATGTGTTTCCCCCCACTCCCCCTAAGAGCTTCTGTTCCTAAAGAACAGAAAATAGAAAGAAAACAGAAAAAAACTGAAAGTTTGGAGTGGTTCAAGTCGTAAATAAAATAATAATTTACAAACTGGTAACTTTTTCAGTATACTGTAATACTGAACTGCATCTATTCTGTACTATTGGTTTCTAAATTATTCAGGGACTACATTCTGCAAATGCATCTGTGCAAGTCCAAGTGTGAGTCAGCTCCGTCTATTTCATTCTTCCACATGTAGTACATCCCTAGTGGTTACCTAATGAAAGTGATGCTGAGCAAAAATCACTGCTGGACACAAGTGGTTTTAATGGGAAAGTTTGGTAGGTTTGAAGAATCCTTTTTAACGTTTTTCACCTCATGCATTTCCGATGTAGGCCAATGCAAAGCTTACTAGCATTAAGACAGATAAACTCTCTTTTTCATGACTTTCCAATTTCTGGTCCTCAAGAATACTGGAAGAAAACATATATGTGTGTGTGTGTGTTGGAAGTTGGAAGATACAGGACGATGAGCTTTGTGCTTGCCCTTCGACATCCTTTGGCAAAGAGTTTCTCAGGCCAGCTACCCAGCATGTGAAGTACAAAGTACGATCCTGTTTTGCTTGCATAAGAGACTTTTAAATGCACTGTAGGAGCAAAAGCTCAAGTAAGTCTGCTTGGAAAAGTAAGAGTATTAACTTTTATGTATCTATTTCATTACGTGTAACACCACTTTACTGAAAAAACAAAGAAAATGGCAAGTGCAAAAAGGTCAACAGAATTGACAGTAAGCCTGCAGGCCAGAGTACACTGGGTCAGAGATCTCCGAAGACTTAAATACTAGAATGGTAGTAAATCTGCAAGCTATTCTCCATCATAGAACATTAAGCAATTATCAATGTCTTTTGAAAAAGACAATAAAAAAGTTGTATTCTTAAGATAATGTCATTTTTCCATTCTTCCTGAATCTAAAATTGTATCAAGCAAATTTAACTTAAAGATCATAAGCAAGGCTGATACAAAGAGTTTGCAGCAAGTGAAACAGCATTGTTCACTCAGGGGACTGAAATAAAAATCCACATTCATTATTCAAGCTGTTACACAAATCAATTCAGATCTTTAAGCAGACAAAGTGTATTCCTCTGCTGGACAAGTTTCTAACCATTGCATTGTTGAATTTACTAGCTTTGTCTTCAAGTAGTCCATGGGTGGTCACAAATTTTTCCTGTTTCTCTTGGAAGCAGATTTCATAGGCCCAGGTAGAGGTGATAATACTTTGGACTACAGACAGAAGGAACAAACTTGCCAATAATCCAAGCAGAGCATTCTTCCCTTCATGTTCCATGACACGAAATAGGCTGCAAATAACTGCTTATAAGCAGCTTGATATAATTTAGAGAACATTATATAACCATTTCAATGGTTTGAACAGCATTGGAGAGTGTTTACTGACTTTTCTGCTTATTTTAACAGGTAGTTTTCTTCACTTCAGATTGTAAAAACTGTTACAATTCTTGGAAATCCACTTCGACTCTAAGAATTCTGAACTATATCCTGTGACTGGCAGTGTGTTGTCACTGAAAGATACACAAAAACATACTTCCTTCAAATGGTAGTAAACAGTCTTCCCAATCACATAAGCTTGGTTAGAACAACCCTAGAAAGACATTTCTTTTCTGATTTTCAACTTCCCTTTCCACGGGAAGAATACAGGAACCAAAAGAATTTAGAACTGCAAACATATTCAACTCTTTTCTTTAGAATTGCTGCAGTTGGCCTTCACCATGTTATAAGCACATTTTAAACAGCTTAAATATGTTCTGCTTTTTCTCGAAGGGTACTTTGGTACTGTCCACAAAGAAAGAACATGTACATGATAATTAGGTGAGCTACATTTATACTTCTGCTTGTAATATATGCTACGGCTACTGGTAACACAAAGTTGCTAATGTACTCCTACCAAAAAGCCAAAATTGATGTGAAAGGAACTTGATGAATCTTAATGCAAATAATACTCTTAGACCCAGCCTGTAAAGGCTTCAAAAAGCTTAATGATTTTCTCAGATGTGCTGTAACAACAAAGAATCTCATGGTTCAGTGTCAAATGTCTGCTAGAAGCCAATGTTCATCACAACTAGAATGACTTGTTCATCATAGATTCCATCAATAATTGTTTCAGTATGTGAATGTGATCAATGTAGTTCTCATCAAGAATAAATCAAGCTATGTATTTTCTAATGGGACCTTCAGCATTCTCATGGATCCTGTTCAACAGTAAGATTCAATCAATACACAAGCTCAAGTGACCAGACATCTTTCTCAAAATGGTAGTTATTTACAAATACAAAACAATAAAAACATGCTAACCTTCTTGGCATAAAATGTTTAAATAAAGTGACTGCATCCTGAAAAAGACAAGAAAGCAAGCTACTGCGCAGCACTAGATCACATTAGAACTGCCTTTAAAAGCCGCCCAATTTAAACTCAATGAACATGTTAAAATTATTATATCCAAACAGTGATGATACTTCCACATAAAACCCCCACACCCTCCACGTCCTTTTATGTCCTACTGGAAGGAAAACAGCTATATTGCTGCTCTCACAAAGTGCAAAAAATATACTCTAAGTCCCCTGAGACATTTTTGGTCTATCCCCAATGTTTGTGCACACTTCAAAAAGTTTGACCAACTTTATAACCCATGGCACACTCAGAAGAATCCTTACAACCCCCTCCAGCAACGATCAGTAACACTGTTTGAATATCTGAGAATAATTTCAGACTTTCAGATGTTTTTTCCCCACATTCATTTATTACCACATTTTTATATTGTTCTAAACCAGCTTTGGTAACTTCAAAAATGAAAGGGAAGCCTGCTTTCTCTGTGCCTGTGAGACCTTGTGCTTGAAAGAGAAAGGGAAGAGGAGCAAGCGCACAGAGGTTGCTGAGTTACTTGCCCCTCAACTGACATATAGCCTTCCTTTTATAATAATTTCTGATATAAAAGAAATAGAGTTATATATTGATATATAATTCAGGAGATTTTCTATTTTTCAATTAATTGCCTTTCAACCTTTGCTCTTTAAAGGTTATAGAAATTCATGATTTTAGCCTCTCTTCAGAGTTCCTATCTTTAGTCATAAGGTCAATCAAATTCCCCTTTTCAAATGTTACATCTTTAAAGAATATGGTAACCAGAACAAAAACAATATCCTAAGTGAGGTCAGAAGATTTCATAACCTTTACATATATTCCTTACATTCTTATTCCATTACTGGCTATTGTATCCCTTCTCCTTCCCCTTTTTCCCTCTCTCTGTTGCATGTGTGTTCTCAACTATTTTACTGATGACTCTATAGTTTAAAATTATAAATAGATCCAAACCACTTCAGTTCTTTTGGGCCTGCTACTTTGCTGTAACAACTTGCAGAAGAATTTCCAGGCCTGCTTTTCTTTCCTTACTCTATAAATACTGCTAATGAAATACCACACTGTTTGATGTTTCAAAGCTATCTTAAGTTTACTTTTAGAAGGGATTACACTGAAACAAACTCAATAAACTTGCATGAGTTACACTTGCAATTGTTTCCAAGTTGTATATATCAAATTCAGGTTTTTGAAAGAGCCACGTTTATTAAACTAAAACCTGCACCACTGAAATTTAACCATTAAAGAAATTCAATCAAGCAACCAAAAAAAAAAAAAAAAAACCAAAACCCCTAACTACTGCAAAGCTGTACTGCATTTCCCTATTTAGGTGAAAATATGTGCAACTGCCAGAAATATTAGAAATTTCTTAGCATAATAATTGAAAAATAATCATATTGCTGCAAAAAATACAACAAAAAGCTAGATGGTAAACACATTATATAATTTGAATAAAGAGAACACCTGAAAGAAAATACCTGTAAAGGCAAATTGAACTTTCTTTCATCTTCTTCTGACTTCAGTTCAATAAGAGCTAAACTGGCATGTGCTTAAAATTGTTATATGAAGTATAGGCATCAACGGACAACCTAAGCAACTCGTACACAACCGAGTCCCGCCGTGCTTGCTAGCACAGATATTCGACAACGCTGTGTCTCCGATAGAAGAACGCAGGGTCAGTTTTGAGAAGCTACGAGACCTTTAATACGCAGTTGTGCAAAAGGGCAAAGTTTATCTGATTGCATACCGCGTATAACTTGGAGCAATTCAAAGTCATCTGGAAGATTTTTATTTTAAAGCAGGACTCCGCATTCCCCAAAGGCTGCTCACTTTTGTCGTCTTTAATCAGCCTGTTTGTTTGCACGCCACCAGTATCTTTAGCAGGGCCACCAGTGCTCCCTCTCCCACTACCACCCCCACAGGAAAAAAGTTTATATTAAACCTAACAATTCCTTTCCAGAAAAAAGCTATTGGTCGGGTTACTCTCTCCAAACACATTAACACAGTAATAATTTAATTACTAATACTAAAGGGTTAGCGCTGGTCATGGATTTTGGCGCGCTCAAAGCAATGACTCACCAGCTACGCCATTTAAGACGCCGCCTCTCCCACAAGGGCTTTCTCAGCCACAGAAGCATCGCTCCAAACAGTCCCTCCTGTATCACTGATGTCTAAATTTCTAATCTGCTTAACATATTTTGCTGTCAGGGTTAAGATAAACCATCTGGACAATCCTGCTACAAATTCTTTCTTGGCTAAATGTAGTTTTTATTGTAATTTGCCTCATTTCCTCCTCATATAATAACAGAACATTGCTTGTGTGGATACACTCCAGTGACCTGACAGACCTTTCTATCAACTTCAAAATGTCTCACCACATACTCTTTCTTCATTTCAACATCACCAGTTTCTTCTTATTTATCTTCTTACGAAAATGTGATATTGGAACCAGCTGCTACAAAATGCCAATTCCATCAATGTCCTGAAATTGATAACTAATTATTTTCGAGTTCATTCATTTTAGAAAACTATCAGTTGGCCTTCCAGACACCACATCAGAGTAACAGGGTACTCTGAGTTTTACTTCTCTTACTGTAATTCTTCAGCAACTCTTTTTTCTGCTACAGCAATTTAGAACTACTCTTACAGACTATGATTCACTGAGTTCACTGAACACTGTTTAGTTCCATTGCTTTATTTACACATATAATCATGCAAGCATTTATACCTATCTGAGCAGCTACTCTAACCAAATGCTCTAACAGTACAAACAGAACCATAGACTACAAATAAACAGCCCAGCTTTCAAGATACTCTTTGGCTATTTCTCAGCAGCAAATCTAAGATCTCCTGAAAATCCACTGCATGTTTAACTTGGTGTAAGACATTAAAGCTGAGATATGGTAACAGGGAAAGCCAAGTTTAATATTGCCCCCAATCTTCTTTTTTTAAATACTTTGTTCAATCCAGCGTCTCCCATTTCTCCTAAGACTGCTGCTGTCACAGTTTGTCATCTGCTGCTAGTTTCACCAACTGCATTGCTGGTTTTATTTCTCAGATGCTCTTTTACTTTTACACTAAATCAGTTTATATTCTTCACGATTAAGTAAAAAACATTTCCTTTTTGTCAAGCAGTTCAAGAACTAATATTAATTTCTAAAAGTAATTTAATTCCTCTAAATATATTCTAATGAACACAAGGAGCTCAAATTCTGAAATTGCTCACACTGCATTACTCCACACTGTCGGGCATCAATTTTGAGTTTAAAAGATTACACCCTAACTCCAATTTCTCTTGAGTTTCCTGTCTTGGTTAGTAATGGCTGTTCTTTTCACAAAAAGCCATTTGTTGGAGGAAACGTCAACACTCTTCGCAATGTTCCTGTTCTTCAGGTGAATATAAGATGCCACAGAAGCAGCCAGACTGGAGACTAAATACAAAATACCAGTGAAGCAGCAACAGCACACGTGTCCGGACAACACAGCAGTGAACTGCCTCAACTCCAAGTGGTGGAGAGATGACGACCACCACCAAAGCACTCAGCATCAATGATTACTTATACAAACATGCAGTCCAAAAATGCAAAATGTGGTAATATGCTTGAAGAAAAAAAGGGAAGAGGATAGAAATTTGATTCCATGATATGAATTCTGCAAACTTTTTTCTTTCTTTCTGAAGATTTCAATTGCTATTGTTTCTCCTTATGTCTAAGAATAACTTTTATGTGATATTTGGTGCTATTTTGCCTTGCACTGCTTAGGCACATCTTTTCTTTTTAGTTACTCAAGTATTTCTGTTATTCCTTATTTTCCTAGCTGTAACTACATGAAATGCTCCCCTTTTCTCCTTGAAAGCAATTTGTTCAAGGAAGCCAAAGGAACATCAAGCAAGTATCAGAAAAAAAAAAAAAAAAAAATTGGGCTTTCTCACAAATCGCAACTATTCTATCCAGTTCTGTGTCCTTGCTCAGAACCACAGTCTTTCATGACCTATACCAGATAAAACTGAAAGGGCAATTAATAGCAATGTCACCAAAAGAGTAAGATGCCCTCCACTCAATTCCACGTATCACTGATGGAGTGAAGGTAGCAGCGGTGCCATGGAGTGGGAGGACCATCGCTTTCAGACAGGACAGACATCCTCTGCCTAAAACTCATGCCTTTCTCAGAAAGGTTTTTACATATTTTTCTTACTTTCAAGATGTAGATAAAGGTATAACTTAAAGACATCATCCATACTTAAAAAATGTACAGAGATTAATTTTAACCATATAAAAAAATAAATAGGGGTCCCTTCATGCCTGACATCCAATACCCTGACAGCACACCCAAATGCAATAAACTACCTCTGACGTTTCAGAAAATTCACCTGGTAATATCTGTGCTATTTTTGCTATTCTGTAATAACAGTATTTCCTGTAACAGAGTTGAGATTTAAACTGGAAGGGACACTCTCCCTATAAAAAACAAACAGTATCTCATACACATCCATATATAGGATTAGAGTTGTCTAAACTACACCAGTTTGATCCCCTCTCTCCAGAAAGGCTGGTTTCACACCACCCCCATTCTTTCCTGCTGGAGGGTGCCAAGGCTGGGAGGGGGCCTCTGGGCTCAGGGCTCACACTACTTTGTCATCTACGTAGATGTTATTAAGAAAAACAGGACAGGATTGAGCCTAACAAGGTATCGCTCTTCCCAACAACTCTTCGCTGAACATTCACTATAGCAGGAACTTGACAAGATTTTGCCTTCGATTTATCAACTCACAATTTAGTAAACAAGAACATCTGTGTCCTTACGGTTAAACACAGACCATCATTTGTCAATACAAGCATCAGCAAGGAATGGATATTTACAGATTTGTATAATCACTGAAATTGTACTTTATGAAATGGCTTCTGTTTGAATTTTGTCTTCTTCCAATCCCCCAGCACAAAATTCAGCAAGCTTATTTATATGGGAAACAAGAGCAGTGCTGAGCGTTTCTGAATTACTCCCTTCTCCCGGGCTTCAAGAAGGCCCAATTAAAATCTATTCACACACAGGGTCATGCAAAGACAATACTGATGGTAGGATACTGGGTCTTTTTCAAAAATAAATCAATCAATAAATCAAATCTTCCTGAGTGTTGTGGGTAGGCTGTTTTGTTGTGGTGTTCTTCCCCCCACGCCCCAAACTGTTAAAACCAAACTCATAAACCAAGGGGAGAAAAAAAGAAAAAAGGAAAAACAAAAAAAAAGGGAAGAAAGCTCTGCTCTTTCCATTTAAATGTTTGACTAACTAGAGATTGAAATTCACCTTTTTCCCCATAATTGTTAGGCACATCAGATTTCCTTCTAAAATGCAAATTCATTCCATAAAATAAAAATGAATACATAGAGGTAGCAAGGTTTACATGTCAAATGGCAATTTTCCTAAATGGCTCACACTAACTTGTTTTCTTTTTTCATATCTTAGCCATGACAAAAGATTTAATGGCCATCATTACTCAGATGTTTTGTCAGCATACCATGATGAATGCACTCTTTCTGTGTGTTATTCAGAGTTACCTCACAAGATTTCTCTTCTGTGTTACATTAACAACACCCTTCATACTTAACAATTTGATCTATCACACATTTGACTAATGTTACCCATTAGAGTTCTGTGCAAAGACTTCTTGATTCAGGGAAAGGTAGTTATTAAAATTAAATATATCCTTGCCTCTTAAAAATGTATTTTCTTTAATTACTAATATACATTAAACGGGATCAATCCATTAGCGTAGATATCCCATAAGCTGTCCATGAAAGTAAGTGTAAGAAGAATCTATCATCAATTAATTATAACCATTCTACCTGACCTGTGGAGACGGTGCTACCTCCTCTCTCAAAAATCTCTCCCCAGGACTGTAAGAAAGGAATTGTCAACAGAAAGAAGATGAAAAGCGAAAATCCTTCTGCTCAGCTCCAGGACACCGTGAATGCACAAGGACAAGCTGCACAATTGCATCCCAGGAAGCAGATAACGCGTATTGCAAAGCTTTAGCTCCTTCTGTCTCCCAAATCCAAACTTAAGCCATCTCAACTTGAAAGGACAAGGATGGAATAATGGTAATCATTAGATAACATCAACCCCCTCCCCTCTAATACCCGCCCCTCTCCTTTTCCACATCATTTTGCAAAAAGAAATTAGGACACTAGAAGCGCTGCAGCAAGCAGTGCAGTTAACCCACCGAGCGGGTTAAGCACCGAGGGTCAATCATCAGGTGCTCCACAGCCTCCAAACACACCTTCCCCAGCTGCTAACGGGCTGTCTCCTTCAACTCTGCCCTTTGCTGTACAGTCACCTAACCTCACCGAAACCCCTTGCTTTGCCCTCCTCTCTTGCCTCTTTCCGGGACTCCTACCTCTCGTTTGCTCCTCTAACCCCCTAAATTAAATCCTAACCCCAGGCATTAGAGGGGAAAAAGGGCACTACACCACCAGGAGCCGGTGTGTTGTTCACCCCGCTGGTAACTTTGCTCCCCCCATCACTCCCTTCTAATGCACGTTTAGTTTGCAAGCTCCTCAGGGCCGAGACGTTTCTGATTCATCGGTGTTTGCACGCTGCACGGCGCAATGAATCACTGCAGGGCTAAATATAAACATACTCAGGGTCAGACAGTAAAGGATTGCATACTAGGAAAGCTCAAAGACTGAATCCAAATGAATTAAAACATGAAACAATAATGAAGCCTCAAGCATCACTTCCAGAGGTACACTCCCAGAGCAGAACAGCACATGACTACATCAGTAGCACTGAATGAAAAATGTGAATCTTTACATGCCAGAACTCAGAACCTACTACGTTTTCTTTTTACAATATTTGTTTTTGCTTAAAAACTTAAACTAATAATAGCAATTAGAACATGCTTTGGACATTCATTCAACTAATGACTGACTTTCCAAGTAAACTCCCAGTTGACTGTGGGAAATCAATATTGATTTTTAATGGTACCTATAAATCTTGCTGTATTTGACGTAACTTGCAAACAAATAGAAACAATCGTCAAGAAACTATTTGGTTAGATTACAAATTATGTAAAATAGGCAAATAATGACTATCTAGACATTGTCACCATTATGCACTTCACTCACTGGAATCATCAACAATACCAATAAATTATTCAGATTTTTTTTTTTTTTTTTTTTTTTAGTTTTACAGAACTTCGGTGATGGATCTCAAATAAGCTATTCTTTGTACTCCAGAAGATTACTGAAGGTTTTATTTGTATTTTTTTCCAGCAGTGCTTGATTTTTTTTTTAAAGGGTCTTCAGAACTTCAAATATATTAATTGAACTGAATCTGCATAAAACTGAAATAATACATCAAAATGTATAGTATTTAGAAAAAAGCATTTTTAATACTTTGATATAAATAGCTTTGTTTTCTGACATGCAAATCAGTATCATATTTTTACATGGAACTACTTTGAGCAACGGGTTCTTAGCGTGAGTTGAATCCTCCTTTGAAAACATGCTTTTAATTCCAGTAAACATTTTACTTGTACAGAAAGCAATAAAAAAAAAAATTAAAATGTAGTGTTAACATTAGCTAAAACACTTCTCAATACGCTGTTTGTTTCGCATTATCTGTAATTAAAGATTATACCATAGAAGCACTGACCATCCATGTTTTCTCCTGTACTGTCCAAAATGTTTAACGTCCCCTTCTGTCCTGCGGGAATTATTTGCACAATTAAATCTCACCAAGATCAGCATAAACTGCTTGCACAAATGCCACAAGCTAGAGAAGAGGTTTGAAAAATCCACCTCATTATATCTGCAAAAAATGTTTGACTGTTTTTGTATATAGGTGAGGGCATCAGTCATTCCGTATGACTGAAAACAAGGGCACACACAATGTACTGCACCATCATGGAGACAGGAACAAAGCTGGCAAGTTAGACCTATTCTAGACCATCCCTTAATGCGCTAAATTCCTTCAGTGCCATAAATAAAACATTATTTTTATAACTATTAATGTTATTATTAGACTAGAGACAAAACTTGATATATCAAATTTTTAGTGTATTGCTTATAGTATTATCAATGGTTTACTCCATTGAAGAGTCTGTATTCCAGTTTTAGAAGCACAGGAATTAGTCAGGACTTCAAGTTTTGCAGGCAGACCCCATTTTTACTGACAATCTTTATAAAACAGTGCAGTAGGACATAAATCCTTTCCGGTTCACCATCTGAAAGCAATCAATGGCATAGTACAGAAAATACACATTTTAGTGGAGAATGAATCCTTTCACGTTTTTATTTTGAACCATGATGTAGAGTCCTGCAGCAGAGATGTGAGGCATCTCCCATAGGGGATCAATTAAGTAATTACATAATGACTCTAGCTGTAGCATAAGAAAAACTCTACGTATGTTTTTATTATAAGGGGACAGGCTGAAGAGGAAGGGGGGAAAAAAACCCACTCACTGCCACTCTCCAATGTATGTGACAAACTGGATTAATTTACACATGTCGACATCCATTTCAAACCGCACCTCAAAGCCAGAAGTCCATTTTCAAAAGGAGACAGCTGTCTGTAGCCACATCCCAAAGAAACCTGCCTGTCAGAAACACCACCCCACAGCCCAGCAAATGAAAAAGCCACTTGAGAGTAAAAAAATCTGGGTAACTTTTGTCAAAAGAAAACCAAAACAAAACAAAAAAAACCCCCAAACTTATGAAACACCATTTCTTGCCTTCAGAATTTGTACCAATGTCACATCATTACTCAGCACGAACAAAAATATTTATCCTGGGAAATGCAGACACACAAATGCATTTTATGATTACTGTTCCTTTTAAAGACCCTGAACTTATTTCTGGACTGCATTATTCTTTGTAAAGAATTTGCCTTCTGTATAGTGGAAAAAGGTTGGGTGTAAAACGCTACCAAAAAACCCAATAAATCCACTTGTTCACAAGGTTTAGACCTATAGATCACTGCACCACAAACCCCATCCGGGGTTTCTGCCCTTCCCTCTCTGGGAAAGGGGTGCAGCTCCAAAGTAGGGAAGGGTCAGCAGGGCTAAGGGGAGATACGATTTTAAGAGTTTTCCTTCCTAACCTACTTCCAAAAATTTCAGAAACAAGCATTCAGTTGTCTGTGTAGATCAGCACTGAGAGGAAGAGGATGAGCAGTTTCTCCTACGCTCCTGAGGAAGTTAACGTAAACAGTATCTAGGAGCAAATCAAGGAGCATTCACTGTATTTAAATAAAATCAAATGCAGTGGTTCCTGCAGTCCTCATAGGACCTGCAGGATTTGACCAGATTTCTACCCACGGTAGAGCTGTGCCACGAGAGCCTGCACTGCAGCTCATGGCCTGATCCTGAACTGAATTCCCTCCCTTGGCCTATCAGCCATTCATCTCTCTGCAGTTCATTTATAACTAAACTTAGCACAGGAAAAGGACACTTCAAAGAAACTATACAAAGTATTGTGAAACACGTTAAGAGGTTTAGGGCATTCAAGGAAGAGTAATTCTAACCTACTAAAGAGAAACATCATTCTGACCTAAATGTGCTTTGTTCAGCTGTCACTGATTTTGTCAACTGTGCTATCTCAATAAATACAAGAAATTATATTTATCTCCTCTGCCTGTTTCACATTTATATAGAGTTCCGACAGGCTTGTAATTAACAGCCTCACAAAGAGAGTCAGCTTATGAAATTAAGCAGCAGAAAATGAAGAGAAGTAAGGAGGTTTGTTTGAAAGAAAAATACCTATCCAAAGCACAGCATGGTTTGTACAGCTTAGTGCATACTTGTTGCAATCTAAAAAAATACTACAACCATGAAATCTATGATGAGAATGCTTCATATGAAAACCACCACAGGATTAAGTTCAAGAAAGGAATTTCTCATGCAAGCTTTGCACTCTAATCTGAACTTTTACTGTAAGCATTCAGTTTCAGTTCAATTATATTTCAGGGGATATTTAGCCAGATACTCTGGAAAATTTGACTTGCTCTTGTCTACTTTAGGAATTAGAGGAGACCAGAGATCACAGCTGTCTGGAACAAGATTATGTTTGTAAAGTACAAAAATATTAAAGATGGGAATACTTTTAAAACAAACAAACATAAAAATCTCAAAGCAAACACAGATATCTTTCATCTTATTACGAAAACATATGACTATTTCCTTTTTCATTCTGTAGAAAAGAGTCTTATTCAATTGTATTTAAAAACCCTCACAAATTCAGATAGGCTTTCTTCTTCCACACGAATTTCTAACCAATTTTGTAAGCATACACTGTGCAGCAAAGAATGTTTGGTGAATAAATGATGCCATAGCAAAATAAAATGCACCGATTCCTGCACAGAGAGTTCTTGAGAGAATTCCAAGATTAAAGGAACATAAAAAATGAATTACCCTTTTTCACCTCTCAAGAGAGTAATCCTACAGGTCAGCTTTGAGGTACATCTGAAACAAATGGTAAACTGTTTGGTAAACAGAAGGATTTTTCAGCAGCCCTTTTTGAGAGAATCATGGGAAAGTTTAGATCTAATCACAGCATAAAGATGAGTTCAAACTAAGGTTGGATCTTTTTTACACATCCTGCTTATGAAGCACACAACATGGAAAAACCAGGGGCTCCAAGGGACCCATTCATATTAGTATCCTACTGTCTTTGCTTTTGCTGTTATAAAGTTCTTTAAAAAAAAAAAAAAAAAAAAAAACAACAAACAAAAAGAACTTTAACATACTGTTTATAATCTTATCTCAAATTAGTCCAAGTAAGACACTAGAGTCTCACTCCCCCATCACTTCATCAAAGTGAAAAGAAAAAAATAAGTTGAATGTACCAGAAAACTTATGAAGCTTTTATAGTTTCCGAGAGTTTCCAGTTTGTGCTGAGAAAGGGTTCTGCTGCTGCCACCCTGACCCCAGCCAGGGAAGAGGCAGATGGTGGTACCAAAGCCTGCTATTATCAGTACAGCCACAGCTAGCACTGGCAAAACACCTCCAAATGCTTCTGCTCCTTATCACCAGCACTCGATACACAGTTCAGACTGAAATACACTGCTTACGCACTTAGTGGAGAGGTTTTCCCCCAATTCCCACAAATGCAAGAATTGGGAATTCTAAGGACTTAAAACGAGGCGGAGCTCGGACACGACCCCCTCCTCCCCACACCCTGCGCTAGGTTTGTGATGTGAAACAAACTCCCAGAAAAGTTCCCCCCCCAAAACCTCTTATTAACATGAGAGATGGGATCCTTGAAGGAGCTGCGACTCTATCAGCAGAGCAACTGCATCACTCCCAGCGCTGACGAAAAACATCCCACCTATGCTTGAAACAAAAATGCTGAACTCTCAGCTGCAGAAACAGCATTTGTATTTACCCGAAAAGGATGGCAAGTCTTTAATTATTAAACCAATTGCATTTAGCAGATGGTCAAAGAAAAGTACTTTTAAAAAGTTGCCCAGAGGGTTATAAAAACGAACAAGCTAAAACAGCTGCCAGCTGGTGCGTGAAATCAATAATGAGAAAACGAGTCCTACTGTATCTTTGTGCTCATTGTCTGGCTGAAGACAGCGAGGACAAGAGAAGGGGAACGTCACAACCCGGGTGAATGGATTACGTGTATCTAATTAGGGAAAGACAAACATCTGAAGTTAGGCTGTAACGAGAGAGACCGTGCGAGCGCGTCCCTGCGCCGAGGACGCAGGGGATGGACAGGGAGGCTGCGACGAGTCCTAAATGCATGCCTTGTTGTTGCACTGGCTGATTCATCACTTGTTTCAAAAGCCTGGGAAAATTCAAAATGCATTTAAGCAGCACAAGCACTCTGAGGACAAAAAAGCCAAGTTAGGCAAACATATGAAATGCTTTAATGATTTCCTTCATTGGTATACATCCTAAAAAGTAAAGAAAACGCACAAAATGAGTAAACTAAGAAGTTAGGTGAAAGCTTTTCCATATTTAATCACTATGAAGCGTGGCCAACAATATAAATTAATGTTAAATCTCAATCTCCCAAGAGCAGCAACCTGGTCAACACTGATTTTTGTTCTCCAAACTGCATTTTAGGCCCTGTGTTCAGATTAGAATTTTTTAATCCATGGGCCTCTCATCAACTTTAAACTAAGATTAAATTTCTACAATAAGATTGCAAGACCTTAAGCAAAAATCTAGATGATAATAAACATTACTAACGAGGAAAAAATAAGATCAATTTTAAAGATTAATTTTATTTAAATCACTAAAAACCAAAAACTTTTAACATAGGAACCTGACTACCTTGTACATAAAAAGAACAAGTAAGGTTTTTGGCAGATAATTTATTAGCTGAATACCTTATTCCATGGCCAAAGTCCTTCCCTAAATCAACTGAAACCATCAGTTTGGTTCAACAAGCATTAGGGTTGTTTTTGGCATTGGTTGATTTGTTTTTGTTTGGGGTGGGGGGTGGTTTTTTTAAGGTTCACCCTCGAGAATGACGGTTGATTTGATGAAGAAGGGAGTGGAACAGGGAACCAGCCACATGCAAAAGTAAACAAAACAGAATTGCAAAAAGCACATTAAGTAAAATTTCAGCTGCAGATGAGAGAGGTATTCCAGTAGCAGTATGCTTAAAAAAAGAGAACACTCTATCAATTAAAGACATATCAAATCACAGAATCTTACTGACTTGTCACAGTGTTTTTTCCAGTGAAGGTCCATTGATAAAAAGAGAGAAAAACAGATTAAGAAAGGTAGAATAAATTATTAATTACTGCTCAAGACAGCAAAGATAACACAAAAGCATTCCAAATGTTATTTTTAGCATATAAATAGTACACTCTGTTTTAACTTACATCAGCTGTTCTCTTTATCAGATTTTTATCTTAAGATGGAAACAGTACACATTGCTCTAGCTCTCATCAGCTGCCATATTTTGTAGAATTTTATCTTAGCAAGAAAATAACGCTCTGTGCTTGAACTCTCATCAGCTGTTTTTCTAGTTACTATTGACACAACATATTGAAAACTTTTCTTGTGCACACAAAGCCCCAGCATCTGTATTAATGTGTGGAAGTGATACTTCCTGGGGACATCCGCATATGGACAACACAATTAACATTAGACTATTTGGTTTATGCAATGGAATGCTGCTTTTTGCAAATAAAAAATTGGCTTTATTCCCATTCACATGACAGACAAGCATTTACAAACCAGCTACGATATGTGCAGGTTGGTAGTGGTCTTGCATGAATTGAGTAAATATGATGTACAATTATATCTATTCTGAAACATATTTGATTAAAAAGAAAAGAATGGCTTCTTTGATGTTCCTGGAACTGGATTTTCATTGCCATCATGGTTTGGCTTGTGTTTTTTAAAAAAACACCTAGATTTGTAAACAAGGTGTATTTTCAGAAGCTCAATTTACCTTCTGTTAGCACATAAATTCTGTATAAATAAAGTACCGCCATCATTTCTCTTTTCTGCTGTTCAGCAAGGCTTACTTTCAATTGCACAATATATAAAATGCAGATTGCTAGCACTGAGCATTAATTTTGTCTGTTCATTTATTTAGGAATCCTGAAATAAGCTCCTGAAACACTGCTTACAGCAGAACAGTAAACTAAAAGGCACTGGAATAATAAAGATAAGGCTGTCCCATTTAGAAAGGGAAATTTCTACATTCTTGGGTAAACAGAGTGCTCTCATAAATCGAGCAATGCCTTTTAGTGCTGTCAATGTGACTTGGGTCTAGATGGCCCATTGTGTTCCCTAAGAAACTTACTTAAAATATTTACTGTAGAATTGTTTTAGCAAGAATGACGAATAAATTTAACTCTTTTTAACAAAACATTTTGTTAAAAAGTATTCTTTTCATAAAGTTCCTTTTAATATCTGAATAAACACGACTTATAAAGCAACCGAACCACGGCTTCCAGGCTCTGTATTTAAGTATGTGTACAGAGATTAAAGACACACAAATATTGGCCTTATTTGTACTCTAATACTATGAAATTTATAGAAATCACTTTATTTTCATCAAAATCTGCAACATGCAACTTCCCATCCTCTTCTAATAACCGTCACGCAATGTTTTGCCCTTGGGGAGCCTAACTACATGCACCAGTCCTGGTTAAAAACTTTCATAAAAAAAAATTGTGATAATTGTGCTCTATCTTCTTTATTTACATATCCAAAAAATTACCCATTTGACACTCATGTTCTTGACTGGAGGATCTAAGAAAATTGCATGAAATGTCATGTCAAAAAAGAGGGGAGCAAAAAAAGAACAGGGAAAAAAAAAACCAAACCACCACCGTTTGCATGCTGCGCTTCCGATGGTATTAGAGAACACACACAAGAAGCAGCAAACAGGAGCGGAGCTGCAAGAATAAGATGAATGTAAGGATGGAATGGAGAAAGTACTGACCCAAGCAGCAAAAAGCAATAGCAAAGATCATGAGACCATTTTAACTCAGCTTCAGTTGTAGGTATAGGTCTGTGTAACTTAAAAGAATTTTTATACCATCTGACAGATGTTTGATGACCAATGAAAAAAATCATCAGCGGTGTCAGTCCAGCCCAGAGTGAACAGAACAACCCATCAGAAGTACTTCAGCCATGACTAGCACACTTCTTGGCAGACTCATTAGAGATTAAGCATTGCAGAGGCAGAACAGAAAAATTCATTCTTAACCCTGGAATGGTTCACAATGTATCTGGAGCATGGATAAAACATAGGTATTTAGGTATGCTTTGCAGAAGCTGGGGATTGCAGTCTACAAATGGGTCAATTCCACTTTCATTAAGTTCACTTTTAGAGAAAAAACAAGGTTACAGTAAACCTTCAAAGCCTAGCATTATGATGTGAAACACTGAATACACAATACTAGTCTCTGAAAAATTATATTATTATCTAAAAAATTTTACTGATCACTATTACGTTTTTTCTTAACCTAGGACAAACGCTTCTATAAATGTATTCTTTTTAACCTGTTAACTCCTACTCAGGCTACTCATTTTGCTAAAAAAACACATTCAGTGAGTCTTAAATGCATGTGCATAACTTGAGACCTGGTCATCATCTCCTCTTCTCCATCACACAAAAATAAGCACTTCTGTGTTTATGCAAAAAATTTTCTGTGTTAGATAAAGAAACTTTCAACTTTAATAACACAAGTTATATGTAGCATAGCTAAATAAAGGTATTTAAGAGTCACTGTACATTTCGGTTGTCTTACAATATAAAATGCCACTTCCAAAGTGAATAAAAATGGGGTTTTAAAATAAATTTCTAAAATTATATAATCCTTATTAGAAAAAAGTCTCATAAATGGGAAATCCACAACAGTTAGTTATGGCATAATGTGTTATGATTATATAGGGTAATGGTAAAAGGACACTGATGTGCAATGATTTTTTAAATTCCTTTTCAGAAACATTCACAGAAAGGAATTTATATATGAATAATCTGCTCTGTAATGAATAAAAAAACCCTCTTCTGCACTGCAATTATAAGAATACAAACAGCTTGACATGAACACAATGACCTCTATCACCTTCAGTTCAACAGCAGCCACCCTCTGTTCTTAAAGACAAATATAAGCAATTATAGAAATACATATTGAGTACCAGCCAAAGTCACAGACAAAAAAATAGCACAAGGTAAAAATAAAAATATCAGGAATGTTTATCATAACTTAAAACTTTTCAAAAGTTACCATTATGAAATATTTATCCTAGGAGCACTGTAATTTAAGAAATTCAGAGATTAACTGCATCCAAATCAAATACATGAGAAGTGAACGGTTACAACATCTGAACAACTTTACCTCTGTCCCCCACCGGAAGGGCTTTGTACATTAACAGTCCTCAGGGGATCATATCCAACAATCATGCATTTGACAGATGCAGTGAATTTTTTGATACTGGTATAAAAGCCACTTCTTAAAAACTTAATTATTCTCTCTCTCAAAGTAAGCATTGGGGCCCATTGTGGCACACCCAAAAGCTTGCCTTTATTATCATAACTTGTCCAAATCTCTTCAAGGAGTTCAAAAGGGCTTAAAGGCTCAGGAGGTGGGAAACTGAGGTGGACTTTTGAAAAACACCTGCTGTTGGATTAACTCTTTTCTTAAAGCCAAGACTGAACAGTATCATATAAATACTGTCTCTGGTTTCAATGGAAGAAGATTGGTTTTCTTTGAAAAATCCAAGCCTATCTGTGGCAACTTTTGACTTCTGACTCAAACCTGCATCGACAAGCAAAGACCAAAACTCTTTATACAGTATTCTGACAATTGTTCAGAGTTGTTGTGAAACCACCAGGAATTCAGTCCAACCCTATGTCACAATTCCTGCTCCTCTTGTAACTGGTGCTCAACATTACCCTTAAATTGCAGAAGAGATTAATTGTTTGATAATACCCAGGAAGAAGGGGGAAGCATAAGAGCTCTTGTTCCCTTCCCAAGCACAAGAACCAAGAACACTGGCTGTAAGTCAGCGGGGAAACAGAGCAACAGCAGCTTGTTTTGGAAGAGTACGACGTATAGAAGACAGCATGGGAGGGCCAGGCAGGAAAGATTTGCCCATGTAAACAGGGAAGCCACAGCTGAAGTTAAATACACTCCCCTGTAGGCACTGGGACTAGCCCACAGCTAGCCCTGAGTAACCTTCACCTTGAGTTCATGTTCCATAGCGTAATAGCTCCTACACCTGCCCACAGAGCAGCCCTTGCAGAAGGCTATACCTGATGTCACGTTCTAGATGATAGCTATCCACAGTCGATGCCTGCCTCCACGTGAAATCTGAACTGCCCCTCTAAACTGTAAATGGTAGCATGGTAGAAAATTGCACCTCTGCTTCTCCAAGTTCTCCATGGTTCCGCTTCAAAAAAAAAAAAAAAAAAAAAACCACCCCACCCCACAACTTGCTGGCACTGCTGAATATTTTTCAAAGACTAAGTTTCTTTCAATCAGTGAATTTCCAAAAGGTATTATGCCTGTGAGAAGGTCCAGAGCTAAGATAATGTTATTTTGTTCTTCAGGAAGGAATTTCAAGGAAGGTAGGAGCTAAAACCAGGAAGGCCAAGAAGAATAACAAAAATAATGGTCCCTATGTTAGTGATCTCAGTTTGACAAGGCTATGCAGGAGTCAGCAACAACTAGGCCAGGTTTTGGTTTTATCATCAGTGATTTACATTGTGATTTAAAACCCTTCCAAAACTGGTGGCTCTTGCTAGGTCTCTTAAGAGGCCACTTTCCTGAGATTACACACATGATCTTTAAAACTAATTTTCATATATTATTATTTTGGAATACTGAAATTCAAGTATTTGGCTTGCTTTTTGCAACTTTTCTATCACAGTAACACACACAGTA
This sequence comes from Aquila chrysaetos chrysaetos, assembly GCF_900496995.4. Taxonomy (NCBI): domain Eukaryota; kingdom Metazoa; phylum Chordata; class Aves; order Accipitriformes; family Accipitridae; genus Aquila; species Aquila chrysaetos. Next base: position 3,530,294 of record NC_044024.1, on the reverse strand, counting down.
TAGCTCTACTGAAAACTGGCTTGCTAGGCCTTTCATGCAATGTTATGACAGTAAAACCAGTGACCTCTGAATGCAGGTCCATGCTTCATGAAGAATTCCATGATGAATCAGTAGTATACTTTGGAAATAAAATTTCAGCTGAAGGCTTCTGCAGTTCACAGCACGGATCTGTTGTTCTCACTGCAGCACTGAATGTCATCTCTACTACCTCTTTTCCCTATCCAGCTACTTCAGATGTTTCCAAACTCTGGGATATTTTCTTCATATAGATGCTCTACACATATATTCACATTATTTACACCTGTTCTTAGTTTATTAATTTCGAATTTGTTAATTTCAGGCATTTGTTTTTGACCAGAATCCAACATGTAAATGTATGGGAGCTGTTTCCATTAATGAGCTCAAGAATGTTTTATAATACTGACACCATTAGGAAGAACAATAGACAGAAAGACCAAACTAATTCCTCTAACACGGAGTTAATCATCTCCGTTGTCTTCTTACCTTCTTGAAAAATTAAGGTCTATACTAGTGTACTATTTTATTTTCCCTTAAATCCTACTCAGATAAGGTGTAAGTTACTTCTACATAATTTACTAATTTCTCTCAAGAAAGAGCATCCAACAAATTCCTTGTAGAGAGTGGAACATGGAGGGCATTGGAAAATAAATTAAGTCATGTGCCTTGTGAAAGCCAACCAATGTGCCTTTAAATACAGCTGAGTTTCCAGGTGTCATCACCATTTTATTACTTGGTTTACCTACACACTAGACTGCCAGACTGCATCCTCTAAAAACTTGTCCACAGGAGGACAAACTACAAATCAAAATATGGACTTCTACTAACTAGGGTCAAGTTTCTGAATCACAGCCTATGAAATTATGCACAATACTGTTCTTTACTGCCTTTCACATGATCCAATAGAAGTAAAATAGACAATAAAATATTGCAAAACTCCTTTTAGAGAAGTAGTATCCCGTTCTACAGTGGGGTAACAGGTAAGAAATTAGTATGGTACTGTGATTACACTGCTTCCAATACCCAGGTAAATAATTTAAAGACAGATGGAAGATCTATCCCTATCTTGGACTGTTTTCAAAATTGGACATTAATGAGACTTGACTTGCATGGTAACTCTGTCTACCCAAAATATTCTTGCTTCCAATGAGAACTGCTGGTACTGAGAGCTAAATAAAATAGATGAGGAGCTTTCAGTAGCTATCCAGAACACAATAAATAAAATAAATAAAAAACCCAAAACCAAAACAAACACTTGTAGACTTACGGCCACATCTCATTTTCTGATTTATTGTAATCTCTATTACTATGTCATTTGCTCAGTAAAAATCAAGACCTTTCCCCCTTGTACTACAAGAACTCTTTAAGAATATACACTTAAAACGATAAGCATGATACTAATCCTGGCTACTGCTATGAAAGAGAGTTGCTTTCTCTGTACTTTCAGATCCTTTAAATTAACGGGAAGTGGCCAAGAATCCTTCTGGACCCACAGGTCTCACATGTATCACTGAGCTATAAATATTTTCCGTGCACAGGGTTCAAGCAGCAGTAGTTCATAATGAAAACTTGCATTCCCAACTGCATTCTAATGGGATCTCTAAACTTCACTGCTGTTGATGGGCTATCATCACATGAAAGTCCCATAACATGAACTGAAACAACATGATGGGTTGCCATTGTCCTTGAAACCTGCCTCCTCTTCTGTTTTTCTTTGTAAGCAGGCCGCTCACACAGCCACACACAGCCCTCTATCCATCTACGACTGCATTCAGAGCTCACCAATACTCATATGCAGCAAGGTCAGAATTTTTTTTTAACATTCTTTGATTAATGCTGAGAGCTGCAGCATGTTTAGACAGGGTCATGACCCCAGGCATCCATTTAATCAAATTTCTCTGCTGCTTGTCCCAGTGGAGCCATCGCAACAAGAAACTCTCTCAATGAAAAAAAAAAAAGGAAAAGAAAAAGAAAAGGAAAAAAATGCACACTTCACATCTCACATTGTTTACACGCTGTTAAGTAATTATTTCACTCTTCGACCCCCACTGGCCATCAACAGACAAGTCACCTCCTTGGAGATTCTGAAAAGCTTATTCAGCTGTATATAATTCATTTTGTCTCTTTCCTTCATTGTGAAGCTAACTGCTTAGCTTAAAGACTTCTTTGTGAATACTTAAGTACATGGTGTCCATGCTAATGATCTCACTAATTATAAGCGTATTTATCATATACAAAGTGTTCTCAGCTATTCTTTCCCAAAGCCATCTTACTTCAGCTATACCATGCCAGCAGTTTCTCGCCACATATTTACCCAAACCAATGGGCACCACTCACATGTGCACATTACCTCTCCATGAAATTCTGTCATTACCTGAGTGACCAAGCAACTTGCTCAATATTTGCTCAGGAGTTTTCAATAACACTCTGATCTTTTATGCAGCTCCTCTCCAGGGCAAAGTGCAGAAATGAGCCAGGCAGGTAATAAAGAATTACAGTTTGCCTTTATCTAATAGCCCCATCAGTCTGAGTAATAGAGTTGGATAAAATGGTAACCTATTCACCCAGTTCTTCTTAATTGCTACCCTAGAATGCAAGAAGAGAAGTAGGGGCAAGGAAAAAGTTTATTTCTAATTGCAGTTCAGAAAGTAGAGGTGAATGACTTGAAAGCTAAAGCAAAAGCATATAATATCCCCATCTTCTAACTCGAATGAAAACTGGCTGGAGACTGCATTATAACTGCAAAACAAGAACTCTGGGGCAAAAAGGGGAGGGGGGGAGCAGTGTTGATTTGGGGGAACAAAAGGGATTGTTTTACATTCTGGTTTCCTTTTTTTGTGTCGTCTTCCTTCCAGAAATAAAGATATTCATGTTATTTGCTAGAGTTCTTTTGCTTCACCATGAGGAAGATGGTGGTATCAGTTTTGATTCTTACCATGGTCTCTCAACATTTCTAAAAATTAAAGCTGAAAATGGAACATGAAGTGTTAAGTTCCACATTGAGGAATTAAGGCTTTCGGTTTTATTTTCTCTGGCTTACGTGCCATTTCACCAGTATTTATTTCACCAGCCGCATACGGCCCCTGCAGAAGCCAAGCACGTCTCCGTTAACTGCACAGAATCCTTGCTGATGAGTTCTACATCCTTTCAGTGTACTGCAAGGACTAGACTTTGCACGCTATCATCAGAACTTGTTCACTAAATCAAGGACTACCTGGATCAAATGGGAAAGGAAGAAAGGGAAATGAAACAAAGTAAGAAAACGAAACGAAAGGGGATCCTGGAAAATTAAGATCAGATGGAAAGGAATGTAGGTAACAAGGATAAAATAAGTCACAAGTAAAACAGTGGTTATATAGTAACAAGTGAGAATCAAATAAGGGAATTTTTATTGGGTTCTTTCCCCATTACAAGGGAAGCTATATAGTAAAAGAATTGCACAAAGTAGATTTAAGTGGAACTTCTTTTGTAGAAGGTTTCCCCCCTGCCCCAAACCTCGTAAGGAAAATTCTACCTCATCTAAAGCGGACTTATGTGAACACGGCACCAGCAATGCACATCAGCTTCAACCAGCAGGAATAGAGGCAAATTGGAGATAAAAAACAAGCTTACATGCAAGAAGGACAACAGTAAAAATAATCAACTTGCTACTTTTTCATAAATATAGGAAAAGTTTAATAATCTTTTTCTTAAAAAAAAAAGCTGGCCAGCCTAGAGCTAGATGTCTCTAATAAGTCTAAAAACACGAACAACAAGCTGTAACTTTTGCATCTTTTTAACCCCTTGCATAACCATTTATACATACTTAGACTGAACATGAGGCCAGCATATAACTTAAAGCAAACCTGAGAAGCACTAACACGTAAACACTTTGTAGTCACTCTGTAGAGATGTAAGCATTAAAGCAATGAAGTACTCCCAGTAAACAGGCCAGACATGGCATCATAAGACATTCGCATGAGATTAAAACCTTCAAAGACACAAGCTCTTAAATTCTGAGTTTTATGCTTGATCTTGTTTAAATTCAAATGTAGAAAAGATATAAATACACACACACTCTCTAAATAAAGATCAGTAAGATCTTACAGTATAAATGTTTCAAAGAGCAGGAAAACAGAACAGAAAAAAGGGACACTGCATGGTGTACACTATGGATAAACATACTTGCAAAACCTCTGAAATTCTGATGAGGATTGTGAGTTTAACTCCCATTGACTTCAGAAGCCTGATAAAACTTTTGACAAAAACCAACCAGTTTCTCCCCTACAATGGAATTCTTGTATCTGTAGATTTAGATATCAGCAATACATTAAGTCCTCTATATGTTTCTAGATAAATAGTCCTGAGCAAGGTTAATTTCTTTACCATATTAGATTAAAATGTTCAAAGCAGATGTCAAATATATTTTCTGAAAGCAAATTCCACAATTAAAATCAAAACATACACTCTTATAAAGCCCTCAAAAGCTGTATTGTACAGAAAAAGCAACTGGGAGGAAAAAGTAGTAAAATATCGCTGAATGCTTATGCATGCATCTGACCTTTGATTTCTTCAGAGTTTACAAAAATATGCTTATTGAAATTTGGGTGAAGCTTTCTGTTTATCTGCCTTTGACATGCTCTCTCTTACAAAACATTTTGAGTACTCTTGCAATGTCACTTTTAACTGCTAACTGGTTTTCTTGTGAAATGGAAGAATTGCAATAATAGGTCTGTGTAAAACCAGCAAAACATTACCTACCTTTTTTAAAAAAAAAAAAACCTAAAATCCAATAAAGAAACTAATCATACTTTAAATGTGAACAAGATTCTACCCCAGTCAATTGGTTATTGAATGACCTATACACAGCGAGGGATCTGGACGAAAGTGCAGGCTGTGACTCACCCCGCACACGCTGGGAATGGTGCTGCCTGCGGGAAGCACTCAGCAGCAAGAGCCATTTGATCTGCCACATTCCTCATGTAATCATTGTACCTGTGGAAAACTGGTGTAAACAAAACCAACCAAACAAAAAACAAACCACACACCAGTGAACCAGACTGTAATGGTTTACATCAAATGTTTATGGCTGTGATTAAATGCAAATGTAAAGTAATGAAATATGAGGCTCAGGATGCGCCCAGTCTGTTCCAGGTGGAGATCTGCTTCCACGCATTTCATTATTATATGGGAATTTCAGTATTCCCAGTTCAGGATGGGTATCTTTTGCAATCCATGGCACCCCGCAGATAAAAACATCCCCTACAGCAGACTTCGACACAACGAACGGGCTCTTGCCAACTTCAGGCTAAACTGTAACAACCAAAAACTCCAAATACCTCTTAGTGTAAAACAAAGGAGGATCTTCATCTGTATGGCCAATGGTAAAGGCAAGACTTAACACCTGTGACCACAGACATCAAGGCCATGGAAAACTATTATGATTACCTAGTCTGGTACGTTTAACAATGCAGTCTTGGAATATCATATAAAAAATATGATCATGTCTACTGACTGCAGTCCTTTCAGACACAAATAAATCTCAATAGATTCAACACACTTCTCTACTTACAAAACTATACTGACTTATGAAATTATCTATTTCAGCTATTTCTATTTCTACACATTTGTAAATATCATTGCATTGTTATGAAGTATTAATACATGAAATAATATGTATACACCATTGCTATGTAAAAAAGACCAGAAATCTATTTCATATCACTGCATAAAAGATGTCATCCAATTATGACATACTTTATAGTTATTGAACTATTAGCCATTTCTCACAAAATTTTTATTCAGCATGATCCAAACATCTTGGCCTTGGATTAGAAACCTAAGTGACCTACATTATTTTTCTTGACATAGATTCAGAAACTATCATGTACTTCTTCCACTCAAAATCAGTTATCTTGGCATTATCTGTATCAGCATCCTCTGCTTCAACTAACACTGCCCTATGTCTCAGATTTTTTTTTTCTAGCTGCCATTCGTGTATTTTTAAGAGCATCCACTTCTGCAGAAATAACATCAGCAGTACAGTGTAACCAAAAAGGAGATAAAAAGTAAGTCTACTTTCATTTGAGACACAAACAGCCAAAGCAAAACATGGCACATCAATTAACTACCCCCAGAAAAGTGCAGCTAAATAGTCTAGCATCACTGCGTATGAAAGGTATTTGTTACTAAACAGATTTCTTACCAACAGTGGATACATCCAAATACAAAGTGAATACCAACTCTTCGTACTTTAAAAGGCGGTGTGGTTTTTTGTTTTGGGCTTGTTTGGTTTTTTTTTAATTGGATTAATATCAGCCATCTCAGTAATATCTATCATTTACATTTCTTTTGAACCCAGATAATCTTTCAAATAAAAGGACCTTTCACATTTAACTTTTGTTGGAATAGGAAATCATCACTGATACAAACTAAATTCAGGAATAATGGATAGTTTAAAAAAAGCCTTTCCCCTTAAGCTCACAAATTACCCATTGCTAGAGAGAAACATTCTCAACTGAATTAATTATTTGATACTCATCAGTATCTCCAGAGAATTACTGACGCGCACAGGAACAGTAAAAATAAGTAATCATATTGCGTAAACTGTACCTGAATTTTTGAAATATACGACTCATGCATCTAGGTTAATAAATTAATGAAACATTAGTTTTAACTTTTATTTTCCTTGCGTTTTATAATTTTTTGAGCTACGTATCAGGGAATTCATCAGCTAACATACTACTTAGAACTCATGTAACTATTCAACATTAAATTCTTTGGCTTCTATGATGTTATCCAAGTCAAAAATCACTTTTGCTAATATTAAAGGAAAAAAGTAATTTATGCCTCTTACTCTGAAAAAGTATTCCTGAGAAAGTGTTCAGCTACAGAAAAAAGCAGCAAAATTTAAGAATCAGATGTGTCAAAAAAATCCAAAAAATACTCAGCACTAATTATAACTAATATTAGAAGCTTAAACTTGGTTGTTTGGGGGGGGGGGGGCGGATGGGGGTGTTTTGGTTTGGATTTTTTTGTTGTTTTTTTTTTCAGCAGAGCTGAAAAAAAAAAACCCCAAGCCTCCTTTATTCTTTCTATATAGCAGTCAGTAATTAATTTCCAACCAAGTATTATAACACAGTTATTGGATTCTCTTTAGGAAGCACAGGTCAAGGCTCACCTACAAATAAAACATGTTCTGTCACAGTAAAAGCTGTCCTCTATGGGTCATTTATATATTCCTCATGTGTAATATTTTACCACTTTCAGAAGAAAAGAAATTGTAAGAGTTTTCAGAAAGAAAACTAAAAAGGAGAAAGTGTATAATATTACATACTATTTACAGACTGCTTGCAAACACATGAAAAACTAGGCAATTCGTTATTCTCCAGCTACTGCCATATTGCATTTGTGCTTGGTATTGGAAAATCTCAAACTCTGAGCATTAAGGGGCAAGCCACTTCTTCCCCAGCACACAGATGGTGATCTTTCTTAAGCATACCCAAGAGGTGACATAGCATACAAGGCATAAAGGGAATGGCACGGGACAGATGCCACCAAACAAAATGGTCTGCTCAAAACACAAAACAGGAAGAATGAAACTAAAACTTTGTGTCTGGAGCAGAATTAGTTTTCATACAGACTATACGTTCGTTGCACAGCTTTTCTGTTATTACTTATTGCTTAATAGCAACACTGGCATAATATGATAATGGTATTATTAAAGATCCTGTTCTCAACTGCTTTTATAGAGATAGCAATAGTATCATACAATTAATATTTTGCATCCCTGCAAATTACTAATGATTTAAATCAAAATTTTCCACATCTGGTGTCTGCTTCCACCTTAAGTTTGTAATGGAAGTAGGGGAAAATAGATTCTTTCTCCCATACTGAAGTGGCTTGAACCCTTCCAAGAAACTCATTTTTGAGTCATGGAAATATGTTAACTCCTCCTCTGCAAGTTCACCTAAACATAATCAAATTATTTCATCTTTTGAGTAAATTTGATGTTGTAAATGTTAGTTATATGATATCTAAATTATCAAAATTTTCTATGTCATAGAAATCAGTTTGTATTTTCCTTGTTAGGTTACATAAATTTTAAATAAAAAAAAAACCTAACTCAAATTACAGTTGTCTTTCCAAGGAGTCCTGTAGAACAAACAGTCTGGGGAATGGGAGCAGATCTGAATGTCACATTATGGGACATTGGTAGTTCCTTATCTGCCATTTCCTTCCAAGTGGGTTCCAAAGGAACTCAAATCAAAGGAAAAAGCAGTATTTCAGGATTTTTCTCAGGATAACAGTGCCTCACTGTGAGTGTACCCTAAGCTTTTACTTACTTTTTGTGTAGCTGTACCAAAAGAGGTATACTTATGTATTCACTGAAACATGAATTAACTTAAAGGGCAGAAAAACTGTAGGGCTCTCGCCCTAAAAATGCTAGCAGAATTAAAGATAAAAAATAGAGATAAAATGAAGACTGGGCAAAACATAAAATGAAAATATTTAACTACACAGAAGGAGAACAAAAATAATTTGAAAGCCATTTATGGCTCAAAAGGAGTAGCATAAACAGCAGTAAATAACAACTAGCATTAACATTCATGCACACACGTTTAGCTGTCCATATCTAAGGACTACAGGAATACATACGTTCTCCTTATTTACCAAATTATTTTTGTAAATAACCTGGTCATTAGTGTTCTTAGTTTTGTTTTTTTAGAGATATCCTCATATAGGTGATCTTTTCATGTTTTTAACTCTCTGCTATTGATGTCTGATTATAAAATATATTTTCACCAGCACAGAGGAACACAACCAGAATCCTATTACAATCCTTCATTGAACCACACCCAGCAACTTGCTTCTCACCAGTTTAAGCTCTTGCAGTTCCCAGCTGCACTGGTCAGAACACATGTGCCCATGAATTTAGAAAATGCCAGCAATAGGTCCAGTTCTTGTTAAAAGAAAAAAAAAAAAAAAAAGGTTCTCCAGCACCTAAAGACGACAGTCACTCAGATATATGGCGTGCTTAGGATACAGTTCCCTAATAGCAGTGATGATGCTACGTGGGGGGAAGAAAGCAAATCTGGACAAGAAGCAGAAGGAAAAAGGGAAGGAGGGGGAAATTGAAACAAGAATTAACCCAACTCAAATTCACCAAACAACCACCGTAGGTCATGAAAACTGGTAGTGTTTTCACACTCTGCTGGAAAAAGAAAATAAAACAAGGAAAGAGACTGGAGATAAAAGTGACACAGAGCTTAATCCACAAAAAACAGAAGTTGGAACTTAAAACACTTTGAAACAAATACTGCATGTCAGGACAATGCTCTTTGCAGTATTTGGGAAAAGATGAAAGGCCTTAACATCTACATCACTTTGAAATTGTTCACAACGACCAGCAGAGTAGTTATGAAAAACATGGGCAAAGTAACAAGTGAGCCAACAGCTCAGATGAATTCTTTAGAAGACCAAAGGACCAAGCACACTTGTCCCTACTGCAAAAATCAGCTTGCAAGCATACAAGACATTTATTAATTTTAAGCTGACAAAGAGGTATCAGCATTATGCCAGAAAATGCTGCATTAGCACTGGAAGAAAACCTACTGCCAATGGATAAATGGGTGAAATTCAGTGCTTACTGAGGTCATTTTATAACCAGTAAAGGTATATGCAAACTAAATGTATGGGTAAGTATCAAATCAGAAGATAACCAATTTTTATCAGCTTCACAGGAATTCAACAACATAGAAATAAAACTAGCAGTATCTTGATCCCATCCTCTTTCTTTGGTCCTGTCCATAGGCAATCTACCCCACTCTAAGGCAAAGCTTTGAAGAAGATACGAATAAAAAACTGCCATGAAATTCCGTATTTACAGAGGAAAATGAACATTCATTGTCTGTTGAAGCTGGGAGCACCACCAGTTCATGGGGTAATAATACATTGCACCTCACAGATCAGCAGAGACTTTGACTCCACTGTAAGTAAAAAGAGAAAACTGCTGTTCCATTCTCAGGATAACGGAAGGTATAACGGTACTATGAACTGTCCCTTTTCCATACTGATGTACAGCATACCCTTAAACTTGAGTTTGTGTGGTTTAAGTTTCTTCTTATGAACTGAGGAGCAACAGTTTAAGAGTTCATGTCTAATTTATTCAGGTTTTTTACCCAATATTATACCTGATAAGACATATTATATTTTCTTTAGGGATATGGCTAAAAATTAATCCTAGCATTTAATTATATTCGAGTGTGAAATTCTTCAATTTCACTTTTTTTTTTTTTTTTTTTTTTTACAATCTATAAAAGGGAAAAACAACTCATGCCTTCAAGTCTCATTTACAGCAGTTACTCTAACTGCTCAGGCTTTCAAAAATTTCAGAAGCCATTGCCTGCACTGCATTGGGAAAATTTAAGATAGCGTAAGATATGCAGATAAAATATGAATTCCAGCCATGTAACAAAAATGCCGTTGACAACATGTATATTATGCAATTATGACTGTCATTTTATTACTGTTATTAATTTATTAGTATAATTGCAATTTTTTTCAATGTCATAATGTGATAATAAAGGACTTGTCATTACTACGTTAACCTCAGAACATCTCTGACCTCAGGGGAGGTAGCTGTACGCTTTCAGTCCAAAATGAGCTGTCAGTTACCACAACGAGATTTTGATGACTACATTATCTTGTAATTAAATGTCTCAACAAACTTCTCCTTTTGATTGACAGGTAGTTAAGACTATCTTTGACCACAGGGCAGTTTCTTTATTTTTCAAGAATAATTTTTCAGCAGTGAAGAAGAAAGACAAGAGTTTAAAAATTAAAGTGTTTTGAACTATATATTAATCTATATTTGGTACTTATAAGACAGTGAAAATTCTGCCGAACTGCATTATCCTCTGCCCAAGCTACTGCATTTATGTGACAACTTTGATTGATTAAAGGAGTTTATGCTGTTTTAAATTAGCATTTAGGTCTTTAAAGAAATAAACTGGTTTGATTTTACATTTTTTTCCCCTTTCCTGTTCATTTTTTATTTGTAAGACAATAAAAATGCTTAGAATCAATACTGATAACCACAACGAGATCCCACCAGTAGGTATGTTTAAGGAAATATTCATAAGGGTCCATTTCTGATGGTTTGGACCATCTGGCAGAAGACTTGCAGAACTCAACAGAAACTCCATTTATAACAGGTTTAAAACAACAGGCAACATAAAGCATCATCTATCTGATCATACCTCACCTCAAACATTTTTTTTTGACATGGCAGATCCTCAGGGAAACTGAGGCTGGAGAGGCATCAGTGCCAAAAAGATCCCCAAAAGATACTAAGATGAGAAGTAAGACAAGGCACAGAGCAGCAACCCTAGTCTCCTCACCAAAGATAAGCTTTTTCTGAAGACAGGAAGGTGAAAACAATCTTTTGCAGACAATCCTCAAAAAAAAATGATGCACTTTTAAGTTGGCAGAAATATTCACGACCACCGTTGTCATCTACAGCTTTGCCCTCCCATGGAATCATGCAATAGGACAGGCCAATCTAACTTCATCCTTCTCTGCTCTGGCAACCTTTGCTGTAGCTCAGGAGGACAACGGAAGCAAAGCGAGGATTATAGGTGGCCAAATCAATTTTACCTCTCTGACCAGGATCTTATCCCCCACCAGCCTAAGTTTTAAAGATCAACAATAACAAAGGATGAAAAACATCCTTTCCAAAAACAAATTTGACAAAAATAATACAACCCTCATACATCAAATCAAATTTCAATAAAATGTGAAGTCCTTTGAAATGCAGAAAATTGTATCAATAGTGAAATTTCACGGTAATAAAATAAAACAGGGGCTTTCCACAGCAAATTAAAGGTCACACAGGTTTGGTACACCTGAAGCATATCTTAAACACAGCTTGTAGCCACATAATTTCTTTCCCACTTGTGCTACAATTAATACCAAATTATTCAATGGGACTGGGCAGCATTTAAGAAGTCTTCAGTAGTCATATGTAATTGTCACTTAAACTGTAAAGCCTGTGGTTTAATCTTTCAGGAAGAATTCAATGAGTCAGAAGTTGAGACAATAACATATGGTCACAAGCACAAACAGAAGGTTGCACTTATCTGCTGATACACTCTTTGGTTTCAGTATTTCCTAATTTCCCCCTATGGGTATACTGTTGCAATCCAAATCTTATCAAAGACTTATGTTACCAATGTTAAGAAGTTTTTCATAGATTTCACAGTATGCGGTGTTTTATAAAAGTTCTCAACTCTAAGAGTCACATATATGTAAGGGAACCAACTTTCATTTGAAAAAACCCAGAAAGCTGAAAGCAAATAAAAACATTCATTTTTATGAAATGTATGCATTTTTAAAACTGTGTTAATTTATTTGCTGATACCTAATCCTTTTTAACCTCCATTTCTCTCAGATTTCCTCATCTTAGCAACACATCTTCCTGCAGACTGTTGGACCAAACCCGAAGAGCTGTATTCAGATAACGAGAGCATTTAATAAATGGCACAATGAAAAGTGGGATAAAAAAAATCTGAAACTAGAAAAATGCTGCCCAACACATTACAGTTATTTATGTGGAGTAAGCTTCTGAAGTTCTATACTGTATATGCAATTCCTCTGAACTGTTCAAGATAATGATAGTGGCTACACTCACTTGTATTTTTGGGTTGAATTTCACTTGCCATCAGGACACCTAGATTTCTTGAAATGTGTTCCATACTTCTAACTCCATGTTTTAAAGTGGTTTAAACTTTACAAATGCCTGTTCTTGCAGAAATTACATTAAATACCTATGCTTGCACATGGAAAACTGTTACTTATCAAATACTCTAGTTGCAATTGTTTTGCTATCAATTACATACCAACATGGTAGCTGAGAGCTCGGTGTAAAAAGTGAAACGCTTTGACAAAAGAAAATGACAGATTATGTTGACAAGTAAAAGAGGAACTTTCCAAATTTGTAACACATCAGGATGAAATGACACAAGATAGAAAAATAAGGTAACTCAGAATTAGACTGGAGCAGTAAGAACATTAAAAGGTTATTTTTACCTGGACAGTAAAGTAAATGCAATGTGTCTATCAGTGTACTGTCTAGTTTTATGGTTGGGACAAAATTGAGATGTCTTATGCTGTGTTTTGTTCAACCACTGAAACATAAAAGCTAAGTTACATAAATAATTCTGCAATAAACTCATTAAAAATAGAAATAGTAAAATACTACTTTTGAATTTTTTTTCATTTTAGTTTTAGAAAACTGAAATTTATTTCTCTAAACTGAAATTTATTTCACTTTAGTTTTAGAAAATGGAAATTGGGAAGCTAAAAGCTACCTTCACATATGTGAATACAATAGGAATTCAGAATAGGAAGCCATAATCTTTATTTCAAATTACTTATGCTAAAATGTACCACCAGTTGAAAGATGTTATTGCACTTCCTTACAAGTAAGCAAAATGAAGTCTACAGAGTTTAAGTAGCCCATACAGTTTCATACAAGGTTTACAGAGCAGATCCAGAAACAGCAATGTAGACTATAATTAATACACAACACCCGAGTTCCAAGCTATTACAGGTTATTGTCAGTTGAAGTTCAGGGGTAGTGTCACCACAATTTTTTAATAAGTCCATTGTTGTGTCAAGCATTGAAGTCTTAAAATTCCTCAGCAAGGAAATTACTAGTTCCTATGAAAATCAATGACCAAACAAGTTGTGGGAATGCTTAGTATCACAGACATTATGATGCTTAACTTTTTCCCTAAATTTCAAAATTTTGTCCACAAGGCTTGGTTTGGTCAGTCTATATTTCGCAATACATTTACACTGTTGATAAATATATCAGCTTTTTCATTTGTATTAAGAGACAAGCAAGCTTGCTATAAAAATACTAACATAAAAAAGATCCCAATGTAAAGTATTTTATATATATTTTAAATTACAGAATATATATATACACACACACACATATATACATATAGATAGCTCCATATAAAAAAAATAAAGCTATTGATTCTAGACCAGCTACAGGCCAATCTGAACCTCATGATACAAGCTATATTAAAACTGCAGCAGATAACCTGTGTGGAACAACTCAGACTTCAGCGTAATTTTAAAATAGATCTTCTGGAAGATAACATTTTAATTTATATCTTATGTAAGTGTGCTTCACTGTATATATATTCTAAATATCAAACTGAAATTAAATATATTGAAAATATCTAGGATAACGTGCCTTAAATTACATTCCAAAATGAAGTTTTTAAGAGTATTTAATAGATACTATTAAATCAAAATATATTTTAAAGCCCCTTAAACTTGCAGAAAAGTCTAAATCCCGATGTTACATTGCTTGCTTATATAAAAGCCTAAGAGGTAAAACACACAGCTACAATATAAGATTCTTTATTCTGCCCTCCTGGTGATCTCAAGCTGACCTTGGCAGATCATATTCTCTGGAATACTGGTGGAATATTTGCAAAGCCAAATATCTCATTTAGTCTCACTATACCCTACTGTGCAGGTTTGAAGTGCTCTGTAAGAGGATTACTTCCAGCCTTCAAAATATTTTTAGTGAGGGAGAAGATTCTGCATTGTTTACAGTGTGGCATGTTTGTGTATTCTCCTGTGACTGGGAAGCCAGGAAGAACAGTGTATTGAGGAAATCTGCTTTTGAATATTGAGACCAAGTTCTGTCACTGCAGTCTCACAGATACTCTCAATGAAAGAGCTACTGATGCCTTCAGTGATTGCTGTCTATTAGTTCAAAGTTAGCAAAAATTATTTTATCATAAACACATTTCAATGTAGGCAGCATGCAAGGGACAGGATTTTCATATAAAAAGAATGGGAGCTTTGTTCCCTATTATAGCTGCGATGCACCAAATTCAGACCGTCGGGTTTGTACTTATTTCCATGAAGTCTGAGAACAGCGTTACCTCTCAGTTATTCAAGACTGTATCAGTCAACAGGCATGATACTATGAGCTGCCTCCGTCTAGAATATGTTTCCTTCATTTAGGAAAGTGCAGTAATTCATCAGTGATTTAACCTATAGACATTTGAAGGTTGGAGAGCACCTCAGAGGGGCTGTTGACCTTCAGCAACTGAAAGAATTGAAGCTCCAGCCTTAGTCAATATATATTTATCTTTCTGTTGGGACTATTACAACTGTTCAAGTAATGCTGACCTTGAAACTTCTGCACACGATGCACTAGAATAATGATCCCTGAAGGAAGAGTATAAAAATACCTAAATAGGATATCTAAATCCAAAATGCACATAAAGATAAAAGAAAGCATTTCAAAATGTGAAGTCACTTAAGAAGAGGTAATATTATTGAGGCTCCTATTAATTATAATTTGAATAACATTGCTAAATACCATAATTACACATTTCTAAATATTTTAATGATAGGATATAATTTATGTCAAAGACCTTGTTTGTTTCATTGTGAAATCTTTGACTATTTGTAATTAATTTAATGTCTGACTAGACAGCCTTGTAAATTGAATTCATCTACATCTTGAACTTGCTCTGCACAACTACAAGAGCACACAGTCTTTACTCTATTCCTTGTGCTTTTTTAACTTTGCTGCAGACAGAAAATTGCAAGAAATAAAACGGTCCATTTCATGTAATATCAGTTACTTGTACCCTCACATTCCACACAGATTTTTCACTCAAACTTGAGATTCAAGCAGCAGCCAGGACCGATTCCATTAATTAAAAATACTACGGTATTAGAGGTACTGATAAAATAAATGCATCCTTCATTGTACCACCTACAAAACAGTCCTCTCAACACCAATCTTGCCTACGTTTCCACTGGATCTGCTGGGCACTGCTGTTTGTCAGCTAGGCTATACCTGCCTATCCAGAGACTACAGCAAGGTAAGGAAAGGAAAGACAGCCTCCCTGGGTCCTCTCCTTTTCTAATACCTGACGGGAACAATTGCAAAGTCTTTTCCAAGTAAACCCCATTCTTGGAGATGATTTCTCAGAACAGAAAACATAAATTCTTTTTGGAGGTCGCTGGAATGAAGATAAAGATCATCAAAAGTAAGCTACCATGAAGATGAGGACCCGGTTTTGGGCATGGAAGGTATTGACTTAGTTTCACATCCACTCATAAAACAACCATACTCTGTGTGTGAGATGATATGAAAAAATCCCCCAAAAGAAAAATAGATCCCAAGTCCTTAAGTTGGCTATTGGACTTCTCTTCAGGCCACCTTTGACTTCTCTTCCCAATATCAACACAAAAATCCTTAAAATTCAAATTGCGGTTTGCGTAATGCTCTTTGATACATACTGCCTGCAAATGACCTACCTGAGCTATTAACAGGCTTTAATTAAAAGAATTACCATTAAAAAAATTCATAGCAAGGATAGTTTGTTCTATTTTTATATCCACTATTCTCATCGCTCAGTATCCTCCATCCTCTTTTCTGGAGAGCACAGAGCATCACCACAATGCCAATCAGTGGCAGCAGACAGACATCTGTGCACGTCGAAGACCCAAAACCACTATTATCAAGCAATTAGTTTGTCTGCTTCCTGGCACAGGGTCATTCTCATGCCCTCCCTTTGGATTTTTCCTCTCACTTCAAAAGACCCGGTAACTACTTGAAGAAAACCATCTCCCTTGTATACTTGTTAACACAGAGTAACTTATTTGCTAGTGCAAATGTGACCAGAGTTAGCTACCAAAGGCATAAAATAAACATGTCCATATCTCACAAATGATTTTCCAATCTCACCACAGATTTCATAACTGTCAGATTTCTAGCTGTCTAGAATTTTCTATTTTCTAAAAGATTTATAAAAGTATGACACCACCCAACCATCTTTCCTGTACTGCCAACACATTCTGAAGGAAAATTCTGAAAATGCCCACATATTTAATGAAATTAAGTATGAAATTGAAGCAGCCTTGTACTAGCTACATATAAATCTAGAAGCTGACATTCTACATTACCAATGGAAAACACAAATTAAGAACATGTACAGAACATTTTTCCATTACTGAGTAGAAATACTACACCCAAACGACTCCCTTAAGGTTTACAGAGATACTGTAATTTTTCTGTAACTTTCTGAGGTAAAAGAAAGGACATAAAAGAAAAAAATTAAGAGAAAAACCCTGACATCATGCTGCACATACATATACACCACCTACAGAGCAAAACAAAAATATCAATTAACTGTGTTTAAGTCTAAAGAGTCCTGAACACATGAAGCCTCACTCAACAGAATTAGCATTATTATTTTTAAATGACCTGATGAGGTCTTGTTGTTCAAGAGGGAGAAAAAAAATTATGCTCCGACTCCTGCTCTAATTCACAATTTGGGATAAGATTTTTTTTTTTTTTTTTTAATATGCTCCCAACACTTGCAGCTGCCAGGATGCAAAAGGGATAAAAAAGGAGCTATAACGTAGCAATTTTGAGTCCTTTTGTAGCTAAGTCCAACTGGTGAAAAGTATTTTTGGATGAGTAAAACTTCCAGCAGAAGCAGCGAGCTCTTCTTTAACTGAAGATCACCCACCAAAAACTTATTTGAACACCGATGTAGGATGTCTGAAACGGGAATAGAGGCTCACCTCAGAAAGGCTGGGATGGCTGGACATCGCGCATGCATTTGGGGAAGTATGTTTAAGACTGCAGTAGGGGGGATAACATCTTTGTAACAAAGAGGAAGTGTCTCTTTTCACTTTATAAATCATTTTAGACGCACAGCATCGCTCTTGCAAAAATCAGGAAAGGTCTGCTGTTTTATTAGTCTCATTAGAGGTGATACTCATCTATTACGAGGAGGTTAAATACCTACACGGGAGAAGGAACAGTGCGACAGCTCCACCACCCACCTTCCTCTGGCAGCTCCCCCGCTGCCTGCCCCGAAGTCCTTCAGCCGGCGCTTGCTGGGGGTCAGGACAGAGACCTGCTCCCTCGCTCCTCCAGCCGCGCACGGTCATCGGCAAACGACGGCAAACGACGGCGCGCAGCCTCCCGGCGCGCCCCGGCTGCCGTCCGGGTCCTCCTGCGGCCGGTCCTGGGACTTGGGTGGACCTTCAGCTCCAGCACCACATCGCTTGTGCCAGAAGAAAACAAAATTACTGTTTCCTCACATCTGCTGAATACTTAATACGCACACGGACATTAAGGAATAGAGACTACCAAAATTCTGCTGAGGACGGTAGCACAACTATGGATACAGACACTACTACCACTACCACGGAGAGCATCTAATAGCAATTACACAAAAGGATATCCGTTCAGTGCATTTTTATTTGGACTCGGGGCAGTCGGTACCATTTTATTTTGCCTGATGTTATCCCAGGTGCTGTGGTGTCTCAGATTTATTTATCCATTTCCCATTGGAATACAGGAGCCTATATGAAAATCTGATCCCTCAAGCAAGTACCTCTTCTGTTACAGCAGCCGATAAAAGGCTACCTTAAAAGAAGAAAAAAGGTAAAAATTGCACCTATACAATGCAATTCAATGTGGTGCACAAGGTTTTATTTCATCCATATACTGCATAATAAAATGAAGTTTCACAACATTTACTGCTATATTAACTCTCTTCCATGATGTCCACTAGATTAAGGCTGCAACAAGAATTTTTTTTTTAAAAAGAAACCTGCTGGTTTTGGAAAAATGAGGCTCAGTTGGGATACCAGAACTTCTTTAGCTTTTGATAACTAGTTCAGTATCAAACCCGTTTAGTGAATTAGTCACTCATGTCTGAAGATTGTTTGGTAGAACGAAGCTAAAGAGTTTTGGACACCTTCTGCCCAACAGCATAATCATAAATTTTGCCTCCAGGAGACCACACAACTCTGAAATCCGAAGAAAGACACACAGAGGCACTGCTTCATAGGAGGATATCCTCCCAGATAGCCTGGGGAGACCTACTTCAAAGTCACCTTTTTCTGACAAAGAATTAATATTAGACTGACTTAGCAGTATGCCATGGAGATCAGCAGACCTAGATGCACACAGAGACCAAATCTGACAGATTCTGTCCAGCTTTTTCAAAATTTACATCAACAGAATCAGTGCTAACCTAGTACTGTTGCAGGCAGTCTCAGAAGAGAAACCAACAAGAGAACAGCTCTGACGAGGCACCATATGATTCAGTATGAATGAAGCTTTTTGTTCCAGATAAGGAAATCACTGCCACTCAGACTCTGGAAAGAATTCTTGAACATTTGTCTTCTCTGAAGAGACAAAAATAATTTCTTGATGACACCTTTGAAAAATATCAAACTAAATTCCCAAAAATCATTCAGCACACTCTGAAGAGACCACCACTGTTGGTTAAGCCAGGTCACAAATGCTTTTTTTTTTTTCCTAAATGTGTATTCTAATTATCACACATTTTATATTTAATTTAAATCAGAAGGTGAACAATAAGGAAGCTCTCAAAAATTGTAACAGTCTTCTTTTATTTAGCCTGCAGAATATCTCCGTTCTGTCCTGTGCTTTATTTTAGCTTGGGTAGCGAAGGAAGATAATAAAGTTTAATGGGTACTATTACTTAGTTGCTCAAAATTCAAGGTCACTGGGACATCAGGGGCCAAGAAAAAACCTGCTGATTCAAGAAACAAGTACATAAACAATTTATTTTAATTGTATTTCTTTTATTACATATTATATTAGAACTTGATGCAAAATGTTGACTCAGAAGAGCTAAATATAATCAAAAGCTACCTTACATTCAGCCAGCATAACATATATTTTGATACTATTCATAGAATGCCTCAAGCCTTGCTAATTTGGTAATGTTATTCTCCCTATATATTTTAAGCTAATGGTATAGGAAGCTGGTATAGGTGGGATAGGAAGCTATGCTTCACCCATTTTCATTTCTCAAGGATAACAATTAAACCTGTACCAACATATAAACTGTTACACTAAATTTATGAACAGAGAAGAGCTGATGATGAAGATCGCCTGTCAAATTGCGCAAATTTTCCAGTATGACCAATTTATTATGTAGAAGTGGCTACAATATATGAAATTTACAGGGTTAGACACAAAGTGTTCCTTAGCCAGCAAGTCTTTGTCAGTATTTAAAGACATTTCTTTAACAAACAACGAAGCAAGCAGCAGTACAGAATTTGAGGCAGCACAGACCTTTTCATGATATATACCACAAAAATTACTTTAACTATGGTTGCCAAGGGATTCATCACTTCTGATGAGGTCTAGGACCAACTATGGATGGCGATGACCGCTCATAATCTGCCTCCATCTTTGGACTGGTTCCAGAGAGCTGGTCCTGAAAGACAGCCCTCCTGCCCTCTCTTCGAAACTGTACAGAACAGACACCGAAGCCAATTCTCCTGAAGCACACCAACTCCAATAGACGTGGTTTCCCTAAACACATTACATGTAACTCGGAAATCTGTGGAAGAGTAGCTTCTTTAAAAAAGTATCATGCAGTTACATAGTTAGTGTATAAAAACGGTCATATTTCCCTAATTTGGCATTTGCCCAATTACTAAGAGTATTACTTTCCAACCTTAATATTATGTTACTGGAGATTTTTTTTTTTTAATTGGGGAAGATGGAATATTATCTCTGTTAACTCCAAATGACTCTGGAACATAATGTTTTAAACAAACTTCCAACCAACATTGTACATATGGTACATAGCCTCTCCACCTTTATTACAACAAATAAAAATGACATATAGTATACCGAGGAGTTATTCAGCAAGCAATTCCCAGGGATCACCTTTACTGCAAGGTACTGAAAAATATCTAGAACTCTATATGATGTCGGAGGTTTACTCGGAAACAACAACATGGTAGATATGCAACTCACAGTTGTTATGGCAAGGATCAGGCTGTAAATAGACATACGTTAGCTCTGCACACAGCATGTCAAGGAAAAAAGCCTGTGACCAATACTTCCTATACAGGATTTTGATGCTGCTAAAATCGGTACCACTACCAACACATTAATCTAACATAAAAATTCAATTTTTGACAGGTATCAAATAAAAAAAAAAAAAAGAAAAAGACAAGACGTGACATCTATCATCCTTCCCTTACAGTGCCTAGCTTACATGGAAATTGCTCCTATTTACTTCCACTATTACTTATGCACAGTTACCAAGCTACAGATACAAAATGTCAGGTACATCACAAACTATACATTGGTGCCCGCCCCTCAATTCCAGTGGCACCTCCCACTCTGCATTCTCCTCCCACAAGCCCAGTAAATCCCTCCTTTTTACATTCTTCAGCAGTATTTCCCCCCACTCTGTCATCACTTTGAAGCCTCCTATTCTCCTCCACTGAAGAGTTGAACAGTGAGGATGTACAATAATCAAACCAGTAATGACCTATAAGCAGCTGTGTCAAATTGAAAAGTAAAGCTTTTTTTATTTTATAAAATTATTTTCTTATTATCACCTCAGCAATGTACAGGAACAGCAGGAGACCTCCATCTTTAACAAACCTCTTAAGTTTCTTGGTTAAAACAATGACCAGAGGATATGTTAAGAGTACTGTACAAAACTCTAAGGAATCTAACTTTTGGAGCAGAAACAGGCTCTGTATATCACCAACCAATCTCCATAGCTGTTTCAGTTCAAAAACATTTTGGAAATAGCCAAAACAGGGTGGACTTTTCTCTTCAAAGTAGATATATTTTGAAAACCGGTTTTGTAGGCAGATGGAACGAATTATCTTCTGCAGGCTCCAGTAGAGAGTTAAAAAGTCAAGGTTGCATTGACACATCATGACAAAAGAACACTCTTATTGGGAAATATTAACTGGCTTTTTCATAAACTATAATGCCTGGTTTTGGCATACACAATATGCCTCTCCTCAAGAAACAGGAAAAACAGCAGTACTTCAACTAAAAACAGTGTTCAAGAAACATACAGAACTGGCATCCGCAATTAATCTACCTGGTTTTACTTTACGTATGTCACAAATCTTAAGACTACAGTATTTCATTCTTTTTTGCTTTATAGAGAAACATTTGGGGAGGGGAGAGGAGGGAGAATAAAAAGAAAATATGTGTTTGCAAATGCCCCTTCAGCGCCTACTGGGAATCATGGGGCAGCCTCCAAAAAGGCACCCGAGTGCCATGATTTCTCCTCAGTAAAGAGAAGCTATACCATGGCAGCAGCACATCCAGAGTTCATACCACCACAGGTATTTAAGCCAAGCGACTCCAGCTCCCAGGAAAACACCACAATTCTGCAGGAAGGTTACAAGAATTCAAAAACAGTTTTTCAGTGATTTTGTTTTTCAAGGCACATTTGTTCTCCACAGAAAGCAGGAGGGTTGTCACAAGAAGCACATTCGTGTATTTAAATCCTAAATATTCCAGTAAAAAAATCACAGATTCTTGATGCCTCATGCTAGAAAGAAGATCCCTCAGCCTGCAAGGACCAGCACCTTCAAGTAATGTAACATATGCAACAACAAACATGTAATGTATATCACTCCCAAACATAACATAACATATATATATATAACAAAGAAAAACAAAATAAGCAGTTTCTTGGGCATAAATACATCTGAATTTTGCTAAATGGGTGCAAAATGTCATGCTGAACAGACACAAGTCTGTTTCTCAAATATGCACAAGAAAAAACACACATGCAAACTTTGATAACAGAAAAACAGCATTGTTTGTACTGTAAGAAAAAAGTATAGAAAGGTTTAACTGCTGGCTTTCAGGCTTTATCGTATCTGCACTTTCAAAAGTTTAGACAAATATTTCTTTCAGCTAATCCTCTACTAGTCAGTCATTTCTTAAAAATATTAGCAAAGCACAAAGGATGACAGCTGGGACACCGAGACCGATTTTGCAAACAGTGCTGGAGATGGCTCTTCAGGATGCGAGACGAACCGACGCACCTTGCGCCTTCCACAGCCCCACACCGGGGCCCCACGAGGCTGGCGTGTTACTGACACCCGTGTTCTATCACCACATGGCCCAACACTTCAAACTGAAAATTTGTGAAAGTTTCCCCAAACATAGCTGCACTGTTATACAGTTTCACATGCAATTGGTGCATCTTCTCCCATTATCAGGGCTGGTAAAAATCCACCTAAAAGTCAATGGTATCTGACATTCTTAATGAACCCTTAGGAACAAAATTTACTAGTGTCAAGGAAGTTTTTGATTTAATCTCTTCATTTTGCTGTCTCAGGAATCATGAAGTAGGAAAAACAATTCATTAAGATCTTCTCTGGAATCGGGCATTCTCGGGACCAACCATCCAATTTAAAGCATGAACCTGGAGGATGGATGCCCACACTGTCCATTTTAACAGCAATGACTAGTTCAACCAGTGTGAATCCTCGTCAGAATCAGCTTTATGCACCTTAGCCCATGTTTTTTTTTCCCCTTCACATACAAGGTATGAGATAGCAGATAGTCAAGTCTTCTCTGACATCATTTTCTGCTATGGCATAGTTAGATCGATTTCCCCAGCTACCTTCTGCCTCCACAAAATGTAGGCTTCTGCTGCTCAGAAATAGCAAGAACCACGTAGCTCCGAGTCAGAAATTATTTTTTTAAGCTAAGGTAAGGCTTTACCCACTGTTTTGGTTTTCTGTGTGTAGTTTGGGTTGGGGGTTTTTTTGTTGTTCTTAAATTGCCTCCTTTATTCAATTAAAAAAAGATCTGCAATATGTAGAATATTAGCACACAAGTTTTATCTCTCAAATAATAAAAATACAGCTGCAATGGGTAAATGTTCTCAGAACAGCACCTTTCACTTTTTTTTCCTCCACCATCAATATTTTTTTCCTTTAAAAATATGGTGTTCAATATAAAAAAAAAAAAAAGTAAGAGGAAGAACATGAAAAGAAGTGGAGACGTGAGAAGAGTATAGCTCCACATCCATTAACTTAGAAAAAGTTTTAACTGTGTGATTACCTTGACTCAGGAAGGGAAACAGCAGCTGGTAAGCTACCAGAAAATAATTTTCCCAGACATTTTGATCTTTTTATAAGCAAAGGATCCAAGCAGAACCCTTTGATCCTCCCTGATGTAAGAAATAGGGATGAAATGGTTTTAAACTAATATTTCTGAGGTTCTACTCACACCACCTTCCCTAATTTTATGGCATTTGAATGCCAAGAAAAAACTGCACCCATCCCAGAAGCAATCTTACAACATGTTTTCTTTCTTTCTAATAGATGATAAATCCATTAATGGTTTTCTCAATAATTAGAAATGCCATATTAAGATCATTCATATGTGAGATCAATTGGTTATATAATTCTGTCCAATTGGGAATACTAGAGGTTGAAATTCTTTTCACTTTTCAATGTGAATTTATGAAAAAATTCAAATTCTGTCAAAGAACATTTTTCAGCGTTAGAACTTTGAAAACAATTGTCTTCTTTGGAAATGCTACAATTCATTTCAGTACGGACTAGAACACTGTCTCTGGAAATATTTTTGCACTGGCCCTAAATGTGGTCAAATGACAAATCTTTGGGAAACACTAAGTCATCATTTGCATGAGATTAAGAACTGTACTAGAAATTGTTCAAGTGTTCATTAAAAAATTCTGAAAATCCCAACCTCCCTACGCACACCTAAGCTTCCAATACCTTACAGTGTTGAGAGTGAACAAGCAGCGTCCATCCCCACAGAGCCACAGCCTGCCTCCTCCAGAGCACAGCTGCAGTCCCATCGCCACGTGCCCAGTATCTGCCAGTTCCAGCCAGGAAGGACCACTACTGCAACCCCGTAAAGACAGCTCTGCGTCCCCTGAGCTGCTCATAACCTTGCGCGCAGGCTGCAAGGAGGAGCAAGACGTCCCCGTGAAGAAGTTTCCAAGGTGGGGGGGGAAGTAGTAACACGGCCTCGCTGCTTAACCCTGATAGCCTACTGATGCCTACTTGGCTACTCACTGTAGAGACAGCAACTGCATTATCAAAGGGAGTGATTTTTGCTAAACTGGGGTCAACAGGTCCCTCAATCAAGCCTATATAGCTTCCTGGTTCATGAAGATATACAGAAAATAAAATTCCTCAACCCTCTAATCTCCGTAAGACTCTTCTCATGGCCTCCATTTCGTAATTTGAAACTGATACAGAGCTCGTAACAGATTCACTTATTTTATTCCTGACCATTCAATTATTTATATACTGTAAAGAAAACAATTTTGCAATGTATTTTCCTCTCATGTTTAATAGCTTCAAAAATAATACAAGTGAGATAAGGTCCCTTTTAAAAACACTGGCTTTTTAGGTGTTAAACACAAGTAGTAAATCCACTTTGTCAAATTGCCCCATTTATAATATTTAATCTTCCTTCTGTAATCAGGAGAGCTGAAGTACACATTCAGAGTTGCTTTCCTTTGACACAGTTCTCTTATTACTGTCTCTTTTCCTCACATAATGTCCCACAGCAGCTGTGCCATTATGTTTTCTCTTCTTTTTTTTTTTTTAAACAGCCTCTCTAGCACAAATAATTAAAACATGTATTTACCTTCCATCGCTTGGCTGAGACTAAGAGCACATTTTGGGGGAAGGGGGGCAGTTGTTTGTTTCTTTTTATTTTATTTCTGAGCAGTGACATATTGATGTTTCGGATAATAAATCATTCCAATTTGTTCATCCCTGCCAACAATGGTTTTAATCTTCATTTACGACTTGCAAAGTCCGTTTTGTTGGAAGCGTTTGATAAAATACTCAATTACCATTTTTTTTGCACTGCAGTTCAACTGCTGTGCTGATAAAAGGCTCTAGCTCAGAAGATAAACTGCAAATAATTCCTGAAGAACAAATGTCAGAGGCAGTTTACAATGAATGGGATTTTTTTTGAGCAGATTATTCTCCCACCAAAGTGACAGGGCAGCTCAATATTTATTTTGTTGAGAATGTCATTTAAATATTGTTTGACACCTGCTCCCTGCAGTCAGCTACTCAGCACATTACACTTTCAAGGGGTTTAGAAGTGAGGTTCCAGCTCTGTGCATCTACTAACATATTTCAGGAACTCAGTTTAAAAAGCAGAAAAGGCTGCTTCAATACATACTATGCAACTCTTTCCACGTAAGTAAATGGAAATACTACTACAATGTGTGTGCTTGCACACGTCTGCATACTTAGGTACACATAAAAATTCACAGAACAAATGTGTGAGAAAAAGCGTGGATCTAAGAAAGAGACGAAAGTTTTCAACTTGGCCCCACGCTGCTTCTTTGACGTTTAATAAAAAAAAAAATTAATTTCAGATTAATTTTTTTCCTTCCACTTCTGTTCAAAAGAGAAGGTATCCTGAGGTTTCTGTGTGAATCTTCCCCCATGGGTATACTCTAGATGGCACTGCTCAATGACTGAAGACAACTCACATTGCTACAATTCCTTGCAGCAAAATGGGATTCTCCCCTCCACGAAATTTTGAAGTTGAAGTGTTTTGGACTGACAGTGGTTATTACTCCATCACCTAGTTACCTCAAAATAAAAGGATCATTCATACATTATTTTCACCTAATCAGTAGCTCTTTTCAGTCCTTTAAAAAAAATTCAAAGCATTCTTCCATAAACAATCTACTCAAATGTACGTGAAACATATGTGTCAAATGTACATGAACGTGCAGGGCAGACTGCACAGCACAGTAGGGCCTGAGAGAAGGAAGCCAAGGATGTACCTAGAACATTCCCAGGGAAAAGGTCCCTGCCTTTTCAAAAAGCAACTAATAATGTGCTGTTTATCTTAATGAATTAAAGGAGTAATTATGTCTTTTGTTTCATGTTCTTAATCTGTTTTCAGCCACCCTGGTTTATTTGTTTCAATTATGATTTTTTTTTTGTTTGGTTGGGTTTTGGTGGTTTTTTTTTTTTTTGGTGCTAAATAACTGTTTGTCTAGAGGGATTCAGAGAACACACTGAAGGTGGAGCCTCTCCCTTTTATCACAAAAGACTTGGAAGAAAAGGCATGCAGGATTTACACGCACAATACTGTAAGGGAACAAGAACTAAGCACAGCACCAAAATCAGAGATATATTTTAATTCAACACTGCTTGAAGTGTATCAAGTCCATTTAAAGGCCATAATCTGCTAAATTAGGTCAAAGATCTATCTTCACTTCAGAGACCTTTACACTCTCACAGCTAGCAGCAAGGAAAATGATACTAAACCAAAAATATGCTTCAAGTTAGTACATTCATAATATCAAATACATGTGCGTGAGCTTAAGTAGTTATAAACCTAATTATATTTACAAAGTACCTCCTCTACCAATTTATATATCCACATTTCTATAATAGGCAAATATAAAATGGGAACATGCAGAGAATTTTCTGAAGTTCTCATCTCACCTATGAATACTTTGCTCTTCCCTTCCATAAAATGGACAAAATTAAAACTTATGGATAAAAATAAAAATGTTTTTATAGATAAAGTAATACTCATTCAAGTCCCTTTTAAAATGATCAAAAATATTGGAGCTGCATTGTAATAAATGGAGAACTATTGCAAATGTTTTGACTGCAAGAAGTAGATACGTAGTCCTGAAGAAGCCAATAAGCAGCATACACTTAATTTTAAGCGCACATGCACATAAGTCTGAAAAACAAACAATCATAGGACACATGCAGTACGAACCCTAGAACAAGAAGTTGGTGACTAATCTCCTGGCTTCCAGGGTTAATAACAGAATTGGGCACAAACCATTATCTAATGATAATATGCATTATTATAGAGACAAGATGGAGTATCAAACTCTTCAGTGTATATGTATGGGCATGTGTACACGTGTATATGTAACTGTATATACATGCTTTATAAACCTATTAGTGCTTTTCACTAGCCTCTCAAAAACTATTGAGATTAATGAATAATTGGGTTTCAAAATCTCTTATTTTTCCTCTTTGCTTTCTGTAGCTCAATACAGACATCATTACTTCTCCACCAGTATAGTGATTCTGTTCGTCATGCCTGAAACAACTACAGCACAGAGATTAAATACAATCTATATCCACATAAATCATTGAATAAATGAATCATGAAATTAATATGTAAATTGTGTGTTTAACCTCTATTTATACAGCACTGTCTGTCACCATGTAGTAAATCTAAAACTAATTGCAAATTCACAACTCTGCAAAAAGAACACCATGGTAAAAGCTTGACATATTTATTAACTAAATGTTGAACTACATTGAGTAAGTAATTAACAGTCATGCCAGAACAGGGAGAGGAAATTATATTTAAGCACAGATGTCACCTGTATGAAATGGCTAAAACTATTTTAGATTAGATTTTGATATTAATCAAAGAATACTCCTATTTAATTTTTGACAGACAAATCTGTTTCCATTTATTCATGATTCCATTAAACACTCCGTTTTTAAACCTGAATGTCATGTCCATTCTCAGTCTGATATGTTCCTTTTAATATGTCTTTTAAAAGAAAACGTGAAGAAAAAGACTCAAACGGTAAGGTTAAATGGCAGTAAAATCTTCCTACAGTCTAGACAAAACTCCCTCAATAGACCAGGAAAATAATTTTGTATTAGGTTAAATTCCCGATTAAGTTCTTTGATACATAAAGAATTGAACATAAGCCTCAAAATACTATATCTAATTTCATTGCTATGTATTTCTAGTCCTTTCTGATAAACAAAAAGCACCTCCAATTGGAGGATCATGGAAGTTCCCTGGCTGCCAGTACCAACACAGAGATGTCTTGCAAGTTTAATTTTGTTCTACAATCTGAATGTGTTTAAAAGACAACCAAAACAGATGTTATATGAAAGCACACACACGAATGTGTGTTTATAGCTTCCAATAGACTAGGCAGTAGGGTACTAACAAAGAACAAAAGGAAAGGGAGACATTTTACCTTCAGGCAGCTAAGACAGATACATCCATTCCATGGCACAAGGCAAGTAACACTCATCAGGAGTACCTGTTACTGCCAAACACATACTTTATTGGGAAATTCATAATATTAATCCTTTTATCTTAAAACCGTAAACTGCTGAAACTGAGCAAATTCCATAAGAATCAACAAAAATGAAGGAAGTTGTAGTTGCCTACGAAATCTAACTGGCTGTATTTCATCTGCCCTCCTTGCTTTTTTTACCTTCAAGAGGTAAATATAGGTAGTCTATGTATACATCCCCCATGCAGAATGCAAGCACAAGACAGGTTCATAACTGTGGAAAAATGAACCCTTGCTGAATATTAGAACAGCAAAGTAAAATCGATTATATAATAAACATGTACTTTAAAACACAGCAACTGGCCCATTGGGCAAACCTGCTTTCTTAACAGGCGCTATAAATTTGAAAAATACACCAAGTAAATTCCAGTGGATTAAAATGGAAAATGCATACTACAAGGGAAGCAAGTGTCCGATTCCAGGGCAGGAAAAGGGCAAGATCCTGAAATAGCCAAGACTGATGAGAAAGCTCACACAGAACTTTATGCACTTCTGTTTCTAGGCTCCTAGTAAAGATAAACTCAGATAAGCAGATAAATTTTACTTCATATGGAATTCATGGGCTTAAGGTGTCCCCCTCATGGCAAATTTATTTTGTACACAGCAGTCTTCACACTGTGCGTGATGAAGCTACATGAGCATTAGTGTACCCATTTCATAACCAGCAAATCAGAGGCACAAAGAGATTAGGTGATTTGACCAAGGTCACAACACGAATCATTTATAGGGTCAGCACTGAGACTTAAGTTTCTTGACTCCTACTTCTGGGAACTAGAGCATGATGCCTTTAACCGTATTACAGCAAACTATGCCTTGTGTCATCAATCTCAGCTCCAGAAGCACTTTAAATCACTCGAGGATTATGACATCTTTATGGCAGGACAACACTTTATTACTAACCTGAAAACTTGGGGGGAAGAGCAGGAAAACCTCCCAAAGCTGGTGAGAAAGGAACCGTGCAGAAGGAACGCTGATCAGCTACAACAACAGAGGTTGGCAAACAGAGAAGCGAGTATAACAGTCCAGTTCTGCTTTATTTCCAGAGTATTTGAACAACCACTAACTGTTTGTAAATCTCAAAGTTACATTAATGCTTGTAAAACAATTGTCTAAAAAGACATAACATGAAAACTGCTGTTTACTGTTCACTGTTTCTCAGCCACTTACTCATCTGCTATCTCCAGTTTTAGCAATTTCAGGCACACAGAAAAGCAAAATAATAGCCTATGGCCTATGTCCTACAGCTAAAAGGAGGAGCAGTGGCCAGAGAAGAGAGTGGACAGTACACAGACAGCTTAGAAACTGAAAGTTTGAACAAACTATTGGAATGTTTCTGAACAATAAATCAATTGGTGTAATCAAGCACAACTTTCCGAAGCCAAGTCTTAAAATAAAATAAGATAGCCATATATTTTCACAGCAAATAACTTCATTGTATGTAACTTAGAATATAAAATACAACAGAACTGCAGGAAAACACCAACATGCACGCTCCGTCACCAAATTATAAGTCATTCTTACAGGGTTTTTTCAGGGCTTTTTGGGGGGGCTTTTTTTTTTTTTTTTTTTTTTTTTTGAGAGAGAAATTGTACAAATCATTACAACATTAACTGCAAAATGCAGGAGTAATATACTTCAGTGTAGTTACTCCTTGAAAACATGTAAAAAGGACAGAAGGGAGAAGGAAGTTTCTTTCCTTTTCATGGGAGAGGCATCTCTGGGGTTGGTCCTCTCCCACAAAGTATTTGAACTATATGCATTGTCAAATAAAGAAACATGGGAAAGTAAGAGCAATTAAGATACTGTAATGAGGATCTCCAAAAGCTGTCCGGACATGGTTCTGGGCACCCTGCTATAGGTGACCCTGCCTGAGCAGGGGTTTGGATAGGATTACCTCCAGAGGTCCTTTCCAACATCAACCATCCTATGACTGTTTTTTCCATTCCCTACACTTACATTCATCTGCTGGGTGGCTTTGAGGAACCTGTTTCAGTTCACTCTCACTGAATTGCAAGTGCTTGGATCCCTTTAAAACCAGGCCTGTTACTTTATTCATGACCCATGCAACCTCAGCCACAAGAATCAACAGCTTGCTTGTGAAAGCATGGCCTCACCCTCCCGGGATGCTGCCCAATTTGAGTGAAGTTGTCCTTTATTTCACTACAACTTGAATGCTTCTTCCTCTCTTTTGCAGGCAGAAATAAGGCGGCAAGATAAACAACACAGTGCTAATACTCTAATGTTCATCAAGCTTAGCTTGTTCTTCTCCTCTATTGAACAGATTAAAAAAAAATCCCCCCCAAAAAAGAAAGGTCACTGAGGACTGTAAGTTTTAGTCTGGAGGCAGAAGATTGTATATGCGCAACACCTAACACAACCGAGCATCCCACTGGGCACAGAAGGGATTCAAACGATTACTCATAATGAAGTCAGAACATACAGATTATACAAACAAAAAGACAAAGTACAACGTAAAAATAAATATGTAGAACAATAAATACAAATAAGAAACTATCAAGGGATGAACAAATGAGAAGGAGTACAAGAATCTGAAATGCTAGGTAAGACAACAACAATACAGTTGATTAAGAGACTAAAACAGAAGGCAGAAAAACTTTTAACTAGTGAAGAAAAACCAATAAGGAAACATATCTGAAAACATTTAACAAGATGGATAAAAGTAGTTAAGGTTGAGTTACAACCATTTTAACAGAGTGTTCCAAGCTCTTTCAGAGGCTTTCCACTGCCTTCATTGAGGAGGAGATCATCTGTTACCAACTGTAAGCTGACAGCAAGTCACCAAAGTGAGCAGAGCATAAAGAACCAAATATAATTCTAGGCAATAAGAATTATCTAGATAAAAATAAGAGTGGAGCTTCTGGCAAAGACACAAGTATTGATGCCTTTGTTCAGGACGCTGGCAAGACCCTACCTAGAACAGCTTTAATCATCCAAGCTTTAATAAGAGCTGGGTGCTTTCCCTCACTTACCATACCATTCCTTCTCTCACAGCCTCTTTTAGAGCCTTTTACTTTTAATCTACACTATTTTGTCTGGACTAGTGTTTCAGATTTAGCAGTCTTAAGTGAATTATTGGCCTTATAATTTACTAATTTTAAACCCATTTCTATTACTCCAGTCCTTCAAGTCACCAAGTTGTCTTTTTTATTCTCCTATATATTGACAGTATCTTCTTACATTTGTCATCAGCAAACTACATTACCACACACCCAACTATTTGTGCCAGGGTGATGGTTAAAAATATTAAAGAAAGTCAGCCACAAAACAATCCTTGAAAACTCAATTGGTAGCCTTCCTTACGTCTGATAGTTTCAAATTAGATTTTACATCCTTAAGCCATCTTCCCCATTTTCACCAACCTCTCCAGGAATTTCCTATACTACCTGCTCTACAGAAGTCCAGGTAGCAGAGACAGCCTTTCCTGCTTCTAGAAAATCAGTAATCTTATCAAACATAGCTACCAAGTCAGCTTAGCACAATCCACCCATGGCAAACCACATTATATTGTATCTAACTATCCACTTTTCTGCCTGGTTCAAATTATATTTAATAATAAATTTTGTTTCGAGTTCCCCTTTGCAAGTTAGATAAATGATTACATCCAAATTGCCGTGTTTCCTACTATGAAATCTGTACTGACAAGCTACCTAAGCTTAATCAAAGTTCATATAAATTTGCCAAAATAAATTAAGTTATGTTTGCGTATCTCTGTATTGAGGAATAAGAAGGATCCAAAATACCTGCTTACTAGGGCAACAAAAACCTAGCAGTTCACCAGTTTTGCCTCCACTTAAGAATAACACAGACACAAGTATTATTTTCAGAACTCCCAAAACATTTTGAGCAAACACAGAAGGATTTAAAGCAAACCCTGTTATAAAGCTTCTTCATACCAAATACAAGATGAAACTAAGCTACACATAGGATGCAAAAATGGCAGCAACAGGGAGGGAAAAAAAAAAGTTTGCTTTGCATTCAGAGCTAGCTTTCACAGGCAGTGCTTACACGCCATGGGCTACTCCTCAAATTTCTCGAAGACATCCAAGCAGACAAGCAAATCCGTGGCAAGTACGTGCCACGGTATCATCTTTTACTGCTCTTGGGTTGTCCTTTGAAACGCTGATCACAGGCTTCCCTTCTGGGGGCAGGAGTGACTGGACAGCCACACCTTGCTCGCTCCTTACCGCAATCTGAAGGCAACTAACAGGATCTCCTTTTCCCAACTTTTCACTGCTGCAGAGGTGGTAGCTCCCTGAGCTGCCACCACCTTGGACCTCACTTCCCACACAGCAATTTAGAGCAGTCCATCGCTACTGCACCTAGATTAAAAGCACCGAGGAAGGGAGAGAAGAGAGAGCATAAAGCAGCTTGTTTCTTTCCATGCGTAGGGAGAAGATTGGCACAGTGCTGTTTTTCAAATCACTAATGGGTCTGATACTGTTTCCACAAGAGATTTATGTTAAAAAGATAACTTTCCTCACTTTTCGTTTTCATTTCTGTTCCTTTCTCTATCCGACATTTCATTCTAGGAAGGAGAAAGAGCTGCTCATTTCTGCGGCAGGAAAGAACAATCTTAGATTTATAACATGTGAGGAACCCATCACCGTGATAGAGCAATCTTTCCACCAGACATCTCTCCATTACTGAAGCTGATGTCTCCCTGCCCTGATGCCACTTCTGGACTGATCT
Organism: Aquila chrysaetos chrysaetos; assembly: GCF_900496995.4. Taxonomy (NCBI): domain Eukaryota; kingdom Metazoa; phylum Chordata; class Aves; order Accipitriformes; family Accipitridae; genus Aquila; species Aquila chrysaetos. The sequence continues at coordinate 3,496,608 of NC_044024.1, read as the reverse complement.
GTCAGCCCCAACAGGGGGGCTAACAGCACCGCCACCTCGCACACACATTTTTCATCTTTATCTCGGCAAGCTCTGCAGTTCTTCTTAAACAAACTCTTCAGATGCAGTTTCACCATATTTTTTTTTTTTAAACAAATACATTTGAATGAAACTGCACATTTTCAACAGTGCATCTTATGTGACTTTATTTTCTGTCTTATTTTATGATGAAGTTATTTTAGTTTTTCTGAAAGGAAATAATGGGTAAAGATGAAGGCTTCATTCCACTGTGCTGACAACATACTGTTTGGAGAAATGGTGTAGTTAATAATGTAAACTTGATGTATGTAAGCACAGCTGGTTTGGGAGCATCTTTTCAGTAGCACTAATTTATACTTTGCCTTTATTTTGTGTTTTGGTTTATGATTTTGATTAGCCACTAGAATGAGCTCTCTTAATTGCTTTCTGCTAAACTGCTTAAAAGCAAAAAAAGAAAAACCCAAACCCAAAAATTTAAACCATGCGACCTTTTTACTTTTATTAGATTTTTACTACATTATTAGATTCAAAAATCAACATCCAACTTTAAAGGTTGTCAGGTACCTTCAGGGCTTCAAAGGAACAGGAAAAAGGGGAGGGGAAATCACGAACCCTCCACAGTATTTGCTCATTAGCCATTTTCAAATCCTGTATAACACTAACTTCTTCCATTGATCTAGTTCACTTTTTGCATCTTAATTCAAGGTTTTATGTACAAAATATATATTACTACCAGTATTAAACATCCAGTCCTTTCATTTCCTGCCCTCCCAGTGCTCCCTGATTTCATTATATATTTACTTATCAAAAAAAGGCACACAAAGTACAAGGAAGGGGAAAAAAAAAAAAAAATGGCAGAAGAGAGTGGAAGATGCCTTTGAGAGTCATACGTATATTAATACACAGCTCTCTGCGCATTTCTGAACAGACACTATGTAAATTTAATATTTACCTCTTCTGTCAAAATTGCTTTAGAACTCTATTTTCTAGAACTACTGACATTTTACATTTAAAACTCAGACTGTTATGAAATTTTTCTGTTTTATCAAAAACATAGCAATTGAAAACACATGCAAACTTTTTTTTTGTTGACATCAACAAATAAAACTTCTGGAAGACAGTTAAGGAAGTACAGGAACCTACTGAGGCTATCAAAACTGAAACAATCATTGCAGAATTACAAGTAAATAATTAAGCTAAAACAAAGGTTTCCACCTGTAAACAGTGATTTTTCATTAAAAAAAAACTTGCAACACTGAAAACAGGCCTTAACTTTCAAAAGATATCTTCTTAACACTTTTCATCCTACAGGTGCCCAGCTGGATACCCCAAAAGCATCATCCCTTTTTCTTTTCCTTAACAAAAGGGATTAGTGGCAACATGTGACATTTCCAAGTCAGTTTTTCCAGAGACAAAACACCAAAAATATTTCTAAAAACAAAATCTGGAAACATCTCTATACACCTCACACTTATTTTCTGAAACTGATTGTCAGCACAATACCCAAGAAAAGGCCAGAATATTCATCACGGGAAGCTCACTTGAGAAATGCTCAGCAATTGGAAAATTCATGTCACTATCACTGGCAAACTCCTATTGCGTGGTCAAAGCAGAATTTGTGCATCTGCCCTTTGTTGAAACTCAGTAGAAACACTCTTCCAGCCTCAGCACAGATAAGCAAGTTAATCACCTGATTTAAAGGTAGGCTGCTCTTTATATTATCTCTGAAGTAAACTGACAGCCGTTAGGCTTTTACAGGGACAACGTTATGATCAATGTTGCAGTCTCAAGTGTTAATGCTTCATCTACCTTTAAAAGCAAATGTAATAACCCAGAAAGATCAATATTATAAGTTCCTTATTCTGTGCTAAATTACTGTGAATTCATTGCATTATTACAGAATTCCATCAGTGACGTTAACCATAGTCTAAAAACATTAATGCCTAACAGTACATCACAGTCATCCTTACTTATGAACTATTGAACTCCTACAAAATGTACAGATCAACAGTAAGAATACATCAAGACGACTATTTTGGCAATACTGTTCTTACTTGAGCAAAACTGAAAAATAAAATAGCTGAAAAGCCTGAAAGGCTTAGGGCAGTGGGAACAGAAAACAGCCTCTCACCTCAAAGTTACTGGTTTACAGACCAGACAACAGCTGTACTAGCGATATGGCAAGCAACTTCAGGGAAGCATGCAACAACATCACAGTCTTTTTTGTTTCTGAACAAAGGACAATTGTACAAGGATCCAAAGGATATGAAGGAAAAAAAAAGAGGAAGAGGTAGAGACCCTAATCTGTGTACTACTTGCATTTTTTTCCCCAAGAATTTTACTTAATCAAAATGAAAATATCAGTTGTTGTACAGTGCTGCACTACAGTATGGTTACACTAACTGCCATATACTACCATACCAGTTGCTTGATAGTCTGTAGAAAGCTTTTATTCATTTTTATTTCTTTTTTTAAAAAGCACACAAGTATGAAATGGCTCCAGTTTTCCACCACTAGCTGTTCAGAAGATCAGCAAGGGCTTTCAGCTGCAATGAAAACTGGAAGACAACAATCTGGTTCAATGGGTCAAATGTCCTTCACTTATGAAGAATCAGGCTAGAAACCCAGGGAACCTAACTCATGAGCTACTGTTCTTATTTTCAGTACCTTTCAGTATTTGTCACAGCTTCCCAAAGTCTTAGTTAAGCCTCATGAACATACACTCCAGTACTGCATTCTTCCCATAGCTAAATAATCTTAACAGGGTTCACATGTGCTGGTGGGCAGGGGGGGCTTCCCCCCCCCCCCCCCATAAAGAACAAGGCAAATCTTTCTTAAAGGGACAAAAAAAGACACATTTTAATTTAACAATCTATTTTGCAGCCAACTCAACTAACTTCTGCAAGGAAAACATTTAGTCAGTATTAAGAAGCAGAAAGCACCTTACATTTTGATTAATTTGATACTCTTGTATTATGCATAAAGCCACTCATTCATTTTGCCCTGCAAACTATTCTTATCCAAGAACAGATACAATCAGAGTGAAGCAGTGAAGAATTTTATTAAAGTAAACACAATCCCAATGTAACATGCTCGTTATGGAAATACACTAGCAGTCAGTAAAAAATGGGCCATTTCATATGGATGTCATAAATATTTTCATGGACACACATCTACTGTTCATTGAAAGTTTTAAATGCTAACTATGAAAAGCTTTTTTTGGTGTCTGCCTAAGCAGATGTCAGTCACCTACCGTATTTTAGAGATTTAAAAAGCTTCCCAAGTACGAAACAAGAATGCTAGTATTCAGCAATGGCAGCTAGCATGCGTGCAGACTTCTTACCAACTGAACACAAAGCCAATCCCTCATTGTGGAGTCACATTCTGATACTTCCTATTGATGGTAAAGCATCCACAAATAAATACCTTGCATATTAACTTATTAGGAAAGGAAACAACTACAAACAAAGCCAGGTGCAGCAGTAAGTGTTCTCCAATAATAGATGGGCAATGCCAAATCGCAGTTTCACAGCAAGCCACATGGTAGGAATTAATCCACCTCCTAAATCTGATGGATGAACTTCCTTAGCACATGATAAAAATGAGTACTACTTTCTATCAAAAGTTGTGCTGCAGTTTCATGCTTGCAAAACGCTCAGGTTATAACAAAGATTCCTGCTTCTACTCCCCAAATCACTCTTTTAATGAAGGTCTAAGGCTTGGCATACTCGCTACTGACAAAATTGGATAGGTCATCCTAACATAGTCTTTGCCTGTGAGAAGCTAAAACCAGTTCATTAGCAATTGAGGTATATGAAGCGGGGCACACCTCAGCTCTCATCTAGCTTCCTGGTCACACGTGCCACATCGGCTCTTACTTCTGTGGGCCCCAAGTTTGACTTGGGAGTTTTATCTTCTTTCTTCAATAGGCTTCCTTTAGCAAAAGACAAGGCAACCAGTATTGGTGCTGGCTGGCTCTCCGCCTAATATGTATATACTTGCACACTCTGGAGACAAAAAAAAACCAAAAATCACTCTCTGGTGCCACCCACCACACCACAGTCTCACAGGACAACTCTCACAACGCTGACGGGCACATCTAGACAGTGTAACCCAGGAGCACATCGCATCCTTCAGCTTGGCTGTCCACCCACAATGGAACAAGAGCTATCAAGTACCAGACACCCTGCAGCACCGCACCATGATTTAGTAGATCTCTCTCCTACCCACTTTTTTTTTGTTATTGTTTTAGTGCACATAATAGTTTTATGGGGACTGTGTCTGCACTGCAGTGACTCCACTGTAATTGTATAAATACCCAAGGCAGCTTTACTCCAGCCAGTGCAGGCAGCAGCCTAAGCAAACCAGGAGGGAGCTTGACGGATGAAGTATAACATACCTTGTTCTCCACAGGTTTTGCAGCCCTGAGCAATGAACCGCTGCAGGTCAACTGCTGCAAGGTGCCTATCTAGCTAGTTTAAAGGTAGAGTAGCTACATGTACATTTCACTGGAAACAGACACAGTCACTATTAAATACACAAATACCAAAGAAAAAACATTTAGGAAAAATGCCTTAAGTGTGAGGAGAAAAGGTGAGGGAAATAAAAGCCCACCCACTCTGTTGAGTGACCTCAACAGCCAAGAAAAGGATGGTGCCCGTCTACTCCAACGTAGCAGCTCAGCTCCAGCAAGATCCACGGAGGGTCACGAGCTCACGAGTGCGCAAACACCAAGAGAAAGGGGAGCACAAAGGCACCTCACCAGCTCTGCGACAGGTCCGCTGGATCCGGCCGGGTCTACAGCCTCTGGCACAGCGAGTGGAAGCAGCCGAGCCCCTCTGGAGCAGAGACACAACAGTGCACGTTCTGGGAATGACAAGGAGAGCTGCAACGCACCGGAGGTCCCAGATTGTCAAGGAAAGCTAGGAAAGAGCTGGACTCAGCACTGCCAATTTCTCAGGAAGACTCAACTACAAAAAGGCTTGAGAGCTACTGTTTATTAAAAGCCTGAAAAATGAGGTTCCCAGACCCTGGGCTTTGCTTAATTGAGTGGCAATAAAACCAGTACCGTTAACAAACTTTTTTTGTTTGAAAAGTAACCAAGTTCTGTACTCTTCACCCCCTGAAAACCTTTCACATTTTATTAACTTGTAATATTCTAAATTATCTTCAATTTTAGTTTATATTCTTATGCTAATGTTTTAAACTCCCCCCAAAAAATTAAAACCAAACAAAAACCTCCAGACCTTTCATATAACATGAACTAAATACTAGCAAACATCCACTTTCATATTACAGAGCCTAAGGCCTAGGCACATATACTAACTTTAATAATGCATTATGTATCTTTTTTGATTCTAAATGTGCTTACAGGAGTACACACATATATATGCACATGCACACACAGTCCAAAATGACCTCATGTTTTCATGAAAATTTCTGACCCTTCTTTACCAGTAGTTTCGCAAATACCGCCTTTGTGAAAAATGTATAAGAGTAATGAAATTCCTGGCTGAGGCTTTAATCTCTAGTCACTTCTATAACAGAGGGGTGGATCACAGAGTATAATTTGCCGTTATCGTACTGTTCATCTCCTGTGTTGACAATAGAAATCCTCCTGTTAGTTTTTCTTAGACAAACGTGACCCCAACTTGATATGACACTTTATTTTTTCAGCTGTGTAACAACAGTCTTAAACCAGGTGCTTTCTAAGCTGCATTATCCCATTTTGGGAAACTTTTGTGTTGCTATCAGCAAGCTAACACATTAAAAGTTTGGGTTTTTTTTGTTTTGGCTAAATTTGTGGGTTTATAAATGAAATACTATACACCAACTTCTTGACATTTTCACATTTTCCCATTAATAAAAATATTTGACTACTTCATGTTTTTCACACTTTTAATTAAAAATCCTTAAGCATGAATTTTTCAGGCTTTTAAGGAAATATCAGTAACATTCCACCATAAATTGAAAGCATTAACATGCTTAAAATACTTGTTCTCCTTTTCAAAAAATTGATCATTAGTGTTTTCTGGAGGTTTTTTGGTAGGGAATATATTTATTTTCTTGGGTTTATGTCTGCATATTCATCAGTCTAAAACAATTTTAGACCCCAGCCTCTTTGGTATTGTGTTTTAGTACTTGCTAGCACTAGAATTTTGCACCATAGCCCTCGATTTATAGCCCTCATTTAGCCATCATGCTATTCAAAACCCTGACTTTAAATATCCGCCACACAGATATGAGTAACAAAAAGAGACAGAGTATAGCTATTGTGCCTTCAAAGAAAAGCAATAAACCATTTTGCTTGCTCTCCTTCATGTTCTTTAATTCATTTCATTTCATTTTAACTACCCAGAACAATTTCACCAGCCATTAGCCTGGAATGAAACCTTACAAAGGCTGATTGTTGTTATAAAGATGGGTCCCAGCACTCCCTCCCCCTCCTTTTCCTAAGTTTTAGGACAAATAGGCTACTTCATAGCTACAGCTTTGTTTTTTAAAAAGAGAATTCTTGCGAAGCAAAGGACAGACAAACTGCTTCACATCCACATTCAAAAGACTCCAAAACAACATCCACACTGAGCTGGTTTGGCTCAGAGCCCTACACCGAGACCCGGTTAGGGGGAAGGGACAACAAAGGAAGAATCTCTCCGGCTATTTTCGACAGGAGGTGTACCACAGTCCACCCTATATGCAAACACTGATGTCCTCACCCTCAAATCTTTTGGAAGGGTGTGTGGGGGGGAACACCAAATGCTCCACTGCACTACAGCCAACTCTGAACGTGAAAAAAACCAAAAGCATCAATTTTATGAGCACATTTTTATATTTTGCAGAAATAAACCTTCATGAGTGTCACTTCTGACAGACTATGCCAACAAAAAAACCGCACGTTTTTCTTTTCACTGCATCCATGTTTGGAAAACAGTCTTAAAAAGAAAAAAAATGTATATATCAAGACACATGCTATTTTTTCCAGTTTGAAAAGAACTGCACACCTTACATTTTAGCATCTTCATGGAAAGCTGTGAAGAAAAGATATTCATTCTAAAAAAGCACTTACGTGTTGGATTTTGCTTTTTCTAACAAGCTACTGGCATTTCATCAGGCCTGGACAGTCTATCTGTTTAACATTTAGGCCTTGAACCTGTAACAATATGTCTGAATTTAGAAAGTATGTATATGTAGCAACATCCCCAACAAAACATTCACAACCCTGTCCAATTCAGATATATTTTTGATCCTACCCAACACACAGATCAGAGAAATCTTTTCCAACAAAGTGTCAACAAACTGTCTGCACAGACAACTCCCTCCTCAGTTTCCGTATTATGTGGTTTGTATTATTTTTATTCCTTGGTTAAGTGTCACACTTGTCAGAAGAGTGAACACCACTTTTCCATAGTAACACAGTTTCGTGATGGAAGTTGTGAAACCTTCAAGACTTACAGATATTTCCACAAATATCCAGTATCTGCTCAAACATTAACACCATGAGCTCATAAATCAAAGGAATGGATTTATATGTTTTCTTTTCCAGAAAGATATCAAAACTGCTCCTGAAATTCGGACTTTTTTTCCTATTCCAAAAACAAAGTTTAACTATTCAACCAGTTTTTCCTTCATCATACCACAAGGGGGAAAAAAAAAAAAAAAAGAAAAAAAAAAAAAAAGACTTAAAAGAAATTCAAAGTACTGATACAAGCCAAAAATGACTTTTCGTGTAGTGACAAAAAACTTGGAACATGAGATTATGTTGAGTGTGAGAGTGTCTATAAACAGAGCTGCTTTATCCCATCTGAGCTGTTATTGGTGATGCCAATAATCAGAGTATTTTAAAGATGATCTCTGCAAAACTGCATGTTTTACTATTCACTTCTAAATTATGTAAATGAACACGTTAAACTATATGATTTTAGAGGTATGCCTGGTAAAATAGACTGATAAATCCTAACACAATTAAAATTCTTTTTTGTATGACATAAGTTTATAGAAATCTATCAAAAGAAAAGATATATAGGGGAATGTTTATTTAGGTTAAGTATATATCTTTTACAGGTACTGTAAAGAAAATTAAAGAAGCTCTAACCCAGTTACACCATACATTTGTGTTCAGTTACAGTGCTTCTTGCTGTTTTATCCTCCCCAAGACTTTGAACATTATTAATTTCCAACTAAACTTGAACCTCAATTTTCTGAAATATGCATTTCTAGGATATCTCGCTAGGCTGGGATGTGCACTACAATGGCATTATTGATGCCTGACAGTGCAACAACCTATTTCACGAAAAACTACACATGTTGAATCCACGCGAGTTTAAATGAAGTCAGCTATGTACACAGCACCTGTGAAAAAAACGCAAGCTTCACGTGGAAAAAAGACAGATCATAATGGCAAGCACACAGGCACCCATCATCTTCTAGATTGTTAGTTTCTTTATGTCCCCTCAACATTAAGTTAATGTCACTAAGGCATGGCTTTTCTGTTTGTTTTAAATACAGACATTTGAAAGTGTAAGTGATCTTGCATACCTTCTAACAATACCGATAATCAATACAACATCAAGAAAAAACACCAACCGCAGGCCTCTACCTCTATGGAAGGTACATGAACACAATCTCCATAACATTTAAAAACAGAGGTCCTATACAGGTAACAGGAGAACTAGAGTAGGACTGCAAAGTCAAGAAAACACTTCCCTTCAATTTCAACAGAAGCAAGAAGGGAGCTCAAACTTGAAGCGCAGATATACCACAAACAGCTTTTGTGTTTTTGTACAGAGCCACATCTGATAAAATCAGATTTCCACAAGTATTAGTTACTGATTTAATTGATATGGAATTGGCTCTATTCTGCCTATATAATACTATAATTACTTGCTGTGTTACAGAAGTCAGCATCCTCAAATGAAAGCACGTACTGCTTCTCAGTTTGAATACTGCAACCCAGCTCCTCTCCTACACTTGGCAAGGTCACTATTCCCTTTGGATTCTAAAAAAACCCTGATATTGTAATGATGAAGGAACTACAATAAAATATTTCACATTCAAGAGTGTTGACTCCGATACAAAATTTAACTGAGCAGAATATATCTAATTTTATTAACTGTGTAAATAAAAAAAATTTGTGATTTCTCCAAACAACTACCCATAGAGCAATAAAACACAACAGGACACCAGGTACTGCTAGAAAGCAAGTAGCCCTCCACTATCCTTTTCTGATTATACCATTGAGAAAAGTTACCAAAAATAGTGACAAAAAAGATGACACAACTTTTATCGTATTAATCAAACTCCAGACATGAGCCATATTTGCTCTTTTCTACACAACTGTGGATTCGATAAGCCACCAGTGACTTCAGAGAGTCACACCAGAACTAGTTTTACATGCAACTGAAAGGACAGTTCAGCTTCTCGTTTTGGACCACATTTAGAGCACGTGGCAGCTTTCAGATATTACCACACTGAATGAAAAGGTTTGTGCCTTATTATACTGTCATATGATCAAAAAGTTAACATTGCAAGATTCATTATGACTTTATAAAGGAAGTACTGCTATACACATTTTTAAATGAACACTTAGTCCTTTACTGACATTTATTTAAATAGGGACTTTTCACCTTTGTCCACTTAGTGTCTTGCAGCCATGCTGCTTCGTACTACAACATCATTATGTATCTCAATTAAGCAGGATGAGAACTTTTCATTCCAACTAGCTAAACACTCACTCTCAATGGGAGAAAATACTGTTTGCTTCCAGCTTCATGATTTTCATATAACTACTGAGAACTGTTAAATTGAAATACTGGTCTATCCAACAGGATAAAGGGATCATCAGGAAAAACTCTGCCCTGAAACAGACTGGCTGTTCACATTTGAACAGCACTGTGCAACCCACCAGATATTAACAGTTAAATGTTTTAACATCTCTAGCTTCAACACGCTTTACATGTCTTAATTTCTGTTCTACATTAGTTACGACAAATGCAGTAACTCACTCTAACGGCTGTATGTAATTGGGTGAGGCAGACAGGTCCATAATCTGTCTTGCACTGGGCAAGACCTCAGCATTTGCGAGCTAAATATTCAAAAAGTACAAATCCTTTCTCTTCCCTAGATTGCTTTAAGTGTGTGTATACATATATATATGATTGCATATAAATATTAGAAAAATAATTTAACAAAACACAATACATGTCCAAATCAAATAGGAAAATATTTTTTAAATTATTATAATTCACAATAGAAACTTTACGTCCATTTACAGGCTCTCTTCAAGTAAGACATTGCTACTGAGACATTAATATTCCAAATCAACTTGATAATCTCCCTCACAGGCCCTCTACTGCATCTGCTACATCCTGCATGTTGTCATGCAGTAACAGCAGAGGGCAATTCAAATATTTAAGTTTACATATTGTTACATGTCTCTGCACAGCCTAGCAAATAGAGCACTCACTATATATATACACATATACACACACACACACCCCCCCTACACCTAAGAAGGTCAGCCTACAGAGAAAAGCGGGGTTTAGCATTTTAACATATAGTATTTTTTGTGTGAGAAAAATGCGATGTTTTCTTCCTCAGAAGTCAATTTCTGGAGCACAGAGCAGCACACTCCAGAGGGCTGCCAGGAAATTTTAGTGGCAAGCAGCAACATGTGGTCATCTCAGCTTCACCCTACCATCATTAAAAAAAAACAAACAAAAAAAAACCCACAAAAAAAAAAAAACAACCACAACCAAAAAACCCAACACACCTCCCCCCCCCCCCCCCCCCCCAAAAAAAAAAGTAAATTAGAGCATTCGTTAAACAGACACTCCAAGTCAGATCCAACTTTGTATTTCCTTCTCGCAAACACAGCTTCTTGTTACACTCTACTGCATGGCCTGGAATTCACAAGTTCCACTCTCTTTACTGACAGCATCGGTAAATCCAGACAATGAAGCTGAAGGTATTAAACACTAATCACAAAGTGGCCACAGAGGGATGAAATGGGAGTTAAGGCACCAACTCCCTTATACCAACAGCTTGGATTCACAGGTATTGACACAGAGTAAAAATGACTTTTACAGAAGGGCGTGGAATTCGGAAAAATCTCAGCTAATTTACAGTGCCAACTTTATAAAAGAAGTTATTCTCAAGCACACAACTATCACAAAACTTTTCCTATGAGAGTAAGAAGAAATTCAGAAGCAGACTAAAACCTTAAAGTAAGAACTACATTAATTATCCATGAAGGGGAAAAAAAAAAAGTAAAAAAACTGGTCTAAACAAGCTGAGTTTCTATACAACTGCTTATTTGTCCCTTCCATCTTTGCTACTTACAGTGACAAAAAAACCCAGATTGGCACTCAGGGAAAGCAGCAATAAGGAATCTGTCTTCTGGAGCATTGTTTCCAAGTTCAGCCTAGTCCCACAGAAGCTGTAAAAAGTTCCAAGTCTGCTAAATCTGTTATATTTATTCTGCATGTTAAGATGCTACGTAAGAAGTGCTTTTAAAAAACAAATTTTATAAATAGCATTCCAATTGCTTGAAGTTGTGGGATGCCATCATCTCCTGTTGTAATCAATGGGAAAAAAAAAAAAAAAAAAATCAACGGACCTCAGCAGGTGTAGGTCCCCTACCAGACCAAAATTTGGGCTTGTAATCACTGTACATAAATGCCCAAATCCTTGCTGAAAACACATACAAAAGATAACCCTTAACTTTATTAGTATCAGGGAAGTCCCATGCAATTAGGGACAATTATAATAATAATAATTAGGTAATTTAACAGGCCTGTGCTTCTCTGTCAAATCATCAGTCTTCACTATGTCCATCCCTGTGTCCCAGGGTAACAGCGTAGACACTGAACAGAATCAAGTCAAGAACCACAGTAACTCCAGAACACACAAAGCTCTTTGGTCTCATGGTCTCCCTAAAGATAACATTTTCACAACACAGAGCTCAACAGGAACTTTACAACAAATCTGGGGACACGATTCCACTTCTTGAGCCTGTACCTAGCTCTTTATCTGATGTTAAGATTGCTTTGCAAAACATATTGGAAATTCATGCAACTCCCATTACTTTCAATCCATCTGTCAGTGACCACAGTTCCTCGCTGCCGTTATACCTGGCAAAGCAGCCCCTTCCTATGAATACAGTCATTACTTCTAACTGAAGACGACAAAGAAGTGTACTGTCATTTGCTTCGAGGATGCTTTCCAAAGGTCTAAAGCCATTCTTCATACATAAAGGCTAGAAAACACTCAATACAGGGACAGATGAAATACAAGCCAGCTTTATTCAATAATAATATTAAAACAGAAACTGGAGAGAAAAAAACAAAACAGAACAACATAAAAAAAACACATTGGAAAACCGAAATGGAACTCAAAATATTGCAGGCTTAATGCTGTATTAATCCTCTGTTAAACTACTAACAATATCTACAAGTGTTGACACTCACTGAGAAACTATTGTGTAAACAACAGCATACTACACACAAACCTCTTCCTTGGTGAATAAATAAAATAAATGAAAAAAAAACCAACACCACCTCTCCTGTGACACTGCAGTTTACTATTAAGACTGGTGCATAAACCTAAAGCCTGGCATTTCCACTGGTAAAATATGCTAGCACGTTTTAATGCACAAAGTCATCTGAACTAACCAAACCAAGTCCCACAAAAGACTGAAACAGATTGTTATTGTTATTATTGCTACTTAAGCAAATATTCCGGTTTACAGGTGAAATATACTTAATTGGTTTAAAAAAACACATTGTTTTTGTAAAAGACCTAAAACCAGTAAATCTGTAAACCAGAACATTATTTAATACTCTTATTAACTGCAGTTTGCTTAATTGCAATATTTAAGTCATGAGTAGATCTAAAATTGTCAGATGCATTTAATTGAAATACTATCCCTGGAGCTAAACACTGTGTGTTTTTATAATAAGATACATGTTATTCATTAATAACTAACTGTTCCCCTTCCATGGAAAAATCCACAGAAGCAAGAGTGTAAGGGGAGAGTAAGGGAGCAAAACTACAGTATAGAGGAGGGGGGGAAGGGGAGGTGTTTGCTTTACAGGGGTTTGGGATTTTTGATGGGTTTGTTTTCAGGTTTATTATTCTGCATTTAGTCAAGTGATCTTTGTTTCTTTTGGGGTTTTTTTTAGTATCTCAAGAAGTCTTCATATAAAAATGAAGCAACATTCTTCCTCTCCTTCATAATTCTCCTCACCTTTACTCCATCTCCATTTCTAATGTGGTTTTGATTAATATGAAAAGTTCAAACAAAATTCAAGTAAGTCTAAGAAAGACTAAAAACCAAACAAAAGCACCTTCTGAAAGCATATATTTCATGGTTTTAAAACAAATTAAGAAAAAACCTCATAATATTAGATGCAGTTTCCGTACTTACAGGGTTGATAATGCTTTATTCCAGCCCACTTTATCACCTAACAGTCCTCCTTTGGTTCGTACTATATGGCTCACTGAGAGTGATACTTCGCTGTGTAGAAGTTTGTAACTCCAGCCAGTATTAGCTGCCCATTATTACATGGTGCAGACTTCAGCTATTTCCCCATTTCTTCCTCTCACCTCAGAAAATTCTGATTAATTGGCCTTATGCTGCTCAAGAGCTTCCTTACTCTTGGATCAAGACAGTACATCTGCCTGCCACCACCTATTCCACTAGCTGGTGATTCCCTGCTTCAATAAATGCAAATAACATCTAAGTAGTTTGAATAGACTTTGGTGTAAATGGGTCAACTGAAAAATGGTGTTCTCTGTCTTATCTAACCAAAGTCTCTTCATTTCCAGAAACTATTCTAAAGGTAAATGCTAAATTAACAGCTTTCTCCATATTAAAAAGTTGCTGGCACTGAAAAGGAAGTTTCTAGATAATATCACTTTTGTTGTGAAGCTCACAAAAGGAATACAAAAAAGAAGGTCTTCTACCTCCCCAATCCAGTATCTACCTCTCACTGGCATACTGTAAGATTATCATGTATACTCATTGAAACATCATCTACAAAAAGCTGAGTCCAAATGGTTTTCTATTTAGCTTTTTTTAAAAAAAAATATTTACTTAAGAGCAAATAGTATATACAAACTGGAAATCATCTACAGTACCTGTACACAGTTCTGACGCAGATTAGACAGAAACTACTTTGATTTATCCTGATGTTAATATGCTGCAATTTGCAAGTGCAGCACAGAATTAAGAGCACAAGCACAAAAGTCAACACTAAAATTCCCATTGCATGTACAGATCAAAAAGAAAAGTATATCCCACGGGAGAAAATAAAGTAAAATAAGCGTATACAAATAATAGGTATGTCAATAACTTCCTGCCCAACAAAAGAGTCTATCCTGATGAAAATTAACCTCAAACAAATTGCTGTTTAAAATACTTAAGACAATACATTTACCTCAAAAACCCAAACAAACAAAAAAAAGTCTTTTGATTCCTTATATTTTTTTAGATTATTTTCCCCTTGCTGGCCTGTAAGGAAAATCTGAACAGTAAAAGTAATACACACTGGATGAGGTATGTAGTTGAAAAGCTGAACAACCCAGTAATACACACTTGGATAATTTGACTTCTTGTTATTTGCTTTAAGATCTCTACCGCAAAAGTTCTACCCAACATATTCTTGCTAGCAACAACCTGCCCCAAAATCAGTCTCTCTCAAGTAGCAAGTGTAGCATACACAACAATCTCGAAGAAAGAGGCAATTAACAACTGCTACAAAAAATAATTATATATAAAGATGGTTTGAAAGACAATACTCTATCTAAAATGACCTCGCTGTATTCATAGCACTGATAAAACAGTTTTCCTTTAAAAAATGCCGCTTTTTTTATTCATCAAAAGAGAAAAGCCCCAAGGTCACCTGTCAATAACAGAACAAACCCTCAGTAAATCACAGTGCTTCACAAATAAATTCCTCATCAGTAATTAAAACCAGGCCTCTCTGGCCCTGTGTTATCAGCTCATCAAATTCATTGCTCATCTAGAATAACAGATCCACATCTGCAGTCATTACAGCATGCCAGATAAATCAATCCTCTCAATGATGCTTTGAGCCATCTCTGCTCCCTTTTAACCAGCCCGATATTTATTTCCCCCTGACACTTCTGACATTCTATTTACTGTAGGCAAATGGAACTCATACGGCACCTTGTAATGGCTTTACCAAACCCCATTGTGGGGCATATCTTCGAAGACTGATGGTCGCAATAAACAAGGTTTTATGGTCTAAGTGTGAGCTTCCAACTTCTTTTTTTCCAGGAATTTGACTTCTGCAGTGAAGAAGGTTTATTACATTTGATTGCAGGTGGAAAAAGCTATATCCACTTAGAGACCTGACAGCTAAAAGCAAGCAGAAAACTTCTGAAATAATATTATTATTGTAATTTTATTTTCCTAATTTTATTTTCGCATTGATAACAATACAGAATAAAGCATCTCCCTGTCAGGACTTAGAGAGCAAGCCCATAGTTTATCATTCCACCTCCACCCTCCCTCCCACCAAATCAAACACAGGTCTCCTCTGGTAAACTTCAAAAAAGGTACAACAGCAATATATAATCACTGCATTATGTACCAAGTACATACCTTCCCGGTATTGTTGTTTACATTCAAATTTTAAGTGTGTGTGTTGAAGTAGGTACACATATACTAACATACACAGTCAATCGTCTTCTTTGTGGTATCTGAGCCCAGTGAAAAATCACAGGTTTCTTAAATTTACTGCAGAAACCAAAACTTTTCACTGTTTGGTACATTCTCTGATAACAAGTGTTAGGCTGTTGGCTTCAAAATAAGAACATAAATTGTTTCCTTGAGAGTGAAACAAACAGCACAAAAATTACTTTTCAGCATAAATTTTGATTGTTTGTACACTATCACAGCTGCTCTATTTAACAAAATAGTGAAAATTATTTAAATGAAAAGAAAAAACATTTCTAAAATCTGAAATTGTCTCCTACAATATAACATGTGTTCATGGCTCTGAGAAGTTCAGCAGTTTCTAGAACTTCAGCAGATACACCCCTTCTTATGTGAGGGTGGTGTGCTTATATGTACAGCATATGCTATCCATCCAGTAACCTAACTTTTGTACTAGAAATCCGTATTTTCTGTGCTACAAAGAATTATACTATGTACAATTTGAATAGCAAAACAAATTTCTAGTGTAGGAGAGAAGTCAGGGAAGAAAGGCAACCCAGCTCCCGAAACTGAAGCTTACCCCAGTGAGCCAACTGCACTGCAACTGGATCTGTGCTGCTCTACAGAAACCATCCTTAAGAATGAGCAGTGCTCCACATCACGCCTGTAATTATGCATGGCTCAAAATTGACTTGCATTAAATTACTGTCACAGTGTTAGTGGATCTCTCCGTTAGCATATATTAAAATTTTATTTCTGTGTCTCAACGATACCTCACAGTAACATGAAAAGGCTGTTAAGTCTTTTTTCGCAACAAAAATAAAGTTAAAGCCTATAGGAGGCTATGAATTCTCAGATCCTCTTTTGAACACTGATTCAAAAATGACAGGATATAGTCTTTTCCTTAATGAAAAATCTATATTTATCACTCTATTGTTCTTGTGTACTGATCCTACTGCTCTCGGAGGCCAAAGTTTGAATATATTGGATTTTGAAATAATAGCCCAAGGCTCCGAGATGCTGGGTCATGATACATAAATGATGAGAGGGTTGTCCCCTATTTCTCTGCTTCTCACCACAAAAAGCAAATACAAATTCCAGGTTGAAAATCTTCAGAAGTCTACCTTATCTGTAGAGTGCAAATTATGTAGGGATATTCACAGAACTATAAACAATAATAAAATCATAATATACTGAGAAAGATGATCTGCCTGTTCTATAAATGAACAAGTAATTTGTTGCTTTAATATCAAAAAGTAAAATCCTATTTTTCCTAACCTTAGATGTGGCAATCTCAATTTGCTTGGCTTTTTAATCTTAATTCCAAGTAAGTCTGCATATAATAAAGAATCAAAATATTCAAAAACACTAACTAATTCAGGAGAAAGATTCAGGGACTGAATTTACTAATCATTATACTCCACACTTAGATTCTTAGGTATAGCTGAGGTGGAAAAAGAAGGAACCCCCAGCTACAGTCTGTTAGTACTAGAAGAATAAAGAGGTAGAAAACTTTTTTTTTTTTTTTACTTATAGTAAAATTTAAGGCTGTTGTTATGATGAAAACGTAAGGGGGAGAATCTGGGAAGTATTTGTCACCTTCATCCCGTAATAATATAGAGTTGCTATTATAGAGATTTCTATAAAGTTACACCTTCAGTGTATGAGAAAGAGCTGCCTCTCTAGATTTTGTTTCTTGGATGTGTCTTAACTATCCTTTGCCCTTGAGTGACTCTGGCTTAAGGTTTCAAAACCAGCCACTGAAATACACATCTTGCCCCAAAATCCAATAGAATTTCATGTGAACCTGGGGATATCTGATCTTCATGCTTTTTGTCAAGTACCTGAAAATTAAGATCTGAGATTCATAAACTACTTCAGCAGTTTAACATACAATAGTACCCCAGTGAGAATTAACACATTTCTCAGGAAAATCCTGAGATTACTGCAACAGTAAGTGCCATGAAAATGCAAAGAAAACTTTGTTATGCTAAATGAACATTCTTTTAAAAAACTCTTTAATTTATATTATGAATTATACACACATAGCATAAATATAGAGCATAGGTATAAATAAAATTTAAAAAATAATAAAAATAATAATTTATCATGCAACAATCCACAACACACCATTTTGTCTAGGAATACTACATTTCTGGGAATTTTTACAGATAAGAATTTCTTTGATTACCAGAATCAAATGCAACCTCAGTTCTGCAAATCTTAAAGAAAATACTTCCATTAGCCACATTCCATAGCATCAAGCAAGACTGATTCTGCATTGATTCAAACAAAACAAAATCACTACTTCCTGCCAGGCACAGCACCTTCTTACAAGGTTTCTAACCAAGACCCAAACTAGCTCATGCTTGATTAGCTGTGAGTTGACAACCAAACATAATGATACAAGGTTGTTCAGTCTACGTAAATGCCTTCTGTACACCCTTCCCACTAGTCTTCTAGGACAGCTGCTCTACTCAAAGGAGTTTTGGAATGTATTCCTTGCATATTACATATATGCCATATTTATTTTACATACACACAAAAAAACCCCAACCACCAGTCACTGGTAAAATTTGTAAGGAAGTCTACCACAGAGCTAAAGAAAGAAGATGACTTATTCTCTCCAACTATCTTCAGTAAAATAAATTAGCTGAAATTTAATTTTAAAAAATGTTATGGAAAAATACTGCTCCTTCTAAAGTTTATATTTTGCCATTAAAAAAAACCCAAACTAGTCCGCCCCTAAAAATTTATTTTTAAAGTCTAAACTGGGTTCTGAGTCACCCTCCAGCTTCAAAAGACTGTATTATGGAAGACATACATTACTCTTCTAGATTATTACGTGTGTATTATATATTATATAGACACACACACACAGTGGTTGTGTTGTTGTTTTGTTGTTTGGGGTTTTTTTTTAACTAACTTTAATCATTTACTGAAGGTTAATGTATTATCCTGTTAAAGGAGAATTTTTCAGTGTTAGCAAGTAACAAAACAGATCCCATTGTCCATGGTCCCAGATAGCTTTGCTCCCATTCTTTTAAACTTTTTCCTACAGCACTACCTAAGGCATTCACTTTTTCTCTTCATTCCCACTTTATACAGCTCACACATGCATTATCTGCCTAAAAGTGATTTTTTTTTTAATAATGCAAAAATTGATTCAGCTTGCCATTGCTAAAACTGCAACCATGTCTGTTCAGATAAAATTGAAAATTCACTGAATTATCCCTGACTGTCTACTTTTATTTCTAAATAACATCTTAGAAGTTAAAAATCAGTATTTGCCATGATTTACAGAGCCATTTCCTGAACGGCTACCAAAATCCATTTACCAAGCTCTCTGTAACACTTTGGCCCATATTACAGCCATAATACTCTCTCCTCACACCACAGAGGACGTGAAGCACTGAAGAAGCCCAGAGAAGGAAACCGGGATCCCTAACCCCTATCCCCTTCTTTGCCAGCCTCAAGAATTGCAGAAGCCCTATGTTTTTAAAACCTGGGGCACACAGCATTCCAGCTCTCCTTTTACTGCCCAGTGGGTGCTTCCGAGTCTCCAGAAATCAGCAAACAAGATCAAGAACACTGAGTTACAAGTTTTTTGTTCCAGGTATCGCTTCCTTCTCCCTTAATATTTCTTGCGTGCTGTTTTATTCCATCCTACTTCACCAGGAACAAGGAGAAAATACCATATGCTGGTTCACAAGGGAATTTCTATTATGTCAGATGCATTTGCTAGAGTAAACGTAAACTAGTTTTGCTTTTCCTCACTGTCCTTCCTCCTTTTTGCTATTATCCTCTTGTGCTGCTATATTAATCAGCTTCAGAGTATTTCCACAATACGGAGGTTCCTTTTTTCCCCCTATGATTGTGTACACTGACATATTTGACATGTTTATAAAATCAGTTCAAAATGTTGAATTGCCAGTTACAAGTCATGCAGCTATGCCTGTCTGCAGTTCAATTCTTTACTTCCTTTTGCTACAACCTTCATTTATGAAGGGATTTAATTTATCATTTTCAGGTTTTTATTACTAATCAGATTGCTTGTTTCATTTTGATTTCCAGATTGTGAAGCGGACTACAAATGTTTTTCTAATTAAAAAGGACCTTGGGACCAGGGTTCAAATCATCCCAACACTGACCTGACACAGCCTCTCGCATTAGGGCTTTAAAAGATGGTGTTTAAGTTCTCCCTGCCATATACTGTGAAAGTAAATGCTGCCTATGGAGAGTCCAGAAACAGTTTTCTACATGAAGAAAAGTTATTGTAGTCACTGTAAAACACTGGACTTGGAATAGTCTCATTATTTCTAGTAGCTCACTATCACTTATGTGATTAAGGATAGCAGGATTAAGAGTTAAACTACTTATTAAAGTTATTAAAAAAGGTAAAGAATTGTTTCTTGGACATGCATAATACCAGTCTCAGTGGAGTATTTACAAAGAAGATATTTCTGACTACTCTGATTTGAAATCATTTAGAAAGCAGATAACTAAGTTTATACTAGAAAAAAATAATATAAACAAAATTGGATCCTTAACATTTGGGACCACGGGTCAAATGCTTTCTCCTACAACCTAGTCTTTGCATCTTGTTGCGGTCCAATGAAGTGTATCATTAGCACAAATTTGATCTTAAAGAAACACAAAAGCAGCAATAGTAATCTCCCTCTACGTAAACACAGTGAATTTAACCTACTACTTACAGAGGAATACATTCTTAAAAGGACAGTCAGAATGCTTTCTTGTTTTTACTGAGCTGAGTCATCCATACGGACCTATCTGGTTAGCAAGACAGAGTTTAACTTTGGAACAAACTGGGGGCGAGGGTTCCCCCCTACACATAGTGGAACACGTCATATTTACCCATGAAAATTTTTCTACAGAAAGGAGGGGGGGGAAGAGTGGAAGCAAGAAGGAAACAGAGAGGATGAGAAGGAAATGAAGGGGAATCCCCAAAGCTCTACTCACCAGAGGGGCACTACGCCGCATCCTCAAAAGCAGTTCAAAGCTCTGGCACCTGAAGTGCTTCATCTCTCCCTTACAGTGGCTCTACACCCATACCACTTTTGTGCTGCCTTTATTTTCATCCCCAACCAAAATAAACCCACTCTGATTTACTTTAAGACTGAAAGTAGAATGTCTCATTGAAGTCCATAATTACCTTCTCCACTACAAAGTAAAGAATATATCTAAGAAAACTTTTATTTCCAAACTATGCTGATCTGGCCACTTGAAAGGCAGTTAGATCTCATTTATCCATTCGCTGTCTTAAACACACCTGTAAGTTTTATAACTCATATACTAAAAATCTTCCTATTCTTCAAAACATTGATATTACTACTACTTTTTTTAGGTGAACTCAAGGTCACATTCCTAATTCCTACTATGGACAACTGATACATCTCAGCTGATTTATCTTAAAATTTATGTTGTTTTCATTCAAAGAAATTTGATCTCTCCTTAAAGCCAAATAGCAGCTATGGCTAGGACAAATGCTGTTACTTAAAAACACAGGAGAAAACAAATGAAATGTAGGATCGAAAGGAACTCATAAAAGTTCACATCACATATTTCATTACAGAACAGGTATATATACCAGTTATTGAACTAATTAGCCAAGCCTTACAACTTTGTTTATGAACCAAAGACTTGAACAGAAAGGATTACATATGTCATTAAGTATAATGCTTCTCATCCAACAAATTAAACAGGTGAATATGACTAGTTTAGCTTATCTTCTTCTGTGACAATTTTAATTCTGCCACCTATTATATCATAAATGGGACAGTCTCATTTTTGAGGATGACCTGCTGGTTATCTACAATTTTCAAAAATAGACAAGTGTCTCAGTTTGGAAGCCAGGGTGCTTTTGCAAAGACTTTCAGATGAATTAGGCCTCAAATCAGCAAAACGCTAACATACAGTCAGTCTTCTTAAAGTCATACTACACACATACTTTAAAAATAAAGTCAGTGGATTACTAGATTGGTAGCATCCAGAGCAACTCATCACATATGTGCACATACATATAAAGAAAGTGCCCACTCTCCATGCCCTTCTCACTGGGGGCTTCAGGTGTTCAGTGGATTTCCTATGTAACAGATTTCCTATGTTTTTGTGGTTTTCATTCTAATTTGCTACATTTCAACACAACTACCTTACTTTGCAACTTCAAATCCTCTTCCTGAGTCCCTCCAAAATTTTCACAAGTACCTCACAATTAATAACTAGAAGCAATCCAGAAGATGTGGTTCCTCAAAGAGGCAAAAATGCATCTCCTCCCTCTTCTTTTGGCTACAGGCAGCTGACAGCAGATGTACAGAGAAGACCAAGAACTTCATAAGCATTAACACTTCCCTGCACTGAGTAACTGGAAATTTTTGATCAGAAGTTTTATCTCTGTACAATAGCCTCTCAGAGAATTTTCTTGCACTACTTCGTCTAGCCTGTCAAACCCATGTACATTTGAGCATTCACAGCACCCTGTAGGAAAGAGTTTTGAGTTTACTGCATTTGAAGAACCACCTGCTTTTGTTTGGTTTGAGTTTAACATCTGTTAATTTCACCTGCCCTCTAATTCCTCCATTAGCAGAAACAATGAACAATGACTCCCTATTCACCTTCTCCATGCCATTTGTGATTTCACACAGCTTTATACCACCCTTCATCATGCACTATGGGAGCTGCTCTTTACCCATCATCCTCATAATTTTTCTGTTCCCCCCCCCCCTTTTTTTTTTCCTGTGTCCTTTGGCAGATAGCTAGAAGGAGACCAGAACTGCACTATATTCAAGACAAAAGTGCACCTTGAATCTACACAGTCACATACCACTGTTTTCTGTTTGTTCTATTGCACTTTTCCAAATAATTGCTAACAATCCCTTGGTTTTGACTGCTCTACATCAAAAAAAATGCTAAAACAGATAACATATATCCTTGCTAACTAGGTAATTCTTCAGATACATAATTTTACAGGCAGGCTGCCTATACAGGTTTAGAGACACAGGGACACAAGTCTGATCTCAAAGGTAAGGAGACAATATCCTGTTGTGATACATC
Source organism: Aquila chrysaetos chrysaetos (assembly GCF_900496995.4). Lineage (NCBI taxonomy): Eukaryota > Metazoa > Chordata > Aves > Accipitriformes > Accipitridae > Aquila > Aquila chrysaetos. The sequence goes on along the minus strand of NC_044024.1, from coordinate 3,473,840 downwards.
TAATACCAGTATTTTCTTAATAAAAACAAGTACATAGAGAGCCCTTAGGCAATCTGTTTATATTTAAATGGATCAGAAATTGATGTGCCCCATTACTACTTCATCCTGTTTACTGGCAGAGGGTTGGAAGGTTTAGCAACCAATTAATTAAGACACACGTACCGGCATGCTTCATAAAGGTGAATACAACTTAAGCACTCTCACTACTCCCCAAACCATCACTCTGTCCACTGCCAAAATTAGATATTAATTTCCTGTGATATTAATAGCAATATTAAGTATCTTCTGCACATAGAGAACCATCAGAGTGTACAAATTTACAAACTGCCCAAAGTATCCACTTGAAAAAAATGAGATTACCACTTTCCCAATCTATGCTTTACATTATACATGGCTAATAACAAGGGTTTGTAAACACCTAAATCTAAAGAACTGCCTAAACCAGAACAATTCCTAGAAAGGTATTAACCAACATGTCTGTACAGCCTTGAAATTCCAAATTTACCTTCTTATGTGTCGCTGATTATTTTAATGACTGCTTATTTCTCCTGACTCTTAAAACATGCAGAATATGACCAAGAGAGATTAATTCAGCAGAATATATACTCAAAGGGTAACCTATGTACAACCTCCACTGTTTAACGGACACACACATCCTCCCAGTGTTCCCACTGTTTTTTTTTTCCCCCTCCACTTTCCCCCAACATTTTCATACAGCTGCAATTTGAAAACCATTCCATGTTCCAGCTTGAACAGTGAGTCACAGACAGCTAATCACAAGTCCACCGTAAATAAAGTTGACCTCTTTGATGTTTGTGAGTCATTAAAAGTAGAAGTTCAGCAGTTTCTGGAAAGCCAAGATCACAGATTATAAATTCTAAGAAATAGTGGAGCTATGGAAATATATTAATGCGATCACACAAATATGCTTAGTGTGTCATTCCACACTCATCCACTATTAGGTTCTGAAAAGAGATTAAGAAGCGTGCATCCTATCACTGTGAAAAGCATAAGACTGTATTGCTTTTAGTATATCAAACTGGAGTTTCCCCGTATGGGTGAAGACAGATGGGTCACAGTATTCTTGTGAAGTCAAGGAAATCTGAGGAACGTGGCTTAATACCATATTATCCATGATTCCACAAACTGTGCATCACATACTTACTGTATACTGACAGTCTGGAGCCATGAATATTTAAATGTTCTACTATTTCTCGACATTTGCCAAAACCTCTTTTCAATAACAGAATTATATGTTTCTTCAAAAATATTCAATTACCCCAACCCACAATAAGACCACAGAAGGGAATACGTTTAGATTTCTAGACTAAACTAATTTGAAATTAGCAGACAATTCAATAACTTACTCAAGACCATTTCTCTGTAAGAATTCTCATTGCTCCTAAATGCCACAATTGGCTTAGACCTTACCACTGAAAGAGGATCTTGCTTTAAGAACATACTAGTGAAACTACATACCGGTTTAGTGTTTTGTGTAATAATTTATTTTAATTTAATATATAACTCAAACTTGATTAATATTAAAATAGCCTTTACCTTAACTGCTGTGAAGATTATTATGTCTACCTAACTGTTACAAATAGTGGCTCCATTACCATGAGAGATATTAGCACTACTGAATAGCGTTCTCAGTGCATAAATCCCAAGGACAACCAAAAGATCTTTTAATTGGTGGTTCTATTAAAACATTTCTTTGGAGGAACATATGCTCATAAAGGTAAAGACAGTACATCCCACACAGGTTAAGAATACCCTCCTTAACAGCATTCCAGGAGGTACCAACAGTACATGAGGCAAATCCCTTTTACAGGCTCACGCAATTTAATTACCAACTTCCCTCTTCCCCTAAACAGCCACGTAAAAACTACTGCCTGCGGTAGATCACCCATCATCTCATTAACATTCAGAATCACTGCCACAGAATGAAAACAAAAAATAATACAAGATGAGAACACAGAAAATCAGAACCATGCAACGGACTCTCCCTCAAAATATTCATCACTCATGCAAACTGAATGTCTGGTTCAGGTGTCCCATTTTTCAGCACCAATATAGCTTAGGATGGGTTATCCCATGTATCAGATTATTATAAAACAAAGAAAAATCAAAACAAAAGAAAAAAGTAGTCAGTGTTAGCTTTCCTCAGGTATAGTCCTTTCACTCATAAAGTACAAGACCAATTAGTAATTCTAATTGAAACACATTCATCTCAACTTTTCGAAATATGCCATGCATAGGCAGTAAGCAGTTTCTAGAACATGCAGAGAGGTCAAGATTGGCTAAAAATCTCTCACATTTCAGAGAATTCACAATTTGTTTAAGAGTTACTGTGAGGCATTGTGTTAAGAAAGGCTTCTCGATCTTTTAACAACTATCATCTATCTCAGCATAGAGAATTAGCCATTCTAAGTAAGCCCAACACTTAACCCACCAAGAGGAGGAACTCAAGGGAACGTACTTATATGATTTAATACTTTCTGAACACAAACACACAAAGAAAAATCATGGGATGGCTCCATTACTCTAACAATTGTGGTGTCTTACAGGAATTCTTTCCAGTTCAACTTCTTGCAAGACCAATAGCTTAATTCATAGAACAATTTGAGACCTACCATCTGTTGTCACATATCATTACTCAATGAAAACTGCCCAGTACAGAGATAAGAAAAACATCTGAATGAGCAACTGGATAAAATAAAGACCTGAGCATATGCAGACACAGAAAAGAAAGAGATAGCCAAATCCTTACTGCAGATGACCTTCTTCCAATTTGCCTAAAAGTAATAGTTGGTAAATACAGACTACAGATTACAGAAGTTTTTAGATTCCTCCTTGATGCTAAAACCTTAAAGATTAACATCTACAAATAGTACTTACTATCAGATGCAATGAGGTATCTCACCAGATACCCATTTCAGATGTCCTGACCTCAGTACTATAGTCCTACCATACTAAAATACCTCGGCAAAAAGCCATCAGGGTAAGGAAATTCAACCACGCAAAGAATGGTAGCTGGATGCTGTCCACCACTCTCTCCACTGACTTCTCACACAGTATCAGCGTAAGTACAAGGCCTCTATTTTTATCTCTATTGTGCTAAATATCTGGATCCAGCAAACAAACCCCCCCACACACACCTCTAGGACTGTCTGCTGCTTAAGCGCTTAAGTATCATAGAATCTCCTACCCTAAAAGGAAAACCATTCTGCGCAAAGCCCCCATTGCAATTTAACCCCCCATTGAATCCCAGAACCTTTTAATCCAATGAGAAATTCTTTCTTCTATAATTCTGACAAAATATACTTAGGCCTTCTATACTGGCATTACCTACACAATGTTCTTGGTACAAATATTTTGTGTAAGAGTTCAACAAGGTCTTCTCATCTTTCCTTTTGTGACGAATTTTGGGGTGATAATGATGAAAATACATGTAAAAATAGATGTGAACCGATTTAATTCCATCATATTGCTGAAAGGTACAGCAAGAAATGCAGCCTCCCCACCTATAAAGTGTTTAGGAAAACATTCCACCAGCAATTTACATCTGTCAGACAAATGAAAGCAGTGTCAGAACTTGCATTCTTTATGTTGAACCATCCAAAACCAACACAGAAAAGCCAGATTATCTACCACAGTCAGCATTTTAATTGCTTTCAAATTTCATTTGTGTGAGTTTTTTCTTTTTAAATCCCTATGTCATACACCTAATCGCTAACAAAAAGATTATTTTGAAATCATGGCTTTCAGCTTCTCAGTATTTATGTGGGATACCTACCTTTATAAAACAGTGTTTCCCACCTTCCTGGGGAAGTGATCAAGCTTTTCTCAGATTACACCAGTAAACCCTTGTGCGTGTACGTATGTATACGCATACATGCACAGAAGCACAAGCCATACGTATAGGGAGGGAAGCTGAGGTTCCTTAATGAATAAGGCAGAAGTTGCAAGGAACATGTCCCTCAAACTTTCAAAACTGATCGTGTCATAAATAGTAAACCTTTTCCCACTATTTCATACATTTACGTCTAAAGGGCAAGAGCTGACTAAGTGAAGGCATTTAGCAGATCTGTAGAAAACATAGCAGGATTTATCTTGTCTGAAAGATTGGTTTGTACCCTGCTTTTAGGGAATGCGGACCTACTGGCTATCTATGTTAATATCCTATGAATTCATATACTCTCATGCATTAATACTTTCTCATATATTTATAAAGGAATTATTACATTCTCATGTAGGAATACCTGAAATCTCAGTTAGTCTCTAGAATATTCTTATTTTATTGGTATAGCGTATCTTAATCATGTACATCAGTAACTGAGTAAAGGGAAAACAAAAGCAATGTGTTATCAAACTCTCAGTGTTATCACCTGATACAAGAGTTTGTTTGTTGCACCTTTAGCAACAGTAATAACACACTGATAGTTTGAACCCACTGTGGGAAAGTGCCTTAAGCAGGAAGATCTGCTTATAAAGGCATGACTTAAAAAAAAAAAAAAAAAAAAAAAAAGACCAACAAAAACAAAAACAAAAACAAAAAAAAACCCCACAGAATCTGCTTACAAAATAGAAAACATAGAAAATAGGGCTGTAGGCTCTTGGAGAGGTCAAGGCACAATTCTTTTGTATACTTAAGCTTAAAATATAAATATGTGATCATCTAAACATCTAAATTTAAGCAGAGTCTCACTCATAACTCGAAGGGAAACTTCCCAAATCAGGCACAAGACATTACCAAAGAGATGGCCCTTCTCTTTAGTTGGGCACGTGCATTTTCATATTAAAAGGCACAATTTGGGTTTGGTTTTTTTTAACCAGCAGTTAAGTATTCAAAAAAGAGAGACTGAGATACGTGTATAGAAGTATCTCACACGCTTATGACACCTAGCAATATGACGACAAGCACTTTTATAAAACACAATCTACAAATATATGTATTCTGTCTTTCAAACCATACTACTAGTGAAGCCAAATAGAGACACTTGCACTACGTTGTTTATGAGAACTGGAAGAGAAACTACGAAGTGACTCAATTCTTGAACCTTAGTAATTTAAAGTTAATATGGAAAATTATGGGCAAAGACTGGACGGAATAATTATCCTCTCATAAGAAAGATCACTAAAGCAAGACTAGAAATAGCACAACAAGCCTCTATTATTGCTTTTTGAACAAATACACAGATTTATCTTGTACCGCTATAGTACCTTCAGCAGTTTCATTGTCAGGTCCCATTTTCTGCTTATTCCATTCTCCCCTTCTCCTCATTCAAAACCATCCCTTTAACACATCATTCCTAATTAGATGATTAGTGCTTGGAAGGGCAGGAGATAAGTCATTTGCATAATTTAATCATAAAAAGAAGTTAAAGATACAGATTTTGCTGTTCGTTTGTACAATTATCTTCACCGGCCTGGGGGGCCGAGATATTAATGTGATTAAACAGTATTTCTGCAAACAGGCAACTGTGTGTCCTCTATTAAAGCAGAGCTGGAGGCAAATGAAAAATTAATTTTAGAAGACAATCAATTTTATTCTACATGACTGTAATAAATAACAGCCCATCTGCAGACAAGTCATTAGGCCCTGGGAGGCTACATGTGTCACAAAGTCTAAATGACATACAAGGCCGAATTTTCCACCAAAACCAGAATGAGTAATAAATAGTCCACCAACTGCCATCCCCTTTCAGAAAGTGCATAGGATTTCCCAGAAATATCAGGTGCATGTGTAAAGTACTAATCACTGACCACGATTTAAGCTTGTACAGTATTCAGAAATACAGGTACTTGGTGGTTTACCCTTCATCATGTTTTCAGTCTCAGCCTGAGGAAAGGTTAAAGTTTTTCCACCTATATTAGTGAATACCAGTGATGAACAATCCCTTGTATTTTGTGAGACTTCTACTGCTTTGAAGCACAGCATGAATAGGTCTTGAACAGAACTGAATTTTCTTACATACTAGTTTTCCCAATACTCTGCTGAAATAATTATCAATTGAACAGTTATAAAAGAACAAGCCAATTTTAACATGTCCAAGAATTGAATCAACAGCTACAAAAAAAAAAAAAAAAAAAAAAAGAAGTTTCTGAATTCTACCTGCAAGAATAAATCAAGAATTGACTAAATAGCCAGGATACTACATATGATACTGTAAACCTTATGAAATGTACATGCTTATTAAGTACATTAATTATTATCAGTTTCCTACTTTTTAAACTGTTAAGGTTCATAATATTTTTCCCCACTACTCTTCACATGCAGTCACCTCCACTTAGAATATTAGATCCCTCTCCCTTGATTAAAAATAATCAAGATTAAGCATAATCATATTTCATATATTTGAGACTAAGTAAGAATTTCTGAATATCAGCAATGTGCAACATATACACAGTAACAAGTTTATAGTATTCACTCTAAGGAAAATATTTTGTATTTTAAACACTTCCCACAACAGGAAAAGTGAAAATTCCTATAGAAGTTTGCACAAACACGCTGTAAGCTCCTATTCTTGGCAAAAGTTCACCAGGCAATGCAAGCATACATTTATTGACTTTTACTTCTTCTAGCCTGTGTAGTGCCTTTCACCAGAAGAATTCAAATACACAGAGATTCTTTATGTCAATGTTTTGGGGTCCCACTATGCACTTTCCCTATGTTTATTTTCTATATGAGTGTATGGACTTAAGAGAGTAATTAATACCTATCCAAATATCACATTAGCTAAATATATAGGGGATACAACTGATTTCTGAAGGATCCTTTCATTATTCCACTTCTGAATTTGCACAGAATGTTTCCTGGTGTAGACCAAAGTGACTTACAGGTTAGTTCATGGATATGCATTTAGTTTTGATTGCTTTCTGTGCTCCTGATCCAAAACCACCGAAATCAATTGAAAGACTCTGGTTCTGCAACGGTTCCATTGCAGAATTTCATCTGCAATGAGGTCAAAAGGACAAAGCAATCTCCTTCACATGAGATCCAAAGCCTTCATGTTCATTCAGTCTCCTCTACAGTGTTGCATAGAAAGCTTATAGCCAAATATTAACACATTCTTTAACTGAGTTATTAACACTTAAAATACCTTCAGTGTTAAATCTCCTGTACTTTTTTCTTTCTATCCCATGAGCCCGGTCAGTTTCTAACCACCACTGACTATCTCCATTTTAGGACCCTCAACAGCATCACTCCAAGATATAAAATGAACTGAATAGTAAGACTATCTGCTCTGAAAAAAGGGTGGTTGAAACCAGTGTTTCAGAATAGGGCATTATGAAAAATCAACAGCAAAAAAATGAAGTTTCCAATTTTGCCCACTGTCATATAACAGAACTAAGCAATCATACTAAGCACTTAAATAAAAATATTCTTTGCCCATTTATTGTCTGTAGATTTGTTTACTATCACTCAAATTCTCATAGTGCTAGACATCAAAGGGGATTATTCTGGAAACAATGTGACATCATCAGATAAACTACTTTGTGTGCATAAGATGCTAAAAAAGAGCTTCTAATCAGAAAGCAGAAAAAAAGAACAGCAGCATCAAAAACCCCTCCAAACAAACAAAAAACTTCCCCCAAAATAAGTGTTTAAAGGTTTAAAAAAAAAAAAAAGTTTACAAGGCCAGAGGATCTACTAAAGCCCTGTATCAAAACAGGGTCAAGAATATCTTAAGGAACTTTTTAAACCTTGAAAAACAACTGAATGACCATTCAACACAATAAATGAAACCTGCAATTGTTGTCTACAATGGAATGCTATTTTTGTATTTAGTTATTGTCAATGACAGATCAATCTAGATGACAAGGGAAAGATGATGCTGTATAGCCACGCAACCACAAGTACCTGAAGGTGTCAAGGAGAAATTCCAGGGCAGCAGAGGATGGAGGGGAAAACGATAATTGCAGAATAGGCACAACAAGAAATTCTGGAATACATTCAATGTACTCCCTAAGCAGCATACAGATCATCAGCTCTCTTGCAGCAATTGCTGTGGTCGTATCAGCCTATTGTGCACCCACTGCACACAATGCACAGCAACTTCAACCTTTCTTGGGATTCCCTTGCCTGACTGTGCCCATGCTAAAGGACTGAATTGTTCAAGCACACTATCTGCAGTGCAGGCCTTCTAATACCCAGAAATCCCAGACAAACGTACTGCATCTACCAACCCAGCCTCCCTGTTCCTCCTTTCTTCTCCCTGTTTCTCCTTTCTTCTCCCTGTAAATCAATAACCAACTCCTATTTACACTTCGTGAGATACAACTTCACTGTGAGCCAGCAGCAGGTGGGCATAAGATGTTCTGTGTGATGTTCTTACTTCTTTCCTTCGCCCCCCAAAAGCAGACAGACGGAGCACCTATTACTACCTAACACTAGCAGGACTATAACTTCCAAATAACCACGTCTCCTTCTGAAATCATCAGCCCATCTCAGAGAGCTAAGAGGCACTAGGAGCATGGCTACATTCACATACCTTTTGAAACATGCAGGTAGAGGACAACCAGCATAAGCAAGTTTCCTACTTCTGTTTGGCTGACAAACATTAGAAAAGTAGTTGCACAGACAAACTTGTTGCACTGACTTCTCTTAACCTACAGCAAGACCTACCTAACTACACTTACAGATGCAATATAAAAACAAAAATCATTTAGACCCTAATACAATGCACTATTTAAATCAAATGCAGTGCTGGTAGAATAATCCCTAACCTAGCTGACTTACATACCAGACTTAGCAGCAGAGATGCTCAACCCTGCCAGGCATTTGGACTTGCTGTTAATAGCTAAGTTTGGAAAAAAACAACAAAAATATAGAGCTTATACTATCACAAACTTCACATGAATGGGTAAAGAAAAAAAAATAAAGAAGTTCTCATAAAGAGTTTCTGGCTGGCTGGCATAAGAACTCAGTCGCTCAGCTTATCTTCATTCAGAGAACATGAGCTCTTAAAATGTATTTGACAGTCTACTGCTGCATTCTGAACTACTCTACAACAGTCACTGCATTACTCAGTAAAGATGCCTACAATAAATACATCACAAATATTTGTTTTGTTTCCATACCAACATGAATACAGATTCTCCCAGTATAACAAAGGGTTAATTTTTTCAGTCAGTAAGCTAAAATCATAAACGTTTAAGGATGAATAACTAAGAAGATGGAACAAACACTTTTAGGACTGATGGTTGGTGGGGCAGAAAAATTTTAAAAAAAGCATATTAAAAAAGGCAAGATAAGTGAATGATCAAAATCCCCTCTAGCTTAGCATGAAGGGAAAAGTATTTCACGAAATTCCATGACAGAAACTTTCTTGAGTTCCAGCAGGAAGAAACAGATTTGTTCGAACCAAAAATCAGCTGTGCAACAAGTAAGGCAATTTATAAAAACAGACCAGAAAGAAGTGACAGTGATTATGGTTCTAATCCAAGACAAGGAATCTTAGTTCTAGTGTATGATAGCAGGATCAATTAACCTTCCTAAGCACTTCTGACTATGAGAGAGAAGGTTTGCAGCATCTTACAGTAATCATTCTGGCCAAACCTTTTCTGAGGGCTCCTTCTAAAAGGGACACCGTGGCTGCGAAAACCGAGAGCAATGCATCACCCCTTCCATGCAGGTACAGCCTGGAATCAGAGCGCAGCGTGCTACTGTGCCACACACACGTGTAATGCAGTGGGGAGCAAATGCTATATACAGCATATTTAGCAAGTCTTACAACGAGAGCACGAAGTGCACTGACAGATCACTTTGTTATTTAGTTCTCTGCAAAACAGTCAGAACAACCTTGGACCAGGCAAAAATGATTTCTTAATGATGAGATGCTCAACTCAAGGTATTTTGAGAAGTCATCTATCAGATACATGAATCGCCATGTAAAAAACAGCAAATAAAGCCTTACAAGCCAACAAAAAACCTCCACAGACCTACAAATACACATTTCAATAACAAACTCATGCAACAGAGAAAACACAGCCCTGAGTTCACTACCTTAGGTGCTGTTTCAGTATTCATATTCTGCTGTTTTCTAACTGCCAGCATTTTACTGCCTTGTTCTCTTTGGGTTTTTGTTGTTGTTTTTTGGTTGGCAGGGGATTTTGGGGGGGGTTGTGTTGTTTTTTTAAACATGTATTTTAAGTCTCACAGGAAAGACTTGACTTTTTTTCCTACTTTATTTTTCAGTATTATCTCAGAAGCTTTTTAGAAAGTTGCCCTCCTTCAGCACACAACATTTAAAAGTATGAGGACAAGAAGAGGCAGGTCCAGAGACCTGCAGCAGCGAAGCGAGGTGTCTTCATCAACTGTGCAAAAAAACAACAGGGATAATGTTTCACAGACCCAGGACATTTCCTGATTAACTGTTATAAAAACAGTCCATTAGCCATCATGTAAAACTTGCACTAGGCAAAACCAACTGTTACATGTGTAAGAAAAAGCATAATGTATAGTATTTTATATATACTGATTAGAAGTTTTAACTGAAACTCAAAATATTTTTTTCTTTAGACTAGCTTGATCTTCTTAATTAGCAACTCTTAAATTACTGTAACATACAAGTAACTAAATCCCCCTACTGGTACAATGTCTGTGCTAAGAGCTTTCTTACAGACACTTCCCCCCTGCCCTTTAAATTACAAATATACAAATACTCCTTCTCAGGTAGCAGTAGGGAAAAAGAGAAGAAGACAAGTCAGCTCATCAGCACACACATACAGGATTTAAGGAAATAATTTCAGACAAGAAAAAGCACAATCTGAATATGACACGGTTGATTCAGAGGGTTACAACTCATACTCTGCTCCAGCGAGGACAAACACAACAGCAGTGACTATGTCAGTGGCTAGCTGTGACATCTACTCATGGCTTCAACAACTGCCACGCAATCCAGTCATCCCAATGAATGCCAATAAAATCTGTCTTCCACAGCACAGTTATTTCTACTCTGTAAACTGGGTGCCCAGAGAGGCTGAGAGTCTCCATCCTTGGAAATACTCAAAATCCAACTGGACACGGCTCTAGACAAGCAGCTCTAGCTGACCTTGCTTGAACCGAGGAGTTGGACTAAATGATCTCAAGAGGACTCTGCCAACCTCAACAATTCTGTCATTCTGCAAAACACATTAGAACCAGAACTCTGTACACATACAGTGTGAAATAATTTTGATTAATTTTTTCAATAAAGTGCTCTGTTTTAATTCCACGTCCACACAGGTTCAGCAACAGGAGAGAAAAATTACTCAATGTTCTGTTGACTGAAAGTACTATGAGGGCATCCCAAGCTAAAAGTTTTCTTGCCACAGACTGGACAGAAATAAAATTACATGCTGAGAATGTTACTCACTCACATGGCTATGAGAATTAACAAAAAAAAACATTAAAGACTTTTAGCAAGGACACCAAGATAGCTCATATAGCCATCTAAGCTCATCTAGGAAATTTTGTTCTTGTCCACAGAAAATGCAATTCAAACTGATTTCTGGATTATTCCAAAGCCTCTCTCTTCATAAATACGTATACAACATTTTCCAAAAAACAAAGTTATTTCTATGGTTTGGGAGAGAGGCTTTGGAATAATCCAAACATTTAGTTTAAATTGCATCATGTATATGTGTGTGTATTACATCAATCAATATGTGTGTGTGTGTGTGCGCACGCGCATATGTGTGTGTGTCCGTATGACATAAATCCCACATTAAATCTAACTTTCACCTTTATTTACAGGGTAGCTGAAACGTTTTATCCGATACAATATGAAAATTGTGATCACAGGAGCCTATGGCTGGGAACAACAGTGAGGAAGACTAGTAACAGTGAGTCCAAAACTATGTGGAAAAACAGTATTGAGATTCTTTCAACTAAAAATCAGAGTTACCTCTGTTCAAAATACTATTAGGACTTAAAGGGGTTCATCCTACCAGAAACAAACAAACAACAAAATGTAGAGGTAGCATTCAAAAGAATCAGCACAACCTTCTGGCATGAAGAACATTTCTGCTTCTTTGCACAGGAAACCCTTAACAGTCTTACAAGCTGGTGAAATGTATCAGGTTGAGTCTTCAATAGAGTAACCAAAAGGGAAGTGCACTGATGATGCAAAACATGACATATTTCAGTACATTCTAGTCACATAACAGACTAGACCCCACATACTTTAAGACCAAATAGAACAGATAACATCTTGATTCTAAAAATATACTTTTTACCCAAAGACCCCAAAGTAATTTTTCCTTTGTTTTTCCCTATTTAACAAACAGGTATTCAGGCAAAATAATCTATTTTATAGAAGGAGGACAATAAAAAAAAATCATTACAGGAGATGACCTCAAAATTCTAGGTCCACCCTACACTTTATACATCACACACAACTACAGCTAGTGTTGAAGGCAACTGAACTTGTGAACTGAAACGGAAAGACTTCAAAATATTTAAGATTTTCACCTGATTCACTAATACAATACATCACAGAAGCTACCCAGTTCAAGGAGGACAGAAAACTAGTTGAATTGCAGGAAAAAAATCTGAAGGAACATATATTAAGGATCTTTTCAATACTTAAATTCCTATTGTATATTATAAAATACATTTCATTTCAATCCTTCGGTGTCTATGTGCCAAAAGCTTAACGAATACTGTCACTAGAAACCTTCAATTAATGACAATATTAATGGAGCTTTATGTAGCACAGATAATAGAACACATGCATAATATAGCTAGATACCTCAAGTTTTACACATTACTAGTAAAAAGCCCATTAATAAAGAATAATCCAATAAAAGCACTGTTTGTGATGGCATTACCATACTTTTTAGTATAAGTAAAAAGAGTCTCCCTCCTAAATAACTACTAAATGCTTTGGGTTCTAACATATTGCTGCAAGCTATAATGGTTATAACTGTTAATCCAATACACCTTTTATACAAACCCATAAACACACGAGTGGAAAAATAGCACAGATGTTCATCTCTAATGCAATTTCCATTCAATTTCCTAAGTGCAGTCCCTGTGTGCAAACTAGCTTAACGTTATGTTTAGCTTGCAAATTCTTTTAATAAATAATGAATGCAATAAAACTGGTAGATCAATGGCAAGCTGAGAAATCATAAAAAAAGCCTTTTGTGCTCATGCTGTTGCCGATTTCAAACTTTAATCCAGCGACAGATCGATACTACTTTTTCTTTTTAACCCATCACATAGATAGCAGATAGACTAGATGTAGGTTAAATGCTGTTACCAGATATCAATTTCCAGAAACTTGATAAGATCAGACACAATTACAATCAAACACTTTATACCTTAACATATACACAACAATATACACTGGTAAATATTACACTTTAAGTCACTGTACAGTAATAAAGCAAGCACTATTCATTAGTTTGGGTTCTTACTTTTTGGGGAAGTGGTATTTGTAACCAAGTCAAGAAAGGCTCTGACAATATATTTTAATGAGCAAAATGGGCTTAGCAGGTCAAGATGAACTGACAAGGAAATATTATCTCCCCACACTTGCTAGTGACAATAAACTTTATATGCACACACAGAACAACAATATTGCTGTGTTACCAAAAAGAAATGAAAGCAAACAAATGTATGTCTTACAGGATTCAGATTTGGAACCTTCTGGGGCAGGTATCAAAGTGCATTAGTTAATAGGTATCGGTGTTTCTTACAGGTTGTAGAATGGGGGGAGAAGGGAAACCCTATTACTAAGTCACTTTGGACAACCATGCTTTACCAAGAGGGAACAAAGATCAAAAGCGTGTAGCCCCAAGGGACAATTCTAATATCAAGCAGGATAAATCTAAATCACTAAGAATCATTACTAACTAATGTACTTGTGCTTGGTAATGCATGTTTAATCGTAACGTATTAAAATCTTGCCTCAGCTTACACCAAAGGAACACGTCACAGACAGCAGTAACTCTGAAGTATCCTCATAATGTTTGTTTCTGCTATTAGCTTTGTTTACATAAATAATCATTAAAATGCTGCATTTCCATACACCTACAGAGTTTTATTACATTGATAATCACATGAAGAACTTATGAAAGAAACTAGATGGGCACTTTCTATGTATTTTAAAGTAAGGATTTGGATAATTTTGTTCGTAACTTCAGAAAATCCAAAATTATCATTCCTGGAACAGGCACATAAAACCTTAAAGATCCGACATTGAGCAAGAACAAGGTCAGACCCAAAAACTTAGTACCCGTTTGAAAATGGCATATACACGTAATTCTCTCAAACACAGGTTTTAAGTAAATATGTCCCACCTTTGACGAGAAAAGCTCAGATCCTAGAAACATTTATAAGTTCTTTGCCCTTGTTCTGGCAAACTTCCACCGGCATGAAAGGGAGGTTCACCTTAGCAAAGTCAAAATAGGGACTTTACGGCCCACATTTCAACACATTTTTAATATTGATACTGACAAACAGCTCTTACACAACATGAACTCCAGCCTGTAAGCAATGAAATAAGATAGAATTCTTTAAAACATCTCAGAGTGCTCATTTTAAATATTTTGTGCAAAATTACCAAGGTAGGTAGATACTAATTTCTCACTCTAAGGCCACTGCCATACAACAAAACATGATTTTCTAATTCAGTGATTTTTGCTGTGCTCCTCAGTTCTACCAAAGTTGATTTTCACCTGCCTTTAAAACAAATGCATACACACAAACAGAGGCTGCGTGTCCAACCGTAGCCCCAGTGTGAGAATAATTTCCCATCTACAGAGCTGGTCACTTCTGGAGGCTTTCTAAGTATAATGCTATTGCCACACATTGATATATTGGTGAAAGAAAGGCAAATATAACAATGCTAAAGCTTAAACTCATTTGAATAAACTGTGAATTTCTATTACATATATTGTTTCCTTTATCAAATTGGAACTACTGGAGCAAGAATACCAAGAATGCCAACATAAATCTAGATCTGTTACAGCCAGTTTCTCCAATTTATTCTCAGAAGCCTTAATGACAAAAAGTCAAAGTTCTTCTGTTTGGAGAAGAGATTAGGAAAAAGAACATTTGCAATAATTTTTAACATTAAACTTAAGCGTCATATTGGAAGAGAGCTGTTTTAACAAAATGACTGAAGCAAATCACAAAATACTATTTTAATCTTCTAAAGAAAAACAAGGAAGACCACAAGTGGTTTAATAAACACTAAGGAATAAAAGCCAATAAAAACTGTGCACAGCCTACGTGGGAAATAGATCTTCATTATTCATGGCAGAGTACTTTACACTTTGTGCAATCTTTTCCAGAATTTAAAACCGTTCCACAAAGACACATTCCAGCCTCTTTTATGATTTGCGTTCCACAGGTTCTGCTTCAAGATAATGGATACCAGACTATACAGATCAGAAATAAGCGGTGATCGACAACTTTTCTAACATTTCTGGCACTAAATGGTTAGTAACAGAAACATAATAAACAAGTATTCCTATTTTAAGTCTAACAGACGTTGAATTCAGACACATTTAACTTTAAAAAAAAAATTAATAAGAATTAAAAAAAAAACAGGGGAAAAGCCTTTCTTCAGCCTGTAATCAATCTGGACACAATGATATTCTATTTATAGCAACACTTTTAACATGTTCTAGTCTTATATTATTTATTCGGATCATTCCTATTACAATGAAATATTAATGTTGAGAAAGTGGTTACTCTATTAAGGAGCTATCCTATGTTTAGATTTTAATATTGATCTCCACTATTTTGGAATAATTAATCATTCTGTATAAAACTGTATTTGTCTGACTTTGTGTTATAATATGATCAGAAGTTTAGCATCTTCCCCACAATGATGCCATGATTAAATTTATATTTTGACCTATTCCTAAAGGCAATTTAGTTATTCCAACAGAAGGGGGAAAAGGGGATACCGCCACTTTAAAAGCTTCAATCTCTTTGACATTGCTGGCAGTGTATGGGAACATTAATGCATCTGTCATGATAACAAGCTAAGAATAACATCTAGACATCAAACCGAGCAGAGAATCCATCTGAAGTGATTCATTCAGATCTGTCTCATTGATTTATTAAACACAGGGCAACATCTGCAGCCTCACAGAGCCGCTTGGCAAAATTAATGCAAGATCAATTCAAATGGAAAAAAGTGCAAAAGAGATAAATCAAAACACAATTTGCATGCAGTTCCACAATCAGGCTTATTGGGTGCAAATGCTCAATTTCCCTCCCAAAGCAAATGAGTTTAAATGTTGTTTTATCTTTGTAGAATTGTGTGATTTGGAGTGACAGTGAAGAGTTCTGCAGGTTGAAATGGTGAAAAGAAAAAAAGGAGAAGAAATGCTTGCAAAGACCTTTTGAATATGCAACAAGAATATCATTAATACCTAATTGTTTAGCTTTTTTGTCTTTGCTACAAAAACACAGTATTTTTCAGTTGTAGAAGTCTCAGTAGAAAATTACATATGTATTATGCATATACACATGCAGGAAACATACAAATACTCCATTTTGGAGGAAAAGCATGTTACACTTTAAATGGGGAGCTCTATTGCTATGTAAAAAGAAGGGAATTTTAATCAAGGCTTCTCCAGATTAGATATCCATCTGATGAAAATATTCAAGTATTTTAGTAGTTTTTTTGAATAAGCATAGACTTTCAAGATGTCCAAAAAGAAAGAGGGATTTTTCCAAAAGTATAATTAATCTGCTCGGAAAGTGGAAAAATTCCTTTCTGCATCTCTAGCAGAATCCACTATGCTGGTGATCTCTCATGAGAATGTTTTAAGTGAGTCTCCTCTCCAAGGAAGAAAAAGAAATTGAGAAATTGATCTTTTTTTTATTTTAACATGCTAGCGCCTCCAAAATTCACAAGTTTGGCTAAGTCTGAATGCATACTAAATATTTACTTAGTCAAAGAAGTTTATATGATCAGATGTCCACATTTAAAAATCAATATACAAGGAAGTGCTGTGCAGTGCTACATGACTGGATTGCTTTAATTATAATCTTGACATCATTCTCCTAATAAAAGACAGAGTATTGCTGACTATAGGGTAGCTTTTAATAGACAACATGACTAGACCTTCATTATCTCATAAAATAAAATGTCTGTATTTACTGCTTAAATTCATTTCTAAAGCCTTTTATTGTTTGTGAATAGCCAAAGTAATACAAAATATTAGCTTAACTGGATACTTGAAATCATAAAAAATAAGCCATGCGCCGAAACATTGTTTTCTGGGAAATACTCTTACTATTCACTGAATAGTCCAGACCAACACTATGCTTTTTCAGTAGCCAACAGCATCCATCAAACAGAAACCCTGTCGAATAGGTTATGATCATGCTCATATAATCCTAATTTTAGGGATTGATATATTTACCATCATAAAAACATTCTTACTGCAGTTTTAAATTTCATTTTTAAATAAAACCTCATTATAGTTTTCTACTTTAAGTAAACATTATGCTTTACTACTAAAATTAAGCATGTGTCCATAATTTAAGTAATCTTCTAAGGTATTGCAAATTAGTAACTAAATTTTGTAAATATGTTGTACTCACTATGCACTTGAAGATGCTACCTGTAATGAAATAAACGGTTAGTTTCATTTTACAAACCTTGCTTCCAAATTAGATTACGTGATGATGGCTAACGACAATCAAAGTTAGGAACGTTTTGTTTACACGTGAATGAAAATTATACATGTAGTGTTTAAAAAAAAACCACAAAGGTCAAAGATGCTAGATATAGGGAACTAGCATTACACACACAGAACATAAACATACAAAAAAAAATTTTTTCACTTACAGGTATATTTCTCTGCAGCTCTTACGAGCTCTGTAGATAAGCTCAACTAAAAAAAATGCAATAGAGTAAGCAGGAGAAGGAAATTCTATATTTTTTTCAATTATATATAATCGATGGTTCACATTCCAATTAAAAAAAATAATTAAAAGTGTACACTAACATAAGAGATGTTGACTTTTAGAAGTCAACTAACATTGAAAACAATGATAGCCAGCATTTCTTATTGCTTTTTCTGGCAGCTCTTGAGTTTAATGAAGTATTTCTACAGTATTCAAATATATATATAAATATCCATAAATTAAAATATATTACAAAATATATGTTCAGATGTGAAAGCAATGCTTGAGTCATGCAGTGGAACAATACGTATCAAATGGTTTGCTTCTAAAAACAACCACATTTTTTCAAGACTTTACTTCCCAGGTATAGAACCTAAATACTGTACGTATGTATAGCTGTAACAATTCCACTGTGTTTTGTTTGGTACCATGCACTGCAGTGGTTCCCAGGTCACTTCACAGGAAACAAAAATTAGATCACTCATGTATTTAGCTATTTTTATCCAACGTTCTCACCCATTAAGTGTGGGCTGTTCGAGGAAAAAAAAAAAACCTGTAAATAAAGTGACATATTAAGCATTCAATTAGCACGATGGATACAATTAACATTGTTAAGTTAGCATACTTGAGAAAAGTTTTATCTGTGCTGATAACACTTATCATGCATTACACCCGAAACCATGAATGCAAAATACATTGGTATCAGTAGGTTATTCAAACCACTGGCATTTTCAAGAGATATAAACAAAGGTTGGGTGATGTTTCAATAAATGAAAAACGTTTTAGGAAATGTAAAGGGATCTGCTATTCCTGAACAGGTAAAAATACTAGGCATCGTGAGGCAGGGAGAGCTTGCTCTTACACACGTGTTGAACGTACTTTCTCAGTTGAGAGCTTTGACTCCATTCAGACATGTTTCTGCCCTATTAGATCCCCCCTCAGCAGTGCTCTTGCCATATCTTCAGCCTTTGACCAGGTCTTCGTTCCACTGACTGCTCCTTTCAGACCCTCTTAGACCATCACTCGGCTCCTCACTTACAGCTCCCCTGGCCTCCCTTCTCAGCTGCTCCTTGCATTACTTATTCCCTTATCCTATCAGGGCCATAAGTCTTTGTCAAAGGAAAAAAAAAGTGAAATACAAGTTTTAAACATTTAACACTTGAGCATTTCTGGATTTAAATCATTGGTTGTAGCAGAGCAGAAATCATCAGATCACATCTAAAGGCTGTATCATCAAATCAGATCCCGCATTTCCCCAAGGGGAAACTTTGGCACAGTCACAGAAATTAAAAAGACATACTTCTTTAACGGTGAACTTTCATGCTAGTCGAGTTTCAGAAACATTTCAGAGAAACATTTACATGTTAAACGTGTCCCTTAGTAATCTTACATTACTTCTATTCAAATACATTAGCCCCAGACCTTACTTGCAACACCGTCGTTTTAATAAGGCAGTAGTTGTGATGTCACAGAGGTGCATGACATCGAAATAAATAGGCAGCGGGAGAAGGTGTTACAGAAATAGAACACGAGCAAGAGAAAAAGCACATACTTCAAATAAACGTATCTAGGAATTGAGTGCAAGCATCTCTAAAATGTCACCTGTAACATAAAATAATTTGAAACAAACCAAATACTGCTACTCAAGAATGAACATCGGGTCTGCTCCTGCTTAAGCTCACAGCAGCAAGAACAGGATCAGGCCCCAGATTAGAGCGTACTTAAGGTGTCATTAAAAAAACCCCACCCAACACGTTCAGTACCAAGCAGTTAGAACTAGTGACACCAAAACCAAAGTTACTGAATATTTGCATGCTGCAAGTCTGATATCGCACTCAAAGCTGTCTGAAACAACCTCTGTAAAGAAAGTTTCCTGCCAGGCAGAAAGCCGGAGCACACTGGAAGGCAAATGTTTCTGGAGAGGTACCTCACGAACCGCTCAACTAGGAAATGCCATCTCCGAGCACCCCGTCTTACATCCTACCCCACCGCACTAGGTATCTCTCCTCAGCCCCGAGAGGGTTTTTGTGTTTATTAGATCATTATCATTTCTAAAGGCAGCAGCTATGAGGTCACAAACCAGGATTATAACCCCAAGTATGAAGGACCCAGCAGGGATCTCCCATGAATACAACCCGCTCCGGGCTCAGCGATTTAAGCACGGCAGGGCAGGGGCTACGGCCACACCAGACCCCTCGCTCGCGTGACGTAAAATCACTCCGGAACGATAACGAGCAACAGTTTGCCCGTCAGCCGCCCACCTCCCCCGGCGAGCATCTGCCGGCCGGCCGGCCGCCGCAGCCGGCGCTCACCCCCTCGGGAGCGAGGGATCCTGAGGAGAATTGGAAGTTTCAGCGGAAGGAAAATAGTAAGAGAAAACTTTGGGGGTTTTTTTGTTGTTGTTGTTTGGTTTGGTTTAAGAGCGTACACGGGAACTATCAGCTTTCCCCGCGAGGGGAAAAGTTTGAAGACCGGCCCGCCGCTCGGCGGTCCCAGCCATCTCGGGGGGGTTGAGGAATCCTGCAAAGTTTTCCACGCCGGCACCCACGGCCGCGCCGGTTCACCGCCCCCGCCGGCGCCCACCGCCGCGCCTCAGCCCCCGCTCCCCCAGCGGCGCCCAGGCCCGACCCGGGGCTGCCCCGCCGAGGGCGGCGGGGCGCCGCGCAGCGCCCGGAGGGTCGTCGTCGTCCCCCGTCCTCCTCCCCCGACGCTTCCCCCCACACGCACAGCGGGAGCCCGCGGGGAGGGGAGAGGGGAAGGGACGGGACCCGGCACCCCCCCCCCCCCCACACCCCCGGGCACGGCTCCCCGCGGGCCGCCGACCCCCCCAGCGGCCGGAGCGGAGCGGGGCGGGCGGGCGGAGGAAGAGCGAAGTTTTGCGGCTCACCTCGCGTTGGTGCAGTCGTTGTACAAAGTTTCGAAGTCCTTCCTGGTGATGAGCTTGCAGCGGTTGACGCCGGGCTGGATGGCCCCCAGCCCCCGCAGGATGCGGACCTGCTCCACCGTGCACACCACGGGCGATATATCCAGCCGCTTCAGCTTGGTGTAGACCGTGTGCAGCCCTCCCACCAGGTGCTTGAGGAAGAGATCAAAGACCTGCGGCAGGCAGATCAGCTCCTGCCCCTCCACGAGGAACGAGGCTACCTTCACCCCGTGCAGGTCGACCATCTTACACTCGTTGCCGCCGCCCCCGCCGCCGCCGCCCGCGCCGGCCCCGCCGCCGCCACCGCCGCCGCCGCCGGCGGAGAGGAAACTGTTGACGAGGCTGTTGGTGAGGCGCGGGGACTCCGCGGGGCTGGAGTACAGCGGGTCCGCCCGGAACAAACCCGCCGAACCCCCCGCGCCGCCGCTGGAAGTTGCGGCGATGACGGGCGGCGCGGAGACAGCCATGGCCAGCCTGGCTCCCCGCCGCGGCTCGCCTCAGCCCCGCTCCCCTCAGCGCGCACTCTCGCCGCGCTCTTTGCGGTACTACTAAAAACAGAGCCGCGCGCCCGCCCTCCCACACGCAGCGCCCGCCGCCAGCCGCGCGCCCAGACCCCTCCCCAGCGCCGCCGGGTGGATGGGGGGGGGGGGGGAGAAGAGTGACAGCGCCCTCCAGCCAATGCGCCCCGCCCGCCTCCAGCGCGGCCTCGGCGAGTGGCTGTCGGGCTGGGCGGTGGGGCGGGGCGGGGCAGCGCGGCGCCGGCCGCGAGCACCTGGGCCGCGGGAGCGTGAGGCGGCGGGGGCCGGGTGGAGGTTGGCGGCGGGGTGAAGCGGGAGCCGGCCTCGCGGGTGGGGGCGTGCGTGTGTGTGAGGAGAGCCCGCCCGGTGCGCGCCTCTGCCGGGCTCCCGAAAACTCCCCTCTGCTGCGCTGCGGGGTAGGAAAGTTTCGGTGAGCTCTCCCTGGGCCGCGAGGGGATCCGGCGGGCGCTGGCCCGGCGCTCTGAGGGAGAGGAGGGCAGGGCTGGGGCCGGCCCCCTTTCCCAGGTGGTTTCGGCGGGCGCTGCGCTCTGGTACATTTCTGAGTGTTAAAACACCTGTGCCTTTCCACAGCTGAAGGAAATCGGGAGAGAGGGGGAGCGGGGGGGGGGGGGGGGGGTAGCGGTGCAAGTCTGTGTTAGGTAAATGGTATATCCGACTTGCCGCTTATTTACCGAGAAACCAACCAACGTGTGGTTTCTAATAGGCGGTGGAAGCAATATCGCGAGTGATTCGGGTCTAAAGCAAAGCAAGTCCCTCCAGAGAAGGGACCGCGTGCTGCACAAGCAGGACGGAGGGAGGTTGTGACAGACGTGGAAGTTGGTGATCAGTCACAGGAGGCGAAGTCCGTTCTTGGGAGGTCTTGCGTGTAATTGCTTGAAATTTCCAGATTCAAGTGCGGCATCAATTGTGGTTTAGGTAGAATGGCATCGGTCCTCTCCTCACGCCTGACTGTGAGGCAGCCTCCAGAAGCGCCATATGGTACCTCATTCAGTTGCATACAAGTAAAACCCAGCAGCCCTGCGAACCCGACAGATCCTGTGTCTCCTTCACCTGAACCAGGTCAGTTGACACAAGAACTGCTAAGCTTTGTGTGTCCCTTCTCCCTGAACAAGTGGACCCCAAAGATGGTCAGACAAATTTCATATAAAGGAGTTGAGTCTGACAGATACACACCCAGCAGCAGCTAGGACGCACTGACTAGATCAGTTATTTGCTTCTTACCTTCTCCCACCATACCTACATTACTCCTCTTTTCCCAGCCTCTTCCCTTTTGTTGTATCAACATCCTTCTTTCCTGTTTGTTTCTGCTTTTTTTTCAGTCTTTTTATCTTTCCTTCTTTTCTAGTCCTCTGACTTCTTCCCCCCCCTTTTTTTAGCTTTCTCCTAAAGCATTCAGTAAACAAAGCAAGCAGAAAAGTGTAAACAAAACTTTTCAAGTGGATACCAAACAAGCAATACCAACAGAGCATTTCAACTATTTCCATGGTTGCACTGCTTGTGTGTGCCACCTTCTCCTTCCTCTTATTAGGCTTGCTTGTTTAGGTACCCTTTCTGGAAAGTTTAGTATTTTTGCATTATGAGTAATCCCATTTTAGATGAGGGCAGATGACTGTACGCTAACTAAATTGCTATATTTGTTAACTTAAATGATCTAAATTACACTCTGGAGGAACCTCATTTTTTTCTCCATTGATTATATGTGTGTTCTAAGAAGACTAGCCACTTTTTTTAGGCCCCTAGCCTAGCTGCCTAAAACTAAGGCAGAATTTTCACATAAGCTAGGTTTAAATAAATACCTTTCAATACGAATGCTCATATTTCCTAAATTTGTTCATGCATCTTTCTGGGATCAGAACCTTAGATTGGAAGCTCTGTGGGGCAGGGGCTATTTAGTTCGGCAAAGTGTTTTAATCGAGCCCTGAACTCATCTGAGATTTTTATATGCTGGAAATGATAGAAATAACAAATAACTGACTTCAAATAGAAACTTTTGGGGGTTAATTTTCTGGACGTAATTGCTATTAAGAGATTTAATAAATCAGATTCAAACACTTCTCATTGGCTTTGCCCTTTTAAAGACATATTTTGCTTTGAGATTAATGTGACAATCAAATTCCACTGTGAGAATTCTTCTTCCTTTTTGACTTTAATGTCTTCCATAAGCTAAACATATTTCTAAATAAGACTGAATTTTTGCAAGGCCAGAGGAAGCCTTGCGCATCAACACCCAGCAAGTTGGAGTGGCATGAAGCAATATAAAATCATAAAGGCTGTAGTAAAAACAGTACCCTTGAGAAGTGACTATCCATGGAGAGAAGAAGTGCTCTTAAACTAAGAAAATGCTCAAGGTTTGAGAATTAATACCAGGCAGCTGTCCAGTTCAACTAAGCATATACAAATCAACTATATCAATGAATATTATTATTTCTCTGTAATTTTATTAAAGGCAAGGCAAAGTTACTAAAGCCTAACAATCATACAGTAATATCTTGTCAGTTATAAAGTATCCAGATGGTTTATTTGAATGGAGTCCAGCAATATGTAATTTGAATGTGTACAAACTAGTAAGCCTCCCTATAGCTGAAATAAGTATTTTAGAATATTTATTTAAAATTAAGGTTTCAATATTTTTGTTCCTTTTAGACTGGTATGCAAAACACTCTGTTTTCTTAACACTGTCAGCTGTAGAAATACTGGTGTATCGTATATTAGTCCTATATAAAAATTGGCCATCTTTGTATGGCAAAATGTCAAACAAAGGTTCTGTTATATTTGTTTGTTTTTGTTTTTATCGTCTTTACATATGCCCCATTGGAGTGAACTGTGAAAGAGCTCTTTTCTGACACAGGAGGAGAGGAAAGCCCCAGTCATTCCAGATAGGGCCAGTCAACAGTGTTCTGGAAATTACTTGTTGCCAGCTGGCATAAATGTGGCTACTGGCTCACAGGGATCCTATAGAGAAAATGATGGGTGACACAATTGACTAGGAGGAGACAATGATAAAAAATAATGACAGCTTTTTAAGTGAAGCAGCAGGGAATTAATTAAAAATAATAATAATTTTGTTTCTAGAAGACTGGAAAGCTCAATAGTGATGTTTGTGTTTTATCTTGGTCTGCTGTAGCCAAACATGAGGCAGGACAATTTAAAAAAAAGGGAATTCCATAGATATTGCAATGTAAAGATTCCTGGTGATTTTTTTTAGTATAAAGAAATTTTTTTATAGACTTGATATAGGTATGTCCAATGTGAGCAGATTATAGGAGAAAATGCTAGTTTTTAGTGAAGAACTTGGATCTTCACTAAAATAAATGGAAGGGATAAATGGGAGGGATAAATGTGAACATAGACTTATGAGGGTCAGAGGTAACACTGAGCACAAAATGAAGGATGAAAAAATAACTGAAAGATGCATTTACAATGCACCCTAGTCATAATGAAATGAAACACCATTTTTTCTGAATTCCAGCCTGACTGGCATCCTCGTGACAATGGTATTCTCCTAGTCCTTGACACAAAAAAACCTACTCAGGGCCCAATCTAAAGCTCTTAACTTACCCTAGTGATCTCTGAGTTTATATCATGAGCATGCAAACCACTGATATTGCTAGTTCTGAATAAAGACTTGAAAAGGAAGAAAAGACATTATTAATTTTTTGCTAGTTTAGTGTTTAATGACTTGGTTTACTTGGGAAAGAGTAACCATGACTATATTAACAAATGTAGGCCACTGACGTGAGAAAAAGAAGAGACTGAAATTAGTATGTCATTCTTATTGCCCACATTTTTCTAGATGCACTAGTACTTGACGCTTGCATTCAATTTATTTCTGACATTTCAGTAGAGGTTTTTTTGGAATTGTGGATTAAAACTTCCCACCTAAACATCAAGGTTTTTAAATAAAACTGATGAGTCTAAATGTCTAAGTATCAATAGAAAAATGATCCCTTCTCTTACGTAATTAAATGTATTGTATTAATGTGTGCATAATGCAGAATCAATAAATAATGAATTACCACTGATTGTAATTGAATGTTTTCATAATTTTATTGTCAGCCATGATAAATAATCAGTACATTTATACTGCATTAAATTAATTAGTGTGTCATTTCTATTACATACATCAGCAGTGAAGTAATGCAGTGACATCTGTTTCTAATGTTTTAAAGATGTGGTATTCCTTATTAAGTAAAAGGAAGAGTTATTAGAGGTATTTCCTGTGATTGGCAGTTATACTGGTACAGTCAAAGAGATCAAATAAAGGAACTTGCACTCTTGGCAAACGCTGCATTTCAACCCCTAATGGTAGTGAGTAACAATGATTGGAGTGAATTTTGCTTCTTCAGGCTTTCAGAAAATCCTACGTACCTTTCTAGAGAAAGTAAGAGCAGATCTTCTCTCCCTAACAGAGTCAGGGAATATTCTAACACGCAAAATAATTAACACTCTACAGAAGAACCGAGCATCCACATCCATTTCTATATCCATTTTTCTGCCTCAGTCCTCTGCATATACAAAGGAATTGCCTTGCTAGGTGGTCATTAAGAAGTCACAGATTAAGTCTTTTTTGGCTGTGATGTTCTTATGTGGAAGTATCTGGACTACTGGGTCTGTAATCTTTGCTTGGAAATCATAGTAATTTGACATATCTCAGCACTTTGATGCTACTCGTACTGTTGTACATTACTTGCAAAGGAAATAGAGTGGATGTTGCAAACACGAGAATTAAAAAGTGAAAGAGTAGAATAGGAGGAATAGAATAAATGGAAGGGAACATATAGCAAATAAACATGAATCAAACTGTGCCAGAAAGAGGGTTATTTTTTAAGTGACTCTAGGTATTATAAATTGGGCGATCACCTGGGAGCAGAGTGATGTGAAGAAAAATACACTGAGAAACAACAATTATGGACTACAGTTGAGGTCTGGGATTCTTGATTAATGCTGTATTCCAAGACACTTATGGGCATCCTTAACTTTTCTGTACCATTACACCATCTTTAAAAAGAACAGTTGGGAAGTCTAATGTCAGGGCTTATCTTACCGGAGTTCTTCATCCATAAAACAGATTTTAATTTTAATCTTAAATTTTTTCATACTACTGATCTACACCATAATATTTAAGCAAAAGCAAAACAATTCAGAATTATTTTGTTCTTTCCAGTGCAAATTCACAAATTGCTTTCAACCAATCACTGACTACCTTTGCACAAATTTGAGAGAGTGGTCTCTAGAGCAACCATGTGCTTACAGCAATTTGTCCACATGGCTTGCCATGTACACAGGAAACTCTAGACTTGCTTTGGACCACTTGTCTGGGCATGACTGACAGCTGGCTAGCTCACTGGCAACGGTTATACATTTAATACTCTGTATGCTCTAACATCATGTTCCTGCTCTGTGTGAGTCTGCACCTGTAGGCTTCCTCCCTGCACAACAGTTGAGTGTGATTTTGAGTCTATTCTTGGGACGGTCCTTAACAGACAGAGCCTTTGAGACAAGCTCTCCAGTTCACAGAATCTGCACTGAACTCAACAGTAACAGTTCAAGCTTTACTTGAGGCATGAAGGATTTGATCATTTACTATAAGAACCTGAGAAAATTAAAGCACAAAAATTCTCTCTCAAACAAGGTCCCATCTACTTTTTCTATTCATTAAAATTTTGCTTGACTGTTATAACTGAAGAGATGTGTCCTTAGATGCTTAGGCACTGTCACTTTTTTGTCTGAATGATGTGTAAATACCTTTCTCCTTAAAGCAAGGAGTACATTTGTTGTATAAAAATGCGAGTAGTACTTTTTAGATCGTTCCAGTGAAATACATGAACACAAGATGCAGTTGTTGCTAATGATTCTCTGCTTTAATCTGGATTTTGATTTTGACTGAGGATAGAGGGCAGTAAAATTGCAAAGTCAGGACCTTAGTATAATAAGGTTGTATTACATGAGATACAATCATCATTAAGGTTCAATATTGTTTGCACCTTTTCTTCTTCAGGAAGAAAAATGAATACTATTAGATGTGTACTGAAGTTAAAACACACTTTATAGCAAACTACTGTGAACACAATACTATCTACTCAAATATATTCAGTAAGTCATTATACCTGAATGCTTGTTAATATCCCCAGAGGAACAAGATTAACCTCATCGCTCACTCTCTGTATTTGCAGGTCAGCTAAAGAAAGCAAAAGTTTTCCTGTAGTGTCTGTTTGAGCATCTCAGCCCTAATCTGAAGGCACCACCATCTAGTGGGATAAGAAGGTATTTAATTTTTGTTTACATTTTTTGGTGTTTTTAAACATGGATGTTACATTCTACTTTAAGCAACAATTAAAAAAAATAATCTTTTTTTGTTTATTTAAATGTATAAGGCTCGTGGACCTTTCATTACTTCTCATATCTTCTGTTTAACTGCAAAGCATTTTCCAATAAAAATCTTAAGAGTCATTTCCATGAAAATAGGTTTTCATAAACAGAATTTTACCAATGAGAAAGCAATTTATAGCTATCCAGACTCAGTCAGAAGTGTAATTGATTTATTGAATAAATATTTTTAGTATTTTATTGAATCTACTTTGTGGAAATCCAATTGGCAGAATTATTAATATTGTGAAAGTAATTATCTTGAGCTCATCTTTAAAACCGATATGTATTTTAGAGAATAAAGATACGTAGTTGCAGTTTTCCATACAGCCATTAACTATACAGCATTTCATTGTAAGTATACTCCAACCATTAAGTGCCATCAAAAACAAATTTCAAAACTGAATGCAAAGCATTCATTTTACCTTGGCTCTAAGAGTGACCATTTATTGTACTTTGCCCGTAATGATAGATGGACTGCTACCTGTTCTTAGTTGTTTCTCTTTTTATGCCCTTAACAATTGGAAATGACAATTGCAGGGATTTTATATGGGGGAGGGAGAAACCTAAGCATGAGCAGCGTGTGTTCATTTGTTTGGTTTTTTCCTAGAGAATGCATGCATCTGCAGCTGTTATCCTAAGATGCCTCCTTGTGTTCAGGTCTCATTGATCTTGTTACAGCATTTCACACATACGGGGATAATTGATTTATATCATTCAGGAGTACATATCTTTTATAAGCGTGAGAGTAAATATTAAGAAATCACCATATTTTAAAATTCCATAGATATTTTGGTATTTTTATATCTAAAACAGTAATGAAATAAATAAAGACTTTAATACTTCGTGACACAGATAATATTTTAGCATTCAGAATTTGGGCCTGCTTCTGTATCCAAGGAAGTGAATGGTATTTTTACCTCAGATACTACTAGACATGTCAATGTTTTACTATCTTCAAATTATAGAAATCTTATTGACAGAAATTGGCATCAATGGGTGTTCTGCAATGTCATCAATTTTATGATACTGTCTTTTAAAATACTACATTTCTTCTGAAAGCCGTACAGTAATATCAGTCCATGCTGCCATTTCTTATAGAAATCAATCTGGAGTTTTGAGTAAAAATCAATGGAACTGGTCCAAACTGGTTGAGGTAGTACATGCCATTTTGACCCTTTGATCCCTAAACCACAAGCCTGAATAGGTTAGAGACATGTCATTTAGAATGCAAGTTAACAAATTTGTAAATACTTTCATTTGGAATACTGTTTGCAGTTGATAAAGTCCAGGATGTTCTACCTCTCGCTCCCTTAGAAGAACAAAAATCCTAAATAACTCTGTAGAAGACAGGCTAGGATGTTTAGGGAAGTTAAGGCCAGCAATCTGTACAACTACAGACTCCTGATTTCACATGGACTTTGCAAAAGCCTTTCCCTCAGAATTCTCATCTATTTTTCAACTCCCAAAGGAGTGAGCCTAGTCCTGAAGCCTTACTGCCACTGTCTGCTAGCTCTTGGTCATACTTTTTCACAACTCTGAAGGAGGTTGAACGAAAATATAATGAACCTAATGGTTTTTTGAATAAAAGCAACTATTTCATGAACCTAGCTACAGTATATTCTATAGTTCTTTATAGGAAGTGGAGGGAAAGGCCTCGTTGGGGACTCGTTGTAGTATTTCACCATTGTTAAAGAAGCATGACCTGGGGAGTCTGAATCCATTGTAGAATTGAGTCTCTCTGAATCTTAGTGAAAGGAGTACAGAGTGGGATCAGATTCACATATTTAAGAGTAGGTTTTGTTTTTAACCTGACCAATCTTCTGTGTCTCAAAATCATTCTCAGAACGTTCCCTGGGTTTTTGGATAAAGTGAAAAACAGCCACATGCAAAATAACAGTGTCTGTCTTCATCTTCAGGAGACAATATTGACTTCTCTACTTTTTCTCCTCTTTCTTACTTCCACGTCAAGGTTGATGTGACATACATTGATAACCTACAAAGAAATATGTGATCTTACATAAAACTGGCTTTATATACTTTAGCTTTATTGACTTTCTGGTGGAATTACCAGTGACTTGTGGAGGCATAAGGGTGAACAAGCCACAAGTTAAAAGTACAGGTTGAAACACCTGTGATCATTATTATTTAATGCATAATCCTCCTGTAGTTTGAGTTTTTAAAAATTATCCTGACCCATATTTATAATGCTGAAACCTTTCAGTACCCTCTGAGACCACTACTGATACCTTTCATTAGTATTATGATGCCATGAATTTTAGGGTATTTTGCACTGAGGAAGACTGTGAAGCAAATACATTTCTTAAGAATTTTTTTCTAGAGGAATGGGTTACCATTTGATTAAATTATACCATCATTATTTTAAATATACTATGACAAGATCATCTGTACTTTTTTGACAAAGTCTATGAATATAGAATAGAGCATAGTTTTAAATACAAAAATAATTTCTGGTCTGTGAGTTCTTTTATATTTTAGATATTGTTTAGTCTCCAAGTAAGGATATAAGCAAAAGAATGAAAGGAAACAGTTGAGAATCAAAAAAAAATGTTTTTGCTTAGAATGATAAGCAAGAATGAGCTTCAGACAGCAATATTCTTTACTATTTCAATAATTAATGTTGACTGAACATACTGTTGTCACTTCAGTGCATCAAGTTTGCCAGGAATTCTGGGTTTGCTAGATATTTTGCGTTAAGAGAAACTTATTTGAATCCAGTATCTTGTATTGCAATCCTTTTACATACAAAGTATATGTTAAAAATTCAAATCCCTGGACATAGTGAGAAACAGAAGGCTCTCAAAACTTCAGAGTCTGTCTTTTGGCCAGA
This sequence comes from Aquila chrysaetos chrysaetos, assembly GCF_900496995.4. Taxonomy (NCBI): domain Eukaryota; kingdom Metazoa; phylum Chordata; class Aves; order Accipitriformes; family Accipitridae; genus Aquila; species Aquila chrysaetos. Next base: position 3,443,295 of record NC_044024.1, on the reverse strand, counting down.
GGTGTTATGTATCTGTGCTGCAACTCATCAATTGTCAGTCTTTCTAATAGCAGGCAGTTCAGGGAAATCCTTACAACAGGTTATCTCTTACTCAGTCCATATCTTGGACAGTGGGATCTATTCTGTGATTATTTACAGCTCAAAGCATGTTTTTTTAAAAGTTGCTAGTGTCTTTCTGTGTAGTGGCATGAACATACTTCTATTCATCCCAAGGAAATAAGAAAGAAGACATCATAATTTAATTTAACAAAGACAAATAAGGCTTCTGCTAGAATATATCTTCCCTATTCCTATTTAGGGAATTCCTTGTCATGCAGGAAACCATCTGAAAACAGACTATCAGGAAACTCTGCCATCTGCAAGACTGCAGGGAGCAATTGTTTTCACAAGTCACAGTAACCCTGATCAGAAACAAGATTTTAACTCTTGGCTTACTAGTCCTTCCGGAAGAGGCTACCCACACTAGCCATTATTTAATAGAAGACTGAAAAGCATTGTTTTGGAGCTTGGTTTTGCTGACTTAAATCTTTCTACTTCTTCCACATAACAGTACTCTCTTGAGGTTAATGTACTCTTTAGCATTATTTAATATTGCATCCAATTTCATTGTTTACTTACAGCCTTTTAAGACCACCCGAGAAAGATGTGCACAGTACACAAACAATTGTATAACAGAGCCTTAAATTCCTGATAATCAGCATGTATCTACCACTCTACACTTCGTGCCTAGTACCAGAAAGCATAAAGTAAAATGCTAGCTTTCCAGCTTGCACATGTACCCAGGGCTAACAACTACAGTGATGTAAGACAATGAAGAATCACGTTGTTGATATACTTTGTGCTAGGGAGGTAAGTTCTTGTTCAGAAGAGTTTTTTTCTCTTCATGTTAACAATAGTTTCCATTAAAAGTTTAGAGATCAAAGGAACCAAATAAAATGAATTAACAGTAAAGATTAAGTTACGGGAAAACCAAGTCCTGTTTTTCAAAGATGCCAGGTATCAAGAATTCTAGCTATCACACCACCTGTGATGATCCCTCTGTTGCAAAACACATTCTTTTCATAGTAATTTCAAAGTTATCAGGGAAATAGGAATTACAAAACTTTATTTATTTTGCTAGGCACAGTATAAGGCCTTTGTAGTCTCGATTGCTCATCTGTTTTGACATGATATAAACTCAGTAAAAAAGAAACTGCTTTCACCAACGTATTTTGCGGATCTGAACTCTTCATAATTGTTAATACTGATAAATTCACACAATATAGATCTACTAGTAGAATGCACAGTTTTTACTGTAGCAACAATAACATGGAATACATAATTAAATATCAGCTGTATCAATATACGTAGTATTGAAATATAAAAAATTATTAGTAATTTTGAAAATCTTTAGGAGCGCAATGTCTATGTGGAGTTCCAATTTATTAATGGATTTTTTGAATGATACCTTTGTCTGAATGCACTACCAATTAAGTTCATTCACCTAACAATTTGTACGTAACTATCACTGTTTAACATCCCTTATCTGGTCAAACAAGTCCAGACTCAGGTAGAACCTTACTATTTAGAATCTCTTTCTTAAGAACATTTTGAAGTGCCATCACACAGTACCTATGTATCAGTTTTTCTGTACAATTTGATTATATTTTATTAAAAAAAAAAAAAGTACATATGTAATACTTCTAGATTTGGCTTCTTTTGAAACATTTTTCCACCTTTTAAAAAGATTACAATAGCTTCGATGAAAAGTTCAGACTGAAAAAAGCAAATGAAAAACCCCAAGCACTAAAGCACAAAACAGGAAAGAATTGCACTGACATATGAAATGTGTTAAAATTCTTCTTTGAATCAGTCATTTAGACATAGAAAGATAATGATGATGATTATGATGACAATAATTATAATCAACTAAAATTTAAATTCATCCATTTTCTTCTATGCAAATACCAATTATATTTCTTTTCTTTAAAATGAATGTGACCATTTTAAGTAGTTATTCTTGCAAATCTTCCTAATAATCTGCCTCAACATTTACAACGGCATAGCATTCTTCTGAAGTGAGGGAAAAAAATCTGTCTCTTCTGGCTTAACTGAAGGGTCGATATAAGGGTCTATATAAGCTTTATAGAATTATTATTCATATAGCACCCTCAGATTGTAAGGAGCTATGGCCTATTCTTTCCTTTTATTTACTTAAACAGAGGAGGCAGTGCCACTCATAAGGTGCTAAGTAGATACAAAAAAGGGGAGTGAACATTGTGTTCCCATTAGTTCTGCTTTAAGAGTTTCTGAGTTGGTTTAGGCACACAGAAGTGAAGTATAATGGCTCAAAGTCTTCCTCCCTCTCCTTAGAGAGTCTGTGATGCAGATTGCTCTGATAGAGATGGTTATAGTTCTAGGAACAGTCAGATGTTGGGAACAATGAGCAATTCTGCTATTGGAGAAATTACCTTATCAAAGAACTGTATTGTATGTATTGCATGTATCTGTGATGTAAACGTCTGCTAACACTGACAACCACAAAGCCTAGATCTTACCCTAAAAAAGATGATGCTAAGACTAAACAACAAAAAAGTCTTCTAATTAGTACTATGCATTATAATTTGTTACATTCAAACCCAAGATTCTCACTCAGACTACAACCAGATTTGACCTCCTATTGTTTTTGGTTTATACATTATCACTTTAAAGAACGCATAAACTGGAGAACACCCTATTACCAAGGCAGTAGCGTTGAAATCTAGGTTTCAGATACGCTAGAATGCTCAATTGCATTGTCCCCTGAAAACAGATTAAAATGCAAACATCTTAAAAAAAACATTAAATACTTTAATATAGCTGACCCACATAATGTTTACAGTAGGAACATTCTTTTCCTAGACATATACAGTTTAATTAAAGTTTAATAAGTACAATGTGGATGTCTTATTTTCTGCACAAGAAAAGCTAGCATTTAAATGGAGTGTACTATGTTTGGATTAATGAAAAATGGATGTTAAATCATAAGCGTCCTTTCTGAATGCTCAAAAGCATTACTACATGTAGTCTGGCACCAGTTTACAACTTTTGAAAGAAAAACAAGACCTATTCTCATTTCTGTGAGGCAAGCTGAGCATAATCTCACTTCAAATTTCCTAAAAATTTCAGTGGACCGCTATTGCTACTGGCTTTAATATCCTAAACAGAATATTTTAAATACAAAACTTTATTTAACTGTAATGTTGTGAGGGAAATGCTTAATAAGGAGGCCTTTGCTGTATATGGCTTTGGTAAATTTACTTACTAAAAACAAGAGGTGATCACACATATTCCTGTTCCTTACAAACAAGACTGACTGCTGTAGAAGCTGATGGCTTTCTTTTTAGTCACAGCCCCTTTACAACTAAAATTTCTCCTCCAATCATCCTCCTACAAGTGACAGATATTTTCACATTTGCCCTTTCAGAGGGAAATAGAGTAAGAGGGCCTGGCAGCAACTCCACTGGCTGAATGTACCCTCAGATAACATTAATAAGTTTTCACCACTGCAGCTGTAAATCCTGAACTAAATCTCTGCTCTTAATGCAGAGCTCTAAGTGGAGCACTGACAGACCTCGTGCATTGGAACTGAGGCAAATTCAGCCTCAGACACAGACTTTCTCAAAGTGAGAATAATGTTTGCTCTATCATTTTTATTCACCTGCTTACCTAATTTCAATTTTAGTTGTTATACTTAATTTCATTTTTTTACCTTACTGTTATCACTGATAGCTTGCTTTACCTGAAAATTGGTCCCTCACTGTTATTCACTCCTAACTTTTAGATGTGTCTTGGATACAGTTTCATGTTTGAGTCCTTGGTGGTAAGTGTGTCTTCACAAGAATCCAAGCTTGCAAGAACTTATTTCATCTGAGGCCTTTATAGTCTTTTGTTTATGGTTTCTCTGGTGAAGTCTAGGTAGAAATACTGCATATGAGAAACATCAATTCACTTAGCTTTATGGACTACTTTAAACCCTTTAATTGTATGATAATATTTATGGTGAGTTTCTTAAGGGAGCTTTATCAGTTTCAGAACTTAAAAGTCTTGGTTTATCCTCTCTGTTCTTTTCACCCATATGTCATTTATGATTTTCAAGACTGCAGAATACTACTGCTTAAAATAATACCCGAGAATCTTGCAGTTGTCATTCTCCTCAAATAAGGAACCACAGCCTTCCACTCTGTGGTTGGTTGGGGTTTTTTTCTTCATATGCTATATTAGCCATCTCCCAGACCAATTGCTGGTTTTTTCAGTATTTGTATGGGTGTATTTGTGTATGTATTTTTAAATACGTATATACAGTTAAATGAGATAATTACTCTTATTTCATGTTTAAAGCAATATACATTTGACCTTTAACTGTAATTATTGTTTGTTAATCAATCAGAAAAGACCATGATGTAGAGGCTGAACTTTGCATGGTAAAACTTCTGTTGACTGTAATGAAGTAGGAGTATGCCCTAATGGCTAAGGAATCCGTACTCATAAATTGGCAACAAGTCAAAACAGATGAATAAAAGAAATGCAATATACAAAAGAACAGGAATATTTCCAGAGAAAAGAGATTAGTTTCTTACATAAGCTACAGTCTCCAGATGTGTTGGAAAAGGTACATTTTTCCTAAACCCCAAGAACACAAGCCTGAAAACCTCTTACTGTGCAATAAAAACTGCTTCAAATAATATTGCAAATTAAATAAGGCAGTAACTGAATACCATTAGACACACTTGTCCATATTGACTAATCTTGATTTATTGCACAACTTTATATAGCAGTCCTATATATCCAATCAGTTTCTTTTGTCTGTTGTTTACTGGCAATTTCTGAAATATAATTGACCAAGACTTTTAGATGCCAGACTATACAAATAATGGAATTGCTAGGACACAGAGCATTAAACTCTGCTGTGTAACATCCTGGTTTATAATGGTATAATTTCAGTAATTCTTCCCAATTTATATTGACGTTATTGATATCAAATTTTGTTCTAACAATGCCGTTTTCAGCGGATGGGAAGGAACAGAAGACATTGGTTATTAAAAGAATATTTTAAAAACGCCAGCTTACCACTTAGAACATGTAATTAAGCTATACAAACATACCTTGACACATACACAAAATGCATATATTCTATCAGTGTTTATAATTTAAATCCTTACTAGCATAAGTAAGGTTCAACTGCGTATGTTTGAGCACATTTGAGTTCTGTTGCTTGCTTTCTCTTCTAAGTTACCCTGCATTAGTCCACAGTATTTCTAGATCACCTTTTTGGCTTTGATATCAGTCTCTTCATTGATGCTAGGCAGGCACTGACTGCTGCCCATTCCTGTATGTCTGCAGTGTGGATATTCCATACCTGAAAATTATCTTGACATCAGTGTAGGAAAGCATTTTCTCAGGTAACTGACTTTGCCATCTTATTGGCCAGTCTTGAATTTGGGAGTTCTAATACTTTGAAGAACCGTTTAAATTTTCATTTACAGAATGATGACACAACAGTGATTAAGTTGCATATTCTTCTATTCATTTGAATAGGAAGAACTGGTAATCTATATATAAAGTCTGAAATAAAAGTGTTAAAAAGTGATATGCAAACTTCTGCCAGAAATACCACTGTGTCTTCTCAAGGACCTCGTAGATACGATAACACATTTCAGTCCACTGTGGAAGTGAAAGAAACTTCTGAAAAGCAACACATTCCTTTAAAAATTTGCAGTATTTAAACCCAAAACATAGTCACAAACTCCTGATTACTTTTTTCTCACCACGTACGAAGAAATTTTAGTCCTCTGCTTAAGTATATTGACATTATTTCAGTTTCAGTAATGATTTACACCACTCTATCTCTGTCTCAGTAGTCCTAAAAACTACACTTTTTCATCAAGAAAAAAAAGATGCAGAATGAAAATTAGGAAGGTAAAAAGCTGTTTTACAACATGCCTAAATGCTTAAAAAAACCCACCCTACTATAAAAAAGGATACAGCAATAATAATTCATGTGCTATACCAAATTATTTTAGCTACTGTTACAGAGCACTGAGAGAAGTAATCTAACAAAATAAGAAACTGAATTGACACCGTATATTGCATATGATGCACTAAAACCATGGGTTTAGGTCAATGTAAATCAAGATACACTCTGATTCTACTACCAGTAGTTCTCCGGGTCTCCAATTCCTTAAGTAAGTTTTCCTCCACATGTCTTTAAGAGACAGGCAATAAAAACTGCAGCATGTTAGTCATCGTCCTAGGTTCATTGGCTATTTTAAGCATTAAAGATTAGCCTGTAGCATAAAAAATGACTGAACTTTTGGGCTACTGCAAAGACTATCTCCTTCATCCTGCACATTTGTAGTTTTAGGAAGCCTGTAAAACTCGTAGGCAACCCTTAATGAAGCTGTAGTGAAGCCTTCTTTCCATATTCTGCCAGTTATGCTGGGCAGAACAGGCTGATCAAAGCTACAATCCTGTTTTTTTCTCCTCTGTGCTCACTTTGTACAAGAAAGTGTTGACTGCAATGAGAGACCTACAGAATTTTTGCAGTGTGTCATTAATTAAAGATTGGAAAAATAGACTTCTTGCCTTGCATGCTTACAGAAGTAGAGTGAAATGTAATTCTCTTTCCCCGTCTCGCTAAACAATCCTATAATTTACTTACATCTTGGTAATCAGAAGGGCAACTTCAAAATTAGTTTCAGTGCTCCTTAGGTAGAGAATGTGGATTTAATTACTCGGGGTTTTTAAATTGTGTTTAGTTCACTGATCTACCAAGACCAGGATTACTGTATCAAAAGAGTATTCATACCATCCATGGGAATTAAGTGTCTACATACGATTGAGAATGTGCAGTTTAGGGTCTAATGCCACTAATGAAACACAAGTAATGTGTTTTATGGGCATGATTGGGACTGCACGCTGCACGCTGCAAGCCGTGACAGGAAGAAAGAAAAATTCAGATAGTGGTAACAAAGAAGAAGTTAGAATAAAGGTGTATCAGAGTTTAGAATAGATTTGGAAACAAATAATTTTTTTGCAAACATGCTTGAATGTAGAGTGGCTGTTTCTGTAGTTAATGAACAATCTAGTTTGTGCATGCTTGAGTGACTGACAGTTGCATAACAGCAAACTCTATATGACAACCATGCATAACTTCAGCAACACACAAACATTTTCTTGCTGCCTGAACTAATGAGCCATTTAGTTGGGATAAATCAGGTTATTCAATAGATGTTTCAAGCAGCTAATAGGCCCGATCCTGCTGCTGATCCTTATTCAAACTGGTACTCAAGTAGAATTAAATTCTGTATCCATTGAGTGAATAATAGAATGAATAATGAGATTTCACACGTGAAGTCACTGCAGGATAAAGAGACTACATAACTTTAAAAAAAAATAAAATTAATCTTAGTGAATACAAAGTATTTTCTGTTTGGTTTTGGAGGAAGCAATTTTTGATCAAATGATCCGAGACTAGATCTTGAGATAACTAGAAACTCTGTAATTCTAATGCTGATTCTTCCTGATTTTCTCTTGGGCTTCGGTGTTTCTACCTGGGAAAAATAAAACCACTTACATAGTTTATGGGGTTTTGCTAAGATTACTATACTTCCAAAAAGTATTTTGATAAAGTTAGATATTAACTACACAGACTTTAAAGTAACAAAGGTAGTTCTATAAATATGTGAAAATCCCAAGTAAAAGTTACAAAGCAAAACCCCATGTTTTTATGAGAGATGTTTTGCTTGAAGTCAAAGTAGGAAAAGTTGCTTACAGAAAAAGTACTTAGAACTGCTAAAAGTAGAATCTTAAACTTGTTCTTTGCATGTGTCTTTCTGAACTGTTATTCCTAAAAATGCTGTATAAATCCTTTGCAATATATAGGATTGTCAATTATTTCATAAAACATAAAAACCCAAATGTATTTAATGCAAGTGGTTAAAAAAATTGCATTCAGTCTTGTCAGTATGCATTTTTGAATGCATTTTGGCAATTCTAATTGATGAGACCTAGTTTAACAAAATATAGGGAAATTCTGTAATCAGGCCACAGGATGTGCAGTTTAATTATGTTGGTGTGCATTTCTATTTGTTTCTAATGTAGAGGATCTATTGGTAAAATGAATGCCCATTTTGTGGTCTGTTATGCAGAAAATGTTTAATCCAGTGTTTGATTTACTCTGTTAAATCTTCTTTATTGAATGTGCTTATTCATCCATGCAGAATTGGGTATGCTGCTTTCTGTTACTATGACATTGCAATTAAATAGCTAAAGAGAAAAACACGGTAAGACATTTTCTCAAGGTCCATGAAATTCTCATAAAAATTATTCATACTTACATATTTTACTTCTACATTTGCTGATATTAAAACTGTAAAGTACAGAGAAATATTTTTGTGTTGTATGGGGCTGACAAACCTTGCAGTTAAAGATCCTGAATAATCATTTTTGTCAAATAAATAGTACTAAGAAGAATTTCTGGTCCAGTGGATAATGACTGTCATCATGAAATAGGATTGCACTGATTGCATCTTATGAATGAAGCTAAGAGGAACTCACAGAACCAAACAACAGCATTTTGTGGTGGGATAAATACTTAAGCACTTGAGAAACAGTAAGACATTGACAGTGAAATAGCTCTGTTCTGGTGCAGTCCTAGAATTATACTAAACAATAACAAAAGGTTTTCAAAGTGAAATTCTATTTTCATGAGTATGCCCTCCGTCAGTAAGAAAAGGATGTGCAAGGAGAATTTGTCTTATCTCATCTAACCAATATAGTGATGCTTTGTTCCTCAGCTCAAGACATTTAGGTCAGGATGATCCAGCATTGTGAGAATTCTGGAGCTAAATTTCTGTTGTTACAGCTTAAAAAGTAGGAACGATAGCTTCATTAACAGAATTGCACTATGGAAGCTGCAGAATGGAATTGTTTTGGGTTTTTTTAAATCTCTATGGGACAGTTGAAAGCATACGTATAAGGAACATAACATTTCATCTTACTACTTTTATATCTGAATCCGTAACTACTAATTTTCTCTGTTACGTATTTCTTAGCATGGTAATCAAGTACTGATGTTTAAATCTATGCATTTTTTGTTCTTGCGTTGTTTGATGTTTCCTGCTAGACTATTTTCTGTGCTGTACTCTGTTCTAGCACGTCTGGCAGTACCGCAGGGTAAGGTGGTCTCTGGTTTCCATTAGTTGCTTTATACTATTTTCAGTATTCTTTTGCTATGTGAACAAGGAGCTTGTAATAAGGTGTTAACAGGCTGCTAGCTGGTTTATTGTTATTATTGATTTAAGGTGTTAAGACTTTAATATAATCATACACAATGAATAATATTAGGAGATTAGTTTAAAGCCATATAAGCCATTAAATGCAAAATAAAAAGCAAAACTTTCTAGAAATTTCCAGTCTATTCTGGCACAGGTATTCTGTGCTAGGTTATTTTGCCTACAGTGCTGTATCTGGCTTTTTTCAAATATGTCTTTTTATTTTTGCTATTCTTTTCACTCAGACTGTTAATACAGGAGGGGCTAACTCTGAAACAGTAGATTCTGTTTTTCACCCCCGATTCCCCCTTCTTTTCTTTGTAAGGTGAAGGAAGAGGCAGAGCAAGGCGAAAGTGTGACTTAAGGCTTCAGAGGAAAAGAAAGAGAGTTAATATTAATTAATGGGTGGAGAAAAATAGAGAGGTTTTAGAATGCCGAGAATGAAGTACAATCCAACGTATAATACAGCTGTTAATTAACAAGGAAGGACGTGAGATTAATGACTAGAAATAGATGAACTAATACCCTTTCTTTTAAAATCTGTCTTCAACATGGTGGATAAAGGAAAGAAACGATCATAGCTGGGGAGTAAGGGGACTTTTTTAAAATAATAAGGGAAATATTTTCTTGGATATATTAATGAAGTGCAGCGATCGATGAGATTGAACAGACAAGAGAAATGGTTTTGGAAACACTGCATATGCAGGAGGAAATAACAAAAATTAAATCAGTTGCGAGTTACTGAAGAAACTGGTCATCCAAGAAACTTCAGTGGAATCGACACATAAATTGTACAAAAAATACGGGTGTTTGCACTGAAGTATTTTGCATTTTAAGTAAGCGGGTGGAATGCAGTCACGTTATCGTATTTCAAGAGTTTACCGATCGATGCTGTGAGCTCGTGTGCGTTCACCGCTGTTCCCCACAACATTCCTGTACCCAGGTCAAGGGCTCGTTCGCTGGGTCAGCAGAGCACTGGATGGGTAGGAAACGGGGTGGATGATCAGACGGAGAGCGGATGGCGGGTCACGCTGGCTGCCTGCGAGGAGCGGAGCACCACGGCCGTCGGTCCTCCCGCTTCACGCCTCCGCCCGTGACCCGGCGGAGGGGACGACCTCTGCCTGCGGCGTGTCCGACATCGGCCCGGACGGACCCTCGGTGCGCCGGTCAGAAAGACCGAGCCGGGCTGGAGGAGTGGGCCAGCGGGGACCGCCGGGGACGGAGCGAGGACGGAGGCGAAGCCTGGCGCTCGGGCGTGAGGGAGCGGCGAGGGCGGCCGCCGGCGGGGACGAGACCCGGGGCAGCGGCGGTTGTTTTTCACACAAGTGTCTTGCGAAGAGCCGGCCGGAACAGAAGCAGGCTGGCGTTTCCCGCACGCTGGACAGAAGGGCTGTAAAGAGAGAGCGCTCTGTGAGCCCGCGGTGAGATGGAAGCTACGACAGGGCGCCCCGGCGAGGAGTTCCTTCGCGCCCAGAACTACATCTCCCGGCAGCCCCCGCGAGCGGCGGCCGGAAGTGCCTGCCGGCGGCACCCTCCGTTTCCGCCAGCGCCGGCCACGTGACGGTGCCCCTCCCAAGATGGCGGACAACCTGCCCTCTGAGTTTGATGTGGTGGTGATAGGGACCGGTAGGAGACGGCGCGGCGGCGGCGGGTTGCTCTGCGGCTGCTGTGGCGGGGGCCGGGCGGGTGGTGTCGAGGTGCCGGTGCTCGAGAGGGGGCAGCGGGGAGGCGCGGGGCAGAGCTGGCGGCTGAGGGCGGCGGGGCGGCGGCGGCGGCGGCTGGGGGGGTCCTGGGGCTGCGTGTGGCTGCCGAGGGTACCTGCCTGCCGAGGGTACCTGCCTGCCGAGGGTACCTGCCTGCCGAGGGTACCTGCCTGCCGAGGGTACCTGCGTGGACAGCGCTGCGCCGCTCTCCCGGGGACTCGCAGGCCGCCCTGGGGTTGCTAGTAAGACGTCAGTGTCAAGATTTGCTTAGAAATAGAGGCGGCACGGAGGTACCTGTGGTGCGGGGCTTGAACTGGGAGGGGGATCTCCATGAACCCCGACCCTGCGAGCCGGGAGCCGGTCAGGCGCGCCTCCTGCCCCTGCACACCGAAGATCAAGCGCTCCTTTGGTACTCCGTAAAGCCTTCTCTGACTCTGCCACCCTTGGCAGCCCTCTTTCCTGAAATACCTTCCTGCTGGTCGAGTTTACTTGTATGCACTGAGAATAGTTCTGAGGAGCTAAATTCCATGTTCTTGCAGTATGTGTATGGTATATGCCAATAATATCTTCTTTTTTAATTTATCCTATAATACAAGAACTCTTAAAAGTTTTTTCTGATCTCTATGCCTGCTTACAAATAACCCAAAACTTTTTTTTTTTTTTTTTTGGAGTCATTAAAGTGTATTTCTCAGTATATGAACAAACATAAAGTTGAATGATTGCACATATCAGAGATTTAACTCTGAACTTTCTGGAACTGCCTGCACTTTCTATACCCTGTACAAGTTCATCCTGTTGCCTGTGAAGGTGAATAATGATGCAGATCTTGAGTGTCTCACTGAAACATACCACAACACTGTAACTACAAGACAAATTCTGAAATATTACTTCAGAAGTAAGATGTTTGCTGCTTGCGTATCGTAATAATCTTTAAGTATTGAAATAGACTTCTGTTTTGTAGAACCCAGTGACAGTGGCCTGGTTTGAACAGGTCTTGATAAGCCCCCCACCTTAAATTCAGCGTTGAGCTAGTCTTAAAATGTTCAAAATACATTACCGTTTATAGGTCCCAAATTTACAGTCAAATTTTTTTTGCATTTATGAAGATCTCCCATGATCAGCTCAGGATGTTGATTGGAGCACAAAAGGGAAGACAATGTTACTGTTTTCCGTGTGAAACAAGGAACTATGTTTTTGGAGTTCATTAATAGGTCAAATTGTGTCCTTCAGATTTAAGATTACTTTCCTAGCAATTTGAAATAGAATGGGTGAGTTTCTTAATGTAATTGCTGTTTTCAATGTTTACCAAAAAAAGCAATCCCCTTACAGTGTATGTGTAGTTGCTCAAAGGATTTCTGATTTAGTTCTGGAGTTTGTGAGAGATTATAAACGTACATTGTCCCCCTTGTTGACTGTTTCTACTAAAAATGCAAAATTGAAATTCTTGAGCAAATTAAGAGATCACTTCTCTGTTCTTAACCCTGTTGTATGGAGTGGGAGCCCTACTAATGAATCTGACATTTTCATATGTGTTCAGATTTATGCATATTTTGAGCATATGAGAAGAATGGTAAATAACGAAAGGCTAAAGTACCAAGCTAAAGGGTGAAATTTTAAAAATTATGTAACTTCTGTGGTTTTTGAGGGTAATTCATTCTTTACTGCCGTGAGAAAATTAGTATTTATGTAGATGATGCGGTGATGTAGAAGATTAAGGGAAACTCGGAGGTTTATAAAATTAATATTAATGCTTGGCTATTTAGCTATTCTAGCTACTAAGGAAACTAGGAGGTGAAAATAGTAGGAGTAGGAGTAGCTTTTCTAGCTACTAAGGAAGCTAGTGAAGGTGTTACCTCTTTAAAAGAGCTGATTATAACTTACATAAATAAGACTTCATCTTTTCATGATTCCAGTGGAAGTGTAAAAACCTGCTGCCAAAATTTTCTTCTGGAGGTTTTGTAATTTTTGTTAAAAGTAGAATGTAGTGCAGCTAGCTCTGGCAACCCTTGTGCTGAGGGGTCTCACGGGCACAGAGTGCAGGCCAAGGGCATCACTCGGGCAGTGGCAGCCTAGTCTTGTGTGCTGTTTTTCATGGCCCATGGTATGTTGTGCTTTCTGGATGTGTGTGTTAAGTAATACCAGGCTGCTCATCGCATGGGAGTGGTGGTTGGTGGTAGGATATCACAGATGGAAGAGATTGTGCATGCCTAGCCACACTATTAGAAGAATTCACCTGAAATTGGCAGTTCACCAGCAAAGGCACTTTTGGCTGAACTGTCTGTGCCGCTGAGAGTTTGTCACGCGACACCCATCAAATAAAATCTTCCCGGCTTTGGAATGATCGTGTAATATTAGAGCTTTGATGTTGGGGGAAGGAAATTCCTTGAGCTAAATTCTTCCTCTGAAATATTGCTGTATTTGGTGGTGGTGGTGTGGATTTGTATTAAAGGATGTGTTTTTGCCCACCTGTAGAAAGTACTGCTCTAACTAATTTCAAGATTTTCAGAATTCTGCATTTTAGGAATTATTTTGTCTTTTCTTTGCATTTTTTTTTACTAAGAACATACGTAAATGGTGACTAACACTGTTGACTGACTGGTTTGGTTTTTTGTTTTAAATCTGTATTAAATTACTCAGTATGGAAGATTATTCAAAGTAAAACTTTCATCTGTCTTCTCTTCTGGGAAATGACTCCAGAGGGAATATTTTAGCCTTGTCTTTAACTCTCTGTGCTAATGCTGTGAGTGTATCTATGGATATTTAATTGTTGTAATAACTAGAATGTTTGTGTTAATGATCTTTTTAACTGCATAGTAGTAATTGCATTCTTTTCTGCGTGTGTGGCCTTTTTCTGGTTTTATAATTTGTGCATCTGTTAATTTTAGTAATTAGATTGAGTAGTAACATTAGATTTGAATTTGTTTTTATTTCAGGCTCATTTAACTGTTTCCCTGTAGTAAGCTTAATGAAAATGGAACCTCACACTAAATTTTAGTCATCAGTGCTCCATTTAACATTTAAGTTCAATTACTTCATCAATATTTCTATGGGAAAAGTAAATTCGCTTATTGAAGAAACTACTTTTCCTTAACCCAGATTAAACATTTTCTTGCGTGGGCAAGTTTAGAGCAAGATGCATGTGTAGTACAAAACTGCTAGTCCTGGTGGGTTCAGCAGCAAAAGTTTCACTGCTATCAAGGAATTTATATCCATAGTTATAAAAAAAGCTAGATTATCATGACATCAAATTGGTGGGCATATCTTGAGATTTTCCATGGCAACACAATATGAGAATTAAAGCTGTTACGCTGTTGTTCTTTTGTTCTACCCCCTTTTTTGTCACAGTGTTGGAAGTCATTCTTTCCTCCCCCCACCTCCTCCCCAGCCTCTCACACCCCTGCTTTCCTGCTTTTTGAATATAGTACTACAGTCAAGTTACCCACTAACCATACAGGAATGGGTTTATTGGATGATTCTCTGCCAAAGCAGATATTATGCAATATCATCAATCCTCAAAGCAATGAATACCATATTCTGGTATTTTGGAAGGTCTGTTCTTTGGAAAGCGGTGTTCAGTGACTTTTATTTGTCTAAAAGCCTGTAGGATCTAGGTTTGGAGAGCTGATCTAAGTGCTTGCTTGAGGAATTCAAGGTGGGCATTAGTCATGTTCCTTTAAGTGAGTTCATTATTGGTAAGCTTTTGTGAGGTCAACTTTTAAATTAGTGCAGGCATTAAAATGGTAGTACCTTTATGGCAAGAGGCAACATTATGAGTTCTTAGATAAATATTTATCTCAAACAACAGGCATCTGTTTGAGAGTGACACTCAGAGGTAGGAGTCAATGGCAGAGCTTTTGTCTTTAGGCAGTTGTCAAACAGGAAAATTCATAGGCAAAACATTCAGCAATGTTGAATTTGTGGCAGAAACCACTGTACGTGCAAAGATTTGCAACATGGCTGCCCATATTTATAAGTGGTGTGGATAAGGATGCAGGGTCATGATTACCTTTGAATTTCTTCAGTTGATTGGATTATATTCAGTCCTAACTTCTTAAACTTGTCTCTGATACTCCAGAGGGCCTGTATTAACTGCTGGTGAAGTTGTAAAATAAAGGATACGGCTCTTTAAAAGGTGGTTGTATTCACAAGTTTGTCTGCCAGTAATTCTAATTTTTTTCTAAAAAGGAGTTATTCTTTATAAAAGCAGTCACAGTAAATTTTCTAGTTCTATGCAATTTTCTTTCCATTCTGGTTTTCAGTGGTTATAAATAACACATGAAATGACTTTCAAGGTAGAAAGCAGGAATCCATTTTGAAATATTCTATAAAATAAAGAGTGATTTATGGTTTCATATGATTTTGGCTGAAAGCACTCGGGCTTTGCCAGGTCATCAAAGTCCTGTCAGGAGAATCTATTATTTATTGTTCGATATGCTGGGAGTGGTGTAAGTACTTAATGTTTATCTTATGTAAGTACAGTGTTAGGAAAAATCACTTCCAGATACTAATACAACTAATACAACAAAAAACTAACCTAAATATTATAGATGTGAATTACAAAGTTAACATTGAAGATTGATTAAAAAAAAAAATTGCAAAACAAGTAATTCCTAATGTTTTTATTGTTGCAGGATATCTTGAGGATGTGCCTAAAATATTTTCTAATTCATCTTCTGGGCTGATATTTTGGTTACATTATCATATAAGTATACAGTCTTCAGTTTACATTAGCAGCTATTTAGAGTTTTGCAACAAAAGCTAGATTGAAAACCAGCTGAAGATGGATTTTTTTTTTTATGTCAGTGGTCATTGTGGACTAATACAGTGGTACTGACTTGTAATGTTGATGTCTGGAAGGAGGAAATAGACCCATATTATTATTACAATTTGTAAATAAGTCATTACCTGTCCATGTAAATGTCAAACAAAATGAACACTGACTCACCGTTTTTTCCCCTACCCCCCTTTATTTTTTTCATATTCTCCAAGCATAAACATACCTTTATGTTCTTAGTGACTTTTTTTGAACTTGACCTAAAAATTGAGGGGTGGTTTTCTGGCATGCCTTCTATTCTGATTTTTTTTTGTGTAGCAGAGGTGCTGTGATAGCCTTCTTGGAGGCCTGGACTCCTGCTGATATCTCAGATAGGATTCTTTCCCAGATACTGTGCAATGTCCCTTGCTGCTCTTGTAAGAAAAGTCATTATTTTGTGAACCTTTTGTTGTCCTTCTCCGCCTGCTAGTATTCTTTGGGTTTTCCGGATTATATTGCTGATCTTACAAAATAAGAGACACTAGTACTCCTGTGATCCTACTGTCAAAATATAGAGTATGTCATTTGCATATCAGAGTGAAAAAGTCCTTTAGAAAAAGTCTTGGCAAGATACTTTGAAATTCTAGTCTGAATCAGGAGTAATCGAAAAGGCATATTTGTCTATCGCCAGTAGAAAATGTCATTCCACTGTTTGGAGAATGGTTATAAAGCTGGTAATTCAGTCCTGCAAGAACTCATCTCTTTTTAAGTCACTGGTGCACTGAGGTTGCTCTAGCGCCAACCAAAGCATTTTGTAAGAGTCTCTGTTGGTACACAGACAACTATATGGAATTACTAATGTAGGAGAAGAAACTTTTTACTTTTTAAATCTCCTTTTATGAAATGTTTAAAAATTTATAGGGAGCAAGGAGAGCAAGCTATCCTCCCGTAGGGAGCTGGAAAAGGAAGTGAAAGTATTAGAAGACTTGGGTAAAAATAAAACTTAGTGTGTGTCTTGCTCTACAGATATTTTAATGTATGTGCTTTGCTTTTTCTTTACCTGCTGCTATTGGTTGTAAAACAAAGATTAGACTCATAGCTGTAGTATGTGCTAGAGGAGTCTACTTACAAACCCTCTTTATTCAATGCAATTTTATTTTTTTTCTTCTGGATTTTACCTGTTGTCTTCCTTAATAGAAGTGATTTAAGGAGATGTACTTATATAGATAACATTTGTTTCTATAAAAGTACACAAATTTGATATTTCTTCGAAAATTGCCGTTCCCCTGGAAGGTAGCCCTCTAATTGTGAAAAGTAAAGCTGCTGTTCCTTTCCAGTAAATAGAATTCCTCACCTTGAAGTAATCTGCTTGCACCTGTAGTTCAAAAAGCAGTCTGCCAAATTGGGTATTAGTTTTTTAACCTGTTACCTTGATTCTGTGTCTTAGACATGCCATGAGCAAAATGTTTAGATACGGTAGAACTTTGCCATAAAAAGACAACATGACTCATCCAGTGATAAAATTTTTCTGTAAGTGTTTAATAAGCTAAAATTGCCTTGTATTGTTACTGTTGTCTAGATCTCATATATGTTCATTTTTCTGATACCTTTGATGTTCATTTTCCTGGGCTGTTATGACTTGGAGCCAAATTCAGAAAGTGCATTCTCTTACTGAGGTGTTTTTTTTTTTCTCCCCCCTCATCAGAGAACACTGCTGGGTTTGAGCATGATTTTTAGTAACAAGTTGAATTTTTATTTGGAGCATAAGTGTCTGCTTTTGTTCCTTTTCTAAATAATGTTTATTTGCACCAACTGTGAGATTCAGTACATTCCATTTGCATGTTCATCTGATGGTACACAGATGACTATATGGAATTACTGATTTAGGAGAAGAAACTTGTGGCTCCTTCCTTGACCAGTTATGATTTCTTACTTGTCTTAGGGGGTTGCAATTTCTGAGCCACCACCATATTCTGTAATGCAGAAATATTTTCTGATATTGTTCTGCAATACAAGCATATAATAAAATTAATCAAACCTATTATCAGTTTTAATTAGCTAGCTTTAACTTAAAATATTTTATACAGTAATTATTTCAACTTTGTTTGCGATTAAATTATAAAATGCCTTTTAAGTTCTACATATACCAAAAACATACCATAAAGATTGTGTAGTGAGCTTCTCCAGAGTCAGCTGCTCTGCTCTTCTTAGAAGTTTGGATACAAACAAAATTTATTGCAGTTGGTCAACTGACTGACTCCAGAAGATTGTTTTGAAATTGTCTATGTTCCAGCATTTTTAATATATTTCCCTTCAACATTTTATATTATGAAAAAGCCACTTGTGATTTATTTAGTAGATACAGTGAAGCAAATTAAACATTTAAACCTTTTCAAGATGAATCTTGTGTAATTCAGTAAAAGCTTATCAGCTGGATGACTGGGAAACAGTTTACAGTGAACAACTCAGGAACCAAGATGCTTCCACACATATGAAGCTGTTTAGTTTATAAATTGCTTGGGGCAGTGAATATATCCATTTAAAATCACTTGAAGAGGCAGTGCATCATTATAACATTATGTATAGCTGCTAATCAGAAGAGACACAATGTGTAAGCCTGAAATTAATTTTTGATTACAGAGAGGTGAATTATAACTTTTCATTATTTTGTAAAGCTTTTAAAATCAGTTGGCTTTTAAAGCTGAAGAAAAGAGTTTTCTAGCTTAGCAGCTATCTCTAATTTTAATTTTGCTGTGTTGAAACTAAAAGTAAAATTGGTGTCTTGGTAACTGTATATAATGTGTAGCTAATTCCTTTATTTCTTGCTTATTTACTTGTAAAACACATTATTCTTGAAAATAGAAGTATGGCTGATTTCGCTTCGTAGGGAAGGTCCAAAAATTCATAATGGAGGTTATCCTGGTCAGAGGTTGCTGGAAACAACCAGATGTAGACTTAAAGGTCAGCTTGCTGCAGCCACATCTGTAAGATTTATTGAGATTAATCTGCCTCTTATGTATCCAAGAAGGCTATAATAGAGATAGTGCTTAGACAGCTGGCGGTGAAAACTAATGCTATCAAAAGTGGACTGTATTCTTCATAAGATTGTCATGAACCTAGTGTTTATACTGTCTGCTTGCTGGGTTACTTCATTCTGGCGCTGCAACTTTATGATGTAGTCCTGGAATCTCACACAGCAGTTTCCAATGCGTTACACAGCTGGAGAGACAGAAGAGTTTGTAGGACTAACTTCAGTTTCTACATGCTGAAGTGAGCTATGCCACCATGTTTGCTGGTCTAGTTAGAGCCAGCTTGTTACAATTTAATCTGCTTGCCATTTTTTTCAGTATCTTTCCGACAGCATGCAAGAAGTCCAAACACAGAAGGGCAAGTATGTAGTCAGCACTCTTCCTCAGCCAATACTAGAAGGACTTAGAAGTTGGTTCACTTTGACTTTGCACTTGTATTTCAATGAGGCAGTGTCACAGATTCATACGAATGCATCGCTTTCTGGATAGGTGTCAAGAAGTACCTATGAAATTCTACCTATTAAAACATGTTAGTGACCCAGAGATCACTAATGAGTAAAATCTCTAATTTTGTACTTATTTTTATATCTGTCTGCAGATGTAATGTCCTACTTCATTGAAATTTTAAATTAATGCTTCCTTGAGAAGGCCAGAGAGGCTAATTTACCTAATACTGCATCTGATAAATGGAGGTTAGTAAGTGGAGAAGGAAGGCAATGGCTTTAAGGAATGATGATAGAGATTTCAGCTGGTACTGATCAGTCCTCCTTCATGAAGGAAAACTCTTTATCTTTGTTTTTCCTGGTAAGAGAAATGAGGTGCAGGACAATTTAACATAATTCAAATACTTCGTGTGTAAGCATTCTAAAGGGGGGGTATGAAAGGGCCAGGAAGCACAGAAAGTGGTTATACTTCTTGATAACAAGCACTGCTATTTCTGAATTGATTTCTGCCTCAAATATGGAGAACTTCTGAGTCAGCATACTAAATTGATACAAGAATTGTATGGACTCCTTATTCCTCTACATAAATCCCTTTTATGCTGCCAGATGTTTATGTATAACATACTGAAGTCTGGATCTGTTGCTGCTTTCTTGTGGTTGGATCATGCGATTCCTATTCAGACTTCATATTTCCTGCTAATACCATTGCAAATCTAAAAATTGTCTGGATTTGGAACCTTATTGGACAGAATGTTCTTTTGCAATAGCCCTTTTCAGATACAATAAAATGAGATGTGTGCTGCGTTTCACAGTAAGTAATATGCATAATAACTTCGTAGGAAAATGCTGGTTTCTGTTAACTATACCAGAGGGCACATCTCTTGATGATTCAGTAATTTGATTACTGATTTTGATAGCAGTACAATCTTAGAAATTTTTTTTTATAATCTAAAAGGAAATGTAGATTCTCATTTAGATCTTGCTGTTCTTTGACCCAAGTTATTAGATCCAAATCATTACCCAATTGCCTGTTCAAAAACATTAGACATCATGAGTGACACAGGTTATAGTGCTAAATCCTTCATCCCTTAAGCTGGCAAAACCAGAACTTGACTGTTCCCCAAGAGGGATGAGTGGCAGGAAGTGTTAGAATAATCCTTCGTGAGAAAAACAGCTTAGAAACACCCAGCTTTATTTACTCATTAGGCATAAGTGAAACTTCAGAATCAATATTAGGGATATAGCCTTTCCCCTGCAACCACTTGAATTCTGTAATAAATCATTATCTTCAAACCGAACTGTGAGTGACAAGTTTTGGAGTCTGCTCGGCCCTGTAGCTAAGGTCTGAACGTATTTCAAAATTTGAATATAATCCAGCTTAGAGTTTTTAACAAATCGAAGTTCAGAATAGGAAACTGTTTTCAAAGAGGAACAATTTATAAAAAGAATATATTTCTCTGTTATTGAATAATCTGAAGGGTATCTATTTTGCACAACTATGTGAGCATCCTGTAAGAGATAGTTCAGCTTTGTGTGCTGTCATTAAATAAATCTCTACCATTTCTCTAAGGAGGCTTTTCCAAGTTACTTTTTTTTTTCTTGGGTAGAGAGGGACTATCTATAACTATATTATAATGGTCTGTTTACCAGAGCCTTCTTCCTTGGAATAGGCTTTTGTAAAGTAACCATCATACAGTCCAGATCACACGTAGGCGTAACTTGCATTTGTCAAAGCTACCTATTTTCCACGTGCTTTTATTTCTGTTGGAGAAGAGAATTCAGAAACTGGTGCCAAGGCACAGTCTTATTTCTTTGGTTTACCGAGGTTTTGTCACCTAAGAATAAATGGTGTCTTGGTCCATCAAGTTGTTCTAAGAGCCTCTCCAAAAGCTAAAATGCATGGGCCTTGCCTTTCTTACACTTTCTCATTCTATTGCCAGTGGGTACTTGGGGGGCCACAGTATCTTACAAGCAAAGGGTTGGTGAAGAAAATTGATGCCAGCTTTCAAGAGCGAGGAAGCTAATTCAGGGAACAATTTCATCCAAGGTTAATGGAAGAACAGACCTCCAACACAGTATCAATTGGATCAAGCTTAAAGCAATCAGTTATGCCCTAGTAGCTATAACTCCAGTCCTGGTCAGCCAGGCAGCACTGGTGATGTTTTACAGCACTTTCTCGGTGGCTTTTATCAATAAGGAAGGAGAAACAAGGTTCTCAATTCCATTTCTAGAGTAATATTCTCTGTGCCCAAATGAGGGAAAGAAAACCTTTTTCAGGAACTGCAAACAAAATAGTAGTTGTAGATTCTATTTGAGATAGTTTATAGATGGAGAGAAATGAACGTATATATAAACACTTTCGGAGGACAGCTGAATGTGGAGTTGCTTTCACACAATAAGGCTGTGTGCATCCAGGATCTTGTGACAGTCCTGAAGTGTGTGCTGCAGTTACATATTTTCTCCTTGTCTCTTTGTTCAGAATGGTCTGTGTTTTGAGTTCTTCAAAAAATTCAACTCCATAGACTATTGGCCTTTCTAGGCTGTGGAACGACTGTCCCAGGAACCGATAAGATTGTTCATCCCTCTTTCTACCCCCAGAGATTAATTCCATGATAAGTCTTCGCTTGCTGTGGAAGGTCAGCAATGCAAAACTATTGTAACTTTTTCTGTTTTATCAATTCAGAAAGGGATTTTCTTTTTTCTAATCATGAAAATATTAAGTGTTAAAAATGGAAAATTTGCAGGGAAGTTTTACCTATTTTCCTGGAAAATTTGTCACGCCTGTCTTAAACCTCTTTCCATGTATTGATACAAATATTTGTACTTTTGGACTGTCAACACCATAATGGAACTGATCTGCCAAAAACTGCCTACCCACTTCATGTGGAAGGAGGTCAGGAATGGCCGAAGATAGGGATAGAGAGGTTGAACCTCTTTATTTTGATGGTTGTGTTTGCCTTTGCTGGCTTAAAGAGTTCATGAAACTATGTCTCGTGTATCTAAGTCCTGCTAGGTATTTTCTAGACTGCATTTCTGGTTCTAGAATTAATAAAGACTGGCTCAACCATTTAAAATTATTTGTTCTGTCTCTGTGAGTACTAAATTGTACTTAATATCCCATTAAAGTCTAACAGCTTCTTACTCTAGGTGAGTGAAAACTGATACATTACAAATAGTAAACAGTTGTCCAGTAACCTTTCACATGTTGCATTATGTGTTTTAAATGAGTCATGAGATTGGCAGCATGATGACCTTTTATTTGTTTGTGAAGGCAATATTCTCTCTGAGGAAATAGACAACTGCAGGCCTGAAATTCTCATGAAGATGATGTTTGGTGTGAAGCTAGCCAAAGAAGTTTGTGCCCTACCACAGCTGCTTTTTCCACTTTCAGTTCTGTCTCTCTCCAGTTGTAGTAGTACAGCTGTTTCTGGTGCTGCGCTGTAAATCAGATCAGTGAAACACTCTTTGCTTTGTTTAATCTCATTCCTTAATTGAATACGTAGCTTAAGTGTCTCCTAATACCAGTCCCTTAGAATTTTAATCGCTTTTACTGAATTACCTGCTTAAACAGCCAATAGATCATTTAAAAAGAGATTTCAGCAAAGCTAGTGCCATCGTGCTTTTTAGATAGCAAGCTATACTTCTTTTCTGAATCTAGTCAGAAATCCAAGTCATCTAACTGTGCATGTAAAAATCTGGTGAGTGGGAGTAGAAGTTAGAGAACAGCCTCATTTATTTATTAAACTTCTAATTGAGATCATGTGCCATTCCAAGCAGGCATTGCTGGTAGAGAACTATCACTAGCCTTTTGGTTTTGGGTTGTTTTTTTTTTAACTACATATCTTTTCTAAATATGGTGAAAACATTCTGATTTGACAGAGCGTAATTTCATGACATGGGAGATATTGATAGGGATACCACTTTAACAGCAACCATCTTGCATTCTTTCTGCCCCTAACACTACCCTTAAATGTGAAGTGAAAGTACACCCGTGCTGTTAGTTTAGCTTTTCTGTTTACACTCAGGTCTTGGTCTGCATGCAGAATTTTGAGTGTGCTCCTGTACACTCTTTTGGAGCAAACCAATTAGTTCAGTCGGAAACAAAGTCCAGATACAGTTCTGAGACCTGTTCACACTAGAGTTGTTTGGCATCTGATGATGTGGAGGAGAGAGCACCAGGCAGGACTCTGCTGTACGCAGTCGTTTAATGGCATCCCAACAGATTTATACCCTCACACTTTCTGATGCATCCTTGGACAATATACGAGGGCATGCAGCATTTACCATAAATTTCTTAATTTTAAAATACCATTTTAATGGCTTGTTACACAGTCTATACATTATGTCAGACACTTTGAAGTGAACAAAAAGAACACAAAAATGCCCTCAAATAATACCTGTCTGTATCAGGAGGGATATAGTTACAGAGCATCGCATTAAAATTTGGATACCGAGCTGGCAAGTGCTCAGTCTGTTTATGATAACAAGGTGTCTAGAGAATTCACTGGTGACAAGCTTTAACTCAGAGGTAGAAGTGTTTGCAAGTGACATGTGCCATACAATTATTAAAAAAAAAAAAAGTGTTACATTCAAGAGGGTTATAGAAAAATGTTAATGAACACAAAATAGTGTTCGTTATTTTAGTAGCATAAGAGTATTAAAAATTTCAGTGACTCATATTGTAAACTTTCTTTTGTTTGAATTGCCTGTTTCTGACCAAGTTCTAACTTGATTTCATTTTTTAATATGTCTTAGCATACTAAGTTCTAAAAATTGCGTGTGTTCTTACAGGTTTGCCTGAATCTATTATTGCAGCGGCATGTGCCAGGAGTGGCCAGAGAGTTCTTCATGTTGATTCGTAAGTTACTCCAATAATTTTCCTTTTCAGGAGTTAAACTGGCTAGAAGTACATCTGTGTCTTTGTCAGTGTGCCCTTCAGGACACTGACTGACTGTGTTTTGTGTTCATCTGGCATCTAGTAATCGTACGCTTCTGTCTCTACCTTATTTTTGGGGTGTTATTTCCATCAACAGAACAGGCTATTTTTGCATCCTAGGTCAGTAATTTGGAACATAAGTGGTGTGGTCAAGGATGCTGCTGATGGCTCCTTCTTTCGTATAGACAGGAATGGTTACAGGTTTAGTGCCCTTCATTATCATTCCTGACAGCAATTATCCCATTTTGGTTTTGTGAGAATTTTTACCTGAGCCATTATCATTTAATGACAAAATGTTTTACTAGTATCTCACTTGTGTCAGTTCTCAATGCCTAGAGAAGATAAAAGTATTTTTGCATTTTAATTGTTACCAGAATGAAGACAAGTAAAATCTGGCTGATAAGGCAGGAGATGAACACAGCACTCTTCTTCCTTTGCTGTCTTCTCTCTACCCCATGCTAAATCAGTTTGTAAGAAGACTACAGAATACCACTGAAATCAGTTGTTTCAAAAAGTACTTCTGTTGCACTTTGAAATAGAAGGATTTGCTGAAGCACTTGGAGTAGCATATTTCATGCATCCTTTTAAGAGATTAACGTTTCATTTTACTTCCCTTTACCAATTAGCCAAAGTTAATCTTTTTTTTAAATCCTGTGTAACTATACACTACAATGCACGCTGGTTTTTAGAAAAAAAATTAGGATCTTTGAACCTTGGCTTATTTGTACCCCCGCTCAGCAAAATTTAGTAGCATGACTCAAGTCTAGAATTCTAGTTTCTGAGGCAAGCTTGAGATCAAATGCTGGAGCCTGAGCCGACCAAGACAAACTCTTAAAATACCCCTCTCTCCCATCTAACACTTTAAAACTCTAAATTTTCTCATCACTCTGTTGAGGTGATCAGTCATTACTAAGCAGCTTTTGAGGCTGCTTTACTGTCTGTGTTTTTCTAGAAGGTAACAAATGTAGTGTATTTCATGAGATTTCTGTGCTAGACACCTGCACTGTGCCTGCTGTAGTTCATTATGTGAGATCAAGGTACAATTGTACACTTTTTTTGGTTTGTTGTTTTTTTTTTGGCAGCATTGCCACTGATCTTGATTGTAGCTGGCTCCTGTCCCCTTGGTACCTTTTCAGTCCCATTGTTAGTGCAGTTATGCAATTTGCTGGGCTAATACAGTTTTGGGAGAGGGTCATAAGCAGGAAGCAAGGACTACCTAAGCAGCACTGCTGCTGCTAAATGTTGCCATAGTCTAAAATGCATAATAATTTTCTAAGGTTAAACAAATTTCTGCACTTCAGCTTGGTAAATATTTGTGTGTGCAACCAAAGTGGATAATTTGGCAAAATTTGATCTGAAGTGGGGGTGGGAATATCTTACGTGTTTACCTGTAAAATCATAACTGTTAATAACCAGTAAAAGTCTTATGTGGAGACTAGTTTCAGGCAACCTGTTACGTCTCTAGCTGATACCTGCTGGATGTCGGCAGAGAAGCGTGACAGGTGTTTTTGAGGTGGTGGTAGCAGCAAGAGTGCTGTGAGCTTAGATGCTGTGGTTGTTAGTACTCGTTTGCCAAAAATTATGAGGTTGGCATAGTGTTTTATTTTTACATCATATCTTTGAGCTATTGCCTTTCTATGAAAATACTTTTGATGTGCACCTGTGTGTTCAGCACCTAGGTTTAGAGACTTTTCCCAGAGACAGTATACATGTTTTCAGTTTTTCTTGTGTCTTGCACCAAGAGCTTAAAAAGGATATGCTTTCTGCTGTTCATTTTCTCTGAGCATCATCGGTTCAAGATTAAACTTCTGTAATCTCCTTTTGCCTACAGCCCTTCAAAGGACCCATTCATTTTTCAAACATTTATTTCTAATTTGAAATGATAGACAATTTCAAAATTTGCAAGACTAGCTCACTAACTTAGTTGCATGAAATATGATTTGCAATTGCTCAGTTTGCTGTTATACTGCCCACAAAGTCTCTGGCTTCCTCTCTTGGACTGGAGTGAGGACAAGTGATGCACGTCAGTCAGTAATTTTTATCAATAGGAGGGTATTTGGATTAAGAACTCATCTTAATGAATCTTCATGCACTATGGACTACTCTCAAAACCTATGGAAAACTCCTAGAAACTGTAAGGAAAGAAGTCCTTAAATGGGCTAAGGTCATAGTGTTCTACATTACAATGGGATAGTACACAGCAAGGCAGTACTTGATGCTCCATATTTAATGTAACTAATGATTCAGTTGAAACAAAGCCACCTCTTAAGGTTGTAATAATTTTAAAGAAATATGTAACTACATAGTAGTGATACTGAAGTTACTATAAAGACCTGATGCATAATGTATAAGGGTATGTTCATTTCAAACATTTTGGTACAGTAATTCTTAAATTAGGTATTAGATTGCTAACCAAAATATTAAAAAACTTATTTTAGAATAAGCAGATATAGAATGAATAAAATAGTTATGTTTGGATTTTAAGCTTAATGCCTGTATTATTGGTAGACTACTTAGATTTTCTTAAATGAACCACACCCGTTATTTCAATTTTTTGTATTCATTGGCTATCAAAGTCTGTAATAATTGTTAGCCACTGGAACTTTCATTTCTTTTATGCATTCCTATTTTTAGCTATGATGAAGAGCCTTTCAGAAAACTCACAGAAGCAGGCAATTAGAACTGTGGAATACAGATTTTGTTTATTACTGTTTTCACTTAAATATGCTCATTTACATTCACACATGCTTTTGTTTTTATAATGAAAATGAAGGCTTCCACATTTGATTCCTTTCTCCTATGGAGTTATTTTCCAACTCTAGTGCAGGCTAGGGTCAGGGGAAGGTGTTCTCAACGAAGGTGTTTTTCACTCATAGTAATAGTTACCATTATAATTGGTGTGTGTGCTCACTGAACCATGGTCTAGAATCCATATCTTGGCAAAAAAAATAGAAATGTTTATACTGTACAACCCCTTCCCCATAAATAGGGAAGTGTGTCAAGCCATCTGCTTTTCGTGTTTAAGTTAGTACTCTTGCAAAAAAAGCCAACCAAGACCAACAGAAAACCCCCACCTGATGCCGCTTGAATTTTAAGTGAAAAGTTAAGTATTAAAAGCTTGCCAGAGATTAATCTGAATTAAAGCATTTTAATTTTATCTACTATATCTAGTTTAATATACTCATTTCTAGATGAATTTTCAAGTTTCATTTTACTGAGGTAATAGTGTAATTGAAAATTCATCAACAAAACAATATGTTTATGTTCAGAGCATCACTTTTTAACAGTGTATGTTGTTCCCTTCTTAAAGCATCATGAGTTTAAATTTTTTTCAGAGTATAAGAAAATAAGATTCGAGGTTACTGAAATGCTTGTGTTAGGTGTGCTACTTTGATTCATCTTTTGTTCTCTACAAAGGTCTGAGTTAAGTTAGGTACAATATATAGAAAATGTATATGGATGAAGTCTTTGTTTATAGTTTGCTTGCACTCATTACCTTGTGTACATAATTTTATTACTTTTAATCTCCAGCCATGTTTGCATTTATCGTAATATACTGCATAGGTGATTATGGAAGATAGTTTTGAAGTGGCCTATTATAAAATACTAAGTTCTAAGTTTGATTTATAAACACTGTCCAAGTATCGCCATCAACAGTAGCTAATCTTATTCAAAATAGTCACTTCACTGCAGTGTTGCCATAAATTCCTGTAGACTGATTTTAAACTAAAGTTACCTTCTGCCAAATAGTAATTGAAGGAGCTCTATTTCTCTGTGCCAGCTATCTGTCTCAATAAACGTAAAATCTGTGGTTCTTTTCGGAGAGCTACATTTACTGTAGATATTAATGAGCTGTTGACATGTGAAATTTCAAGGATATTTGTGAAATGATTTAGAAAAGTAATTTGCAATTTAAAATGTGGAAATTGGCACTTAGTTTAAACTTGAAGTTGCCAAAGAAAGGTAGATCAAGACTAAAAGTTGATTACTTGAAGTGAATATACTTCCCATACTAATTGTTCGTATGCCTAGGACTTTCTCCTGGTGGTTGCTATGTTTTTACTTTTGGTCCTTTGCTTATTTGCTTCTTATAATTATATATCTATATAGTTATGTACTAGTTTGGTTACTGAGGATGGGGCAGTTAGAGGTGAGGTATGTTTAGCTACATTTTGTATTTGATTTTGAGCATCTAGAATATAACATTTGTAGACTATAGTTTTATTGTGTACATCCTTCCTCATTGACTTAATTATCTTTCCATGTAGAGTTTAATTCAAAGGCAAAGGAGTGTCAAGATGCAGGATTTTAACTCCTGTTTTGTGCCCAGTTTGCTCTGTCTGCTTTTCATGCCTTGCTTCTTGACACTTGGTATCTTTCTTATTTTTTTGACCTTACTTTGCCTGTAGAGTACTTGAGTGTTCCTTTTGTCCAAAATTCTGTTTTATCCAGGTGTCCAAAAGCATGCTGGGCACCCTCCCTGTACCTCCTCCCTCCAAGATATCTGCTTTTGTAGTTTGTTCCACTTCTTGCTAGGCAATCTGTTTCACTTTTTTCAGA
This sequence comes from Aquila chrysaetos chrysaetos, assembly GCF_900496995.4. Taxonomy (NCBI): domain Eukaryota; kingdom Metazoa; phylum Chordata; class Aves; order Accipitriformes; family Accipitridae; genus Aquila; species Aquila chrysaetos. The sequence continues at coordinate 3,414,578 of NC_044024.1, read as the reverse complement.
ACTTGTAAAATACATAATGTAATACAACCTGTGTCTTCATACAGCCCTCTTTTTGATCTTTAACTTCTGTGAAGTGAGGTAGCTGCATCACTACAGCAACCAGCAAGCAAAAAGGTTGCTTCTCAAAGCAGGTCAATTTCTTGCAAGAAAAATAAAGGAACTATTTAATTTTCAGTAGGGAACCCTAGGCGAAAATTCTTAATTCTGGTATCTTTTGACCTTTTTTGAAAAAGATGTTTTTATTTTGTTTTAGGATATGATCTCATAGCAAAGGTATTGGAGAGTAAAACATGGTCTTAACTGGTCCGTGATAATTACCTTTGGTCATGTTCATATCCCAGGACGTAATGTAATGTAGGACAAGTGACTGCCATCATCACCCTTGTATTGAGCTGAAGGATCTCAAGAGCTGTTTGGGTTAAATGCTTCCTCTTGGAAGGCAAGGAAGCATAGTCCACTTCTCACGCCCCTAAAAACGATTACTTTGCCAGAATGGGAATTTTTAATACATGTGACTGTGTACTTAATAGGTAGCACATGAAACTTTATGGGTTTGAACCATAAGTCAATTTGTGTTCAGATCCTTAAAATCGATGTGGCAGTAACTTCCTTTGCAAAAGACAGCTACTCTGATGGTTTGAGACTTCTTTCTGAAAGATCAAATGCAGGACAGACACATACAGGCAGCTCTTGGGAGCAATCAGGAGGCATCAGCAGCTTTTCTTGAGACATCACCAGCTTTGACTGTTATACCATGGCTACTATGACATGGCACTGAGAAGGGCAATCTTCTTAACAGACATAGTCCATGAAATACTTTTCCTGTTCTTAAACATGTTTTAATTGTGTATCTCGTGCTTTCCAAAGTGTTCAATTTCTCAAATTGTAGTCTGTCTTCAAAAGGACATGTTAGATATTCTCTTGGTTTGGATTTCAAGAATGTTAATCAGTTGGAAACAATTTGGAATTTCAGTGTTCTGGACTGGGTTTTGCTAATTCTTTTGAAGTATTTGAAGAAAAAAATGGTGTTAGTAACTGAGAAAAAAATACAAACTCATGTAGGAGAAGAGAGAATTAAGCTTTTTGCAGAGGTAAACCTGTACTTGGGCTACATTTCCAAAACTTTGCAGAAATGGCTTCAGCAGTTCTGCCGTTAGCTCTGAACTACAGATTGGAGATTTGAAAAATAAGAACTAAAAGCAGCAGTATTTTAATTCATATGAAAATCCAGGTAATACAGGAGAAGTTTTGAGCAAATATCATCTAGGAAATAATGTATGGTAGAAGAAGAAAATATCTGTGCTCTATCTAACTTGGTAGAAAAATTAATTTCTAACTGCTATTACACCTTCAAAATATCTCATGTTCTTAGTTAGACGGTAATTGAATTATAACCGTAAAAAAGGGAGAGAATATCCATCTTTGTAGTTAGCTAATATGGCAAGAGAAGAGAGGAGCTTAGTCCCTGAGATTTTGGGACAATATTTTATCTTTAATTAGGCTTTGATCTTGACCCTTACTTTAAGGAATTCCTCGGTTCATCTTCAGGGCAATTATGACAAAAATATTTGGTTACAAAGGACTCCTAATTGTAAAACCTTTAGTCAGCTCTTTTTAGAATTCTTCTTCAAGATTTTTGCTAAAAACTTTGCTCATTATATCAGTAATCATGTCTGGTCTACCTTCTTTCTGTAGTGTTTTCAGATGAGAAAATTAAGCAATCCTGATTCATTATGTAATGCAGGGTAAATAATTAAAATTCAGGGAAAAAAAAATCTGGAAGTTGATGCTTCAAGAGAAGATTAATATTTGAGGTGGTATAGCCTAACTTGGGAGAGGTGCTCAGACACCAGAGGAAAGAAAGGACAGCTGCGATTCATTTTCCATTTGAGAAAGGCCATACTGTCTTCTCCAAACCGATTGAGCTTCAGAACAGCATTATAGAGTGCTTTGTTGAAGAGATTGATTCACATCATTGGTGGTTAAAAAGAAAAGCAGTTTCAAAGGAAAATCCACCTGATGGACAGAGGAATGTTTACATTAGAGATGTCTGACAGCTCAGAAATAAACTTCTGTAACTTTCTGTGAAAATAATATTTATTTCTCTTACTGAAAGCTTTGATTTTAAATATTCTAAATATGCATTAATTTATATTGGTATAGATTCAAGGAACCTAGTCCTAATTTTAGGCAGGTGTTTTCTGTGATTTCTGTGATCAATGCCCTTGCTTGCTCTGACAGCCAGATTGTATTCCATATTCAAGGAAACTTGCAACTAAAGTAGCAGATTCCCTTTAAAATAAATCTTCATGGCTGTGTTTTTTGGAAATCCCACAAGCGGCAGATAATATATGGATATTGAATTTCTCATTCAGTGGAATCTTAAGAAGAAGCAAGAAATTAACCTACACCATTGACATCTAAAACAAAGCTGGAGGTTATCATTGCATGCAACTATCAGTTACTGTTTTACAGATTGAAATCTGAACAGAATCAGGCATTTAATATATTTAATCCTCATTGCTTTGTATTTTGCTATTTGGTATTACGCCATACTTTTTAAGCCTCACCAATGTCATTCACATAATGAGGTAAGTATGAACTCCTTTTTACAGATGATTGGAGTTTCTGGTTGGTAACAGATCTGCAGATGGAGCTCATCTGTTTAGAGTAACCAGATTGCAGGGCAGACTACACACATCCTCTTAAAGTAGAGACCCAGTCCTCCCAGTTCATGGCCTTAAACACCACCCATGATCTGTTGTTGAAGCCACCTTTATTCAGTGAATGCTGGATTTTGTTGTCTTTGCAAAAGATGTCCTATTTATGTTCTTCACTATTGCCTTGCAGTAGCTGCAAGACTTTTTTAGGTCAGTTTCTAGTCAGGAGCAATTAGGCATTGTTTAGCAGACATCTGTCCTTCATATGCTAAGTAAGCAACATGGTATAGAGCATCACCCTCTGGTACTATAAAGGGGCTGACACTCTTAATGAAGTCTTTGTCAGTGCAGATAAGCCTTGTCAAAAACATCCTATCTTAAACAGTAGAATCAAACCTGAATTTAATTTTTCACTTTTATCACACTTATCTCTACAATTTAAAAGTGGAGGAGGTTATGGTAAGATTTTAAGTTCATTTGATTTACCAGTCTTCGCATTATTCTGTAAAATGCAAAACCCATCTTCCTAAATGTTTTTTTTATTAGTGTATGCAATAACATTAGATATCCATTCAGGAGGGTATTTTTGATATCTTTCACACTTCTGACGTGCCAGCATACAGTGCCAGAAAAACAGAGTTAAATCCCAAAATGACTTTTTTATTTTGCAAGAACTAGTGATTTCTTAAAATGTAATTGCTCTGTTATTTTTCCTACCAGAGTTGTTAAATACTTAAGATGTGGTATGCATGATAACAAAAGCTAATCCAACTGATGTTTAGAGAAATATTGATAGAAAAAAATTTGAAAAGGGAGAGCAGAGACTTTTTTTAACAGCAGAACTATTAATTTTCTGTGATTTAAAACAAATAAACTAATATTTTTCAAGAAAGAAGGCGGTAAATATGAACTGAAGAGTACTCAGGGAGGTATGATCATTTTGTACAAATCAGTTCCTTTGGCTCCACCTACAGTATATGCAGTTTAATAAGAATTTTGCGAGAGCACCATAACAGTCTATAATAAGCATAATCTGTTCTGTAAGCAGTAGATAAATAATAGTGTGAACTTCCCTTTATTTGTCATAATGGATAAGAGAGATGTGGTTTCTGCTGTCTGGACCCAGTTTCAGCTTACTTAACTCTCCTTTGCATAGCTACCTCATGAAGCACTGTTAGTTTAGAAGTGGCATGCAATGCAATTATGTTAACTTCCAAATCAGCTTCAGTCAGAAGCAGTATAGCTGTGCTCACGTGACGAAGCTACTAGGTCCTGCCAGAACCTGAAACTGTAGAGTGTGGTACGGATGCAAAAAAACCTGAACTAGCTTTTCTGAGAACTCCGTTCAAACTGGCAGACTTGTTGGCTTGGCTCCACAGTAAGTAAAGATGTCTGTGGTGATGTACATGTTTGAGTTAGAGGTATAGAGTCAGTCTTGGCCAAGAAGCAGTATTATCTATATTTTCCTTTTACTTAAAACATCCAGTGTGCTTTTCTTAGCATTATTCATTTTACCCTCCAAATACTTTGATTTTGGACTATAGTCTGTTTGGTCAGAGATGCATACAAATGAGTGAAAATGGAAATTTTGCATCTCATGAAAAGTTGTGAAATATACCAGGTTTTATATTCTGCATTTGTCAAATCTGTCATGGAAAATATTTTGAATGTCTCAAACTTGGTTGTTTTTTCTTTAAACTTGAAAAGGCTATGTTTTATCTCTCCAAGTTTCACTATTTTTTCTTCACAGGAGAAATTATTATGGTGGAAACTGGGCCAGCTTTAGTTTTTCAGGATTATTGTCCTGGATTAAAGAAAATCAGGTAAAAATTTCCCAAATTACTTCTTTTAATGTTCCTTAATGTTAAATCTTGGTTGTTTGCATAATTTATTAGAAGACAAATTACCACAATGCTCTTTCTCTTTGGTAATTTGACAGATCAAAGAGATTTCTAGTTCCCAGCATTACTGGTTAAGACTTAACCATCTGGCCTAGCATTCTAAGACTCTGATATGCCTGGTTTATTAATATTAGTATCTGAGACCAAACAGTCTAGTGCTCAGTCATACTTTTTGGGTTCTTGAATTTATGTAGAAGCAACTATACTCTTGTTTTGATTCCTTTGCTAGCACCTTCTGTAAATGATAATCTGGTCTTTTCCATTTTCTGTTTGATTATTTTCCACTCTGATGTTTCAGTCCCCTTTGTTTTTCTTGTGTGCTTTCAGCTGATCCTTCTTAACTGGAAGAAAGTTACTGGATCCTTCCATTGACATGTCCTGTAACCAGGACAAAAAGATTAATGTTGATAGTGTATTTTTCAATGATGAAAGTTTATCTAATTCATGACAGTCCACTAGAAATCTTCTCAAGAGGATATTTATTTAGGAGATTGAGCACTTGGACTATATTAGCAAATGGATGTTCGTATTATTTACTGAAGCATTATGAGCCTGTTGGTCCGTAGAAGATGGAACTTTTTCAGTTCAGTCTCATGTCTATTTATTACATAGTGCTACCTTCTGGCATAATCAGTGGAGTTGCTCAATGTCAGAACTTAATATTCTCAGGGTTCTGTTATATGATTTAGAGATTTCTGTGCGGACAGAATAATGTAATACCCAAATCACTGTATTTTTTCATTGGTCTCCTTTCAAAGAGTTTTGTCACAAAATTTGGAACTAACCTGGGTATGGCAAACCTGTCTTTTAGTAGATTGTATTCAAAGTTATATTCAACTCTCTATTAAAACTTGGATTTCATTCAACACTGTATTTTCAGTTTACTAGAGCTAGTAATGTAGTACAAATGTTGGCATTCTATAATGAAGTAACCAGCTCTTTCAACTCAAAAAATCTGAATAGAAAAAAACATTAAGACAGTTAAGATGATTCTTTCTTTCTTTTTTTTTTTTTTTTTTTTTTTTATATAAGAGGGTACAACAAATTATTTGGGACTACAGAGATTTATAGTTCAAGAGCAGCTAGCACAGTAAAAAATGTAATTTTATAATTGTTCTTTGTAAGCAAAAGACGAATATCAATGATGAATGTGAAGACTGGAGAAAACTGATCCTTGAGAATGAAGAAGTTATTTCTCTTAGCAAGAAGGATAAAACTATTCAACATGTAGAAGATTTCTGTTTTGGCGAGTAAGTATAAGTATAGAAATATACAAATAATTTCATATGCTCAGAGGTAAATAATCATATTGTGCTTTTGGCTTCAAGCATTTCACCATGCTACCATATTGCATGTTGTCTTCAAAAAGTAACCATAACCTCTAAAATGTTCTTAATGTCCTTGTGCTTTTGTTGAAATTACTTGCACTTCATTGAAGCTAAGTGATCCTTCTTAAATGACCTTATCTGGATGCAGTATAATTTGTTGGCCAACTTTGTGAGTTGGTAATTTCCTTCTGAGCAGGAAACAGAAGTGTTGTGGTTGTAGGTATTATTAGTAGTAGGTGGTTATGCACTGCCATCTATTAAATTTTTCCATTCTTAATATGGCTAAAAGCTGCTGTTGTCATAGTAAAAAATTAAACTCATAACTCGTAAGTACATGTAAATTGAAATAAGTACACAAGAATAGGAACACAGACAGTAGTATTGTAAATATAAAATACTTAATTGTGCTAATATTCAGTGGATTTAACTTTCTCAATAAGCAGTGCTTACCCATGATGCTTTGGCAGGAATTGCGTGGTCAAAGGCTCCTGGTAATGTAATAACAGTTAGCCTTTTTGGGCTGTCACCTTCTTTCTGTTTCTGAAGTAAGGTAACTCAGCTCTTACTTTACATACAACATGCAAAAAATACATGCTTTGTTTGAAATACACACTTCTGTGAATATTTGTTGCATAAGCACATGAAGAACAGTATACCATCTTAGGACTGATATGTGGTGTAAGTATCTTTTAGTTAGGTAGTTGTGGAGGTATGTCTGCATTAGCAGAAGAATACAAATTTCATTTTTTATTTAGATTTTTAAATGGAAATATGATACTTTGTTATATGTAAGTCATGCAGAAAGTAAGCTTTTCACAGTGTCATATTACTGAAAATCAAGAAACACCTAAAAGTAACCTTGTGAAGCAGTAATGTTGAATAGAGTGTAAGCATAGTAATAAAGAATGGAAATTGTATGGGTCTCAGTTGAAAACTGAACTACTTCTTTGTATTTATTTATCATTTTTATCTTTTGGATATTGCACTGAACCGAACACTGTTCTGAGTTCCTGAAAGGTTCTTTGGGATTGTTATGTAAGCTTAACCTTGACTCTCTTAGATAATATCATAGGTAGCTAAATGAAACATTGACAGATATTCATATAGAAACGTGTATTTCTTTCTGTAAACATCATAGGTAGGAAAAAAAAAAAACACAAAGGTGTGAATTATACTAATACAATCCGAAGGTCACAGACTCAGAATATTCCAAAGTTCTATATTGCACAGTAATGGCTGCTTGACTGTATTGTAGATAAAATGTTATGTTTGTTTTAAAGCAATATCACTTGAATATTGTAATTGTAATCCTGTTGCCATAATAAATATTGTACATAACCAGTATTAAATCAGATTAAAGGTTTCATAGTCTCTTAACTTTGCATACGATTTTCCTAAGAAGATGTGATATTGACTGAAGGCCAGCTCAAAAATGAGTCCCCTAGCACTAAGATTTCACATTTTGTAGAAGTGAGAATTATACTTGAGTCAGGAAAAAATAGAAGATTCTGCTTTTAAGCATTTAACTTAGCCTGGCACTACAATGCTGTCTCTCTTGATTATCACTAAAACAAAAACCCGCAAAACCTACAAGGAAGAATGGTAAGATTAATAAAACTAGCAAGAAAAAGTTTTCTAAAATAACTTAAAACTTCCTGAGAGAGTCAATTATTGTGTTTCTGACAATTTACACATTCTGGCTAGATTCTGTTGGTTTTGCTTAACTTTTATAACTCCTATGAAGTAACCATTAAACATTTATTTTGAAAGAATAAACAGCTGGGTAGCAGTATAATATACACAGTGCAAATCTGAAATGAATGGCCTTAGAACAAAGTGCATCCATCAAAGGAAAAGAATACTGTGTCTACAACAAGCTGTATTGAAAAAAGGCAAATGGCTGAAAAATAAATAGTGAACACCTGTGCTGAATAAATTAACCAGCTGGTTGGCAATTTTTCATTTGACCTATCTGAAGGGGTTGCTGTTACAAGGCATTAATAAGACACATTCATTTTAAGATATTCCTTTGTTAGTACCATTAATTGATGAATGGTGGAAGATAATATTCTAAATTTACACAACAATTTGTCTGCAGATGTATTATTTTTTTCTGAATTAGGAGAAGAATTGTCTGTACAGAAGTTCAATTTGAGTCATTTTTATAGACAGTTCTTACATTATTCAGGGATATTTGTTCCTATAGGAAGGATGTCATGAATTTAGATTATATACAGGTTTTAGGCTTTCATTGTAAAATGTGTAGAGCTGCAAATCATGCAGATTTACGTATTCATTAATGGGAATTGAATAGATATTTAAAATATGTAAATATAATGTTTCCATTACACTGCTTTTCAGAGTGATATAGAAAAAATACAATGTGTTGTGAATCCAAATTTTATTTTGATTTAAAAAGTAATAATCAAGTATGTTTAAAATGAGATTGAATTGTACATTGAACTTCGGAGAAGGTAGAAAGAAAACTTGCCTCTGAATTTTTGTGTTATAAAAAGCTTTAGGATGGGTTAAATGAAAGCTGCATTCTTAGTTATTGCATTCATGGTAACAGCTTTTGCAGTTTTCACAAACACCATGTTCCAAATTCCTGAAGAAACCCAAAAATCTAAACAGAACCCCAAATTTTAATTGATTTTCATTTGTATTTTTAGGAGAGACTACTTTTTAAAAAAACATTTGACAAAGTACTTATCTATCTTTGATATTTTATAGTTATTTAATGCTTGCAATATGAAGCAGAAAGACATAATTAATGTACAGAAACAGACTTCTTTCATTAGTCCTTCCTTATAGCATTTCCTGTATTTCCCAGGGCAATATTTTACCCCGTTCATGAATAAGTGCTTCCTGGTGGCTGTGTACAAGCTGAGAGACTTATTCCAAACTCTTATTTTCATGAGCCCAAGTGAGTTCCCGGAGTTCGTAAGTGAGGAGCAACTTTTAAAGGATACAGGGGTTTTGTTCCCTCTTTTAACGGAAATCCTGCCCCCTGCTTCCATCTGTAAGGCTACAGATGTGAGGGAGCATTTTTATATGTATACTGAATAATTCCTTGCTGTTCAATGAATTTTAACTGTCCTGTTATTGAAATTTTGTACTGTACATTTGCAGGTCACCTTTAAAATCATAGTTCATTAGCTTTCAGCCAAGATTAAATTGTTTATTCAGTGCATTAATGGCTTGTGGTATAAAGATAAAAAGATAGTGTGAAATTATTGAACTCCTTTCATTTACAATGACATTGATTTGACTCAGCTTGTAGTATAAACTAAAATTCTAAGTTCAAAAGTACTAGTTTCTAAAGTAGATGTCACTGAAGTTCAAGATAAAAAAGTAGATGAGATTAAAAGTGGAGGTCTGCTTCATAAGAAGAATTTTAAAGAATTGTGTTGTGAAAAGGAAATGGACTTTACTAGAGTAAATGTTGTGTGGTAATGTCCCTCCCTTTGACTGGCTGCCTTCATCTACTATGCACAAATTTGTAACACTTGCGTAAAAATAACATTGCTACATGAGGAAACTTTATTCTCTATGGCTGTTACTTGAACAGCTAATTAGAATGCAAGGTCAGAGTTGAAAAAGTAATCTGAAAGTTTTACTTAAACTTCAGGTCAAAACTGCATGCTTCTCTTGTGGACTTCCTATGGTAATAGATGCAAAGTGGTCCCAGTCGTATAAAGCACTTCTGTTTTCTTCAGTGAGTTTGGTTTTTAAAATATCTGAGCGTAATGACTTTAATGTATTTGTGCATTTCAATTTCAAAGGGTTTTTTTAATCCATAGGAAAAACTAATCAAAGTGCTTTACAGTTTCTTATTTAAAATACTGTATTTCTTTTGTTTATGTAGCTGTGTATTGTGTTTCACCATGAGAGTTTTGATTTTCATTTTAAGCTCATTCCATCTTTTGAGTCCATGTTAAATAGGAACCCAAATTTTTGTTTTGTGCGTTTTTTTCCTCCTCAGTAAAAGTACTCCTCTTGAATTACAGCTTTGCAGTCAAAGAACCAGAATTCTTTAGTGGGTGGTACACCTGATCTGGCCAGGATAAAGAAATTCTAATGCTTTTCATAGAAACGTTTGAGGTTTCCATTCTGGCACTGACTCAAAACTTTAAACAAGTTTTTAAGGCTCTTTAAAAGACTTCCTCCCCCGCTTCTTCCCCTTGTGTTTTTAATCAGTCAGGATTCAGCTGAAGATGTTGAAGAAGCTGGTGCATTGCCAAAGCTGCCTGTCTTTGGAGCCTCTGGTGCCGAGGGGGTTGCTCAGGAATCGGAAAAAGAGTGCCCACCGGTGGAGAGCGCCTTACCGGAGGTGGAGAGTGCGGAACCAGAGAAGGCTACAGGCACTGAACCAGCAAGTGCAATGGAAGGGAACGATACAGAAATAACCTCTGAGAATGAAAGTTCTCATAGTGCGGCTTTAGGCGAATCCACTCTGGAATCGGGAAAAGCTGAAGCTGCACCCTCAGAAATTTCTGCCCAAGAACCAAAGAAAATTACATATTCCCAAATTGTTAGAGAAGGCAGAAGGTTTAATATTGATTTAGTTTCCAAGGTAGGAACTGAATGACTCTCTTCCTGTAAGTACATTCACTTTGCTTAAAATGCTGAAATATTTCAAAAATCTGTAATGTTGAGGAGGGCTGACACAGTACCTTTGAGGCAAAAAAGACACTCTTGAGAAGTAAGCAAGACTTAGTACCCTTAAAACAGACAAGAGCTATTTCATATGTGCTCTTTAGTGTTTGTTTATAACCAAAGAGACCATAAAGCATAGCTCAGAAATAAGTCCATAAAAGTAAATTTCCGGAAATTTAGCACTTAAGTAATACCTGCAAAATTGCTCTTTTTAAATAGTATCATTAAAAAATTTATATTTTTAAACAAGGAAAATCAATTTACATGCAGATCTTTGATGTTTTTAAAATGAAAAATAATTTTCTTATTGGAGTGCTTCCTGGGTTTTAGATTTTCGTATGAAACTCTCATTGTCTCTCTACTCAGACTAAAGCACTGAACTGTAATAAATTTTATTGGGGGAAAAAAAATAATTACAGTTAATCCATAACATTCAAGCTGACTAAAATTAGTTATTATTGTGTTGAATCCCTACTACTAGTGTCCATTTTACTTAGAAGAAAAACTATTGGTCTGATGTATTTGTCATACTGTTTAAACTCTAAAATCTACCTTTAATGTACTTCACAGTATACAGATACGGCCCTGCAAATTCAAGTTAAATGGAAATTTTTCTTAACTTCTATGGTTTAGACTATGTGTGTACTCTGCAATGGGAAGTTTTTTCAAAGTTGAATGCTTAATTTTTCATACTCTGCATGAAAAGATTTTTCAAACCTCTGGAAATGGGAAGAAAAAAACTTTCTCCAATAATTTATTAAATTCTTTGTGGAGGCACTACAAAATGCATTATTTCAAGTTTTGTCTCTGTTCCAAATGTAGATACCTCTTTTGTGCATCATTGGAATGACATCATGAAAACAATAGTCAGTGTATAGTGGTTAAGCAGATAATACTATTTTGTATGCTTTTTATACTTTTTCTGTGCCACTGTGTTATGTGGTATTAATTGCAATGAATTCCAGAAGTTCTGACAGAATAGTAGTCATCAGGGCAAGACTAGTAGTTCGCACTGGTTTCTCTCTGGCACTAGCATACAGACTTTCTCGTAGTTTCCTTGTTAGTGTTCCAGTAAATCTTTATCATGAAAATTCCGTCTGATCGTGCAAATTCTGTTACTCGGGGCCACAAGACTTTAAGCATGTTTAATCTCTAGTGCTTTTCACTTGAGACATATGTCTTCAGTTAATAGTTACATTTCTGTCCCTTCAGTATTTCATAATACATTTGTAGCTTATAGAAGGAGTAAAGGTGGACAGATTATAAATTAATATAAAACAATATGACTAAACCTTAACTGGGTGTTTAAGGAATTTACATTTAGAAAATGTGACGTTATCGTTTCAGTTAATTTAGGAGGCAAGTAGTGATGACTTGCACAGACAGCATCGTGTACTTTACTGATATTAGTAAATGGAGGTTGTAAAATACGGTCTTCAAGGATATATAGCATACAATACAAAGAAATTATCCAAGATGACAATGCAAAAAATTGTCTCAAGCTATGACTCCCAGACTAATAAAACTAAATGAGCAGTAGGCTGACACCTCCTTTTCTCTCCTGTGGACTGCTTTGTCTCCTCCATTTGTATGGTCGCTTCAGTTAATTTAATATTATTTTGCATATACTATATCGTGATGTTCTTTTATTCAGATTTTACTTCACTGTGTGTACTTGTAAATAGTTACAGAAAACACCTTACAAGTGAATACTGTTGGTATCACTGTTTTCTTATCGTCTAAGCACTTTGTCTTTACTCACCGTTTTCTTTTTTTCTTCACTGTGCAGTTGCTTTACTCCCGAGGTCTGTTAATTGACCTTCTGATTAAGTCAAACGTTAGCAGATATGCAGAGTTTAAAAATGCGACACGAATTCTTGCCTTTCGAGAAGGAAAAGTAGAACAGGTATCGTAAGAGAATGTATTGCATATATTTAATCTCACCTTTTTAAAGTCAAGAAACTTGAAATTGGTTTCTTGAGAGTTTTGTAACAATAAGCAAGTATTTTTCCTTAAGACTCTGAGTTTTATTTCATTTCTGGAATGAAAAGACATTTGTATGTGTTACATATAAATTTTCTTCTTTTTTTTTTTAAAAAAAGTCTAAAACAGGAATGTGCAGTTCAGTAAATTATTCACATAAATCTTTGCCTCATGTCAAATATTTAGACCCTGATCGACTTGGCAGTTAATTCTTAAAGATTCATAGGTTTTAGGTTTTCAGATTGGTAGCATAGACTTTATTTGTGTGTCTCCTGCTTACAAGAGAAGTCATTGGTGTGATAATGGCAACAGGAGATTTTGGCACAGTTAATAAGTACAAACTCTTTTGATTAACTCTGCATTCAGAGATGCAAGTGAAATTGAAGGGAAGTAAAAAGAGGAAGAGGCTGAAAAAGATTTTAAAATATTTTTATTGTGGAAAATTGGTAATTTTTATTATAGTTAGAAAATAATGGAAAGAAATATATAAGAAGATAACTATAATAGAAAATAGTAACTTAAAATATTTGTTAGGTAATCAGACTATAGTGTTTCTTGATGCTTTTCACATCTAGAATATGGAAAGTATCTGAAATTATTAAAAAATATTTTCCAGGTACCTTGTTCTAGAGCAGATGTCTTCAACAGCAGACAGCTCACTATGGTGGAAAAGAGAATGCTAATGAAATTTTTGACATTTTGTTTGGACTATGAACAACACCCTGATGAATACCAAGGTGGGGTTTCATTGAGCAGTGTACACTCTTTTCTTACGAGTTCATTCAGTTACGCATAATTTTGATAGCTCTCCTGTGTTTTCACGCAATTTGTTTTTATGGATTCATTTTCAAAGTATGCTTTGACCTTTTTGTGACCTTTTCACTTCAATGTTAAATTCTTCTACTTAAGCACTTGCTCTTCTAGCTCCCACATCGTTTATTATTTACATTTTTCTTTAACAACAAAATTATGTATTACAGCAAGGTTGCAAAATGTTTTTTATCATTTTTAGGTGTTTCCTCCTCCTTCCCAGGGATTTTTTAATATGGTGTGATGTATATGATTTTTCTTTTCTGATTTTTTGGATAATATATGTATCTTTACAATATGTTGCCACAAAATCAGAAATGGAGAAAATGGATTTTTTTAACTTTGAAAGTAAATGTAATTTAATGCCTTTTAGTTCTAGAGGGCAAGTTCAGAGTGCCTTTATCAACTCTTGGCTTATTTAGATGACAGAAAATCTGAATAGATTTGAGCCATAATGTGCGAAGAGTAATGAGCATCAGGTCAAAGAGGAAAATTGGCTAACAGAAGGAAGGTGCTTTGGGTTTATGCACCTCAGGGTACAAAGAATGAAGTGATGTTCTCAGTTCTTGGAGTCTAAAAGTAAACGAAGGCAAAAAAAGAAAAATCTGTCGAAAAGAAATAATGAGGAAAGAGGAATAGTTAAACTGTTAACATAAGTTTCAGACTGAAGCATATCAGTGCTTTTGTAGCTTGACAGTAGCTTGGCTAGGCAGTATTTTTGAATGACTCTAGTGTTAAAAAGAAACAATTGTTAAGATACTGGTTTAATTACTTGAACAAGACCCTTAGATTAGGTACAAATATTAGAAAAAATATTTTAAACATATGCAAGAGCGAATTGGTCAATATCGAGAATGATCTGGTAAGATTAGGAGAAAGAGAGTGTGTAATGAACTCCAGAAAATCCTGAAGGGGGAAAAACTCATTAGACTGAAGTGGTTTATAGATTACAGGTAATTTCAGGTTTGCTGCTGCTGGAAGAAATTGAGGTGCTTGGAGTGAGAATATAGGTGGTATTTAGAAAATTTATTAAGTAAAAAAAAGGAGATGCCACATCAATTTTAAATGAATCCATTGATTCATGTACCTAAATGACATTAGTTTTATTTTACTTCCAGAGATAGTTAAACAGATTTTGTTCCTACGTTTTAAAACAGCTTGGGAAGTAATTGGGAATATTTTGAGTCAGATTAGTCTGATGTAAAGACTTCAGAAAATTAAAATTGCTCTTGGTGAGATCATTACATTTGTGTGAAGGCGGACTTTTAATAGGGAGAGTTCATGATAGTGAAGAATTTTTTTAAAGCTTTTTTTCGGTAAAATTTGGAGTTATGTAAGGAGTCTGAAGTGAGGAAAAACTTGATAATTTTTTTAGAATGATAAGACAAAAAAACCCTGTCATTTTATGACTTGCTGCATGGCTGTACGAAAGGTAGTAAGATACATTTGTAATAAAACAGTGGTTGAATCTTGAACAGAATATATTGCTTGATAATACTAGTTTCAGCATTGATGGAAGTGTTTCTGAATTACCTGTGAATTTATCCATGACTGAAGTAAGCTTAAGAGCAAATTTCTGAATAGTATGAAAGTATGCTATTGCTTAAATACAGTCTTCTCCTGGAAAAAGAAATTCATTTAGTTATTAACTAAAGTTTTTCAGAGGTGTATCAGTGACATGCAACATTGGTGTTAAACATCTCCT
Source organism: Aquila chrysaetos chrysaetos (assembly GCF_900496995.4). Lineage (NCBI taxonomy): Eukaryota > Metazoa > Chordata > Aves > Accipitriformes > Accipitridae > Aquila > Aquila chrysaetos. The sequence continues at coordinate 3,399,532 of NC_044024.1, read as the reverse complement.
GAAAGACTTGTGTTTCTTTGAATTTCAAAATGTGTCAGCAGTAGTATTAATTTAAAGGGGAGATATGCTTCCTCATCCCTGTCTTCTTTGTGTCTCATGCATACTTGTTTGTTGCAAGTCATCATTTTGAAATAAATATTGCGCCTTCTCATCTTTGGATTAAGACACTATGTGAATGGCTTCTCTGCACATAAATATACACTCTAACCATATCAGTATGAGTTCAGCAGTACTATTCTTGAATGGGTGTCATTCAGGTATAGTATTTTGGGTAATTTACAGGAAACGGTGTCCCAAGGCACTTCAGTGGATTTTTGTCCACAGTTGCTCACTTCTCACATGATTAAGAAATGGGTTTAGATCAAGTCTAGCATAATGAATAGATGAAGCCATATTTAGAGGTTGCTTTCTAGACTGTTGGAGACCCATACAGTGGTTTTGCATTTTTATGAAATACCTTAATGGAGCGATATTTCTGTCCTCATGTCTTCTGAACTCACTTTCTGGGAGTAAATTTTTTAACTTTCATTTACTTGGATTATCCATTTTCAGCAAGATGTTTGTTGAAAAACTCAATTGCTTTTGTTTATTTAAATACAAAAGTACTTGTTTAAGTTGAAGCATATGAGAAAATACAAATGTTAAACTATACCTTTTACCTAAATTTACTTTTTCCTCAGACTACGAGAACGGTACATTTGCTCAGTTCTTAAGAACACGGAAGTTAACACCCAGCTTGCAGCACTTCATTCTTCACTCTATTGCAATGGTTTCAGAGACTGATTGCAGCACTCTTGAAGGTCTTCAGGCAACAAAAAAATTTCTTCAGTGCCTTGGCCGCTATGGCAATACACCATTTTTGTTTCCTCTGTATGGTCAAGGAGAGATCCCACAGTGCTTCTGCAGGTAAGCTTCACTTTCCTAATATGTATTTTCCAAAAAGGAAATCCTTGGTAACCTCATGCTAATAGATACCATTCAGTAGGAATCATCCTGTTAATTTCTTGTTGGTTTTATTTGCTTTACATTTTCATTGGCTATGAAATTCCCCTTCCCCCCTACCCCCAAAAAAAAAGGAAAAAAGAAAAAAAAGATGTTGGAAATTATGCTGCTCTCATGCTTTGAAACAATTTTCTTTGTATTACAAATGCAACTTGTAATAGCTGGGTGTTGTGGTGGGTGCCTATTGTAACAAGTACTAGGAAATGAGAAAGAGATAATTCAACTCATATGTAGCTAGCGCTTTTTAAAACTGGCAGAGATTTGGAGCGTTGTGTGTCCAAAAGGATGACTGCACATTTTGGTAGGTTGAGAAAACTTGTGGTTTAGTCTTCCCAAAGTTACAGGAAGATACATGTTTTCAATTTGTTAAGTAATGCTGAGAGTGCATCTACCATTCATAGGTAGATATTTAATAATGAACTGGATTTTTCTGAAAGAAGCAAAATTGTTCCATGTGTCCAGTTTATTATTAAATAAAAAAAAATTATTTAATTCTTTCACCTTTGTTACATCACAGACTTATACAAACAGGGCAACTGATGTGAAATCATGTCCTTACTCTCTTGGCATCATTTTGTAGATCTGTATAGACCACAAGCTTCCACCTGTGACTTGAACAGCAGAAAAGGTATCGTGAAGCCCTGTTACACTGAGTTATATACAGACTGCAGTTTTATATTCTAACATCTTCAACAGCAGCCATATGTATTCTACTACTTGAGCCCTAGAAAATAATTAAAACAAAAACCCGCTATTGATTCCAGTATAAAGCAACATCCACTTCGACCCCTTTACTTGAACTGTGGGCAATGATAATGTAGTCTTTAGCCTGACTCCTGAGGTGTGCTGGGGATCGTAGTTCTAGCAGAGGAGCTGTTGATGGATGCTTTTGGGGACCATCAAGAATACATGTGCAGAGGGTGGGTGGTTTTAATTTTCAGTTGTTTCCAACAGTTCAACTGGCTTTTAAAAGGCTGAGGGGTTTTTTTTTAATCTTTTCTTTTGCTGGCAAGCAGCCTTTCCATCTGCTCTATGTGGGTTTTTAGTGTGGTAACCTGTAGGTCTGAAGTAAACATTAGCTCTATTTAAAAAAAGCAGTATTGCATGGTGAGGCCATTTTGTTGTCTCAGTGATGTATTTGTATATCATTCATTTAAATATCAGTGCCAAGTGTTACCTGCTTTGTTCCTTGTTGGTGGACAAGTTCTGCTTTTTACATGTGTGCTACTATTAAGAAATTCTGGTTTACAGCATGGTATTGGACATTATCTTCCTGTCTTGTCTGTGTGATAGATTCTGTTTTTCTTCTCTATAACAGTACTTAAATTACTGCTAGAAGAATGGCCTTAGCAGCTTAAGCCTAGTTGGCACTATATAGGATGGATGCAATTATATGTTGATGGAAACATTCTGGAATAATTATCATAGTTCAAAGAAGGTATCTATAAAGTAGCTTGTTGGCACCAGCAGCTGGCTTTGTTGTGGAAGGTCTTGTTTGGCCTTAGCAACTAATGAAGGCCACATGGAATTGTCCTATATGATGTATATACGTAGATTACCTAATGTTTCCATTAGTTCATTACACAACTAGGTGTTGTTCTGTACTACATTGAATAGAAATGTTACTTGGTAACATCTTTTGTCAGTAGCCTTTCATCTGTACCTTAAACTTTATTTGTATGTATATTTTTAAAAAATGTGGACCTATGTAATTATGTGCTTGGACAGACAATTTGTAAACAAGAATTGTTTTCAGGTAAGTACTCTGGACACAGTCGTGCAATAGAACTTGTGTTTGTAGGGTTTATGGATGTCTTTCTGTCTTTATAGGACTTCATAAGGGACCAGATATCTGTGCATGACGAACAGATTAATAAATCAAAGTATTATCAGAGCCATTATAGTAGCACAAGTTTTGCAGTTAGACCTTCTTTGGATTCAAATACCTGGGAAAAAAGTAAATTTAATAATTAAAAACTGAAATTAGAATTTTAGTTACATTTTTTTCCACTGTACTTTTTTCTCAATATAATTTTTCTTGCATTCTTGAAAGCCCTTTGGCTTTATTTGGTTTAATAGCCAGCACATGCAATTTTCTGATCTGTAACAGCAATATATTTCAAGAGTTAGCAATAGTGGTGTCTAGAAGTCTTATAAATATTCTTATCAGAAAATCATTCCGTGATCACAGGAATTCTTCAGATGGCCTGAGCTTTCTATTTATGTCCATTGATTGTTGCGTTTTAGAGTTTTTTTGCTAAATTGATTGATTGTAAAGTCCTACAATAAGGACAGTATTTTAATAGTTGAAGCAAATTACTCTGTCAAACCAAGAAGTAATTACACTTCCAAAAGGTTTGTATTACAAACATTCTAATACACAATAAAGTCTAAATGTCTTTGTTTTTAAGTGAACAATTTAGAAGACAATCACAATTTTTTTTTAGATTAATCACAGTTTTTATATGTGGTCTGCCTTGGGTGTTATGTCTTCCTAAAACTGAGCAGTATCCGAATACTGTTCAGACTGTATAGTAAAGTGGTAACGGCACAACCTATACATCATACCCTACAGTTTTTATCACCAGGTTATCAGAGTAAGGTGTCACCTGTTCTGTGATTTCTAACCACCGTTCTATATTCTGTTTTAATGTAAACCTCTTAAGCGTTTCCTGCAGCCAGTTACACTGTGTGTTCTCATCAAGGCTACTGTTATAAATGGCATGCATGCATATTTATGTGAATGAGTCAAAGACATTTGTAAGTCACATCCTTGCATTCTAAATGAATTCTGCATAAACAGTACAACGTTTTATAACTACTGACGACACTTGAGTGAGTAAAAGCGGTGTTAGTTCTTTATTGGTTTAAACAGGTATGGTTTAGGAGAGAAAATTAAACTTTTATATCACTGTAATGTACCTCCCAATATGTCGAGGTACAGATGTGAGATTTCTATCTCCATAAATTGGATTCGTGGTACAAGGAAGGTCGTTGGAAGCCTCATGCTATTCCGAGCTGACAAGCAGCAAAACTTTACTGGCCTGTATAACAGCTTCCTTTGGTTCAAACTTCCTGGTATGAAACTGTTACGTCCCTTCCTTTCTAATGAAGTAGTAGTATTATTATGCTTAGTAAAAATAAATATAGTAATATCTCATTCTTAAGGAAAATCAAAGCAAGCATTTACATTTGATATGGTCAACATAAGATGCCAAAACTTAATATGTAAGGCAGCTAGGGAAATCAATATATGTTTTGCAGTTTGCTGTTAACATGTTTGTTACAAATCTGTAATACAGCTTTCATTTTCTTGGAAAAATGTCACTGAAGAAAAACTATAATTGGGCATCACTGTAAACTGGAAAGTCTCAGTGATACAACATGTAGAATACTTAGAGTGATTGTGATGGTTTTTTTCTGGTTTTAGAAAACATTAGGAAATAGCCCAAATATTTTCTGATGTAGGAGGTTAATATTAAAATGGTCAGTTTCCAAATTTTCCTTTGTAACTGGGAAAAAAAAAGATATTTGACTTAAAAATCTGAAAGAGTTGTCAAATATGAGGACACATTTGCTTTTGCATCTTGCATGAAATTAATCTTTTGTAACTTGGAATCTCCTTTCTTTCCTTCTGGTTTTTCAGAAGCAAAAACTTTCTGTGTTTTTTATGGTTTTGAGGAGTGTTTGGAAGTGCTATTGTACAAATACTGTTTCATATAGTTGACTTTTACAGTTCACTGCAGTGAAATATGCCTCTTATTTTCAGTTTTCCTTTGAGAGGAAGTCTTTCTGGAAGCTTTCAGTTGTGATTCTCTTCACCCATGACCAGTGTTGTTTAATGAATGACAGCTGAGAAGTCAGTTGTAGCTTGCAACCTCACTTGCGTTATTTTTCTCAGTGCTTGCTTTGTGAACACACTGAATTTTGGGGGAGACTGTGCACAGTTTCTCTTCAGTTTGGTTTCAGATTCTTTTTTCTGGATTCTTGTGAATATGAAATCCAAATGGAAACAAGACTTTTTGAGAAGTAGTAGTGCAGTTTTTTCCCATTTGGAGTTTTTGAGGGAATTGGAGACTGTACGCTCTCTGTCATCTCATAAAGGTTCTAGGGGGGTGACACATCGTGTCTTTTTTCTTTACAAGTCATCCAAGAATTGACAGATGTGGTTGTGGTAATAGGTGCTGAAGTACTAGAATGTCTTCAGCTGCTTTGCCATAGGAATTGGTGATTCACTGACTTCTATGGGTAGTCAGTTAATGACTTGCTTTTCCTATAAATAGGCTTTGAACTTTTACTTTGTGTATGTATTTGGTGGACAGTGTAACCTTTTTAAGTAGTTGTTACTGATTCTAGCTGAAATTAGTCATTTTTGTGTCAGTGACAGTGACAGTAGTAATTTTGTGATGGAGGAAAGATCTGATTAAGGTGGTTCATCTCTTTCAATCCCTATATTTACATGAAGATTAAGAGTCCAGGCTGAGAAATGAAGGATTGTGTGATTGATTTGGAAGGTTCCTGTATATATTTCAGAAATGAATAATCAGTTTTTACCCTTACATTTGAGCTATTACCTGCTACAAATGTCGAAGCTTCTGAGGTAGTCTCAGGTACTTTAACATTTCCAATTATGTCCCTGTTACAATCTCTAGGAAGGTTTTAGTGTTCTGAAATCAAGACTGGACTTCAGGAAACCAGACTAATAAATAAGCACTTAGAATTGATACATTAAAAATTTAGTGTAACATCTTCTTCATTCGAATCTATAAATGAGTATCATGTTTCTACACGTAAGCAAATACGCGTAACTTTTCTGTATGTTAATTGTATGATTTGGCATATTAATGGAAATACAAACAATGTTAATTCCTTGTGACAATCAGATATGACAGATTTGAGTCTTGGCACGTGTGCAATTCTAAGCAAGTGTGAAGGAATCACAGGTGATTTTAAAAACATAGGCTGTATCTGAGATATGAGTTCAGTCCTGTATTTCAAAACATATAATTTTCATATTTATATATCTCTTATGACTTAAGATTATTCCATTTCTTTGTACCTGAAAATCTATTTTGAAATTACTGACAACTTGTCAGTATCACTTGGTCTTTACTAAAATACTGAATAGTAAGAGTAGCTGCAATGCTGCTTTCTTCTTAATTGTTTTCACTTGCATTTCAGTGAAAAAATAAAACTTCTGCTGTAGTTTGGCTTTTAAAGACAAACTTAATATATTCACTTTCTTGGCAGATGAATGCAAAATGGGCAAGCATAGTTAGCATTAGTGTTTGTAGGATCAGTTGTTTGTTTTTCCCTCTAAGGAGAAACTCTTTCTTGGGATAAACATCAGGGAAGTGAGATAATCCATCATTCTGAGACCTGTTCACTAGTGATGGATGGATAGATTGGTAAAGTAACTCAATAATCTTCATTTTTTTCAGGTTATTCACAGATCAGTGAGCATTGTCGTTAATAAAGCCATGGAATGCTTTTGTGTCCTTGCCCACATTATTTCTCAGAATTTGACAGGAAAAGACTTTTAATTTGGAAATAACCTTTGTTGTGAAATGCATTCTAAGTGTATGAAACTTTGAAAATACCTTCCCATTTTAGATTTTACCTTTCTTCTCAGCAAGATGTTTGTCCATTCATTGTTTAAAAAATTATTTATAAGTATGAGATCTTTTCTGCTCCTTATTATTTCACTGACTAGAAATACAGTGTTCTTCAGAAGTTTATACCTCGTGAAGGCCTTCAACCATTAGAATATATCACATAGGATGCTCTGAATCATACAAATGTTGTCAAAGTGTATAGATTTCAGATTCCTAACTAGGCATGGAAAAATTTTCAGTCAAGAAATTTTATTCTACGGGTTAGAATATACCCTGTGGTATAGGACAAATAAATGTAAGATTACGTACTAAAAAAGGCTGAAAATAACTTACATTGTCCTACTCTCATTCTTAATCATTCTTACTTCATTTTACAAACATATTTGGAATTTAAAAGCACAGAACACAAATGCTATAATCAGATGATACTTCTTTAATTATTTGCTTTAATAATTAAGGCAATGATAATAATATGAAGGAACTATATCTAATACATTATTTGGTATTATCTCCTAACAGTCTCTTAACAAGTAAATTACTCTCTGCTTGTGTGCGGATGTGCAGACTCTGGTTTATGTATTCTTCCTGAGAATTAGGACTCAGACATACAAAAATGTTACAGCATTATCAGAAGATCTATGGAAATAACATGAATGTTTATTATTGGAGCAAATCTGAAATGTAAATGCAAATGTAGTTTAGCAGAGTCCTTTTACATTAAACTAGAAGACAGAGAAAGGTAGCTTCCAAAACACTGCTAAATTAGTAAAATAGTCCTTGAGTTTCATTGAGGGTTAAGATAACTTGAATTTTTATGTCTTTTCTGGAGGCAGAGAGCACATAAATGGATTTTATAGATAAGCTAATGCTTAGTGACTGGTTTCTAGTTACTCGCTTTTGTGTCTCTGCCCTACGGTCCTGATCTCCCAAGCTCCTCTTTGAGGGCAGAACTGTTGTATAATTGCAGCTAAAGGACCTTGTGCGAGGAACAGCTTCTTCTCTTACAAGGTCAATAGAACTTAGAGCCAGGCAGATCTCATACTTCCACCTTCTGTAGAGATTAGTCTTCAGAGTGCGTTTGTAGTTAACTACCATCACAGCAGTACAGAAACCACTGAACTTTTTTTTTTCTTTTCTTCTTCCCCTCCTTCTGTGTAGTAATTTCTTAAAATTTCCACAGTGCTTTAGCCATAGTTTCTAGGACACTTGCTAGTTAAATAGTTGAATGTGTTGCCTGATGGATCTTCACTTTACTTTCACGTAAATCATCTATTTCTTGAGTTTAGCATCCCAGAGAATGATTCTTAACCTAGATTCACTAAAAAGTAGTGTTAATTGCAATATCCTTGAAAAATGTTTATATAGTTCTTCCATCTAATAAGCCAGTATTAAGCAACTTTTCTTTCAAATTCCTGTAAACTTTTCTTAAGCAGCTATGCTAGTACAGGTACAATACAGTTAAACTGTGCTGTTTATCCTCTAGTTCATTTCAGATCTTTGCCCAAAACTCAGTCAAGGGTACACCATGCAACTTAAGTGCAAGTTACTTTTGTAGCAACTTCGCTTTGAGGTCTGTTTTTAGATTATTTTGTAAAGCAAGATGCAAGTGTACTGAGTAGATTTGTTGAACAGACTGTCTAGGGTTAACAATGTTGTTATTTTAAGAAACAGCACTCTTTACATTGCAGTTATAACCATTCACAATCTTGACTCTTCATGGCTCTGGAACTACTTATTTTAGACCTAGCTGCAAATTCTTTACCTCAAATTTTGAATTTTTGCTGAGAAGACAGTAGCCTCATGTTTCGTATCAGTAGTCATCTTTCAACAGTGTTTGGATTTACTTTGCAGTATCTGGAAGCAGAGTAAATTTATTCTGTAACAGAACTTATTAATATCCCTTTTTGTTTCAAGAAATGACAATACTTTTCCCTTAGTAGTTTTATGGGACTTTATCTGGCTGTACTCTTACCGACATAAATGTTCATAATTCTTCATGACTTATAGCTGTTTGCTAAAATCTTAATAATTTTCACTCCTCCTGAGATTTTCTTGTAAATAATTCGTTAGGTTGATTTGGTAAACTGTAAAGTAAATTTATCATTCTTTCTAAATACTTTATTTAAGAAGGCTAAATCCCAGATTGTTTATTTTTTAAAAAAGAAACAAAACACTTCTGCTGGAAAGAGCAGTTGTATTCAAGAACGCAAATCTAAAATTTGACACAAATCTGATTTTTTTTTTTGTTTATTTGGTTTTTTTTAAATCAAGAAACCTGTTACCGTGGGGTAATCTAGTCATCAAGATTTTATGGTCAAATTTAGGTTTTTCTTCTTTCATGAGCATTGGAAGACCTGCTTCTTGCACAGATATTTTTTTCCCCCCCCTTAATTGTTCGAAGTTGTAGGATGTCACATTTGATTTGTTTTCTCCTAAGCCAGGAAATTAGATTAATTTTATGCAAAAGACTTTGCTTTCAAAATCTTTGTATGCTAAATAACTGGGTTTTTTTCGTGCAGAGGTTCTTTTATTGCCTGTTGTAGAGGACTGTTCTCAAGAGTATCTCCTCAAGAGTATCTCATCCCTGTGTACCTCTCATGAAGTTAGCATCTTTTTGTCTTACCAGCAGTACGAGTCTACGAGAAACTGAAGTTCGGGGGTTGTATGCTCCCTTGCAAATTGCAGGTCTAATCTCTCAGATACTACTTCTACAAATTTTCCTTCTGCTAAAAGTAAGGATATAGCAGAAAAGAGAATGTCACATCTGCCAAATCAGCAGCTGTGTGCAGTCAACAGCCTACATAACACTTCCAGGCAAGCAGAGGCTGAACTGGCCACATTCACATAGCCCATATGAGGGTGGTGTTGAACCAGAACTCTTCTGAAGTGCAGCACTGACTGTGAACAGAAGTAGACTTTTGCTTCAGAAATGACTTAAAGCTAAGCAGCTGCTATTCCAAAGCAGAGTTTTGTAAAATACTGTGCACATATGTGTTAGCACTTTTGTCTGCAGTTACCATATTTGTGCAACTTCAGTATTTCTTAAATGAGGATTTTTGTTCTGTGGTTATTTTTAATGTGGAAGATGGGGAATAAGTTTCATAGTTGAACTCTTGTAGAAAAGGATAGCTAACAAGTATGCATAATTGCAGAAAAATTCTGTGGTATTAATGATTTTCAAGTGCATTATTAGATAAACTGGTCTCTCTTATTTTTTCATTTTAGGAATTTATTAATGGATACAACTAAGCTACTTTTACACCGCTCTTAGACACTCTAAAAACTCTTCTACAAGAGTCATTAGTAACATGGCATTTGCTTAAATTACTAACAGTTTGTTAAGTGAAGACAGAGCTTAAACATGGTCTTACTTTTGTCAGCAGAACTTTCTCAGGTTTTAGAAGCAGCTTAATAAATCTACACTTGCATGAAGTGAGACTGGAAGTCTAGGAAAGTAAAAATGTGTGATGAACTAAGATTTTTATTGCAATGTCTTCTAACATTTGAGTTTCAGTAAACAGAATTGGAATCTTGAGCCCATAAAAGGCAGCACTGAGTTGCCAAACCCCCAGAACTTGCGCATCACATAATAGGAACTCAGGTGTTAAAACTCTTGAAATAGTTGCACTTCAGTGCAAATTTGGCCATTCAGTTATCATGTACAATAAATATTAATCCTTCCCAGACTCTGATGAAATAGACTTAAATTATACCTATTTTGTAATTATGGAAAAAAGTGCACGGAGGTCTAATGCATTTTGGGGTAAGTGATAAGTAGGTATATTACTCACATTCCTGAGTTTTGTGCTCTAAACAAAATCAAGTGCACCAGTTTTCATGTTTTTACCTATTTTACTGTGAAATACTATGCGCTCTACTAGAACTCTTCACAGTATCTGAATGTATATTTCTATATGTAGCAGTCTAAATCCTAGACAATAAAAAGGAGCGATTTCTCAGTTTTAAAATGAATTTTTTTTTAAATCCCTAGGAAAAAATACAAAATATGAAATTTGCTATAAAATTACATTTGACTGGGCTACTTTTTTTTTTTTTTCTCTCCCAACTCCTGTCTCAGCTGTGGCATTTCCTACCTGAGCTGTCGCCATTGCTGCCTGCTGTGTCTTTCCCCACGAAAAGAGTTTGCTGAAACCGAAATGAGCAGAAGCCCTTGTTCTTTTTTCTTCTCCCCAGTGTTTTGATTGGGAGCTTTGCCATTACAGCATCTCTTTCTGTAGTATTTCCCAGTCACAGTGATAGGAATTCCTTCTGCTTTACTATGCTAGGACAGAACTGAAGATCTGGTGAAAGAAATTATCTTGCTATATGAGTACAGGCATAAAAATTGTGGTTCCTGCAAAAAATACTCTTTGGACATTAACTAACTTCCGGTTGATAACTATGCAGGAAATTTCTGACAGTTCTAAAACTGTCATTTTGCTAATTGGATTTATAAACTAGGCTGATTCTGTAATCTTTCAGGACCTTTTTTTAATTTTACAGGAATGCTGAACACAATCTCCAGGAAAAAGTAAAAATATTTGGCTCTTCATTTGCTTGCTTAAGCATTTATTGTCACGTATTATCCTTTCCAATAGCTCACCAAATGCCAGGACAGTTCTGGTTGACATTGATTATTACCTTCATTATTTCTTTGGTGCCGTTTTTAATATTTTTTTTGTCTTCATCCGGGTGGGTGCACATACTGAGATGTGCCTTTTTTATGGGAATTCTCTGTTGGGAGAATTGTCTATCTGGTTTTTTTTAACTGTAGCCATTTAATTTATTGGATTTGTCTGTATTCTCTTTTTTAATGCTTTTAGAACATAAAACAATACTGTAGGAAATGGTGAAGTTCTAGGGACCTTTCAGGAAACACAGAATTTAATATAAGAACCAGGTCACAGCTTTCTCTGTGTGCAAAAATAAATTGAAAGAGGACAATTCATTAATTTAGTACTTGGCATGTTTTTCTTTGATCTTTCTCCAAAGCTTGCTGTGCTGTACATGCAGTGTTCATCTTTAAGGAGGGAAGCAAATAGTTTTTGCTATAGAGGACTGTACAGTTGGGGAGAAAAATACTCAATTTTTTAATTAATTGCTCCATGCATTTTAAGAAGTGGAAGAGAAACTATATGCTAGAAGTAAAACCTACTTTTTTGGTGTGGAACTATGTGATAAGATTTTACAATTCTTTTATGTAGTTCAGAATAAACTAAGGGTAAGTCTGTAATTTAAGGGTGCTTATGGTATCTCTGTTGAAAATCAAGATGTCAGATAGAGAGACATTCTATTTTTGTTCAATTAATATCTGAGAGCATTACATCAAAGCAGTAAACTCCTCTTGTAGCAACAGATGCAGCAACCCTGAAGCCTATTTTCTCTCTTGTTACATTAGTGTTTAATTAAAGAAAACAACTAGTTGGAGGCAGTTACTTTCTGTGAAATGTAATGAAGATTTATTTTGTAAGTGACCTTCACTGTATTAGCTGAATCAGTAATCAGTAAAATTAATAGAATAATCAAATTATATACAAACTCATAAATCATCGTGAATATGCTGTCAAAAATTCAGCTTTTAATATGTCCTATTGTTTCACAGCTGTATTAAAAATTACAACTGCTGATTCCTGCCTTGATGGGAACTGAAATGGCATTTAAAGGCTGTGTATGATGGAGGGCTACCAGGCCAAAAATTTTCACAACTGTTAATTTAGCTGTAATATGATTTGATGTCACCAGGGCAAAGTTGAAGTTGAGTACAGTGTTGTTGCTATCTTTCAGCAAAACTTGAATTATTGGTGTAGGCAGTCGCCAGTTAATTAGAGTAATATCAGTTTAAATGTCTGTCATTTAGGGTTAATGGTATCAAAGAGTTGCCTTGTATTTGAAGTACAGTCAAATCATCTTGAATAGCCTATTGTATGAAAGTAATGTTAGCACAATGATTTTACGTCGTCATAAATTATTGGGATACCATTTAGTTTAATATTTCAATTTCTATATTTAAATAATTTTGGCAAGTTTTTCCTAATCATGCCATTTTTCATGCTGGGCTGTTTTAATAGGTATTTTGACTCTTTGTAATTGTTTAACACAAAACGATCAAAATTCCTTTCCATTTTAATTTAAAAAGAGAAGTTTTCTGCTGGCCTACTATGAAAACAGGTCATGCCCTCCTCCACTGGATAGCAGGCTACTCTTGAAAATAAGTAATTCACATTTTTGCGCAGCCAAGCAGCAACGTTCTTTCAAAGCACGCTAGAAAAATAAAGTGCATATATCAAAAAGCCCTTGACTGTGGTTGAAGTCAAAGGAAAAATATAATTTATAGTTTTTAACAAAGGAATCTTAGTTCTAGTTAGGTTAATAGTGCTATTCTTTTATACAACATATGAAATAAATTCATCTGAGTTGGTTTGAAAGATCCTAATACATGCTTTGTCAGGCAAGAAGCCATTGATTGCAGCATTAGAGATAATAAGCCCGTAGCTCAAGGCTCTGTAATAATTCTTCAGTGGATGTTTAACCTTTGTGTCATCTTCAACAATCTCAAGACATCCAAGGCTGGGATTCAACATGGTGTATATTCTCCAGGTTTTTGCATGCGTAGAAGAGGTATTTCTAGGGAACTGGATCTTCTGATTCGGCCAGTAGTAAGTGATATTGCTGACATTTCCTTAGACTGCTACCTTTTGGAGTACGACTCAGAAGAGATGTGGGTTGGTAACACGCTTCAGCCGTTTGCTGTGCTGCATCATTCAGGCAGTTTAAAAGGTATTGAGGTACTGTCTTTGACCTATGACTTTTGAATGCCAGTATGGATACCATTTTAGGAAGTCAGGTTTGCAAAATGAAAGTTTTCTTTTCTAGTTCATCATCTATGAACAGATATCTAAAGCTCTTGTCCTGGTTTCGGCTGGGATAGAGTTAATTTTCTTTCTAGTAGCAGGTATAGTGTTATGTTTTGTGTTCAGTATGAGAAGAATGTTGATAACACGCTGATGTTTTCAGTTGTTGCTGAGTAGTGTTTAGACTAAGTCCAGGATTTTTCAGCTTCTGGTGCTCAGCCAGCAAGAAGGCTGGAGGGGCACAAGGAGTTGGGAGGGGACACGGCCGGGGCAGCTGACACAAACTGGCCAAAGGGGTATTCCATGCCATGTGGCGTCATGCCCAGTATATAAACTGGGGGGAGTTGGCCTTAGGGGGATCGCTGCTCGGGAACTAACTGGGCATTGGTCAGCAAGTGGTGAGCAATTGCGTTGTGCATCATTTGTTTTGTACATTCCAATCCTTTTATTATTGTCATTTTATTATTGTTATTATTATCGTTATTAGTTTCTTCCTTTCTGTTCTATTAAACTGTTCTTATCTCAACCCACAAGTTTTACCTCTTTCCTTCTGATTCTGTCCTCCATCCCACTTGAGTCAGGGGGAGTGAGTGAGCAGCTGCATGGTGCTTAGTTGCTGGCTGGGTTAAACCACAACACTAACTTCAAAACAAAATTAAAAATAAAAAAAAGAAACAAGAACAACCACCAAACCACCAACGAAAAAAAACCACCCACCAAACAAAAAACCTGTTAGTTAAACCAGGAAAATCCTGCTATCATCCCAGAAATCTGGGAGAACTATGTTCCACCAAACTAGCCTGCCATTCTCATATTGATTGTTTGTTTTGGCTAGTCTGATGCCCAGTTAATGCTAAGGGGGTATTAGAAATGTAGTCACACTAGTCTGTTAAATTATAGTGTAAACTCTACCAAAAGACAAATAGAATTACACATTATTTTAAATACAATACCTAGGCAGACTCTGTTAATGAAATGGCAGGTGTAATTTCTAATTTTTATGCCCTCCCAGTTTCAGCTCTGTTCTTTCATTTGTGACCTGAACATCAAATGTCTGGGTCACACCAAAACTCAGCTGAATAACAGGAACTCGGAAAACTCAGTTTCCTTCTCCAGCATGGTAAAATGGAACAGTGTGTCACGGTATCGAATGTGCTACAGACTGTTTTATGATTTACTCATGAGAGGCTATTTACTTTTGAATAATAGGGATCACAAGAACACAGGTGTATTTAACTTGTAGGATGAAGGAGGAATTGTGAAATGTCACTTGATAGCATTTGACAGTTGTCTCAATAGAGCAGTTCTCTCTGAGAAAGGGATATGCAGTTTTTGTCAATATGAAAATTATTTGTTCATTCTTTTTCTTCAGCATACATGAGAAGAGGTCAGTGATAGCTGATGGATTTGAATGAACCACTGGAGATTCTTAAATGAGTAAATAAAATTAAATTAAAAAAAAATTAAAGGTGCCCAAGATAGATCAGACATTGGAAACAGTCCAAACCTGAAATTTTATTGTAAAGGATCAGACGTATCTCCCCCGTCTTTTTTCTTTACCTTTTTCCACTGTGTAATTTCCATGCTGACTGAAAATTTTAGAGACAAAGATGATTTCTTTTTTAAAATAATTTGAAAAATATTTTTTTAAAATGTTCTTACTGTTTTTTTTGTCACACCAAGTTCTAGAGAACTTCATCCTCTGCCTTCTGTATTATTCTTATAATAAGAATGCCCCTGAAATAATGCACTGTAAGCAAAAAACTGACTGAAGTTTATCTGAATTCAGAGTTAATTGTGAAGATCTATCCTCGAGAATCTCTAACATATATCCTTTTTCTGTAAGATCCTGAATTTCTCTGCATTATAGTGCTCTCACAGAAAGTTTAAAGAGTTTTTTAAAAATACATAGCAAAAAGAATATTGGTTGTTTATACTTGCTTGATAGCATTTTGAAGAATGTGGGCTTATATTAAAATCTTTCAGGAACTAGAATTAAAAAAAACCCTATAACTAGTGATATCGCAGTCATTTCAATGTTAATGGGGATCCAGTAAAAATTTTAGGCATCGCTTGCAGAAACTGAACTTTAATTTTTTGTGAATTAATTTACCTTGTGTCACATTAAATCAACAGAAAAGAATCCCCAGAGATCAAGCCTATTTTTGGCAGATAGAAGTTAGGATGCGGGGATTAACCCGGGATCATATTTATCACCAGACCAACTGAACTTTTACCGTGGAGCGTTACGGGAGAGCAGTTTCAGGCTTTGCATAGGACAGATTCATCTGGTGAAGAGTTTCAGTCAGAGATCTCTTCAAGGAGGTGATAAAACATCTTGGCTAGTGATGAAATGTGGCAGTGGGCTGACCTCACATGGAGGCCCAGGAGTCAGTCAGCAGGTACAGTCAGACTAGCTCCTCTCTGGAATCCCAGAATGGAAAGAAGAAAATGGTTTGTTGACCATTTTAAAAAGTGGGAAATTTGAGTATGATTTAGCAGAGAAGTCTCTGGAATGCTTCCTTACAAGTAGTCAGCAGGGGAACACCGGGGTGAGTGGAAGACAAATACCTCCAACTAAGTGCGGTGTTTTGCTAGGCAGGAATGTGTGCAAGGTATAGCAGCAGGTTGTTGCTTACAATGAGCCATGTTGCAAGTGGTGTGGTAAAGTCTCCTCTTCGCATAGACCTGTTCTGATCTCTGTCCAGTACGGAGTTTGGCTTGTTGACCCCTGCTGCAGCACTGCCGTTCTCAACTCTGTATATCTCACTGCGTCAAAGCAAAATAGAGAAGCATGACTGAATTATTACAGAATCTCTTAATAAAAACTGTTTTCTGTAGAAGTTGGTATAAACATATATCCAAAAGTAACTTCCTCATATTTAAATGTCGTAATCTAGTTTCTTTAAACTGTGAGTCTCCTTAGAGTTTAAAAACAGATGAGTTGCGATATTGGCTTAATGTTTGGGTAGTGTAATTTTCCTTGGTTTAGGTAATGGGCTTTGTTTGCAAATGGAAAATGGCTAAATAGTTTAGTATACATTAGATTTTGACAAACTGACTTGTGAAGCCAGTTCCTTTTTCATTTAGGAAGTTTTCATCAGTCCATGCACAGAATATCTTAAGCAACTGTATCATAACATAGGCAGAACCTGGAGGAATTCCTATTTGTAAGAGGTCACCTTTAGATTGTAAGAAGTCTTCATTCTAGTGGGGCACTTAATGCCCTGAAAAATTAAGCTGCTTTTAGCCAATGAAGTTCCCACAGTACATTTTGTAAGAGTAGAGAAATAACTTCTGAATTACACACACTTGGAATTCCAGTAGGGGTTTGGTATGGTTATAGTGTGTTCTCACATTCTCGTTCCATACCATGTGCAATGTAGTGTGGTCAGTAGATATTCTCTGCATCTTCAGTAAATAGATGCTTTTCCATCCTAAATGACTGACGATGGTAACAGAGAATGAGTGCTCAAGCTAGTGTAACGATTTAGAGGACTAAGATAAATGCTAATACAAAAAAAAGTTAACAACATATTCTTTACAAAAACTGTATGATGTGTTTTATTTTGATTGTTTTTTGATTGTCTGATTCAGAGATTAAGACACGTCATTAAAAATGTACTACAACATGCACAGGCCTTCGCCTTGCTTATGACACACACTCACACTGCTTACGATTAGTCATGATAGGAGTAACCTTTATTTTTTCCTAATATGTTTCTAGGATGTGTGCCGTATTTGGTGGAATCTATTGTCTTCGCCATTCCGTGCAGTGCCTTGTAGTGGACAAAGAATCTGGACGGTAAGGGTAATATAAGTAACCTTCTGTTTATACACAAAATACAGATGAAAAATGTGTTAAGTCAGTTTAAAAAAAAATGATTCTTCAAAGATCCTCCTTGGTATTAATAACACATCAACCTTGATTAAAAGTAATTTGTGTATAGGTCCTCCAGAACAAGGAAAGTGGGTCTAGAATATAGAAACTAAATTAATTTCCCTGTGATATTACTACAGCTCCTGATCACCCAAGCTTGGAAGACAAATCATTTCAGCTGCCGGGGGGCTGGTGATGAGTGATGTTAGTTTTCCTTGTGGCCTTACCTACTCTAATTGATTTTCATCAGATGACAACAAAGCCCTCTGTTATTGCATTTTTAAAAATGGAGCTCACCTAAAGACTCATCAGATTAATCTTTGCTGATAATGCATGTCACTCCAAGAGAAAAGACTTTAATGAGTTTTTAGGTAGATTGTTGTCATAAACTATGCTGCCCTCTTATCCTAGGATAAATTCTTTTACAACAATATCAGGCCTGTAGGCGGGTTTAAAGTTGAGCTAAGAAAAATCAACCCACAGTTTTTTCCACAGTGGCATTTTTCACACCTCTGTAAATTGTCATGATTTCTGTTACATACATTCTATCAGTTATTAGTCTAACTGCAGACTTTGGCTCTTTTAAGAGTCTCTTTTCAGCTTAGTTTCTGTAATTGAAAAGTTCGAAACATTCTGGGGAAAATTTTGCAAATTAAGCTAGAAAACATGTAGTAACATTCTATTAGGAAAATCAGCAGTTAAATGATCGGTGTAATGTGTTTACTTTCCGGTTGCACTGCACATTTGACTCTTTGAGCATGGTACTTGTAGCTAGATTTGTCATGACATGGTCAAGTAATATCTGTTTTCCCTGAAATTCTATGAACAACAGATTTTATCTTTCTGTCAGTTCTTTAAGGTTCTGAAGTTCATTGCACAGTTTTAGACTTTGAGATGCAAATGTGATAGCATTTCATCACGTGTGGTGTTGTTTTAAGTGCATGATTCATATGCAAATGAAATTATGCCCCTTTCATAAACTCTATAGTTTATTTTAACAGTAATACTTGAACTTTTACTGCAGGCAGCTTTATTTTCCAATAGTGTTTAAATAGTTAACTTGCTCTTTCAGAGGAACAAAGCTTATAGTTGTTAGCAACTTCCTAGCACCACTCTATGGAGATCTTAACTGGTCAGTGGTGCTGGTTACCCCAGTTTCCAGCTTCTTTTGCACATTCTGAAGACCTTTGAAATGAATGTTTTCTTTGTTAAGGTTATATGTATTCCAAAAAAGGTGGAGTGCTGCTTTTCCTTTAACCTGCTTTTATGTTTTGAATCAAATACGTTCCTCAGGGTTCCAGATAGGTTTCAAGTGTCTTTTTTAGGCTATTAGGCGGCTTTAGTGGTTCACTTATGCCATTCTCACTTAAAACAGAAGGACAGGTTTTTGAGGTGCAGAATCACTGAAATATTTTTAAAAGACTTTACCAGACTTTCATTATTCCAAAAACTTTGGTCTTTTAATAATGCCGTTATCTGATGCTGAATATGAAGAAGCACAACACATCCACCTTCCCAAGTCTAGTCAGCTGCCTTTTCCTTGGAGCCGTCTGCCTGCTTCTGTTGTCTCTTTTTACGTCTCCCATAGTTTCAAAGCAGGTATTTTACCAAGTGGCATTTCTGCATCAAAATAAAAGTTAACAAAAAAATATGTGTAGAAGAGAAGGGAAGTGTCAGACTTCTTTGAGATGATGAAAATAATGCAGCCTAGGACAAAATGTTTTTTTGAAAAGGTATTTTCAGCAATGAAAGAAGGATCATATTATGTTCTCTTTTTTTCCCTAGTAATTTTAAAAAGTCTCAAACATTGTCTTCACCGTAGCAAAAATGTCACTCAAAAAGCTGAGTTTCTTTGACCTAGGTACATGGTTTTATTCAGTTACGTTATTTCTCTTGATTTTCTTTTCTCTCACCTGAGTGCAATACTGCTTTTACTTGCTAAGTCTTTTCCTTAGAGTGTTACTTAGCAAGCTATCCAGTTTGTTGCCAAGATCATCACTATTTCCTTTCCCTTCTTTTTCTTTCTTCATGTTATCTCTTTCCTGACTGTGTATTTCCCTCCCTGCATCAGCTCTAATTTCCTCTTGACTTTGGGCTTCAGTGTTTTGCTTAATAAAAATCAGCTATCAAATTGTTAATGAGGGTATTTATGAGTTACTGAGCTTTTGAGTCAACAGGCCATTAATAGTAATTGGTAATAGACAAATTCATATCGTGTTGTCAGTACAGCTGTGTCTGTATTTCAGAGGCAGCTTACCTCGGTTACAAATAGGTTAAACTCACAACAGTAGAAATTTAGTTAAATTATGTAGTATTCATTACTATTTTATAAGCATCTTCCGTAGGCTTCCAGACTTCATCAAGATCTTAGTGCAGTTATTTTTTCACTATTTTTAATATTCTTGCTTTAGGACATGTAAGGAAAACTTATTCTTACAGCTACAGCCTTGATTTTCTTCTCAAACTTTGTTGCTAGTTTAGAATTTAATTTGAAGTCCCTAAATATCAACAAAGTTTATTCCAACTCCTTTTTATATCCCCAACTATACAATTATTTTTATAATTTATAGTCATTTTTATAGTTTATGAAAGTAAGATTCAGGGAAAACAGTGAAAGTGTAGAAACTTGTAGACATACCTATTTTAAGGTTTTGGTAATCCACTTGAAAATTTCTATTTTTTACGTATTGTATCAGATTAGGTCTGCTGTTTTAATACATATGCAGAACATACTGTGTTCTTGATAAAACTCTGATGCTCTGTTAGAAAATAAAAACCACATCATATTCCTTAGGTTGAGGAAAAAGCACTTTGAATGTATACACGCTAATTATTTTTCTTTTTGTTGTTTATTTTTTCCGTGTTTATTGTAGGTCACTTTTGGGTACATATGATAAAATCTGAAGTATTTTAAATTGCGTGGATTCCATTAATAATAATGGTAGGGATTTTATGTTGATCACACTTTACGTATGTTTCCAATTACATAATTCTGTCTCAAAAATGGAAAAGATATGATAAATGGAAATTTATACATCTGTAATAAAAAGATATAGCAAACACATAGTAATTTACATATCTCTCTTGAAATATTGCATACTGGCTTTGTCAGTGCTGGTAAGTCCATTTCAAGGATGTCGCCCTTAGTCCATTAGTTTGGATAATGAGCCCTATAAAGTACATTTATAACTCGTGGCACTGCAAGGAGATGGATTCTAATTTTCATCCTTTTATCTAGACACATTGAAAGAAGGTCAATGGAGGGTTCTGTATGATTCATTGTCCCAACACATATCAGATGACAGAGACCTGATAATGTCAGTGCATAAGTGTTTTCCATATTTGGAAGCAGTACTTGAAAGAAATTTTCTAAGCATCATCCTTTGAAGTAAAGTGGAGACTGAAATTAAAAGCACTATCTCTTTTTCTGTGTAAAATCTTATCAAACATATGACCTGATAGCTATTCCTGAACAAAGGAGAGGAAACAACACTTAGCAGGAAAATAAAAAGTGTGTAGTTGCTTTTGCTGGCTTTGAGTGATGCAACATGACATTTAATCAACCTTTCCCCTTCAATAATGTTTAGGGGGGTGGCAGGGGAAATTGTTTCATAAACAATAAGAAAGGTTATAATTAGAAATGAACTGTAGCAGCTTGACTTCCTTGTTTATTTGCAGTATTCAAATGAGTGCTTGAGAATGAAATCAGGTTAACATTAGGAAAAAACTTCTTAAAGTTACAAGTGAAACACATGTTGAATAGAATGTGATTGAAACTGTATGAAGAATACTACGTGTTTCAAGTTAAACAATGCTTGTACCATTAGACTTCTTTTAATTACTGTTTTCAAGTTATCTGTTGAATTTGCATATAGGTATATATGTAGTATCCAGGTTCCTATGAAATCAGCGTTAGAAGTTAGTGTTATAAAAACATGCTTAATTGTCGTAAACCTCTTATGTTTGTAAATAAGCATTGAATGCACCCTTTTTCCATTCTCATTTCACACTGCAGAAGCAAGTGGTTTACTAAAGCTAGTGGCAGCTGATTGCTGTTACTTAGTTAGGTTTGGTTCTCATCTCTAGTTTTATAGATTGTTTTGATCACAGAAGCTAATGAATAAATAGAAGTTACAGAAACGTTGTTTGTTCGTAAGGCATAACTTGCATGTCAGATACCTACTGATACAGGAATAATGTTGCACTATGATAAAACACATTTAAATCTGTAAGGGATCTCTGTACTGGGTATCCTTTTGTTTCTTTTGATGTTTCCCTGTGTGTGCATGCATGTGTGTGTGTGTAAATGTGCGAGAGAGCATTTACTGGTTTGAATCCTGTATATTAAATAGACTGAAACATTGAGATACTGATTCAGAAGAATTTAATTTAAAAAAAAAATATGCAGTAACTTTCATAAACCAAGCAAAAGTTAAATAAAGCTAATTTGCTTTATTTATTTTTACAGGAAGTGTTCTGATATTGTAGAAAATCTTAAAATCTTGTTTTAGAAATCAGTATTAAGCCTTAAAGTCTCTTAGGATATGGAAACAAACTGTAAAGAAAGAAACTGTAGTGCACATATTTTCCTTGCACTTTACATAGGAAAAGCATTCATTAAGATAGGTGCTCTTTAAACCTCTAGGAGTTTCTAAAAATGTTTGCAATGTCTCAGTTTGAGGAGACTATGTACAATTAAATAGAACACAGATCATGGCATGTAGGAATCAGCAGTAGAAATTTTTAGTTAGTATCTGTATGCAGCCTCCTTTTTATTTGTCTCATATATATGATTTAGTTTCATATATGTTATATATAAGTCTGAAGTTTGTTCTTTCATAGAGATCTTTCCCCATTAAAATCTGAAATTTCTATCCTGTTCTCATTTAAGCTCTCTGAATTGCTTCTTTCCTGTGGTTTTCATTTCTGTCCCATTTACAAGAGTGTTAGTGTGTTGTGTTGCACTTGAATCTTCAAAATTTTTGTAGCAATGTCTTGACTTTTAATTAATCTCATTTTATTTTGACCTGCTTGCATTCAGAAAGATGGGCGGGCTGGGGGGGCAAGGCTGGTCCTTGGGTTTTTCTTTTTAATTTTTCAAGAATTGCCTGAGGCAGACTAATACATGTTTGGGTTAGAATTTGTATATGTTCAAAGACAAACAGTATCTATCAAGAATGTTTGTGTTGCTCTTAAAGCAATGTGGCTAAGTTAATCCTTTTTTGTGTAATTTAGAGATAAATAGTGCATTTAGTCACGAATATAGAAGCTCAGAAAAGTTCTCTAGGAACAGTCTGATGCACACATTTCTCAGGGATTTTTCCTTCCATCTCTTAAGTTAATTTGCCATTTAATTTGTCAAATATTATTGTCAAAATAAACTTGTCGTTGGTAAAGGTTGCTGACTGGGGAAAAATAACACTGCAATAGGGTAGCACCTACAAAATAATTCACAGTATTACTTTTCCATGTATCATGAAGTAAGAAATGTATGCCATTTTCATGTATAATCAAATGCCAGTGTTATTAGCTTATATTTAGTTTTCCTTATAAAGTGACCAGTTTATTAATGTTCCAATATCATTATCTATAATTGCATTGCAAGTAAAAAATTGTATATACCAGGTAGAATGTGTAAGTTTATGATTTAATTATCAATTTCAGTTGAGTTGTTTCAGGGGTTCACCTGTTAAATGTGTAACTAACTTATTTGAAAGATATAAATGATGTGCTATACAACTCAATTTCGAAAACTTAAACACGCTTTTGTTACCTTATACCTAAATATCTTATTTTGGTTTGATTTTTTTTTTTTTTTTTTAAAAACAGATGCAAAGCTATTGTGGATCATTTTGGACAAAGAATAAGTGCTAATTATTTTATTGTGGAGGATAGTTACCTTTCAGAGAGCGTATGCACAAGTGTGTGTTACAGGTATGTGATAGAACAGTAAACATAATAAATTTCTTTAAATAATAGTGTATGAAGTACCCTGCAAGTTAAATTTAAGAGATTATTGTCTCCTGCTTTATCTTTGCAGTACAGCTTAGTTCTGTGCATAGTTTTTGTCGTCTTCTATATACTTAAGGGCATACTGTATACTTTCTATCTTTAGGTTTTCTTAAATTGTCCTCTAAATCATATTCCCCTTTGCCTTATAAAAAATCCAATAGCTCTAAGTGCATTAGGATTTCATATTTGTTAAAAAGTGTTCGGAAGGTGGAGGTGCCTATTGCTGTTCTCACTTGAAATTTGGTCAGGTTTAGAAAAGTATTAAAAGTCATTGTTTTCTCTGATTTTTGTTGTTCTTGCCAAAAGCATTGGACATATGCTGCTGCCTTTGTCTTCAAAATACTGCAGATATTAGCAAAACTGTAGTAGTAGGTGCAATGCAGAAATAATCATAGGCAATGGAGGATTAGAAACTTCAATTCGTGAGCTCCACCCTAGTATATTCCCCCTTAGTCCAAAGTGTCCTGTGCTGTTTGGAACATAAAAGTCCTGTAATATGCTGCTACTAATCTTGATCAAATAAACAAAAGATTTTTTAAAAAATCAGAAGGATATTCCAGCCGTTTTACATAACAGCACTGGCTTATTTATTCATCTATTTTGGTCATTGAAAATACTACATTAGTGTTCCAGATGTGCTCCTACTTCAGCAACAGGCAAGATATCCCACTAACAATCATAAATAGCCTTCCCACAGTATTATGTTTAGATTGGTATTGCCAAAACTGTGAATCCAAATTGCTACTTTTTATGCTTTTGTGAAATGCCAGAATTGTTCTGTTTAATTGTAGGCAGATCTCCAGAGCAGTGCTCATTACAGATCAGTCTGTACTAAACACAGATTCAGAGCAGCAGGTATGTATCAATTTTGTATCACTTACCTCTTCATGAATTGTAAGTTGGCAGGAATTAATTCAGGCTTTTGTTTCTGCATGAATCCAGCTTTTTAGTCAGCTGTTTCTACTGATAATTGTTTAATTCGTGAGTTTCTATAAAAACTATTAGGAATTTTATTTTATTTCGTTTTAGTTCCATGGCTTGGGTTTCCCTGTTTGGTTTGCACTATATTAACATAGTTTCTAAGTTTTTGTCTTTAAGGTAGTTTATTTTGCTTGCTTTTTAATAAACTGTTACTCTTAGTATTCTGTTAACTGTTAATTATTTATCTTGTCTAAACTTTGTTAAAAGTTCCCTTGTTGTATTTAACATTCACTTTTACTGTTTGAAGTTCTTATTGTACACTTTCAGATCCTTCTTTAAATGTTCTGCTTCATCAGTCTTTGCAGACCTTAATTTTAAAGGTTATTAATCTGTGTTAAGTGTTTCTTCTGTACCTTTCCTGTATTCTTACAGGTTAAATAGGATCTACAAAATAAGAACATATATGACAGACAAGTCTGTTCTTCCTAAGTCTTACTAGTAGCAGTCCTGCATAAAAGTTCTCCAGTCATTCTCCACTAACAGTGCTCTGCCCAGTGTTCAAAAAAGATTTTGCAGTCTCTTGCCATCAGAGTTTCTAAACTGTCATCCTTTTGGAAAAGGCTGTGATAGGAGGTTTTCTTTCTGTTTGGCAGCTGCAGACATTGCTAACAAAGGTGGCCTTGCTGACTTGGGTAGAAATTCTTGAATGCTCAAATTCTGCAGGACTGATTGCACAAATTGTTACTAATAAACCAGAAAACAAAATTGTATAACTGTCTGCAGTTATTTTTCACCTTTACTCAGAATTGGTTTGGTTGCCTCATCCTCCATGTTACTCTTCTTTAACATAAGTTGTTCCTTTCTACTTGATAGGTTTCCATTTTGACAGTGCCTCCAGTGGACCTAGGAAAACCAGCAGTTTGCGTCATTGAGTTGTGTTCCTCAACCATGACATGCATGAAGGACACTTGTAAGTACAGGGTATATGTAATCTTAACTATATTTTTCCTTTTGACTATATCACCTCTGAAACAAAATTTAAAATATGTGCATATCATTCCTCTGCTGCACAATGACCAGGCTATTATTACCTGAGAAAACAGGGTGTAGTAGGTTACTGTTACCAGCAGATGAGAGAAATAGTCCATTGTCTTCATTCTGTAGCAGTTGTGTGCTGCTTCATATGGCTTAGGAATCATATTACAAGATTCTTGTTGCATTCAGTCTTTTTTAAATTTACTAGTGATAATTATTTATGTAAACTCTTATTGTGATTTTCATGGTAATGAAATATATTGTTCTTTATTTCCAAACAGATCACATGTCAAATGTTCCTTTTAACACTTAGGTGCCTAATAAGCTTGATAGTTGTAGTCTTATTAGTACTGGGACAATACTCTGTTTACTGTACTGTAATTATAAAATAGCACCAACAAAGAGCTTTTTGATATGACTGCTGTATTTTTTTTTTTTTTTTTTTTTTAGATAAAAAAAGTATTAGAATTCCACATTTTGTTTATTCTGCAAGATTGTTAAGACAACTGAAGATTTAGTAGAATGGCAGATAAGGTTAGTGGAGAGCTCTAGCAGACTGTTTCTTCTCCACTGCAACTAGCTAAGATTGTGCAGTCTTCAAGTCAAAATATTAAGTTTTTTTTAACTTAGAAATGTTTTCTTTGTAAAATTTTCTGCCAAGAATTTCTCTTACCACTATAATTAAAGGGCCAAAACCCACCCAAAGTATTTTCTCAAATAATTTCTGAAAAAAACTGTAAGCAAAAAGGTGGGATCTAGGTTAACATGGATGCATGTTTGTTTTTTGTTTTCGTTTTTTTTTTCCTTTCAGACTGCCTTTGAAATTTAAGAGAATCTTTATGCTGTAGGACTCTGTGGCCTTGTAAAAAGTGTTACAAATTTTTGGTTTCATAAGGATGGGTTTTCAGTACAAGCATCAAGTATATTTCAATATTATTTCTGTCAGAATATTTTGGAGCACATCTTACTGGTAGTTTGTCGTTAGTTTGTTTTTTTGAAAATGGACTACCTTAGCTGAACTATTAAATTGAAGTACCTGAAATACACTGTATTTGGGGGCTTTTTATCTTCTGAAAGTTTTGGTAGAGGTGGGATTGTGTCCCATTATGAGATTTAGAGAGGGAAGGAGTGCATCATGATATATTTGAGGTACAGTTATAAAAATTCTTTTAAGAACTTTGTTATTGTCATCTACTGCATTAGATTCTTTAATTCTAAAAATATCACAGAGATCACCTTTCTAGAAGGGACATCCCAGTATTTCCATTAACAGTTTTCTATGTACAGGGCTTTATGACTCTTGTTGGTATTTTATGTGAACTTGAAATAGATGAGCAACAAAATGTTCTTACTGGGTATTTATTTTTCTTTCCAAATTCTTCTGAATTCTGTTAATTAGAATATCAGTTTGGGACACTACGGCAGATACATAGAATTAGAGGTTGCCTGACCTAATGCTTTTTAACCAAAAATAAGTAACTGTAATAATAACCAATTTCTTTTACTGTTACCTAGGCTTGAACTCAGTTCTTTGCATATGAAAGAAGAGTGAACTAAATGATTAAGTAATTCAAAGTAATATTTCCTACTTAATAAAAAACCCCAAACAAACCTGTAATTAAGAACTTAGTGCTATAAAGCATGTTGTTAATACTTATCCTTTAAATAGGTGATATACTTTATTTAAGAGTTCACAAAATACATATAGCAGGAAGTGAAATTAAAGGATTGATGTTCAAGTAGGTGTAAATTATTAGTTTCATGACAATTTCTGTGCTGCTGAAAAATTAAGGTTTCTGTTATTTACTTTTCTCCATAAATTCTTTTCATTTCAGAAGAGAAGGTACTACGTTCCTTCATGAAATTTGTCTTCATGTATTGAAATAATATAGTTCTATTTTAGGTATAGCTCAGTTCTAGTTATGGGACATAATTCATAATTTTTTAAAAAACTTTTACATCATTATCTGTAAATGGGTTTTAACCTGAGTGATTTCTCCGTCAAACAATTATTTAAGATAAGTATACAAATACATCTACTCTTTGATCACACTGCATAAATGACAGGCACATAATCTGTAATGCCAGTTGAGTGGAACCAAACTCCTTCACTTGCCCTAAAAATTGAGACTGTAATGATGAAATCATGAACTAAACTCATCGTTCTTCTTGCTAGAAGAATTACTTGAAGACAAATGTTGGCAACCACTGTAACTAATGCAGTTATACTCGAGTAAATCAACTATAATCAAAATATATACTGATGACTGTGACTCATAGCTATAACCTTAAAGATAATAAAAAAGATTTTATAGAAAGTAAATGATGTGAACTTTAGTGATTTATAGCTGGTTTTTTTGAGGAAAGAATAGATGGTATTACAACGTTTGGGATTGTAAACATTTAGTTAAGGTTACAGGGAGACTTTCATTATCACCACCTGTTTTCTTTTACTTTTTTTAGTACATACTCCTTCTAGACAGAAGGTTTGGTTTTGGTTAAATAAAAAATGGCTATTAATGTTTGAATATAATCTCTGTGTGTGCAAGCTGAAAGAAGAGGAGCATGAAGGGTTAAATTTCTGGTCGCCTGGAGTCAGTGTCAAACTTACTGTGGCATAGCTGCGGCCAGGAAATCATTCAAGATACCTTTGATGTACTTATAAATAACGACACAAATATAGCCAGATTTCAGAGTGAAAAGAGAAAAATGTTATATGGATTTAAAATAACACCATAGCTATACATTGCTATTGAACTGATCAGAAATGTACAGTAATGAAGAAAAAATGAATCAGTTTAAACTTCATACAAAGATATGTTAAACTTCTTCATGATTCTCTGACAGATATTTCTTTGCTGGTAAGTTCCCAGACAACTATTCAGTAGCAAATGAGTCAGTTAAGGTGGTTTTATAAAAAGCTTTAAGATGAGGGTTTTAAATATCTGAATGAGTGGATGTAAAATCAGGTGGGATAAAGCAGCAGAGTAGCTGGTTCTGTATCTGAATACAGACCAATGGAACAGAAAAGAGGTCAAGAGCTGCATCAAGTGATTATCTCTTCTAAGGAGTCAGCAACTTCACTAGTTTGCAAAACAGAACAAATGAAGGAATAGTATGTTGCATGAGGAATCTGTTTAGCAACTTAATTTTCATGAAGACAAGTACATTAGCGAGAAATTTAAATATAAAATCTGCATTATTCAAGCAAAACTGTGAATTTTCACAAATACAAAATTGGATTTCGTGATGTTGATTTGCCCCTGCTGTGAGGTGAATTTTGATCAATTATGTAGTTCCACAAATGTGTTCTTGTGGTCCAAAGCAAGAGCACCTCTTGAAATCAAGTACTTGAAATCAGTTTTGCAAATTGTCAGAAATCCTTACTGGCCCACCTAACCTAATTCTACCCTTACCCAAACACAAAACTGTTCTTTCTCCCATCCTATAAGAAGGTGGATGAATAAAATGCTGTAGAGCTTTTTTGTTATGTTGTACCAAGGGATTGCATGTGTCATAACTTACATCGCAGCACAGTTCTCTGATATTCAGCAGTGCTTATCTTTAAATTCTCCCTGGTTTGTCAAAACATGACAGTGTTCCCAGTGTTCTTCATTCTCCATGTGGCTGGAGAGAAATAGTTAATGGCCAGCCCGCTTGAGCTGTAAAGTAAAACATGCATCTGTTCACTTCATCCCCTATTTACTGTTTAGTACGATAAAAGAAATGGAAGTCTTGCTCAAACTTTTTACTTCACTGGAGAAAGATAGCTTCCTACTTACTCCTGTACAGCCAGACTTAAACTGTGAGTAGCCAAATTTCCAAATTCCCACTCAGTCCCAATTTAGCTCTTAAAGGAGAGCGTTGATGAAAGTAGTCATATTTGTGGGTTTAGTATGTTGTTGAACTATTGGACTGTCAACACTGATAAGAATGCTCTTGGGGATTCTAGAGGTTATTAATGGCAAATACAATGTGTTGTCCAGATTCTTGCTGCTGCTTTTCCTGGTGTCAGTAGACACATTTTCATAGAATGGCATTCTCTCTGTCTGCACTGCTGATGTTAAATTTTACTTTCATCTTACCAACATATATGGAAGAGAGAGATAATTATGAGATGTATTAAGAAAATTTCTCTGTGTGGTGTATATACACTGTATTTCCATAATACATTACTTCTCTGGGTTAAAGGAAATGATTTGTATGAAGAGCAGTGATTTCTAAAAGCCTGTTATGCCTTTTTAAAATTGTAAATTATATTTATATATCTGTGTATTGGTGATAGTAATTAGTTTGTGTTCTCTTTTAACAGATTTAGTCCATTTAACCTGTCCATCAACTAAAACTGCTAGGGAAGATTTAGAGCCTGTTGTACAGAAGTTATTCAATCTAAATACAGAAAAAGGTAAAATAAATAAATGAAGTATTAAGAGATTATTTTGCAAAAACATAATTTACCCTTGTAACTAAAGTATCTGTTACTGAACTTCTGAATCTGTCATCAGAGTCAACATATGGTGAGCTGCTATTTAGATATCAACATTTCAAAGTAAAGGAATCTATTTTGAGAATGAGATTGATTAGACAGATGTCAGGTTTTTTGTATTACATGATCTAATGTTCCAAGTCTTCTTCAGCTGTGGTTTAACTTCATTGTACAAGGACCATGGCTATAAGGGTCTAGCACCTTTTTAATTTTTCACACTATCTTTTTCATGGAAACATATTTGCTTCTCAGCATATCTTTCAAAGGTGCAGTAATGAAGTGAAATATTTGTGAATCTGTTTTTTTACGCTGTCCTGCTTTTAGTGATTTCTATCACCTGGGTATCCCTAACAAAAGTTATGAAAACCCCAAAAGTTAGTGATTTGCTTTTCTCCTCCAGCTGCCAGGTGTGCTCATTGCTATAAGCTTCTTAGGGTTTTTTTGCCTTCTCTCACTGTAAGACTGTTGCTCATTCTTTTGTTGTCTTCTTCAAGTGCTTCCTTGTTTGCTGTTTTTAGTTGACATTCTCTGGATTCTCCTTTAAGCAGTGGAAGCATAAAGTTGTTACACACTGCAGTGTTATCAGGAAGATAGATTTCCAGTAATTTCCAATAATGAACTATTTGGCCCTAAATTCAAGGAAACCTTTGCCAGCTACTTTCATGCACTTTGACCTTGAGATGGACAATTTCACAGTCCCAGAGGAAAGCAGCTGTTGACAAAGCAGTTGTTGCCTAGAAAGAAATTGTCCCTGAGATACTTTGAGCTAGTTCCACAGAATTCTTTGAAATTTAATCCCGAGATCTTGAATTCAATCTTATTTTTGCTAGATGCTCATAGAATTGGTAGTGTGCACATAGAAGGTGTTGCTGTGTTCTAACCCTGGCAAAGCATTTTTAAATGTAGTCTGCTCATACTTAAATACAGTAAATCATAGTTCTTCTATGAGAAAACAATACTTAGCTGTCAGTGGAAGTGTTCATGTTCGTATGTAGGCAAGTTGGTTAGATGTGGAAGTATTTTATAATATTTATAATTGGTTTGCTTATAATATTTACTGTTATGTTTCATTCATGAAGCATAACATGAATTCAGGTAGAATTTCCTCCTGTTAAAAAAAAATGAATGCAGTAATTTATGTGGCCAGTCTTTCTTTTTCCTCTCAGAGCTGTGTAACCAAGAACAGTGTTTCATGAAGGGTTGAGTTCACTTTTCACAAGTTTGTTTTTCTGTGTTCTTCTCTGTTTTTACGTATTTTTTTCCTCTACCTTTTAATTAAAAAGGAAATATCTTACTGTTTTTGTTAGAAAACAGAGTGCTTTTAACAGGAAGTAAAGTATTAAATAAGATGCATTTTCTTTTTTGCTTACAGGAAAGGCATCTTTGATGTCCCAAAGATGTAAATTTTTTACTATGTTTATAATAAAAGTGCCTTTACAAAACAAATATGTAGAATACAAGTAGGGTTTGTAAGTAGAAAATTTTGTTAGACTGGAGAGCTGTAAACACTTTCCATGTTGCTATTTGTTAATTTAAAGCCTTCTAATTTCCAACTTTTAATATTTAACATATATCTTAAATTTTCAAGACAGTGCCATGTGTTTCAAAGACTCAATTGGTGAAGAAAAGATTGGCTTGCAGTTTAGTGTCTTCTAATCATTTGGGGGGGTGGCATTAATCTTAATGTTAAAAGTGAACCAGTTTTGAAATGATATATTGTTTAGGACCTGGCTGAAATTCTTCTGTAGAAACTCTGTGATCATAGGGGTCCTCAGGTGCACTGAGGCACTGAAAAGCTAGTTTTCACTGACACATAGGCCTTTTTATCATCAGGATGAGGTAGTGGTCGTATTTTAATTAAAATGTCAGAACAAATACTGTTGGAGTTATTGAAAATGAATCACCAGATAAAGTGAGCACTGGGCCATGGCAGGTCAAAGAGGCAAAGTCACCTGGAGAAGAGGACTCCATTCATTTTCCTGCCTAAATGAGGAAGAAGTAACTTTTATGAGCAATGTGAACTTTTAAATATATTAAAGAGCATCTTGCCCTGTATTAAGGCTTAGACTTTCACAGGCTGATGAATTTAATTTAGATTTCAAACTGTTCAGTATGGTTAGCACCTATTTTTTTTTAAATATTTGACAGTTATAAAAAGATACTAAAGGAATAGCATAGATTTATCTCTTTTTTTTTTCTAATTCAACTGCTTTAAAATACTGTTTTGAATGCCGTTGTTATCTAGAAGTTTCTTCCTTGGAAAGAAGTAAATCTCACAAGGTCTTTTACAAGCTTCATTTATTTTAGAGGAGGTAAAATACCAAAAAGGGGACAGCAAATATGCCAAACAAATAGTACCTATTAAGCTAAGAATCTATGTTGTGTATTCCTCTGTTGCATTCTGCACTGTTAAAAAGTGACCTTCATCTTCCCAGAGGTTTTTCTGCCTGTGCGCAGAGGGGTTGTAAGAATGTGCGAAGTAACTGCAAGAAGGTACAGATGATGAAGCAGCAAGTTGTAGTTTATGATCATTTTGTATTCATAATGAGTATTGGAGCACATTACAAGTCCTCAGTACGCATAGATAAATATAAATTAATAATTTATTTTTATTTAGCAGTGTTTCCACAGTTTAGAGTTTCTACTGCATATCACACATCTCAAAATACCCAGAGTACTTCTGGGTTTTGGCAAGTCTTTATCTGCACTTAATTGGGGGTGCAGTATTCTTTCTGGATTTTGCTTTAAAATTTCTTTTATTTAAACCATGAGCATTAGTTAGACTCCTTAGATTGGCTTGAAGATGCTCAGTCTTACAGCATACAAAGGTCTGTTATGAGAAGAGCTCCCATACAAAGATAAACTATTAAATGGGGGGGGGGGGGGGGGGAAGTATAGATGAAAAATATCTTTGCATATGGAATGCAATAGCTTCAAGTTGGCACAGCTGTGGAGCACTTGTTCAGAGCGTCACATGCTCATGGAGTTTATCCAGAGTAAACTGGATAACATGAAGTGGAAAGGCATTAAATTTAGACCAAGCTTCTTGGTAGTATGCTTTTAGGTGATAACTGGTTCTTACATGGCATAGCGTGTACAGAATAAGTAGAGTTTACATACCCATGGTTGTAAAGGGAAAAAAAAAAGTGTGATGGAAGAGTACCTCAGGAAAGAATGGAAAGTAAGATTAATTGGATTTTTAAAGAAAAAAAAATCACTTTATTACAGTAATTCCATGTTAATAAATTGACTTTTAGTATGCTAGATTACATATTTCCTGTATTACACGTGAGCATTGATTACTGGAAACACTTTTTCTTTTCTTTTCAGAGACTGACAATGAAGAACTGGAAAAACCTAGAGTCCTCTGGGCAGTCTACTTCAACATGAGAGATTCTTCAGGAGTTGACAAAAATTCATATGATGGCTTACCCTCAAATGTTTATGTCTGTTCTGGACCAGACTCTGCTTTAGGAAATGACTGTGCTGTCAAACAGGTTGGGCACATCAGTTTTTTTGGTTGCAGGATTTTAATTTTAAAGACGTAAGAAAGTCCAATACAGTCTGCTTTTGTTCTGGATTATTCTGCTTTATGCTAGGTAATTAGTACTAATACAGCTATAGAACTTCACAGTTAGACATACAAAAAATCTTACTTAATGAGCAAAGTGAATGTCAGTGGGATTGAGAATAGAGGAAACTTGAGAAAAGGTCAGTTGATATAGTAATGTTAGGAGTAGGAGATAGTTAATGTGAACAGGTAAAGGGAACCTAGAAGGCAGCAGTACCTGAAGATGCTGATCTCAGTAGAATGGCTACTTGCTCTAATACTGTGGAAAGGAAAAACTGTCAAATAATTCAGAAATATAGATGATAACTCCCCAAAATATGTTGTCTTTCACCTGTAAGGTTAGAGAGGAGGTACAGTAGTAGAGAAGCAGTACAAACCAAAGGTCAGAAAAGCCTATCTACAGTTCAAGTTGGAAGGATCATCAAAGTAGTTTAATACCTGCAGGTCATAGTCGCAAACCTAAAACCTGTTAGGAGAAAACCCAGCATCATTACTAATCTGGTACATTAAGCTATCTGTCTCAGTTTACCTTCTCTTTGCCTTAGTAGTGCTGTATTAAAACATTATGGTGTAATTGTCTCTGAAGGAATTGAGGGGAACATTCTTTTCGTGACCTTGAGATAGTATTTGGCACCAAATCACACTCAGTTCCAACTTTTAGTTCTCAGTATTTGGGTGTCTACGTATCTAGCTCCCGCTAACTAGAATCTTGAACTGAGAACCAGTTGCAACTTGCCTAGTTGTAGGTATGCCATACCAGTACTCAATTTAAGACAAACTACTAGTGCTTTGAAATTGGAGGTGAAAAGTGAAAGCTTCCTAAACAAAACTAGGTAGATGGAGAGATGGTGAAATAGCCACCTTCTGTGTTGGCAATAGGCAGAATATGCAGGGACACCAGATCTTCAAGGGTAGGTACGTAGAAATTCACAAAGAACTTCCTATCATACCTCTCATTGTGCCTTCCCCACTACTATTGAGCAGAAGACAAGAAGATCATGCAAGTATGTAGATTGTGACTTGTTGAGCAAAAGACAAATACAGGAATGCTTCTCCTTTGCTCTTCCATTCAGAGATCCACCTGATAAGGAAGGTATAAATTCTTAGGCAAATCTACCACAGCAGGCACTGTGGTGTCAGGGTGCTTTCAGAGCTAACGTGAGAACACTTTTACATCTTTGTAGGATTAACTGGCACTAGTAATTTTTAAAGCTGTTTTTTTAATGGCCATGGTCAGAGAACGTGCATGCCATCTTCTCACCAGTTGCAGGTTATTTTTTATGACTAAGTCATAAACCTCTTAAAAGTAAGATTTTAAAGTGGAAAGGCTGACATAGCCTGAACTGTAGGGTCAGAACAGTATAATTAAGGGCTAATAGTACCCTTCATTTTGCTTTACAAGGCCATAATTTGCCTCCCAAGAGGACAAAGAACTGTAAAGACAAAAAATAATGCAAGACAATTATTATGGTAGCAGTTTTAAGTTGTAAATGAGTTCTTTTCTAAATGAGGTTGGTTTTTTTTTTAATGTTATTTAAAACAGTGCAAGTTAAAAGCTGTTTAAATACAATTAAAAAAACCAGCTTATTTCTAATTGATAGCTACATTTTCTTTCTTTTCAGCTTTGTCTTACCTTAAGAGCTTTTTTTCTTACCAATGAGTTACGGTATTATAGATCAAGCTGTGTTTAAATATTCCGGGTACTGTAGTTAGCCTTTGTGTTAAATCTGTTGACCATCAGTGAGATAGATGTTAAACAAGCAGATTTTGGAGGAGAAACAATCAAGAGCCTAAAACACTGCCTTTCAGAAGGAGTAGATAGAAGCTACATTTTTTTGAACCTGTTTTAAATTTTCAAACAAATGGTCACTAGTTAGAGTGAAAAATATTTTAGTGTAAACACATTTATAATTAAGTCATAAGGGAAAATAAACGTGAGGAGCGTATGTGAGAACAAAGTGAAGAATAGGCTGAAGATAAAGCAGAACTCACAGTTAGAATACACCCTTCCCATCTAGCATGCAGGTACCTTCTAGACAAGTGGAGAAGGGAAATACATGTAAGTTGGTGTGCCTTCTACCCACAAATTGCTTTCATCTTCCTAGCAATGGGGTGGAAATCTCCAAACATGAAATATTTAAAAACTCATGGATCAGAACACTTTAAAAACCACCAAAAAACCACTGTGTGTGTTAGTCTTGGAGATGGCTTGGAAAATTGAATCTAATTTCTGTAATGAGTTCTGTGTTTACTGTTTTAATGATACTTCCCATGATTTATGTTTTCATTACCATTAGTATTACTAACTGCTATATGTCATGCTATTTGATTGTACTGATGTACATTATTTAGAAGGCAAGACACCACAACTTTTACAGACGATTATCCATCTACAGCTCAGTGTACAAATGACTTCATTCTTGTTTTATTTTAACTTAGTGTTAAATTCCTAGTATAATATTGAATTAATTTTGATGTCTGCATTTACTTGCCGTCAGGACAGACTAAATAAAATGTAAAGTGCCATTTAGGAGTCCCTCAAATTCCGTATATATAGATCAAGTAAAGTAAAGCATCTGGCTTCCAGTTTTCTATTTTTTTCCTACTGCAACCTGACATGAATTATTATGTTCTAAAGTAATATGTTCCTGAAGTATTTCAGATTTCTGAGGCATCTTCATGTTCATAAGAGGGAGCACTAAAATTGTCATGCCAATATTTGTCCTTTAACCCGTTTATGTTTTTTTCTGTATCTGGAAGGATTTCAGAGTTATTCAAGTGTGTCATATTTCAGACTACTGTTAGTTTGGTAGTGTTCTCTGTAAAAGTTGCTATGAAAGCCCATACAGCTTGTCCACATTCCATCAAGGTGCGTACCTGGGATACAGTAAACCAGTAGCAAAACATAGTTTTATTCAACTTCAAACAGTTATTAAATTAGAGTATCTGTGCAAACGTTTTATATGCTTATGTCAGCGCTTAATTCAAGCGTCCACACTTGAAAGCTTGTACACTTAACTACTAAATATTAAAGGAACTATTTACGAACTTAATTAGTTACAATAAGTATCAAAGTGTTATAATGGAGGAGCTGTTAAATTATTATTGGTTATTCTGCATTACTTCGGCTGGATAAGGTTAACTTAAAAAATTGGTAGACCTGAAAGCACTCTATACCATTAAATTGTTCAATTATAATCAATGTCATGATGTCCTACATAACATACTGGGAATTTCTTTCCATGTTCAGCCTCATAATTATTTGACCATTTTTTGAGACTAGTTGGAGACCAAGTAATTGTTGAGAGCTGCATAGGAAATGTTTGTCTGCTCTAGTTTGTCATATATTTAGTGCAAAATATGACACCTTTCTTCAATATTCTATTAAATATAGTAATAGTTTAAGTATATCTTTGGAGTTTCAAAGGCAAGTGCAGACTTGAAATAAAAAGTCTTTCTCTTCAAAAAGTTAGTTTTGTAAACTTTTTGTAAGATATTTGTACCCTCTTGCCCCCTAGGCTTACTAGGCAAGGTTTTCAAATTACAAAACCGTGTTTTTGAAGTAGAGAATAGAACTTTTTTTTATATTTTTTCATACTAATAGAAATAGTTTTAAACAGTTTTAAATGGGTATGGAAGAGTGAAATTTAGGAAGCAGAATGAAAAATTAAATTGAACTGAGAGTAGACAGGGTCATTTAAGCAGTTAATAATGGAGTCCTACATCCACGTGCTGGTGATACAAATCCACTGCTGGTGGGCAGTGAAGTTTATCACAGAAAGCTGTTTGGTACATGCTCAATGATGTATTAATCTGAAAACAATTCCCTCTTGTCCAGGAATCCGCATCATGTAATCAGCCTTTGCAGTTGGCATTAACTGACCCTACTGTCAGCTTTTTCAGTGCAGTGTCTGGTAGCAGTATGAATATAAAGATTAAATGCATTCTTGCCTATGTGGGAGCTCTCATCACAGGTCGTCTTTAGGGCATAGTTTACTGAATAGACAAAATCAAGAGGCAATATTCCTTTGCCTTTTTAGAAACCCAAAACATAACTGTGATGTGCATCAGTTGTCTCTGTTTGACTTAGAAGCTTAAGGACTTGAAAAATAAAACCTTTATGGAAATGTGAAGTGCGTGTTAATTCAGTAAATAAGTTCCTGAGTGTCTCTAGCTTTTTTTTTTTTTGTTAAGACAAGCTTATAGATAGGTTATTTGCACAAGAATGTGTAAAACTATTTAGTTAACAAAGCTCCTTGCACTCTTGGTTTTTTTAAAGGATTTTTGGTCTCCTGTGTTTTTATAAAATGTCTGGTTCTCAAGACTTCTAAGATTGTATTATTTTGGTTCCTTTTACTCCCAGATTTTGTAGTTGTATTCTGTCTGTTGTAATAACAACTACCCTGATGTTATCAAGAACACATTTCTCTTTAACGTCTTTCATTGCAGTGGTTAAAAAACTTGACTTTTTGTGTGTACTTAATTTCTAAACCTCAATGGCATGAAGAGTAAGTGGCCTTGTAAACTAAATCCTTGAGCTATATCTTAAGAGTAACTGTCTTTTTATCTAAATAAAAGTTGCTTATACAGTTCTTTTCAGGAAAGCATAATTTGTGCACATAGGTGTACGTACATAATATATTAAAATGGTAGACAGGTTTTTTGAAAAAATTATAAATGCATTTTATACAAATATGCATATATTTTCAATGATAATATTCCATTGGATGAGAATAGTTCTCAACTGACCTATGTATGAGCTGTTCAAAAAAACAGAAATGGAAATTTTTTTGTAATATTTAAATTTAAGAAGGAAAGCCATGTAGATATGATGTAGATTGTACATATTAACAATTTCCTGGTTTTGCTTGTTATGTGAAATGGATTCTTCTCTCTAGAAAGAGGCAAGATCTTTCCCATTCTTTGCATTTGACTGCAGCTAGGGATATTTTTATAGTGGAAAAGATCATTTTGCTCGCAAAAAATCATCTTCATTGTTCTCGATACAACGTAGAATGACCAGCATTTTTTTAAAAAGCCCTGCGCTGTGACTTTCCTAGTAGAACAATGTAAAAAGATAGATTGCTTTTTCTTTTTCGAGGACTGCAAGAAGGAATGAATTTCCCATGTGTTTACAATACTGTCAAGGTATTAAATCACTATTGATTTGAAAGAACAGAGGTTAATCTTAAATATCTAAAATATTGCTGCAAGGTATTACATTTCAAGGTGAAGTTTATTTTATGCTTTTTTTTCTGAATAGGCTGAGACTATTTTCCAAGAAATGTTTCCTACAGAGGAATTTTGCCCACCACCACCAAATCCAGAAGATATTATTTATGATGAAGATGAGATTGTGCCAGAAGAGTCTGGATTCAGTAATTCAGCAGAGACAAAACCTGAATCCTCAACTGAGGAAGGCAGTAGCGGAGGTAGTACTGCTGTTAAGAAGGAAGACAATGAAGAATGAATTAGCACTGTTCTCTTAGTACAAGAGGAGGTTGCCCAAACTAGAATGTAAGGGAGGAAGGGGAAGAAAAAGAGGTTTAAAAAACCCATGGCCGTATTATTTGCAATTGCCTTACTTTCCTTAGCTTGAATAATCTTTCTTTGTCAAATAATTTCATTGATAGCTGAGACATTTCTAAATAGTCGTAGGTCCACCAGATCCAGGGACATTTGTAGCTAAACAAAAAACATAGAAGAAAGCGTTTGAATTTAAAATGCTAAAATAGCGTGATTTGTTGAGAGAATTTGGTTTTGGTTTATATCTTGGAAGGAATCCTCCCATC
Organism: Aquila chrysaetos chrysaetos; assembly: GCF_900496995.4. Lineage (NCBI taxonomy): Eukaryota > Metazoa > Chordata > Aves > Accipitriformes > Accipitridae > Aquila > Aquila chrysaetos. The sequence continues at coordinate 3,360,367 of NC_044024.1, read as the reverse complement.
TTTTAAACAGGCAACAAGTCGAAACTAGTCAAAAGAGAAAATATGCAAGTTGGCTTACCAGTCAGAGGATGATCTTCTGATACAGCTGTCGTGGTTTAACCATATCAAAGTTCTACTAAAAATCATTGGATCTGTGCTAATTAAACAGTTGAAGGTGAGCTTCACAATCTGTCCTTCCAAGTGGTTTTATGAATGGATGTTAAAGGCAATAATATTGACAGTTCTGGAGTGGCTTTAGAATATGTAATAGATGTCAGTTTTAATTTCTCTAATGAAAAATTTCTTGTATGGTTTTGAAACTGATGCCATAATTTAGAAACAAGTATAATCCAGTAGATGTTCCTCACATGAAACTATTTTACATTCAAATTTTTTTTTTTTTAATAAGATCTAATAGATCACACGTTTTCAGTAGTGGCTTAATTTACTGTAGTCAGGAAAACAACACAATTTAAACTTAATGCTGGATTTCCCACCAAAATTTAAAATCATAAATGCAGCATACCTGTTGTTAGTTTCCCTGAATTTGTTGCAGTGTTTGGGCCTTTAATAAGCCAGTAGTTAATTTTTTGAAGTATGGCGTCTGAGAAGTTTAGATGATCATTAATTGAGGTTTTTTGTGGTGGGGAGAAGGTTCAACTGATAATTCCAAAGGTTTGTATTGATCCCAGTTAATAGGATTAAAATTAGTGTGATAGCTGTAAATTATGCATTTTGTAATGATAAATCATAAAGCATTTATACAAATTTATTGAAGTATTTATAAGCCTAGTTTGTATGAAAAATTACAAAATAAGAAAGCTGTTGTAAATGACCGTGATAAATTTGCACTTCTTCTGAACAATGCTTGAAATTAGATATTCAGATGATGAAAAATATTTAGCATTTACTTAAAGTTGTACCTTAAAATGTACACCCAGTAGATCAGTAGTATATCTAAATACAGAGATCACTGAATTTTGATGAGTTGGGGTTCAAACTTCTACATGAACTTAGATATAGTTCTAGCAGTGCTTAAATACTGTACGTAAATTAAAAAATACCATTGAATAATGAATATTCAGCACTGCCTGAACTTGACACATCCAGGCTTTTGTACAGTTCCACGGTGCATGTGCCTCCCTTTTAAATGGCTTCACGCCATAAAGGTTAATTTATTTATTTTTTTACAGCATAACTGATACTGTTAACTTCACTTTGTCTTGCATCATAATACATTGTCCAATTTGCATTTCAAAAACAGTTTGTTTGTGTTTACATTCTTTGTTTATTGGATAGGTACCATTGTGTGTATAATCCCAAAGTCCTCAGAAAAATTTGTGGTTGAAATGTTTCCAATGTTAAACAACAGTCATCTTTGGATGCTTGTGATTGAGCAGTTATTTATATATAGTAATAAGCAGACTGCCTCTTCATTTAGCTGTAATTTTTATGTCTATTGGAAAGCATGAGTATATGGTAATTGTATTTAACATCTACAGAACTGTAAAAGAACTAAGTGGAGGACCTAGTCCCTGTTTGTCTTTCAATAATAGGGATCATAGTTGAATTTTTTGTCTTCTATGTTTACAAGGAAATCGTTTGATGAAAATTAAAGGTTTGCTTGCAAGTGCATTTTTCTGTGTTTTCTTTCAATTATGCAAGAAAAGCAATTCATTTTTTAGCTGAAATTTCCTGATGTTGGCATCTGTAATATGATTGAAGTTTACGTGTCACAGTATGTTTATAGAAGTTAGCGAGTTTATATACAGTAGTATCTTAGTCCTGTGTGTCCAAAGCAAAGTTTTGAAATATTGCAGATTTGATTTTAGATAAGACAGAATAATCTACAAGTTGTAGGCTATGACTTTACACTACATTGATTGCTTAAAAACTGTTTTCATGTCTTGTTCGTGTGGTGAATGGAAACATAAAATGTTTTTTCCTATGGTACTTGAGTACCCAATAGCTCACTTGCAATAGCAGTAGATAAGACTGTTGATCTTTGTATTTTACAGAAATCATGCACTGAACTGCATTTTGTTCTTGCTTTAAATGATTTAAGCATACAAAGTAAGGGTTAGGCTTATTTGAAGTAGTTTTTAAGGCTTGTCATACAGGATGTATTCCAAAGATAACATGACTTTTTAAAAACTGGCAATTTATCTGTGGGATTATTAATAAATCAAGTTAAAGAAAGATAAGGTTAATTGAATTTTTAAACAAGTAGCTGTATTATCCTTCAAGCACCTTGGAGCTCATACAATATTCACACCTTTTTTTTCTAAGGAGTGCTTTGATATGTTTGAATTCCTTTTTTAATGAGTACTTTCTTTTTAAGTTGGTTAATTGGATTAACCCTTAATATTCAAACAGTCAATTTTATGCCATTTTCCCTTCTGCTGTTGTATTGCCTTATCTGTATGACTGCAATTAGTTACTGTTCCTTTGGAAGTATTTTCAGCCATGAAGCTGCTACGTCTGCTTTTTCTGGTGATGATGATGCTTAGGGCCATTTGACAGGTAATCATTAGAACTTAGATCCTTGCAGACTATGGGGTCTTTTCTCCTATCATTGCAGGGGGATTTATGTAGGTAACTCCTATTAATGTTAATGGGACTTGCATGTGTAAATCCTCCTTGCATCAATGGGAAAATTGACCCCTGAAAAAAAAATCTTCATGTTAGACTTGCTGATTCAGAAATGTCCAGGCACTGTCAGCTCCTGTGTGGAAGTGTGATGGAGCATGTACTTTGTGCCATTTCACTAAAATGCTCTGAAGAGGACTTAGGGAATTTTCAGGGTTTTTATCTTTTATATTGTATTTTATATTTTCCATACACTTCCAAATCTTAGAGGTCCTTTAACGATTCTCTTTATGTAGCTAGTATCAATTCCACTTTCTGTACTCAGGAGGTTGCATGGCTCCTTTTGCTTTGGATCTCGCTGTATTTTAGGCCCCTCTCTCTCCCCTCCAAATCTTTTTACATCAGCAACAGCTGAGTTGCAACAGCTTAAATTCAAGATCAATTTGCTAGTAATGTATTGATTAATGACAAGTCAGAAATATTAAAATACTGTTTTCACACAATAAGAGACTAGGTCACTTACAATCCATAATCTCATCTGTTGAAAGGATAAAATTAATTTTCTCAACACTTTTTCCAGGCTGGGAGTGGGAGAACATGTGAACTACCCACTTTCCTCGGGTGGTGGAGAGAAGAAGGGAAAGACAGACAAACAAATGAAAATAGCTAAAGCAGGATTGTTGTAGTGGGAGGGGGAGGATAAAATGGGGGCTGTTTGTCATAACCTTCATGCTCTGAGATCAACTGAGTCGTGCACTTTTATTTCCCTTTTTGCTGTGTGAGATTTCTACACAATTTCTAACAGTGTATGGACTCTGGGGAAAAAATATATATGTGCTTTTCAGAATGAGGCGACAACAATTAACAAAGAATGGAATAACATATAAATAGAGTAATAACCGGCACACACACTGAGGACTGCAGTACAAATAAAACTATTATTTTTTGTTTAACTGTGGATATGATTATCCATTCTTTATTGTGTATTTTGTTGCTCAGTCAGTTACTACTGCAGATCTTTTATATAATCCTCTGCAGTACATTTTAAGTTTTTACTTATCTGACAATTTTATATCAGTAGCAAGTCATCCCCTTAAAAAGTAAAAATTATGGTGTCAGAACTACTCAAAACTGCTCCAGAGATCTTTCTTAGCTTTTCTGCCATAATGAATGTTCTCTTCTCCCATTAATTATCAGTAAGCTCTGCAGATTCTGGTGGGTTGTCTGCTGCTGATGCTCTTCTTTATTTTTCCTCAGAATTCTGTGACTGCAATTAGTGCAGTTGCTAATTTTCAAACTAAGGGATCAGGTTACTGAGATCACATCATGAAACTTAATTGATTTGTGTCTCTGTGTGTATGTATATATATATATTTCTTATGACAAAATTATTAACTCATAGAAGTTTATCATTTAAACTTTTGCAGAAATCAACCGCTATAGAATGTCCAAAAGTTAGAATTACCTGCTATTACCAAAACTGTCAAAAATATGTGGGAGAGTTGTGGTGGCAGGGCAGTTGCTTGCATTCCTTGGGTAAGTAGTAATGCGAAGTATCTTTGGTAAGATGTAGAAGTAGTTGAGACACTGGACGTTTGAAAAACTGATGCAAAATGTTCATTTATTGCAACCCAATTTAATAGTAAGATTCCTTCAATAATCAGATGGAAGTCTTAACTTCGGTGTGTATGATTTCAAGAATAACTTTTTTAATGTGATAAAAAGTTACCATAGAACGATACTTTCAGCTGTAGAGGTAAGTAGTAGGAAATGGTCAGCCATGGTGGAAATCATGTCATCAGCCTCATATCTAGCAAAAAAATTACTGTTGGTGGAAACAGAGCTTATTAGCAATTCCACCATTACGTTTATTTACAGGCTGCCAGTTCCTGTTCGTAAGAGTGAACGGTTCTTCAAAATCTGGATGGGGAGCCAGGCAGGAATGTTGTAAATTTCAATGACATTTGAGATTCAGAAAGTTGACAGTGAAGTATCAGGAAGATGCAGTTGTTGACTGCATGGGAGTTCTGATCAGAGGAGACTTTAATAGAAAATACTCTTCCTGTCACAATTCTAACAGACAATATATTTTACACTACTTGCATACATTGACAAAAAAGATGGAAGATATCAACCTGAGTGTATATCAAGACTCAGATGTATTTGACTAAACAATGGTTGCGTAGACAATGGTTGACTCCCAGTGTATATAATGCAGCTCAAGTGGCAGTTTTATGTAGGTGTCTTCTCAATCTTGGGTAAAAGCTTCTTTGAGAGCGTTGCAAGTTTTACAACGGGCTAGTATACTGAATTCAGTAGTACACTGCTTCACCCGATTTTAGTTTTTCCTATTACCTATCTGAATTTTTTTTACTCAAACAGATTAAAGCATCAAGTAGAACTAAAATACTTTCTTAGTGGCAATCTAATCTTTTGATTACCGTAAGAGGCATGGTGCAAGGAGGTTGTCCTGTTAATACAGATAATGCTGATTTTAGGAAATCTCAGAACACCCACATTTTTAGATACAGATTTTCAATATATCATGCTTCCTTCTGAAGTGCCACCCCATAATTCATAATATATTTGGGTCTCTGGAGAAGGCTTTAGTGCTGTTCCTCCATTCTGTATGGTTAAGACTTCAGTAAGTGGAGCATGCCAAAGGCTGTGGACACTCCATCTCAAATAGTCCTGACTGAGAGGCTTCTCTTCTGAGGTGTTACTGCATGATAGCAGTCACCACTGGTGGCTAACAAATGTGGCTTTGGCTTTTATAGTTGCTTTTTTGCTGCTCCAATTTCAGGAAGCTTATTATCTAGTTGAGTACTGGTAACTTTATCTCATTCCTTTTCTTTTGCTCTAAGCATGGAGCTGGACTAAGAAATGCTTCTCTGTTGGAAGTGGTTGTTGTCTCGATCCTGAAGCTGTGTAGGTTAGTAAGTCATATTAGCGCAGTGATAAAACATCAGGATAACGTCATGCTAGACTGCAGTTCATTGATACCTCAAGGCCTAGTTCACAAGACATAAAATCAGTGTGGTATTTGGCTGGTATTCTGTACCCGAGTTGAATGTCCAGACTGAGGAACAAGTTTTTTAATTACTGGCTGACTGGCTTACTCAAAACTTGGAGTCTAGAAAAGGATAGCTTACAAGAGTCTTCCCTCTTAAAAAAACCAATCAAACAAAACAAACAAAAAAAAAACCAACCAAAAAAAAAACCCCTAAAAAACCCTACAAATCCAAACGCTCCTGTGCTGTGTTTTAGACTGTGCGTACATAAGAAACTTTGTGATGGCCAATGTGGAATTCTGAATCTATTCTGTTTCAAACCTGAGCATATTTCTGGAGCTCACCCAAGGGAAAGCCATTTAATCATGATGAGAGACCAGCTGTCAGACCAATGTAACGAAACATTTCTCTGCTTTGGGAACTTTTCAGTAGCGTGAAAGTCACAGCAAGTCATGGTTGAGTCCTTTGCTGTGAATAAATTATCCAGTGAATTCAGCCTTTTTTCCTGTGCAAAAATTGGTGTAAGCCCTAGCTGAGTACCTTCAGTGAATAATTTTTAGACTATAGATTATTCAGAGAAAACCCACTATATGAATCTTGCAGCAACTTACTAGCTAAGTCATGTGGTATTTTCCTGGTCCATATTTGGATGCTGAAATAATACATAAAACTTAATTTTTAAAATGGTGTATTCATTATTATGTCATACATTTTTAAGACAAAAAAATAAAATGCTTTTATGAAAAACAGCGAAGATGCTATCTACTATTAAGGAAGCCACCGTAAAATAACTTATTTGGGTGACAATTGTACATGATGCTTGCATTTTCTTTCCATAGAAGTTTTAAGCCAGGAAATTGTAGATTCCTTTCCAGACTCTCAGTGTGAATCTAAAATGAAAATGTGATCATGGTAAAAGCTAATAGCCCTCTCAGTTACGTTTTAAGGACATACTCATCTCTGCTAAGATATCACTTGAAATGCACACAGTATATAGACTATACATTTAAAAATTTGGTTTGCATCAGTTCTCTTCAGATGGTCTATTCCAGTGTCATTTCTGAAGTGATGTCTGAAAATGCATGCATGTGCACAAGTGTTGATAAAGGAGGGAGGAAGCAGTACTGGAAGAGTAACAACAAGCAGTGGATAATGTATCAACTTGGGATTCAAGAGAAGTGGATATATTTTTTGGCTCTGGCACTGGTTTCCTCAATGAACTTGGTTGAGTCATTTCCCTTTAATGTCGTAGTAAAAAGCTGTAAAATGGTGACAGATATTTTCTGAAGCCTTTCAAGATATCAATAAAATATAAAAGTAATATATGTATTTGAGAAAGAAAATGAACAGTCTTAATGATAACTGTAAAAATGCATAGCAGTAATACTTGAGTAGAGGTGCAAATGATTTTCTGAGAAAAAACCAAATATAACTATTATAATGTGATTGGGATAGCAGATTGGTTATCCAAGTCCTTTTTTCCATCTCTGACATTTTCTGTTTTACAAGTAAGGTTTCAGCAATCAGCACAAACTCTTTGTTTACTGCTTAATAAAAATAACATAAAATTATACTTTTTTGAAATTTTTCTGATTATGCATATTTTGCTGGCAGATTGTAATGCATATTGCTTCATTGTTTAATTAGGAATTAATGCTAATGTCATTAACATTCTATGTGGTAATTCAGTAGGTTGCCTATTTATAGACATAATGAAAGTCGTAATTTTTTTTGTAGTAAAGTGCTTTTGACTGTGCTATTAAATTAAAAATACTCTAACGTGATGTTAGCTTTCAGTTTCATTGTCCATGGTCCAGTGAATCTGAAAAATACTGCTACATGTACTAAACATGGGGGGTTTTAATTTTATTTTTTTTAATAGAGCCTAACTCATCCTTTCCTTTGAGAAAGAAACAAGAAACAGACCAAATTAAGCAGGAGTCTCATAAAACTGAGATCTGAAGTTTAAAATACTGTTCTGCCTGAAGACTATTTGGAGTTAGGACACTGAATTTAAATAAATCAGAATCTTACCCAAATTTTATTCTGTGGTGCTGCTTACAAATCAGGTAATTAGGCAGCACTTCATCTTTCAGTTTATTACCACGAATATGGATGTGTGCTTTATTTGTGGTTATAAAGTGCAAAACAACTGCTGAATTTTGTACTCCATGTCATCTCTTCAGTATGGACAATGAATTCTATGAATTTCTTTCTACACAGCCTTTTTCTAAGCATTTGTAATATCTTATTTGCATAAATGACCTCCTTTTCTAGGAAGGTTTGTAAATAAAAGCAGTGGGATACCTGTAACAAAAATCAATAAGCACAAAAATGTGAATGAAGTATGCTTCAAGGAACTCCTAAAATTGTGTTATGGCCCTATTTTGGATAGTATTTCTTCTGCTGTCCTGTCTGTATATACAGTCTTTATACTGTGAACACATTGTGCATGTTCTTATTTTAGTTCACCTTTTTACAGCTTGAATTACGCGTACTTGTAGGGCTCTATTTCTACACTTTGTAACATGTTCCAGTTTAATTAAACAGCTCTTTTGATTGTGTGCTCTACACTCTTTAATCTTTGAGTCAAACATGATCAAGGAGGTTTAATGGTGCCAGACCAGTGAATAATGCTTGAAAAATAAGTGAGAAGTAATAGAAGGTAAAGAAAATAAATTAAGTGCTGCGGGTTCCATACCTCCATTACGTACACATGGGGCGTTCTTGGTGGCGGGAATGAAATTTGGTGAGAGGCGATGAAGTAGTTTGTACTTCATGGGCTCGGAGGACTTGCGGGCAGGCTGTGGCGTCCTCCCCGTGGCGCCGCCGGCGGGTGCTCAGCAGACGGGGCCGAAGGCAGCCGCTGCTGCTGGTCCGGCCTGGGTTGCGGCACCGGCAGCGGGAGGCCCGCGCTGGCACGCCTCGGCAGCGAGGGAGGAGAGCCCTCGCCAGGTGGGAGCGCGTACGTCCGCAGGCAGCGCTGGGGAAGAGGGTCTGCGTGTCTCTGCTCCCCGCTCCTCTCAGCTGCCGTGCGGAAGGACTTGGCGCTCCTCTCCCATCCGCCTTGCGTTCGTCATCCCTCTTCTGTCCCGTACTTGCTCAGTTACTCCAAAGGGAGAAATAATCCCCCTTCTTCCTAGGTGGTTACGCTTGGCCTTGTCGCTTCCTTCTTGAGAAAATGTCAACAAGCGAACCAAATTTGTGGCGCAGAGCAATGCTGGGTGGCACGAGCGAAGGCCTGGGTTTTGGGGTGGCTCCTCTGAGTCCCTTCGAAGCTTTGCAGTCGATGAACAGTGGCTCCTCTGAGCAAGGATGGTCGCTGCCAAGTGGGAAGTGCTGTTACGGCATCTCAGCGTTCAGCCTGTGCTCACTGTTTTCAGCTCCACGGGACCTGAGGTGATGAACCAGCGCTGACCAGCTCATCCTGCACAGGGAAGACTAAACGCAACTCTGGATGTAAATTTTGGGATTTTGTGGATTTCTAGAGGAATGTGAGGTACGTTTTGAGTTCCTTCTAGGCACTTCTGTGACTGTCATCCTTGGTGATGCTGCAACGAAGACAAAGAACTAAACAAGCTAAGAAAATTGTTCTCTGAACTTGACCAGCGTCTTCACGACGCTGGGCTGAGAGGGGCTTCCTCCAGGAAAGCTTGTACTGCCCTGCTCTCTGAAGGAGCTTTCTTCACAGTGTTGAGTCTGGTTGGGGTTATGCGTGCCATGGTAGCTTCACACTGCAGGGCTTAAACCTATTCTTACTGAAATCAATAGATACTTTTCTCACAAAGCCACTTGGAAAGGTTTTTAAAGGATTATTGGAATTTTTGGATTACCACAGATGAATTCATTCTGTTTCACGGAATTGAATTACAGCATCATATCTGTTGCTAGTGTATTAATAAAATGTATGAAGCCAGCCTTAAAACGTAGTTCCTTTGTGAAGAGGCTTTTTTTTTTTAAGAGTAAGCAGGAAGGATTTTTCAAAGATGTGTATTTTTCTCAGAGTAATGTTGCATACAGACTGGAGATTGCTTCTTCTATTGAATTGCATAATGAAAAATCAATCAGTTTAATGGTTGACAAACTTTGACATTCAAATAAAAATGTTGCTGGTATTTTCATGAAGACCTGTAGGCAAAACTAGATTCAGTGACTTTAATTTATGCAATAGTAAATGTCTGCCAAAACATTGTACAAATGACTGTATAATGAGGCAATAATAACTGTGAGGAGTGGAAGGAAAAGAAACACAGGCCAAATTTCTCAGTTCTTACAGATAATAAAATTTTGCAAAGCTTTTCAATGTAAAATAAGTTTCTACAGCATCTTTTTCAACAACTCATTCTGTTTTGAAAGCAATTGCTCAAAATCATCAAAACACATTTATCTGAAACTGTGGCGTAGTGTCAGGTTACAATGTTCAGTTTTTCTACTTGTTCAGTCGTCTACCCAGACTTCATTTACTTCTTGACCACTTCTCATCTTACTGTATACTCTGCAAAAACGAGCTAAATACAAAAAGCCTTGTTCATCATGGTTCTATATATTTTTCATGTGCCTGTGAGCAAAAAGGAGGATAAGAGAAGCCCTTCTGCAAAGGAGAAAAAGAAAACAGCAAAAGGCTTGACAAGCTGCTGGTTTTGCATGTGTGTTGGTTGTTCTGACTGTTTTGGGTTTTTTATTTTCTTTGATTCAGAGGGGAAAGAAATCCCAGTAAGGGAAGAAGACACCTTTGTTCCTCATTCATTTCTCCTTTTAATGTATGTTTGAACACAGTACTCAGAGGAAGAGCAAAGGGAGTGCTGAGCCATGCTCGACTTTCTGCCTTTAGGCACTGCCATCCTAGAGGCAGCAGACTGGCTTAATAAATCCCGTTAGCCTCTCTTCCTGCTCAAGCATTGTCAAGCTACAAGCTTTTCAGTATCATTTGGTCCAATATATTCATTCTTTCTCCGGTCACCTTTACTTTGCTCTTTCCTTGCCCTATTTCTACATGCTTCTTGGAAATTTCTCCTCCTAGTCCTAGGATAGGCTTCAAGGACCAACTGGATGACCTGTAGTTGTATGAAGAGGTCTCAGACTGGGAGACTGAGGGGCACAGAAGTTTGAATCAGAGAATTGGTGTCTTGGAGGTCCTGCCGTTGACTGAAATTTAATACAACTGAAGTGGAATTCATTTTACCAAAAAATATTCTTTTCCACCCATACTGTTTGATTTCAGAGCGTGGCTGGCTGTTACCCAGGCTCTTGCTCATATAGATGGTAGTGAGTTTTGGCTGTGACCATGTGCGTTGGGTTGTTGGGCTCTTTGGATGCAGAGTCTTTGAGTGTTCCGTTAATGTCAGTAGCAGTGACTGGGGAGTTTTGCCTTGGTTTCCTGCTCTTGGCACTGTTAGCTACTTAAAGTTTCTAAGTTTTGTGCAACTTCCAACTCCCTTCATTCCTGTATGCTCTGGGTGTTTTTGTTAATTCTTTTTACTGTAATTACACCAGCTTGATCCAATTTGTCCTTTTTTTCATTTTCCCTTCATGCATTATCCCAAGCTTTGAATACCCTTTTAAAACTGACTTATAAGATTACTAAATTTTTTTAGTACAATTATGTGTCTGAATTGAAGATACTAACTAAACTAGATATAACTTGTATTGCATTGTCTAACAGGGAAAAATAAAAATTACTCTTCCTGTGCTACATTCCAGCTCTCACAAGGTAACTTAGCTGCTTTACAGCCACCTGCCCTTGCTACTTCAGTTGTGGCCTGCCTCTTGTTTATTTGACTTATGTTTTGTTAAGTTCTTTAAGGTGGTGACTGTGTCTCTTTCTATTTCAGTAATGTCTAATAAACATTGTGGTGCTGTATTAAATAATGTGCCAGGTGACTCACACATTATCACTGGTTAATTGTGTGTTTTGCCATTTCTTTTCTCAAAGGAAATGATCCTTTTCATTTTTGTTTCGGGAAGTTCAGGAGAGTATTCCCTTTTCATTCCCTGGGATTAATGATAATTATGCTTCTTTCCCACCTTTAAAATTCTTCTGATTTTTGTCTTGATATGATGACTGATTTTTAGTATCTCTGTTTTATAACTGGCAAAAACAAATTGATGAAGTTAATTGATTTCCCTACGGCCACAGAAGGAACAAATGGTAGAGCCCAGATGAAAGCATTGTTCCCATTTTTTTCTTTCTAGCTAAAATTAGAGGTAAGTTACTCTGTACCTTTTATATCTGTAGTAATTTGTGTGGTGAACTCCTAGCATTTGTCTGTCAAGGAGAAGTCTGTAGTATGTTTTGTTCAAGAGCTTTCCATTACCACTTATGTTAATGCCTAGATGGAAGCTAGTATGGCAAATGTCTATTCCCAAGTGTAAAAACTTTTTAATTTGTTGTTGTTATTTAAGTATAACCAACTGTGGTATTTATCTGTACTGACATATCTCACAAGTACTTAATTATTTTTAGGGGGAAAATGTTTACGCCATGTTTACACTTCAGAAAAGCTGTGGCAAGGACAGAAATACAGACATGGCTCAAAGTTGCATCCAGTGTGCGAACAGGGACTCTGTTCTTTTGCAATAGGGCTCTGGGGCTTTTCAGCTCTGTTTTTTAAGCAGCATGTGATAAGATTGGGAGCTACTGAAAACAAGGTAAAACCTGTTAGCTGTCCTAGTTTCAGTCATAAGCAAGGGAGCATGTATATACTCAGGTATTTCTTTCCCTGTCATAGATGTGAATGAACTCTTAAGGCATAGGGGTTTTGGTACTTAAAAGTTTAAACAACTACTCATGAGGACACAAGTTTTTCTCAGTGTTTGGGAGATTTATGTTTCCTGTTGACACTTTGCAGCATGAAAGGAGCATGCATGTTGCATCTAAAGAGCAAGACAATATTTGATATTTACTGTAAGATGAAAATCTGCATTAAAAACTCTAAAAGAAAATACAAACTTGAGGAGGCAGTAACTGATTGACATCCACAGACGTCATTTTTCTTCTGTGATTGTGGCATTTCATGCATTGCTAAATGTCATCCACAGCTGTCTGTTCTCTGTGTCAGTAAGCAATACAATATGACAGCTGCTCTTCACCATTCTGTAGCATCAGTTCATTCAGTAATAAGCTTCCACGTGGTTTTATCTTTGTTGTCTCTTTCTTAACTATAAATTAAAATAGATAGTGATTACAATTGATACTGAATTCTCCCCAGTGCCAAGGTCTTGAGCAAGCAGCCCTATGCACTAAATAAGTTATTAACAATAGGTCTTCTCTTCCTTCTTGGTGTGCTACTATAACATACATGAGGTTCCTACAAGCACATTGTGCATTCTTAACACTGTCATATTCTGAACATATACTTACTCTTCTAGCCAACATTAACAATAATTTTTAAAATGTTTTTATTGTTGACAGGTAATACTGTATTTTGTACATAATATCTTTAGAATGGATGTATGAGTAGAAATGCTGGCTTCATATTCTGAAGTTTACCTTTTTTACCAGTGGTATATAGTTTGGAGCGTATATAACAAGCACAGGTGGAATTGAGTTTTTAGGTGAGCCCTTTTCTTGTATATGATCATTGTTACATGACTGGTTTTAGGAAAACAACATATTTATTAATTTTTTGTCAAGAAATATGGCAAAATCATGCACTCCTTACTGAAATGTCTTTACAAATCATTGCTATAACAGTGTATTTTTAAAATGATTGTATGCATTCTGAATCTTTTCTGATTCTACCACTGTTGTAAGTTTTAAAAAAAAAAAATCTTTAAAAGTTATTACTGATGTTACTTAGTAATGCATAGGCTTAGCTTTGATATATTTGGTATCTTGCTAACCCTGTTAAGTAATAATTGTCAGTAATTGGCCTTTTTTTTTTTAATAATTAATATAGCTATAGTAAGTGCTGTAATCTAATACGTAAAAAAACATAAAATACAAGATTTTTTCCAAAGTTCTAATTTAGAAGTAGATGCCTGGCTTCAGTCAGGTAAGAGGCTGGTATCAAATGCTTGCTTCTGCCTTTGAAAACTTACCACTAAAACTATTCTGGCAAATGAAGTGATATGCATAGTATATATTCTTGCTTTTTTTAATTGACTCAGAGCTCCTCAGTTGCAGTAGATGTGCTACTGCAGACAGCTGTTAGGAAAAATCTTTTAGATGTAATGGTAGAGGCCTATGATTTTTTGAGCCAGAAGGACTGAATTCTGTCACTTTACAGCTCTGAAATTCTGTGTACCTTAATTTTCAGACTCCTGCATCTTTGAAGTTGTAGGTGGTACAGATTTGGCTTAGGTCATTCTTTAAAAAATGTCTTTTATCCTGAACTGTAAGGGAACCAATACCAACAGAATATGAAAATGTTAATCAAAAAGGCTTAAGTTCTTACACGTGTTGATTTGCCTGGTTATATAATTTACACTAAATATCATGCACTGTATGAGATATTTCATAAACTAAGAAATAAGATTGATACTGCTGATCTACAAAATGAGTCTGTTTCATGAAAGTTAGGCAAAAGATCACTGAACTGAGACTGCTGTTGGCTTCAAATTCATATAAAGCCCAATACACCAGCAAATAATCAGTGGGTATTTCAGATGTTAGATGAATAGTTGACATCTCTTTCTTCTTACAGTGATGTACTTCTAGGTATACTCAGTAAGCTTTCTGTAATGTCAGACAATGATTATTTATGTGAAAAATGAGTTGCAGTGGCTTTTTTGTATACCACCATCTTTTTTGTTCATTGCCAAAGTGTAAACTTACCATTTAAAGGCAGTCTCACAGAGTAATTATAGTGAAAAGGAAGACTGGGAAACACTGAGTAACATGATGACAAAGAAAGTGGGTTTTAGAGTCAGTTTATCTCGTGCTGAAATAAATAGGAGTTGCATCAAGTAGGGTTCTTCAGTTTCTAAATTAGTTGTTCTTTAGATATTGTATCATTTGATTTTCATATGAAAAAAACCAGCTCCTAATTACATTTTCAGTCTAATGAGCTCTTATGTGAAGCTTGCCTGTAAAATATTTTATTTAAACGTACTTTAACACCAGAAAATTCAGACTTGTCAGGGAAGGAATCTAGCTTAAAAACACTTCTGAAACTCTGTGCAAGAAGATACCTTTAGCCCTTTGTGTCTGAGTTAAGGTGAACAGGTTCAGAACTGTTATGTTTTTCTAAACTCAGCTTCAATTTTGGCAAGCCATCCTAGATTGCTCTGTAGGTAGTGTTGAAGTTGGAGCTTCATAGCTAAATAACCATCAGCACACGAGTATGTGGCTACATCGCAAATAATTAAAAATGATGCAACAAAACTTTCTCACTTCTTCCTGACTAAAGCATGCTTTCTCAGCAGTAGAACTAAAACAGTTTGCTAACCTCCAGCATTTGTGTCAGCAGCAAAATTGAAAGTATTTTTTGTCACCTGCACTGCTGTCAGCAGAAAAAAAAAATAGAAAGTAGAGGAACATAATTTCAGCACTAACATAAGTATCAGAATGATTTACCTGTCTGTTCTGCTTCACTTTCATCTCAGCTTTCAGGGCTTCATTCATCAATCTTTTATTTACACACGCATATCTCATTTTTACACAATTTCTTTCTCCCTGACCAGATGGCTGCGTTGTCTGCTCGGTGTTCATCAAAGAGAATGAGAAAATACACGGATGCGTAGTGTCATCTGGGTAGGATTTGGCTAACTCTGTTTTTCAGCAGCAGTTTTGTAAGTGTTCAGATAATGAAAAAGAACACTTAGACATTTCAGAAAAATACCACAAAATCCTCAGTCTTAAATGCATTACTTATTTTTATCTATATGAAAAGATTATCTCTTAGTCTAGGCACCTGTGTGTTTCATCACACACAGCCTTTAAGTGGCAGCAGTTTATAAAACTGAAAGCTGGTCAAAAGAAGAAAGTTACATCTTAAATAAAATGAAGAACTATTTTACTATTTTTTTTAATTGCTGATATTCATTCGAATAGCATATACAAGTGGTGCTGTAGTTCAATTTATATTTCATCTATAGTACCCATTTTGTCTGTATAAGTTCTGGTTTTAGAACAAGCTTAGCAAGTTTGCTTCCAATGAGCTTTTCTTGAAATGTGTAGAACATTTTAGGAAGAAGCTTTTTCTATTCTTAAAATGCTTTCTAATCTTACTCTTACTCTAACTTTTTGCAAAATTACTCTTGCCTAATTTCACGTAACCTGTCTTGTCTGCAGTATTTCTAACAATTTTTTTGTTGCATTCTTTGCTGCTTAAGTGCTATTCACATACAAACTTAGCCTATAGAATTTAGCTTTAGTGTGATCCATTCATTTTTGCACCTTGTTTAAAATTTAATATATACACAGTAGAAATAAATATTAGTAATTATGTTTCCAATTTTTATGAGTCCCATCATTGTAAATTAGATAGATTCTAAGTGTTTATTTCCTCTTTTTTTACCAGACTCAATTTCTAGCTTTTGTTTGATAGTAGAGTTTGTGATTGGTTTGGAATTACTTATAGGCGGATTCACTTGACTAATCCCAGGCAAAGAATGGAAAAGAAGAAGTTTGTAGCAAATTCCATTTCATTCCTTTTGACAGTCAGCATTGTATTATGGATGACAAGTACCATTAGATGAATTTTATATCATTCTTCAAGATTAATGTTCATAAAGGTATTTGTACAGATGTAATATGTATTTCAGATGCAAGTTGTTGGCTTTGCTAAAACACAACACATTATGAATAGGACACATGTAAAATGGATTTAAATCGGCTAAGAGACCTCACAAAGGAGCTAACAATGGGAAATAGTCTTTGAAAGGCAGTATTTCTGGCAGGGTAGAAAAGTATTATGTTCTTCAATATTCTTATCAATAATGTAACATAAATACTCTACTACCACTCAGAACATTTGCCACTGACAAAATGATTATGGCTTAATAAGCATTGACAAGGACAGAGCCATTATGCATAGTAATACAGCTTGTAATGGTAAGCATTGGCCATTATAATAAACTACATGTTAATGCTGCTGTAGTCAAATGTATTCGTGTAGAACAAGGAAAATAGGTTATAACTGCAGAACAGACACTATGTCCAGGAAGGAAGTGACTTTGAAAAGGCTTTAAAAATAATGGTAGTAAATGACTTGACAGAAACTCCCAGCAAATGCTATGTAATACAGGATAAATTTGATAATAATATAAAAATTGCTTTATGCACTGCTGAGGCTAGTATCTTTTCATTTTTGATTCTGCAGTGTGTTCTCATTAATTCTAGTATTTAAATTGTAAACAATGTTGAGGAACTTGCAGAATGTAGAGAAAGAGCTTCAAATGTGAGTCAGGCTGGAGAAACACCTGTAAATTAGAGACTTCAAGGTTGGCTTGCTGAGCTACTAAAAAAGAACTTAGTAAGATAACTGTTAGCATACAAATAACTTCATTGGATCAAGGTTTGTCTACTAAAGTCTCTTTAACGCAAACACAGCAAGAACTAGAACCTCAAGCAAAGTAAATTCATAATTGAAAACTGTGAAACAAGTAACCAGAGAAAGTAATGGCTTTTCTTTCTCAAAAAGTCTTCAAAGTCTGAGTTGCCTTACTGTAAAGTATATGAGCCTATACCAGGCATATAATTTCTGAATATTATAGCTCTGATTAGAGAGATGTGTTTTAATTTATTGGTTAATTTACTGAAAAGGTATGCTGAAAAATGGGTGGAGAAAAACAGTGCCTCAAAACAGCAGTCTCTCAGGAGAAATTGGAGGAGTTGAAGGGAAAATGCCCAAACTGTTTGCTGTGGTGATTTAATCTGCTTTAGAACAACCTACAAAACTGTTTTTGCTTAGACTGGGAAAGAGCTGATGGACATAAAAGAGTGCAAGAAACTGAGCAGAATTGAAAGAGATATTCTGTTAAATGAGAAACAGCAGTCACTGAAGTGAAGCTAACTGAAACATAGCCCTCTCCTTTTATTCTTTCCACTGAGATTGCCCAAAGAAGCAAGCTCTGCTTAAACTGGAATGTAAGAAAAAATACGAATTTAGATCATTTATTGTTTTAATATTTTTAGAAGTTTTATATCTACTGCTGAAGAAGACTTCTGGCTCTGAGGACTGCTATGTCATTTTATACCACTTAATATGTATTTCCAGAGGAAAAAAATTGAAATGCTGAAATGTAGTCAGACTTGAAGCTGGGTATATACAAAATTATGTCTCAGGGCTGAAACTTGGAGAGAAATACAAAGTTCTCTGAATATGAAACAACGGGGGGATAGAGATTGCAGTTGGCCAGTGTCATAGTTAGTCATTTTGCTTTCAAATTCTCCAGAGTCTCCTTTGGTCTTTTTGACTGAAAACATAATGCTAGAACCCAAGACGCTTAGTCTGTCTTTTCTGTGCAAGCCCTTTAAAGATCAAAATTCAAGAAAAACAATGACTGCAGCTCTAGTTGTAAATAGTCACAAGATCCATCTGTGACATTTATTTTAACTACGTCTATTGTTTCACATTATTTCGATGGAAGGAATGTTAAAAATTAAGCTGTTTAAAAAAAAAAAAACAAACCACTAGTTTCTTGCAATCTGTGTTAGAGTATTGAATTTTTCTTTCCAGCTTCTGCTAGAACTGGATAGTAGTTTTAATACGTAAATTTTTGAGTAAAGGTATAAGAATTTCGAATGCTTTAAAAGGCTCTTTCTGCCAGTAGAGATGTAACAGACTACTTTAGAGTCCTCCTTTCTCCACTGTATGTAGAGGACACTGCCATCTGGAGAAAAAAAAGAAGAGAACTCTGTGTTACACCTGATGGCAGCAAACAGCTAAAAATTCAGAGTTCACTAAGTGACACGGGACACATTTTCTTGGGGCAATCTAATAGGCTGTGAGGACAGCAGGGCATCACTTACACAAGAGCAGGACAACTGTGATTTTGTTGATGGAGTGTCCTCAGCAGGGCATCTCAGGTTTCAGGAATGGTCCATGCTAACAATAACTATCTTTCTGAGGCTGTGAACTGCCTTGAAAATGAATATGAGCCCTTGCAGCATAGAAATGAGGAACTTCAATTTCTGCTGAATCATTTTTCTATGTCTTGGAAGAGAATAGCCATGATAGATGCAATGCAGTGAAAGAACAGGAGCTTCTGGAGTTCCATGCATATCAACAAGTTCCAAAACTGCTATCCCTCCATCTTTATTATGATATAAAAGCTATCAAAATCCAAATACCTCCTCTCCCACCTCCTTTCAACATTATGGAGCTTAATACATAGCATAGTTTGTTAGTTTGATAGTATTTTTATAATACTGTTGTTAGTACACATCTGTGGGGTGATGCACACTCGCAAACCTCATAAATAGGGCTGATATTCCCATTTGTGAGGACAGAAAACTCAACAAGGAGGTTGTTACCTGCCTAAAATCACATGAGATTTAGGTATTTGGGGTATCAGTGGCTTAGTCCACAGATTTACTGCTGCATAGCCCACAAAATCCAGAGTTTTCACTTAAGGAAAAAACACTTGAAGTAAAACTGCATGTGGGAGGGAAAACATTAAGTAAATTTTCAGGATGGTAGTTGTAACTCAGTTCTAACCAGTCACAACAGAGCTCTGGATACTTCTTCGAAACTGTCAGCTCAGTGTTGCTGCTATGCCCAGCGGCCACCCATAAAGAGAAACGTAAACCTTAAGAAACAGAAAACAAAAACCTAAGGCACCCTTCTGCTAAGGTAAGACCTTACTAGTTATGAAGTTCACACATGTCTTGCCTCAGAAATACCCTTACTTCCAAACGCATTTTGAAAAAACAGAAAAGTTGTAAGACGACAGTGAAATAATCGGCGGTATGGGGCAGGTTCCTTACAAGGACGGACTGAATAGACCAGAACTCCAGAGTTTGCAGAAGAAATGCATGCAGGGTGATCTAGCAGAAGGCCTGTAGCATCATGAATGGTTTGGAGAAAATGTTTAGAAAACAATTTTTAGTTATTTTTCATGGTACAACAGATAACAATGTGGCAAGGCATTATCAGGCATAAGAGAAGTTAATATCTCTGTGGCGTGAGTTTGGGGTTGTTTTCAGTTAATTTTTTTTTTTTTTTCTTCCAGAAAAGTAGTGGCTATTCATTAGTCAGAGGAATGGAATAATTTTAAGGGTCTGCTCAGGAGAATGTGAGTAGACAATCAGTTTTAAACTGTTTCTAGTTCTTTCGTTCTGTCTTTAACAATAGAATTTTAAAGCTGTTTAGCAATGTAGAAACATTTTTTCCTTCAGCGGTGAGTGCTAAGAATGTTAGTGCATTGAATCTTGATAATAAACCCAGGTTCTGTATTTCTTACGTAAGGATTTTTTTTTTTTAGAAGTTTTCACTTAGTTTACAAAAGGCATTTTCTAAGCCTTTCAGGTTAGATCTAGTTCTAAGGACATAGGACATACATCATTTAGGAATGATAGCTAGCTAATCATTATGTTTTCCTGTACTTTCAAATCTTTTTTGACAGCTACGGTGTCCTTAACTACTAATTCAGAGAAATGAAAAAATCCAGCCACAAGAATATTTAATTGCTATAAGTACCTGCTAACTATTAATCTCTGCTAGCATACAGTAATATAATAAATTTTGTATGGGTATACTGATTACCACCATATGATTATCAGGCAAATTACTTATCATCAGTGCTTTTCCAGTGGATTCAAACACAGTGCTGCTATTACTGTACTAAACTAAGCAATGAAATGATTTGTTCTGGAGTTCAGTTGTCAAATGCCAAGGAAGTCACTTTTCCCTCATGAGTGGCATATAGCCTTCCACGTAACCAAAAGCTTGTTGTGCGTTCCTGGAATTCTTAAGCTCTTTAGTCACTACAGGATTAGAGTGATTTTTTTGGTGAAACTTCAGATTTAGTGACAACTACACAGAAGAGTAAAACTTTGTTTCGGTTCAGATCTCCATCTTTTTTAAAGTAAATGTGAGTGCATGAAGGAATGGTAAAAGCTGTGGTTTATAAAAAGATGGAATATGGCTGTGTCTTGAAACTGCCATGTATTACGCATAGGGACTGTTGACAGGCCATGATGGAAACATGTTATATCAGATTATAAGCTAGCCTTGCCTACCCTAACTTCTTTGACCTTAAAGATAACTCCAAAAGAGAGCGTGTTTTCTGATTACCTTAAAGGTAAAATAAATAATTTTGTGTTAGGCAGAGCATTATCAGATGACATTGGGAGGCAGAATGAAAAGAGGCTAGAAATAGGGAGGGGAGAATGTGCAATGATAGAGCCACTGTTTTAAAAAAAGCAAGAAACAAAAAGCCACTGAGGAGACAAACTGCTAGTAGATTACAGTTGTCATTCTTGATTACGTGAATCTTTCAGGTATTGTAGTATCCTGTTGTGAGTCACAGGTGGTATCAGATGCTTCCATACTGAAATCTGCAGAGGTGCCTTTTGGGATCTTTGTAAATGCTTTTAAGACACAATATTTTTAGCATCAAGGTCTACATTATATGCCCAGCTTCTCTGAAAGTCTTAGTTGGGGAGCTATCGTTCCTCTGAGCTACCAAGATGCTGATCACCCACAGTAGGATTTCTGTGGAGACATCATTCAGGGAACACTTTCTATTAAGTAAGTATGTGGGTTTTCTTAAAAGGATATCTTATAATCATCTTCTAACAAAAAAATTATCTTGAAAAGATGTAGGTTTTTTGGTTTGGGGAAAAGATATAAAACCTTTGTAAAATTAATTGGTACAATTGCAGATGTGAGTAATTTTTATAGAGATGTGTAGTTCCATGTTAATACTAGTAAGATCCTTTTTTCTTGTGATATCTGTTGGCAGTGCATTTCACAGATTAATTGTAGTTTAGGGGTTTTTTTAAGAGTAGTGTTTTTTTAGCTTTAAATGTACTTCTTTCAATTTTCTGCCTCAGTTATGAAAGTAAACAGAAGCATTTAATTTACCTTCTTAAATGTTTGCTATTTTATCTCTATCATGTCTTCTCCTACTCATCTCGACTTTAAAGAAAAATGTCCTATTTTTCACTCATATTTTTTTCATAGCTTTGATCATTTTTGTTGCTCTTCTCTAGAGCCCTTTGGTCTGTTCTGTACTTTTTTTTTTTTTTTTTTTTTTTTAAAAAGACTGTGACCAGAACTGAAGACAATGAGGGAGGAAGCTGTTTTACTCATAAGATAGACTCATAATAACATACCTTCTGCTAGCAAAATAAACTTGCTTGACTGAATAAAAAAAAAAATCTCTTTAAAATTCCTGAGACTGCTTTCTAAGCACTCGATTTTAGTATTCTTGGTAGATTTATAATAGTGAGTTTGCCTAAACTTCACCCTTGCACTTTTTTTTTTTCCTTTGCTGCTCAGTATCTGTTTAGGTTAGGATTTTCCAAGGATTTAAAGGACTTTCTGGTACCTTCCTCCCATTGAATTTCAGACTCCACTAGACTCCTTTGAATAGCCCATTCTTACTGAAAGACATTTTCCTACTATCTATCTATGTATGTTTAAAGAGCTCTTTAGATTTGAAAGAAATAATGTGAACAACTATTTCTTTTAAGGATTCATTCAGGATTTGGACTCCTACCTATATGTTTGTATGGATCTGTATTTTAATTCCAATCCATTGCTTTTAAATGGAACAATTTCTTTTAATTTTAATATTGATGATTGTGAACACTGAACTTACACGTGCAAACGTGGTAGTCATGTCTGGAAGAATTACCTAAAACCTCCATGTGAATACAGAAAATTTTTCACACTGACTCATTTTTTAAATTATAACCTACAAACAAATTTTGTAATTCTTATTGAGGTAAGTGTCATGAAAGTATACTTACATGTTCCTGTCTTGTTTTATACTGCTTTATTTTATCTGTATCTCTAGCAAAGAACTCCCTTCTTTTCCTTTTCTTGTTCATTAAAAAAATCAGATTACTTGGTAATGCTAGTGTTCATTGCTTTGGCTCATCTGGATAAGAAATAAGTATGAAATTTCCAAAAATATTGTGTCCAAGTGACCTGGTAGAGGAAAAAAAATGATTTCTGATTAAAAACCAAGACCAGTTAGGTATGCAAGACTGCATCTAATTTATGCATGCAGTTGCCATGACTATGTATGCACATTGGATAATTGCTAGCACAAATGACTGCTGGCATTTGCACACACATTTATCCAATTAGTATGTGCAATCAAAGTAATTTCATGCACAAATTAGTTGCACAATTGTGCATGCCTTCTGCACATGTAATTGTATGCCTAATTGGTCTGAAAGTCTTGTTCACAATGTGTGTCTTGATTTTTATTGCAATATAACATAAAAAACTGTGAATTTTATTTGCAGAAATGCAAATTTTGTGTAATGTTAGCATTTAGAAAAAACTCCAAACTCTTTTTACTAGATTTCACAAAATAAACATTTCCCTGTGTGCTACCTGTAGGCAATGTGAGCTTGCATTCCATAAATTAAATGACAGTTGAAAATTAAACTTGCCTTGAGTTTTTAATAATTGTAGCCTTAATAAATCCTACAAATCATTCTATCCTTTATGTAGAAATAAGGCCACAAAATTGCACCATTTTTGTTCCTTATATGCTACATATAACATTAAAAAATAATACTTTATTATGAATGCTTGCATGCAAAAGATGTTAAAAATATCGCTAGTTTTATATTAAAAGAAAATGTATTAAGCAGTATATTTAGTTCATAAAAGCATGAAAGCCCTGTAGAAAAAAAATACTGGAATCAGTGAAGTCATAATTTCATTTGATACAATTATTCCACATTCAATTATATGTTCAAATCAGGGCTTCTTTAAAAATGAGTTTATTTGTTTTATAATCATATTTACTGAAATAAATTTTTAACATCTTGATTATAACAAGGAACTCAAAGAGCTTAAGAAGGAAGCCCTGTTTTTCTTTAAAAGTACCATCAAAATGATAAGTTTTGACCAGACTGTGTAAAGTAATTAGCTAACATAGAGAAACTTCGTGACCATCTATAACATATCTATTGTTTTATTATCTATAAATCATTTAATTGCAAAAGTTTTGGCATGGCTTTTAATATTTCCGATAATGTGGTACAGTGTTTTCTGTGTTTTCTCATCTTGCATCCAGTGAGAGGTAGGCATAGGAAAAGAGATTATGGATTGTGGCTTGGAAAATGTTTAAAATAACAACAGAGATATTGTCTGCCTTTGAATTTTCCTGGATTATTGTTGAAATGTTTTCTTTGGTCTGGCAGTCCTAAAAGTGGTTTTCCAAAACTAGCCCAAAACTTGCTTTTCCAAGACCTAAAAGTGGTGTTCCAAAACTTGCTTTTCCAAGAGGAAGGGCTGTCTTAGTTAAGCACACAGTATCAAGGAGAGTTAATAGGTCGTCAGGCACTTACTGGCAGATAAGAGAAGCTGATAGTAATCTTCAGGGCTTTCCAATATGAAAAAGCTTTTCTTATCTACCTTTGATGTGCCCTAACCTTAAGACCATTCTGGTGATAAAAGTGTAGAGAGATGTTTCTTGCGATTTTGTTAAAAGACACTGTTTATGCCACTGTCACATTGTTCAGTGTAATTCTGATAGCATGGCAAAATTTCTGAACCATTCCCAGACGGTGAGTCTGCCCAGGCAGGGTCAGCAGCGTGTGGTGAACCAGCACCTCTTGGAGAAAGAATCCAGTTGTTGACTAAATAGCTACGAGAAGGAGCAAAGAGTCTGGAGCAGCGCTGGCCAGGTGGAGACCCCTCACGTGGCTCCGGTAGCCAGTCTCCCGGCTACTTAACTACTACGCGAGTTAGTTAACATTTAAGAGGTGGGACACGCAACACCCACGGGACATGCTACGTGACACAGAGAACATGCCGTGACTTTGTCTTTGGCTATGCTTTAATGTGAAGCTATTCAGGTATCCCCTTTAGCATTTGGACCAACAGGTTAAAGTTGTCTTTTGCTGCTTCTTCCAGTGTAGCTGAGCTAGGGATGAGTGCTGATGGCTGTCAGCCTGGCATTTTCAGATTCAAATCCCAATAAGGATGCTTTGTTTGAAGACATTTATTCATGCTTTTGTTTTTAATAAAATGAAAGAACTAATAAAAATAATCCAACATATTAGAAAGGTAAGTTACAGAGTTCAACATTGGTTATTTGGGAAGCGGTTGTATAAGCACTGTTTATTTTCTTCTGTTAATACATGGTATGTAAAGATAACAGTCTTGCAGCAGAGGCCCTCTTCAGTCTGTGTGCAGGTAACTCTCTTTCAGGGAGTGACAGGCGTTTATGCTGCGAGCTTGCTGCCTGCGGGGACAGTCCCGTGTTTACACTGGAAGCGGCCAGTGCACCAAACCAACCCACCCAACAGCCCCAGAGGACTGTAAGTGAGGGTGGTCATGTCCCCTCCTTGTAACCCATAGGGTTTCATAGGGTTCCCACAGAATGTGTCAGTCGTGGCAGGTTGTCACCTAGACAAAGAGCAGTCCAGTAAGGCGTCCTTTGAGATGCACGGTACTAGATTTTTTAGGGCTGCAACTGAACTTAGTATGAGTTGTGGATACTTGCTTTTCTTGGGAAAGAGGCAAATGTGAACATGACTCCCAGTTCCGCTTTCCCAGCAATTCCTTGTGTTTTGAGATGTATCACTCTACCTCAGTTTATTTGTTGAACAGGATTCATGATGTAATTTTATGTTCTGGGAGAACCGGGCATATAAGGTAATTAGTACTTAGAAGAAAACTGTTGGCAATACAGTCCAAATAAAAGACCACGAGGAAATGGATGGTTCTATGCTGGTTTTGCACAGAGTAAATAAAGTAGGGAATTTCGCACAGAATTGTGAAGACTGAGAGCAATATTGAAGACTTGCCTGAGTGAGCACGCTTTGTCTTCTGCACTAAATAAGGGGGGAAACAGTATACGGTCACGTAATTAAATATGGAATGATGATGTGTGCAGGCAAGAAAGTTAAATTACCGTTGCTGGTACAGTATTATTCTTCTGCTTAGGTTTTCTTTTTGAATAATTTATGATCTTAAGAAAATTAAAAAGAAACGTTAGTGTCTGTCTGTCCAGGGGTTCCCCCCACACATGTGAAGAAAGGGGGGAGTGAGCGAACTGGAGGGTGAGGTAGGACCCTCTGGACACAGCGGCTCCAGTCTGGTGGCAGTCTCTGGTACAGCCTCGGGCCTTTGGACGGCTCCGCGTAGCCTTCGTTCACCTATTCCAGCCCACGGCCGAGTTCTGTACCCTCTTTTCCAACGAATTAGCCGTTCCGTTTGTGCCGGGGCTGAAGAGCGGTGCGCGGCCGGAGAAGCAGCCCGCCCCCCGCCTCACGCCTCCCGCCTCCCGCCGCTGCTTTCCCGCCTTCGGCGGCGGGCGGGCGGGCCGGTCCCTCCCCGGGGCAGCGCTGCCTTACACTGACACCTGCCGGGAAGGCGGCCGGGCCTGCGCCCGCTGCCCTCGGAGGAAGGGAGGGAGGATTCGGCAGGCCAGACGCGCGGCCGAATCCCGAATTCTCCTGCGTGACTGCTGGCCGCGGCGGCGGGTCTGTCAGCGGGAGCTGCGGGGCGGTGGGTGCGCGGCGCGTCTGGAGGGCGTCGTGAGGAACAGCGCCGACTTGAGAGTCACGTCCGTAACACAGCGGTGAACTCCTCGGAATCGCGCTACAGGTTTACCGCTGGCTTCTACCCACTTAGTCTATCTTCCAGTGTTATTTTCTGTGTTGGCATTCGTTTGACTTTGTGTATTAGAGTGGTGAGAATTAAGCGCAATCCACAAGCGGTACGTTTAAAATATTTCAGTAGGTAGAGGATGAACCTCGTTTTACACTGAAATTTGTGACTGTCTGCTGTTAGGGTTGGCTTGGGGTTTTTTTGAAGGCAAAAGTAAATGAGTAAAAAATGAGTAAATGAGTAAAAAATGAGTAAGTGAGTAAAAAACTTGGGCTTTGTTGAGCTTTTAGGTGAGTTATATGCGTTATACCTGAAATTGTTTAGATGTTATTTGGCTGTGGTAGATAGGGTGATTTATTTTGTTTTCTGTAACAGTGTTTCAAATTAATTCGCAATGGTTTAGATAACTCATTGAAAGACTGAGCACAGATTAGGCTAAAATTTCCCTTTGATATTCATAGATGAGATAGTTGGAAAACATTCAGTGCATATATGTACCTCTTGCAGAAATAACTATAAACATCTGACGATTAAATTAGTTCCGTAGTCTGTTAACGGAAGGGACTGAAGTATAAATGGATTTTTGAAACAGAATTAACAAAGCAACATTAGGGTCACATAATATCAAAAAAGGGTCTCTGTTGCATTATGGGCCACAAGTAGTAAGTTCATTGTACAAGTGTACCCTCTATATGTCCATGGAAAAGCTTAGTAGCAAACAAAAATCCTTGACACAGTTCTTGAAATCAAGTAATTCATGGATAACACAGTGAAAAGCAGTTTGACCAGGCACAAAGAATATTGAAAATCATTCTCTAACTTTTTAAATAACAAATAATCAAAGGGCTAGCTAGTGGCATGAGAAGATAACTGAGGGCAGAATTTTGTTTTTATTCTTTAATAAGAATTATCTTGAATGTTTAAAATATACGAACAAAGCATTCTGCATTATTAAACAGCAATGATTATTGCATAGACATGCTATCAAAGCAAGAAAATTAAGCCACTGGTTTGTACATCTCTTTTTTTCCCCTCTGTGCACATGGGCGCACAGACCATTAGGCTTCCTGTGCCACTTCCACAACCTGAGCTGTACAGTGTCCTCTTTCCTAGTACCATCCCAGCCCAACATACTAACCAGCCTGCAGTAGCTCCTCACTATGCTCTTTGTGTCCCTCACAAATTAAAGTACCAGGAATTCAAAGCACTTTTATCTCTGTTAGAGCCTCTGCTTCCTTTAAGGATGATGAACAGATCTCTATATACTTCACTTACAAAGTAAAGAACCAAAATTTAGCAGACAAGTATTGTAGTTTACTTTTTAACTTCTCATGGACCACACCTCAAATATAAATTATTGTCATTCTGTAATGCCATTGCTTGCAACGTTTAGCTAAAGTTGCTGAAGTTCAGTTCTCATTCACTTTTTAAAAAAACATGTAAAGCAGGAACCCTTCCAGTTATCCAGATATGAAGTTTTGCTTATTTGGAGCAGAAAATTATGACGAGAGCTGCCTCTATCACTGCTGATTTGTGTTTCTTCAAATGAGTCATCTCCTACCCCTGAAGGTACACAGCAAATCCTATTCCTTTTTGCTTGGTTTTTAAAAATTGTTTGGGGACTGCTTAGCACAGCAAAAGCCAGCCTGCTTGCACTTGTAGAACTGCGAGCATTTTAATACTACGCTTTCATTTGACCAAAATCTGTTCTTTTGGAATCCACTTGTTAGCAGAATAACTGGGTGATTGCAGATACTGCAGCTGATGAAAGTGTGAGTTGCCTCTGGGCATAATGGATAAAAATTTCATTCAAAAAAAACCAACCAACCCTGCATATGTAGCACTTACACATTTTCAAGTCTGGTTTTTGACAGACAATGAGATAGCACATGCTATCCTAAATAGGAGGCTTGCACTTATCTGAGCTCATGCACAATATTTTACTTTGAAGACTGATTTCAAAATAAAATAACTTCTAAACATTTAAAGCCTAACCATAATGTCTTAAAAAAGAGAAAACTCACACTGATGCCAGAGAATGGTTTTGCTGCAATTAGATACTGAAGTTTTTGTTAGAGTTATATAACCAGTGGGGCAGGCAGCAGAGCCTTACTTTTGGTATCTATAAAATACTTCTTTTTTCATATTTGAATTGTAAGATGAAATGTAATTTCAAATCTGAAAAAATTATAAGGTACGTAATCATAATTGCGGGAAAGACTAGTCATTAATTTGTACCATAGGTGTTTATTAATCTCTTATAGTTTTGTCTTTTATTGCAAGAACTTATTGTAGGTTGTTGGAACATGCCCTATCCTTTTAGGAAAGCAGATGCAACGTTCAGGGCCTATTACAGTTAGGCCTGACTTTCATCATAGACAAAGCATAGGTACAGACAAGCAAAATAAAGTTCAAACTGATCCCAAATTTGATTTGGAGAAGACATCCAAAATGTGTGGATGTTTTATTCAGATTTTATTTTAAAGCAGCTTTTGTGGTGAATTTCCGATTCAGCTGAATCAATTGGCAAATTTCCTATGGACTTAGGATGTATTTTGTGAGCTGAACTTAGAAACATCATTGTGCCACTGTAAGTGCTTAAGGTGTGCCAGTGTGTTGAACACTGTGATGCTGGTCACCTCAGCTTAAGAAAGACGTAGTGGGACCAGAAAAGAGCCAGAGAACGATACAGACCAACGGTGGTACAAATGGCTTCTGTATGAGGAGAGCCTGAATGGCTGAAGATTGTTCAGCCTGAGAGAGGGAGGACAGAAGGGGGATACATTAATGGTCGATATAATGAAGAAGGGATTGAAAGTAAATGCAGGATGGTTAATTGCTGTTTTGCTTAACCAAAGCAAGCAGTTAATTATCAGGGTGATGCTTTAAAACAAGTAAAAGGAAATACTTTTTTGCAAACTGTAGAACTTTTAGGATTAAAAGGACCAAAAGCGACTGGGAAAATTAATGAAGCCAGAGTTGATCAGTTGCTATTAGATACAACAGTCTATATGAAATCTCGGTCCCAAACTCCTGGTTATCAGAAGCTAGGGCAGAGTTCCTGAGGAAAGACCACACTGTCTAACCTGTTTCTTACACTCTTTTCCTAAGGATTTCCTACTAGGCATTATAAAGACAGGATACTCGGATAGATGCAGTGTGGCAGTTCTCTGATGCCCTTACTTGATTGATTACGCTAGTTCCTGAAGATTAATTCTTGGAGCTTGGAATGTAGTTTTCATGGGCTTGGGATACAGATGGTTGCCTGACCCCTAAGATCCAAAGCCTAAACGTAGACATGGTCAGAATAGAAATAAGTGCATTTTTTTAGTACCTAAGAAAATTGGAACAATGTACCGCTGAAGTACTAATACAAGCTAAACATTGATTGTTTCACCTGAGGTTCTCATGCACAGATTACACTATGTTGCTATATCTGTTCTATCCAAATACAAGTGACAGTATGCCCTTTAGTATGCCTTTTGGTTCTTTTCTTCCTTTCTCAGATTATATTCTTCCCTTTGCATATGGTTTACAATCCCCTCTCTTTTTTTGTTGAGCTGGAGGTTAGTATACTTAGTGTTTTTCTTTTTTTTAAAGAAGTGTCACATGCAAAATACAGTTTTTTGCTTATCTGGAATGTATTTCTACTTTTAGATTTTGATCTAAAACTACTTAAGCAGCATGATTTTTTTTACAAGAAAGGGACAGTAGAGGGAGGTGTTCTCTAACTTTCTTACTATCAGCTGTTCTGAAATATGTAATGAAAATCAGTTTTACCATGTGATTTGAATGATATCTGAATACAACAACTATTACATTGCAGTTTAAACATTTTGTGTTTGAAAACAGAAGTTGAAAGACTGTTGAAAGTGTCCAAGATACTTAGCATATGTTCCGGGACTGAATTTGAATGTGTTTATTCAGACACTTGGAAGGCTTTATATACATTTGAAGGAAGACAGTTCTGGTTCCATAAATTCAAAAAATCATAACAAGATTGACTTTAAGACATACATTTTAATGAAACTGATTTTGGCGTGTTTTCTGGATTTTAAGTCTCTGGAAAAAAAAATGTGATCACTGTGATTATTTTTAAATTTAATTTTGAAGTTCGTATTCATTTTTTAAACATAATTCCAAATTTTTTTCTCCTTGTGGCTACTTAGGGCTGGCTTCTCTACACTTGTCATACATCTCAGGATGTATTGAGCTGCAATTCTTTCCCCTCCTTATTACTGTCCTTCTCTGCTTGCTTTTTCTTTCATTGTCCCAGCAATCCAGTGCATTCTTCCCCCTCTGCATCTTGCCCACACTCTGTTTTCTCCTATAGTCTCCCTGCATTAATCTGCACATAGTTTTGTCTTTCAGACGCTCCTTATTTCAGGGTTCACAGTCTCATTCTCTCTCACCTGCCCCATCCCTGCCTTCTGTGTGTTTCTGTTCATTTACTGTCCTCTGTTGTGCACAGTTTCCCACAAACGAGGACCCTCGATTTGATAGTCTTTTATCGACCACTTCCCCATTCAGACTCATGTTCCTCTCTGCCGCCTCCCTGCCGTATTTCCTAACAAGAGGTTTGCTTTCATTGAACCTTGAGGGAAATAGCATCGCATTGTTGAAAGGTGCGTGGTCTCAATCCCAATGAAAATAGGAGGACAGAGTCTAGCCATCCAGAGCGAAATGTTCACAGAAAAACTGTAATAGTTTGTGATAAGCTAAATATTTACACGGAGGCCGGTGATAAAAGTGTGTCTGCACACCTTGCGTAACCAGAAACATACATTTGGATGAGTTTTTTTCTGAGTGTCATTTAAGTGGATGAAAATAGGTTTTGTCAGAACAGACATATGGATCCCTTCCCAGCTATTTCCAAAAGGGTTCTTGTCCAACCTCTCAGTAACCTCATTTGTAAAATGGGGGAACAATACCTGCTGCCTTCGTATGGTTTTGCTCCATAATTGGGTCTTTGAAGCATGGTCTTTTGGCTTCCATCCCAGTGCACCTGTCCCTTGGTGAAAGGGTATTTGATGGGGCTGTTTGTCTCTGTCTCTCAAATTGCTGATACGTTGGTCAGTCACTTTCCCAGCTGGGGAGCCATATGTCGCAATTGCTTATGTTCAGTAGCTTTGATTAGGCATTTTTCTTTCAATTAAATGAAAATTGTCAGATTTTAAACAGAAGTATTAAGAGTGTCCATTTGTAGATAAAAGGTGAAGTCTGTAGGAGCTGTGAAGTAAGCAAGCAGTACAAGTTTACGTAAAATGAGTACAAAATTTGAGACCCAGCAGTATTTCTGAGAAGTATAACTTTTGATAATACCATGGAATTACATACCCATAATGAGTACTATAATGGAATTTTATAGATTAGTGAATTATTACCTTTGTTTTGCTTTTTCAGAAGATAGAAACAAACTATTCGTTAGCCTTGTTTGTTCTTCAAGCTATGAGTTGTTTTATATGCGAATTGTAGTGTGACATTTATTTTCAAGTGTCTGTTCTTTCCTGTACAGATGTTTTTACATCTATATACACCTGTTCTCCTGTTAATTTGGGGGTATGAAAGTATGAAAACTGTTGGTACATGGATGCCATTCATGTCTGTAAATCTACAGCAAAGAATGTAAAATTAGCATTTTTCTTTCAGTCTTCAATCACATTTTAAAATTATTTCTGCTGTATTGTTTTCGGTATGGGGGTATGGTTGAGTGCAGACACCTGAAGCAATCTTCCATCACTTTTCACAAGAGAAAAAAGTTCAGACGAAAGCATTTTGCAGCATGGACAGCATAAAGATTTATGCAACTTTTACTTAATCAGTAGAAAGTATATATAGAGACACCTTTTATAGAAAAGTGTCTACTGCTTGCTGGGTTTTTTCCCATTAACATTAGTAAAAAATCAACCATCAACCTTGCTAAGAGTGAATGCTTACTACTTTAGAAAAAATATTGCATGATTTTACTTTGAAAAACCAGCAGAGAAATGTCCATAATGCTTGGTTGCTAACTAACAGGTGAACGAGGATTATTAAAGACCAGGACTACATTTTCATAGAGTTTTCGTGTGCAGTTATTTAATTTAGGATTGTACTTATAATGTCTACTTGATACAAGTCATGTAACTGCATTATACAGATACACCTTTATACACAATTTTTATTTGCATCCAGAAAGAAAATGTCATTAGGGAAAATAATTTCAGATCAGCTACTTTTGCATGTCTTCCTGGCACATAAGTGGCATTTGACTAGTGTGGAACATCTGATAATGAACATAGCAGCATCAAAGTTTGAATTAAAAATCCACCCCCTAGAATGAGTAGCGAGGCTTAAATGATGGAAACTAAACTGTTGGGTTTTGTCTTGTATGTAGTACAGTAAACTTACTTTTAAGTTCTGTGATATTTGTATGGAGACTAAAAGTTGTTTTGTTTCTTACAGGAAAAGCTATCAAGAGCTGAGTTTTAACTGTCTTTCCCTAGTCCTTGATAAATTGGATTTTGTGTTGCATTTATTGCACGTCATTTTAGAAGATTTAATGAGGACCTTCACAGTAATGTCAATTATGAACGAATGGGCTCATGAACAAATGCTTACTGGCCAGCTGGTAAGCGAAGGCTTCTTAATCTCACAATTTGGTTAAGGAGGAAAAAGATCTTGGATTTGAGTGTAGCGTACTAGTATGGTCCTGTTTGGACACCAGAATCACAAAATCTGCATGAAAGAAGCAGCTTCAGTGATTCAGCTTGTGGCAACAGTTGCTGCTTATCCATTACTGTTGGCTGTGCCTGCATGTGGTGAATTGCTTCAGGTGGAATTATTGTCAAGTGTCACTCCAAGAAGGTAAATTCATAACCTGACTAACAATAACCACTGGACCAAAAAACTCTGCACAGTTTAAAACAGTAAAGAAAGAGATATTAAAAATATCCCAAACATCAGATGTGTAGGAGCTCTGGAACCTCAGACTCTGGCACATGTTTGTTCCACATGTCTGTCAGATCTCAATGTGTTTTTTATGACATGTCAGTAGGACATGTCATTTAAGTGTTGATTTTTGGGGAATAAACATTTGAAAGTGAACAGGCTTGCCACTTGCTGAAGTATGTTTGAATGACAGCTGTTCTGTTTTCCTAAATTTCAACAAGAAAACTAGCTTGAAGTTTTCAGGAGCTAAATCTGGCAGCTTTTTGATACAAAGGAAATTATGAAGGGCTGGAGCACTAACAGAAGTGGGGGTGGAAGCACAGTTGCAGAACAAAAATCAGGAGTAAATACGGATTTACTTTGCACTTTAATTTACATTCTTGCCATATTTTAGAACCCAAAGCAGAATAGGGGTACTTTAAGGCCGCTGCTAGTAAAAAATATTTTGAAAAGGCTGTGGGAGTATGTAATCTACCTTCCTTACTACATCCAGTGAAGTTCAGAGTCAATGCAGAATTGAGAATGCAAGGCAAAGATAGCACAGCTGTGGCTGTGCATCCTCAACAGGGGGACCAGGCTAGAACCTATCCTGCACACTGCACTTGCCATCGGTTTATTACGCTTATATGGGTGATGGTTAATCCTCACCATTCTCAAAACTGTTAGTATCAGGTGCATGGTTATAAATTAATAATGCTTTGGGTATCATATCTTTGTTTCTGCAACTGCTGCTAATGAAGTTCTCTGTGTGCAGATTTTATTTAAATTCCACTTTTCTTTTGATCTTGCTGTTAGTATTTGAAGTTGACTGATATTTATCACCGTGTTCTCATTACCTGCCCTAGTTTCCCTGGTGCATACCCCATGGCCCTCTTGCTTAATGCTGAACTGGCAAAGATGCTGGCAAACGTATCATAGACAAGCTGATGAAGTCAGTCTAATGACTTAGGCTGGGTTCTGAACTTAAAGCTTTTGCCATTTTGGTTGAGGTATTTTTTTGTTTTGATTTTCTTTGGGAGGGATAAGGGGTGTTACACCCAACAAAAACTCTTAGTACGGAAGCAGCTACTAAGCTAGCATAGCTAGTCTGGCAAACTTAGCTTAATATTTGGTGAACATTCGATGATAGATCATGGAGGGCTTGAGCAAGTCAAATGAGTATTTTAATTCATAGTTTTCAGTGTATTTCTCCTACTGTTAGTTACTCATTTTAAAAGTGGCCATATTTTACTGTCAGTATCATTTTGAAGGAAATGGCGCTCATTTCAGTATAAATGAAAGGGAAGTGTTACCATAAGACAAATTTGTGATGGGTGTTCTTCTGTTGGTACAGATGGCATCTGTGTATTTTTATCACTATAAATCACTCACAGTTGGAGTCATACTTAGTCCAATATCTTGCTTTATGTTTATTAAAATAATCACAGTTTTAGATACGATATTAATCGCTTGGTTTTTCTGAAACATTTGGATTGGTAGATGAAAAAAACATATTTATTTTGAGAAAGCAAATGATACAATTATTTTCCACATATTTACAAATTTACAAATAATAAACAAACTATATTGCAACGCAGTGAATTAGTAAGCTGAAATATTGATTTGTAAGCCTTATTTTTCTCATACAATATATTGCAAGTGTATGACTGATAAATAGGGATTTCAGATAGTACCAGTAAATGCACTGGGGATAGTTACCTATGTTTAAATACAAACTATATTTTTATATTTTTTCCCAAAAGTCCCAGTCTGTTGGTAAAATCCTCAGAAAGTCTTGGATTTGTTTTTTATACTGTGA
Source organism: Aquila chrysaetos chrysaetos (assembly GCF_900496995.4). NCBI lineage: Eukaryota > Metazoa > Chordata > Aves > Accipitriformes > Accipitridae > Aquila > Aquila chrysaetos. The sequence goes on along the minus strand of NC_044024.1, from coordinate 3,325,367 downwards.
TGACTACAGTGGCATTCCACCTCTGAATTGGTAATAGTCCCCAGCTGTACTAGTTTAGACAGGATAGAAAGATTTTAAAGATCAAGTTTTCAGCTAGAAGACAGCTACTTGGATGTAACAGACTTGGTTCAAACTATTTATTTCCCTTCTTCTGGGGATTGCTGATGACTCGTTTGGCTGTTAGCATAACCAAAGCAGTTTACAGACTCTCGTGCATTATACAGGTTACCTATGCTCCAGAGATGCAGTGCCCTCCAGATTAGGAGTGCCCTGTCTATTCCTCCAGCACCTGAGCCAAACCCTACAAGCGCAGAATAGGAGAGCAGAGCCATAAGTGCCTACATGCTGCTACTCTTTGCTGTATCTGGTGAGTTTGTCTAACTTGTACTATAATATCTACATAAAATGGACTATGAATCCCTGCAAATTATGTTGGCAACGTTCCACATAGCAATAGAAATGAGCTATGGGCTGTGCTCTCCTTCGTGTTTGCAAAATGGTAAAAAGGCAGCATGTTTGCTCCAAGCTTTCCAAACTATGAGCTACAGCCTGAAGGAAAACAAAAAGACTAATTTCTTCATTCTCTCAAAGAAAAACCAGTTGCCCCCTGCTTTCCATAGGATGTGTGAGGGAAGCGGGCCTGCATGTACAAAAGATGTAAAATGATGCCAACTGGTTATATAACCTATGTGACCTGATCAAGATAGACAACTTCTTACTCAGTTACTGGTTTTTTCATAATTAATGCAGTTTTCCTGTTCTGAACCTCAGCAATTACCCAGTTGAGTTAACTTTTAAAGAATTGTATTCAAACTATGAAATATTTAAATTCAACTAAGATGTAGCCAGATAATTTTGCACCAGTAACATTTATTGAAAACTATAAGAAAATATATGTTTCTATAGGCAGACACACCCAACCTAACCAGTTTCAAATTTGTACACACTTGCATTAGCAAATTGTAGCTTGCTTTGCTCAACTGAAGTATGAGTCATAAAGATATCAAAGAAAATAACATCCAAAATTCCACTTTAAGAGTAACACGTAATTATAAAATTGGTTGACTCAAACAGGCTTCTTCATAAGCAGAATTATCTTGAATGACCTTCTATCCAAATACGCCTTCACACAAAGGGCCAACACTTGCTATCCCTGTTCATGTGAACCCTCCGAGCATGTCAGCGGAATTATTCAAAGGGCAGGTTTACAGAGTCAGGATAGCTTTAGCGCTGCTGAGCTACTTGCATGTAAGAACATGGGAGGTGGGCTTTTTTGTTTCTTTCTTTGTTCCTGTAGTACATATAACAAATGTACTTTACTGTTAAATACTCCGGATGCACCAGGAGAACACAGCATTTGTATTCATGGTATAAAATGTAATTAGAAAGAGTTCCCTGTCTTCACTTGATTGGTAAAATTCAGTTGCCTCTGTACTGGCGAACGGACAAATTTTTCACTCTTCACTGTTCTGATGGGAGTAATTTCATTAACTTCAGGGCAGTTACTTAGTATTTACTGCCGTGTAACTGAGTTCAGAATGTGCCCCCTCAGATTTGAAAACACTCAGAAAACAGTTGTGAGAAGATCATGCTGCAGAAGATTGTAATGGAGAGAAAGGAATATTTCAGAAGATAATTTGCCTAATTATTTTATAAATTCATATTTACACATACATACATTTATATTTACATATTTACACATCATAGAAAAAGGGTCAACAGAAGTCATCCAATTCAAGGCACTGTGATGAGCTGGGATCAGCTTTGCCTAGAGCATGTTATGTAAAAAACGATAGCTTACTATTAGGTCTATATGAAATTATATTCTGCACTTCATAATAAAGTGCAGGCAGTAGATATAAAGGTTTTACCTCGAGTAACCTAAAATTAGTAACAGAACTTGAGAGAAAAAAGTATTATCCCATATACACACATATTTTCCTATCAGCTAAGAATCTTCACTGTCTTACCATTCTAATGATGGATCTATCATGCTTACCAGCTTGCAGACTCAGATTGTTTTGTTTTGGTTTTTGTTTTTTTGAGTAGAAATGGCTTATAATACTCTACATATTGAGATGTTATTAATGTTTAGAATAAACCTAGACGTATTAAATATAAAGCATTATCCATGTCTGTAAACAGAAATTAATGTCATTAAGAGATAATTGTATATATTTGTAATTAAGTAACATTCTCAAGTGAAATTACATGTGTTATACTTCCTATATTGGTTCACGTGTCATTAATATTAAAATGCAAGACAGACATCCTTCAAAAGAACAACATGCAGTTGTACAAAACTTTAATTTTTAAAAATGAGTTACAAGATGGAGTTATTTTCCTGACTAAAACATCATGTAGCTTTATGTATTATAACAACCTGCATAGAATTTGGAAGGAAGAGCTGGAGCTGTAAGAGCACTGAATTGAGGTACCACTGTGCAATTCTTTTGGAATTTCTTGGTGGAAGAATAAATTTCAAACATGTCTTGTAATGCCCTTTTAATGGCAGTTACCTCAGTAAGGTATTTTTTCAGTGTATTTCTTTACTTCCTCCTCCTTCCACTTCATCACTCAGTACAAGATACCAGCTTGCATTAACTTATTGTATAATCTTTAATAATGTCATGATGTAATAATATTATATGTCCCAGAAAACACTATGGGAACTCCATATGAAAATGCTGTATAATTATTTCTTGCACTTGATTATAAGTGTGGAGCAAGTCTAAATCAAAAAATCATATTTAATTCACACACAAAAAATGTTACTCGAGTAACAAAATAGAAATTGTCAGATATGAGAGATCAGAAGTTGTTTTCCCCACATCTGCAGGAATGCACTCAGTGAGTTGATAAGGCAGATCGTACAATTTTTTCTACCAAATTTTGTAAGATAGCTATTGCAAGGTTTCTGCCATCTGTAACTCATTTTAGTGAGACCAGCTGTTCTGGTGTTATTTTGACCACATCCATTTCATAATTGCAAAATACATCTCTTTTAGGTTTGGACTTGATCCAAAATAAAATTTGTAAAGCAAAAATAATATGACAAACTGAGACACCGGATCCTACCGTGCCTATCCCTCTCTCCACTTTGAATGCAATGGCTCTTCTACGTTGTATTCTGGCTTGACTCATCTGTAAATGTGAATGCATATACAAAAATACCATCAGAAGCACTTTTTAACTGTGGTGTTGTGGTATATATATAGCAACAGGTTATACAATAGCATATAAAAGAAAGTTCATTAGATATTATTGAAGCGAGGTTTTATAAATCTGTCTTAGACATCACATAAGAAAGAGATATTTAATATATGGGATAAAAAGTATTTGTAAGTATTACAGTGATTTAAAAATTCTTCTTGATAACTTGTTGGCTTGAATAAAAGCACAAGGTGAAAAGGATGCATGAACAGAAAATTATTGGTATGTGTTTACAATTTGTATCAAGAAAATAGTTGTTTAGATGTTTGATGTCGGAAAAATATAACATACCGGGTATGAAATGGTATTAAAGTCTACATGGGAAGTACGTCAAAGTAATTCTTCTAATAATTAAACTTTCACATACTCTACTATTCTGTTTAACTAAAATGTTATTTCTATAAAGATTTTTCTCCCTACAGGTAATATGTACTAAAGACAGTCCTAATTATTTATCCTGACACAGTACTTAGATTAAAACGTATAATAATCTGTTGTTTGCTAGGTTTATAACCAAATTTTACTATTTATATTTGCATACATACACTCAACTGCTTGAATACTGTGACTCACTCCATTGGTAGGTGAGTACCATCTTTCTTCCTACATCTTGTTTGTGTTTTTTGGCGAGTATTTCCAAATGCAAATGCCTGACATTAACCAAGTGGCCTAATCTTCAGACATAGTGGCTTGAAATCCATATTGCATTAGGGAGTATTCAGTAGTTTTGAATGTCATATTACTACTGGCTTTTCTACTGAAGCTCAGAAATGTAATCTGTGTTCATTTAATTTCTTTGACATTAGGTACTGAAGAAAGGGAATATATCAGATTGAATAGTTAATCCAGGGACTGGTTTATGTTTTTGATAATGCAACTTGTTCTGCAGTGGCTCTGGACAGGTTACAGCATGCCTATAATTATATATCATATAAACACATTACAGCAGTAGTTTCTATAGGCACAGTTCCAGGAACAATCTGGGTTTGTTCTAAATAACAAATATAACACCACTGCAAAGTGTGGGAAACAGTGCATAACATCCAGCAAAAATGCTCATGCTGGTAGGACTATCATTTGGCTGTTACGCACATAAGAATACAAGAAAAATTTAATTAATTGGAGATTGTTAGGAAGGGGTTGGAAGTAATTGTTTTGCCAAATTAGTAGTCTTGAAGATAAGACCAAGTTCACTAGAAAATTCCTACTGTCACTATTTGGCAAGAATATATGAAAGGGAGGTTAATCAGCTGTTCTTTAAGATAATTGAAAAAAAGCCCTTTTTTTGAGAAAGCACCTCCTTCCTACCAGTCGCTATTTCTTGCCTAATTGCCAGCTACTGAACTAGTTGATGTCGTATATCAAAGGGAGTGATGGGACATATATGCAGAACACGCAGAAACGTTTTTTGGTTGATTACATGGACCAAGCTGGGAGATACTAGCAGCCCTTTGTGCCTACATTCCTTTTTTTTATTCTGAGTGTGAATTTTCTCTACAGCAAGGTGGCTCCTGGAATTCAGACGTTAATTTATGTTATATCTCTGCATTCAAAAATAAAAAATACATGATGGTTTCTTGTAATGATTCTTCTCCATTACTGTTTCTATCCTTATGAAATCTGATTGGAACATAACGGATACCTTTCTTTTCCAAGAACTCTTCATAATAGTCTAAGAAGGATTTCCTAACCAGTACTAAGGATATCACTGGTGGGTTTTGTGCTTGTTGAAAGTGGCTCGCTGAAAAACAAACATACAAAACTTCAGAACAAAAGAAATACACTTCAAATAACTAGCTATTACATATGCTGCAAGGAATTGAAAATGCACAAAGAAAAGAATGTCTCACCCTGTCAGCTTTGTCATAACAGGAACAGGACTTGTTGCTTGTGGATATAGCTTTCGTGCAGCTCAGGTGGACTGTGCTGACCCTTTTCTATGAGCCATACGGCTCGGGAAGAGCTGGAGAGGTTCCAGCATGATGTCAGTGCTTGATTGCCCAGAAAGCCACTTAAGAGCAGATACAAAACCTCCAGTAGGAACTGCTGAGGTCCATCAACTCATCCTTTCTTTTCCACCCCAAGTATTTCAAAACCTGCACTTTTTTTGTTGTTTTCTGGAACATGAATTATGGCAAAACGGATCAAATGTATTCATTTACATTCCTGTCATCTTTTCATTGTTTTAGTGTTTTATTCAAAAGGTCTGGGGAATAGGGTTTAAAACACCCATTTATTTAAGGACAGTTTATTTTATAATTACCATACTTACAGACGAAAGGAATGTATATTTCTAATCTGGTTTCTTATGCAGGAAAGGAAAATGGTGTAAAAATCAGAGAATAAAAGTCAAGATTCTTATTCTGGGTCTGCAGCTACAATACTATGCTTTGTGATAAATCATTTAACATCCCTTTACTTAGTCTTCCTCCTGTAATATGGTACAAAATGACAATTTTTCATGAATGTGTACTGACTAAAAAGAAAAAAATTATTTCACATCTTTATAAGGATACATAGATGCAATACAATGACAGCATATAGTTGTTTCATTTAATGAGTAGGAACTGTGGGATTCTTTGCAAAGTTTCTGTTTAAAGAAAGAAATTTATCAGGATATGTTTGTTCCAAGAAAATATTTTGGACAGTACTGACAGTCTAGAACACCTTGTCTATAACAACTTTTAGAAACATTGGGCATGTGATCTTGGCTTGCTCTCATAACTTTGATGATGATGCTTATCATTCTTCTTATTATTTTTATATAGCTGTTTAAATGTCATAACACTTGGAAATTAATGTTCTATTTAATTATAATAGAAGGACAGCTGTTAGGTGTAGCGATGACTGTTCTTTATTTCACTGTCTTTGAAGTTTAACTCCACCCTACAAAGCACCTTCTTCCTGATTTATACCCATAATTCTCTCTGTAAAATGCTTGCACAAGATTGATGTGTATTGCCATCCATTCAAAACAACACCAGGGTTGCAAATCAAAACTGTTTGAATCTGAGTCACAGTAAAATTGCCTAGTCACTTATCTTTCCCAATGCATTGGGCTAAGATAATTCTGAAATACTTATGTTTCTGCTCTAGTCTACAATGAAAGTTCCATAGCACGGTCCATTCTATAGTTCTAGTGTTACCTGACTATAAACATTTGAATTATGAAACTAAAGTACATAGAAATAGTTTGTTAAAATTAGCCAGATCACTTATGTGCTGTATTACTTTATTTTATATATTTTCTATATAAATACCTTTAAGGCAATTTCTGTCAGCTCGCTCACTTTCCCTTTGCGCTGTATTTTGTTCAGTCATTAGCCCAATCAGTAGTGACGAAGCCACTTCAAGATCTGTTTTCCAATTTTGTTCATATCTTAAGAATCCCAGAACCAGGTAAGTTCCATAAATTATAATACAAAATTGATCTCAGTGAGAGAAGTTAGGTGCAGGACATAAAACGTAATGCATAATTTGTGAAGTTTAGGAAAAACATTGAAGATTCTCAACATTGCATTTTATTGTTTGTCTTCAATACTACACAAACAGAGTAAAAACTATCGTAATTACAATGATGTTGTAAGTTTGAGTTACTGTGTAAGACTCTATTAGTGCTCACAACTTTTGGAGGTAATGAACTCGGCATTCTGCAACAAGTTCTGAATAATTGTGAAAGAATTTAGAAAAGGAATTACAGCACCATGCTGACCTTTATTTTGCATATAAAGTGTCCTGGTTTCAGCTGGGATAGAATTAATTGTCTTCTTCGTAGCTGGTACGTGCTATGTTTTGAGTTCAGTATGTGAAGAATGTTGATAACACTGATGTTTTCAGTTGTTGCTAAGTAGCGTTTAGTCTAAAGTCAAGGATTTTTCAGCTTCTCATGCCCAGCCAGCGAGAAAGCTGGAGGGGCACAAGAAGTTGGGAGGGGACAGAGCCAGGACAGCTGACCCAAACTGGCCAGCAGGGTATTCCATACCATGTGACGTCACATCTAGTATAGGAACTGGGGGGAGTGGGGGCGGGGGGGTCGCCGCTCAGGGACTAACTGGCGTCGATCGGCGGGTGGTGAGCAATTGCACTGCGCATCATTTGTACATTCCAATCCTTTTACTATTACTGTTGTCATTTTATTAGTGTTATCATTATTAGTTTCTTCTTTTCTGTTCTATTAAACCGTTCTTATCTCAACCCATGAGTTTTACTTCTTTTAATGATTTTCTCCCCCATCCCACTGCGGGGGGGCGGGGAGTGAGTAAGCGGCTGCGTGGTGCTTAGTTGCTGGCTGGAGTTAAACCACGACATAAAGGTTTTGAATCTTAAATCTGAAATGAAATGTTTTCCTCTTTCCCATTTTGATGACATCAAGTTGGAATAAAGCACTCTGCTTAAATACTGCAGTGGGGCTCTTGCTGTTTTTTTATAACAAAATATTATAGTTCCAGGTTTAACAGTCCCTCGTAGGTCGCTCCCAGAGAAGGGAAGGGTCACTCCCAGCAGGAAGGGAACATCGCATGTAACCAGATAACCTGTTCCCGTGCAATCAGCTCTCAAACATCCTGTCTGGCCTAAGGGCGGTTTGTAACTTCTTGAGCAAACCCAAACAAGCTTCCAGGCTAAGTGTAGAGATTTCGGGGTTCTTCTGAGTAGTTTTGCAAGCCCTGACTAATTCTAAGTGAGCGTGTTTCGTTTGCCCAAAGAGCGATAGCCTACCAAGATAGTTGATTTCTCCTTTTGGTACTCTTTCAGGTATTTCTAGAGAGAGTCTCTGTTTTGTTTTGTTTTGTTTTTAAAGTGGGTATTTCCTTGAGATTATTAACTTTATTGTCTTACATTCTTTAACCTGTGAAAGGAAATGTGTTCACCACAAACTGTTCTAGAAATAATGGTCTTAGGTAGCAGCAAGGGAAATGTAAGCTAAACTTGAGGAAAATACTCTGATGACAACAGTTGAGCACAGGAATAGATTGTCTACAGAGGTTATGCTGTTGCTAGAAAGGGACCGACAAACTTTAAGAAGCATTAGGTATAGCTGATCCTGCCTTGGCACAAGCGAATGTATATGAAGTGACCTCTCAAGGTCCCTTCCACCTTCCATTGTCGATGAATCAAGAAAAGAAATAAAGCGTGCCTCATTCCTCTTCAGCCTCAGCAGAGGCTGAATTAGATTCCTTTCCTTTCCTTGACAAGGCAGAATTTATGACCCTGATATACTTTTATTCTGTTGGTTTATCGGTATATTACCTGTTCAGTTTGTGTGGCTTGGAGAAGCAGGTTTTGCAATTGTATGCAACAAAGATAATCATGGTGCTTTGTAGTTCTCTTTCACTTTTCTTCTAAGACTGACAAAGGATCTTTACAATATGAATGACATTATAACAGTCATTCTTACAGCCTTGAACTGTCATATCCATAAAAAATACACCAACATATGTAAGTCCACACAGAAATGTAACAGGAACAGTTTTGCATCTTCAAAATCCTGTCCCTTCAAACTCTGATTAGTTGGGGAAAAATCCCCAAACTGTTGACTCTAGGAAGCTATACTGCATTTTCCCTTAAAGTGTATGTCATATGCAAATTCAGAGTTTGTCATTAGAACTCTGAAATTCTTACCTGTGAAGCCAGGACAGTTTTTCCAGGTGGAAAGATGTTTAATTTATTGGGATGGGGGTACGGTAGTTAAGCTCATTTGACAGAGAGCTCTCTCACGTCCGAAATCCTAGAATGAAATTCTTTGCACGTGTTTATGCATTCGGTGAAATCAGAGGTCTTTGTACTGTGTTTACTGAACAGCTTTTATGAGATATAAATACCAGCACATTCTGGTAAGTTTCTAACAAACAGAATGGTCTACTCAATCCCAATATGGTCCTGTGTTAGAGCAGATTGGATAGTACACTTCAATGATGGGAAATGCATTTAAATTTTATCCAATGGCGTGTACGGTTTATAAATTTAGATACATTGTGGGTGTATAGAAGCTGATTGTATAGCATTATTCATTACGTGCCTTATATCAAGTTTTGGCTCTTATTCTGTTCAATGATTGCACATTAGCATTCTTCTTGATCTTTGGTGTGTGAAGCTTCCTGCAGAACTGGTTTGAACTAGTCACTCCTGCTTAAAGAATATTCTTTCTTCTGTTCCTGTCGTTAGAAAAACCCATTATTGATAGTTGATGATTTTCCAGTACTCTTCCCAGTTCATAAAACTACAAACTGGATGCTCACAGACCAGCCATGTCTCTGAAACAGCATTGATAGGTGGATAGATAGGGGACTGATGGATCACTTATGAAAGGTTTCTGATGATTACCTTCTACTTTGGCCACAGGTAGAAGGTTCTTCGGTGTCTTTCTGACTGATCAGTTGGGCTATCAGCTGACTTGCAACTAAAATAATAAGGCAATTAGTAAGTCAGGAGTTCTGGAAGTGATAGTCTAAATTGCACTGACCGCAGAATTAGTAGTTTGTGAATTAGTAGCTTGTGGGGGAGAACACAGTTATCCTCTCTCTTCACTCTCTGCAAAGCACATGCCTCTTTCTACTACACTGAGTTTATTTTAGCCACGGGCTTTTTGGTGTGAAATACTTTCATTCTACTTTGTGGGTAATCTTCCTTAGAGAAGCTGAGCTGCTAGAAATGGGGCAACATCTTTTCTGATAGAGTTAAGATCATGGTGGCGGTGATGGTTGTTATTGTTGTTATTGTTATTATTATTATTATGAGGTGAGAATTTTACCAGTAGCTTTAATGGCTGATAAGAATAGCTGATAAATGAACGAAGCCAGGTATGGCATAGAACTTGCACACAAAGACCTAGTGTCTGAAACTTGCCACCTCTTATTTATCCATTTTTACTTTAGGAAAAAAAAAATCCAATATTCTTATCTTAAAATAGTAAATGTTGTTTTTCAGATGGTATAAATTAGCATAGAAGACCAATATCTCCCTTGCAAAGGAAGTAAAAATTTCTCAAGTTGATAATCTTCAATAGCCTCTCAAGTAAGGACCGCTCTCATTATGGATATTACAAAATATCTCATGTTGCCTTTAAGATTTTATGAAAACAGGGTAGTCTTAAAACAGTCTTTTTCAACTTTAAGTTTTTAAGCCTCTTGTAATTTGGCTTAACGCCTGAACCAGTTCATGACTGAAGATTCTAGCTTGTTCACTGGTCTAACAGCAATAGAAGGTAGGGAAGTGACCATGTTGACAAATATTCCAAGATATTTGTATCAATTCATGTAGGTTACTGGCTAAGGTGACTAAATATAAGTGAAAATGTTGCTGCTAACTTCAGCTGCCTTAAGGTTAGGGCCATGCACACACCTTTGGATATGTCGTCACTTCTTTCAGCACTGTTCAGAATGCCAGTATTGAAAGAACAAGGGTCTAACCACCTGACTCTTCATGTAACAGAAGTAGCTTAACACTTGGTTAATAAATTGCCCATGCAACAGATAAATTGAGATTGAAAAGTTTTGTCTTTCTGAATACTGAAAATGCACTTCAGGCAGAATGGAACTACCATTTCACACAATACACCCCAGAAGCTGCTAATTTCTGAGAAGTTTGTAGGAAGGGTTTATGTTATGCCATTGTTACAGGATAAAAGAAACTGAGTGTTAAAGCAGATTCTTTAGAACTTAACTAATGCAGCGATATTACATATCACGCATAGGCTTGTTTTAATGTGTCTGTGTAGGTATGCTTGCTTTTTAGTATGTGTGTACCTGAGAAGTTATGCAAGTAAAGACTTTTCTTGACAAACATAGTAATGCACAAATAAAAATAGTTGTAAAAGAACAATTGTGTGTGAACCAGATAGCAGAAAGCACGGCAGGAAAGCTGAAGTATTACCTATATATGAATAAGTTAACATAGAAAACAGAATCTGGTAATATTTAAATACATCCCTGTAAAACAGAAAGATGTTTGAGGAAAAAGTAAATAATCTGATATAGACATAAAAGCACCAGCTAATATAGGTTGAAATAACAGCATGATTTTTTGGTATTGCACACATGTAAACTCATATACCTAGGTCAATCATCAGTATTCCCACAACAGGGAACCTCCTCAGAGTGCTGCTTGCGTACAATAACCAATATCCAGACATGATAGGAAACTACTAATTTGTTAAGCTTCTTTAAATGAGGAAACAGAAGGCAGTTAGTGAAAGCCAAGGCTCTTTAATCTCTCAGTGCTCAATGGACTTTGTTCTTACTCTGTATCTAGCCTTATATAGAATATGTGTGTATAAAGACCTACCTTGGAGGAAGGTGCAACATATAACATTATTCATAATAAAAGAGTAATCCTCCATATCGTGATAGGTTGTTTTAAAACATTGTTTACAACCCAACTGAATGTGGTTGTCTAGGAGAAAGTATATGGGGGGGATTGCACTTACAGAATTAAAATCTTCATAATTTTGTATTTGTATAATCTTTGAGTCTCTGACCCAGAAGGAAATTTACAGAAGTTGAGGAAAGAGTAATCATATTGAGACGTTTAAACTAGAAAATGCTTTTCGAGTGCTACATTTCTGAGCACTTCTGAATGCTTTCAGAGTTACAATACTTACCAAAATGGTGAGTTGTATGTTACCCTACCGTGTAGCTACCCGATTCCTGAAATGTTGTTAAAATCAAAGAAGTTTGACAGACTAGTGTGATGTTCCAAATTCTGAAGCTAGTACTCCTCTTGGAGAACTAGAAGTAAAACCAACTCTGCTAGCTGGTAGCACAGGGTGACCGAGCCCCTCCTTTTTCTGTCAGGAATGCTCTGTTCACTTGGCTGATGCACATCACTGATGCACGGATCACTAATCGTTCCTCTTTCATTTTCACAGACTTATACTGTACCTAAATAAGGGTGAGACAGTGAAGTAAAAAAGTTGCAGGATGAATGTGCTTCCTAAAGCCCATTTCTAGCACTGGGTACATTTTACTGGCTCAGGGCAGTTACTGGTTTTACTAGCAGCATGGTATGGGATTAGCTTTACCTTGGCACAACTAATTCTTGTATTCTAGTTTGGGTAGAGGGGCAAGACAGATTGGCCAGCTGCTATGTTTCCAGTGGGCATAAGTAAAGCAAGTCTGAGCATAGACAGTTAGTGGAACTGGGTGAAAATAAAAATGCCTTCCTCAAGCCCAGCAGTTGTGTTTTTAAAATGCAATCTTTCTAATTTTGAAATTAAAATTAAAATATACATTTCACTGAAATGTTTTGATTTTTACTTTTTTCCAGCTTTAAATGTAAATAAAAAACTAAGCATAACAGCACACTCAGTCCCTATCAGCAGAAGAGTCTTACTTTTTAAAGAATAAGGATAAGTTAAAACTTCTCAGGTGTCCTGTGAGCTTAAAAAAAAAAAGAAAGAAAGAAAGAAAGAAAGAAAATGTTGCCCTTCAATGTATTCCAGTACACACCACAAATCATACAACACAATCAGAAAACCAGATATTCATTGCTTTACATAAGGCTCCTATCTGACTTCTTTCTTGTGCCAGATAAACAGTCTTTACTGCAAAAAGGTTTTAAAAGATAACGAAACCTTGTATGCTTAAATGGGTTATAAAAGCCAAAAAGCCTTCCAGTAAATGAAAGCTCTCATAAACAAAAAATCAAGTCCTATTTAAAAGAACTGTTTCATGTTGTTTACACTGCCAAGTTGCTGATCGTGCATAAAGTTGTTCTCTTAATAATGAGTTGGTTAGAGTAACGCCCATCATCCAAAAATGTGTTACCTTGTAGGAGATCTACATTTTAATCAGCTGATGAAACAGATGTGGGAGGATTGTCATGAGCTCTGTTTCTGAAATCCAAGAGAAGCACCTACAAATCTATGGAAAAAAAACCCAAAAACCCTATCAAGTTGGTTTCTTACTTTCTACCTGACCAGTAAGAGACAAATTAGAAATGTAAGCTTTGTCAAAAGAGAAAGTCCTAATTTAAGGGCTGAAATTGAATAATCTTTCTAAATGAAAATCTGCACAATGTTTTACTTAAGCAAAACCAAAAGCTTGCTAAATGCATCCGTAACCTGGAAAAACTTTCATGTCACATAAGACAAAACAGCATAAACTCTGTACTTACAGAAACAGTTGAAATTTCAGCTATAAATTAGAGGAATACAGCAAAATTTAGGTCACTCCAAGGGAGAGGAACTATGGGAAAAAAACCCTAAATTTCATGACAGAAAGATATATGCTTATAACTGTTTAAATATATTTAGCCCAATAATATGGTATAAAAGAGAAAATATATGGGTCAAAATGTGGAGAAAGCATATTTCAGTTAGCCTGTTTGGATACTAGAACAGTGTGGCCACAGTAGCATGAAGCAGGTTAAATTGCCTCTATTCCAGTTTCTGTGACCAGATTGCCTGAGCTATTTAGATATTTTGTTCTAATATATGTATAGCTATGACATACATTGACCAAAGAACTGTCTATTAATTACACTTGTTATTTTAAATTCCTATCATTCTTCATACTTGGCCATAGAAATTTCATAGCAGTTGAATAATGTGGAGATAATAATGCATCTGAAATTAAGTGTATCTGAAACCATTCTTTCCTCTTGACAGGTTACTGGGTGGAATAAGAGTCTATACAAGCTACAGCAGATTTTATTTACAGATCTTAAGAACTTGTGCCCTTGCTTTTAGTAGTTTTGTACAGTTTTTAAATTTTTAGACAAATTCTAAACACTTTTCTGTGTTATTTGCAGATTTTCTTTAAAGACAGACCAGCTGTTTCTATGACACAGTCATGTACAAGTAAAAGCAAAGATTAATAAACACCTGTTTTGTTCTCCCTAAAAATACAAGGTACCAACATTTATTTTAAAGTATGTCACAATCGCAGCTCCTTTATCTCCTTTAATAAAGAGGATTGTTCCTTAGGCAGTCTGTCCAGGAGAGGGAAATGCAAATTGTTGCTTTGGAATTGAACTCGTTTCCTGCTCTTTGGTCATAATGAATGTACTATCTTTCCTTGGCGTGAAAGTTAGAAGTATCAAGCTCCACAGATCAGCTGTTCCTTACTATGTTCCACATGACTGCAGGCCCTTTTCCTTTATCAGTTTTCTTAGAGCATCACTGAACTGTAAATTAGAACTGGCAGTATAATATAGATATCACTGATAGGCGCTCAGAGGACTTTTGCAGTATGATGAAGAGAGGAAAGTTTAGCATAATCTTTTCCTACTTATTTTGTACTAAGCCTTATTGTTGGATAAAATTCTGTATTTAGCATACAATGTTATATTTTTTTGTGGTCGGTATTTGGTAATTGATGGCTGGTAGTGTTTCATTACAATGAGGCATTCACTCTTTAGCATGCTGAATAAGGTCTTTAATGGATAGGAGAAAAGTTGCTCAACGTGTTCGGTTTTTTTGTTTGATCACCAATCTCATGCATAGTATTAATTATCTGCAACAAAGTAAATTGACTGTTAAATAACCTCAGCAATTCAAACAGGAAAATGGTTAGAACAAAAGAGTGACTTCTGCTTAAGGGGTAAATACAGTACTGTAGTATTTCACTTTATAGAATAAAATATAATCTTTTGAGTTGTTGAAGATACTGACAGCCATCACAAAACCAGTGTCCTTATAAACAAAGTAATTTTATTCAGTTTTGTCACTCTGTGTACTGTTATACTATAATACAAAGATTATTTTCCCCTCTGCTCATATAGCAAAAGTAGGAGGAGTGTATTTGCATGTTCCTTGACAATTTTAGATTGTAAATCATCCTAGCTATTAATCATTAGGTGCAATTTTTAAGTCTACATTTTTCGGTATATTCCAAGGATTTCCGTTTCTTTTTGGAGTGTATAAACTTCAACTGATATCACAATTTATTACAAGGAACATATTAATGGGATAAGAGAGTTTTCCTTCAAACTTGCAACAGTCACTTTATAGTCTGATCGTTAGTTAATGCCAGCACAGCAAATGATAGTCTTTAAAACATAACCCTTTCTGCTTGCTGAATTTTTTTTACCACTGAAACACTCTTAACGTATAAAGAGAATGAAATTTCTGAAATCACATAAGAAGCATTTCAGATCCAATCTTGCTAGCTATGCATTGCAAGATACCGTGTTAGAATACATTTCTAAATTAAATAAATAATACAGCAGATAAGAAGTCACTGTGGGTGACTATACAGTAATGCCTGTGTGGAACATATGAAATGGTGGGCTCTGAGCAGCCTATTACTGCTCTAGTGCAAGACCCTGTGGTCATGACAGGTGACTCCAAGAAAACTTCAGCTTAGTGGCAGTCAAAAAAAGCAAATCAAACATTAGAAGCTATGAGGAGAATAACAGAGAACAAAAAGTAAACATAATTGCACCATTGTATAAAGCCATGATTTTTCCACATCTGGAATACTGTGCAGTGATCTAGTAGAATTGGAAAAGGGTCATGAAAATGGCATTAATCACCCATTATATGGAACAACATCTCTGTGAAGAAGATTGAATAGGGCTGGTTTTTTTCTAGCCTGGAAGAGAGAGGGCTTAACGGAGGAATGATAAAAGTTGTACTGAAGAACTAGGGGCTGCTGAACTGGGAGTAAGAATCAGAAGGAGGTTCTTCATGCAGCAGTAGCAGATCTGCTGACATTCCAGAGGACTTTGTGGGTGCAAGAAGTATGAATTCAAGGGGCGTACTGAGCAAGTCCAAGTATGTGAGATTGGAGGTTACTGGTGAGAAAAATACACATTGTGCTTATGAAATACACTGAGTTGAAAATAGCTGGAGAGTGGGAAAGTATTGAGAGAGAAGTGTTAAGCTGGCTTGTCCTCTTCAAACACTTTTTGGAATATACTGATGGTTTTTTAGCATCTGCATCCACTACTGCTTGAGATCGAGATGGTGTCTTGATCTGAACTGGTATAGTTGTTCTTAAAATATAAATAGCCAACTAGTGCTGTCCTAAAACAATATCAAGGTATTTCCTAAGAGGTGCTTTTTTTTTTTTTTCTTGTGGGAAATAGTGTTGTGATTGCAGAGCCATGAACCAGAAGGGCAAAGGATCAGGCAGTACAAAGAGCAACCTGTCACCCTTTCTCTCAGTATTCTCTGTCCTGAAATTGCTGTGGAAATGCGGCAGATGGGGCTCCAGGTGCCACAAAGCCAATGCTCCCTCTACATGAGCTAGGTTTTCCCCAGTCAGACCTCTGCTCAATACTCATCCGTTGTTTCCCCTTCCCCACTCATCTCCTAGTGGCTCTTCTATAGCCCCCTCTACCCCATTGTGTTGGCATGATACATACGCACAAATGCGCCTATGTGTCAGGGGGTTCAAGCAGGAGATGGGAGATCCTGATGTTCCGGAGGTTTCTGTATGCAGAGCATCTGTAGTTGTTTAATGAAGGAAAGAGGAATTAGAGGACAAAAGATACTCTAGAACAGGTAAATGCTGTTTTATTACACAGTGTACCAGCTTTGTAGTCAAAGATCAAATTTTCTGTTTTCCCAGGTGTCAGGCTGCCACCTGGGTTTGTAAAAGAGTAGATTTAACTTCACTGCTTAAAGCATTTACATTCTCCCCCCTCCCTCTGACCAGTCACTTCTCCATCCTTATATATGCTTATTATAAACAAAGTCTGATTTCTTTCTTCTGTCCAACTCATTCTGCCTCTGTACTTCCAGTAAAGTATTACTCTGTATTCTGCCTAATGACAAATGTTACATCCATAGCCATACAGAATTAAGGGCAAAAAGGCAGTTGCGAAGCAAAAGCTTTGGGTTAAAAGACACTCAGATCAGAACGTGCAGTCTGCTTATACAAGCAGTTTCACAAAAGGCAAGATCATGCAGCCTGACCTGCATAAAATAGGCTATGACCATCACCAAGTAATTTTTGCTATCAACACACTTCTGATTTAACAGATCTCATCTTTTTAAAAGACAATGATCTACCTGTGATTTAAACAGCAAGTTCTAGACACTTGCTGTCTTGTCTGAAAATACCTTACTTCACCTTTATAGGCAATTAATGGCATTACACTTTTGTTGGTTAAACAAGAGCAGAGCTCTGTAGCCAGGTTGTCCCAGCTATTTGGAATGAGGAGAGAGATATCTTCTTGCTTAGATTCCTTTCCCTGCCAGGTGTTGGCCCACTATCAGTGCAGTCTGATCCAGGTAGCCCAGGGTTAAGAGGTTAATAGGAACAAAGTGGCTGCACTGGGCTATCTGGATCGGTGTCTGCAGACAGGCACTTTCCACTGAACCTCAAGTGCATTAGGGCTCTTCCTTCAAAGCGAGGATCAGAAAACAGAAGCCTTAGCTTACCAGCTGGTTCTGACTTCCCCTTCAATCTCTAAAGCCTTCGGTTCAGCTGAAAGCAGATTTTTATCTCTGCCTCATCAAGTTGCTTATGGGGTGCAGCTGCCTGCCAGTTTGCTAGTTTCTTAACCCTGTTTTCCTCAACCCTTTCAGACAGTTTCCTGACCCTGTATGACAAATAATTGAAATAATTTAGGTGTAGACATCGGAATACAAGGTTTCTTGTAGTGGTCTTCCCAAATGAGTATCTTTCTCTCCTTTTTTGTCTCAAAATACAGTGTTATTCCTCCTAGCCACAGCTGTCACAGCAAGAACTCATACTGAACAGGTAACTCCCTTTAAGATACAGAATGCAGTATCATTCTTGGTTTTAGATGTATATAAAACTTTGGTCACATTAAAATTCAAATGCTTTGTTTGAGGCTCTTTTCATTAACTGGTACAGATCACCATGCATATATTACTTACTGTTATTATTTATGACTCCAATAATCCTCGCCACATGTACAGAGTTTTCCGGAAGTTATTTTGTATTTCCATTACAATAGGATGACTTAGGGCTTGCTTTCTGCTGACCCTTGTAAGAAATTTCCAAGACACTCTTTATTAAAACAGGGCAGTATACTGCACACTAAGATTCTTGAGCTGGCTAACCAACAGTGTTTTCCATATTTTACATTACAGCACTTTTTTTCCCCTGAGGAGTATTACTGTAGTTTCTGTAGCTTCCTACTGAATCATAAAACCATTTCTTATGGTTTGTGTAAAATGGAGACTGGGCTGTTGTAACTATATTTCGTTGCTTTCCAAGAGATGGGTCTTTTTAAAATTGTTTTGTGAGAAGCTGTCAATAGCTTTTCCAAGCTGGTGAACCAAGAATGAGGTTTTAAGAGAACATAGGTTTTCTTTGCATATAGTTCCTTTGAAACCAGTGGGTTAGAACTTACCTCAAATGCTTTTTATAGACACTCATACGTAAACTAGATGTCTGTTTTGGTTTCACACCTGAAGGAAAAGTGAAACTTTTAATGTTTGATGAATGTGTCCCCAGATGTCACAGTACCTTAAAATACTGAATTGTAGGACCTCATCCTAAAATTCATAGCTTCCCAACCACCTGTTGAGCCGATTTTGTGAGCACACTTTTAATTTCTGAGACAGAGCTTTCAGTGAATGGCCAATGTAACGCCATGTAGAATAACACAGCTGGTATTGCTCCATTACATCAAAGATGGTTTGCCGTAATATGGTACTACAGAAACTAATTTTTGTTCTGTGTGACTGTACTGTGCGACCTTAAAGCATAGCAAGCATGTAGGGGAAACAAACTGACAAAATTAAGAATGTGAGGTTTATTATTAAGGATAATATTTATTACACAAGATTCTACAATTATGTTATTGCTACATTACCTTGCAGAACAAAGTTAAGTTCTCAGTTAGGGCTTGCCTGATGCAGCCAAAGGAACCCAAACGAAAATATGCTGGATTGAGAAACTAACTGGAGTTCACATTCTTCTCTACGGAGTGAGATTTTTGAATAAGTAACTAACTCCATCCTTTCTGGATAAGCGCCGCGTTGTAGTCCACCTGTAAGGATCACTCCAGTTACCTAAGGCAGCCTGTCCTCTGCGACGCAGACACAGGAATGCACGCCTTCAGAAAACGTACTCATTTCCCAGACAACCGCTGCTACAGGCAGAGTTTGCTGCATGGGGGAGAAGGCGACGGCTCCCGCGGATGCGAAGTGCTCTGCGGGAAAGTTCATAACCTCCTGCGAAAAGCATTGAGTCATGTAACTAAGCAGCAGATAACTTATGTATGTACGCTCCCCCTACACAGGCTGTAAACAGGCTAATAACAGAGGGCTTTACTCTGCCGTATTTTTCTCTACTTTTTCCATCAGCGAGGTTGCATGACGGTGCTGTATCAGCAGCCCGGAACCCAGGGCGGTATCCGCTACTGGAAGTCCTTCGCCGGGCAGGACCCGAAGGCGGGAGAGGAAGGTGACTCTGCTGCAAAGCCAGCCCGGGCCGTCTGCCACCCCCGGCCCGGGGTCCGGTCCGCCATGTTGCGCCCTCCCGCCGGCGGAGGGGCGAGAGGCGGCTCCCCCCGGCTCCGCTCCGCTCCCGGGCCGGCCCTGCGCGCTGGTAGCGGCGGGCCCGCTGCCGGCTGGCCGCCCGCCCGGAGAGGGGGAGGCGGCCGCGGGGCTCTGCCCGCCACCCGAAGGTGTGTCCCGCCCTAGGCGCGGCTCTCTCGCAGGTACTAATCGCCGTCCTGCCCCGGCTCCTTTCTGCATTTGCCGCCCCGCTCCCCCCGGAGCCAGCGGTCCCCGGCCGCGGCCGGCATGCACGGGGGCCAGCAGCAGCTGCAGCCCCTCACGCTGCCCCCGCACCTCCAGCAGCACCAGCACCACTACTACCGCCGCCAGCAGCACTACAGCACGCTCCCCGCCGCCCGGCGGACCCCGTCCTGCCCGGAGCCGCTGCCCCGGCCCCTGCCCTGCCGGGAGCCGGAGCCGCTGCCCCGGCCCCTGCCCTGCCGGGAGCCGGAGCCGCTGCCCCGGCCCCGGCCCTGCCGGGAGCCGCCGCCCTGCCCGGAGCCCCCGCCGCCGCCGCCGTGCCGGGATCCGCCGCCCTGCCCTGAGCCGCCGCGGCCCCCGCCGTGCTTCGAGCCCGCGGCCCACCACCAGCAGGAAAGCGGCGTGGCGTACGACCGGGTGCGGACCTACGGCCCCGGCTGCCGGCGGGTGAGCACGTCCTGCTCCTCCCGGGCGGCCTCGCCGCTGGAATGCTCGCACGGCTACCAGCAAGTCATCTCCGGCTGCGACCCGCCGCAACAGGTACGGCGGGCGCCGCCGCCGGGTCTCCTGCCCGCCCTCGCCCTCTCTCCCGCGGCCGCTGCTTCCCCCGCTCCCCGGCTGCGCGCCCGGCCGGCCCGCGGCTCTTCCCGCCGCCGCCCGCGCCGAGGCGGCGTCGAAGGCAAAGGCCGCCCCGGGTGCAAAGGCGGCGCCGGGCCGTGAGCCAGACGCCCTCGGGCCGCCGGGCACGGCGGGGCGGGGAGGCCGCGGGTCTCCCGCGGGTGTGCTGCCCGGTGGGGGGTCGGGGCGGGGCGGGGAAGGGGGGAAAGGAGAGCCCCGGGCCGCGGCCTGCCGCGGGGTGAGCCCGGCCGAGCCCTTCGGCGCCCGCCCCGCGTGTGCCGGGGGTTTTCCTTTGAAAAAAGCCGGTTTACCTCAGGCTGAGCGGAGAGACCCGTCCGTGCGCCTGACCGCCTTGAAAAACACTCAGCCCTTCCACGAAACACCCGTCTTGGGGGAAGAAAACCCGCGGCTCTTCCGTCCCGGCGGAGGGGTCGCCGGAGCGGGGGGCTGTGGCGGGCAGGGCCGGCCTTGGGCCGCCCTGAGGGGACCGGCCCGGCCCGGCCGCTCCCTGCGAGCTCCCGCGACCCCCGGGAGCGGAACGGGTCGTCTTCAGACCCCAGTGGGGCTTCTGCTTTGGCGGCGTGCGTACCCCAGACCCGTAACTCGCTCAACCGTGTGGCGGTGGGTGGGCTACGAGCCCGCAGGAGGGCGGGCGGGCGGGCGGGCAGCCCTCCGCGCCGGTCCCGGCCGGGCCGGGCTCGTGGTGCGGGGCGGGAGCGGGAGAGGGCTCGGCGGGCAGCGGGCAGCGGGCCAAGTAGCTCCTGGCCCAGGCGAGGGAGGGGGGCTTCGCCCCTCGGTAACCCGTTTGAACCGAGAACTCTTAAAACGAATCGCCCTCTAATTTTTTTCATTCGATTTTGAATGGATCAGTCAGTTTGCTTCCTGTTTGGCAAGTCCAGTGTGCTTTTGTGTTTTGGTTTTTTTTGAAACTTGAACTTCTAAGTACCTTATTCTTGCAGTATTTTTGCTCACTTTGTCAATGGACCATAAAAATCCAGCCGGAGCAGGAGCCCCGTGCTGCTGCTTCTGCAGGCTGGGTGCTCGCGTTCCACCGATGGGATGTAGGCAAAACCACTTCTCTGCTTGCTACTCGTGTAAATATAATACAAAGGTGTGTGTGCTTAATAGTTCTCTCTGAGTCGGTGATGCTCTAATAACGTACGCAACTAAGCGGATAAAGAAGTAATGGAGTTCATTTAGCTTTGCTTTAAGTCTTCACAATGTAGTTCAGCAGGTTTGCCGCTGTGTGTATGTTCAGGGAATGGCTTGAAGGTATTGATGGAATTTAATACGATTTTAACATATGCGATTGATATCTTAGTTAAATCTTAAAAACAAAACTAGAAACCAATCACTTAAGAACAGCTTTGACTATAAAAACAGAAAAGGAGATCAGAGTTTATTCTTAAACCATTTTTTCTCTGATACATCAGATTGTCGTTAATATCAATAGAAGTAGGATTGGTACGCTATACGCAATATGGCAACGTATATTTGTTTCAGGCTGAACTCTTACTTCATTTTCTTTCCTGTGATATAAAAATATTTAACTATGAAAAAGAATAGGGATTAAGACCAATACAAAATCTGATTTCCTTTCGAAGCCATATTTGTGTAGTCTAAGGGCTGCCTTCCTCTGCAGATGGCTTCTGTAAATTCTGGAAAGTGAGCCGCTTCACTAACAGCTTTATATGACTTGGATAGGACAGAGAGATTCCCGCTGCATCAAAGCTGTTAATCCCTCTTTTGCAAGATGTGGGGCAGGAGTGTAAACACTGGTCTCTCACCTCTCAGATAAGTGATCTGCTCAACTAGGCTAGATGATAGTCTGAATTGCATTCAATTAATTAAATATTCATTAGAATAAATACTGTGCAGTCCCAGGCTTCCTCTACTCAGATAAGTATGTGAACAGTTTGATTATAGACTCAAATGCTGTCTCTGCTCTACGAAGTATGTTTAATTTTCAACATCTGTTTTAGTCACTGAATTCATTAAGTCATGCTGATGAAAAATAATTTTTTGCTGAAGTGTTTTGCTGGATTAGACTTTAAAGACAAAAGAGGGTGTAGTTCAAATCGGGCTTTGTGTGGGTTGCAGTGTTAATGGTGCAGAGGGAAGGTGCTTAATAAAGATTATCAGGAAGTTATTAAAGAAGAACACAGTAACAAATAGGGAAGTCAGCTGGGAGTGGACAGAAGTTGCATACTTGGGGCTGAATGGGAGTTGTCAGAAAGAAGTGCTGGGAAGAGTGTAGGGAGTTTCCAAAAGAGTTGATTCAGTTGCCCTTTGAGCAGGTCACGTACAGCTGCATAAACTGAATAATGTAATGATACCTAACTCACACAGATGTTTTAACACTAGAATTTTCAGTTAATGGCAGCCTAGAGCTGTATGTAGTTCAAGCTTCTTACTGTTGTCAAGGCAAAGGGCTATCTTTGAGTAATATTTAATTTACTTCTGCAGAGCTTTGTAGATTGATGGTAACAAACATCTATGTCACTGTCGATACGCTGTCTTATTACTAGTCACATGGTTGGTGTGTTCTGTTGTGTTTATGCACATTTTTAATAAGCTAGAGGGATGGAAAATTTGAAACTGGTGTGTGCATAGAGTACATGTGATTGTATTTTTTTGTAGTTCAGGATTCAGTTTTCTTTACTTTTTTGGTCTAACGTTTTTTTTTATCCTTGATGTAGAAGCCAAATGCTACTCCCAGCCATGGCAAGCTTCATCTGGAGTAATTCATGGCAAATTTTGCTCTCATCTGCTTGATCTAAATGAAGAATGTTGTTTAGAATAAATTCTTTTCCAGTATGGTTTACGTGTATGAACCCTTTCACCATGGTCATGAAAAAATAATATATGAAATGGCACAGACAAGATGTCTGCTGTCAGTGCAGCAGGAAAAATTCTGAAAGTGTTTGTAGGAGTTGTCTATCCATGTGAGAAATATTGTGAGTAAGGTCTTTTCACAGCTGGGCTCAGTTCTGCGAAGCGCTTAGGGCTCTCGTCTCCTGTTGTGAAAATGGTATAATATTAACCAGCTTGTAAGATTTGCCTGTATTGTTTGAAACAGCCCTCAAATGTAGCCTGCCATTTCCATATTTCAGCTGCCAAATGTAACTCATAAATTCTGATTAGATGACTGGATTGCTTGTAATTAACAAGACAATATGGTATGGATAAAAGGTTTTGACACAGATGAAGTTCTCAGTCGCTGGTTTGTCTGAAGAAAAGGGAAACTTGTTGAAATAAAAGGTAGTGTACTGATTGTTTTTGCATAAGATTTGCACATGATGACTGGATAAATCTATCTAATGCTTTATTTTAAAATTTAAAAATCTTACTAAAAAACCTTCAAGACTAGCAGAAATCATTTTCAAAGTGTTAGCGTATACCTTTTGAAATTATTTTTGTAAATGTAGACCCAGAATGACTCATCAGGTCGCTACAAATCCCAAGCCCAGTCGTGCCACTGAAATCTGCAACAGCACTGGGCCCTCCCCGTTAGAATCCCAGCATCCCCTCCCTTCTCCCAGTTACAAAATGTTGCCTCTCCAAAGCATTGTAGGAAATTAGAGAGTAGCCCGAGCTATGCCCCTTGGGAATGATGGAAAAATGGAGATCGCCCGAGGTCATCTGCCATGGCAGCAGTCCGGAGGCCTTGGAGATGGCATCTCCTTGTGCAGAGCAAGGCACCGCGGGTGGGTAGTTCGGGCTGGCACAGAGTCGCAGCGTTTCTGGCTTCTCGGTTCCCTCCCAGCCTGTGCAAGTCCAGCCTGCTCGGCTGGTATGGGAGGAAGGGCAGGCAAATCCCTGTCTGTGAAGGAGCAAGGGAAGTGTATCTGCATCAAAGTTCTCTGGAAATGAAAGAGTTTGGGTATCTTAAAAATAAGCATAATTTCATCCAAGCAAAACGTTCTTAGGTTCTGTATGATGTTCCACATATGATTAGACCGTCTTTTTGAATATTATAGAAGTATATTTCAACTTAAAATGCTCTAGTCTTCTCAGTTCTGAATGTATTCCTCTGAGAACACATAGGTAACGAGATAAAATAATTTTACACGTTATCCTCTCTAAACCAGAGAGAGTGAGTTATGTATTCCAAAGCCCTGTGGCAGCATGATTTAGTTCAGGCAGGTTTGTCCAACTTTTCAGTAAATTGAAAATGGGTCTTATAATTTCATGCGCAGTACTTACCTTGTTGTCATGTGCCATACGATGGTAGTCAACTCTGAATAAGAACAGTTACTGCCATCCCATGGTACTCGTATTGTCGACGGACAGAGCCAGTGGTGCGAAGCTCGGAGCTGCCTTGCCTGGCTCGGAGGAGGTACTGGGAGTCAGGGGTATGCCTGCTGCGAAACTGGTGTGAAGGAAGAACCAGTGGGCATTCATTTTTTAAGTATTTTACTTTTTAGTTGAAATTCTGTAGGTGTCAAGAGTGATGTAGGAATTGGGCTGTGTGTTCTAGACCTCCGTACTGTCTCTTTTCATGTCCCGATAGAGAGAGTTCTGTTGGCGTCGGTGGGTTCCCTTCCTTGACGGACCTACCTCAAGTACACGGCATGTGGGAGGAGGAGTAAACAGCTTTCTAAGTTTTCTGCAGCAATTACAATTTTGAGATTTCTTAATTACTATGATTGCTGCTAAAACAGTTTCTTTTCTACTTTGATTTCTCTTTCCTGGTGCTGTTATGATTCACTCTTGGGAGATTTGGAAAACTGCTTCAGGCTTCCTAAACTTATGCAACAGTTCACAACTGGAAATCTGACCTACTTCAGAGCTGCTCTTACCTAGTGAAGAATGTCTCCAAGACTGAACTGCAGCAATATAAACTTCCCAAGCACTGCCCACGGGTTAAGGGAAGAAATGATTTATTACGAAAATTGGAAGTTTGTACTGTGAGGAAGAATAAATAGTATGCTGTAAATGAACAAACTGCCCAATCCTTAGATAAGATTCAGTGGGAATTTTGCTTAGTTGGGTAAAGAACTGGATGTGGAGACTTCAAGCAATGCGTACGATTTGTTGTAACTGGTGGTGGTCCACAAAATGGAAGACAATGTCCGCAATTGCTTGTACACAGTGCTGGGGAAAAAAGTGAAAAAATCTATTTGAAAACAAAGAAAACTGTTGTCACTCGCAGATTTCTGTAATTTAAAAAGGCATATTTCATTTTTCCTTCAAGAATGTGCAAATGTTCCATGTGGGCATCTTTTTTCATAGGTGTCAATTACAGAGTTTTGTGACCACTTTTTGAAACAATTGCCACTGCTTGGTGCATTGGATAGTGACCTGAAGTGGTTTGTTGGCAGTTCCTCTACCCTTTCATTTCGGTGTTTGAGCAAAATACAAATTTTCTTCCCTTGGTGAAACAAAAAGCGTTGAAGATGTACATCCATTTACACCAGCTGACCTTCGTATGTAACATGAATGACTGTAAATAAAAGACGGTGACTGTGGAAAGGGGACACGGGATCCTTGAAGACCTAGTTCAGTATGTTGGCTTTGATTTGTATCCTATTCTGTTGGCACTTAGAGAAAATAAGGACTAATTCCCACAGGCCTGCGAAGAGGTGATTGAGAAAAAACAAACTTAAAACTGAGAGTAGCAGATTGCGTACTGCCACGCTGTACATCGGTTATTTCCTTTGGGGTGGAAAGGCCCTGGCTCTAAAACATTGAGATCCACTGGGCAAAATCACTTAGAAATATGTTTATAGTTGATGACCATATTCAGATTACTTTGGGAATCCATGTAAGCCTAAGCTCTGAGCATAAAATGTTTTAGAGAGTAAAGTGCAGTAATCACTGAATCTTTGCTTATTTTCTTCCTTGCAGGGCACTGTTCGAAGGATTATTATCGAGAATGCTGATCAGGTAGGAAAACTGTTTAGTGCTGGAGTTCTGCTTGTGTAACTCTTCCTCCCTTAATTATCCTGATTCGGTGAAGTGCTCAGCTACTTCCATTGGAGTATGCTAAGTATTTTGAAATCCCATGGCCCATACCTCTGATGGCGAGAGGTGAAATTGTTCAGGATTGAAAATGCTATAAAATCACCAGTCAGGCTTCCCACCTCTCAGCAGTTAAGTCTCTATTAATATGCTTCAGTAGTACTGCTAGTGGAGATTAATTTCTGTTTCTACTGTGTGTATTTCAAATATTGTCTAGGTGGAAGCACAGTCACTTTGTTTCCAAATGGACATAAACTGAAATATACATATCTTAAAAGAACGATCGCAAAGTATATATGCCTTCAAATTACAAAAAACCTGTATAATTTTTTAGTCAAAATTACACTAATTCTGAATTTGCTGTTTGACAGCATTTATGAATGTTTTTATTAAAATGTTTTACAGGAGCCGTTATCCCCATTTCTTAGAGGGGGGAATTTCTGTCCTGGAAGTAATGTCATCTATGAAAAGACAATAAGAAAATACGAGCTATTAAATCCCCACCAAGTAAGTTGGTTGTTTATATAACCTATTGCAAAAGAAAATGGAGGTGGTGGCAGAAAATTAATGTTTCTGGGTGGTTTTTGTTGTTGTTGGGAACTACTGCTAACCTGAGAATTGCCTTGTTGAGGTATAGGATACATTCTCAAAGTAAAGGAAACAAGTTCTGCATGTAAGGAGAACAGAAGTTGGAACATCTGCTGTATTTTTACTAAGAATTTATTATTTCACACTAACAATGAAAACTGCTGTTGTATCTCTAGCACTGTCAGTCTTTATCTGAATATTGACTGAGAATTAGTGTCTTGCAGTAGCTCCACAACAGAATGACCAATATAGATTCTTACAAAAAATGAATTGAAAAGACTTTTTTTTTTTTAACTCATTCTTGAAAAAAATATATTTGGCAAAGCTATCTGAAATTTCATCTTAGAATTGGTGTTTTGTCAATAGCAAAAATATTATTCCTTTTTTATTGCCCTGAAACACTGTTGTTTTCAACAGGAAAAAATTTGAAATGAAGGTTATTTCAGAGTGATTTGTCTTACCTGTTTTTTGTTTTGTTTTTTAAAACTGAGGTTTTCATGCCATTCTGGATTTTAGATAGATAAATCAGGTGTGATACCATTCTCTGAAGTGGAAAGGGGAGAACAGTAGAGATAATTACGAATAATAGCTTCTTTCTTTCCCCAGATGGTGTACAAAGAAAATAATGTAAAAAGTGTGGAGTCTAGTCCTGGAAACCATATTTCTACTTCTGTTTTTTGTTACCCAAGGTGTATGTAGATTTAAGTCAAATCAGGACTGTAGTTTTGAAGAAAATTTCCCAGTCTCCCCCCACATATCACTCCTTGGTTTACATTGCACCATGGTCTTGGACCATGCATACTAGGTTTCTTTCAGGTGAAATTAAAACGTGTTGAAAGAGTGCACCCAGTGTGCTACGGCTGCTGATGGGTGTGTAGCCCTTTCAAAACCTGACGTAAAACCTGTAGAATGTCGGTATTGCGTCCTCACTCTGCTCCTCTTGTGCCACTGTGTAATGTGGATGTAATGTAGTCTCTGTGGTCTGATGTTGGTGCAGAATTAGATGTTGGTTCAACCTTTAAAATGTAACTGCATTGTGAGTTTTAAGTCAAAATTACCTGATGATTTACATTTATATACTTCTACGTAGAATACAAAACAAGTAATTTCTGAAGTGAACTTGTAAAAGCCATGATCTAGAGAAACAATGAAGTTTGCTGAAATTGGTAAATTGCAGTGTTTTGACTGGAACATAAACTAGTTTCTAGTTTATTGTTTTGGTGGGTGGTTTTGTAAACAGCGCTTTTCCCAAATTATAAAAACAAGACTCATGTGTCCCTTATGTATTGTACACTCTGAATCTGGAATTGCTGAACGTATTTATAGAGCAAAATGTCTTGAGCCATTTCCTATACGAATTTTTTCCTGACGTAACAAAAACTCAGTAAGTAGTTCAACTGGAGCTCTTTTTTAATCTCTACTTAATGAAATAGGATATGCATGTGTTTTAAATTAAATAATGGAGGTCCCCATTGCCTGAGTATGTTAAGAGTAACGTCATAATGAAACATACAACTCGGGAAAGGTGTCTCTTCTGTGCTTTTCATTTGTTGCTACTAAAATTTGAGGAGTTGGTGAAAGTGTGAGGCAAACTCATGTCCAATTAGGGAAAAAAGCCATTTTATTAGGATTATTAAAATATCTGAAACTGTCATCAGTCATTCCATGCAAAAACACATTTCATTCATTTATATAGTCATATTAAGCTTCCATCTCATTAAGATGTGTCCAGCAGCTTAAAAAAAATCCATTCTTGTTTCTAGGAGAAGCAGTATCAGTTTTCGCACCAGTGTCAGATTCCCCAGCAAGCCGATCAGTGCCATGTTGCCCAGCCCTTCCAGCACTCTGAGCAGTCGCAAGTCACTCACCAGTGCCAGCAGACACAGACCAGTAACCCTTGTGAAATAATTCCAGTCTCTGTGAGCGATGACTGTGGAGGAAATACAGTGAGGAGGGTAACAGTTCAAACCTGTGAACCGGTAAGAATCATTTGCTGAATGTTTTACTATTCACAGTGTATTTTTGTTTTGTATGCAGAGTACAAAACTTTACAGATACATAAAATTGCTAATCTCCCATTTCAAAACTTTGTTCAAACTCGCAGTAGGGTAATTAAGCACCATACACCTGTTGTAAGTAAACAGCAGAGTTTGTGTGTCTGTTGTAGGTAACTACTTTGTGTGCTGTGATTGCAGACATTGTCTAGAACTGTCCAAGACTTTGTCGCAGGCTGTAAAGAAAAAAAGAAAAAAAAAAAAAAAAGCTGGTTTAGGTGTTGTATCCTATTTTTTGTTGGCATAGACCTGCACTTAGGTGTACTGACTGATCATCATTCTGTTGTCCTTTAAATGTGTTAAGTCTTGCTGGTTTGTTTGGTTTTTTTTCTTTATCTGGGAGTGTTACCCATTGATTGAGTCAGGTTTCATCTGTCAGTCTTTGTACAACAAAGATGGAGTAATGTAAGGCTTATGCCTCTAGTTTGGGAGAAAAGATATGTTATTTTATAAACTCAACATACATCAATTCAGGATTGCTTTCTACCTAAACTGATCAATAAGGCCTTCAAATATATTTCATTTTGATGGAGAAGTATTTGACATAGATTCACTGGAAGCACAAAACTAGCTTCCTTTGCCCTTCATTTTACAGCAGGTTGCAAGTTCTGGAGTTTCTAAGGGCTGCAGGAGGCTTGCTATACATGTATACTATTATTTACGTTGGGGGAGGGAGCGTAGCAGTCCTGCCCATGCATCTGTTCAGTATGTAGGTGGCAAGACAGACATGCTTGGTGACCTCAGCGTCAGACCTACGTGGAATCTTCCATAGCCAGATACTCCCATAACCAACTTGGGTACAGTTTGGGTTGCTGTTGAAATTCTTTTATTGTTCACATATGTAAACATTTGAACTGTGGCAATACAAATACCATTTTTGCAGTAGGAAATCTCGCACCCGGCTGGTTTGATCTGGGTGGCGCCCACAGGCGTTTATCCACTACAGCTATGGAAGCATGTATAGTAATGAGACTTCCTAATTCTCAACACTTTCCATATTAGCATGATGATGATGGTGACACTGCTGTAGAAGATACTACTTTGCGTATTCTTGTTGTAAAGGAAGTCATTTATTTCTCTATAGTTTACCGAAAACCAGAAGACATGGAAGACTCAATAGCAGGGAGAAGAACAGTGTAAACAAATTGCAAAATTAATAAAAGCAATCAAAACTGAATCCATCATACTTGTAGCATTTTCATGTTCAGCTTTCATCCCGAAGAAGGGAACTCAATTATGATCATTTTGCATATTTTCTGCTAGGTGAATTGCTCTCAGGAAAATAACGACCAGCTGGACTGCCGCTACTTTGGTGAGCTCCTTGCTGAACTACACCGCAAGACCAACGACTTGCACAGTTGTTTACTACAGCATGTGGAAAAGATAGGAGGAAGGTATTGGCATTATACCTGTTCCATCATTTCTGTATTCCAGAAATCCTGGCATTGCACAGTTGAGAGGACAGTATTGTTTGCAAGTTTTTTTTTTAGTTTTTCTTCCCTGACAACTAGAATTGACTGTGTATTTTACACATTCGTCTAATTTGCTGAGTAACTGAGGACATAAAAATGCTGTAAGCCAAGTAAATGTACTGAATTTGATGCTTTTTCAAATCTGTTTAGACTAATATGCAATAACAATTATGTATCCCATGCTTGTTTGCACATAGAGCAAACAAGTGCACTTACAGCATGCTCTGACATATATTTAATGATAAATTCTGTTATTACATCCTGGAGAAACAACCCAAATGTCCAAATTGCCATTTCCTTTGTTCTGTCATGGTGTTATGTCATGGATTAAAAGATGGCCACGATAAGGCACAAAGCTCAGTATCTACATGCAAATTAATGTTAAGGATGTATTCTGCAGAGCCCTACAGATTGTCTTTGAAAAGAAATGCAGAATCACAGCAGCCAATAATCTGAGTCTTCACAATGTTCTTAGCCCTCCCTCACCATCACCATTACTTCATTCTTCCCCCCTCGGTCCCAGTCTCGTTCGGTGCTTTCCAAGTTCACTGAAAGAAGAAAAGTGGTCCCATAGCCGGGGAAAAGTGGAATTGAACCATCACAAAAAACCTGACACCACAAAGTAAACACTTCAGGCATGTCAATATATTGCAGCATAGTTCTGGGTAAACCATTACCCAGCCAATTAAGAATGTAATTGGGTTAACTGAACATAATGGGGGTAACTGCCCAAAGAAACGGAGATAGTTAGCCTGTGTTAACTGTACTGCTATTAGTATTCCAGTCTCCTCAGATATTTCTACACGGAGCCATATTTAACAACTTGTGTTGCCAAGCACCTTAAAAGGAAGGTAACCGCTCTTAATCTGATAAAAGATCCTTCCTTGCTCTGTATTTTAAAGATAATCTTTTTATAGTTGCGGATGCGGGCATGAATTCTTAAAGTTCTCAAGAAACTTTCTGTTAATCGGTCCCTTGGATTTTGTCTGTTTTACAGGAACCATGACATTGAATTTACGTCTCAGGTAAGCATCGGCATGCTCTTACCAAGCTGTTCCCTGACATGTAGTGCTAGTTAACAATGGTGTGGGTTTTCAAGCAAATTAAGCCAAGCCAGTTTAAATGAAGGATGCTGGTCTTTGTTAGTTAACGATTCCTGCTTGTTAGTAACATTCAGAGCCTGAAACCTACTGCTAGGCATGCATTTGCAAACGTGATAATATTGAAAGGAAACTTTAATAATTTGCATTATTCCAGTATGAGAGTCAAATTTTGAAAGTCTTTCCTGTTGTGCCAATAATGGTTTCATTGTAAAATGAACTTACACAGCTACATGTATTTTCACTATGCTTTTTTTACAAAGGACCTTTCACTCTCTTACCAATAAAGCTGCTGTTCAGCAACACGTGCTGCCGTGCACTGCAAGAATTGAGGAATACTGCCTCTCGCAGAAATGAGAGGAACGTAAGCTGACAGAACAGACTTCCTATGTCTACAGAAAGTTTGTTTTTATGAATAGGGCCAGGACAGAATCATCAGCACCTCTGTGACCTTTAAAGGCATTGTGTATATGGCAGAAATATTTGTCTAAGATTAAATTACAGGAAGCGATGCCACTTAATCACTGGCAGTATCTCCTGTGACACATTGGTCACTTTTAGTTTATTGCCAGTCTGTTCAAAAACACGAGATTTGCTCCTATCATAAACTGCTGGGAGTTCTGCTTTAGCGTCAGCTGTTATTTTCTTGAGAGAGGATTGTTTTGAATACTGCTTTTAAAATAAATGTTAAACTCAATGATTTGAATATATGCTTCACATATCACTTCATCTCAGTTTTTATATGGCACACATATATAAGACTTTGGAAATTTTCTGGATACCCTTTGATCTATTTTCATTCTTATTTGCCTTGTACTAAAGGCGTTTTTCATAGTAGAACTGTGTAATTAATGAAGAAACCACATTATGATCTACCAGGCAAAATTCTTAATCAAGATGTCTGCCCTTTCCTCCCTTCTTTGCTTAGACTGAAGATATTGAAGATTTAATTCCTAAAGGACTGTCTGAGGCAACAAAGCAGCAGATTCGTTATCTCCTCCAGGTATGTGAGTGGGGTGGAGGGGGGGTGCGGAAGCCTACGGTAACTTGAAACAGTGGAAGTTGGCTTACGTGTACCAGGGACTTTGTACATCGCGTACTTCACTCCATATTCTGCTTATTCCGTTTTTTCTAGAGTAAAGGGTATGGAATCATACAGGTGGCTCGAAGTGACACGTTGTGGCAGTTGGTTCCACAGACTACTCGTGTATTTTAAACTGAGCTTTACTGCAGTTTCACTGGAAACCATCTTGGCTTTTGACCAATTATAGGAGAACACAGATCTTTCATCTTTTTATTTGTTTGTGTTGTATATTAATGCTTCACTTCAAAAGCGGAAGGCAAATAGTAGGTGCTTTACTGAATATTGAATTGGCTATCAATTGCCAACTACACATAATGCTTATTACTTAGGTCTCAACTTTTAGAAATGTTCTCGTTAAAACCCTCTAAAATAGCACTAAGTTCTGAGGCACGCTTATGACATTTGGTAACAGAACATAACCATTTCTGTTCTGGTTCCATTTATAAAGGCTTTTGTGTTTCTTCTGCTCTTGTTCTTCAGCTACCTCACCATCTCGACCTGCCTTTTCAATCGCCAGCCACGTGGGTTTGGCTGTAAGGCAGTCGGACACGAATGCAAGGTTCTGATAATGGCTGTTCATTCTGTTGTTTCCCAGCACTGTAATACTCTGCAATGTGTTTTTTAGAAAAACACTCGACCTCTTTGTAAAGTGCTTTGAAGATAGCTAGTTGGAATTGGCCCCTGCCTTTGATAAAACATTAAAACCAGTGCTGTAGCGTGAATCCCACTGTCGACTCCCGAACCATTTGACATGTAGGTATGTTAGAACAGGATCCCAAACCACCCGCACTGCTCAGCAGGTGTGTCTGGATCTGGGCCCTCCGAGGTAGGGCTAAGGTGATCCCACCTGGGAGCTGCAGCTTAGATTCACTTCCTGGTAAAAAAAAACAAAACCAAAAACATTTGAATGAAGTTGTGAATGAGCGACCTGGTCTGACTTCACAGCCGATCCTGCTTCAGGCAGGGGGGTTGGACAAAGCGACCTCCCAACTTGAACTATCCGTGCTTCTTTTACAATGAAGGTGGACATTGACACCGAAGTAGTTCATGACCTCATGTTAGACCACCGTCCCGGGAATCCGGTTCAGCTCACCTCTGCGTGAAAGAGCTGAAACACCTATTTCCCGTTTTCTGTATGTCCAGCTGGCTTTACATTCTCACACCTATGCTTAAAAAAAATGCAGCTATAATGTCTTTTGGGGAACCGGATTTTGTCAGCATACATACAAAGTGTGCTCGCCGACTGCAGACCTCTCGGACGGAGTTAGGTACGGTCTGTTTTTACACCCGAGAATGACTCTGAGCTAGCTGTCACGCTGCTCAGGTAAACGCTCTGCTGGGTACGCCCAGAGGCTCAGGTCTAAGGGCATGGAGAATTTCACTGTGGAAGTACATGACACCTCTGGAATTTAGCAACCTCTAGCACTAAGTAATTGCTGAGTGGGGATTTACTTATGTTTTTAGTCTAAATTCGACCATTTTGACTTAATTCCTTCTTTTAATTAACTCTTGTAGTATATTGTTTCATAATAAAACCAACAAAACCATAAGTCAAAACTGAAATTCCGCTTTAATGAAAAAACAAACGAAGAGTTGAGTTAGTTACACTAGAAATGTTATTTTTGAATCCTCAGTTACATAGTAGCACCACAGTAGGGATAAAAAATAGGACAAGGGCTAATCACCATACTGATGGAGATCTTGATAGCAACAAATAAAGTTAAGGGAAAGTATCAGAGGAAGAGAAACAGACAGAAGGATTTCACTTTTGTCCAGATGATAGTAAAAAAAAAAAAAAAAAATACATCTTTTGCACAGAATATTCAGCTCTTCCAGATGAGTCAAAACTTGAGGAATTACTTGGTGTGTTCTTTCAAAATCTATTTTTCTTCTTTCAAATATTAGAAAACTATCACAAAATGCAGCAATTTGTGTTTTAACATCAATCAATACACAGCTGTTAACATGCATTAAAAGAAAAAAAGGGAACACTGTTGGGCTATTGGGCACTACTGCCTTTGTTTTTCATCCAGTTGACTCCTTTAATCTTCGAAATCTTTTTCCTTTTGAAGGGAGGAGTTGGTTATATGGCTTTTATTTAGATTTTAAAAAATTTTAATTAAATTCTCTTGCCCTTGGGCTGAAAGCGTGCTTTGCCAGATCTCAAAGACGATGACTTATTCCTCTGTGACTTCTCAGGTAAGGTAGTAATTTTTTTAAATCAGTGTTAAGTCACAAAGCTCTAAATGCTCAAAAAATGACTGTGCAATATTAACACATTTATTTATTTTTCCCTTTATTGGGGTACAAATGCAGTTCTTTACTCTCTTGTTCATTCCATTTTAAAAACGTTACCCTGTGTTACAAGGCAGTAATTTAAAAACTGTGCCATTTGCAGAACAAAGTGCCTGAAAATGCGTTTCTTTGTAGAAACTGTGTGCACTTCAAAGAATGACGTGCAGTAGTTCTTAAAGTTATTTTCAGCTGTATAGCAGTTTTCTGTTCTACCTATTGTCAAGCATATTGTGAACAAAGCTTACTAATGAGTCAGAAATACAGATTTTCATCTTTTTCCCCTCCTAGATGAGAGTGACATCAGATAAATCTTTGAGACTCGTGCTTTCCACTTTCAAAAATTTACGTGAAGAGCTTTGCCATTTGCAGGATGACTTGGGGGTAAGCCGTGGTTTTCAGTTCCTGGGGCCTCATCCATTTGTTTTTGCCTGTCAGTAGGAAGTCCGTTAGAATGAAATTTAAACTGTGAAGTCCAGGCTTTAGTTGCTTTAATGGAAATGGCTGGTTTATTAATAGACTTGCAAGACTCGTACAGTGGATGAGGTTGTATTTCTTTCTAGCAGTGGTTTTCAAGTGTTCAATTTGTGGAAGCCTAAAAAACCAAATCCTTTCAAAGGAAGAAAAGACCCTGCTGAGTGAAATTAAAGCTCTGAATTGGTATATACACTGCATATATAATCTACACTGGTGTAGACATATGGAACGGTGTTTTTACTCTGAACATGGACAAGGAGTGTACACCAAGGGCCTGTTCACTAGCGCTGTCCCAGGAATTGGGAGACCTCGGTCCCATTCACTCCTGAAAGCTGTTGTCAGCTGGTGGCTCTAACAACTGCAGTGGTTGGTTCTCCAGCGTACAGGCATCCCAGTTCGGAAGCTGCAGCTCTACAGCTACTGATACAGACAGTAGATAATTGCCGTTAGGAAAGCAGAGACATTTCCCACACCAGCCCAAGTACTCGGCACCACTGGAAACTTCAGTGTTCTCCTGTAAAATGCAAAGTTCAGGGAGGGGAGGGGGAGTTTTAACTGTCATCTTTGAAATAGAACAAGGAGTCTGTGCAGTGAAATGGTCTTAGTTACGGGGTTTTTGTTGGCTTCTGTTTAATAACTACGAATAACTCTTTCTGGGACAGACTGAAAGAGCAGTGTGCAGGATCCCAGTGCTTACCACACAACACAAAGCCACAGATACTACAGTGACGGGTAACTGTGTGCTAGTTAAAAACCCATTGTTTCAAGAAAATTGACTATTTTCTCAATTCTAAAAACATCACTTACTAATTACTCCATATGTTGCACTTTCAATCTATCTGGGAAAAGTTTACTGAAAAACTGTAGCCCTTGACTCTAAACTCTTTGTCTTACAGAAGTTAGAAACCGACAGTGTCTTACTTAAGAAGGATTTGGCATTTAAAGATTCTCAAGTAAAAGAATATGAAACTATGTTGGCTTCTCTGAGAGAGAATAATCGTCAGCAGCAGGTAAATCTAAAAACCTATTTTCAGTTTGTTTATTAGTCAGCCAAAAACTAGCCACTATGCTGACTTTTGAGTATTCAGAGTAATTGCTGCCTGGTATACATTTGCGGTACATGTGTGACCCTGTCACTTCCTTAAGGAACACCACGCATTCATTCCACTTCTGTGCTTTCCAGCAAGGACTCAGAGAGAGTACTGCAAAATGTCGCTCTCTGGAAGAACAGCTCCTCTCTCTGCGGCTCAGTGAGGGAGAAAAGGAGTGTCAGCTGAAGGAACTGGAGTACTGCAAGCGTGCCTTGGAGCAAGAGATCCAGAGCCTTAAACTGCAGGTAATAGGCTCACTTGTTCTGTGTTCAGTAGCTGTTATTCACAGATACATTAATACATGAAAATTAATGATGAAAACTCTCTAAAATAAAAAATTACTTCATTTTCTGTAGGCCTGCTCTAATCCAACACTACAGACCACCACAGATGAACTCTCTAGCCGTTATGTAGAGATGATCAATAACTTGAGAGAGGATAAAGATCGTGAGATCCGCAGTCTTAGGGTAAGTTGATTAACTTGGCATGTGTGTATTCCTCACCTTGTGTGACTGCAGGGAAACAGCTTCTTTTTTAATTAACGAACAGAAAAGATCTACCTTACATACTTTTTAGATATCTTTTGGTTTTGCCATTACTTTATACATAGACACTAATGATGGCTCAGAAACCCTCGTGGTAGAACATAAAATTGTGATTTAAAAAAAAAATACAATTCCTTAGATATAGAAATTAGGGAGTAATCAGATTAGCAGTCTTCTCCTAAAGGGCTATTTTGTGTGTCCTGATAAAGTAAGAAACTAGCCAAAAGACACCCAACAGAAAACAAAAATAAATCCCAGTCAAGACTGTATGTAGGAAACATCTCTCCTTTAAATCATTGTAGTAATATTTTACCACCCTGGAAGCCAGTTCAACTTGTTCAGTGTTGTATTAGCTTTATTGAGTTATGAAACTACTAAATTGATACTGGGTACAATTCAGTCCAGTTAGCACTTCTGAATTTGCTGTGCAGCTCAACATTCTTATTTGGAAATCATTGGGTCTTACTGTTAGTGATTTTAAAGAAAAAAATATCTCTGGAGTCCTAGATAAGTACTGAAGGGTCACCTGCAAGGAGCACCAAACACCTGACTATTCCTTAACGTGTGTTTTGTAGTCTCAGTTATGCCAATTCCAGCAAGATATATCAAAGAGAGAAGGAAGTAACAGTGACTTGCAAATAAGGTTGCACGAACTGACATCGATGTTGGAGGAGAAAGATGCTTTTATTAAACAACAGCAAGAGGTAAAATAATACAACTTACTTACTTCTTTTTATATTTAAGCCTCCACTTACTGTGTAGGTGGAAACTTGCTCGGAATTCACTTGTACTCTCCTGGTTCAGAATCGGGGTTAAGGATTTTTTTAACTCAATGCTGTTCCTCTGCCAGTCTTCTGGAAGGACAGACTTTTTCAGACTGCTCTTTGAGAGGAATTTCTGCAAATATTTTTTTGTGACTTTAGTGAATTAATACTTCAGAAAATGTTATTTCATTTGAATGTTTACTTTTGGTTTTCTCAGGACCTCTTCCGACTGAAGCATGAGAAATTATCAGGCAGTCAGTCCCCTGGTGTAACAGCTATCATCACTAAGAAGTAATGTAGTTATTCACCTTTCTTAAAAATACATCCTTTTGACTTTCCATTGTATAACCTCTATTAACTAAGTTACTCCTGCAAATGTCTTAATGCTGCCTGTTCAACTTCAAGGGGAGAAAGTTGAGATAGGTTTTCCTATCCAGGGAGGATTCAATACTAAGCATTGTAACAGCAATTGGAGGGGTGGCCAGCACAAAGTGACATTGAAATGACTGTAACTTCTAGTTACTAGTGAAAATCTTTGGGGATTAATGTGTGGCAAGATCAGAGCTAGTGATCTGGACACGGGTACGCAGATTTCAGTTTACAGGTTTGATTTCAGTTTACAGGTTTGCAACTCTCTTTAATACAGGTACAGGAATCAGTATCCTATTCTGGGTCTCTTGTCTGATGACTACAAGGTTACAGCGCCTGTCAGTAAATCAAACACTATTGTAATTGAGAGCACTGGAGAGATATGGAAACACGTAAGTTTACCTAAAGATCAACTATTCAGTCTCTGAAATTCCCAAGTATTCAATTTAACTTCAAAGAAAGTATTAGCCAAAATGGACATCTGAGAGAAAGCCATAGTGTTACTTTAACTTGGCTGCAAAAAGCACGAAAGTGACTGATGAAAGTCAAGGAACTGTACTGTCTATTGCAAGACGGCAGTAATTGTTGGGTGGAGTATAAACAAAATAACCTTTCCTTGTTTTCTCTGGTACATAATTACCTTTAACAGAAGAACTGACATTGCTCTAACACCCGCGCCTGCCCTCATGCACAAGGCGGTCTGCCGCGCACGCCTGTGCTGGGGAGTTAAGTCAGGCAGGAGCTTTTTCCGCGTTGTGCTCTCGGGTGAAGGAGTGTTTCGGATGGGCAGCACTCCTCTGAATCATCACTACTAATGACTCCAAACTATTACTAAAACATATTAAGCACCATGTCCCTGAAACTTACCTTGAGACAGGGCAGTGATTAACCCAGGAAGTGCAGAAGTGTGGTGACCTTTTAAGGAGTGATTCAAAATGAAACAAACAGGACTGCAGAAGCTATTAATGTTACAGGGCACAAGGTAATATTGCCAAGTCTGAATACAAGGTAAAGGCTTGAGGAAGAACAACAGGGCCAGTTCGCGACCGCGTGTTCTGAGCTATGGACTCTGATGACACTGTCTGCGGGCAGAGTATGGCAGAGCAGCACAAATAAACAAGAGAGTAGCTTTGTGGGGGATGTGACCCAGAAAACAATTACTTGAGCAGCCCAAGTAGAGGAATGGTAAAACATCTGGCATATTCTAAAAGGATATGTTACCTGGAGCAGGATTAAGAAAATAGAAGTTAGAGGTCGCTGGCAAACAGCAGAGTTTTATTACTGATCTCATAAAACTCCACCAGTTGCATTGCAACCTAGTGAAATGTCAAGGAATTGAACAGTAATAAAGAAATTAAACTGATAAAGCCAAACCCTTCCCAGCTTACTTGAAAAGTTAGTCATACTTTCCATTACAAAAAATGGAAAAGATGAGTATACGCTGCATTTGAAGAGATCAGTATCATTAAATAAGTGAGAACTGTGTGTATTTAAAGTTTCCCAAGGTCTCCCTCAATCACTAGTGCAAGTTTCAGCTGAAACAAAATTACTTTGCTGCAAGATAAACTTGGTAAGTTGGAGAAGTACCAATTTCACCTTTATTCCAAGCTTTGCAAGTGCTTTTTCTGTGTTTATGTACTGTCAGCCAAATCTTTTGTATCTGCATTCATTATTGAATAGTAATGCTGATTGATAGGTATTCTGAACAGTGTGGGTTTTCTACTGGAAAGCAAGTAGCCTGCCCACGATATCGGTCTTTCAAGCAGTGACTAGTTACCACGCTCAGTCCTTTAAGTTAGATGTTCTTTGTAATGTTGATCCTAGATATATTAGAGACAACATTTAGGGTAGAAATTTTGTAATACCTACTATTTAGGTATCTGGTAACTGCCTGTTCTTGGTTGTTTTCCTAAGTACAAAAAAGCGCTATTTTCCTTGTTGTGGTATTTACTGGAGACAGTGAATCATACCAGTTCTGACATCTGCCTCCTGCTGAACAAAACCGTTTAGAGCTTTGACCTTGCCAGTCCTGGCCACTGTGAGCACTGACGTGCTGAGCGTTTGTTAAGGAGGAAAGGCTCACTGGCCACTTGAGATGCTTCAAAAGTCAGGCTGTTAGAGAAAATAAATACCTAATTAAAGGAGACATGCTTTATAGACCAGGCAGTTCAGTTCTGTATACAGAAATAAGTTTGTGTATTTTCTTCTAACAAGCTGCTTGTTTCTTTCAGGAATGAAAGAAATCTCTAAGCCATCAGAGCTGCTCAAAGGAGTCACAACAACTAAAATCGCTTTACTTTCTGCTGTTTTGCATCTGAAAAAGGTTCAGTCTGATAGTGGGGAAGGCTGGGGAACACATTAAGAACAGGGAAGCATGAAGATGATGGAAAACACTGTCTCATCCTCATCATAAAGAATTCTGTTACCTGTGTCCATAATCTGTCACTAACATCTGTGTACCAATGTTTGTACTTTTCCATGCACTTACTTTTTGCTCAGGAGAGTGGTATGCCGTGCTTTTGTGGACTTCGGTTTTTCTTGACATGACTATTCTTCAGCCAGTCCTGAAGCAATCTTAAGAGACAAAAGGAAGACATTTGAAACCTTTTCCTCTTTGCACTATTAGTTATGTTTTTCTGTCCTATCTACTCATGCTGAGAAGTGAGAATGACACACTCTCCAGTCCCATACATGCTGAATGGCTGGTTCCAATCTGTCTGATTCAGATTGCCGTTTTATCTACTGCAGATGAAACAAACCCCAGAAACACCCTTCATGGGGAGCTTGAAAAATGCTTACCTTGCATCTGCCTATGTATGGGAAGCTAAAACACAAAGGAAAATTACTGAACCTACTCCAGATAGATATACAACTCCTCAAACTTAGCTACTGAATTGGCAAATACCAGTTACCTGGTTCAGTGAGGTGACTGGGCAAATACTAATTTTAAAGAATGTTGCTGACCTCAGACTTGATGTATTTTCAGCTGAACTTTTTATAAGCTCCCAAACCAGCCATAAGTTTTACTTTGCTGTGCTTGAAAATTTCAAGATCTTTGTATATTTTTATATTGAAAAACTTAGTATGAAAATAGCTTAGAGACTAAATTTCATTATCAGACCAACCTTCCATTTACAATTATTGCTCCTTGCAGGACCACAGAAATTCTCTGAAAACGATTTGGTATTAATAATTAAATAGTTGTCTAAGCAACACAGTGCAGAGAACCATAGGGGAAATTTTAAACTATGCAATCAAAAGGTGCTTGGTCTTTACCACGGGGTTCTTGCTTTGCTTTATTTCTGCAGACATGTATTTCTACTCACAGATAATAGGTATCACAGACAGCATTTACTGGTGAGAGAACGCTGTAGCTATGTGTAACTATGAAATAAACCTAAGTGTAACTTTCTGAATCATGTCTGTCTGTACTGGAAACATCTCATGTCTACATGAAAGGCTGGAGGGGGGTTGGTTTTAGGTGGTCTGGTAACTGCTTTTTTTCTAGACAACTTGTTCCTCTAAATCAAGCTTTACAAGTAAATAGTGTTAGGTCGCTTTTCTTGCTGCTAATGCCAGTCCTCCACTCAGTTAATGCTGGGATGTCAAAGATGACTTCTTGCTCTTCGTAACGGGGAGGAAGAGCCAAGTGTAAAACCTGCTGCTCTGTGAGTATGTCCAGCCTAAGATGGACCTGCAGTTTCAGAAGCCTAGTAAGAGTCTGCACCATCAAATGACAATCACTTTAGCCTACCTCTGTAGAAGGAGGTTTTAATTAGTTAAATATCCTTGTCTGAATGAGGAGTGCCTTACCCCTCTGAAATCAATAATTACTAGATTCTAAAATAATGCCCTCATTTCTGTACAGCAGTTAGATACAAGGTACATATACACACAGAGTTAACATACTAGTGACACAAAATGGTGTCAAAGTGTATTCTATCCCGAGAAGTAATTTAGTTACACTGTTGTCTAATGACTTTTCACCTTTGGTGACCTAAACAATAAAGAGAAGAGGAAGAACACCACATTTGTTTAATGCCACCACACTGTTACCAGTGCAGTTATCGCGATCAAAGGACACAAAGTAATTTGCTGACTTACTGTAGTCTTGGCCATGGTCGCAGCTGGGCTTGACTAGTTGGAAGAATTGCACAAAGAGCTCGGAAGAAGCTACGAACAGTAGAAACAGGAATTAGTTGTTAATGGACATACTCTTACTGTGCACTCACGTCAGCCATTGCTAGGGTTGTACAGTGCATTTACTAACCACTACTCCATCCAGTAACACCAACCACTGTTTCTTTAATTCTGTATGACTTAAGACCACATAATAGCATAACGCAAGCAGTGAACGCCCTTAAAGGATGGAAACATGAAGGCTCTGAACACAGAGCTGTTGGGCATGGTGTTATAATTTCATGACAAAGGCTGTGATTAGGCAAATGAACTGCTTTGCATATACAGCTGGCATTATGATAAATTTGAAAATGCCACGATTGTTCCCCGTACTTGAAGAGATGGGTGACATACAACCTATTTAGAAAAAGCCCAGTTCGCTCATCGGGAAAGACAGATGTCAATACTGTACTGTGTAGCAAGGATCAGCTTCTCTAAGGCTTGTCAGAGTATTTTAAGGCTTCCACACACTGTAAATGCTACAGAGCTGATGATCGCAACAACACATTTTACTCACAGATAACATGAAGCAATAGATACCTGTCAAAAAGCTGAATTAGACTAGTAGATGAAACACGATGGCCATTTGGGGCTGGTTTTGTTTTCAAACCAGATTTATTTAAAAAGCAAATTTAGTATTTTTTATTATAAAAGTACATGTTACTTGCTGTAGTCTCAGCTATTGCCTCTTTTCTGTTGAACTGAAACTGATTTACCTAACATTGTTTCTGCTGGAGTTTACAGAAACACATTTTTCTCATTTACTCGTCTCTGTAAATGCTAGATATCACTCTAGTTATAGAAAGTATACTTTAGATAATTTTTCACCTCCATTTCAGGGTAGGTCTGCTAGACTTCTACATTTTTTCATAAACAAATTAGAAAAAGCAAAGACAGCATTTACTTCAACAACAACAGACTGTCTTTATCAATAGTGTTATTAAACAAACCCTCACTGCCTGCACAGAGCTGATAGCACTCAGTTTCTTGTTCTGACACTGAAAAGCAGGAGAAAATTCTCTTCTGGTTTCTATTCCCGACTTTACCACACAACTCAGTATGCAATGTGGAACTGTTTCTCTGCCTCAGCTGTAAAACAAAAGCCGAACAGAGCCCTGGTTCAAAAGTTACTGACGCCTCTGGCATTCTGTCTGAAGGGTCAACACAGACTTTCAATACTACGTCAAGGTAACTTACCTTTACCTTGAGAGTACTCTGCTGCTGTTCTTCCGTATTTTCTCTCTCAATTTCATTACCTTTAATTGTGGGCATTTGAAACCTGAGGAAAGGAAAATACAGATGACGATCAAGACATGAATCACCTTTAACTGCTCCTGGCTTTTGGGAGTTCTTAGTCTGTCATTCAAACAACAAAAAAAATGCAGTAAACAAATCTGATGTTTTAGAGCAACCCTTCCACACGTTTGTTGAAACTCACTGCTTGCTCAAGCAACCACGATGTGTTTGTACATCACACACAGCACCGTGGGAGCAGGCAGAGGAGAAACCCAAACACAGTGAAGAACAGCAGAACTTCCTCAATGCTGTGTGCCCAGGTAGTGAACAGCTTTACAGCACACGTCACCTTTCCTACTCCTGGTATTGCGGGGTGGCATCCTACCACAAACGCTGGGAAAGGTAGCTGACCCTGTCAGTGTTGCTGCAGGGACAGATTTGGAACAATTTGACAAGCAAGGACTGGTTTTTAGTTTCAGCAAAACAGCTCGAAGCCCTTACTGAAAATGGCAAAAGACAGGACATACGTAAACTTCACGAAGGAAAGTACGTATGCATGAAAGATGATTATGTCTCTCTTTTAAGAGTACCTTTAAAAGAACAGAGATCATGCAACTTCAAAACAATGACGGGAGATAACAGTCAGAATTTTCAGGACAAGTAATAAAATACGATACCACCAACTTTTATCATTCAATTCAACATTTAAGTCAGAACACTTGCAAGGCTTACAGGTGGTAGTCTCTCTCCTTCACTTGCTTCCTACCATCACTTTGAAAATGAATAAGCCAGACCTGCCTGTAGAGCACTTCATCCCATCCTAAAGGCTTCATCAGTTTGGGTAACAGAAGGCGCTTTGCTGCCAGCTCAGGGGAGGGAGCCAGGCAGGGCAGAAGTACAGACTATACAAAGCAGGGATCTGTGGAAGTACTGAGATACACATTTTACTGTCGTTTGACATGAAGCATTTTTAAAATCATGACACCTCCATGGTAATAATACAACAGCCCTCACAAATTCTCTTAAATATTTACTGGGAAAGTGCACTGAAAAGAATCTAGGAACTGTGCCTCAAACTGCTGAGGATTCAGGTGAAGTTTTATTCTTACATTTCAGAAGAGTAAAAATGCTACTTCCTAGTAAAATCTTTTGTTAAGAATACCAACTGACTGCTTGCTTTAATACAGAATTTCAGCTACTGGGGAAACATGGTTGTAGGGGGAAAAAAAAAAGAGGAAAAAAAAAAGGTTCTACCAGTCTTATCTTCTGTTGGATGAATACATACACAAGATGTA
Organism: Aquila chrysaetos chrysaetos; assembly: GCF_900496995.4. NCBI lineage: Eukaryota > Metazoa > Chordata > Aves > Accipitriformes > Accipitridae > Aquila > Aquila chrysaetos. The sequence continues at coordinate 3,280,405 of NC_044024.1, read as the reverse complement.
TATAAAAAGATCCTGAATTACTCAAACATACACAAAGTAAGAGCACTGCATATAATACCACTTCCTCTCAGGTTCCTCTTTGTCTAGCAGGCACGTTCTTTTATTTTCCTTTCCCTAACTCCAACTTTTACGTCCTTTCCTCCACAATGCCAATGTCACACCTGCAACACATTGCACAGGCCTTTTCTTGTCGATTCCTTCCTCCTTCCATCCATCACAAGATTCCTTTTTTTTTTTTTTTTTTTTTTAAAACCACCAGAGCCCTCCTAACATCTTCAACCCCCTCCTTTGCCTATTCATCATCCAGCTTGGGCACACAGTTACAAGAAGCCTCGACATCTGCACCTATACAGAAAGATGTCAGTACTGGAAGAAGGAGCAGAAGCACTGGTGGGAATTTCGAACTACCCAACACCACGTAAGTCCAGCCTCAGTCATAAACATCTAAGCAGCACTGGACAGAACCAGCAAAGGGCCAAGTAGAAGCACACACTCTCTCAGTGGTATCATAAGCTACTGAATTTTAAAACCACTGCTCAAGCAAAAAGTCTGACAAACTTATTTTTTTAAACTGTTTGAAATTTAACAGCATATGGGTTGTAAACCATTAACCTTAACACTGTGTGGGTTAAGTCTCAAGGCTTTTCCTCTCTTTGACAGACCTTGTTTCCACAGTCTTTTCTTCTTAGCTAGGTTTCATTGTCCATACGCTGCCAAGAGAAGAGACAAACAATTAATATAAAGAAAGAACCATTCAAAATGCTAATGCAGTAAGCCAACCAAAGAGTGGTACCTCATCTTAAGACTTCACATTGGACAATGCCGCCTGTAACCATCCTGCCAAGTTCAAATCCTCAAGTTTCTCCACCGAGCCATCACAAAAAGCAGGGCTCACGGACAGAAGATGGTACCAGTCTGCACCTGCTTCAAGCCCTACACACTTTCCCGTATTTGTACCTTAGCTGATAATAATCAACTACGGTTGCTGTTTTTCCAACCACTATTCTCTCCCTCACATCCTGAAAAACATGGTCCTCAAAGATTTTAATGTTTCAAACAGTATGTCCTTTTTTTTCCTCATTAAAAAGAAATCTCATTAGGTGGACTTACAGAGTGTTAAACCTCAGCACCAATTTCAACTTCTGTAATACAAAGTTACAGAACTTAATAATTCTATTTAATAGAATGATGAAGCTGTAAATGAATTAAACTTTTATCCAGCATCCACCATACGCTTTCTGCTATCACTGAATATGTTCAAAAAACTTTTGTGCCCTTTACGGTATGTAGTTTTAGGGCAAGAAAAAAACAGATGCAATAGAAAATCAAGGTAACAAAACTGATGCCCCACAGCATACCACGCTCTTCAAAACAGTAGGTACCACTCACCGACTCTGAACTAAACAACCAAACTAAACAATACTCTTACTCCAAACAACTGTTCATCACAGAAAGAATTAGCCCACATATGTAATTTTAAGCTATCACGATACGTAAAGGTCAAAGCCTTTCACTGCACTTCTCGGAAGAAACGCTACTGTTATCCTCAAATATACATTGTAAAATGTAAACGTTAATATAGTTCACCAGTAAATACCAAGTATGAATAATAAAAGGTATCAAAACATGATCTGAATGCAATGCTTAAAAGCATCATGTCCAGATTTCACACCACTGTCTAAAACGCTGGCTCTCCAGAAGTTTAACTTCTGCCATTTCAAGCCCCCACGTCCTGTTCTGTACCCCTCGAACTGTGAGGGACTCTTAGACAATGTGGGATTAAGTTTTTCTACAAAGCTGGCTATAGAAAACGTTTAAAATACTCAAGTACCTGATTATTCCGTCCATCTGTAAGGTGGAAAAATGAGCCAGCACCGATGTGTGCTTTGTCACAGAGTCAGAATGATCATCTTCAGTCTGCTATGAAGAAACTCCTTCAGTCTATGTATTCAATATAACGTTCAGGAATAAAGCATTAAAATTGTCAAAAAAAGCACAACTTTAATCTCTAAGATTTTTTGGAATGCTACGGCCTCCTCCTTTGATTGCTGGGCATACAAAAAAGTAGTATAAACAAACAGATGAATAGGTTCATGTCTGCATCATTTCTGGTTTTTAGTACAAAACCTCTGAGTTCACTGGCTAAAAGCCTGCTGGAAAACCTTGATGAAGAGTTCATTTAATATCACACTCTCTTCTTAAAGTTTTTAATCTATTACTGATGTAATAATTCAAGCATTCTAGAAAGACAGGGAAATTAAGATAGCAATATTTTTAGTATTTCATTTTGCAAGCTGTTCTTATTACACAGATAAATAAGACAAAACCTACCTGGCTTTTCCCAAAACATGTGAGAAGTTTTATGTTCTCTTTACTTAAAGGAAAAAATTTCAAAGGAATGTCAGTATCACATTTGATAATTATTTTAGAAGTAAGCACAAATACATTACCTGTAATTTAAAAGTTAGTCAAATAAACCCGCAACACTCTGCCTTCAATAGTCTGATAAATATACCTCAAGCAACCTGTTTACTTGAAATGTTATTACATATTAATTAGTGAATAATGTAATTAAAAATATTAGGCAAATTTACACAGAATGAGACTTTCCTAAACACCATAAATGAAAAGCAAACTCCAAAATATTTGGAGTGCAAGAGATGCGTTTTATTGTATGCCCGTTACGATGAGTAACACATTTAGAAATAATAATCCCACATAACAGTGACAATCTTATTTTACAGCGTGTACATCATTTTTTACAGCCACATAAAACACGTATTTTTCTAAGAGATTTCCCAAATTTAACTTTCTGAAGTTTAGAAATATAAAAAAAATTTATTCTCAAGGAACTGATTCTCATCTGGTGCAAAAACAAAACATGAACATTATCTGAAACACAAAGCCACAATATAGCATGAAGTTACAATTTATCATGTGAACAGCTGTGTGCAAACATGAAGCAACTAAAAAAGTAAAAAATACACATTATATGCATAACATTTATGAACAGGTTTTTCATTAAATAGCCCTAGACCAGCTTGTTATATTAAGCGCCATTTGATTTGCAGCATGCTAACACAAAGCATTGTTTAAAGGGATGCATATTTTAAATGTATACACTGTAAACTGAAGATCCACCTCCAAACTCTAGTGGCAGCATATTTTTCTGGTTAAATACTGCATATATACTTTCTTACAGATTGAAAATGCATGTTTATAGTATGGTATAGATTTTTTTTTTTAAAGAATTGATTAAAAGGTGCAATTTTATGTCTATATTGAAAATTTCATATTAGGAGGTAGGACAGTAATAGTCATACCTTTTAAGAACACTGCCCTAAAGAACTTCTAAGTACTTTGAATTTTAATTAAAAAACCCTACATTTTTCAACTTTGTTTTTAATATTCTTTTTAGAGAACATTTTAAAGTAGCAAGAAAAAAAATGAGTGTTGAGTCACAACACTACGAGCTGCATCCATTTTATCCTTAAAAAAAAAAAGTCAAAGTTAATTTTGTCGTATGTGCCATACTGAACAACATTCAATTGTAGTTTCAGATAAAAAAGGGAAATTATATACATATACATCTTTAACCCTAGCACCAGAACACCACCTTTGAGATCATAACATAATGCTATATTTTAAACATCATATCCTGCAATAAAATAGGTTAGCAGCTTTGAAAACCATTAAAAAATTACTTGTTGGACCTAAACTAATAAAGGAAACGAAAAAGTTTCCCATATGAAATGTTAAAACAAAAAAAAAAACAACAAAAAAAGGAACAACCCCCCCAAATTTGACCAGTTCTGGAATTTAATTTCCAGGCACAATTTAAAAACGTTATGATCAAGTGACTAACACTCTCCTTTCAAAACTGCACAGGAAGTTAGACTCAGTTGCCTTTGCAAACAATTTGTAAATAACCCCACCATATATCTGAACTGTTTTCATATTGGAGACAAATGCTGTTACTGACAAAATGGGTAACACAACCATCTTTGTTTTGTCTTCTATAGCTTAACAATGTGTAACACTATTAACTTGAAGACATTCATCCATCTTTCTGCATTCTATAGTGCTCTTTAGGTTCTGATAAGCAACAATCATAGGGCTATGAGATCCCCTGTCAACCCTAATACTTTTAAGACTTTTAATACAAAGAATGTAAAGTTATGATTTAATATCAAGCTTTGAAACCAGGAGAAACAGTTCATGAGATTTTTTTTTTTTCCCCAATTAGCATATCACAGTTTCTAAATTGCTTCCTTCTTGAGATCATATATTACATTATGGCCTCTTTGTGGTGCCTCATTATATGCTGATTTTTTTCAGATGGTCTACGGAATCCCTTTTTGCAATACTCACACCTATGTGGATAGTCTTTTGTGTGTATTGAAATTACATGTCGCTTAAAGCCTGACGCATCCGTAGTGCTATATTCACAATACTGGCATTGATAAACTTTTCTTCCACTGTGGGTCTTCATGTGCTTCTTAAGTTCATTTTGCTGCCTAAATCCTCTTTTACATCTTTTGCATTTAAAAGGCAGGTCCTTGGTGTGAACTGAGAGGATATGCCCACTAAGTACAAAAGGATCTGATGTTTTAAAGTCACAGTGTCTACACTGATGTATCTTTTTACCTTTATGGGTTTCACTATGCTTTTTGAGCTCAGATGGACGATGGAAGCCTTTTTCACATACCTCGCATTTGTGGGGAAAATCCTTTGTGTGAACTGAAATAATGTGTCGCTTCAGGTCACTTGAATTGGTGCTCTTATGGTCACAGTGTGGACACTGATGAGTCTTATGCCCTTGAAATAATTCTGTGTGCTGCTGCAGTTCTTTTTCATCTGTAAATGCCTGGGGACAGTGCTCACATTTAAATGGCAAATCAGTCCCGTGTTTGGTTTTGATGTGAGTTTTCAGATTGGACTGATCAGCACACCTGAAGACACAGTGCTGACACTGGTATGGCTTTTCCCCAGTGTGGGTCCTCATATGCTTTTTCAGCTCTGATGGATGACGGAATCCTTTCCCACACTCCACACAGACATGAGGGAAGTTCTTACTATGAACTGCAAGTAGATGTCTATTGAGTAGTCCCTGCTCTGCAGTTTCATAGTCACAATATTTGCACTTGTGTAGCTTAGGCTCCTTGTCCCTCAATATTAGTTTATTAGAACTCAATGGGCTCGCTTCTCTGTATCTTCTTGTATATTCTGTAAACTCATGGGTTTTATCAACTTTATTTATAAGTTTATGGCTTTCCAGATGATTGTGGAAACTTACTTTTTTGTTAGTTGTAAAGTCACAGTCTGTACACTGGTATTTCTTCTTAATCATATGATCTGGATGATTCTTCATATGCCTTTTCAAGAATCCTCTGGATTTAAATTTTTTCCCACAAATATGACAAGGGTAAACTGTTAAGGGCTGTCCATCAGGACCTATTATAACAGCTGTTTTTAAACAAACAAAAACAAGTTATGAAGGAAACAAATTTACAGATTAAGAAGTTTTACATCAGCCAACTGCTGTTCAGATTCATGCACTTACACTTGCAGCAGACAGAGAATGGTTCAGTAGTTTAAAAACAACCAATCCACAGCACCTATAGTTTATATAGTTTTGTTTTAGAAACTGCTCAAACAGATCAGTAATATATGTGCAGTGAATATATCCACAATTACTTTTTAGTAGCTTGCAAACTTCAAATGAATTGCATCAGTCCTACGTGTACTGACTTTGAATGGCAAAAACTATTACATTTTCTATGCACAGAATTGGAGGGGGAAGGACACAGGAAATACGCAAATCATAATTTATATTTTTTAATTCTGCACCAGCTTAAAAAAAAAAAAAAAAAAGGAATAGTACAGGAGTAAGTGCCACTCCATGACAATACGCATAACCATACAGTGTTTACCTGTTTGCCATTGCCTGGCCTCTCCTCTCCTCCTTTTCTTGGTTTTTTGTTTTAGCACTCTATTAGTGCTAATGCTATCACAAATCTGCAGGTATTGTGTTGCATTACCGTTTTTGTTTTCTAATCGTGTATCCAAGTTATTTCCTAGAAACAAAAATTAGACACCATAAAAAATCTTAAACAACTTTTTTCTTTGGGACTGATGACTGGAATTGCACAGCAGCATATCTACTCTTCTAAAAAAAAAAATATTGCCCATTCCTCTACAATGAACATATATAAAAAAGATATATAAAGCACTACCTATCTTTGCTGGCAAAAGTAAAGAATATAATTGTTTAAACATTGACTAATTCTCAAATATATTCCTTGAATCCTCATAATTCTCAAGACATTAATTTCTTATCAGTTATGCTGATTGTTTCCTTTTATTTAATTTGGTTTTACTTCTTAACAACTGCATTACTTCTTTTCTGACTACAAAACTATACTAAAAACCCTGGCAGATCCTCCCAACTTCCCCACCCACTCTGAAGGCCTACAACACATCTAGGATTGTTCTCATTTCAAAATAATAGAGAAAGACTGTGGAGTCCTTCAATATATACTTTATGGATAATTTTTTCCATTCACTGATTAGGAGAACTGACACATAAATGTATGTATTTTCAGAGACAGCAAGTTAGTTTTAATGCTGTACCAAGCACAGTTACATGTTCTTACCTGCCGCTTGACCATCTTCGTATCTTCTGGGTAGCCTTCTTTCATCTCCTGCAGAAAATGGTATTTTAGTCATTATAAATTAAAATTCTTTTTAAAGACTATGGCTTTGAAAGTCTGATAGAGAGAAAGCTAACTTAGCTAATAAGTAACAGCTTAACTCTATCCAAACTGAGATGTGCAGTTCCCAATCAGTTCAGTATTTTGTTAACTATGAGCCCCAGGAAATAAAGTCACATCTTTGTGAACAGTTAATGTCCACTAAAGTTGTGTTTGCATGCTTACCATGCTGACTGTCTTTCCTGCTTTTCATAATTAATATGCTTGTTTCTGCAAACCTTTAACCTTATATATAACCTCAGATACCAATCCAGAAAGGAGGTTATCTGAAATCCAGAATTTGTTCTTGAGATCGAAGTACTTTATCTTTCTGGAGTAGAACTAGGCAGGTAAGAAGACTTGCACCTTATCAGCTGCTCACCACTCACCTATATGAGGCACTACAAAGTTCTGGCAGACGTAGAAGTAATACCTTACGAGTATATTCCTCATTTTGGACTGAAAGTGTTTACTGCTACGTGACAAGGCTCCGTGGTTCTAAACCACTTTATCAGCCCAACTACTGTGCTCAGAAACATTACACCAATGAATTTTAACTAACTTGCTTACTTAATTACAACATAAACCACAGATGACCTGATACCCTCTTAATATACACATAATATGCCAAAATCCAAAAAAAATAATATGAAATGCAAGAATATTCAGAATTTGCAATATATGCCGATAAGACACTTCTAGTATTTGAAGCATGGCTGCAGAGAACAAATTACTTTTTTTCCTTTTGTTTCTAACCTGAAGCACTAACAGGCTTAAACCAGGTATATAAACTGCAATTACTAGGAACATGTTTACAAATTTATTGCTACTATTCCCTTTTTAAAGTTTTTTCCCCTTCCTCCTAGCTTATGCAAAATACTTAAGGCTATTCTTGTAAGATCTTCAACGGCCAACCTAAATAACCATTAAAACCCATGCGTTCTGTACATCTGAGCTGGAATCAAGTTCTAAAAGCTTTCCTTTCTACTTCAGGAAACTCAACATATAGCAATCCATTCATTGTATGCAAGACAATCAACTACTAAAGTAATCTGTAACTGTTTGACAGGCCAGCATTGGAAAAAACCCACCAATGTAAAAATGGAATTGTTTTCTTCATATTGAACTGAAAAAAGCCCAAGGACCTTATGTGTAAAAAGGTCATGAATGATGTCAAAATAATTTTTCACATCATTTCATTAACTCCACTAACTGACACTGCTAAAATATCAGAAGGTGCTGTTTCCAAACCCCTAAGACAAGGTGAGAGATCATCACATTTGCACAGAGATTCTGAAAGCTAGATTAGGAAGAAAATAATGGAAGGTATTTTTGGAAAATAAGCATACAGATTCCTACCATAAGCAGCAGCCCAAGCAACAGGGACAAAAGTTTTATTCACGCCAGAGTCTTCAAGCTGTGTGTCTGGAAGTGATGTAGCTTCTTCTTCACCTACAATAACTTCCATATAAACTTCATCTGCTATTTCAGCACAGCCTGGATTAAAGGAGAAGAATGAATCTTTAATTTTATTCTGCCAATCCTAAATTTTCCTTCATTTAATTTGCTCTCACTCTGATTGATACCCGCTATAAATTACTTTTTCTTCCTTTGGCATTTAGAACCACCCCTTCCCTTAGGGGATCATTGTTTATTCAGACATTCCTTAAAGAGAGAAAACACATATCAATAAATATAAATCCAAAACAAATACCAACATAAATTCAAATATACAATCTTATAAACTTGTAACCGATGACATTCATTTGCCACTTTGCCAGAAAGCTGATTAAACAAGGCAATTCACAGTAGGAAAACAGAAAAATGAGAAATTTGACTAACCTCATTAACTTCATCCATGGACATGTTAAATTTAATATAAATAACGAAATGATTGCATACAGTATGCACAAAGTGCATTTATCCACATCACTTTAAAATAATTATAGCCTGCTTTTTATTTTTAGAGAAGATGAGCTTAGTTTTCTACCACTTCAGGCTGAAGAATCCTTCAGAAAAATTAAGGAAGTCCTTGAGCATGATGTTTATATTGTTGTACAAAACAGCATGAGAAACAAAAATGTTTCTTATTATGCTTACTAATATCTTCATCTTCCTGAGAAGAGTCCTTAACAGCCATGTAAACCATTTTTTCTCGCTGCATTCTACCAACACCTCCTTGTTCAATTACTCCAGCTACAGAATGTCCATTGTGAAAGTCACTCTCTGTGACAATTTCTGTCCCACCTTTAACAAAAAGAAGTTAAACGCATGAAGTAAATGTAAACAAGGCCACTGTTAAGATTAATTCACATCTAAGTATTTTTTTTATTATTTGCAACAAAGGTATTTAATAAAACTCTAATTAAATGTTTTTACATCCATGTCTGTCATAAAATCATGCAAGTTTAATACTCTGGAGCAGATAAGGAAAAAGGTCTCTCAGTGCGTCCTGATAAATTCAAGGCTGAACAATTACTACCAAGAAGGATCAAGAGCCTTTCATGCATGCTAGCAGTGAACTCGGGTGCGACTAGAAACATACACCTGCCCATGCCCACCAAAACAATGAATGTAATTCTAATCTTGCTCCAAACACAGCCTTTAAATTCTCTCTTGAGATGTGAACACCTAATTCTTATCCCTCTTTCTCTCCCCAAATCCTATTTACTTACCTTGCAAAAACTGATTCTTAGGTAATTTTTCCTACAAAGATTCTAATGTGTTATGTCCCACAGTCATTACATGCGATTGAGTAGTAATTTACACTGGGGTTACACTTCTCAAACCATGAGAGAGCAAATGTTACTGCCAATTACTTCAACAAGAAGAACATTATCTAGAAAGACAGACTAGCAGGGATGCAAGGTGCCACACCAAATCCCTGGAGACAACACAATCTGAAGAGTAACAGTTGGAAAGAAGGAAATGAGAACAACTGCCCACACGGTCCTGCTCCAGGTGACTGACAAGCTTTGGCCCACTGACTTACTTGAACAGAGGCAAAAGAACAAGTTCCAACCTGGAACGTGATATTGATGCTTGAGTCAGAAAGAGGTGGCAGATAAATATTGATGCTTAGTCTTCCATGCATCTCAGGGACTGAACAGTGAGTAGAGAAGCTGCAGATTATGGCAGAACAAGCTAACACAAGATGTAACAAGACTCCTTGTTTGCTACTTTGAATGGTCCTGAAGGAAAATACTCAGCTAGGCGGTTGAGTCCAAATCAAATACATTGATCCATCACTCCCTGTTAAGTGTTTTGTAAATAGGAGACTTTGCCAAACATCCTTCTTCCAACCAAACAGAAGCAGCTCTCCCACTGCAATCAAAATGTGGAATTTTGTTTACCCAAGCTAGACAAAAACCGAGATAATATTAAAATCCCTGGGATGGGTGATGTCTCTATGGAATACACTGTACGGAGACCTTCATGCTTTTGAAGGCAATGGTGGCCAAAATGGTACCCCTATCAGCCAGACAACACAAAACAGATCACAAGGAAGCAAGGAGAAAGACTTCAGAAATTTAGAAATTTGGTCATTATGACAGTTTGGAACAGGTAAGGTAATCCTGAAGAACTGAAAGAGAAATAATCTCCATTGCAAGGTACATAACCTGCGATTATATGTATCACGTAAAATGGCAGAAGATGCTGCCTGAACGCCTGCACAGGAAATCTCTTCCATATCGACAGTCAAAAACAAACTTTCCTTTTAGTCATTGATCCTCAGTTTATATTTGGTATACGTATGTGTGTATGCCAAAACTACAGGTAATTTTTAATACTTATTTTTATACTTTAAGTTTTACTTTTCCACATTTATGACAAAACAAAAGTGATTTTGTCACCCAAGCCTATTTTTGTAATTTTTGTCAAAAGTGGCTTTGCCAGGACATTTATCAGAGTAACTAGACTGCAATGCAAATGGGTGACACTTAAGAACAGCCCTCCACCCCACCCCCATGTACAAAAAGATCCAGAGACTACTGCTAATGGGTAAACTTGAATCTCGGATATTCTTTGTGAAGACTGTGATCTCAGTTTCTGTATTCCTTAACGCTGAGCAGCAAACATACATTACCAATCCAATCAGCTCTTTCCAAGCAGAAGCACTCACCAGTAATGAATGGGGTAATCTGCATGACTACCTCATGGCTATATCAGAAGCACTGAGAGTAGCTCACAAGAACATCCCTGCTGTAAATTAGTTTTCAGCCATAAGAGATTTTGATTCTTCCTGCTGCTGCATTAGCGGTCTGTCCATCAAGACTTCCTCTCAGAGGAAGAAACCGTATTTCAAGAACAGGGCCTGGCAATTCATGTAGGAACTGGCAGATGAAACAGATGTCACAATAGATAAGGGATGTCAAGATGGTGCTTCTCTAGATCCTTTCCCCACGGTCTTAGGAAGCACATGGTCTTCACAACCTCCTTCTCATACTTGAAAGGAATTAAAGATCAAATACTGAAAATCCCAGGGCCTCACAGAAATACTCGCTAACCTTCAGCCGAATCAGATACTGTCTATTCCAAATAGGACAGGAAAACATGTAAAGTCACTCTGGCAACCTTGTGAAGGACTTGATTAATAGGCTCCAAAATCTACACTGTATCATCCTGCAAAAGATACAAAGCAACTCATAAGACAGTCTGAACTAATACTGAACCTACCCTGAGAGAGAAAACCAAAGACAACTGCCCTATTAGCTAGCAGCCTGATCATCCCCGGAACAATCCTTTTCTGCCATTAACTTGAGCTGAAAAGATGACTTGTTTCTCAGAGAAGAAAAATAAAGGCATCATACAGCTGAAAATTTCCTGAAGTAGCAGTTCAAGCCATTTGAAAAACAGCACCAGGATTGTTACTAATTGGAGGACTTTGCTGATCTAATCCATAGTTCTGTCTGAAGTCTGAGATTTTCACAGCATAGCCAGGCCAACGCTACCGGTCTGTGGGAGATAAACTCCTTTCTCTACTCAATGAAGAACCGAGTCATGCTGATTTGCCCTGTGAATGGCCCTAGGGCTCCACGCCAGATACGTTCCAGTGAGGCAGAGTTTCAGTGCCTAAATGCAAAGCGTAAAGTGTAATGAGCCAGAGGTTTCAGCTCTGAAAACAACTGTAAGGCGAACTCTGCTTTTACAGGTTACGAAGAACAGAACATGGGTTAGCTGTACGTCCACTTGCAAAGCACCTGGAAGTGCTGGCCTATCCTTTGCAAAAGAGAACTGCAGAGCAATTCTGAGTTTCTTGATTAGGTTTGGAAATGACTGTACGCCTAAAGCCCCAGCAATCTTCCCCTCTCTCTGCATCAAGGCCACCAAAGACTGTTCAATGAGCAGAATCCACTCTAAAGGCTTTTCTCTGCTGACACAGCCTTGCAACATCAGAGAAAAGCAGCAGCTGACACTCAACCACTTCTACATTTGGGCTTTGGTTGTCTGAAAATAATTACTGCTAATCAGAAAAGAACTTGAGACTAATACACACCCAGTATTTACCGCATATGGGCAGCCTCCACAAATGTCACATTCTAAAAAACATTCCAGCCAGTGGATTACATGAAATTAAGAACAACAAACAAAAAGACCCTGAAATACTTCATACTACTGGAAGAATACACAGAACTTAAAAGGTACCTATTTCGACATCATCTTCAGCTTCAGCTTTAAATATGTACACTTTGATAACTTCTGAACCAAAACCGTCATCTTTAGCAACATCATCATTTGTCACCTCAGTACTGATTTTCAAGGGAGTGCTTCCTATATGGTCCAATTTTTCTCCAACATCATCCACTGTAAAGATAAGAGAGTAATAATGAGGTTCAAACACCTTTTTTAAAAGTCAGTGTAATCAGTAGCATGATTTTCTCCACTATTATCCCCATGCATAGTAAAGGTTTGTATTCATAAATGGCCTTTATGAAACAGTTCATCTCAAGATACTTAAAAGAGATTCCAGAAGTTCAGTACTCATATTATTGCAACTCAGGAAACACAGCAAGAATTACAGAATGAAGAACACAAGAGGGAGCTTGTCATCAAAGAGAACATGGGAATTGGTTACTTCTGAAACTATTACACTTAGAAAGCAAAAATGGATCAGTAAGTAAAATTAAACTTCTATCCAGAAGTGTTATAAATTAACGCAGAATTGCCTGCTGCAGTCTAAGAGTCCCAAAAAGTTTCACTACTTTAAGATACTGTTGACTTAAAATTTAGTAGCTGAAGCTTTTATGAAGAGTGATGACTCAGAGTATATTCCCAATTAAAGAAGTGTGCATCAAAAATTTGACTACATCTTCACCCTAAAAGAAATTATGATTTTATCCACTTTATCACTTGAAAACATATAAATTAATGAAGATTATTGTATAGTATACAGCTGATTAAAAGATGCAGTGACAATAAATCTAAATACTACTATGTGAAATTGACTTCTCATTCTTTATGTATGCAACTTAGTCACTCCAATTATTTGGTCTGTATATTCAAAATGCTCATTTTCTTTATACAACAAAAATTACATTCAAACTATTAGAAGTGTAGAAGTAACACTATTTTGGTAAAAAGGGTATTCACATAGATATCCATATATATACCCCAAATTGCCAATACGAAGGCCACTGAACTAAGCATCTTTCTAACATATGTATTGCCAACACACTTCTCAGTGGATAAAATTAGCTCCTGTGCAGATGGCCAACACAAACCTGTGCAATGCTCAACACCCACTGAAGTCCTCTAAATAGAGAAGAACTCCACAAAATGTAGACAAAATCTGAATTAAATACATTGCAGGGATATAGCAATTTACTGCATACATAACATTAAAATATGTGCATACGAGGTTAAAAAAAAAAAAAAAATCTTTGAAGTAGCGTTTCATGACTAAGAACAGACTCTACTCAATGCGGACACGGAGGGCTCTGATTACTGAGGAAAGGATGGCTTACCTCGGGATGGCTGCAGCGGTTCCCAATCCCCCTCTAAGTTTCCTGCCCTCAGTGCAGTGATGACTGCTCTTGAAGAGCTGCTTTTAACTACTTCAGGCTACAGCCTGGTGTACTGAGGTAAACTGGAGTCAGTGTAAGCTTTTCTTAAAACTCCAGGCAGTCATGCGAAGTGGTTCAGAACATGCTGGAAAAGGAGCAGATGCCTTTCCCGCAGCAGGGTGGGAATCCACCACAGCAATCCCAAACTAAGCTCTTCCCGCTCACGGACAGGATTCCACGGAAACACCTATCCAACTAACACCATTTTTCACCCCCACATTGAGGAACCTTATTTCTATTTCAGAAATCTTGGACTGCATCAGAAGAGTATAGAAGTTATTGAAAACAGAACTAGATATAATGTAGGTAAGTACAAGTAAGTATTTGATTTCATTTTAGAACCTCTGAAAGTTATATATTTTGATGAAAATTAAACAGAAAACATTAAAAAATGCTATGTTTTAGCTGTTTCTTTTTGTAAATAAGAGATTAATTGCATTGCTGAAAAAATATCAAACTTGGATCAGTAGAAAAAAAAATAAAATTTCCTCAGGAAAAGAGTTTTTGTTTTTTAATAAAAACCATTCTATATCTCTAATAAAATTGATGCCAGCAACATCATCACCTTAATCTCTTAGAATCTGATGTACTGCATGGCATTGACATTACCTTGCAGGACAATTAGAACACTAAGAGTATGAACACCACAGATGAGAAAGCCACAACAGAGAACTTGGCATATTCCTTTGACACTTAAGTTTACCAGCATCAGGTTATTAGTACATCTTTATATCCAGTATGGGAGTGTTACTGCATCTGCTAATGGAAATTTTTTATGCTGCCAGAATGGAGTTATTAGAAGAGAGGATTATGCATCCTCTACTAACAGGAAAAGGTAAGATGCTAGAAGATACTTATCTTGGAAAAAGTATTTCCATACATTTACTATGTTTGAATTTATTAAAGACCATTTTCTTTTCTGCATGGTTTTTAACATTTATAGAAGTTTTCTGATTCATATTCTTCAAAACGATACACATACGTTTAATTTTAGTACAATGAACATTTCCACTGCATGTATGAGTCTTTGAAGGACTGGAGGTAACTAATAGTACAAGGCAGGAGTGATTATATATATAGCTGTATGACTAGACGTGCTGCCAAAATGCAGAAAGAATATTTAAAGGCTGGGTGGAAGAAATCACCAACTGTAAGCTGTTACTGTAATTTTAGAATTGGTAGGTGGTAGTAAAGTTATTTTCAGATCTGCAACTCAAGCAACACCAACTTTTTATAAACTCATAAATTTTATAAACATAACACATTATCAGTTTAACATAGAAAATAAATATTTCCATACTGGAAGGTTATTTAACAACAGCAACTTCCAACTGAACAGTGGAGTAAGCACATATATGTGATAAGAAGTTTTCTTTATGCCAAAAATTTCCAACTACTCAACTAATATTGGGTGACAGTGACTGTACACCACTATGTATCTGGTGAAACAACAGAAGAAAAAACCCACAGAATTTAGATAGTTGCCTTACCAGAACATCGATTGCAATATAACAAAGATTACACAAAGAAAAAAAAAAGGAGCAATTTTTGAAGTTTACAAACTTTATAAGAATAAATATTTTCAGCCAAAAATATAAAGTAAAATACATGGATATAGCATGTACACTCACATGCTGTGTTTTACCATTTCAAGTAAAGCCCCCGAATCTTCAATATCCTTTAAAAAATAGGCAGCCCTGTCTTAGAGGGGCAAACTTACAACATTATTTTTAAAATTAGTGGTTACTCCCACACCATCAACCATCCTGTGTATTTTCAGAGATCTTCAGTGTCTACAATTTAAGATAAAGTAATGGAAACATATCAGGAAGCCTGTGTATTCAGGGCCTCTGGAATCACTTTTCTAAAAAAGCAAAAATGTAATATAACAAAATTTGAAAAATATAAACTGGACTGAGAAAATGATACTGATATAGACTGTCATTTGTAAGATGTTGCCTTTTGTTTCAAATACTTCAACAACAAAAGACACTGAATCGACAATTGCTATTGCTTAAATTGCTCTCTTATATGAAGTAATTTCATGCTTTCAATCTATTTTTTAAACACATTTAGATAAGGGGACAACAATCAACACAGCAGGACATGTAATCTTTGTCAAGTTCCAAAATATTATGACTTTTTTTAAAAAACAGATAATGAAAATATTCTATTGTCTAAGTAATATGACTTCAATCACAGACTGCTAACCCATTAGTGCTAAATTATCTGATGACTTTTCCCAGTGATAGTTCTCAGGAACAGGAATGCTTACTTTATGTCAATGGCATATGAAAGTGTCTTCCAGATCTGACTCATCCACCAGAAGCACTACATATTATTATCTCGTCACTTAAAATTAACTGAAAAAACACAACAGAGAACCTTTATAAATATATGCTGAATCCTCCTGACTAAACAAGGTTTAAAGGAAAACTCAGCACACTTCCAACTTCAAACTTACCTTACTTTGCTGTTTTCAGGTGTGTGATGTCCAGATTCACCGTGGATTGCCAGCTCCCAATTCATGTGATGCCTCAGCATGCACTATGCTGGTGATATCACACCCACCATAGGAGCCCATAGGGATAACATGAGGGCAAGATAAGTCCCGTGGTTTTACAATTTTTTCATATTTTTCTAATGTCTGATATACTTATTTTATATCCCATAGGTTACAATATAGGAGTATTAATATTATAATGTTTAGCAAATTACGTAACACTGTATTGTAATATACTAAAAAGGAGGTGGTGGTGGAACAGTACCTTACCCCTAAAGGCCAGCTCCAGTGTTGTTCTTTGGTGGGTATGAGGTCACCAACATAGTGCATGCAGGGCCAACACACAGATCGGGAGCTGGCAATCCGCTGTGGGTCTGAATATCGCAAACCTGAAAAACAAAAAAGGGTACGCTTTAAGCTACACGTGTGCTAACTCCTCCCTGGCAAAATGGGATGTACTGTTCATAATTTTCCCACCTCAGTATGAGATGGATTGGGTTCATGATCACACCATATACATTCATTTTGTATTAATTTCCTTTTTAACAAGTCCCTCTTAAACAGGTATTCTGGAGTTTTAGAACAAGGGATCATGTATATCCCATGGCATACATTGTGAACATATCAAAAAAAAGATTTTTAAGTCTTACAAGGCTGATTTTAAAAAGCTGAATTCACCTGCACTGAGATAGCAGAGTGGTGATAATCTTCTAGTGAAAATTCCCAATTACAAAATCATATGCAGCTAGTTTACAGAACTATCAAAACAAACTTAGTATTTTCCAAATAGTATTTACACAAAAAATATAATTACCAATGGCGTATAAAATATCTACATGGGAACGTCATCTTAAAACGGTGAAAAATCACCTTTCAGTATATTTAAACTGTAACTCCCAATAAAAGAATAAGGTAAGTTAAAATTCCACACTCAGCTCAGCTTCACACCCTAAAATGTAGTATTTTAGAAGTTCCCAAACTGTGTTCCACAGAACAGCTAGTGGTATTCCCTAAGGGCATCATCTGTCATTTTATGTAAAGTCCCCCCTTTTTCAATACTAAATTTCATTAAGAGACAGCTAATTATTTTGAGAATCTTTAAAACTATCATTTTGATGTGATTTACATTATAAAAAAGTCCAACAGTCCTACATATACACCCCAAAAGAAGTATCATAAAATTAACTTTCTACAATATTTACTGAACATTTTAAGTAAATAAAAAGAATTTTAAACTGCTTGATAAACTGAAGCATTTATCTATTCTACACAATACCGCACCTCAAATACTGTGTTCAGTTTTGGTCCCCTCACTACAAGAAAGACACTGAGGTGCTGGAGCGTGTCCAGAGAAGGGCAACGAAGCTGGTGAAGGGTCTAGAGAACAACTCTTATGAGGAGCGGCTGAGGGAACTGGGGTTGTCTGGAGAAAAGGAGGCTGAGGGGAGACCTTATCGCTTTCTACAACTACCTGAAAGGAGGTTGTAGCGAGGTGGGGATCGGTCTCTTCTCCCACGTAACAAGCAATAGGACAAGAGGAAATGGCCTCAAGTTGCACCAGGGGAGGTTTAGATTGGATATTAGGAAAAATTTCTTCACCAAAAGGTTTGTCAAGCACTGGAACAGGCTGCCCAGAGAAGTGGTGGAGTCATCATCCCTGGAGGTATTTAAAAGACGTGTGGATGTGGCACTTAGGCACACGGTTTAGTGGCAGACTTGGCTGTGTTAGCTTAATGGTTGGACTCAATGATGATCTTAAAGGTCCTGTCCAATCTAAATGACTCTATGATTGCCTTAATTTATCTAAAATGATTACTTAAAACAAAATTCTAGATTAATATGTAGCTTCCAACAGTGACTATTCAGGCATATCATGATTATACATATATATAAAATCTAATTTGCCAAAAACTATGTCTCAAAGTGGCTTCAAAACATTGTAAAAGCCATTGGTAGGCTTGAGAACACCTGACAAAACTGTAAACATATCAGACACAGCTGAGGTCATCAAGTATCTGTTCCTCAAAGTTTAAGATACTCTGGTCTAAGTGCAGTGATCATCATTATCAACCACACTTATCTATCTTAGAAGGAATCTGAAAGATGACTTTACTTACAATTACAAAGGTGCAGTTGGAAATACCGCAGTTACAGAATACAACTCATCGTAAGTACTCTGTCAGAAAGGAGGAGTTTTTTCAATGAAACAACTGACTGCAAAAATGGTGTTCCTTTATTTACAAACACACAGAAATTCTTCTGTTGTAGGTCTAATTTGCTTTTAGACTGAGGTTTTTTTGGTTCTTCTTCCAAAAAAACTTTTTTGACTCCTGTTAGTGACATATGGCATTACAGTAATGACAGAATGATAAAAGAAAAAAAATAATCATTGCTGTCCATCCTATACTGAACAAAAAATAAATACAAAAAAAATATTTTGCATAAGGGACATAAATGCTATGAAATATTGAAATCTTTATAATTACTAATCAGTCATGTCCTCTGTCTTGAAATTTTTAATAAACGCAGCTTGCTGTGAACAGATTGACACTTTGACACACTTGGCATTGCCTTTTTTTTTTAACATACTGCTTCTGACTAAATAAAATCTGTTTTGACCTACTCACATTTCATTAACTAATTTGGGGAAGTCAAAAATCTACAATGAATTACCATACATTTTATCAAATACGTGTAACAATAAAAACTCATATCTTGAGTATAATTTAACCACTGAAGACACATAATATACCTAAGGTCCTTTCAGTAGCTCTCACTCAACAAGTAGTATAGGACCATACAGTTTCCTCACAGTTGAATGCTGTGTGGAAACTTGAAATGGGCAGCCACTTTCCAGTGTTAGAGAGCCAATCAATTAATGCACACAATGCCTTAATGTCAAGTTCAGTCCAGAACAGCACAACATACAATAAAATGCCTATTATAATTTTTAATACAGCTAAACAAACAATATTTTGTGGACACATAAAACTTTACGAGTCAGATACCTTAAAAACCTATTTCTTTGTTGGATTCTATTGACTAAACCCAACACATTATTTTTACATGAATCTACATATGTAATGTAGTAATCTACATAGTAATATACCTGTATATTTAAAAAAAAAAAAAAAAAGTATTATACTCAAAATATGTGGAATGTTTAACTTCCCAATGTGTTCTTCTCAATTTTCAGGAATATCTATTTTCAGAAACACAAACATACACACTCATTCACTCAACAGCATGAATGTCATTCTCCTTCTTGCTGTATCAGCAATAATGGATTTTTCATCAAGAAAACCCAAATCCAGACACCAAAAATTAACTGGGCAACAGACTACTATTTGAGACTTCCAGTACAGAATGCAGCAAGAGTCACATTATAGTACCTTCTCCCCACCAGACCACTTCTACTTCAGATAATCTCCTGTTTATATCTACCTTTGTTTAACTTACAAGATATCATTAAGTAGTCTTCAGATGTACTCTTGCCATCATCGTCGTCTTCTGTTTTTATAGTCACTGTGGAGCCAGGAACAGTACCAGCTGCTTGAATGACTGCTTCAGAATCTGAGTTCGTTACAAGAACTTCTTCTGAAACCATTGTAGGAGAGTTGGCTCCTGACACAGAGTCTTGCACCACATGCTCCAAATGTCCATCAGGACCCGTGACAAGGTCAGCCACAAAAACCTGATCAGGAACTCTAACGGTTTCTGTTATTAGATCAGAAGTCAAAACATGATCACTGGTATCTAAAGCTTCTTCAATAGCAACATCAGCTTCCAAAACAGAATCGGGAACAATTACACCTTCTGTTACAACATCAGTTTCAGTGATGATGTCAGGTCCTTGGACAACTTCAGCAGCTAAGCCATGATCAAGAGTTATTCCATCATCGGTAACAACATCAGAAACTAGGACAGCTTCGGGGACTGATACAACAATATGGTCTCCATCAATATGAGCAGTGCCAGCCATTCCAGCCACTATGAAACAATTATGAATGAAGAGAAAAACATTAAAATTATTGCATTAGCTATTAGTTTAGATAAGGAACAGAATAATTTTATAGGTAAGTTAAACACAGATGTACAATTCTGTTACTTTTCAACAACCACATTTTGCATTTCACCCAATAAAGACTACCCAAAGCAGCCTGTATTCTTTAAATTAAGAAAAACAAAACATGCCACTGCCTTAAGACACAATGTGGAGTTTTCCCCCAATTTAGGTTTTACAATGCCAATACGTTAAAAAATACAGGTCAGTTTGCAATTTCACCTTTTTAAAGTCCAGTTAGAAAATGTTTGACTAGAGTAGCAGTTTGAACCTTCACAGAATTCTTGCATGATACTGGAAGTATGGCAATAATACATTAATTGCTGTTACAATAAAAGGACTCTCATCCTTTAGACTGCATGGGCCTTGATAAAAATAAATACTCAGTTGTATGCAATATTTATAGAACAATTTCCAACAACTTGCCACGTTGCAAGGAATGACTAGAAGCAGAAACCTGTTTTTCATTAACAGACTTGACTGGCGAGTCATATTTGCAGACTACTTTTCTATACATAAAAAAGAATGCACACATAAATAGCAGTTTTAATGAATAAAACACTCGAGAAAATGGTTCTTATCAGAATGAAAAAAAAATTAAAATTATTCAGCATTGTATTGCAAATGCAATTATTTTGGTACACTCTAAAGAGTACTAATTCATGTTAGAACAAAGACATGCTCCTTCCCAATACCTGAGAAGGTCACCTCCTGTCATAATGCAGAAATGGAGACCCACAAAGAAAAGACTGGAGATTTCTTGCTGTCCTTTCCCTAAACCTTCAAAATTGCTGAGGTTATTTAGCACTGCCACCAAAAGAAACAGTATTCATTTTAAAAAAAAGTCCAATTTAGAAACAAGTTTTCTTACATCAGTGCAGTCCCAGGACTGATGTTCCTGACAGAAGACTTCTAAGCACATGTGAACATGCAGATTCAGCTAAATCTGTAAATTGTTGCCTACATAGTAAGTTATCTGTTGTCACACAGACAAAAAAACTATTTCCCACCACGTATACTGAAATATCCTGAAGGAGAACTGGAGATAGTGATCAAGGTAAGCACACAAGAGCTCGGATGTTGTTTGCATCCTGTACTGGATGTTATTTACATCTCCTGTATGTTGGGAGATGTAACAACCAGTCAATGTGATTTCAAGAAGCACAGGCACCACAAAACTGCTGAACTCCTGAAAACATTTTCTATCTCATCTAGAGCACTTTGGGCCACAGACTGTACTTCCCTTTTTTTTTTTTCTTCCAGAATTACTTCAATATTTTAGAATACCTGACTATTTCAAGATCAGCAACTAAAGTATACAAAGACATACACACCACCTTAAATTTTTAATTTTCTCAAAAAAAGTCATGCAAGTAGCATTATTATGTTGGTCAACTCTACATCTTGATATAATTTATAAACATATAGCAAAACCCAGAAAAAAGTCTTGGTTTTTATTCATTATTTTTAATAGTTAAAATGTTTACCAAAATCCTGCATAATCATAGTGTGAGGCATTTTGGATTCTTGTGTTTGCAGTCCAAGACTTCCACCACCTGGATCCATATTCAGCTAAGTTCATTCACAAATAACTGCAATAAAAGCAAAATCATAATTTATATTGAACAGTGTTATTGCATTGATTAGCTTTACTGGATTAATGTGTCACACTGACAAACACAGAAAAGTATTTATTCAAAAATTCAAGAAAAAAGCATTTAGTACTTCATACAATTTGCTTTGCTTTATTCTTTTGTTTTTACATTTTTTTGACCTAAAATCCTGAAAATGTTTCCATCCATAAGTAGCCCTCCAGTAATCAAGAATTACACATGCTAGTGAAACCAAACAAGTCAGTAATTCTTGGTCAGGACTTAAAAGGGGTTTTTATGTAAGTCTTTGGTTACTGCTTAGCCTAGAACAGTTCTGTTTATATTCTGTAGAATTTAACTGGAAAGTGCTTTCTAGTTACCTTCAGCATGCAGAGGTACAGACTTCAACATTACATTATTTCTAGGAGCAGTAAGCACAAGAAATGCCTAAACCTTCAATCTCCCCACTGCAAACTGAACATTAAAATAGTTTTGCAGTTTTATGAGACTATCTCCATAGGGTGACAGCTCACTGACTGACAGTAAAGATCTCACCTGCAATACCAGCAGTAGCATCAGGCCATAGTAACAAAACAATATAACACGTTAGTAAGCAACTGAACCTAGTTACAGGTAACTTATTATCTAGAAGCAGAAACTTTGTCAAGAAGCAAGTTAACTTTGTCTTAAATAAACTGTAGCTGTCTGTAGAAGCAAGAAATACAAGTTGGACATCAAGGGCGCACACGTGCTATTACTAACTACATTATATATATATATATATATCTCTCTCTCTCTCTCACATAAATACCATAATAACACATATTAGCAACTACGCACAAAGAAGTCACCTTTGCTCTATCCCTGTCTGTATATGCTCTTTAACCAATTATCAAGACTGGTGATTATGGATGTGTGGAGCTGCATCGAAGAAAGATGAGAATTGCATTGGGAGTATCAATTTTCCAGATTCTTTCATAATTTTGTATCTATCAGATACTTCAAAACAAATTTTAATGTGTAAGTTTAATTCAACATTGTTTAATTATAGGTAAGTTTTGAAAAAGTTGCATAGTGCACTAAACTTACAAGAGCAAAAGTGCTGAACCTGATTTTCTCTTCCAGCGGTTGTATACGAACCCCTCTATATCATTAAAAAAAGTCTGACAAAAGGCCTGGTACAACATTTAATGAGCCCTCATTTAGATTTGCATGCACAGTGCAGAACTACCCATTATAACAGGCAACAGCTAAGCATAAGAAAGGCCAGCTTATTTCAACATCTCCATTGCCATGATACTTACTGAAGAAGCAACAGTGCTCAACAGACTTCTGTGCTGACACCTCTATTTACCATTCCAGTGTTAGGACTGTATTATGCATATTGGTTGACATTTTATTTCAAAACTGTCAGCTTATTCTAGAAATCTCATCTTCCAACACTGTCCCTTCTGTGCTGCCTCATTTCCGCTGCCAGGGAAAAGCGGGTCCTATGCAGCTGCCATATCCCTCTAACAGAAAACTGATCCTTTAAAGCTTCTGATAGAACAGACCCGCGAACTCTTTGTCAACTCCCCACCATTATCCTTCAGTGTTACTTCTTTAGCTTCATTTTCTTTCTCTTCTTGTGTTTTTGACAACTGCTTTCTTGCTTTGGCTCTTCTAATTCCCCTTAATGCTTAGGGGCTTCTGTTTCCCGAGTTCTCTTTTGTCAGACTTGCCTATTTTCCTCAATCTTTTAAAATTATACCAGTTCCTCAAACCTTGCCACACAGCCATGCCAGTTTTACTCTTGAGTTTTACTTCTGAGATTCTCGCGTTCATTAAAATGCAATTCCAATTACATCCAAGAATTTTCACACATGGACAGTAAATGTTGAGCTTCTCACTAAACTCAGTTTTACCAAGATCTCCATTTCTGGTATCTTATCTGTCTTGGGGATGCTGAATCTCCTTCATAAGGTACAGCTACACAAGCTTGCTTTCAGAGAAGAAGAAAGCATGTAACATCTCTTTGACAGCGTTTCCATAAGATACAAGAGAGAAGGATAAATTAGCATTCCTCCATGCTATTTGCATTGCTACTAAGCATTAAAGTGTAGGGATTTTGAACTATTTTGCAATTTGCTGCAACCCAAAAGACTTTTACACAAGTTCTCAGCGCAGATGAAGCAACTCCATAGAAGCAGCCACAGGAGTATACAGAGACCAAGGCTTTCACAGGTGAAAAATCTCTGTTGCACAAGACTAAAATCTTGTACTTTCTTGCCCCCTCATACCCAAGAATTGGAAACAAGTGACAGTATCACACAGAAGACGAAGAGTTTTAGGAGTTGTGGGAAGGGAACAAAGAATAAGAGCTCAGGTCAGAACTACCTGGAACTGGGTGGTGCAGAGTTGAATAGGAAGCACAAATGCTTTTAAGAGCAAGTCTCAGAAAGACGGTACTTTTTCTGTTGTAGTACCAACCTTGATTTTGCTCTTCTGAACCGCATAAAAAGTTGACCCCTACCCTACTGCAAGAATTTGTTTAGGTCTGTGCACTTAAATCCAAAATATGACAGAAACTTCAAGTACTTTGTGATACAACATATTTGACAACCCTACTGCAATGAAACATACCAAGTAGCATTAAGAGGTAACGTAGTCAAGCAAGGCAAATAATAAAATAAGCCAAGCTGTAAGAATAAATGGCTTAAGCGCCTGAAATTGCTGAGATACCTCTAAGCCAGAATCAAGGGACCCAGAAAGAGCCAGGACCTAATGCAACTCACACTATCGCACTAATCCAGAAGTAAACTAAACTTTGCAGTAGACATGATGTTAATTTCTCTTAAAACATGAAGCTCTATCAATAACAGGCACTAGAGTCCACAGTAAATGACCCTAAAAACCAAACAGATCAAAGTATCTTAATGCCAGTTACTAAGTTTACTACACCATTTGCGGCTCACCAGAACTGACAGCGCTGGATCCTTGGTACCAAACCAAGTCGCCATCGAGAAGGGAGATGCTGGCACTCTGTCAGTGCCAAGGGCCACGCTGCACTGGGCTGACCCACAGAATCAGGCGGTCTCTACTGCGTCGGGCACCAGGCTCGGTCTGCACGTGGAAACTGATGCTCCAGATGTCATTCAAGCCAGGCAGAAAGCCACCAAGGTGAGATAATGTGAAAAGTCAATTTTGGTGCTACACTGCTTTGCCTCCTTTTTTACAATTGTGTTAAATGCCTTCACTTCAGCGGGTGATGCAGAATGCCTACACTGTGCAGGCCACAACACACACGCCAGGTGGGTACAGCTTCATCTTTGGGTTTTTTTAATATGAAAAAATACAAAACAGAGTAACGAGAGAAAGTAGTAGTATGTGGAAAAGACAATCCATGCTTACTGCATCTTCATTGTCAAGGAAGGAACTGAGCAGAGATTCCTTCTCTTACACTCTTGAACTCCTCAAGCGAAGGAAGCAGCAAGCAGTCCGCAATGATGGCAATTTCAAGAAAAAGTCACCGATCCACCCCAAGGAGGTTTCAACTTAACTGAGAATACAAAAGAACCAAAGAACTTGTATCACCTAGTGTCACTATCACCCTTTCAACACTTTCTCCCCATATTATTTGCTCAAATCTAATTCTCTCAAATTGTCTTTAAATCTACAATACTAATTCTTGGGGACGACAATGACATAGCATTCTTCTTACAGAGCTACAAGAATTCCCCGATGTAATTTCTTGATGGTGCCATAACAGAGCAAGTTAGTTCCACAAACCAGCTAGTATTATAAAAACACAAGTCAAAGATTATCAATGAGAAAAGTAGTCAAGGATTTAACTAACAATTCCACCCATACAATCAAATTTCAATGTAGCTTTAAGTTTTAGCTCCAAAATCAAATTCTTTCACCACTGTAGGAATTACAAAGCAGCTTCAGAATCTTAGTGCAATGCTCTATCACTCCTGAATTATAGTCACAGCCATCAAACTCTTATGGTAGCTAACACTTGCTATTAAAAAATAACACACAGCTCTAGACCGTAAATGGCTAATTTAATATAGCCATATCAGAATTAATGCAATACTCTACAATTTCCTGACCACAGCCTTTACACTTGGATAATCCTTCTTTTTTAACGTAAGTGGATATGAAAAATTATCTTAAATTATACCAATCTGAGATTACAGGAAGAATATGCTAGGCTTTTCTTCCATCTCAATAAGCAACTTCATTTCTTTTCAGATTATATAATTAGATGCCCATATATATTACCTACTGTGCTACACTGAAAATTCAATACAAAGTAAGACTGTAATTTTAATTTAAATTAAAATTTCTGCAAGCAAAACAAATTATCACTAAAAGGAGTATTTTCCCGGTAGCTAACTGGACTATAAAAATTACTAAAGTTATGGGATGGCACCTTCTGTGCACATAGTACTATGAGTACCTCAAACTTCCACTGAAAACAGAGATGGATGATGACACGCTAGCAATAAACATGCTGAAGCTGTACCTTGGTTGATGCAGCTGGTATCCAACCATCACCTAAGTATATTCTTCTAAACCCTCAGTGCAGACAAAGGACTGAGTTGCACCAACTATGCAATCGCAGATTTGGTCTTTTTTAATATATACTTTTGGGTCTTAAAGGAATGCAGCGACCGCAGAAACACCCCTTACCGCTAACGCTGGAACAATTAACAACAGATAAGGCCCCCAATTCTGCTACAACTGGGCATTTCTGCTCACAGATTTCAGTAGTGCAAATGATTTAGTTGTGCGCACTACATATGCATGCAAATCTTATTACTGCAAACAGCAAACAGTGATTAACTGTGGTTCTTCAGAGCTTTTTTCTGTTGTACGCCATGTTATATACCCACATGATCACAGAAGTGGTCCAATTGTATGTTTTAAAAAACGACTGAGAAATAAGGCAGAAAGCTGCATTTCTGTATACCGTCATAATCCTACACTTATCCATACCCCTCTTGCCTCTAACTATTAAGATCTCAGGTTTTTCCTCTCAATTCCCCTTCTCCTCTATGTATTTAGAATAAAATACTGTGAAAATGCTTTATTAGCATCAGCTAATAAAATAATATAACCTTACAACATTCCGTTAATATTTTCACTGTTTTGTTTTTTTTTTTAATTATAGCATGCTATCTTGCACCAGGAAGGAGTACATTACCATCAGATCCCAAAATGAAGAATTTCATGAAATCTAAACTGAGAGTCCCAGAGCAGTGTCTCAAGGCTAAATTTTTAAAATATGTATGTATCTGAAATTGGTTTGCTTTTTTTGAAATATATAGTTCTCTTTCTAACTAGCTTCAGGATAAGGTCGATTTTAACCTATTTCAGTCCTTTATACCAAAGCTCTTCCTCAGACAGGGCTCAGCTGAGACCAGGCAATGAATTTTAAATTCAAAAAAAATGGGATGTATGATCGCTCCGTCTACTGGCAAGAACACTACTATAAACTACTACTGTAAACGGTATTTTTGAAAACCAAAGATGATGGCTGGCAGTTTGGGGCTACCCAGGAACACATAATAGCAACACTCAACTGAAAAACTGTTAAAGGTCCAGGCCCTTATAAACACTGTTCTTAGTATGCACACTGATTTATTCTTAGCTTACTCTTCCCATAAAAATATCATAAGATAAGCATTAACATTTTAATTTTTTTTGAGAACGCTTTCAGAAAACACCCTAAATTGAGAGATCTTCAGCAAAGTATTTTAAGGAGGAGGGGAAAAAAAATGAATGCTTCAGCACTTCCACCCTTCCCAGGAAAAAAAGGGTGTCATTCCTGCACCCAGAGGTACAATGATGCTCCCAATCAATATGCTGGCTTCCAGGCATTGTTGCCATATTTAAAATTTTTAGAACGTAAAAGATATTTCTACAGAATGCCAATCACAACTTAATAAATCTACATAAATAAAGAGCATGTATTTAATACATTTTGTTATATCCTAGACAGTGTGGTCCTGCAAATGCTAAGCATCTCCCCAGTTCACACAAACGATTATTCCTAACACGTTCAGGCGATACATTTTCACATAAAGCATATTTGCATGGTCAGCCCTTAAGGACTCCGTTAAAATAGTGAATTTCTTCCCAATAATATTTAAGTCTTGTTTACGCACAATAAAGTAAAACAAAACGGTCATAATTCGTCAGGTGTTTCAGATATTCGTAAGCTGCATATGACATTTCGATTAAACCAAAAGGACCAAGCTCAGACACAGAGCGATGTAACACAACAGATAAACTTGTATGTAGTTGAAAAATCAAAAGCAGATGCTTTCTAATTATCTTATCTCTTAACATTCAGGTTCAAGAGGAAAACAAGAGAATTATCCTCCCCTGAAGACACTTCAGGGTTTGGGGGTTTTTTTCCCCCCAATTTTTAATGCAGCAACCAATAGAAACGCAACGAAAACCATCCTGCTTACGCAGAAATCTTAAGCAGAAAAACGCAATTCACAAAACAGCGTGCAGGTCAACACAAGCCCTTGGCAGAAAAAAGACTGGGTATGAAAACCTAACGTATCCATTTTAAAGTCCTTTATTGTGTTCGCCTCTAAAGCATCCACGAAAACTTACACTCTAAATCCGTTTAAAACAACAAGGACAAAAACCCGTGAACGAGTTTTCGTCCGACAGCCCGAAAGGCGCTCGAGGCTCTTAGAGAAATTAACGGAAGAGATGAATTTCCACCCGCGTGTCACATCCCCAGCAGAAACCAAACCTCCCGCAACAAAAACCACGGGCAGCGAAGGGCGACAAGCCGCCTCAACCCACCGCGCAGCCGGGGCTGCCGGCTCCTGGGGCTGCCAGACCCGCCATCCCACGGCTCCCCACACGACCGCCGCCGCCGGCGGCAACGGCGCTGCGCGGCCGCGGAGGAGCCCTCCCGCGCGTGCTCGCGGATCGGGCGCGCCGCCGGGCGGCGGGATCGGGAACGCGGCTGTTGGCGGGGCGGGCGAACCCGCAGTGCCGGCCGGGCAAGCCCGGAGCGGAGCCTTTCCCCCGCCCGCACCCCGCGGACCCCTTTGACTCAACCCGTCCAAGCGGCCGGCAGCCGCCCCGGTGCCGGGGAGAAGCGGCCGGCGGTGCCGCCGCGCCGGGGGGAGGAGGAGCGCGGAGACAATGGGAGCCCGCGGAGCGGCCGGAGGAGGGGGAGGGGGGGCCGCTCCGCGGCGGGGGCGCGGGGAAGGGCCCGCCGCGCTCCGCGGCCTCCCCTCGGCTCGGCGGCCTCCGCCTGCGCGTCCCGGCCCGCCAGCCGGGCTCCTGCCCCGCGGCCGCCCCGGGAAAAGGGGGAGGCGGGGATAACCCCCGCGTCCCGGCTGCCGGGGAGCCCGCAGCCTTCCCCGCCCCGCCGGCCGACATCTTGTTTTCCGCCATTTTCTGGCCGCCCGAAAAGGCCCCCTCGGCCGCGGGGCCCGCCGGCACCGCCCGCCCCGCGCCCGCCGGCCGCGGCGGCCGAGACTCGCCGGCGCCCGCCGAGGGAGTGCGTGTGGGGGGCGGGGGGGACGACGACGGCGGGAGGACGGCGGCGGCGGCGGCCGGTCCCGGCGGCGGCCCTGTCAGGCCTCGGGCGCGGCCTGCGGTGCGGCCTAGCCGCCTCCATTGTCCCCCGTCCCCTGCCGGCCCGGCTCCGACGCCTCGGCTCACCTGTGCGGGTCCCCGCGCCGGGCGGCTGGGCCCCGGGGGTGGGGTGGGGGGGGAAGGGGGGGGGAAGGGAGGGGGGGGGCCGGGGCCGCAGGACTCCGCCGCCGCCGCCGCCGCCGCCGCGGCCTGGCATTCGGGTCCGCCGGGTCCGGGCCTGCACCAATCACAGGCTGGGCCGGGCGGCGGGGCGCGAGCGCGCGCGGCCTGCCTTCCCCCCCCCCCCACCCCCACCCCCCCACCCCACAACCCCCCCCCCCCCCCCCCCCCCCCCCCCCCATTCCCCCCCCCCTTTTCCCTTCCCTTCTTCCTCCCGCCGCCGGCCTCGCCGCGGCCGCCGCACGTCACTGCGCGCGCGCGCGCGCCGAGCGAGCAGGCGCACCCGCCGCGCCGAGGCCGCTGCGCCCTCACTCTGCCCGCGGTGGGGGGAGCCGAGCCCAGCCGAACCCAGCCGAATCGAGCCGAACCCAGCCGAATCGAGCCGAACCGGGACCCTCCGCCCCCCCCCCCCCCGCCTCTCCCCTCCCGTCCCTCGCCGCCACCGCTTATCGAGGGACGACCGTGAGGTAGTCTGCCTCGGGCCCCCGCCGGGAAACACTGAGGAAAGGGCAGGCCGTCGTCCCCCTCCCTCCTCCTCCTCCTCAGGGGGAAGAGGCGCCGGTGTCAGCGCAGAGGTGCGCGGTGGGCTCCGCCTGCCGCGGCGGGACGGAGCCTACAGCCGACCCCCCCCCCCCCCCCCCCCGAGCAGCACGGAAGGCGCCGGCGGGCGGTGTGAGGAGGGACGGCGGGGGGCGAGGAGGGACCCCGGGCCCGTTCTGCCCTACAAAGGCCCCGCGGCCGCTCCGCGAGCAGCGGGAGGCAACCCGAAGCGACAAGCCGTGCGTTTTACATACGCCCGCTCTGCCCCGGCTCAAGGGGACGCGTGTCGGAAATTCTTTGCCCGAACAAGGGTCAGGTCCAGCCCTATTTCTGTGTTCTGTACCCAATTTCACGTATTTCTACAGACAGACACTTCGGAGAGAACGCAAAAGCGCGTGTGACCGTCAAGGGTTTCAAAAAAAGGTTACTGGACGTCCCCAATGAACTGGTACAGCGTCGCCGTCCTCCCATCCACCTCTAGTTTCCCAAGAAAGTTGAAGGCGCCTCGCCCAGGCAGCTGCGACTGTCTTGGCTTCGTTATTGTACATTAAAGACATGGGTTGGGGTATTCAGAATACCTTGCCCGTATTACTTGTCTCAAGAATACAGTTACAAAAGGAAAACCCCGACACCAATAGTAACTTGGAAGAAAGTGCTGGTGTAAGTCACAGTATTTTCTTCACGTTTTGGTTTTTTTCCATCATTTGGGGTATGTCTGTGTGAATACCAGCATCTCTAGCCAAGTAGTTCTCTTAATACAGGTCTAGCAAAAAAAAAAAGAAAAAAAATTTTCAAAAAAGTCTTCTAAAGAATTAGCATGCATACACCTTAGTAACTGCATCAGTAAAATTGCTCAACACCTAAAAATGGCATATGCTTACAAGTGTCAATACGCAAAAATTTGGGCTAGAGAAGCCCATAAGGTCTGTTCTCTGGTTTAAGTAAATGGGTTGTAACTGTTACGTTTCCTAATCCTGCTTGAAGCTAAGAGTATTTTAGGGTGCATGCACCTCTAGTTTAGAAACTGACTTGTTAAATTGGCGCACGAACTGCATTGAATAGATCGTAGTACTGTAACGGTCAAATTTCAAACATCGTTAGGCAAACCCAAGCAATTGTTTTCTTTTTCTGGTTGAAATACAGATAACTCATGAGTGTTTGTTTTATAAAGTTTTGCCTTACATTTGAAACTAATTTTATGGACAGTGGTATTCAGTTGCCTGAATGTCTAATAGGGTGTCCAAAATGGATATGGCAGATATGACGACCTACAGAAGACTTGCCCTCTTCTAAAACAGCAGCGGGACATCAGATGGAATGCCACAGAGCATCAAAAATGGCACCAGGCAGCTATGTTTAGGTACTGAAATCGTGCAAGTAAATCTCATTTTGCACTACACAATTATAAATTGCAGTTAAATACAGAGTTACAAGGGGTTTTTTTCTTCTGTGATTCTTAAAAGATTCTTACTCCTGGACTTTAAAGTCCTTAGCACAGAACTTGGAGACCTCTCCTACATTTGACTCCCCTCCCCTTCTTTTTCCTTTTAAGGGGTAAGGAGCAGAATAGTGGGGTAAAGCTGTCCGTAACATGCCACACACCAAAGTAAATACAGCATGAAGAACATTCTAGTTGGTTCTTCCAGCTTTAGCAAAAGATAGGCATTCTAATGGGAAAGTAATTTCAAACTGATCAACACAATTAAGGAATGAGAGGAAAAATACCTGAAAAAGGTAATCACAAAACTGAATACTTGGGAAAATGGTGAGAGAGAATCTCACAAGGTGATACAATCAGAAAAGCAGAACTACAGGGAGATTAATTAACCCTTTCTTCAACAAAATCCCATCTATGCTGGATTCTGTCTTCCAGAGTAATATCAAGGGAAATCTCAAAAGCAAAACGAGCATAAAATAGCAACAAGCAACAACAAGGCTATTGCCAACAATGAGGGAAAAACATTCAACATCAGAACCAACATGTAAATTTGCAGAGGGTGGCAGCAATGATAAGGGCAATCTATTCAAAGCATTGGTCAGAAGCAGAGAACGAAAACCCACCAAGACACTGAGATCACGGGGATCCAAGTATCAAAAAGTGCAGCAGTGAATCACAAAGAATGCACAAAAGCCAAAACACCACTCTCTGTATCAATTTAAACTGTTTATACTTGACAGGGAAGTAGCGCATCATAACCATGATACCTAGCAGACAACCAGAAATGCTCCTTACCCTTCAGTTCAGAACACAAAGATTTCAAAGAATGACAGAGCTTCTCTGCTTTCCAGGTAAGACGCAAACAACCAAAGCACAATGCTTGGCAGATGGCATATTCAAAAAGGTATTCCTTAATATTATTATTGTTGTTAGAAGTGACACGAGAGTATTTCAAGCAGTTTCTTTACAGTTTTCTTTCACATACAACTGCCTGATGTTTATACTGATGACCTGACCATGAGTGGTTAAGTGTATCAGGAGCAGCGCCTATCCGTGTGGCTGATGTCCTGCAACTCTTGATCTGCCTGAGATTAAAGGGCAGACAGCAAAAGTCTGACGAAGAAAGCTTCGTTCTCTGTGAAACTTTATGTATTTCAATTTAAATAG
The DNA here is from genome assembly GCF_900496995.4 of Aquila chrysaetos chrysaetos. NCBI lineage: Eukaryota > Metazoa > Chordata > Aves > Accipitriformes > Accipitridae > Aquila > Aquila chrysaetos. Next base: position 3,247,507 of record NC_044024.1, on the reverse strand, counting down.
CAGGAGTGCATACCTTCCAGATAGCTCTTCTCTTGCCAGCACCAAGTATATTTGACAGGATTGCCTTATCTCTTTCTCCTGTTCCTTTTCAAAGGAGCGGTGGAATATCAAATTGAACACTCTCAAATTCTGTGATCGCCTTCAGGTTGGTAAACAGACCTAGAGATCAACAACAAGCAGAGATTGTTAAATTATGGCACTACTAGAGGTTAAGAAGTGACAGAAAAAAAGCAATTCACTTGACACATTAGGATCTGACTTTCTGGGGTCAAAGTAGTTTAAACTGATAGCCTAGGATCTAAACAGATGTGCTAACACCATTTCTGTATGTTTCTGAAGATAACAGAGAGAACTATTTTCAATTCTCTTGTTTCTGATAGAAATTGAAAAATAACTGGATGATAGTAGGATGCTTTTACTGAACTTGCCCGTTGAAAGAACAGTGGGTGAGACAAGTAACAGCAATGGCATTCTTCCATGTTTCATTCCCTGGTCAAAGTGCTCCTTCAAGCTGGCTGTGCAGATGTTACTAATATGCACATTTAGCTGCTTTGTGCTTTAATCGGCAATAAAATTCTTAACACTGATATGCACAAGCATTGTCCTAGGCTGTCTGCAGTCTCAGAAGACATTGTAGTGCAGGTTTGCAAAGAGTCCACATTCAGAAAATCTTTGGATTCTTTTTAATGAATTTTGGTGCCTGTGACTTCAACTATCCATGAGTAATTCCTCTGCCAGGATTAGATGATTTAACAGTTGGCAAATCTGCCCTCAGTACGTGCTAGGCCCAGACTTAAATGCTCAGGGGTATCTCGCAGCAGTAGAAGTAAAACCAGTGAGACTTAGCCACTTTGGGTATTTGTTACCTTGGGGGAGAAACAAAAAAACCCAAACAAACAAACAAAAAAAAAAAAAAGGCAATTGTGGCTGAAGATTAGAGGATACCAGCTAGGATGGCAGCTAAGTTACAGAGCCAAGAAAAACTGCCAGCTTTGGAGCCACCCTTCCTTTTTCCCCCAGCAGGAAGCCATACCTATTCACTCAATACTTGCAAGGAACAGGAAGCAAAATGAAGGGGTCTGAATAGGTTTCTGGCTTCTCTACTAATGTAATAGGAAAGCCAATAAAGTCGGGGCAATAACAGAGCTGTGGAGAGCATCGGAAGTGCCAGGATGCAGTTAAGGAGTTAAGGCATGGAGCTGTTGCAAGGAGACCATTCCCATTTATATAAAATAAATGCCAGTATTTTCATCTTTCTAAAAACGTTAAGATTCTGGTTTTGTCTGATAGTTTCACGTATTACCTAATACTAAGGAAAAAGAATAATTTAGTGTAAATATTAGGTAATGTGCTTGAGACTTTTTGGAAAATGGGAAATATATCCGGGACTTCATTCAGTTTTAGTGGCAAGGTAGTCAATTTTCCATAGCTTCATTTATTTTCATTATTTCCAAAACAAGTTACAAAGAGAGCCACTGCATTTTTAAATGTAAACCATTTCAGCTGTTAGGATCAACAAGATGACGAAGACAAAGTGAAAAAGCAACAAGGGACAACGCAATGGGCTCACAAGCTGAGGTTGCTACATCAGTCAATAAATACTTCAGTATTTTATACATCTTAGGATAGTGGGCACCCGAGTGCCTTGGTTAGGTTTGTACAACACTGCCAGTGTCAGTGAGACTAAGTGGCTATGCCTGAGAACAGAGCCTTCCCTTCTACCTAATTCTGCGGATAATGGGTGTAACAAGAATACAGATTCTTACTACACAGTTCAAAATTGTATGTAATTTGTTGTTTTCTTTCTTTAAATATTGGCTCTTTAAGGGGAAAACCAAAGCAATGTCAGTCAGGGCACAACAGGCTCTACATGCTACAACGCCCTGAACAATCTTAATCTTCATAATTAACGTTAAGAGAAATTCACGGCCCTACTAACAGCATCAGATTCAGAACCACAGCTCACCAGCATGTGGAGGGAGATCATGACACCGAGTGGAGCAAACATCACGAATAAATGGGTGAGCCAAATGGACACTGAGAAACAAAAACTGTACCTGGCAAAAGTTGTCTTTGACAAGCCTTCCTGAGAAATATGAAAAGATGCAACCCCTTACCCCCCTTTCCCTTCGATGTGGATTCAAACCATTCTGGGAAGCAAAAAAGGAAGAATAATGATTAGCACGCATATTTGTAATTTCTCATGCTGAAATCTGAGAAGACTTCTTCCTTTCTCATGAGCTTCTTCTGAGGAAGGGCAGCTTTTCGTGATAGGTACTTCTTGTCATTTAGGCACAGGACATACACTTAATCACAAAAGAACCCTGTGTCCCAATAAATGTGCAACAATTTAAGCAATACTGAGAAGCAGCTATGTAAACTGTAAAATCAGGTAGTCACGAAAAGTTGTCATCAATTACACAGTAAACAAATCGGATGCTAATATCATATTTTGTTTTATAATTATCTTCTATACCTTTTCTTTGCAATAACTTTTAGTGCTTTCTAATAGTTATAGCTATTTCCTCTATGTCCCAGCCCACAAGGTCTTACCGATCTCTCAGCATTTGGATCGTCCATTGATCACGCAGCATTCCAAGACGTTTCAGATATAGGAAGCACTGGTACTTAGTATTTCTGTAAAGAGATTAGAATTAAATCAGTAGCATGACATATGCTCCCCAGTATGCTTGCTATTAAAATAATCTGTATCTAATCAAACTACATTTTTGTATTTCTTTTATTAGCATCTGAATATATGCGCTGCTTCCAAATGCGTACTCACCGATAACTTTGGGAGATGATTCTCATGCAAATAACTGAACATATTAAGACTTTGTGCACACAAACTGAAACAGGTTTTGCAGTATTTAAAAGCATTTCAGCAGGGCCAACTAGAAAGCAGCAACAGCAGAACGTTTTATTGCTATTGAGGTGGGTTTTTTAAAAAAACTGAAGGAAGTTTCTGTGGCCTAAAAAGGAGGGCCAAAGAAATCACAGGGCTATTGTGGAAGACAAAACATGGCCAGACATGGCCACGTACATTTCTCTTGACCCTGCAGTGATCCTTTGCAAGTAATCCATAGACCAAAGCTACTACTCTGGAAAGAAAATCCTGTTGTTTTTCCTTCCTTCATCATTCTTCCACTGAGTTAACGGCAAACAATTAGGAATGCAAGACTCTTAAAATACACACGCACACACATACTTCTTGGAATACGTACCAGATTTTTCTACCCATAAAATTAGTTTTGCAGATATTGCATGACATGGGGGGGGGGGGGGGGGAAGAACACTTCAGATGGGTAAATTAGGTTGCAGGCTCTGATATAATGCATAACTGGCAACAAATGTACAATAAAATACACAGGTAATATTCTCATCTTAAATAAGGACAGTCAAAGCACATCACAACTCCTTTTTATTTAATTATTTTTCTACTTACGCTAAAGGCCCTACCTTTTTAGTATTTTTCTGCAGTTGAAACATATGCCTTTCTGAAGTTTTCTGACGTGAGTTTTCTTTTTGTAAAATGTTAACATTTTTCTTTTCACAATAAACTTTACCCATTTTGTCTTTTTTTAAACTCCATTATGAAGAGAAATGCCTGGTTTTTACTGATAATTTATACTGGTACCTCCTGTACAGAAATAACCTGAAAGGCTCATTTACATAAACCAACTGTAATCACAAAATACTGATCTATCAACATCTGGGCCAGAAAGACCAGGCGGGGGAAGAAAAGCCTGCTAGAACACTTATATAACTAACTGATTTCAAATTATTTCTTAAGTTCTGGAATAAATAATTTAGTTTCTCTGTACATCATACTATTTGTACATGAAATGTATAATAGCAACTTTCCATGAAGCTTTAGTAAGTTTGAATTACAAAGTGCTGGAGGAAGGGGAACAGGAACCTCAGAGTCTGAAAGGAAAGCTGATTTGTAAGAGGAAAATACTAATAGAACTATTAACAGTCATATTTTTCATGCATCAGTGGAAATTTGGTTGTATCATTATTCAGGATAGAGTTTGGAAAATTATTATAATTTTAAAAAGTTTACATTCTCAGTAAATGTAACAAGACAGTTGTTACATGGGAGTTAGCACTCTTTTACATTACCATTACAGAAGTTTTCAGCATGGCTGGAAACTAATAGCTTGATCTTTCACAGTATCCCAGTGAAATCACAAGACATGCTGGCATGAAAAAGCAGTATTGGTGAAATGGGCACACAGCTTTTAGGCATTTATTTTTTCATGTCGGCCATATGAATTCCCTTCACTGTACAGCAAGTTAGAGCGTAGAATTCCAGTAATTCCTCTGCCAGAGCTGCAGGGATATCTCATCTGTTCTTAAGGGGCTGTCCTAGGCAACCATCCCTCAGTTTGGTGAAAATCCTGTTTATATGAGTTGTAGTATCTAAGTGTAAATGACTCAGAAAATTATTAAAACATAGCAAAATTTTTCCAGTCTAGAATGGAATTAGCAGGTATGTAATATTCCTGAAGAGATGACCTGTATAGTAAAAGGTGGTTTTAGGCTTTTTATTAGCTGACGTCTTTACTTAGTGACATAAATGCTACCAATTTGAATTATGATAATTTGTACTCAGTATGAAGACAAATGATTATATAATATATATGCCTAGATATGTTATTAATACATACCTGATACTGTCTCCCCTCTGCATAACCTGCATAAGGCAAATTATTGCTTGGATAGCCAAATTTCTCATATTGAGGTCGCTGGTTAGAAAAATGGTCTGTTGCTGGATCTGGTCTCCTTAATGGCTGAGGATGCTTGGGACTGTGCAAAAGAGAGAAAAGAGGTTATTAAAAATATGCATAATAATATACTGCAGATTACATAAAGTGTTAGCTTAAACTGAAATATAAAAATAATAAAACTCACAACAGAATGCACGACATTGAGGCAATAACATTAAGACATCTAAATTTTCTGTCTTTTAAGTTCATTTTACTGTGAAACCCTCATCCTGCAAACACAGATAAAAGTGAATTTAAAGAAGCAACATATTCTTTGAGCTTTTTTTCCCCCACTGTATACTGAACAGTGTCATAATACCTCATTTTCTATATTCCTATGATTACTCTGAAAATGTTTTAAATTCATGATAGATATACCTTCAGTGTAGCAGTGCTACATATCAAGGTGCCGCGATTAGATCACTGGTCGGCCTGGACCAGGGAAGAGACAGATAACACACATGGTGTGAGTGCCAACTCCGTCCTTTATTGCGCAGTTAATTCCTTTTATACTAACAACGGTAGGTGGGATTACTGATATGTCATAGGGAGGCGACGACTAGCCTTCTACCTTTCCGTGACATCGCAAGATCTTCCGAACGGTGTTCCCTACACTTCAGCATTTTCAATGTTTACATTTAAAAAAAAAAAAATAAAAATCAGACCTTCCTGATGGACTGAAATATCAGAAGTTTCAGTCTGTTTCTGCAGTGGAACCCTGCTACTTATGAGGAAAATGTTCTGCTATCGTATAGTTGCCTCATGGTAAACAAGTTCTCTGCAAAAGTTGCGGGTAGGAGCTGCAACAGTTGGCTAGTGTTAGTGAGGAGGATTAAAGTGAGAAAGCACAACTAAAGAAACTGCGTTTCTAAAAAGTAATGAAAATTAATACAAATAAAATTTGTAATTATTAGAGGAAAACCATACAAGCCTTTGGATAAATCAGTTATTTTAGGATTTAGCTTCAGAAACAAGAGAAACACACACTGACTTTTTCATTTTGGTGATACATTAGGAAGAGATTAAGTCTTAGACAGCAAGCTGATAAATTTAGTCCTGTGTACTAGTTCACATTTAGTAATAATGTACAAAATAGTCCTAGAATTCTTGCAGCCATGCTGTTAGAGTTATGCAAGGTAGAGGAGAATAAAGAAAAAAATTCAGAAAAATAACCCCTTTCTATAAAGACTCAAGCCACAAAATGTACGTGAACAATCCAGTCAAAAGCTTAGCCATTTACTGGATCTTTGTCAGTTGCCATGCCACTGGCAAAGCTACAAAGTAATTCTTAGTCTCCAAACCAGACTATAAAGTGGAAATAAGCAAAAAAAAAGAGACAGAAAAACAGCAGCATACCTGTAATTCTCTAATTGACATGGGGTTGGGACATCATCAAAGTCTTGTCTTCTCAGTACAGCTTTTGGAATCTGTCCAACCCAGTCACCCTATATGTAGGGGATCAGGTGGTTACACAGAGAGAAATAACAACGAATTACATAAATAGCTCACCAGGTACAGTATGTTAGCAATTGTCTTCGGTGTAAAGAAATTGTATAAACTGATTTATCAGTTACAAAATATATTGTTTGTTATAGACACGTTTTCAAATGTAGAAATTTGATTTATCTAAAAGACTCAGTAGAAGCAAGGTCTTTACATATTTGGATAATGCATAAAATATACCTCTAAGATATAACAGAGAAACACCCACCCAGGTACATCTGCACAATTAAGTAAACCAGGTATTAAGGGTCTTATCAAGGCCTGGAAGTTTTGTTCAGTCTTTTATGATTAAACATTTCAGAAAGATGCCACTCCATAAAAACAGTGGATTTACCTCTGATTTACGCAAAACTGAGTCAAAAAGTAAACTAAATACAGTGATCAACAATTAAGATCAACTGAATATCGTAGTTTAAAGACAGGCTGCTGCCTTGCCAAACATATTGATAGAGGAAGAAGCAAAACATCACGAAGAAACAAAATAAATATTCTATATTGTTCATAAAACTAGTAAGTGGCGTTCATTTGCTAAAGGTATCTTTGTTTAAGCATATAATGACCTGAAGTAATTTTCAGAACGAGGTACCCTCAGGAGAGAAGCAACGTTCAGGGTAGTTCATCTGCAGGAGCCGATGCTATCAGATGCAGATTTCAGTTTCCTGTCTTGCCTCTCTCTCTCAGAGAGCTTTGGTGAGGGCTCTGCAGAGTGCAGAGCAAATATATGCAGTGGCCTGCCTTGTTGGCATGAAAGCAAAAGCTCGGACAATTAACAACGGGCTTTTTACAAGCTCACGTTTTCACGACCACCGCATCTAGTGAGGAGATGAGGCAAGCAGAAACGTCCCACGGACTGCCTCTGGGCTGCAACTTGCAGTCTGGAGCATGAGAAAGTAGCAATTACTGCAGCCCTTACCCAAAGCAGTTCCTTTTACAGTAGGTTTTCTTCCCTAACAAAGTGTGCAGGATTTGTTCTAATTCACACCTTGAAAATGACAGCATCAGTTGAACGAAATTCAGAATTAGTGAAAAATTAAACAGCACCATCTCCTGGTGAAGGTGCGCTCATGCCTCTTTTTTCCCCACTGGATTTCCAAGATACTAGTACTTTACAAATATATTTAACAGGAAATAATGTATCTGGCTACATTAATTGCTTTTCTTTTCTCTGACAGCCTACAATGTCTTCTTCTCAGACACTATACACTCCTTAATATGTAAAATAATCACTTAAGGCACCGAATGAGGAAGTGAACACACACACACACAAATATATTCCCTTTCATGTTTCTCTGTATTTCACATTTCCCGTTCTGTTTTTGAAATGCATTAATCCATCTTTTTTTGTGATACCCACTAGTTCAAGCAGTGATCTCTACTATAAAGAGCATCTTGCCTAATGGAGAAAATTGGCATGGCAGGGCATTAGCCTAGCCAAAAAGGCAGCATCTGGCCCTTTGGGGACCAAAGCTCAAATCCCAGCTGCATCACAGATTACTTTTGTAATCCTATAAATGCCTCTGTCTATACTCTGTCTCACAGGAATGTTGTAAAGGTCCCAGTGTAATATTCTGTTACAAAGGTGATGCAGGTAAATTAATTTCATATTTGATTTAGGGAGTTTCTTCTTTCTAGGAAAAAAATAATAAACCAGGAAATGGTTAAATATTCTAGCCCCAAACCTAACACAGTTGTAGGCAGTGAATTTTAAACAAATAGGGCTAGAACTCTGCCAACAATGCTGATGTGATGTACTACAAGCAGTTATGTACTATCATTCATAGACTATGCAGCTGAAAGATGACAAAGAGAAACAATGCATTTGGTACAGCCCTATCCTTCTGGTCATCTACACTAATCCCCCCCCAGCCTCCAAAAATGTCATTCGAAAGCATCGCTCACAACAGGAAAAGGAAAGAAGGGTCACATTATTGCAACTTAACCCGTTCTGTGATTTTTCATTCCACTTCCAATTGAATAAAATATCTTTGAAAGAAACACTTCTCATTTTCATAAAGTTTTAACCTTAGACTCTGGGCTTGCAGAACTGTGTGGTGTTTATTCACAAAGGGTCAGATTCTCAGCTAGTACCACCTGGTTTGTCTTAATTGATTTGTGCAATTATGCTGCTTTGCACCAGCTGGTGACCACATACATCTTCATTACAAAAATAAGCCCCATTTCTTGTCTTTAAAGCAAACAACATAGATCAAATCTTTACTAGGCCTCTCTACCTGTACTCTGACACATCTCGTACTTGCAAAATTTACTTTTGCACAAATAGAAATAGAATATAGGAAGAGACTGGGTCAGGCCACCTAACACACCGAGAACAGCCAGTAACGGAAGCATAAAGAAAAAATATGCAAACAGTGTAAGTACCCGAAGTACTGCCAATACATCAACATAACTTCTAGCCAGCAGCATCAAAGTCATTAATTGACTGAGCTGGAGTGGAGTCTGTGGCTGCATTTGCAGCAGCAAATAAAGTAGACTAATACAAGTGGGACCCCACACTGACACAACGCACTTCAGAAGGGTTTGCTTTTCAGAATATGTCTAGTTTGGCCTGGGCACTGAATGTTCATTGGAGATTGAAGCATATATTCTGGTTAATCTGAAGGGGAATCCATTGGTGCACTCCCAGGCTGCTCCAAGGTGTGAACCACAGCCCAGTAGGTGGAACAACCAGGATGTTACCCACCTGAAAGCACACATCCAATCTGAACACCTCTGCCTCCCTGAATAGATGTCTTACTTTTTAAAAGCTAATTTACACTGTCAGCACATACTGCTGGATTATGCACTTTATCAAAAAGCACTGTTTGTTTGTTTAAAACTTCTGCCTGATTTTATTTGACATTGCCTAGTTCTTACATTAAAAGCAGGGAATAGTAATTTCTCACACAACCTCTCCTCATGCAGAAATCAATACTGATGACCCTGAAATTCTAGATGTACTACATGGCTTACTGAGGTGGGCGCTCAAAATTACTTTCAGTAGTCAAAATGTAGGCATAATTACAATGTTCCTCGTATTGTTTTCAGTTTCTCCCAAAAATCCCTAGCAAAACAAACTTTTTTCAGAGAACATTACTCCATACACCCCTTCTGAGTTCTAATTCCTCATTTAGAGATGACTGCCAGGTACACAAAGTTAAAACTTCTTTTCTACATGCATTAGTTTGCATTTATGAACAATACATTTCATTTGTCATTTTCTTGTCCAGTCAATCATTGTAATATGCTCCTTCTGTACTTCCTCATAGTAAGGCTTATTTTTGACAAGTCCGAGTACTACGGTATCATCAGCAAAACATGTCACCTTACTAGTGCTACCTTTTACCTGTTCTTACATGAACACTACACAAATCCTCATGGAACTTTGCTGACAACCCTCATACAAGCAAAAAACCTTCAAGACAAATAGCCAACCCTTCCTCTGGTGAAGTACAACAAGTAAACAGTCAAATGAAACTGTAGGCAGGGCTCTTCCGAAGCTGAAATTGGTTGAAGTCTGAACAGCATACCAAACTCTTGCCCTCTGGCTATGTACTCCCGTCCCTTTCCTGGCACAGGCACTAGTACCAGTAATAGCATTCAGCGACCTAGCTGATGAGCTGATCAGGCTGAAACTAGCTCACTCAGCAGCTGGAACAGCACAGTGATGATACAAGGGAAGAGGTTGTAGCATGTGGCTTGAGCTCATATCCAAATTACCTCTCTTAATGTTGGTCTTCTAACTGGCCTAAAAAGAAATATTTATTTGAACATCCTTTTAAAATAACCCTAGTTCTTTGTTTTCTCCTATACAAATTAGATTCACTTCATCCTTGATGAAGAGTTTCACCTTCTCACATGCATTTAGAAGATCTTGGAAATCAAATACTGGGCAAATAAAAAGAAGATTTTAAACTCAGATTACCTTTAATTTTACCAGATGACCTTTTTTTTGCTATTCGTATACCATTCTGTTGAATCACAAAATCATGTCTGACTTCCACTAGAATTAGGAACATGTGATATGCCTCACACGCCAACATCTCTTACCCTTGGCGACTGCTGATAAATGTGCCCCAAGTTACCGGCCATTTCAGCAGCAAATGCGAGGTTATGTTGTGCTTCACGGTATGAAGGACTTGTCTGGTTCCTGGTTGGGGGAACAACGTGAATTTAGAGCATTAGCAATAGTTTTGACAAATCTTTTTGTACTGCAGATTGGTTCAACAGCCATATCATACAATTTTTCTATGACAGAGGATGTACCAGTGATACACACTAATGGGCCTCAATGAAAGAAGAAAAAAACCCATATTGTCTATGTACTTGGGACAGGTATCATTGAAAAAAAAAAAAAAAAAAAGATAAAGTGTTGAAAGCAAAAAAACAGCTCAAATTGCCAATGCCTAGCACCAAAGAATGGGAGACATAGTGTTTAATTGCCAAGACTCTTGTCCGTTTATTGGTCTTATTTCCTTTATTTATTTTTTTTAAACTTGTGGAAAGCAAGCCAACCCTTAATAGCAAATAAATCAGCAAGACAGATTTGGTAGTCTAGAGTTAAAGTAGTAAATGTACTTATCAATCTTTAAAGCTTGCCTGGTTAGCCCTAAAGAAGACAAGCAATGACTTAAGAGTGAAGTTCTGCACGCAGCAGTAAAAAGCTGTTAAGTGCTCTGGTAAGATGCTTTGATTTAGTTTTAAATTGTGTAAACAGTAGTTTGGCAGAGAATGCTATATGGCAAGCTTGTTGATTTAAATATTCAGAGGTTAAAAAATAATCAGAATACCAGACGTCTTTTGCTTTACTTCCATTTTGATTATAAAAAACCTTTTAACTGCATCCAGAATAACTTACCCAGCTTTTTCACTGTTACAGTAGTAGACGCAGTAAAATATTACAACAACTATGATAACCAGTGCTACTGCAGGAAGAACAGTTACTAAAATCAAATCTAGAGTGTTCCAATGGTGGTTAAATTTGGGGACCATGTACCAATACTCCTTCCAGTCCACTCTGAAGTAATCACATCTGCAAATGAAAACATTAATTTTTAGCAACATTATTTTGAATTCAAAATAAGTCATACCAAAAAAGTAATTATAAAAATTATAAAAATATAATTATTTATTATTGAAGACTGCAGGAGTCAAGAGAGTCAATATTTTTCCTGTTTGTCCAAAGATGTTACTTATCTTGGTAATACACGTCTTACTCCAGATTTGATGCAAATGCACTCTGCCAGGCTGTGCGTCAACCAAGTCCAAGTTAGCATTCCAGTAAGTCCAAGACACTAAGTTTTGTTGAGAATAGGGTATATTACCCAAGTCATGGCATGGTTCAGCTCAAAGATCTTTTTGCCAGCTGTAAGCACGGCAAAGCTTCTGAATTTCCAGAACAGACTATGCAGATACAATCGAAATGTCACATCGCTATCTATCATTATGACATTGATGCACTTTCTATGAAAAAGCAACAACACAACCCATAGTAAATTTACAGAGTATGTCCCCTCTGCTAATAATAGTAAGACTTCTGATGGGATAAGAATGTTGCTTTTTTAAAAAGCTAAGTTACTTTTTATTAATTCAGGGCTTCCTTTTTCCCGTCCCAAAGCATTACTTCCTCCGTTATTACGAAGGATATCACTAGAATGGAATGTCCCCAGCCACTCTCATGATGGGCAGGTTGTTTTGACAGGGATTTTGCATCATTTGTTGATGCAAACAACATTTGGGTAACCTTTTCTGAAAGTTTGACCTTGATCTCCACTACTGAAAATTCTTTTCTTACTGGAATTCATATGCAGTATTTTTATTGACATGGATATGATTTAGAATCCATATTTATAGTTTCAAGAATGTAGCATTCTATTTCTTTGGAGTTGCACTAACAGTGTACTCAGTTATCTAACCTGGTATATGGGTTACAACTGAAGGCTAGCTGCATGTTCATAAACAACAGAGTGGGTCACAGAGAAATTATGGCCTTGAATCCACCAGGTAATCAGATGAGCTTCATAATACTGCCCTGGTATTTTCTTGCTAATTTCCTGTCAAGTCTAAGCGTCAAGCTATATGTAAAAACCAAATATGCTAGATATGGGAACAAGATTTTCTACTCAGATGACTAGATTTTTTTAAAAAAAGAAAAAACCAACTACATAATGGAGAATAGGATATTAAGATATCTTATTTTTTTGTTTTTTAACTCTAAAGAAATTTTGATCAACCTGGGAAAAAAAATAACTTGCCATTACAAACCATAATTCAGTTCTAAAGTAAAATATCTGAGACAATAGTGAGCATGTGCAAATTAAGGATTATAGTGATTACCTACATTATGAATTACATGGCCTACACATATTCTAAAAATGAAAATGCTGCACTCAGATCCCAGATTTGATGCTTTGTAGCAGAGTTAGGAGCTTATGCAGATTGTGAATAAAGATCAACATCTATTTTCATAGATCACATTACAGGGTCTAAATTCAGTTCATCATTAATAATAATATTTGATAAGCTGCATTTACATAGTGTATATTGAAACAAATCAACAAACCAACCCCACACCCTACTTGTGAAAAGGTTTTTCATTTTTACATTGACGAGAAATGCTGGTAGGACAGAAGTTGTCTGTATTACCCAGGCAGGCCTTAAAGCCCTCAACTCCAGTGTAGTTGGCTGTAAATTAAAATAAAACAAATATTTATGTAATGCAATTGTACAGTAACATACCTGTTAGTGGGCTCTATTTCTAATGACATCAGAAATTTAAGCTTCATATGATGTACTCTGTAGATGATACTAAATATTACTTTCCAGTGACTTGCCCCTTTAAAATTTTGAAATTATTTGAGAAATGAACATTTGCCTGCTTAAATTACTTTACTCTGAATTTGTACCCACCTTCCAGTTAGCCAGTAAATTGTATGGCTTATATCATTATTATTTTTATCGCATTGTTTAAGTGTGATTGTATCTGAATCCCACTATGTATCCTCTCTGGATTGCTGGCAAAGCCTAAAAGTCATGAAACTCATTTGAGACTCAAACCTTCTAATTATAATCCAAATGAAAACATTTTTGTGTGTTTTACATTGGGACTATCCCTTATTTTGGTCTACAAAAGGATTTGTTTTGCATTAGTGTCGGTTCTCCTCCATCGCTTTTACTGTGTTAACATTGTGGGCTGTAAATTATGTTCCAAAAGTTGAGTGGTTCCAGTACTTCACAGGCATACAGCTGTCTAAAAATACCTTCCTCATCAGCAACCTTAATCAGACATCAAAAGTCACCATGTTTGGGACTCAGACCCTACAGTCTTTGCTACCTATTTCTTTCCTGTGTAGGACTCAGAGTGAATGATGTACTCAGTGATGTACCACTTTTTTGGGCAATTTAAAGGCTAAAGTAGCATAAAAAAATTCCTCAAATGACAAACCAAAACTCTATTAGAAAAACAGTAACTGCAGCTGGTTTACATCGCTATCAGGTTAGTGATACCAAATTACTAGTAACTGGTAACTACCAGGTAAAGAACAGTGATAATAATAAAATAAATAAATAAAATCAATCTGTAGGAAATCTTCCCATAAAAAAAAAATTCCTGACCAATACTGTATACTCTAACAGAATCAGAGACAATTCCATATAACTTCTCATTTAAAATAGCCTTTTTTCAATGCATTCTCATTATCATGCTCTTACGTACTAATGATTTCCTCCCTGTTCTTCTCGAAAAAAATTTCTAAAAATACATGCTATAAAAAGAATGTATAATTTTTTTCAACCCATATACAGAGTATTTCTTCCTACCAAAAAAAAGAACCAAACCACCTTACTCATTTAAAACGTGTCCTTTTGAGATTGACAGATTGACTCAAAATGATTCAAAACCACCAGAATACCTAGTATTTCAGTTGCAATTCATATGGTTGCAATCTTTTTAATGTACAGAAGTACAGAATAACAGGTGAAAATGAAAATATTTTTGTCTTGTGTACCTGTGTCTCTGTAAAATATCACCATACTCTTGGCCGTACAGAACTCAAGAACTATGAAACACTTCGTAACAGCAAACACAGGTAGCAGTTGTCACACAAAGGTCTTAACATTTTCATTGGTTTCCCATTATTTAAAAATAAACTCTACCTAAACCATAAAGAGAATTTCCTCAGAAGCAATACCGTTAGTATTGCAATACCGCAGCAGTACTACCATAGGTAAGCCAGGCAATCGATAGACACATCCCTATTCTGACAAGCTATAAAGCAAAAATGCAACCATGTCTTACGTTCTAAAGCTTCTTGTTCACTCAGCGAATCACTGGCCATGAACAGACTGAAAAGCAACACTTTAAGAATGGACATCCTGAAGCCAATTGTGGTAAAAGACTGTTTCTTCCAGATTTTGCTAGCAGCAGCATGCTCTCTCCTTTCTGCTACTGTTATTTACTGTAGCAAGTCAAGGATCATGGATTTTGAGCTTGTTTTACTGCATCCTTCTTGATAAAGAATTACTAATTAACTTATAACAGATACAACTGTTCCTGATAACTTCTCCAGCATACTTTCTTCTCTGACAACTGGGTAGTTCCATAAAAATGTCTCATTAATCTTGTTATTTCTCAATTTTTTAATACATATGCAAAGTATTCCTTTAACGACATAAGTTTCAACATACTGAAGGTATCTGTCACAAGCATTTATCTGTTCTCCTTTTAGGGTTATGTTACCTTTTAAAGACAACAAAATTTGCCATGAAGTATCATACATATTCTTCCTCATAATTGCCATATGTATTTATGCATTTTCAAATCACATTCTAAAAGGAAATTAAAATTTCTGTACCAACTAGACATGAATTCTTACACTGTCCCAACTTCTCTGAACCTGTTTTCTTTTTGCAAATGTGGAATTACACTGAGATTCACTTCAGTCCAAACTGCAGCTTTATTTAGATATTTTTATCTGCATATGTAAAGGTAAAGAGATGCCCGTTCCCCACAAATAATTGCACCAGATTCTGGTCCCAACCACAACAGCTCAATTTACTACCGCTGTAACTGAAACAAAAACTTACTTCATAGCATGTTTTTTTTCCCCTAGATTAAAAAAAAAAAACTTAAAGGCAAAAGATCTAAATACCCACTTTAATGAATATACCTTACTATTTTTGGAGAAGGTAATTCATAAGTTAAAGCTAAGTGGAGCCTTGTATCAAGCAGGACAAGGAGTTCAGTATATTCTAGCACCAAGCCAGAACATTTGTTCATAACTAGGAGAAATAAGTATTTCAAATCATAGTGTTGACTATATCAAGACCACTACTTGCAACTTAATGATAATTCTTATTAGGATTTTGCTAGTGACCCAACTCAGCGCCATTTAATTTGTGGTATCTAAACATAACACAAATGAAAGTTGTAGTTCTCTTTCAGATTTTTTTTTTTTTTTTTAATAAAAAATTCCCCAAGGCAGGTAGGGAAGAAATGATCAGAACCAGATGGAGAAGCTTTGATAGGCAAAAAAAACAATCCTGCAAGTTTCATTTTAAGAGTATACCTTCTGTATATATATCCATGTAGAAAGAGAAAGGATAGAAGGTAAAAATCTGACTGCACAAAATGGGGAGAGGAATTCTGGGTAAAAACAGCCAAATAGGAAAACACGCACAAACATATTTTGAAGACTAAGAAAGAAGGATTGCTTTATTAGACTACAGTTCAGAGAAGATATTAAACTGTGCTTGCTGGTCATTTTCTTCCCTACATCATGAGGTGAGGATGAGAAGGGAATGAGAAAGTCAATATACCAAGTAACATCCCAGAGGTTTATCTTTCTACTAGGAAATTTCTGATTCTTTGCTGACAGCATTTTCTTCCAAGCCTGGCTTTGAAGTTTGCACCACAAGCTGTTTTCAAATTCGCCCAGTAACACCTCAGGGCTGTCTTGAATTTCTGTGTCTCAAAGAATGACAGGGAGGAAGACATCATAGGCAGGAATGTGACATCTTCTCCCATGATATTGCCTTCCCTAGATCACTTTTTAAAGGCTTACTAGAATCTTCCGTGTTCACCATTACCAAAGTGAGCAGCTATCCCAGCTACTGCTGAAGTATTTTGTTGTCATTTATACTATTAAAACAATCCACAATGTTAGTTAGGCATGCAAGATGCGCTCACAGCTCCCACACAGCAGTCCAAGGCTTCTCTTCATACTACCAATTTATCTCCCCTTTTCACCTACCCCAGTAAAAGTTGGTATCCGTTTCCTCCATGAGTCCCTCACACTGTTGTTTCCCACCTTTCCTCCTTGACTGTCCTCCTCTCTGTGGTCTGCAATACTTTTAATCTTCTCAAGATCTTTTTTTTTTTCTTCCAGAAGTGCCAAGAATCCAAGTGCAAGTAACTGTATCAGGGAAAATAAGCACATAAAATGTAGACAGCTATCAAAAATGTAAACATATGCTTCAAATGTCATCCTAAACTCTCTCAAACTACTCTTCAATGCAGCCTTCCCCTATCTATATTAGAAAGCTGTGTCTTGGCAATCTCTTAAATACATAAACTTTTATCTCAACCCATAAAATGCTGTTTGTAATGTGTAAATACCGGAATGAATTAAGATGGCTAAATTAAAAACCAGGAAATCTCCTGATGTTCAGAGTAATTAAACTCTTCTTACCTCTGAAACCCCTGATTTTCTGACCTATCACTTGCAACAATCTTCTAAAAAGGTAATGAAAGCTCTATTAGTTTGAGACTTTTGAATGGAAAAAATAGAGAAAAACAGCAGAGTATGTAACACAAGAAATTGTACTCAGCTGGCAGGATAAAGACTGTTTTGTTGACCTATACCACATTTTTTAAACTTTGGTTTCTATGGCTCCACATACAGCTTGCATATTATAAACATAAACACAATCCAGTGACACAAATATTTGGTGTTAGAACTGAACTGTATACTTAAAAGTAGTTAAGTACACTTCTACGCTATTTTGGTTTTTAGTTGACAGCACTACTACTTATACGTGATGCCTATATGCGAGTTCTAGATCACCGACTATGTAGTTGTATGTAGACTGTGAATAGAGTATTTGTGTGTAATTTTGTATAATAGTAGAGAAACTGTCCCACTTTGTAGCAACAGCTGTTTTTTGCATCAACACTTACTGGCTATTCTGTTTCCCTGGGACTTGAGAAAGATGAAATTCTAAAGGGAGTCTCCTATCCCTCTCCTTGGAAGTTCCTTCCACTGATGTACTACATGCAGAGATCTAAGTCCACAATAAAGGGGTTTGTAACTTAAACTCACCACATTGTGCTGAGCTGTTATTTTGACTTTGGTTCAATCAAGAATGATTGACTTAAAAACTGCTTTACTCAAACTCATCTTAGCAAGCTCAATTACAATATACAGTAGTGATAGCTAATTAAGTTATTTGCAATAGTTCATACTAGAAACCTTATTGCACAGGAAAGATTCCAAATGCACACCATTGGTGTCAGAGGATTATATCAACAGCCCACTGATTGCCTCAATTAATCAAAGTTAACCCCTTTGAAGTATTACTTAGTATTGTTTTGGTCAAAGAAGGAAAAAAAAAAAAAGAGGAGAAGAATTGAGAAAACACCCTTATTCCATTATAAACATTACTGATGAATGCAAAATAAGTAACAGCAAAAGCGTACAATAACTACTTCATTTTACAAATGAAATATATCTACCCTGAGTGCAAAACTCCTCCAGGGAAGGAAGAGTTTAACAAATACAGCTAGGGACGAATTTATTTCTCCAATTACTCTATATCCTTTACCCATTTGCAATAGCTCTAAAGTAGCACCAAACATGAGGAAAATCCACACAAAGGGAATGTGCACACTAACGTTACAGTCTTAGATGAACATATAGGAAACACAAAACGGCAAGTGCCATGACAGCAGCATTTCTTTCCTGTTCTTCCTCTCTTCTGGGCTGGAAGGGATGTATTTGTTAGGGCTTTTTTTCCCTAAAATGTTTGTTTATGCAATTTGAGAGCTG
The DNA here is from genome assembly GCF_900496995.4 of Aquila chrysaetos chrysaetos. NCBI lineage: Eukaryota > Metazoa > Chordata > Aves > Accipitriformes > Accipitridae > Aquila > Aquila chrysaetos. The sequence continues at coordinate 3,229,191 of NC_044024.1, read as the reverse complement.
ATCTGCCCTCAAGACCTCCCACACAGTACTCAATTTAATACTCACATTGCTGAATTGTTTTTCCAATATAAAAGCATCTATGCAAGTTTACCTGCAGATGACTGGCATCACAGTATTTCTCCATTTATCTAACTCCCACAAAGGAAACTCCTGCTACTTTTCTACTCCTTACACAACCATTATTTTCTATAAGTGGTGAGACAAGCCTATTCCTCCATGCCAATGACTTCAGAAACTGCGGGACTAAGGGAGAAGAGAGTAGGAGGAAGAAATGGAGATCTGAACAAGGTGCTGAACACCAAATCTCTATTATTTAATCTCTTTCATTATTAAAATATTTTCTATTATTTATTTCCTGGGCAATTTCAATAAAGCTGTGAATAAGCTAGACATCAGGAGTTTGGTAAGACATCCTGTGAAATGAACACTTAGTTTTTAAAGAGTTTTAACAGCCTTAAATATATTCTGATGAGCAGGAAGCCTGTAAACCCAGGAGGAAGGTGGTAGGGCACAGGAGGAATACAAACTCGGAAGACTCTGGGTGGGGCAAGTAGCCTCAGCTGCTACATGTACTCTGACCATCAGCCCCAGCCAAGTTACAAAAGACAGAAAGGGAAAGAAGGATTTCTCCATCCCTTTGAGACTGAATGTAGCCTCGGAAAGGTGTGCAGGGCACACTGGTCCTGAAGCTAACAGGTATGAGACAGGAGCTAAGAAGGAATCCTGTAATTGTATGCCCCTACCATTAAGTTTTGTTGGTTAACTTTCCTCTTTTGCAATCGTGTTTCCTTTCTGAGAAAAGAATAGAAAATACCCCGCTGGCAAGGATGAATGGCAACAAAACCTGACATCTTAGCACACCCCCAAACTGTCATCTTGCCTTTTTATTATTTAAAAAGTCTTTAAAAATTCTCAACATTCACTGCACAACAAGATCCTGAATATGTGATGGCCTCTAAGCAAATGATTTGTCATCCTGAAGAACTTCACAGGAAGAAATGGGGATACACCCAAAGTTTGTGAAAGATAACTGTGTTGAATTTTAAGTTAGCACAAGCATTGGTTTTTAGGATGGTGCCCTTGAAATTTCGCCATAACTGATGAAGTCCCAGCATGGGTTTCTTTATTTGACAGGAACTAGCTGCTTATGAAAACATGCCAAACACAGTTACATTAACAGGTAAACTTCATCCTTTACTTTTCAAAGGATAAATAACGATCTCTAAAAATCAATGCCTAGCAAATTCTTGAAAGAATGCTGCTTTGGCTGAAAGCCCAACAGCACTTAATTTTACAGCAGGGGATAAGACTGATTCTCAGCCCTGCCAGAAGATTGCTTTACAACAGATCCCAGAATCACACTAAACAAGAACAGAGAAATTAACATATACCTCAGTAAATGTAATTGCATGATCCTTCTTCAAATGTAAGGCAGAAGCATGAAGTACCAGTTCATACACATGCTTTGTTCTTCTAGTTGACTGGGAATTTCCCCTCTGGTTCCAGCTCTCAGCTGCTGAGTGCTCGTACTTCAGGTGGTGTGATAAACAAACACCTTTACCTAGGGCTTTTAAATTTGATTAAGACAAAAGATGCAAAAATGTAATTTGCAGTTTTCACTTGGGTGAGATGTTTTAACGAAGCGGATACAAAACCCAAATTATTGACTTTCTGTTACATTGTTGGCATGGCCCATGGAAGGGCTGCAGAGGCCATCAGTAGGTTTCTCTTTTTAGTGCCTACTTAGGTAACAACAAATAAAACCAATTACCTGATCACAGCAAGGGAAACACAGGGAATTTATTTCAGTTGTTTCAGCAAAAGCCATCTCCTACAGTGCGTAAACGAAAGAGCAAAGAACTAATTGTACCTTGAATAATGGTGTTCTGACTCTGCCCCTCAGTAAACTCAGAACTCCCAAACGCATGTCCCTTTCACCACTTTTGAGTCAGTGATAAAACTTCCATTTCCCTCTTCTTTCTCTTCTCCTCCTACAATTTGTTAGTATGTACTGATAGACTCATTTTTTTTGCAACACAAAATAGATTTGGACATTAGACTTTAAAACGTAAAGAAGTCTCTTCAAATAAAAAATTATTGTAACGACAAGATTTTTCCAACTTTTAGATTTTCTTCTCCTTAGCATTTCAGTTTGCTGCTTGTAGACCACTTGCTCTGGTCTACAAGACAAGCACAGCAATACTGTGGTAATATAAATAATATGATAGCTTCTACAATGGTTTCAATTACAGTCTTTCTTGACTGTATCTTACCATCAGCACATGTCTGAGCTTTGCTTCTTAGAATCCCTGCAATTTAAAATAAAAACTACACACAATCTAGGGCATACTAATGCTCCTTTTTTAAAAAGTATAGGCTTTGTAGGACCCCACTTGCTTTTTAGATTTAAAACACATTTTCTGTGTTTGAATGCAATTCAGAAATACTCCAAACTTTCACTAAAAGATAACTATACTGATGCATTAAAAAAAATCTTTACAATATTTCCTAACTTATTCAAGAATCATAATGATAATCCACCATTACAATAGCCACATTACTTATTCACACAATTTCTCTTCTTTCAAGTAGTTACACTGTAGGTTGCACCAGGTATTACATTATTTATGACCCTTGGACTGGCAAATTACTTTACCTGGAAGATTATCATGGAGTCATACTGAGGTAAACATATTTGCTATCTGCCTCATTCTTTCAACAATGTGTGTCATTCCTCCAGTATGGATAAAAGCCGTTTTCCAAGTTCTGAGCTACAGCATCCTTTAGAAGAAATTACCAAGAAATGAAAATGGAAGCACTTCTCAAAATTTAAGACGCATAAACAACTGAATACCAAGCATTAATATGTCCTGCATGTTACTTCAGTGATTTCTTCTGGGAATGTATGTTTCAGTACTTCAGGGATGAAGTTTTTTCCCCAACATTAGTGAAACAGGTGTGACTTAGTCATGTTTACCAATTAACTTTTCAAACAAAGTCTTTTGTATGAGACAACATACCAAAGTTAAACTTAATTTTTAAAAAGTATCTTATCACCCTTTATTTTCAGGTGCTTCACAACGATATGACAAAATAAAGTATCACAATCAGTTTTATGTAAATAAAAAATTAGTATCAACAAGTTCCAAATCTCTATATATCGAATACAATCAATCATAAATAAAAAACATGCATTAAATTATAACTATTTCTATATTATAAAATATCATGTGACCCAGTTCTTTAAGACATTGGATTTTTCACAAATATATAACTTACATCATATAAAAATTACAGTATACATTCTTACTTTATTATGTTGCTGTATTATTGCATTATAAAAGAAACTTTAAGTGACTATTAATGATACATTTGAGAGGCATTTCAAAGTGTTTCACTATAAATTAATAAAACCATGTCTTGCAATGCAATTTTTCATTGTTTAACAGGTTTGCGTACTGGGTCTGAAATCTTCAAGAGATCAAGTCAGGCACATATATTTACAATGAGGACTCGCAAGCATGGCATAACATAGATTTGAATTTGCTTTTTTAAAGCCATTGCATAGCACCTTTACTAAAAATTATTAATACAGAGATGTGGCTACAGTTCCTTGTAGTTATTTAGAATAGAACAAGCCATCTGTAGAGTATTATAGAAAATGTGGAGGTTCAGATGTCTGAACTGAAGAGGGCAGGCACCTTTTTAGATTTGACAGAGAAACACTTCACAAAATGGCAGCTGAGTAATAAAGATTCACAGTCACCATTCCAATATTTGTATGAGAGCAGATTAGTAATCTGATCTGGGCTGCCTTCATTTCAGCAAATACATTCCAAACTTCTCTATAATGACCTGCATCTTTTTTGGTACCTCTAGAAATTTCTCTCACCATGTGTCTCACACAGGTGGACAAGACAATGACTGACTCTAATAGAAATTTATGTTAGCAAAGAACTATTATAATATATCATATTCCAGGTTTTACTAAAAAATTCCTTCCCACTACTAATAAATCTATGCTCCAGGACAAAGAAATACTGAGAGATTGATTATGGTCTTTCTGAAAGCAAAGAACATACCAGGACAGGATATAAAAGTTTTCATACTTTTTTGTCCCATTTTCTTTGGCTGCAGATAGGGAAATGGTCACCTTTAGCTGTATCTGTTTCAGTGCCAAACCCCAAGCCTCCAATTTTAGTCCCAGCTTTTCAACTGTGTGGGGATACTGAACAAAAACTGTCAATAGAAAACAAACTAAAAAAACCTACCCTGTCTTGTAGAGAAGAAGGAGAAAGAGAAATCTCAACTGACGAAAAAACTAAACTAAGAAGTGACAGCAGTAGGCAAACCCTGTACTGGAATAAACCTGTGCTGGCTCACTCCTCTCGTCCACCAAGAAGAAATAACATACCACAGGGATACCATTTTATGAACTCTAGAACTGTATTCCTCATCCTGTTCATTCATCAAAGTGGGTAGGAGCAATAAGTTTAAGTTATGTCCCAGAAAATATATCTAAGACTTCTGAATGACAATTTAACTCTGAGATATAGTTCTATTACAATTTTGCCCCAATGAGTAATTTGAGACCGATATACAGCCTAAGGAAAGCTTTCTGTATCATGTCCATTTACAGCATGAACTTCTTGTAAAATCGGGGTTGTAATACGAACTGCTTGCATGAAACATCTAATTCTTGACTGCCTAACCACCAAGGAGTCCAATGTACCTTTTGCAGACCAGACACTTTCATTTCTATCATGAGATTTGAGTGGTAACGCCCTTAAAGTTTGGAAAGGACCAGACTAGCTTTTGGCACTGCAGGTAGAGGACATTAAGGCCTACTCTTGCCTGGAAAGCGCAGACATGCTCGTTCCTTAACGAGTTTTACTTTTTTCCCCCCAATTCTCTTCTCCATCCCACTGGGTGGGGGGATAAGTGAGTGAGCAGCTGCGTGGTGCTTAGTTGCCGGCTGAGGTTAAACCACGACACTGTCTAAGGCAGCTTCTCTCCCTGCTCCCAGATGACTAATTCCTGTGCATAGTTTTCCACCATGTACTAAAAAATGTCACCACAGTAAACCCCTACAAAATCCATGCAAACCTGCATCATCTTACTTTTCTTGCTGACTTGTTGTGGTAGCTTATCACTCAAAGGACGTAAGTCAGAATTTAAACAGAATCTAGGAAGTAGAGCAGATGGTTTTCCCTTTATATTTTTTATCCAGGATCCGATCAAAGGGAGATAGATAATACAATTTCTGCCACCTAGTCTTGCCCTTGAAAACGATTATTCCTTCACCATTTTCACTTCCTGCCTTATGTCTTCATCTGTTTCCCTGGAAATGGTATATGAAGCCCAGCCATCTAATTTTTCTACTCCTCTCTCTGTGATGGAACACTAAATGTGTTTTGTCCAGGAGCTCTGTGAAGATTGTTTTAATATCCTCTGATTGCTGCCTGAATTCTGGCAGCTTCCTGGGCCTTAAGAGATGATTAAAGAAACAAAACACATTAAATTCCAAGTCAGCTGTCCCAAGCAAGTTTAACTAATAGAATTCTTCTTCTTTAAACTTCACATTTACTGACTTCACCTTCCATTGGACTCTGTATAACAAAGTCCAACAGTTTGCCTGAAATTTGGATTCCAAAATATCAACACTTATCTGTTTCGGAACTATCATAAAAGCTTTACTTATTCTTTTGCTCATTCATCACTTGTGCCTTGTGCACATTCCATAGTGCAGTATCTCCTCACAACTTCTGCTAGCCCCACAGTGACACTAGAAATACTGTTTGCCTGTATTTCACTAGTCATTTGCCTTTGCATCAGCAGCCTCAGAAGAAGGAATCAGGTTATGAATCTCTTCTTATGGAGAACAGGAGCAAATATCCCTTCACATCTCTGTGCTGAGAATACATTAATATGAAGCAGCATTTCTTTTCAGGTTTAAGTCTTCCAACCAAACTACCTGTTTGTACAATTTGTTCTTGCTTCCCCCCCTCAACTTTACAACAAAGCACATATTTTCATTAATTGAAAGGTAACAGAATTCAACAGATCGAAGGACAAACTACCAGCACAGTGTCCTTTTGCAGTCTGTGTATTTAGGGAAGTGCCACAGCAGATGCAGATGAGATTACCTCTAGGCAGCTGGCTGATTATCACTGTGTACTGATAATGAGTTGCACTTCGAAGACCACCAGATCCATTCCAACCCTTACAAGAGTGTTTTGAAGAGAAATGGAGGATGAACAGAAGTATAGTGATTCAAACAATGATAAAAGCAGCGTTTGAATGTTTCATCCTAGGAAACGTAATCAATTTCTGATTTCATTCTTATGAAAAAAAGACAGAATTTCACAGAAATCCTACCAAGATCAATGGGTATTGCATACAAACTTCTGGGAAGAGAAAGTTGGCTCCCTATTACTTCTGCCTATTACTTGTCAACACTTCAAACCTCAAAACTACAGGTTTCCATCTTCCTAAACATTGCTAATGCATTCTACATAAATTCAAACAGTATCAGTTTCATGGATTAAGCAATTTGCATACAGTTCTTCAAAGTATTAGAAGTAGGTGAAAACTAATGCATAGTCTATAAAGGATGTTTTAGAGGTCAGTTGTGTGTTTTTTCCCAACTTAAATAATATTTAAAGACACAAGAAGTATGCAGGACAAGTTGTTTCCATTCACCTTTGTGAAAGAGGCAAACAACAAATGACTTTGCGATGAAAAAAAAAGTGAGTTGTTTATAGAAGCATTAAAGATAACGCTATTCGTATCATGTTAACAACCGACTTTTTAAAGGTACTCAGACCAATAAGAAGTTGCACTTCAGTCCAGAGCTGAAAGAAAAAAGACAAAGCAGCCTCTGCCAACCCCACCCATCACATTGTTCTTTTAGATCAATGAACATCTGAGCTGAAGTATAGAGATATGTTTACATTTTCAAATACCTTTTGTAAAGTGACATTTATTAACAAGCTTGGCACAGAGAAACCTCATTGTGAGAAGACACTGACAAACATCATTTTCTCAGTGTCTCACTAATGACACTGACAATAAGTGAATTCTCACTGCTTCCAAGTAGTGACAAACGAAATAGTCACTGAACAGAATCATCTAAATCAGTAATACAAACTGGGATATAAGAAAATACCTGATTAAATTATACTTCGTGGAGTATGTATTGTAAGGATTATTCCTTCCCTTCTCCCCCCCCCCCATCTGTAATACTTTGCAAATATTTGTAAGCAGATTTGTCTTAGCTTCTAGTACTGTACATATCCACATCTTCTGGGCTGGACTGACCATGGTCCATAAGTTTTGGATCAGGCTTAAATTTTGGTTTCTTCGCTGTTCCTGTGGGAGATATTAAAGTAGTTTAATTAAAAAAAAAATACACATTTGAGCTGTAGAAATAAAAAGCTTATTGACACATTTTGATAATTACTGTATTACCAAACACTTACAAAAGATCAAAATACATATGTTCTATTTCAAACTGTGTAAGTGATACAGGACGATGAAGGCATGTTGTAATTACTAGCTTACAGCAGTGAATGGAGAGCAGGTCTTCCTCCTACTCTCTATAATAATACTTCCTGAACACAGCAGGGTGAGAGAAGAAATAGTGATGCCTTGCCCTACACACGGAAAGGAAGGGAAAGTTTGGGACGTGGAAAAAAGATCTCCAGTTCTTCTTCCCCCACTGCTCCCACGAGCACAGCTGTCTCCCAAAACCAACTGCATCAGTATCTTCCCTGAAGCTGCTGCCAGATGGTAGGAATTCCAAATTAAGACAAACACTCTTACATAGTTTCACTTCATGACTTCCAAAAACAATGAACTAAGTTTACTAAAACGTTGAGCCCTCACGCTCATCCTGAATGACAATGCACAAAGACTGACATATTTAATGATACTGTAATTCCAGAGGATCGAAGAGCATATAAAGGCAGGTTTTTTAGGACTGTGCCTCTGATTACTAGTCTGCTTCTTTTCCAGCTACATCAGTTGGTTTAACAAAGGGTGCTATGTTCTCCTGAAAGCTTTGCCCCTTTTGGACTAGTGAAAATAAACATCTCTGAAAACACAGATTAATTTAGGGCATGGATATTTTTGGCTGTGTTAGGGACATGAACTAATTCCAACCATGAAAGCAAAGACAGAAGATATACAAAACCATTAAAGACAGTCTGGCCTGAAGCGAATGTAAAAACAGATCAAAGCATTCCACAAACTAAATCAGAAAAAATACAGGTGCAAAGCAAAGGAAGGTGTGAATGTATATTATAGTGAAAATAAAGGAAAAAAAAATTAAAAACCCATCCAAATATGTTCTGCTTGCTTTCCAGAAAAAAAAAAATATTCTGGTAAAGAACACAATAAAAAGAAGTAAGCAAGTTTAAGTGACGAGTAAAATCTGAAAACTGCCCCTACAAAGGTAACAATATTTTAAAACAAATTTAGTTCTCCTTTAACAGGTAATTCTACTATTTCTCTTAGCAATTGGCCTATCAAAATATTTGTATGTTAAATATGCTGCTACATGATCTAGTCGACTAGCTCAACCACTTAAGAAGCACAAAGAATACCACTGTAAAAAAACTAGCAAAATAAAATCCAATGCTTCATTTGTCAATTACACATTCCTCTTTTAACAATAGCTGAAGATACAGAACCTGTACAGAGAAATGAAGAGTAATTCAAATTAGCTGTTTTCATAAAAATCCAGCAGTAATCCTTTAAATTACACTTATAGTATTCCAACAACAGAAGGGTAATTTAAAGTAGGCATTTAACAGAAGTACTTCATGATATCATCTCATTGCTAACAATATGGGATATGGTCCACACCATATGGAATGAAAGAAAACATTATTGAGAGAGAACAACAAATATATAAGAATTCTGATACTGTGACAGGGTCCACAGCGAGAAAATTATCACCTCCCCGAGGCTCTGAAGTATATATTAACTGACAGTGTGTACAATATATTCTCAAGAATACGCTATGACAGCCTGCTCCATTTTAAAGCAAGGGTAACTCCAAAATTAAGTCAACTAATTGGATTTGCAAGTTGCCCTGAGATTACACTTGAAATGTTTAATTCACCTGATGAAGGCACTGGATCTGTATTACTCCAAGACTCTACTGGAGAAGATTCTGTTCTGTTAAATGATCTTGACTCAATAGCAGACTCAGGTTTTGTACTAGAAATTTCTTTCTTTTTCTTATCTTCTTCTGTAACTGATTTTGACTCTTGCTGCAGCTGTGAACCAAACATTAATAAAAAAAATGCACATGGGTATATGCTTAATACATTATTGCAAAATAAACCTTTCAAGTCTGAAAGCTTATCTTTTATTAAATTATTTTCAGATATGACATCATATAATGATATTCAACTAGTAGTGTTAAAGTCAGCTGCACTCAAGGGACACAGCTGGAAAAAAATAAAATGCATGAAAGAATGCCACAGTTCAGATACAATAACTTCAAATTCACATGTAAGGAAATTTATTTTGTCACAAGTATATACTTAAGTGATACTGTGCTTTTACCTGAGACCCTCAAAGTACTTCACAAGGAAGTCACTGTTCATTTTCAGAATGAAATAGTATTTCATTTTTACAGAACACTTACTACCCTTAGTTAACAGAAGATGGAAAGATAAATCATGGTAACACCCTAGTAATGAAAAATAATATATTGGTTTGGTAACAGGCTTCACTCAGAGAAAAAAATAAAGTTAATAGAAACCATCTTTACCACATCAGTTCTTGTTTCACTATCAGTTTAATGACATTTATCTGAACTTCATTTTCAAAACTCAGAATTCCATTTGTGCTCCTCAGTGGAAATAAAAGATGAGGACTGCATACAAATGAACACCATAAATTCAAAGCAAAATACTTCTAAATGTTAATATAACTGGGAAACTTTAATTTTCTTTTGAAAAGAGAAAAAAAAAAAACAATCACTGTGCAAAGCTGAAATTTTACTCAGGGAAGTACTACTTTTGTCAAGCATTTATAATTTCCACTGGAGAAAAACCCCTTCAGGTTGCAGAAAAAACAGGCTTAACTCTGGGATGTACTAGCCCAAATTCCATATGTAATTTACAGGCTGTTAATATTCCTCTTTACTTAGGGCTGGCAAGGCCTCAGCTAGTTTACTATGTTCTATTTTGACCACTTAAAAAAAACAAACAACACAAGCCACACACAAAAACCCCTAAAAACAGAGAAAGGAGAGAGAGAAACTACAGAAAGCTCAGAGGAGAACAAGAATTACGTAGGAGTTGGAAAGCCTGCTCTATAACAAAAGATTATACTACGGAGAAGATAATGTCAAAAACCATGATAAATTTTCCATACATAATAGGTCAATATGAAGAGGTTACTGACCATGTATTCACTATGGCTGCAATGAGGACAGGACAAGGAAAAAAAAAAAAAAAATCAGACATGGACAATCTATATCACAGGGTAATTAAAACAGACTACCTGGAAGGGTTGTGGAATTTCTTTCACTGATCTGTTTAAGAATAAGCTAGTCATACCCACTGTCATTCTGTGTGTCTTTATCTTAAATACAGTGGTCTGCTTAGGACCCAAGCTTGAATCAGAATGGATTATTTTTGTCAAGATCAAAAATGAGCTGTAAGAGAAAGTCAGTCTTCTCTTGTGCATCTTGCACGTATTGTGGGACTACACAGGGGTTCTCGTGATCTATTGGTCTGAAAGGCATAACAAATAAGACATAAATTACAGACTGAAGTTACAAAAATATCAGAGGGGGTTTTTGTGCCTCACTTAACGCAATTAGTAATCTTAAACAGTATCAGCAGAATAGTACTTGGCCTTCTAATTTCCTTTTTTCTCCATTTGAATTTATGAGTTACAGTCATTACTTCAGAAAGCCTACCTTGGTGCCATCTTCTTTTTTTGCCCATAGTGATCGCACAGCTTCATAGATTTGATGGCTTGCAGAAAATAACTTTTTCCCTGTTACCTATTTTTTTTTAGAAAAAACATAATTTAACAACAGCTTTAAAAATACTAAGATACACAGACTATTCAAATGAAATGCATCTTATTTGCATGAGAACATGCTTGACCCCATGCTAAGACATTTTAATCACCTACTTTTCAAGATCTAGTGCATGTTTCTCTTACATCAAACAAATCCTAAATAATGTTTAAATTGGTATTAGAAATCCACAGGTAGCATTCACATGCTACATCCACCTACGCAAAATGAAATCAAAACCTGTCCAGCAAACAGTGTTTTGGCAGTGTTTGCACAACAGACTGGAGCAGCAGCTTTAAAGGATCCAAAGTTGTCTCACTATGTTGGAAATGATCAAAGACAGTAACACAAAAGGAAAAAGCCCCAAAAGATGACCTGGCCCATGTTAGTGAGCAGTGCTTTGCTTTACAAATGGCCAAATCCTTCAGTCTATTTTTGAAAAGTAATTGTATAATACTGCAGTAACTATGGAGTACCTTTACAAATGCTCTGTAGAAACAGAATACTTCAGAGTTGCAACTACAAAAAACTGTGCAAAAGGTGATACAGAATGTAAGTAGATAGGAAACAAGGATTTAGCTTCCTGAGATAGGTCATAACATACAGTGTAGCATTCCTATTAATTTCTCCATCTTCCAACCCTGACATTTAAGTCTTATGACAATAAGCCAAGAAATTCCACTGCCTCTTGAGAAACAGTAATCCTCACTGATTTGCCTATAAGAAAAAAACCAACATATCAGTTTAGCAATATAAGATTGCCCAAAGATTTTAACCGCAGTATAGATCTTTGTGATATCTTCCTAAGTACTCTGGAAGTATAAAAATACCAAACAAAACCACCTCACTAAAATTAATAACAATAGCAACTGATTCATCATGATGGAAAGTTAGAGCTTAAATAGTAATTTTTTCAATCAGATTTCAGGATAATGTCCCACAAATCTTTCTGTCAAAACTTAAACCTGATCATTTAACTTAAAGATTGGTAAGTCCTAGAACAAAACACAACTAACTAAACTAATTTTCCTATCTCATCAGATTAACACAGAAGGGCAGTTTTCAAACTATAAATACAAAGTTCATCAGGGAACTACAAAGAATTCTTATGAAGCAGTATGTGCTTTTCTAAACAGGGAAACACTGGAAAACTATAGAGAAGGAAGAGATATTGTCATAGTTTAACCCCAGCCAGCAACTAAGCACCACGCAGCCGCTCACCCACTTCCCCCCCACACAGTGGGATGGGGGAGAGAATCGGGGAAAAAAAGTAAAACTCATGGGTTGAGATAAGAACGGTTTAATAGGACAGAAAGGAAAAACTAATAATGATAATAATAACAATAATAGAAACGACAGTAGTAGTAATAAAAGGATTGGAACATACAAAACAAGTGATGCACAATGCAATTGCTCATCACCCGCTGACCGATGCCCAGTTAGTCCCTGAGCAGCAATTCCTCCCACCCCTACTCCCCCCAGTTTATATACTGGACATGATGTCACATGGTATGGAATGCCCCTTTGGCCAGTTTGGGTCAGCTGCCCTGGCCGTGTCCCCTCCCAACTCCTTGTGCCCCTCCAGCCTTCTCGCTGGCTGGGCATGAGAAGCTGAAAAATCCTGGACTTAGTCTAAACACTCCTCAGCAACAACTGAAAAAATCAGCGTGTTATCAACATTCTTCTCATACCGAACTCAAAACATAACACTATACCAGCTACTAGGAAGACAATTAACTCTATCCCAGCTGAAACCAGGACAGATACATAGACTATATATCCTGCTTTTCAATTCACTTTTTGTGTTTAAAAGTACTGTGTGTAAACAGTTCTTGCATGCAAAATATTAAGTATAGCTCTCCTTTTCTACATAAACAACTAAGACAAATTCTAATCAGGTAGACAACTGCAAGATGGCAGTAACTGGAAAACAAGGAATTCTAACAAGAGATGCAGTTGTACAGTATCTCAAACTGCACATCTATCAAGTTCAGCAAAGCTTTATTTTTTATTTACTTTTATTTCAGCAATGATCTTTGTTTATTTGAGAAATGAGGATTAAAATTTGAGAGGCTATACAACTGCATTTTTAAATTCAGTCAGTTTATTCATTTTTTTATAGTTATGCAATTAACACCTGTGATGGATTATATGTTTTAATGAAGATGCATGTGAATTCTGACTCCCAGTCCCATGACACTTAATTCAAGTGAAATGGGAATGCTATGACTAAATTCATTGTTAATTCAATATTAATAGACAAGTAAACTTACCTTAGCGATTACCACTGACTGAGCTGGGTAACAAACAGAAATTCCTAAAGTAGTAAGTCCCAACGGATAAGCAATTTTCTTAAATCTAGAATCTGTATAAAGCCAAATATTTCAAATAATTAGACACTAATGAAATGTAAAGCTAAGCAGTTGTATCAATTAAAAGCAATTGTTTAACACTTAACCATTGTTTACATCAAACTTATCCCCATAACGGCTGGAGAAAAAAATACACAGTGTGATTACACTTCAGTGCAGTCACGTTTGCAGGAGATATTGATATTCTGAATACTGGTTTCTTGAATGAGAAATAATCCCAAATTAGATTTTCCAGTACTGTGAAAAATGAGAAGAACGTCTTGTGTCACTTCGGAGCTGCTGTGGTTCTTTACTAGCTCCATGCGTGCTCTCTTGAGGACAGAGACGGCAGAATTTGGAGCTGCCAGGAGCCAGGAAACTGGGGCCTCTTTGTTCAAACGCGAGAACGGCTGGGCCAGGCGCAGGTTCCTGCTTGTTGACAAGGAGCCCTGATGACAGATTCTCAAGCCCAAGTCGTCTTTTTTTTTTTTTTTTTAAAAATCTGTCCACCAAAAGTAACAGGGACATAAGAATGTTTTTATTATAAATCTGCCAATATTTTGATTCACCCATTTGCTTTGTGAAATATTCAGATAGACACACACTCAGGTGTTATAGATAAACATTTTCTGTACAATATTTTCTAGCAGGTGAAGTATTATCCCTCTAATATTTATCTGGAAAGGAGAGGCAGCTGTATCTATTCAATTACCGTTTTGGCTTCAAAGCTGCCGAAACCATGCCTTTCAATGTGTATTCTTTTGTACCTGTTAGCCAAATGCCAACATTCTTTAGCTTCTTTCCTCTAAATTCCCTTAGTTTTTGCTATATTCAGTAACCTTACCTGTCAGTTTATCTCCAGTTTCCTCCCATACGCACACTGTTTTTGAAAACCAATAATGAACAAACTCAAAACAAGTGTCCTCCTTTGAACTTCTGTTGATTCCACCATTAAAAATGACTATATAATCCTGCTCTGTCTATTAGGTCTTAGCCAGCTTCTAAAAGAAATATTTAATAATGTCCCTTCAATTTATCAGGAAGGATTTTTTTTTTTTTTTTTAATATTGGTTGCATAGGTTTTTGCCTATGTTTCAGAAAAATCTTTTGACCACTAAAATTACTACATGCTACATATTCAACACATCAGTAATGAAAATAAGGAAAAAAACCTTACCTTTTCTTGCCAGCACTACGCCAGCTAAGCCTGATATTGTAATTACACCAACTTTGGGAAGAAATTCTGGTGGTGGGTTCTTCAGGTAAACATAAGCATCTTAGAATTAAAAAAAAAAAAAAAGAGGAAGAAAAAAAAGAAGTATAGCAATTCAGTATTAATCCTTTTATTTTATTTCCCACTTGAGAAATAAAGATGAAAGTAATATTACGAATATCCAAAACTCAAAACAGTCCAAGACTGGATTGTTTTGTTAATGAATGAAGATGCCTTATTATCCAGGTGCACACTCTGCAGCCTGTGTTAGATAGAACGAGAATCACGGTCCTCAAAACACAGCAGCAAAGCTAACAATTTTTCTCCTTAGGTACTTTTTTATGTTTTGTAAAATATTAGTCCTTAATAAAGGAAAAGGAAAGCATAGTTTTAACTTTTGATTTTACTGTGAGTTAATATAGATTAAATGAGACAATGCATATTTTGGTATCTCCCAATACACCATTTTTAAGGAAAATAACTTCTAGATACAGTTTCTGACACTGAGCTTGAATGCAAATCCTGCTTGTAACTTGTGCTAGAATTAAGAAGCCATTTTTATAATTAAGACAGGTTGTGGAATTTCCATCCCTGGAGATGTTCAAGACCTGACTGGACAGCGACCTAAGCAACCTGCCTTGGACCTGCTTTAAGCAGGTGACTGGACTAGACGATCTGTGGATCTACAGAGATTCCAACTTCAATGATTTTGTGATACTATGATTTTAAGAACAAAGCTAAAATCAAAGGAATGAGAAATACTATTTAATTGGCCATTTCTCTCATTTGAGAATGGAAATGAAACTCCACGGTGAATTAACAGTGGTCCCAGGTTTTTTTCCCCCCCCACACTTGCGGAAAGGATTCCAGTGTACTCCCCTTCCACCCTTTCCCCCTCTAACTAGAATTTGCTGTTTCAACCACCTTTCTAGGTTGCAAGGAGAAACAACAGAAAATGCTCAATTCAGAAAGATGTGACTCGCCTACCTTTTCCAAATTGAATTGAATCCATTATTCCATTTTTAACAAAGAAAAAAGCATCCTACAAAAACAAAACAAAACAAAAAAACCTCAGCAAAATAAATGTCATATCTTTGCAAAAGGAGATGTTTTCAGTACAAAACTACTCGGTTGATACATATGGCTCAGCACAGTCAGACAAAGAAGTATTATGTAACTCTAAAAACACACAAACCAGATCAGTGAACTTCTACAGAGGCTGTGCTAAGATCCATCCCCTTTTTGACTACTATATTTATATTTTCAAAATTTCCATCCATATTTAATTTTTAAAAAATCTCTTTAATATAGTAAGATCACTTTCAAAATTGACATCTCAGGAACAAAACTGCAGGGTAGCAAAACATCTGGATGCCAACTGTGTAACAGAAGAAAATTCAACTGTAAAATACTATCTCCTCTTCCCTAGAGAGACTTACCCAGTAAAACTGACTTTGTCTTTTAATTTGTAAAAACGGTGCTCAGTTTCGCTAAAGATAAGCAATACTGATTTGGCTTAAGATGTGTGCTCAACTAGTTTGCTTTACTCCCCTCAAATCAGTCAATTTATTTAATCACAAGTTTTTCTTTATCCAGAAAAAAAATCTACTAGCCTATTATTGGTATCATTGTCCTCAGATAGCTAAGCAAACTGAGTAAATACACATTCTTTAGGAGATTAATGAAAAAGAATGTCATCTTGAGTTATGTCACCGAAATAATTTGTTTGCAGTAACACAGAATTTGTACCACCAGAGGTCACTGCTAGTCAATCTCTGAAACATTCACTTGATTAAGGGCATGGAAAAGTTTGATACAGATTTATAACTCAATTATTTCAGTTATGCAGTCACTGACAAAATTTTCACAGACCAATGGAATCAAAATTTACAGAAAATACAGGAAGATATTTTTATTTCCTTGCCTTTTTCAAATAATAGGGTCTATTTTGTTTGTAAGAGAAAAGTACAAGCATAAAATGCCTTATACTAATAACGAGAGTAAAAAGTTGTCCTTTACCAGCAGTTAAAGAGAATGGCGACAGGCATCACGTTTTCTTCTGTGCTTAGAGTATTCAGTAACAGAGTTGCAAGGTATTTTTGATGACTAGTTAGTAACAGCCTGCTTTAACAGTTATATCGGATGCACTCAAGTTTGTCTTTCCTAAAGTACCTACATCAGGTCTTTTAACCCGCCCTTTGGAAGCGGCCTGCTCTCTCCGTGAACTGTACCTGGAATTTCAGACTCCTAAATGCTATCAAGTTCTGCTAGCAAGAATTTACCTACGTAATTCTTGCTGTAGAAGTTAACCAAGAGATACTTCTGAACCTGACATTGTGGGTTGGCCTAGATCCAGTTCAGCATTGACCAAAATGGACCTCTTTGATCTCACTGCCTTTTGATATGGAAAACAGGGAGAATGCACAGGTTCCCCGTTACAAGCACAGCAGAGAAGAACGAGAAAAGGGTTCATTTTTGCATCTTAAATTATAGGTGTATGCTAATAGAAGGAACTGCAAAAAAACAACTCCAGGGTGAAGCATGCTGATTTTAAAATGTTTTTGTCTAGTGCTGTCAGGAACTGCAGGAAACTTTGGATGCAGGTATTTCTTACCTTGCACCATCCAATATAGCGGCCAGTTGCCTGTCTTACTGAAGAAAATTGCTTCTGCAAGTGACCAGGCTGTTCTTCAATGTATTTCGATTTCAGAGGTGGTGGACAGTAAATTGGAAGCTGGAAAGAAAAGCATAAGTGTACTGTCGGGAGATAGTTTTGTATACTGATTAGTATTTACACTGAATAGTGGTTTTCAAGACTGCAAATCCTTAGTGTTCCCATTACAGCAAATAAAACCTCTGTACTGAATTACGCTCTTTTATATTAACAAACTTACTTTACACAAGTGTGACTACAGGTTAATTCTTTAGAAGTGAAAACTGAAAGTATCGTATAGGTTCTAAGAAGTAGAATTACTGAGTATGATAAAAACATCTTGTATTCTGAAAAAGCACGAGCAAGAATAGTTGGAAGATGCACAAATGTATTACTAGAAATTGTACAATAGAAAAAGAGTATTATTATCAGTAAGTACTACAGTCTTTACCTTTTCTGGCTTTGGTCTGGAAATAATGTCATTATGAAAATGAGATAAAACTTTACTAACTATTGTAACACTTCATGTTTTATTTGTGCTATAGTGGTCAGTTATTTAGGAGGTAATTTTTATTATCACATATTACTTAGGTATGTATTTTATCTACTGGGTAATATAATTCAATGGAAAGAGATAGTATTCTGCAGATTCTTCTAGTATTATTTTAAAGACTGACAAACAGTAAGATTCTTACCTGATTTGGCTTCACCAGCTGACCTTTTGATTCCTTTTCTGTTGCTGCATATACAGTAATACATGCAAATGGCAGACCAGAAGAAACAGCTGCCAGCTTTGCCACCTGGGCCAGACAGATGAAAAAAGGGAGTCTTAATGCAGAAATAAAAAATTCACTCCAGTAAAATCTGGATTTTACTCTTGTGTTATGCTTGATCAAATATGGCATTAAACATGTCACTTCTAAAAACTTTTTAAAATAGTATACTTTTCAGAAACCTCTTCTGTCTTAGACAAAGATTTTCTCAAATTACAATGGTAAAGAAAAAGCTAGAGATCACCACCACCAACGGTTATGACTAAAATATCAGGAATAATTTTGTGTCCAAAGCCATGTCGATGCTTCCATCATCCCTTAAGGTAAATTTCAGTTCTAATCTATTCAACATACAGGTAGTCCAAGTCAATGAATGACTCTCTTGTTTCAGCAAAAAGCACCTCTATTTTATTTACATTTATTACTAACATGACATCAGAAAAACATCATCTCCTGTCCAATTCATAGAATGGTTCAACTACTGTCTGTTTGGAATAACTGCATGTCAACAATAAATGAAAATACATAGCAATAACTGGAATTAAGAATCACTTGCTTAACCTTTTGAACCACGTATGTTACAAAGTAAATTACAGGAATACAGGTTTAGTCATGATAGCTTGATGTCTACTTAGAACATTAGTTTGGAAAGAAAACATCGTATATGACACAAAGTTTAAACTCAAATACGTGAACTTCTGTAAATTACTGCTTTAAGATTCCAGTCAGAAGTGGCATTAAGCATGCTGGCATGCCATATATTAAAAAAAACTTGCCACAACATGTTAAAGCATCTGCAACTTTGGTAGATTATGGTTTCTTCTATATCAATAAAGACTCTTCTGTTATGTTCTTCACCTGAAACATTTTTGAAACTTATTTTTAAAGTATGAAAAATGTTCCCAGGATCTGCATAGAGAGAGATTTCTGGCACATGGTAGAGTGCCAGAAAAATAGAAAAGCAGGGAAAAAACAACTTGATTTTGGGAAATACCTTAAATCCCTAGTATAAAACTCCACTATATCCTCATTGTTACCTCAGCTTTCAATTGGAAATACCCTGTCAAAAGAGCGGGATTTGCTCCATAGCGTTTAGTTATAATAGTGAAAACAAAATAAACACGAAGAAAGGCAAAAGCACCACCCTGACTTGGCTCAGGTTCATCAGACATCAATCACATGCAGATTAAACTACTCAAGACAGCAAAACACCATCACTTCTAAACTATGCTATCATCACAGCACAACTTTCAGATCATACAATCACAACGAAACACAAGGCCGTAGGAGAGCAAAGGAGGACACCGCTATGATGAGAGAGGACTGTTATGAAAGAAGGGGCAAGCAGACAATGCCAGAGCTGAAAGCTGTAGGATAAAGCTAAAAATGATTCTTCACTTGCATTTTTTCGCATGGGGGGCTAAGGGGAGGAAGGGTTACTTAAGGTTTCTCTACAGTGACGGTCTATTAATATATAGTATTCCTGCTCTTAACATACAGCCAATGTGCCCCTTCCCTCTCCTTGGAGCATAAAACCTTCCTGTCAGTGTAATTATGGCACCGTCCTAAAAGTCTGCTAGTGGCTACTATTTATTTCATGCTTTTCTTCAATATAGAAACGGTAGGAAAAGGCGTAGGACTGAGCTCATTTTGCTTCGAGAAACAGAACCCCACCTCTTTTTCTCTTCAGGACAGGTTGACATTACGACATTTTTGTAACACAGCTATGTCAGCTGGAAGCGTCAAAAAACCCCGCGACTCCAGCACAGCTAGGCTGGCAACCCTCAGCTGGCAAAGCCATCACTGTAGACGTAACCATGCCGACCAGCATGTACTATTCTCTTAATTTACAACAGTGACACCCCGAACTACTTTACCTTTGCAGATGAAGAATAAGAGGCCCGAGGGGCACCGATACAGAACTGCTAGACATGGACACTAGAGGAAAGCTGGGGACACGGCTCCGAGGAACTTGCTGCATCGGGAGTCCCAGCCAGGGGAGACGAGGACAGCACAAAAGCAGAGGCTGAGCGAGCTCCTTTTCCCGCAGCGGCTGACAGGCAGGGCGGTGACTCAAAGGCAAGAACTTGGGATGGCCGTCGCCCATTTCCTCGCCGGGGGACGGAGGGAGGGTTTACACGCGCACAGGCGCGGGAGCACACACCTTGCAAGTTAAGCCAACACCACGTCTGGATTTGGAGCGGGGCAGAGTGGGAGATAGCAAGAATTGTGTTACTAAAGAACCGTGTTTTTCCCACGTTGACCCAGCTATGCTGGCAAGCGCGGACACGGTCAGAAGGAAGATGGAAGGTGGTACCGCTTCCAGCAACCTAGAGGGAACAGTCCTACACACGTGGAAATACAGCCACGCGGATATCATGTGCGTTGACCAGCACTGTGAAAAAATTCAGTTAGTCCCATGTTGACAAAAGGTTTAACATATAATGTTATTTAACGTTAAACATCAATGATCTAACACACTTAGTACAACTTAGGTTACAACTGCTATACTGAGGAGTACTTGCCATTTGGCCTTTCAGTGCCTAACATGACCACCTCAGCAGAAAAAGTCACCAGGAGGGTCTATTGCCTCAGCTGTGCCCAGCACAGGAGAGCAGCTCTCCTAGCACTGAACAGCCCCAGGACACAGAAAATAGGTGAGGGAGGATGGCACTAATCAAAATATGAACCAATTAACACAGTAACTGCCTTTCTGATAGCGTTGCTTAAAGCAAAATGCCACAGTCTGAGCTACAGGAGATTATCTACAAAGGGACATCCGTCCTCAAAAAAAGTCTGTATTTTTTAAGAATTATTAAAGAAAACTGTTTAAAACGTATCATAATTCAGATGGCTTATTTCAGCACAAGTTGCTACCAAGAAAACATACCAATTTTCAGCAGATGCCAGAAGGAAAATAAAATTTAAAAGTGAGAAGTGAGAAAGCATGAAAACGTTATATTGTTCACTTAACAAATTTGATTAATTCGTTTTAAAGAGTCACAACGGAGTATATTGTGCTAAATGTAAAAGAGAAAGCTATACCAGGAACGATGAAAGTGGTCCAATTCCTGACTGACAGTAATTGCTTTACTTTTGGATGCCTGAAGACAAATGCATAAATATTTAAAAATCCAAGTGAACAGCTGTACTATCTAACATTTATGCTGGCACAATTATTCCAAGAAGGTTTCACTCTTTTCCACTAAAATCACAAAGAACTGGGGTGAAGGAAAAGCAACGTCACCTTGACTGCACAAAAAGAGGCTTCACTACATTGAGTTGCCTATCCTCTTCCTTTATCTAATGACTAGGTATATTAAAAATACCTCAATTAGCTAAGTTGTTTCTTATTATTAAAATTATTTTATTAAAATTACTTTGAAGGATATTACGTATTAAACAAGGAAAATCATCCACTGTTTAGTTAAAGAAATTAAAAGATATTTTACCTATGAAGTCTTCTAAAAGAAGTTATTGAGAAATAAGAAATGGCAGGATCATGTAGTTATATCAAAAACTAGGAAAGAAGTACAGAGAAAAACATCTGCAACAAGCTTGAGCTGTAAAAAATGCCAGAATTGCATGGTCAACCAGTAGAATGACTCCAGAACATCAGTCAGTAACTGATTCAAAACTAAAAATGTTCTCTTTAATGAATTCAGGAAATATTTTACTTTTTTTTTTTTTTTAATCGAAATAGTTCAACATCTGCTCTGCCTTTTACTACTAGTTCTGCTTTTATCTGAATTAATGCTCTGACCTAAGCCTTATGAAACTAACAAAAGAAAATCACTCAATCCCTAATGGCAACAGATGTAAATACCAGCAGCCATAAAGCCGTGAGCCCAGATGACATCTTCTGGAGACAAATTCAATATGAACATAGATCTAAACATCACCAGAATTACAGACATTAGAAACTATCAGCTGCAATGCTCTGGACGGGGAGGGGAGGTCAATGGTAAGAGAAGATTTCCACCAATACCAGTGCCATGCTACTGACACTGGCATCACGCTGCAACATGTACCACCCATACACTGGTTTTTCTCACAGGCATAAAAAGCACACTGGTTATTTCAAAGCACTAAATAGTGCGGACTAACAGACACGGCATTATTTTTGATGGGAAGACTGAACAGCAATTATTTGCTGAAGAAATGTATTATATGCTCTCTAGCAGAAAATTGTTACAGCTAAGCCTTTTATTAGTAGAGCTAGAGTAAAACTAATCAAAATATAAAACTGTCAAATGTACCCAGATAATTTTGGCTTTAAGTCTCTGCATTTCAAACAATCTACTTCAAAGCCTTAGAATCTTATCAAAGATCAAAAATACAGATTCTATTAAAAAAAAAATTAAAAAGCTACATCACTAAAAAGAATTCACTATCTTCAACTCAAAAGATGCAGAATACAAACTAAAGCATAATAAAACCATATATTGAATTTATGCTAATCTCCAAGACATTAAGTATTGTTTCTAACTGAAACTCTGTAAATTCTGTATACTTGCTTCAAGAATTGGAGCACAAATAAGGAAACTTGCCTTGAAGGTAGGAACAAGCCTCAAAACAAAAACAGGTAATCAAAGGAGTAGGCTATATGCAAAAACCTGATGCGTGTATGTGTGTGTATATATATATATATGCCATGCCTTCTCTACCACAAAATCAGAATCTACTAGCCAGATTAAAATAAGATTAAAATGTTAGCAGCTACTGCATGTCATATTTTCAGTGGAGAGCTGTTCCTCAAGGAATAAGAGGCATGGGTTTATGGTTTCCTGCTACCACTTAGATGTCTTGAGGTAGAACAGAAAACCGTCTCAGATTCTTTTATTTTTCCCAGAAGTTACATGAGATGTGACAATTGTCAGAAGTTTCTAGGTCAAATCCAGTACTTTAATTTGGACATGTATTTCTTTATACATCTCTAGTGACAACTACAGAAAAACAGCACACAAGTGGAACAGAGCATCCTTCCACTTCACCTCAACTTACTGACACCCCACAGATTTGTTTTTCATCTTTGTCTGCCAGACGGTAACCCACAGAGAGTGAAAACTTAAGAAGAATAAAACTTGCACAAACTTCTGTCACTTCACTAAAGGTACTGAATTACTCGAATTTATGTACTGAACTATATACTACTTCACGATCACCTAGGCATACAGTGAAGCCAAATAAGGTTCCTTTTTTCAGGTACTTGTCTCATAACTAAGTAAAATGCTCCATTTTCATTCCTTTGGCTGTCCTCATTTGCATCATCTTTTTCTTTGCAGATATGTACATATTTTAAATGAAGATTCATGTGAGAGCAACCTATTCATCGATTTGACTATGAAAACTGGAAAACCTGTCTAAGTATTTGAGAGAAAGCCTAGCTCTTTACAGGCACGCTTTTCTTCCCCGTTTAAAGACACTGTAGTATCTCTACAATTAAAGATATTTTTGATACTTGTGACGCCGTTGGTCTCCAAGAGCATTATTTTAACATCCTTGTTTTAGTGATGCATAACACCACCACACTTCACAATGCTACTACCGAACCAGTATCTTGCTACCTCATCTCCCGAGTAAGGAGCAGAAGGCGTTTCAGAAGCTGTAAGCAGAAGAAGAACAACCAGCAGAGAAATACTTCTTTTATTCCCTGCTGTACGATTTAACCACTCTCTTGGACCAGCTCTTTCTACCTCAAGTTCTGCAACGGAGAAAGCAGTTCTGAGACCTCTTACTTTCCTACTCCTCCTTCATCTGAGCCCTCGGTTACAGGCTGAAGGGACGTCCCCGCTCCGAGGAACTGCGACCACCTAGTCAATCCCCCCCACGCTGGAGTGGAGCAGTTGTGGAGCCAACCCCGAGTTCAGCACCGGGGAAGGGCCGTGCAGGGTGACCCCCAACAGCCCGCCGGGCCTACCCGCTTCCCGCCCTGCCGACCCCGCGCCCTCCCAGCGCTCCTCCCGACCTCTGCGACCCCCCCCCCCCCCGACCGGCCAGTTCCGCGTGTGACCCGCCGGCAGAAGGGGCTCCTTCCCTCTCCTCAGCCGCCGGGGTGCCCGGCGAGGCGCGGAGCTGCCGGCCCGGCAGTCCGGCTCTGACAGGAGGGGAGCCCGCCGGGCGGGCCGCGCTCTTCTGGGAGCTCCCGCGGGGCTGGGGGAGCCGCGAGAGACCCCACGGGGCGTCCCCCGGCTTCCCCCCCTCCCCGAGACCGCGGGTGGCTCTGAGCGGGAGGGGGAAGCCCACAGCCGAGGGAGCCGCCGCGGCACCGCCCTCCCTCACGCAAGGCGGCACTCACCTTCGCCGCCATGTTAGCGACCGCCCCGCGCGGACGGCGAGAGGGAAGGGACGAGCGCTCGGCGCGGGGGGCGGGCCCGGCGGGTCCCTCGGGGCGGAGGCGGCGGCCGCCGGGGCCGGGGCCGGGGCCGGGGACAGGGACAGCGCGGCCTCCGCCAGACCCGGCAGCTCGCCGATCGCTGCAGCGCAGTCCTCGGTCCTGCGCCGAGCTCACGTCTGGTTCTCCGTTTATTTGTCTTCCTTTTAGCTCCCAGGAAACGCCGTCCCGCCGTCCGTCCCCCCCGACACCTACTCCAGAATACGAGCGTACCCGTTCTGTTTTCAGTCAGAAAAGCGCAAATCCCAAGTGTCGCCATTTTAAAAGGTGGCACGGAGGGAAAATCCGCCGCGAGCTGCCGTCGCTTCGGCCGGGGGAGCGGCCCGGTGGGTGCGGGGGAGACCCAGGGCCGGCCCTCGCCGCGCCGCTTAACGGCAGGGATTCGAGAACGCACGCAAATTTGAAGTGCAGGTAATTCGTTTATTGAAGTCCAAATTTACAACTGAAGTTTACGACTTTTTTTTTTTTTTTCCCCCCAGAACAAAAGCTTTGTTTGAATTTAGGAAGAATAAATGTTCTTTTTAATAATGTACAGACTATATCTCTTAAATAAGTTAATATCTTTGAAAAAAGAGCAATATGTTCCTTTTTTAATGTTGCAGTGCAACTTACAACTTACACGTCTGTGCAATGTACCATGAGGTATATGCCCAGTGAGCAACACACAGTGAAGTTTTCCATTCATAAATTTTCGTTGTAGACACACAAAAAGTTAACAAGTTAATCTGTGATAGAAAAAACACAGCCGGTTACAGTAATTCACACAGAACTCATCTGAAAAGAGGGGAAAAAAGAAACCTAACGTTCGTTGCCTATATAAACTATTGGATCATCTCTCAACATAGACAAGTATAAAATTAAAAATACTGTTGTGAAACTGAAGAAATACTGTATTATCCAGGGGTTGAAACCTAGTTTTACCTGTATTAGTCTAGAGCAGTTAATTTTCTCTCTCTGTAGCATCAATGAGCTGAGGGACTTTACTACGGTATCGGTAGAGCATCTGCTCATAAAAGCGCTTAAGTGAGATGGTGATTATAGAAAAGTTGCAGAATGCTCCTAAAGTGTGACACAACTCAGGACATTTTCCCTGGCATAGACAGGTGGTTTACCGTTACCTCTCAGTTCATCTCACAGCTGATTAGAAAAACAAGGCTGAAACATGGAAGATATACTAGTGTATTTGAAGCTTTGACACTTCAAACTTTTCGAGATGGCTCTAAAATACTTATTTCTCATCATGACAGAAAACATATATTTATTTTAGAAAGAATCATCCACAACATAACTTTGTGATAAATAACAGTTCTGCCTCTAATACATATATACATACTGCTTGTAAACAAAAAATGCCCACAGGTCATGGAGTCTCCATGATTTTTATACAAGGCGCTATAGATTTTTTTTGTTATTGAAAACAGTCCTAGTGAAAGTTTGGTTTATAACCTCCTATTGCTACAGAAACAGTAAGAATGTTTATATTTACAAAGAAACAAAGACCATGGAGACCCCATAGCATTATTTGCTAAAGATTTTAAGTTAGTGGGGTTGTCAAAATACACATTGTCAGCATGTTCAGATTTCATCACCAGTACAGGTTGAACACCAGCAGTACGATACTCTAGTGCTTTGGTATTTCAACCCCTGAATATACAAAGACATTACTACAGCCTACTTCACAGTTTAATGCAAGTAAAGTGCAAGCCATAGTACAAGGGTGTCATACATTTTCATACATATAAGCATTATCTAAAAAAGGCTCTCTATACAAGTTTTATTAGCTACTTTAGTAAACTAGACAGAAGTCACCTATGGCCCAGCAGTTAATGGTCTTACAAGGATATTTTTCTTTGTAATACAGTATGTGTCAAATGTAAAAAGTTTCTTAATACTAGTGCATTTCTCTTATATCCTAACCTGTTTTCTTTTCAGATTTTTAAGCTGAAATCCTTGTTTCTCAGTAAAACAGAAGTCTTAACTGGTAACAGGGTCTTACTGGTATTTTGCCCAGTGAACAAGATTTGTTAAGACATACTTGTTTCGTGGTTGCTAGTGAAAAAAAATGCAATGGAGTTAATATGTATAATGTGGCGTCCTTATTTAATCTGCAGCATTCAGACAGATGCATTTACAGTTAGTAAAAAGATCTGTATTGATACCCTCACCAATGCCCGAGAATGAACAATATTGTAGAAATGTGAGGACAGAAGCTAGAGGGTCTAGCTGGTCAAACAACACTTCGTTGACGGATTTTATAATTTTTACAACATTGCTTTCTTTCAAATACTGCTCATACAGTGGCATTAATGCATACAGCAAAGTCCCTAATTGTCACTTTTAACGCATGTATGTGTCTGATAAAAATAAACTGTCTGGCCTGCATTAAGAATGAATATGGTTCTTTTCCTGAAGGTGAAGACAGGCAGTATCTGTCTGAATTTTTTTTAATACTTTTATTAAGAGTAGGTCCCAGTAGTATATCAGCTATCTCAAAAACTGCTAAAAGCTTAAAGGATGTTATTTGTAATCCTCCTTCTCAATGTGGAAGTATGGTATAACCTGTAAAACCTGTAAAAACTAAGCTTTAAAAAAATGCTGCTTTGTCTATTAGTTGTATCAAGAATAGAGTCACCTGCCTACACATTAGTGAATGGAACTGATCAGAAGTACATCATGCTTATATGTAATGGGAGCAAAGAAAATAATTTTAAAAATCAACCAAGAAAATACGATTTACTAGTTTCTGTTTAAATAACAATGTATTTTCTATTCATCAACTGATATGGCTCAGGTTTGATTTTCAGATGCATGCCCAGTTAATGCCCACTGAGAGCCTCAGCCACACAGTGTGAATTTGTCTGGGCAAAGAGATGGGGAACCTATCTCCACAGTAGCTTGCCTGAAAAAGCTACTCTGAACCTTAGCTTTAATGAGGGAAACATTCTAGAAGATAAAAACCTTTTTATTACTTAATATAAATGAATTAGCTAATATTGCTTCTTCAATCTTGCCTGTTATTACCCATTTTTTGTACTAGTGGTAAATAAACATCATTTGGCAACAGGGAAGATGATGTATTTAACGAGATTTTAAGCTCAGTGGTCTAAGGCATGTGGTATGTGGAAAATCTACAAACCTACACTCCCAAGCAAAAAGGCATTGCTATAAGCTGCGCCCTTCTGTCTTCCCTAGAAACACACAATTTCCCTATTGTGAAAACTAGGGAGAAATTAAAAATCCTTTACAAGACCAAGTTACCGCTTACTTCTCTAACATTACACTGCAGCAACTTGGGTGTACTATAAATGGTATTTTCAGGGCTGAGGCCCGGTAATACAAACAGACCTGTGCTCTCTGTCTTAAGGAATCTCTCCAGGACTGGGTCAGAGACAGTAGTCAGGATCTCTGTAGAGATACAAGATTTGCTTACGCAAAGAGATTTAGTGTTTAAACTGTAAATATAATTGTGTGGCAGGCATCCTTTGTATTACAGTTTTGGGGGTAGCTGAGAGGCATTGCAGATGGGGCTTAAGTTTTGTTGATCAGTTGCGCTGCATCTTGCCCTAGCCAAGGATTGTTTTAAACAACCCACCTTTGAAGCACTTTGGCCCCAACTGCATGAAGAGTTTGTCCAAACCGTTGGTGAAACATCACGAAATAGCTCTGCCTGGCAGAGCTGTCCCACCTCAAGGGGCCAACAGCCAAGGTTTACCAGGATGTAAACAATCCCCAGATATATCACCTTGGTCATAAGTACCGCTAGTTTTTTGCAGAAAAGAATGCCTTTATTACTTTGGAAGACAAGACTAAATGATGAAAGAATATGGCAAATAAGCTATGTGATAGTCTTAGGTCTGATTTGTATTACTTGAGACAAAAATAGGAGTTACGAGAATTTTATTAGTTCTCAGATTTGTGTTAAGTTAAACAGTTTCTACCAGGTTCTTCATTTTTCTTACAGAAGTCCTATTAACATTCAAAGTGAAATCTTCTAAAGGTCAGCAGCAGAATTCTACAATTTTCGATGAGGCTCAGCACTTCCCAACGCCTCTGTAAAGCAACTCCTTCAAAGGTATCTTTAGTATCCTTCACAAAACCTTGGATCAGAGACTGAATATTTTGGCTATAACTGCTGAAGACAGTAAGAATGAAGTTAAGTGGCCGTGTACATCTAGCAATTCTCTGCAACACTCATTTCTTTCTCCTTGGAAAAAGCAAGTGGTGCACTACATTTCTAGCTTAAAAGACAGCAGTCTAGATCCGAATATTAACCGACTTATATTTAGAATTCCCTGCTTGGAAAAGATGGAAAATCTCATCCTCCAAAATCTTTTAGTTGATTAGTCTTTCCTTACAGAGCTAAAGCAGTTCGAGAAGTGCTCACGATGTGTGTGAGAAAGTAGAGCTGTATCAGAAGCTGATGAAACAGCAGGGTGGTTTTGCCAATGAAGTGAAGCAACCTCCCGTGGTACGGAGGGTAGAGACGCCCTATACAATCCAGCATGGGCTGATTACTGTGAGGGCAAATGTAATCCTACCTGTGCTGTCACAGAGTGTGGGTTCAGTATTTCTGTGTTATTTGTATTATAGAATGTGGACATACAGACTGATGAGAACCTCCTCCTCCTCCTTTGGTTCTTGTTCATATCAATTAGAGTAAGCTCAGGAAAGTTTTGACTTAAATTAATGAAACCAAGATTTTTCTTGGTCTCAGTTTTCTCAAGAAGTGCTGCTGAGATAGCTACTAAGATAGCTTTCAAAGATCTGAGATTTCAGTGAATACATAATAGTGTTAAAAAAGGAGGGGAAGCAGTAGCTTAGGGAGAGCATTATATCAGTTATAATAAAAAATAGCCAGTAACAAAAAGACTAAGCTTGTGGAGTCAAAGAATAAATTCTGCTGGCTGAGGGACATTCTACCTGCAGGAATTCTGAGGGAAGACACTAGCTTTAATAAGATCCAGATAAATAAAACACATCCAAACAATCTCTTCATGTAGTTGCGTGTGTTAAGAACTAAGTTTTGTCTAAGCATTCAGGCAGGAAATCTAGGAAGTTAATAAATGTGTTGTACCAGTGCTGTTTATTTCCCTTGATGAACTCAACAACAAAGAAATTTTTTTTCTCATTTAAAAATATGGGATCAAAACTACCGTAATAATTTCAGCTGCATTGTACAGTGTGTTTAAGTACCTTTCGGTCCAGGAGAATTTGACATATTTTAATACGTAAGCAGGATTTGGTGCAGGGATTTTTAAATACAGTATCTGTATTGCACTTTGTATTCCATTTATTTCAAAGATTGTGAAATTCCAAATAATTGTGCTATGGTGATTTTGTACGTTAATTTCTATAGTATAGCTAGATTAGTACCTAGATCCAGACAGAAGAAACTGGTGGTGGGGAGGGAGGAGCTGTAGTATGGCATTGGGTACACATGCAAGTATGACAAAATTCTCGTGAAATGACTTTCAAATGCCAGCTGACATTTGTGAAAGAATAAAGTCTTTGTATTGCTTAATTTAACAGTTAGATTTTGCTAGCTCTAAGGCATAAGCAATGCTACACAAATCTTTCAAACTTTTCTCCCAGTTAGTCTTAACCCCATTATAGGAAATTTCTCCAGTGCCTCTCCGTTCACCTTATGAATCTCTTGAATAATTTATCTTGACTACTCAGTGCAAATCATATTTGATGAGAACTGCTCTCCACGAGCAGACTACAGACTCATGACTCCCAGAATTTCAGAAAAGATGAACTCATGACACTGAAAGATTTTAAAGATAAGCTGAGCAAAATATGATGTCTCAACTTTTTATCTCATCTACTTATATATTAGAAATGTAGTTTTTTAACTTTCAGAAACTAAAATTGAGATTGTCTATTTTCCTTACTATTTGTGTTATTTTTGAGAAATGTATCTTCCTAATGATGTTTGTCATTTTCAGCTATATCTATACGTAGCATTTTAGAAGAGAAATAGCTTGTTTCATTGTTTACTAGAGACTTCATTGAATATAATCAGTGGACACTTGTAATTTCTGTCTTCAGTTACAATACAGTGGCATTCGAAATCCTTTTGGAAAGCTATTTTAAAATCACATAGATCTTTTTATTATGAAAGCACAAACCGTCTTTGGGTTTGAAACAAAAGGCATGTTTAAATTTCTTCATGAATCCATTTAACTAATTCGGTGACCATCTCTCACTGCTTGCACATATAGTATGAATTGGTTTCTGAATGGAGTCTATAATTTACCCCATTGCTTGCTTCACTGCATAATAATTCTCCCACATTATATGAAGGCTACTATTAAAAAATAGTGAAATATATAACTTTGAGAGATCTGATATGAAAAGCTAGACAAATTCTCTCTATTTATGCTTCTGCTATTCAGTTGTCAAGTAACTACAGTGTTCACATAGTAAATACATTTCAATTTAGTTCTATGTTTTGCATGAATACTGCAACTCTGATATTGGTGAAACCTGTGGTGGCAAAATGTTGTTTTCTATTTCCTGTATCTTTTTTATTACCTCAGGTGCTTAGACAGGGTGAAGTGCATGTTTAATATTCAAGCAAAACATATACAATGTGATCCTGCTCCTCTGAAGTCACTGGAGTTTTGCCATTTACTTCAATGGAAATACGATTAAGCTCCGAGGCGTGCGGTTAAGGAAGGAGCCATTGTCTTCAGTGATTCTTAAGCATAGAGTTGATTACTTTGCTGAAGCAGGCCAAATATGCCTTCATGTTGTATGTTCTATCCAAATGTTGTTATGCAATTGTTGCAATGATGCTGTGGCTCAATTGCCTGTGTGGTGCAAAGAACTCAAAACAGTTGTCAGTAATACTTCTCTACTACTAACTTCTTATTTGTTATAGACAATTATTTGTTTAATCACTGCTTCTACTGTGGTTCAAATAAATGCCAGTGCAAATGAGAGCAAAAACCAAATCTGAATTGTATTTCTTCAGCTGCTATATTGGGTTTACATGGCAAGGGGGTAGCAGGGGGGCTGCAGGGGTGGCCTCTCTGAGAAAAGATGAGGGGCTGCTCCCGTGTTGGACACGGCCAGTTCCAGCTGCCTCCAAAACAGACCCGCTGCTGGCCAAAGCTGAGCCCATCAGGGAGGCTGGTGGTGCCTCTGTGATAACTTATTTAAGAAAGGGTAAAAATGCTGCAGAGCAGCTGTGAGAGAGAGGAGTGAGAAAAATGTAAGAGAAACAACTTTGCGTACATCCAAGTCAGTAAAGAAGGAAGGGGAGGAGGTGCTCCAGGTGCTGGAGCAGATACTCCCCTGCAGCCTGTGCAGAAGACCATGGTGAAGCAGGTTGTTCTCCTGCAGCCCATGGGGGACCGCACCAGAGCAGATCCACGGGCTGCAATATGGGTAAGACCCCACACCTCGACAGGTGGTGATTTCTGAAGGAAACTGCAGCACATGGAGAGCCCACACAGGAGCAGGCTCCTGGCAGAACCTGCAGCCCGTGGAGAGGAGCCCACACAGGAGAAGGTTTTCTAGCAGAAACTGTGGCCCATGGGGGACCCACGCTGAAGCAGTCTGCTCCTGAAGGACTGTACCCCATGGAAGGGACCCATGCTGGAGCAGTTCTTGAAGAACTGCAGCCCGTGAGAGGGACCTCACGCTGGAGCAGGGGGACAGTGTGAGGAAGGAGCACCAGAGACAAAGTGTTATGATCTGACTGCAACCCCCATTCCCCATCTCCCTGCGCCACTGAGGGGGGAAGGAGGTAGAAAAGCTGGGAACAAAGGAATGGAATTGAGCCTGGGAAGAAGGGGGGAGGTGGGGGAAAAGTGGTTTTAGTTTTGTCTTTGTTTCTCACTCTGCAGCTGTATTTTTAATTGGCAATAAATTAAATTAATTTTCCCCAAGTCAGCTCTGTTTTGCCCATGACTGTCACTGGTACGTGGTCTCCCTTGTCTTTATCTCAGCCCACAAGCTTTTCCATCCTATTTTCTCCCCCTGTCCTGTTGAGGAGGGGCAGTGAGTGCATCTTGATGGGCATCTGGTGGCCAACCAAGGTCAAGCCCACCACAGCTGCTTTGTGGAGACTGAACTAAATAAATGGGATACCTTCACCCAGTTCTGGCTTTGTGAATAATTACATTTCTTCCTCGATACTAGGACCTCATTGGGATAACATTTTTTCCTATATTATATTGAACTGTATCAATTCTACAGCTCTTGATGTGTGAGAGACAACTAGGTTTAGCTTGTGAAAAAATTATCAGTGAATATCTGTGTTTAAGTGAAATGACATCAGCTGTTTGCACATCCTCTTTGTTCTGCTTTCTAGAAATATTCTAGCAAGCATAAAGAAAATTGTGAATGGGTGTTTTAAATTTATGTTCAGTAGCTTTCAGAGCAATCTCCTCCCCCCCCCCCAAGAATACAAGTATTTTCTCCAAAATCTGATTCTTAGAAATCATTCTCATCCAGGCAAGGATGTGAAATACACTATGAGACTTGTGTGTCTTCCCAAACCAATCAATACAGATTGGTTTTCAAATGATGTATTGAATAACTTCACCCACTTGCTAACGTACTACTAACAGTTAAAAATTATTGCCAGACATTACATAATTTTGAATAATTTACTCAGCTCTAGATGTCAGTCTATTACAGAATTTAATTGATTAGTTCAGGATTTTTGTCAACTTAATTCTCATCCTTGAAGCCTCAGAGCTTTTTTGAATTTCGTGACTCACAGTCATGTGTCACTTAAATTCACAGTGAAGAAACTATGAAAACCTGCAGTATGTACCATATTGAGTGCAGATGTTTTTCTTTCACCATGAAATAATTCAAATTATATTAAAATCAGTTTAAGTTGCAGCATTAGTGAACAACCAACATTGTTCTACTCATATCTGAACCTCTGTGCCACACCTGCTTGCTTATATTCATTCATTTTAAAGGCAGGCACAGTATGTTACAAACACAGTATCTAAATGGCATGTACAGTATGCCCATAGGGCCAGATTGGGATCTATTTGCTAGATGTACAGTGTACATTTTAAGGCACACTATAGGGATTGAGTTTACATTTTGATAACTCTGTCCTTTTATTTGCAAAGATGGTCACTACCTGGAAATGTCGCAAAAATAAACGTTCATCTCTAAGAGTGGCCAATGTGTTTATGTTTTCATTTCATATTTTTCTTAAGAAAAAATGTGAAGACGTGAACTTTAGGGCATTTTAAAAGTAAATGTCAACTACCATGTTACATTTTATATACATAGATATGTCTTTATATATATCTAAATATATAAAATGATTGTAGGAGCTCATACTACAAGCTTAGTTTTAGTACAGTACTTTAAATATACTGGTATTTATTTTCAGTTACACTTCTGCACTGCTTCTTTCTAATGCAGAGCTTGATACGGACATCGGTTGATAATAGCAAACAAAAAAAATCATAAAGAATATTATTGTCTTATCATGCAATGTAGTAGGCATCCTGTGGCACTATTCTCTTACCCAACTTATTTACAGTACTGCTGAGTACATTATCAATAAATATTACAGTGTTTGTTTTATTCGATTTTTCATGGCACCCAGCAATTATTCAGGATATGAGTCCTGTCACACGTGAGTTTCAATGAATGAGTGTGTATGTGTCAGCATTGGTGCTGAGGTTGCAAGTTCAGAGGCTCCATTTTGAGATTTCACAGCAGCACTGTACTCACAAATGTCCAGGAAAAACTCATAGTTCTTTAGTTTCCAATCTTTAAACTTCTTTGATGTTAAGTTGGGATCATCCAGAAGGCTGTTGATAACTGTGAGGTCCCCTTCCTTCGCCTATCAAAGTCCAGAAAGACACAGTACATGTCAAAATGAAATTTATGCCACATTTTGTATTTTGGCACTTTATTTCTTCTTTCATTTTAATGCGAAGTGCTAGGCAAACTACTATGGACACTTGAATCTTTTACCTATATTCAGGAACTATTACAGCTTAAACTGTTCCACAACTCAGTCCTTGGCACTTTCTACAACATGCCTATAAAGAGTGCCAAATAATTTTTTTTTTTTTTCCTTAATCTGGAACATGTTTGCTTTCAAGTATTTTTAGTTTCTTTGGAACTTAATTCTAAAGCTACAGAGAAAGCCTCATCCTTGGAAAACATTAAAAAATTATACTTTTACTTTAGTTTATATTGCTTATACACAAGATTAACGATAAAGCCTTACTTTTAAAGTGCTCTTGAGAACTCTGATGTGGTGAAGCTTTTCATTGATAACTGGATCATTACATCGCTTTACAAAAGACTTGCGGAACTCCTGCTTGGTGGAAGGACGCTGCTCTCCAAAAGCTGACAAACTAGCTTGTTCCAGAGATTTGTATAGCTCTTGCAGACCATCTGTATTTTCTCCAATTTCTTTTATGTTTTCTGAAAGAAAATAGATGAAGAAACCTAACAACAAATCTCATCGTTCAGATGAAGTCTCTAAAACCAGCAAGCAATACTGCAAATTCATGTACAAAGTAACCCTACAACACCGTTTTCCAATTTTTGTTTTGATAAAACAAGAACATTTTGATCAGCCCCAAAGCTACATTCTTAGCACTACATCCAAGCATTTCAAGTAAACTCCTGTGTAGTGACTGATGGAATTTGCCAACATATAACAGTCCAGCCACAAAAACCTTGGCGAGAATAATGGCAATATTGCTCTGGCTTTCAATGGCAGTAAAGAGGATCAGAACACCTCCAAAAACTTACCTTCTGCACAGAAACTATTATGCCTTCTAATAGGAACTTTCTCTTCTAGCTTGTCATCTGTTCCTTCTATGGACTTTACACGTCCCTTACTCCTGACATCTCTGTT
Source organism: Aquila chrysaetos chrysaetos (assembly GCF_900496995.4). Classification (NCBI taxonomy): domain Eukaryota; kingdom Metazoa; phylum Chordata; class Aves; order Accipitriformes; family Accipitridae; genus Aquila; species Aquila chrysaetos. The sequence goes on along the minus strand of NC_044024.1, from coordinate 3,193,896 downwards.
TCGGGGAAGGCTTTGACTACGTTGCTTCTGTGGCCTGCTATGAGAGCTATGTCCCCTTTGACATTCCACCAAAGGGAAAGGCCCATCCTGCTCATAATTATGACGTCTTTGTACGGGTAGCGTTGCTTGTCTTCGTTTGTCCGGTGACATTCCAGGCCGGCCACTCATGTACTCTGCATCAGGAGGAACAGTCTGAAGAAAATGGAGCCCTGAACTGGTTAATGGAGTCTCTATCAGATCCTGCCATGAGCGTCTTTCTCGGTAGGGAGGTCTGCACCCTGATGAGTGTGTGCTTCCTGCTACATCTTGTCGAGAATCCTCAGCAGAAGAATGAGAATATGTTGATTCACTTGAAAAGTGTCGACCGTGTTTGGCTTCAGGGAATGGACTTGAAGAATTCACCTGAAAAGATACAAAAGATAAGACAACGTTTTGAACAGACCCAAGAAAATGATTATAGCGTAGAACATTATATGATATATACTAATAAAATGGACCGATGTGTGTGTTTTGATATGTCATAATATGAACCTCTGTAAACAGAACATAATTAGCAGTGAGAACTTTTATGCAAGTGCTATGTTTTAACCACTCCCTATTCTTGTTTTGCACATTCTCTGCCCATGAGCAACTCCTGCTGGAAAGAACAGTATAATACTGGTACAGGTTTCCTGAAGACCTGTCCAGTTTACACTCAGTCCAGCAGTGTGCTGTGAAGACATGAAAGTCCCCCAAACCATAATTGGATTTCCTTTCTTTTTTTTAGGGTATAAGTATCCAGCCAAACAGAAAAAAAAAAAAACCAACCAAAAACCAAAACTTCAGCACCCAGGAAGATTTTTGAATTTGGGGGGACTGCTGAACTTCTCAAATTATTTTAAATAATTCTGCTGGGTCTGTGTATAATTTTAATTCAAAAACAAAGAGAAAGGCAAAAAAGTGGAAAAACAGAAAGGGAGGGGCTTAACCTGTATCCCAGTTGATAAAACAGCATCACATGGGTGAAAATCAGTCTGAACTTCACCCATGTGATGCTGTTGTCTCAGTCACTCTTTCTTTGGTTCTGGCTGTGTGAGGATCGTGTCATTCACGCTGAAGAAAAATCTGAAAGAAAAATAGAAAACAGTCCTATCTGCGCTTAGAAACATAGAATAATTATCACAGCCTGTCTATGTTCCGTATTATATAAATGTTATTTGCTACAAGAGCCTCTTCATATACAAAATGGGTTTTTTTTCCTCAGTTATCAAAACCTGTCTGTACACAATACATTAGGAGTACTTTTATCAGCTACTTAACATCTTATGACACTAACAGAAAATACTGTCACTACTATGGTATTGTACACAATGCTTCATATTATAAAAAAACCCTTGCCTCTAAAGATATGTTCTTAAAAAAAGTGTTTGTACTAAAACATGCTTACTGCATGAATGTGATCTGATCTTAACCTCTAGGATCCAACATCCAATATTCATACTTGAAAAACAGTCTCAGCTAACACAAACTATGCCATCCACCACATTCTTTTCATATTCTGCAGCAAAGTCAACATTTGAATATTCTGTTCGTATTATTAGGTGTAGTCTCCCAACTCCTACAAAAAAAATGTCATATTTACAGTTTGGTGACATTTACCTCTCCTTCCTTTGTAATTGACTTGTTATGGAAACATTCAGGTCTTAGCTCATGAGGAACAGCAGTAATGTCACTCTTACAGTGAGATCCACCTTTGTTCTGCCTTTATGGTAATTAAATATTCCAAAACAAGGAAAAAGCAAATCAAGGCACACAGATATTTTTTGGTGACCTACTGTCAAATGCAATATTTATAACTCACTGAGGGTGTTCGATGATAGGTGTCACACAGTGTTGAAGAGCCTTCCTGCTTCAGGGTTAAAGAGCCATCGATGTCATCCTGGTCGCTTTCACTCCAGTAATCTGCTAACAAAGCATTCTGGGTTTCACTCGTGTGCTTTTCCACAAGAAAGCAGGTCCCACATTTTAAAAATGTCATTAGCATACAAAGGTAAACATTTCACAGTCACCTAGGTGGCTTGGCAGTCACTAAGGAACAGACTTGTGAAAATGTCTGGCACCTAAGATCCACCGATATGTAGAAGAACCTTCAGATGTTTTGGGATAGCGTTACAGAAAGCAGGTTAGGCACCTAACTCCCAGCGTACATAAAAAAGAGCTTCTGGTCACAGACTTTCAAAGAGAAACTTTATTCTAGATGCCAAAGTAGAGCTGAGCCTCAACACTTAATTTAATTACGTTAGCATAACAGGTTCCACCATGGGTGATGGTGAAAAAGGCAAGGCTGGCACCTGAGCTCAGGAGATGCAAAAACCGTTCTAAAGCACATATAGACCTGTGTTTGTGATGTCTTCGCTTGCTCTAGCGTGATGACCATACCCAACAGCTGTGGTCTGGGAGATCATACCTCACCCTGAACCTTGCATTCTCTTTATCACTTGTTCTAAGTATTTCTTAAAATTACTACTCAGGATTTTATTTTCCTTGGTGATGGCACCAATAAATATAGCTCTTCAAGGATATGGATTCTTATGAAAATTGATATTTTAAAAGATATGGCACGTATGTTAATGAAGTCGTCAGTTATGACATCTCCAACTTTGTTCAAATAATGAACAGACATGTACTTTCTGCTCTCTTCTCCTAATTATAATGTCTGAAGCATTACCTTCATCTGGATGAATATCCTTGTCATCAGGTGTGTAACCAATTGCTGCGAGACCCAAACGATTCATCCATCTAATAGAACAATAAAAAATGAGGAAGAGGGATACTTAAAAGGAACATCTAGTGTAAATCTGAGGGCATACGTATTCTTAACATTTGGAAAAGTCAGTGACAATGCTTAGTCCAAAAACTGAACACTGTTCAGGTTATTAAAATAATGTGTTCAGTGATTAATAATTTTAAGTGAAGGATGTTCCAGTTCATGTGCAATGCAGATGTACTTCTGGGCTTCTGTTCACATCTGCTGGAGGATGTTTGCCTAGTGGAGTATCAGACTCGTTGCATTTTATTCTGCTGCCTAGAAAGCTGAAGAATCCTGACATCAATCTTCCTTATATCATCAAGAAAATGTGAAGCATACATACTAATATGCTAATTTTAGCAATGACTACACAAAAATTTTCGAATAGTCTGTGTAGAACAGAGAATGTCCAGCTCTGTCTCCACCTTAAGCAGAATCAAATCCTCTCTAAGCCTCATCTGCAAACTATTCGTGTGGAATGGTTTCCAGAGACATTGTGTAAAGGAGCATATTGCATTTATTCTGATTGCTACTTTTATTAGTTTCAAGAACTTGCCTGAAATGCCAAAATACTATAACATAAAATAGAATTATGATAATAATTGTATGAAAACCTGTATTAGGAAATAAGTTGTATTAAATTTGTATACTCAAAAAGCTAAAACAGACTATGACAGTATTCCACTGCTTATTTGCTAGTCTAGATTCATGACACTGGTGATATAAATGTTTAGGCTTGTTGAGCTGTGATATCAACATTATTTTCCTTTGATTTTTTTAATATAGAATCTTAGGTTTCTAAAACAAGACTCAGTAAATTGAAAGTACTTCAATATTTGCATTTCACATTGGATGTTCTGGTTTCTTTCTTTGTCCCAAAATTAATTAGTTTGATCAAAAATAAGATTCTTTGTTTCATTAGCAAAATTTTATAGTTTGTTTGGGGGAAAATACCTTTAGAGTTTTCTTTACATAAGATTACTGGATGTTTATACGATATATAATTGAAAGACAGGAAAAAAGGAAATGAACGTGTAGAGAGCAAAGTCACTTCTTAATGTTTGGCAAATGGAAAATCAAGAGTCAGCTTACTTTCATCAACAAGGAAATATAACCAAAGAAAAAAGCCCTATTAATAGACATCTGTAATGATTGGGATGCATTCTTAAGTATTCCCTTACTCAGTGACTAAATTATTTACTCTGTCATTAATTTCCTAGTACATTGCACCTAAGTGTTTTCTAGAAGCAGCTCTTTTTTCTTTTTTAACGTTGCAACATAAAATTTGTTAACAATTATGTTCTTGGTTAATGAATCATATCATGACAAAAACATCTTTCAAAGAATTCAAAAAAGACATTAGTAAACAATACATACTACATCATAAGGACAAGTTTTTTGCAGATTAAAACAAGAAAACTATTCAGTGTAATTCTTTCTCACTTGTACTAGAACAGACAAAAAGCTTCTAAAGACATATGTGAAGGTATTATTGGTCTAATAGCATAGTATATGGAAGATGGCATACACAACAAGGAGGCAGAAAATGAAGGAAGAATGAACTCTCCACTAAAAATAGCACACAGTTCGGCACGTATTGATCTCCTTGTCTAAGAAACGGTCTGCAGTTGCTCAGAGCAATGATCTTAATCTGTAATACTGGATATAACACTGACTCATTTTATGGCCTTCAGGAAATTGTTCTACATATCTTATGACTTTCATAAGTATCCAAAGGGGACAACAACATTTACTTCTTACAGGGAATTGTTATAGGGTTTAATTTACTTGCAAAACTCTGAAAATATGTACAATAATATTGCTTTGCCCTTCAATATTAAAACAGAAGTGAGCAAATTGGAAATAAAAATGGAAATGATGATTAGTTTTCACAAATATCAACTGCAGGGTTAAGACTGCTTACAGAGCCATTGTTTGTATCAGCATGTCAATAACTTGTCTTTATTGTGAAGGAAGTAAATTTCAAATGGATTAGCAGGTTTACAGAAGAGCATGTCTACCGTGCTCACCAGCATAATTTCATTCAACAAACAGCATGCTGATCACTTGACATTTGCTTCTCTTGAAAGGCATATTCTTTGTTGCAGTACTTGAAATGACATCATACCCTTGCTCATTATTAAGCATTTGTATTCACTATTTTTTCAACAGTTGTTCCTGAGTTTCTAAACTCATTAGCATTGGAGCAAAATAGTTTTAGTCATACTTTACCATATGCCTTTGGCAATTAAGCAGAATGCCTCAGCAACTTCAACTAAGGTTCTGCTTAAGCACCAATGATAAATTAGGACTCATTACCGTTTTTAAAGTTAAAACAGACTCAGCCACTTTGGGGGTCAGCACACAGAAATTTATATTGTCTTATATTTCTTGCCAAATTTATCTTGTTGCTCATTGTTAATTGGAGGGTTTCAAATCTTGGAAGCATATATAGATAACAGTCAAAGTGTTAATATTAACCTTCAGGAGAACATGGATATTCTTAGCATACAGAGAGTATCAGCTTTACTCATATGGCCTCAGTGTCCAAATCTGGAATTAGCAGAAGGTAATCTTCCTTCTCTAAGACTGCTCAGATTTTTCTCTTCCAAAGGGCAAGAAGATCCCCAGCTATAGTTATAAGTACTTTCTTAACCTCATTTACCACAATTTAGAATTAGCTCTTTGTCAAGACAACAAAAAGGGTTATCTGATGACATTCAGTGGCTTATAATGATAAAATCTCTTCTGATAAAAGAAAAAGAATCTCAATTTTAAGTTTTGTGTTATTAAAAAAAGCATGGGTGAATGTTTTTGAGGTTAATCAGGAGTTATAGAAGTGCTGAGATTACAGATCCTTTTCTTACAGTTAACATTTTTTTTTTCTAGGAAATGCAAATTCAGTTCAAAAGGAACACAGTGTAAACTTGATGAATTTACTTGATTTACTTCATTTTTAAGAAAACAGGCAGACAAGGTTATAAAAAGTTCTCTGTGGAAAGCTTGGAAACTCAGCCACTTGTTTCTGAGCTCTGCACTGAATGCCTCTTAGGCAAATGACAGATTTCAGGAAGGCAACGGGAGTATGTGTCAGAATTGGACTCTCTAAGGGATAGATGACTGGATGTTTAATTGAAGGTCATGCAATGCAAGACTATATTCTACACCTGACAAGCAGCTCTAGTGAAAAAAAACCCAGGAGATCGTTTGTCTAATTTAGCTGTACCCCTAATAGCTCTCTGAATTTCACCTGATCACAAAAAGATGTGAGATATTCTGGCAGGTACATGTATAGCAATCTTACATGTACATCTCTATGTATCTTGGCCCCCTGAGGCAGAAAGTTGGGCTTCTCTTCCCCTCAAAGCCCTTCCTTTTTTCTTTGATAATTTCAACATCTCTTTTCTTTTGATAATTAAACAACTTAAACAGCATGTTTCACTAAGTTTGAGTCTAGGTCACTCAACAAACCACAGGGATTGCATTCTAGGTAGAAATTAGTTGTGATGACATGGAGCCGTACTAAATATCCCAAGGATACTTTGCTACATTTTACCTTCAATATTGTACAACATTTCCATAAGATATAATCTATCTTACTGAAGTCCACTGTAACAACTTAAAAGGCACCAAGAAGCATATTAATTATTTTTTATCGCCTATGCCTTAGTCAACCAAATGCAGGGAAAGGTAAGCCTCAAATAAAGTCATCTAAATATGTAAGTAAGTTTTGTACTTTGCCTCAATGGTTTAAATTCTAAATAAACCAGACATGGCTTTAATTAATTCTGTTGATTACAAACAGGCACTGTTGTCATTGCTTTGGGATAAAATAGAGCTGCATTGTAGAAAGTTAAGTTAAATTTACTGAGATAATTCTGGTTAGTACCAGGGGATTACAGCCCAGGGCCTCTTCTGAGAGTCTGATTCTACCCCCAGGCCTGGAAAGTGATGATTACAAAGGCACTGAGGGCAGCGATGAACTAAGTAGCTGTGACAATAAGCAAAACTTGATACTGAAGAGTGAGTCATGCTTGAAATGCCCCGGTTGTCAAGAGCACATTCTCTTACTGATCATTTAATAAAAACACTGGAAAATGTTAAAAAGTGGACCAAACAACCGGGGAAACAATTTCATATAGCTTCACTGTCCTAACACACTATATTAAAAACAAGAATATGCCATTAGTCATTGTACAAATGCAGTAAGTTTCTGTTTACTGACTGTTAATAATTTACTCCTGCTGAGTGTGGTGATGAGCCAGTCCAAGGTCGGTGTGAGGTTCTGGGACTGAAGGCAACAATAGTTTTCATAGTGGCATCACACTGCACCACTTGGCTATTCCTTTCTACAGTCCAGAACAAAACAGCACAAGTAAAAAAAACCCTAAAACTACTTGGACAACCTCAGTTATAATAAATTTGAGGGCACTATTACACGTTTAGTGTAGGAGAATGAAAACCAAAGGCAAGAGGGTAACCATTTTTTTTTTAAAAAGAGGTGCAAGGCTGTTATTTTTAGGGTTATAGTTAAAACCATTCCATAAATCCATGGAGAACAGGTCAGGAACTAGCAAGTTTCTGTGGTTCAGATAAGTTTTATTTACTGTTATCCTCAATGCCAGATACACTTTTTGCATATACAAGATGGGTGGTATGTAGAAGAAACTATTTAATTCAAGTGAAAAAGTAAATAAAGGATATATCCTGAAAAGGTATAAAAATTCAAGAAAGAGTCTATCCACTGTCACTATTTCTTTCTGTTAAATGTTCCATTAAGAATGAAACCAATGAAATACCAAGGCATTAAGGAACAGAATAAATAAATAGTCATATATTTCCTATCTTTCTTGCATCTTTTCATCAATTAATACTTGCACTTGTATGTCATCTCCGGTTTGTATTATAAATGTTTCAGTGCAGGAATATTCCTTTCTTTGCTTTTGAGATTGCATCTACACTTGAGATTATTTTGTTAAAAGGAAAAACCAGAACTAAAGTGGAAGTTAAATTTGACTTAAGTTATCTTTAAGTCTATTAAACTATGGATTCCCTTGAACCATTTATTTCATACATAGAATTTATTCAGTGCAATTTATATTTAATTTCTGATTTTAAAAATTGTATTATATTTTTTTACATCCGTGGGATAATCGGATTCCAGAACTAGTTGTAAAATTCTGTGCAAAACAGAATTATATTTTAAAATTTATTTTATACTTGTTATGCTGGCTTCTTCCTGACCAGTCTTTCTTACTGGACACCTAAAAAATCAACGTTTCCCATTTTGGTTCCTAAGGTACATTATTTTCACTATTTTCTAAGGTTATACAGGTAATATATTAATTTAACAGAATAAAGGTTCCTGTAAAAGGTTATGGTTAAAATGATGCCTTGGTTTTCCTCAACAGAAAAGAAGTTAAAAAACGTAAGTGATGTCTCACAGAGAAATATAACACTGAGTAGAATCTTCTCAATGATCTCATCTCTCCAAATATATCAACTCTCAGCAGCCTGTATTTCTACTATTTTATTTGCCACAGTTGCTGGAATTTGTTAAGTAAAATCATTCATGGGATAAACTGTAAGTACTCTCTGATTTGATAATTTGACATGACTCTGTTGATCTTGTTTCATGCATTGTCTTCCTAGATTTGTCAGGCTGGAAAAATATGAAAAAGCCCCAGACAGCTTAAGAGTTGACAAGTGAACCGTGGCAATTTATGCCCTCTTTGCATGTGCATATACTTCATGCACTTAGTGGGACTTTTTTTTTTTTTTTTTTTAACTTCACCCTGTCAACCAAATGCATAACTATGCCTTTGTTGCCAGAAGTCTGGTTTGGTGTTTGGGGTTTGTTTTTGTTTTTTTGTTTTTGTTTTGTTTGTTTTTTTTCCCCAGTGGATGATAGACAACAAAGTTCACTACTTCTGTAGCAAATAAGTTACCTTTCTGGTAACAAATGAAATAGCATCTTACTGTATAAATATAGTTGTGTATCACAGAGAATATGCACACAGTAACTTTATGATAGACTATAATTTCAGATAAAACCAATAATAAACCCTAAGGAAATCTACCAAAACAGTCACAAAAACTCACTCAACTGGAACTTCTCTTGCCAATTTTCAAACACATTTACAAACACGTTTGTGGCAGCACTAACACCGCTTAGGCAAATCAAAAAAGAATAGTCATTGTTATGTCAAGCTTGGAGTTTCAAACTGGTACTTAAAGGAATCTATTAAGATGACAGTGAGGTACTTTCCTCATTAGTCAAATGCGGCTACTGAATTTCACCCTACTGTAACCTTGTCCTATTGGATTTACCATGTTACTCTGGATAATTCACCAAACTCTCTGGGCATCCACTTAAAGGCAAGTACTAGCTGCTGCATACACCTGCTGCTTCCCGCAGTGACTGTGACATTATATATGCTTCAGCATGTGCAACCATGTACTATTCTCCAGATAGTCTTAGAAAAGTACAGGTAAGGGATGAAAAGCTGTAAAAATTAATTCAAGCCAGGATTTCTTAACATTTAATGCATGCTGTAAATTTTACCCAGTTGTTCAAGCTTTTACCCTAGCTTTCACCCAATGCTTGGCCCAAAAAGAAAGCTTTGGAGAAATTAAACATGCTTTATGAGCAAGAGAACGGAGTTTAGTATGGCCTGAAAAGGTATGGGTGGGTTTGGGGGGGTTTTAGAGGGGAATTTTTTTTTTAAGAGATGGGATGATTTATTGTGAAATTATGTAATTCTACTTCCACATACTCCTAAAGAAATCAGATCAAATAGGCCAAATAATACTGTTAAATGCCTGACTTATTTAATTATGTGTATTACTTATTTCTATTACTAAAAACTTCAGATTTTGCAGTGCTAACTTAGTATCTCCAGTATAACATCACAATATGTGACTGTAATGCACGTTCATTCATCACAGAGTGGTACAGCACTGTAATCACAAAATCTGCTATATTAAATGCAGTTGAACTGTTTGACTCCCAGAAGAACTATACTAATTCACGATGGTATTATTTAAAGCAGAATTTGATTAAGTTAATTTTGTAATTTAAACTAGTACAGAAAGCCAATGCAAATCCTACCTCCTGCGCATTAGGGATAAATTCACACCTGAATGCTAATTTGGATTGCGTATTGGATAATTGTAATTGTGTATTATAAAACTCCTTTGAACTCCTTTAGTGTAATTCTATAAGCCAGTGGCTCTCAAACTGTATTAAGGGGGAAATGGTAGTTCACAAGTCTATGGCAAATAGTCCATCAATTGTAGAACGGACGAGTTAGGTGGCTAGCCAAAAAAAGGAGATTTTGAAGACTTACAGCTCTGTACTAGTACTTCCTGGTGTAGTATTTTCCCCAGACAGAGCACTGCAGCTCTACTATTGCACCGTTCACTCCCATATACATCATGGTTTCATCCAGTCTCTGGGGCCTGCAGCTAATTCTGATGAGAAAATTGTTTTACTTGGGCTGCAACTTCTGAGCTTTTATGTGAGACCAATAAATTAGAGGACTGAAGCGGCCTCGGGCATGGACTATTTTTCCTGGATTTGAAACAAGTTTATAGGAACATAAAGGAAGAAGGGGAAAACCTGCTGTTTATGTTTACTTACAACACCATTGGGAATCTCCCTTTCACGGATTTCTATTTGAAAAGTACCTTTCATGTTCTGCACTAACTTACTTGGCTCTATTTGTTAAGGAACTGTTAAATTAGGATAGACAGATCTGACATAATTACTCTCCTGCTCACTTCTCCAGGAACTCTTGTTTAAGAGGGGCAATGTCTAACAGGGGCATATGTCTGAAATTTTTAGTCGCCAAGATATTTTGTTAGGTGCTAGCTTATTTGCAAGCGAAGATTGAAAGTAAATTGAAACTGTAAAAGATGCATTAATACTGGCCTACCATCTGATTTGGCCAAGATCTGTCAAGCAGACTAACATACCCAAAATTTAAGGAACACAGCTGAATGAACTTTAGTAATAAACAGGATGATTTAGGGAAAGCCTTGAGTAACTCGCTTGGTTATATTCCATACATAAAAATAGAGAGGATATGCACCCTGAAATTTGCTTATAATCAATAGAGATTTAATTCAGAATACTTCAATTTTCAAACAGTTTCTTTTTAAGAGAAATATTGTGTTAGAACCTTTTAGGTCTTTACTTGGAAAATATTGGTAGTGACCCTTACAAAAATCAATCATCATTCTGTTTCAGTGGGTAGCAGATATCTGTTATATTTTTTGAGTGAATGCAAAAGATTTAAGGGAGTTATTAAAATTGCAAAGTTAACCCAGTTATTCAAATCAAATGTGATCAAATTATTCAGCCTAAAATAGGAACTTTTTTAAATTTAGTAGTTGGAGTCCATGAGGAGATTGTAAATGCACTGCACTGCATACTTCAATCACATGAAAGTTTTAAATAAAGTAGATATTGTAAAACAACTGAATATTAAATTCAATGCTAATTTCCTTATGAGTATTAAAGCTATAAACAGGTTATGCATGGTATGGTAATAGATAAAGCACTTCTGGGAAATAAAGCCTTTAACAAGCCCGGAGTATCCCGTGACCGTGGCAAGCAAAAGATGAGCTCATCAATTTCATTATTAATTCATTTCTAAGAACACAACTATGCTCATGTAAGACCTGATAAAACAGCATGAGCATTAATTTTGCAAACCAAAGGCTGTCTGCACCATGCAACACAGCAGGCAAAATTCAGCTGCAACAGAGTAACTCTATCTGCTACACACAAATCAATTACTACCCATTGGTATACAATTCTTTCAACAGCAATGCAGTATTAAATGCAGATAAATATTGTGGAGTAGAAAAAAATTATTAAACAGTGAATCTGAAGTAAGAAACTGTAAAAAAACAACTGTTAAAACAAAAGCTGGTGGTAAATGCAGCTGAAGAAAGGGTATACGTTCCCCACATAGTGAATAAGGAAATGCTATGTTCCTCTCCGTATTAGAACTCCTTTACTTTTCAGCATGAAAGATCTACCCTTCTGTCAGCATAGAAAATCCAGTTAAATTTTGCAGTGACAGCAGGAGTGTGAGATACCATGCAGAGTATTTGCCCTATTTCCTCAGATTACATGGTTAGCAATTTGCTGGGAAGACAGAGATTTGTGAAATTAGTATTTTAAGTGCATTTTTCATCTATGAGTCTTGCTTACTCATTTCAAATTTCAGACAGGATATCTGGGAGAAGGAATTCCAGAAAGCATGTAAAATGCTGCAGGGGATGCCCAGGGATTTTACAGAGGTAGCATAGTAATCCATCATTTGGGTTGGGGAATGAATTACAGCATTTCTGAAGGAAAAATAATGTAAAAAATAGTTCACCCTTTGTCTTCTCTCATGGGAAGCAGATGCAAAAAGTCATGAAAAAGGCTCTTGTAATTCCAAACCACCATGGCAGTACAATATGAAAATACATCCTGGCACCTTTCCAACTGTTACTCTCCACGAAGGGTGTAAACTGTCATAAAGACAGCTTCCTTGGCTCCCCAGTGTAGAGAAATCAATGAATATTATAAGAGCCGTTTATTGAATGTATGTCAAGACTTCCCAAGTCAGAACATTTTATGGTATAATAGAAAGATATGATCAATGGCACTTCAACAAATCATGGCTATCAAAATAGCTAAAGTCAAGGGACAGACCATGCATAGTTAAAAATAGCAGAAGATGCTCACTTCGGTGAACAAATCTCAGCCACATTCCACAGCTGAACAATGGAACATTATTAAGATTGGAAAAAATATTTTTTAGCAAATTTATATCTTAAAAATGACAGCTAGCTACAGCGAGGTACTCCTGAGAACTGAACCTCATCCTCATCATCAGTAGATGATGAACTAGCCTGAACTGTTTTAATACAGCCAGTCTTACACATCAATACAGTATGTCTTGAAGGGTCATGTAAGCCACAGCATATAAATGTTCAATTTAAAAATAATTTTTAGACATTAGTATTCCAAAGAAAAAGTCCAGCTGTATCCTGAGGTAGTCATGTCTTTCTAAGTCTGTGAACAGAAAGAGCTAACTAAATATCAAATTTTCAGCAGTCTACACCAGGAAAGATTTAAGGCTTCAAAGTATGGTGACATTGTCCCATGTGTCCTTGCTTTTTACCTCAGCTGGGAATAAACAAATTACTGAAGTAACAGGAGGAGGTGGAACACTTGACTCTGCCTTTGAGGATCAAAGGTACCATCCCACCTTTATCTAACCTCTGCCTCCACCACTGAATCACAAAATAGAAGCACAGTGTAATTTAGGTTAGAAGACATCTCAGGAGGTCATCGGTTCCCACACCCCACCCACAGCAGGGCCACTTTAATGTGGGATCAGGTTGTTCAGGGCCTTGTCCAGTCAAGTTCTGAATGCCCTCCCAGCACATCCAAGGACATTTAAAAACACAGCAATGCCAACAATTGAACTTTGCTAGCCTCTGTTCCTTGTTGGGACAGCAGTGCGATGAATAAAATTAGTTACTACTGGGGTTTTTTTTCTTGTTGGGGTTTTTTTCTTGGGGGTGGACAGGGGAGAGCAGGGTTTTGTGGTGTGTTTGTGGTGGGGTTTTTTTGTTGGTTTTTTGTTTGTTTGTTTTCCCTCAAATTCTGGCATGAAAAGAAATGCATCTCATTAGTTCAATCCCATTCCTGTTAAAAGAATTGCTTCAAATTGCTTTTCTCTCATTTTAGGTCATGTCACATTACTGTGGATTGTCACTACAGCTAACTTTAAAATATCTTCTCCCATCATGTGGGTATACTCTTAAGTACGAGCTTTGGTGTGGCTGCATTGTTTTTATATACCAGAAACATTAATCCCACATTAATATTTCTAGCCTTGATTAACAAAAAATTTGAAGCGTGATAAACTTTATGCCCATTAACAAACAAAAATTCTAATGAACGTAGATGAGACCAACACAACTAACTTTCCTGTCACACCTTTGCAGAATTGTGACAGAAAATTTCAGCAAAGCAAGCCACATAATGTACTGTATGTACTAAAATTAATGGAGGACTAAGTGGACTAAGTACTGATAACACTATCAATCAGCATTACATCATGCTCATAGAGTATATTTCTACGTGAGATGAAATATTATTTTCAATTACTGCAGTACCACGATAAAGAATATAACACGATAAAGAGGAAACATAACTTACCTATTCATTTCTTCAAGGCAGTCTGTTGCAAAGTAGAAGCTCTTTATTTTGGGGTGGCATGCTTTGAAGGCACTATAAAATAAACACAAAGAATAAAAAATACCTTTTCTTTCAAACAGTTTGTCTACAAATACAGAAGACTGACCTGCTCTATGATTCTTTAGCATGTTACAGGTTTCATAGGCATTTGAATCTTCCTGTGGAATGGATGGAATCCATACGGATCTCATCAAATCTACATTTGCGAGCCAAACCAGTACTTTGTAAAAATTTCAAAAGCCCTTGAATGACTTAGAAATATCATTCTTTTCAATAACTACTAATGTTGTACATCTAAAAAATTCTTGGATGAATTGGAAAATCTTGTTGAGTATATTTAAGTACATTGTAGTTTTATTTCCAAAGATCAACTAAAGGAATAAGAGTTTGATCCCTCCACCTCTTCTCATATATTTAGATGACTGTGTTTTGTGTCCTACTCAAAGAAATATAGAGGGCTGCCAACTTATGTAACTGTCTCATATCTTTATTGTAACTTTGATTCTGAAGATATACATGAAATTATCCAAATTTTGTTTGATGTTAATAAATGAGGAAGAGGAGGAATATAAAGATGAATAACCAGCCAGTAACTGCATTCAACTGGAGATGACATTTAAAATACAGCACGCTCAAATTCTCTTAGTCATAAGACTGTAAGATCTCTAGAATAAACTTAAATAAAGGAATGTTTCCTAAATTTGGTACAATATATTTTTAATCGCTAGTTATAATCTTCATTCAATTTGAGTTTAATAGAAGCAATATGGAAAGTTCTAGGGAATATAAATGGCACATTTGCTTTGTATGGAAATAGATAATAATAAAGCAGTTCCTCAGATAGTCTTAACTCTTTAAATAGTCACTTCTAATTCCAGCAATTGCTTTGTCAAGTTACTCTAAAACCAACCATATCCCAAGTACTTTTCATCTTAATCTACTAATCTTTGCTGTGTTTTTCGTGCAATCAACACAAGTCATCAATAGTTAGTTATTGCTTCTTCATCTTCCACCTAGCAAATAACAGAGTTGCCAATATTTAAATTTAAACCTTATGTTTATTGTTACATCATAATATGTGGTCAATTCTATGTATCTCACTATTTTTTTTTATTGCACAGTCTGTTCTCAGAGATACCTTTTGATTCAAGAAGTCTTAGCTGATTGGGGTTTCCCCCACCACCCCGTGGTGATTTTAAATTTATGCAAAGTTTAATTTATAGACTGAAGTTCTCTGAAAAGTGCAAGTTAAATTAGAAATCACCGGAATAGTTCCAAAAGTGTATCACAACAGTTTTAATTTTAAAAGTCTGTACTGTTTTACTTGTGTAACTAGTACAATATTAGTAGTACAGTATACTATATTCTTTTCTACGCTGACCTGAGGTACTGGATAGCAGCATGACAAACGGTAGTTGTAAGACTGCCACTGCTCTGTGTGTTGCTAATATTCCTTCTCCTTCCTCAAATGTCAATTCCCTCACCAGCCACTTGGCCAGTGTAATTCAATTCTGGCTGATTTCAGGAGACAAGGTCTGATTCTCACTTTAGGCTGGCTATATACAGACATGACTACGTTGCATTGTAGTCTATTCAGACTACATGCATGAGATAATAGTCAAGCTCAACATCTGAAAGCATGGGTGATTATAGTTCACATAAAAATGCTTTTTATTAATGCTTTTATATAGTATAATCCCTAAGCTCTCCCTCAGTTGAGCAGTTATTTGAAAACTGCTAAAAACAATAATCATATTTTTAACAAAATTTTTGTGTGAATATAATTAAAAGGAGTATTGCTCTCAAGGAAACCACAAACTCAGAGCATTACAGACTATTATTTTGATTAGTTGGCAAATGTTAAAAAGACGCCACATTATCATTTGTAACATTTATGCTAAAATACTGACATTTATATGGTAATTACTAGATGTAAGAATTAAATTAGGAATCATTACACATGGCATTATGAAGAACCTGTGATGCAATGTTTCCGCTATTAATAGCTTAAATGCAAATAAGTGTCTTATTAATTACTGTGATTTATTGCAGTTTTCAGAGACAAAAATGAAACCTGAGGAAGCTTCACTTGGGCATACTGATTTTCTTATATATATATAATTAATACAAATGCATACAGTAATGGGCTTTCCTCATTCTACAGAAGAATGAGATAACAGCAGAGTTGTATTTATGTGCAGTCTCTTTTTTCATGAGATTAGAAGTATATTAAGGGTAAGTTTACCTTTGCACAGAGGGTCATCATAAACCATCTTAATTCCATAACAGAAGACTTGAGATATTTAAGTATTGTTTTGGCATCTGGACATTGTTAATGTCAACTGCAGGTTCTCATCTCCCTAGCTACTTGTATTTTGCAAAAGAATATAGTGAGTACATGGGAAATCCCGAATAGGGAGGAAACTTCGCTGATGTCCACTAGATGGCATACGCTTGTTAATTATATCTACTGAACGGTAAGATTTTAATGCAAGAGATTTTGATCATTATATAAATATAGTTTTAAGTATACTCTGATCAAGTTTATTATTTCTTTTACCCGAATAGTATAATATGATTTTGGTGTCAAATATTCTTATCATTCTTAGTCTCCTTAATGCAGAACTTTTTACTCCCCTTATGCCTGCTGAGTACCAGCAACTCCAACTGCTCTAGCAAAACAGATAGCTGTCTGTAAGAAATGTGAAATAGTCCTGTATATGTCTTTATACACACACATATATTCAAGTGTTATATTATACATTGTTACACAGTAATTGAAAACCAGAAAATTTTTAATACTCAAAACATAAAGACATTACTAAACAAATAGTACTGCACTGTTATACTCTTTAAGCATGATACACTAGTTTCATGGATGTATTTTTTGCTGCGATGTCAGCACACTGTTTTCAGTTGGTCTGAACTCTGTGCAACATCTCCACTTTCTAGTGTTCCATTTGCCTAACCGTTTTCCAGTTCTGAGATTTAAGTATTTGCTTGAATTGGAGAGGATTATGTGGTGGATCTAAAGATTCTAATCCTCGATTAATCCTGTTAGAATATCACATGATGGAGTTTCTGCTTATAAATAGGATTATTTTCCTAGACAGGAAATTTACATACATAAAAGCATTAAAAGCCAATATTGGGGTTTCAAAGTCAACCTTTTAAAAATTAGAATATGTCAGAGTTAGCACAATAAACAGAACTTAAATTTGGCTCCACTATGCTCTTGTAATGTGATACAACCTATGATTATGTATTTGAGTATTACGTTCTCACAGGAACCCCACCTCAATTCAGGTCCAGAGAGTGGACTTGCTAGAGAGGTGAAACAGGATTATGCAACACGTAAGGCTACTTTCTGTAGGACTCCTGTCTCAGTTGTTATGGAATTTGTGAATGTGTCATAAAACACAGAAAGAGCAAGAATTTTTTCAAGGGTATGCCAGTTAAATGCTGTAGGTCTTCCTGCTTATGCAAAGGGGTTCTCATGCGCTAAGTCACAGCAAACAGGCTTAATAACTGCTTACTACATGAATGTTCCTTAATATCTTTTTGCCTGATATTCTGATAATTTACTGAAATGGTGAGCACTTACAGCTGCAATAATATATTGTACTGTTACATATTTACATACTCTGAAGAAAACATGTCTTTATTGTTATGAAATGGAGATCTCAATTCTACGGAAACTTTTGATTTAAATGTTTTGCAGTTCTGTTTGTAGGCTGCAAAATGTGACAACAAATCCATCTTCATCTCTCAGAAATGTCACAAAGATTAATATTAGGTAAGCATTTAGATACACTAGCATTAGGAACTGCAGAAAAGTCTCCAGGGAAATAATTCTCGATGTATAGAGAAATATGAGTAATGCAGAAGAGCAATAAGTATATTTTCACCTTTGGCTTGTTTTGGAGGGCCCCAAACTGGATGCAAGTAATCTAGATGTGGTGTAATGAGTACCAAGTATAAGGGAATAATCACTTCCTTCACCTATTGGCTGCACTCCAGTTAACACAGCCCAGGAGGCTGTTAGCCTTCTTTCCTGTGGGGCCTGCTGGTGGCTCAAGTCTGGGTTGCTGTCTACCAAGACTGTCAAGTTCATTTCAGAAGTAATAAAAATTACTGAAAGTGTAGCAACCTTTAAGGTATAACTTCATGTCTACCTATACTATATCAATGACATTTATAAAGAATTGTGATTGCACAGTTTCAATACAAAGTGCCAACAGTATGGCATATGCTCTCATAAATTTAAGACCTAAATTTGCATTAATTACGCAATGAAAATTTTCACTAGGTGGAGATTTTTGAAAGTTCAGGCAAAGCAATAGTTAACAATGATTAATTATATATGTAGTTCCATTAATCTTTAGTCTTGTGGATCAACTTCATCATGGGACATTATAATTATCAGTATCTTTGAAAATAACACAATATTCATGTCATGCCACATCACACAAAAACTTAAATAACTAAGATTTCTAATGCAGTATGATCATTTTTAATCATGAAGATGCAGGTGTTGCCTAAAAGCAGTGGAAAGTTTTTCAGTGTCAACGCAAGAAACCTCCTCTCGCAGGGACAAGGTCATTCTACATCCAAATATAGCCTGGAGAGCTAAACCACTCTGAGATAATGCCATGATTTGTATAATAATCAGGGTACCTTCATTAAATGCATTAGTGAGGCAAATCATCAAACCAGAATAATGCATTCAATTACTATATACTCTTGTGAAAGCTTTCTTAAGGCTATTTCATTCAATGTATACTATGGACATCAGTAACAGTCATTCTATAAAACAGCATTCTCCATCTGACAGAACGGTGGAAAAGACAAATCTATTCATTATTCTAGTAAGACTTCAAATTCTTTTGTTCAATAAGGTTTGAACATTTCACATTGATGGCTCTGAAAATAACAGAAATTTGAGGCAAAATCCAAGCCGAGTCCCAAAATGTTCTTAGTTTTGCTTTTGAGAGAGCTGAAAGAAAACTAACAGTGTGATTTTAGCTGGATCTCTTTTGCACTAAAATACTAAGCGTATTTTTCAGGCAATTTTAATTTAAAAACAAATTAACCTACCAAAAATTAAAAAAAAAAAAAAAAAAAAAGGAAAGAACTAGGTTTCTTTCCCCTGTCCTTATCAACTGTCAAGGTAACTGCTTTACTGGCTTTTGCATTAATGTTAAAATAGACTCAATCATACAGAAGAGTGAGTAAGAACACAGCCAGATTTATATTTTCAGATTTCAAGCTTGCAATGAATTTTAGGTTACATTCCAGCACCCACTAAACCCCCACTATTAAATGAAAAAGATATCCTAAAGTGGAAAGAAGCGAGAAATGATCCTGTAAAATCTGTCTTTAACTAGCTCTCTGAAAAGGAGGCAAGAAAATCCTAACTGAAGTTTCCCTCTAGCCTAGCAGAGAGAATAATGAAGTGTGAGTTAGAATGTTTCCAGAATATGCTGGGTCAAAATGGGTTACCATCACCTTAATTTTATTTGTAAAAGGAACGCAGAAGAATCAAACCACAGGAAGCTGTCCCTGGGCTCACCAGAACCATTAGCTTTTCAGTGGAATCAGGCAATGGCAATCACGCTCAGTCCCGTCCCAGTAAGACAACGTGGAAGAGGATAGGTAAGGGCTTTAGAAGTGCACTTATAGAGGCTGTGGATTCAAGCTGGCTGTAACACAAGCAGGGCCCTCCATTCACATATGCTGGATATACCGAAATGTAAATGAGAGTAACGCTGGACTTACTTTCTCTGCAGTTTTCAGAGGAGCAAGTAAAATAGTGGCAAATGTAAGGTGTAGTTTTTATGATGGGGGAAATATATAAATGATAGTGCATGAAGGAAGAAACCGAAGGGAAATTCAGCTCAGCGAACAAAGGGAATACTATTAACATCTTCATTAGACTTTTACCTCTGGACCTACCTCTTTTTGAAAGGATTCAAAGCCTGAAGGTACTCAGTTTTCAGTAGTGTGCAAAGTTTTAGTTAATCGGACTTTTTCCTGTGCGTATACCCTACAGAAATTGTTCTCTAAGAAGTGTTCTGAGGAAATGTGTTCTAATGCTCAGAGCAAAGCTCTGGAAGCTATTTCTAGCTGTGCACAATGACCTTCTGTTTGATCTTGGTTAATTCACTGAAATTTGTTAAGTGTTTTATATTCTAACAAAAGGGTATTATTTTTCCTGTATTTTTGTTCAATATCATTATTAATATCTACTCATTCCTCAGAGGAATTTATAGTGCTCTGTTCATGTTTAATTTCTATAGTGATATCCTCAGCTGAGAGGAGTAATAGAAGTATAAATGCACTGTCTTCTAATTCTCAGACAGACAGTAATAATACCTCCAGACAAGAACAAGCAATTGAAGAGGTTTGATTTTCTGATGAGTAGTCTCTATTGTAATTCACATCTTCTGTATTTTTATTGTACACGTGCTCATAGTTGTAGGACTTGTATTCCTCAGACCAAAACTACATTTAGTCACAGGAAAAGCACGACAAAAATTCAGGATGCTTAGTTATAACTAGGAAAGCTTTAGTAAGAGAGTATCTTTAATGCTATTCTATGTAGCAGCAAGTTTTAAAAATCTAGATGCAGCATACAGAAGCCACATGCAAATAATTCAGGAGATACCGGCAAAGTGCTAGTCTCAAAGCATTAGAATTGTTCTGTTAAACCTGCTGTTTGACAGCTATGACTTTCAATCCCAACACTCCTTGCAAACAATTTCCAGTGAGTGTCTGTTACTAAATATGCCTTAAGGGTGGCAAAGCTTAGCATATGCTTTTTACTGGGAGCATAATGCAGTAGTAGCAATATGCACATAAGCAATAATGCAATGTTCATTTTGCATACGGAACCTAAATATTTTAGCAGTTGAGAATAACACAATATTGGGTAAGTAAGCTTCCTCCATAAAGGAGAAAATGGAGATTATATTCACCATCCCTTGTTGATAGTATTTCCTATGGTAATTGTTTCTTGCACACTTGATTCTTATCAAGATGACCAAGCTGAACCTAAGAAAGTTTCATCTCTTGGCTAACATATTCATGATTTTTTGCTTTACTTATTTAACTGAAGTTGTAACTGGTCTATCTGGAAAGCTGACCAAAGAGTTATCCAATTCTTTGTAAGACAGTTTATGGAATGTACATTAAGTTCTATCTTTTATAATAAAGAGAAACACTAAAGCTTAAGGGGATATATTATGTATTATTTACAGATTTTGAGGTTTTCTGTGTAACTTCCTTCTCTGGACTTTGCAAATTTTCAGTACTATATATAATATACTTCCAAGAGTGATCCCTGAATTTATAAACATAACTGACACATTACTTACTGTTTTCTTCTGCATTCAGTTGCTCTATCTATTCTGAACTCAGGTAAACTAATGAATCCTTCTGCTTTTTCATCCTATCAAAAGAGAAGAGAAAGTGATGGTGAAGAACAACAGAGTTAAAGAAGAGAGAAGTGAGCAGTAGCCATTTGGGTCTTAAACTAAGAACAACTATCCAATCAATTGAAATACTGAACATATGTTCCCCATAATGTTTTTACTTAAAAAAATGTATTTACTTCATCATACAATGTCATTAACTTTTATGAAGTAACTAAACTGACAGTTTCTTAAAGGAGCTGCAGTCATCCTAATTGCCCTTTGCTGAAGATTACAGAAAACCTTTCAGCACCAAATACAGCACCTAAAATAGCATTCAAGACCAACAACTACAGAGAAGAATTGTCAGTTTCTTCAGCATATAGTCTACATTTTAAAACTGTTTTGTCGATGCCTCCTTTTAAAGTCACAATTGTGCAGATCATCTGCCCTGCTCATAATAATTGAGAAGGTTCCTATAGCGAGCTCACCAGTGATTAAATGGAAAAATAATAACTGGAAAGTATCTCTTGTTACTTTTTGCTTCTTTTGAAGTAATTTACCAGGAAAAGCAAGGAGACATATTAATACCAGTCAGATTTTTGAAAAGTATTAGCAAGTGTACTATGAATTATGGCTTGGCTGTAAACAACAGACTGAAAATCAGTGGGACACATAATGACTACCACCTTGCATGTAACAATGTCAGACAAACAAAATGTACAACACAAAATCTGAAGGCCTTTATCATCCACAGCCTGAAACCATACTGTTTTGAGCTGACAAGAAAATAATAAAACTGAGGATAATTATGCTAGTGAAACTGTCCTCTTGAAGAAAATGGAAAATATGTTCTAAAATCTCAGCAATCAAAGCAGGCTGTACACAGACAGTTTAGATCAGGCACTGAGGCTCAATGCATACAAATGGAAGAATAGCAGTCTAACGATTTTTGGCTTCTCCCCTCCATTATTTTTTCCTACATATATGCAGATTGCACAAGCGTAGGCCCAGTAGTTTTCAATAACATTTCGCCAAGAACAGCGTTTTACACACGAGAAACTGCAAACTCCAGACTAATTCAGCAAAAAGCAAAAGGAACATCTATATAAGAATAACTTTCAGATAAAGACATCTACAAATTCAGATTTTCACATCTGCTTCACATAATGCTTAACTAACATGAATGGTTACACTATATACGTCCCCACATACAACTGAAACTAAGGAGAGCTGCATGTGAACACTGTGTTAGTCCAAATAAATAGTATCTGTGGAAAAGTATTAACTACTGACGTATGCATTTCTTTAAGAGTGCCATGAACATCTGCTATTTTATTAAGCTTGGACGTGGACTTTGGAGACTTTAAAAAATAATTTCAATTGAAATATTTCCAGCTAGAGCAACCCAGACCTGGCAATTAAAGTGGCAGTTCACTAACATATCCTACCATGTAGTAAAAATAGACTTCATTCAGAAGAATTATAAAGCTTAAGGTTTAATTTTGGCTTTCTCCAAACATAGAGTATACTTACATTCTGGTTTGTGTACCAGTATAAAGATGAATCCTTCAGAATAAACCAGTACTTTTTCCATTTCTGTGTGAAATAACCTTTGGCATCCTTCTTCTTCCATAACCAGCCTTCACAATCTCCATGCCCCAAGTCTTTGCAGGAAATTCGTCTTCTGCTCCCACTTGTTAGAGAGCTCCCTGGGAATGCAACAATAATGTGAGACATCTCACTGAATGAAAGAATGAAAGAACTATTCTTCTCAATATAAACACACTACTAATTTTTAACGATGATTCGATCTGAAATCCTTCAAGCCAAATCCTCTCTAGTTTCAGGGAGAGGAGATTGAATGAACAGTTTCCAAATTCAACAATGCTCTGAAATTCTGGTTTCAGCATGAATACAAAATAAAAAGGGCCTGGTTTAGGTAGTGGTTTATTTAATCTGTAGAGGGTTCATTGCTCTTAGGGCTGCATTTTCATCTGATTAAGATGGGCATCATCATTCCAAAGGAAAACCGTATTCACTTAGCCCTCAATCTGAAACTCAGAGTATGACATAATCTGTCTACAGATGTAAACACTACCTATTCCGCATACCTTCTGTTACTACTTTTAGCAATAGAAGGCCTGTCAAACTCTGGGAATTTTTTAACTCAATTTTTATAGTCAATATTTATAGTCAATAAAAAAGAAAGATCATCCACTTCCATAAAAATGCACATGCTTACATTTCTTCTATCCTGAATTTAACTGCACTACAATATTTTAACATTATTGCATCCTGTTTAAAGGCACAGCACCAGGGAAAGGTTTTGTTGTTGTTGTTTTTTCAATACATCTTAATCGAAAGGCTTAAAATTTTAGTATGCCTTGTAAATATCAATAAGAACAATTTTTTTCTTAATTATGGTATAATTTTTCCTGAAAAAGACTCTGTAGCAAATTTCCTTAAAATATTAGACAATTTTCTGTGAAAAAACAAGTTTATATTGCTACAAGAATTATATTTGTCCTACAGCTGTGAAACAGTGAAGAAATTTGGGTAACATCAAAACACCATCCTTTGCTCTGCAACATTCCACAACCAAGTTCTTAACCTTTTGCTCTTTTTAGAATAAGATACTGTGCTGTGTCCTGGTCAGGTTTATAAGTATTAAAAATGTATAGTACAATAAAAGGAAAATTTTCATAGAAAGGAGACTAAACCAAGAAACAGACTAAAAAGAGCTCGCTGGCCATATACTTTCAGAATTTATTATGCTGTAACTATTTTTCATAAGTTCATTGTTTTAACAGTCTCAAATAGGCCATGAATAGATAAAGAAAGAGAGCAGAAGGAAATGGCAAAATATACAGGTATTACCTTTCTTCTACTTAAGTAAGTCAGAGGAAATTTTACCACTGAGTCTAGCCATATTATACCTTATAACACATTTATGTGATATTTTAATTTGGTATTTTACTTTGGTGTTTACTAACAAATTCAGAAATATTTGAATTAAGTTGAACTTTGGCATTTGATCCAGATTACTTATTATCAGAGAAGAAGTCTCATTTTGTAGTTTCAAAATGTTAACTCAAGTAACTTACCTTTTGACCATTTTCTGCTTTTTACCCTGAGGGAAGCGTAATGGAATGACTGTAAGGAAAAAAAAATTATGAAAAACCAATGCAGGTAATAGTAGTAACATGAAACAGCTGGCATTCACTACCATCTCCATGGTTATCTTAGGATCAGTTATCATAGGATCTCATATTTGTCATTTTTCTCTTCCTACTGTTATGAACATCATAAAGAAAACAACACAGTCCTAAATCTGCAAATTAAAATCCCGTTTTTCTTTTCAGTTATTAATTACAATAGCAATCAAATCATTAAGGATTCTTTGCATGAATGGTTATGCAGTAGTTTGAAAATGAAGGCTATAAACTCATATGAATGACCTAATAAAATGAATGATACTTGAAGTTTGTTGTAAGTATACATGAGATGATACTTATACAAATATTCATTCAGAAGGAAATATCCATCACAAATATTATACAGTTAATGTATAAAGTCACATGTTCAATTACATGTTGAAGTCACATTCTTTAATTGTTGCCAACCATAGGAAACAATTAAGTTTGTTAGGTTGGTAGGTTGACAGAATAACTGCGGAGAAAAAAAATAAATTCTTTATTTTGTGGCCACATTATAAAATCATTACAGATTCTTAAGAAAAACCTAAAAGCATCTCATTATTTAGACCTTTTAAAAACAGGGATACTACTCAAAAGATGGTAAGGATTTACCTCAAACATGTAAACGGTAAGTGAAAAATTACAGGTCAACATGACGAAGTAGCTGCCTGATTGGTAACTGATGCTGCCATTACCAGTAGAAAAACCAGCAGACATTCACAGCATGATGAACCAGCAGATCCAGGCACAGGGTAGCATAGAAAGGGCCATCTTTTTAATTTTTTTGATTTTTCCTTTGTGACAGATAACAGTCAGCTCAGTAGAGGGCCTAGAAGAAGGGCGCCTCAGTCACTGATGGGGATATCTCCATGCTACCTTACCTGGTGGTATGACTACAGATAATTACCTTTTCCCAGAGATCATCTGACTGCTTACCCTACCTAGGGCAGCTCCTCAGCATGCGGTCAAAAAGCAAACACATGCCTCAAAAGTCCTTATCAACAACTGTGGTACAACATTAAATAAGTGTTTAAATGTCACAATATTAAAATTTAAGATAACTGAGGTTTATAATTAAAATAAAAAATTATTTAAATTAATATTTAAGATAATGAGGGATTACAGCTTAAGCACTATAGAAAAGCAACAGCTGAAAACAGGACTCCAACTATGTGAGAGGCAAAGTTTTATTTTAAATAAAAGTGGAGGAGGGGAGAGGAGTTTTGCACATGCACAGACCTATTTGTAACCCTTCTGCAATTTAGCCAGTGTACAGCGTTGAATAGCATGAACATTTTCTAGGGACCTGCAGAAATCAGCAATTCTTGACTCCTGAGAGCACTGACTCCAACACCAGCTTTCTGTGTTCTGTTTATCTCAGACTGCTCTCCCAGTCAGTTGCAGTATATGAATGCTTCACAAAAATATTGTAATTCTGACAGGTGACAAGTTCTGTAAGTGTATGTGCATTGTATCACCGTAAGACAGTACATATTTTCCATTTAACTTGATAGCTGCAAATGTATCTCTTTGTTTTGAGCACTAGAGAAGACAAAGATTTATGCTTGCTCCTGTGCTATAGGAAACGTAGCAAAAAAGTCAGAAAATGAAAAACCAAAAGTAAGTCTGTGAGAAAGTATTAAAGATGCACAGCAACATTGGGGTTTTTTATTGATGTACTGCAAGCCACAGCAGCAGTATTGGTCAGTCGTCTCGTGCCAACTGTGGTGACTGTGATTGAAACAATCTGTTCAATGTTCCTCTTTCCGCATAAAAATGCATTAGGACAGAGCAGGTATCTGTTTCTGAAAAAGAGATCACCAAATTTGTCCACAATTTAGGCTAAAAAAATAGAGTGATGGAATAAAACCCTATAACTAAATTACAGTTTTCACGTGTGATGGAATTTAAAGAACTGCAGGAAAAAGGGAACAACTGGAGGATATACACATTAGGATACTCATCAGAAACAGGTATGCCTCATTTAATATAAAAGTTTTAAAAATAATGAAAATACAAGCACAACAAATCAAGGAGAGCTGAAAATATTAGCTCTTCTAAAAACATAACTTAATTAGTCTTACTGTGTTTTGTTTATGCACACATACAATGTATTCAAAGCAAGAAAACTAGAGAAAGTGAAAGGTTTGCAATACCTTGGGAATCAGTACTTAATTAGCGCGGCTAACTTACAAAATTCAAGCTTCATATTCTGAGAGATAAAGAAACTACTATATAATTAACTTTGTGGTAAACACTGTAAGAAAACAGTCAGAACTTGCAACTTCAAAATGACTCAGAGTTGCTATGGGAAACAGACAGATGATGTGAGAACATACCGTGGCTGTCAGCATTTAAAGTCTCATCTCAAAACCACAACACAAAGTAGAATGTTAGACAAAATGCACGCCCTCCCACTCCTACCCAAAAAGAAGCACACCATGGAAAAAAAAAAAAAAAAAAAAAAAGATAGAATTGAATCCGTGCTACATGAAGCTAAGTTAATGAGACCTCAACATAATCAGAGTGTAGTAGTAGGAGTGCTGTCATAGAATCACCAAATGAAGTTAGGCTATGTTTAAAAAATGCCCTGGAGACTAGAGATTCAGTTACCTGTCAGGAGGAAGGGAACCAAGCCTATTAATGCAAAACTGGTTGCATGTACCTCTACTATTTTGAACCTTAGGAGTTTTTAAGGAAAAACATAAACAAATTCCAAATACAGCCATCAGTGCCTTCACTAGCAAAGTACCCAAATCATAGGGCACATAGTTCTGATTTCCTCAGATTATGTGTATTAGATTATTTGCAGTACCAGGATCCCAGGGAACAGCCACAGGTCGAAGTGTTTTCCAGTGCTGGCAGCAGGCAAGGTAGGGATTGGCAGATAGGGGCTGCGTACCAGTATACACAACTGCAGGTTTTCACAAACTGCAGAAAATTTAGTCATACATCTTCTGCTGTTGTCACTGGTCTTTAGCCTCACTTTGTAAATATTTTGGAGGCAGAATGACACCTGGCAACTTTCAAAAGTTATTTAGCACCTACTTAGTGTAAAAAGTGCTAAGTCAGAATGAAGAAACAGGCATTCTATAAATGAAGGTTCTGTTGTTTGTCCTTTGCATGAAATATTTCCAAAATAGTAAATAATATAACAATGTCTAGATCTTTTCCACCTAAGACCTTCAAAATTGGTGCCACAAAAATCTTTGAAAATCTTAATCCCATATCTCCCTATCATAGGATTCATACATTTAAATATTTTAAGAGTCGTAAAGATTTTCTTTACCTTCAGGGCAACCTTCCCTCCAGAGGTCCATTCCAACCTAGACATTTTCTATGATTCTTCTCCTAAAACTAGTACATACTTTAGAATACATACTAAGGTTCCTACTAAACTTAACCAAAAGTACAGCATACACATTGACCTGCTGTGGTTGGAGCAGCCAATTTTCTGAAAATGGAAATTATTCCTGGCTTTTTATTTTCAGATGTTTCATAATATAGACAAATTTCAAGGTTTGTGATACCTTAAGTATCTTTTAAAAATATGACAATTAATTGAACTGTTGGGAATTTTTTGTTTTTTTAAAGTCCATTTATAAATCATTACCTTCCTCATGGATGTGCTTCCTTGATGGTCAATGGCAGAACTTGCATATCTAGGACAGAGAGGAAGATAGATATCAAAAAACTGCAGAAAAAAAAAATAAAGCTGAATAAGTAGTGCATATACACTCACAATCTATGCATTTCCAAATGTATGCTTATGGAAGTAATCATGTATCAAAGTTATTTAAAATACAGCACTGAAAACAGGAGGCCCTTTGGAAATTTAACCATTGTTTTCAATGAACAGTGCTAATGTTATTAAGAAACACAAACCCATTCTTAATATTCTGACTTAAGAACACATAAATCATCTGAGAATATCTGGTTCTGATTCAATCACTGGCCTAAAAATACTCAACGCTGATCAGCGAATATTCAAAAGCAACCAACACAATTCCTCCCTCCTAGTGACCACAGTCTTAGAACATATAAATCATCGGTTCTTTGTTGCAGGGCTAACTCTTATTTCTGCATTACTTTCAGCATCAACATTTAACGCAGATATAGTGGATTCCTAGTGTCCAGAGTAAAATGGGAAAGCAGTAGTATTTTTAAACAGAAAAAAGGTCGAAATACAAATAAATAATTTAGCAATTTTGTTTTAAGAGTAATTTGCATTTTAAAATGTAACAGCTTACAGATATGTATTTGAACTGATATTCTGACCTTTAGGAAAGATTCATACATGTTCCATATTTTGCAAAGTTGGTTCTTTCTCATGTCATTACAGAATCAAATCAAGGATAACCCAAATTGCTTAGTCTGTGTCTTCCTTTGAATTACTTTATGGGTATCTTAACTTTAGCAATATGTAAGCACGTGTATAAACACGCAGACATTAATAAGTGTGTAACTATCAGGCCAAATTTGACATGACTGTCAGATATGTTTGCCAGGTACAGAGAAAGTCTAATATCTTCTTTTGTTCTGTTCTTTCCCCACCACCTCCTCTTTCATATTCTGGAAGCACTTAAAACCAGGAAAATCATGAAGACCACAGCTATTTAGCATTTAACTAGAAACGTCAGATCATCAGAAAAACTGTAATTTTTTTGCGGTACTGATATCCTAACAGTAACTTCTTGGCAATCCTGATGTAAAGAATGGAAACTCTTAGCAACAAAATGAACACCAAGTAAACTTTCCCAAAGTAACTGTGATGTATGCTCCAACTGTGGCTAATGTTTATTCATTATGCTTTTTAACATCAATATCCCTGCACTAGAGGAACTGGTATACTGGTTAGTTCTCAGAAAGGCTATTGCAGAGAGCTGCTTTAAGTTCTAAATCCCTGGAGAAGGTCCAGGCAAAGTTTCACTTTTCTGAAGATGTGTGATTAGTGTCCTGACACAATTACTGCAAAACTTTTTAGGTTAGAAAGGAAAAAGCCTGAGACGGTCCCTGTTCAGTAGGCCTGTTCATAAATTTTTCGCTTATTAAGGGGACATTTTCTGCATACCTTTCTCATATAAATACTATGCATAAAATAATTTGTCTCTACATAGTTAGTAGCAGTTGTATTCCTAAATCCTTTTGAAACACGAAAATAGTGGAGGCTGTTAGGTAGGCACAGGCATAGTAGTGGTCCTCCAAAATTTTTAATAGCGTACAGTTGTGATTCCTTAGCATCAAAGAGGACAGAGGGAAACTGAAAAGAAACTCATCTAACCCTCTCTCAAGGCAACTGAGGGCAATGCTGTGGAGGTTTATGAACTCAAGAGTGTTCTGAAGAGAGGAAAGAGAGAATAAATATTCAATGTCTTCTTCAATAAAGGGGCTATATAAGTTATATACAATTAGCAGTTAGCTGCTTTTGGTTTGAACCTTCATTCATTAAAACACAATTAAAATTTTTGGTATTCACAGTATCCTGCAGCAAAGAGTTCCATAACGTTTTGCTAGAGGATGCCATGGATACCAAAAATTTACACAGACTTTAAAATGCAAAAATACTATCTATGGTGTATCTGAGCTTTCTCCTGGAGTTCTCTAAAGGCTAGAGAACAAAGCAGGGAACCATCACCAGAGGCCTTTCCTTATACAATTACAAGCAGTATTAGCCCTTGATGGAAACAGGACACTGAATCAGGGTCAACTTTGTCTGATCTAGCACAGAAATTCTTAGACACTCAATTTTCCCTCAGGTTTCCAAAAGTAAGAAAAAAGAGAAGTGGGAAAACCTTAAAATTGTGAATATTCTTGCATACGTCTTAGAAATAGAAAAGGAGTGCAAGAATGGGAAAGGAATTCAGGGGAAAAATTAAAGAGGAATAAAAGGATAGCGGACATTTTTAACATATTCCCAAATTCTGTTGGTCATAATAATATGTCTTAAGTCAGCAAGACAGGAAGTGGCATTTTCTCATTTGATGATTTCCACTGCTGTGAGAAATCAAATTTACGAGGAGAAACAACTACTGCATTGTCAGTTAAAAGCATCTATCAGTCCTGAGTCAAAGGAAATTTCCAGACTGCAGTGAAAAGATGGGATGCATAACATTAAAATTAAAATCATAAAAGTTAATAGGCAAGACTTCGAAGTTCTGAGCTTTCTGTAGATCACAAGGATTGAAAGAAACAACTGAAAAACAAAAAAAGTTCAGCTTACAGCATTTGGTAAAGGAATGGACAGACGCCCAAACCGCTGCAAGGCAGATTTTGTCATTAATGCTCCATTTCTGTCTGCCCATGAGAATGCCATAAATGCACTTCAATCCTGCTGGGCATTTCCCCCCTCATTTCTTGTCTGTTTCTTTAATCGAGGCTTTGACCCATCTGGAAAGTGTCAGTTTCAATGCTTCCATTCTTCCTCTCAGCCAATATACAATATGAATAATACATCTGTGTTTTTATTCAAAAAGTCCTTAGTCAAGTTTTATTTGCTTCCATGCAAACACAATAATGCGTCTCCTCACACTAATCAGACTCTTACCAGCAAAAGTGTTGTAAAGTTATAGAAGCAGTCTGCAATCAAGCTTTTGAAAGCTCTTCAAAAGTTGGCATCTTATGAAAAGTCAGGAATAGGTGTTCTAATGTACAATTAGCTTAATTTTTTTATTTAGGAACAGTTTTCAACAGTCTGCAGAAGTTTTATTGTTTGTTTGTTTGGTGGGTTTGTTTTTTAAAGATTTTATGTCTATCAAATACTCCTCCCCGAATCTAATTATTCCTCAGATATTCAGATCTACAGATGACAGAAGAAGAAATACTGATCTTTTCTTCTCTTTAGACAAGTAAATTATCTGTGTGAAAGTGACAGAACCAATTAATTTAGACACAGAGGAACCTTAGCATGTTGTCTCTTCTGGTTGAAATAATCTGTATCATACTTGGTTGAGTTATTCCTCACCTTTCTTTTTAGGAAAACAGTTGTTACAGAAGTGAAAGGGAAAAGAATGAGGTGAGGGGGGCGGGGTGGGAGAGGCACGTGCAGTGATACGGTTATAATGGCCTGGACCAATATTTCTCAAATCAATTAAAACAGTTGATCATCTACTAAACGCTTGTTTTCTTGTTCATGTATAATACTGTTTTTGAAACAAACTGCAGAACCCAGAAAAAGGAGGACCAATCACTTAGGAGTAACTTATAACAATTTAAAAAAACAATAACAAACAATTATTTCAGGACGTTTGCAGAAACATTCATTGCATATTATGACATAAAGAAAGGCAAAATACTAAGCAAATAACTGCAATACTTTAAATGAAATTTAATTTTGTAATAAAGCTCATTCTAAAATACTTATTCTATCATACAATTTTACTCAAATGGATTTTTGAGGTATTCCTATTTGACAGAAATGTAAAGGACTTTAGCAATGTCTATTGTGAGTTCTGATATGCTCTGCTTAGCTATGTATATCATATATTGGAATTTCTATGGATAAAAAGGTTGCCTCCCTCCTTATCCATTCTTCAGAACTTTGACTAAATTATATGTTGTAAGCAAACGGAGGCGAATATAAAAAGAGAAGAATTAGAGAAATACAGGTACTAAGAAGCAAGCACAGATCAAGGTTAAATACAGTCTAACTCTAGTCTCAGTACTAGATGCATATTGACTCAGTATTCAGTCAGAATGATGATGCTGAACATAGAGCTAAAGTAGAAAGGTTAACAAGAATGAGCTAAAAAAAGATGGAAATGACTTTGACCTAGGTGGAAGCAAAACACTGAGATTTTAAAGGACTCGAGTAAGTGTGGTAACTTCCAACTCGCATCTTAAAGGACATACAAATGAAGTGCAAGTCTAGTGATAAGATTTGTAATCAGGATTTAATAATATTTGTAATCAGGATTTAAAATGAGGAACAGTGTTGTATGATTAGAAAATAGCAATAAAGAAGCTCTAGAAAATGAATTAGAATGGAAAAACCTAGAAGTATGGAGGGCAGCAGAAGTACTATATTCCAGTTTAATGTATTTGATAAAAGCTGTAAGAATCAGAATGTAAAGACATACCTGCTAAAATATTTCTAACGAATGCTGAGAATTGTCACCTACCAAATACTGAATATGTGAAATCAACAACATAGCTCCATGCATCTCTGCAGTTTTGCTATCAGAGCGGTTATTTCCATTTAAGAGCATCACGAGAACTCTGAGTATCCTGCACTTGCTGTTCATACAAAAATTCCTTTTATAGTGAACAGAAGTGACTTGCTATTTCTTCATAAAGCAAATATCACTAAGCAAGTGCAACCACCCCCATGTTGATACTCATTCCTCTTTTCCTTTTGAGGTACATGTTTTCATTTTCTGCCATAGAAAGATAACAACACATCTTTAATTGTCCCATAAACTCTAGTAAGGAATGGCGTTTTAGCTTGTAAAATTTATAGAATATCTACTGAAAATGAGGACTGATTTAAACCAGCTGCATACAAATTAAGCATCCTTTGATCCCATAAGCAATGATCAGAAAGAAGGCAAAATAAAAGAGCTCTTACACATTATCAGTGCTCTTAATTATAACATTCCAATTCTCTGTTACCTTCAGGGTCATTAAATCTATCACTAAATGAAAGTTATAACCGTATCAGAACAAACTGATGTATCTTATTAGATTGCTATCATTTTGGCTTCTCCACAGGTGACAGGATACAAACAATAAATCCCAATGCATGAATCAAGTCTAGAAACAAGAATAATTACTTTGTGTGTTACTTACCTTTCACCTCATCGTTGGTACCTGTAATAGTTATAACCTATATTGTTGACTTTTTTTAAGCTCCTACTCTGGCAGTAATGGATAGGATTAACAACTAGAAGTAATATAAAATGATTCTAGTTACAACAAACTGCTAATATATATTTACCATTGATTAAACAATTTTAGACACTAATCATTTCTTTGATTTGTATTTTATTATTTGACCAGAGCAATCCAAGCTTATCGTCTGACTATTCAAATTTGCAATAATTTTTTAATCTATGAGAGTTTCCAGTAGGTAAAAAAAGAAGACTATTTGCCAGAATTTACTCCTGGAACAGAGATAACTGGGTATAAATTACTGGGTAGTGTATTTCATGTTCTGTCATGGTACAAAATGCTCTGAGCATTCTGATTGGGGACCTATGTGGAATGACTAAGTTGATGCACAGTCCATAAACAGGCTATTTTGAGAGCTTTTCTTCCTAGTCCTTTGCAGGATGGCCCATTTCATAAGGTTACATAAATGTAGGAGCTCAAGTACACAGCACAGATGATCAAGAGAGAATTTCAAAGCTGTTGGTTAAACATTATGGACAACAGTGAAGCCTGCACTTGAAAATATACTTAGTCCCTGCTGCCACCTGGATACTTAGAAGCATATGGCGATTCCAAACACAGAGAGCCTGAGTAACAACTCTACTGATCCACAGCAGCTATGAACAACTAGAAAATGGCATCTATCATCCTGCTCTTTTTTACTTAGCAAATACTTGGAAGATGTAAATTTCTAGATGCAACGGGCATTCAAAGCTCTCTTCAACCTTTATGTCTCACAATCTGAATTACTTCAAGTGCACTCTGGTTGCAGCTCAGGGTCAAGGCCACCATAATTAACTTGAGAAAAAAAAAATCAGCACATTAGAAAATACATTGGTGCAGGAAAGCATTGTAGGTACAATGGGAAATTTCCTTATGGCTGGAACATATGAACACATATGTAGCAATTTGGATTTATCTATGCGGTCATGGGAATGCATTTTTAACCACCTTGCCTGGATTAATGATTTATATTTAGGTTATTAGAACCTCCATAGCTTATATAATGTATTCCTGTCACAACTAGTAAATTCTCACTGTAAATTAATTATTGAGTATTTTGTAGTGAGATTTGAAATCCTTTCTCAGTTCCATGCTGGTTCAGCTACTGGCTCAGAACTATGCTATAGGCTATTACTTGATACTTCAAGTAACAGCCAGCTCGCTCAGATGCATCTGTACTGTTTTGCAGTCACTGTAATACAGGTGTATCTGTACATGCAAGATTGACAAAGCAATGTCAAGACTAAAAGTTATTTTCAAAATATTTATCTCTTCTTACCTCTCCAGCATTAACCACAACTAAAAAAAAATAATTTCCAAAGCATGCCACTGTGGACACGATTAAAACAATTCTTAAGCATTAATATTTACAAAGACAAAACATGTCATGAAAAAGAACCTGAGCAGCATTTTCACATGGTAACTAAGTGCAAATACTCATGAAAACTGTTTATTCAGCTAGCAGTTGTGCAATGTATGGATGATACAATTCTTTTCTGACTTCTCTTTCCCTTGCAGAGCTGTGTGGTCAGCTAAGCAGAGTAAGATCTTCAAACTCATGGTCTCTGTAATAATGTCATGGTTATGTTACGCACGCATGTCTAGAATCCACAGATGTCAAGGTTTCCTATTACTAGAAAAAAAATTATCCTGAAGTAAAATGAAGATCAAAGAACACAGTGAATCCTGCTAACATATAGTCAGACATTTGTCTGCAAAAAAGCTGCAGCAGCGACTACCTGTTAGATACTCATTATCCCTTTTTCATCTGTGAAACAACAAACAGGGTACAGTGCTTCCGGTAAAAAGGAAAACAAGTTGGCTGCTTCTTCAGGTAGCATTTAATTTAGCTTGCCTTCCCAAAACCTCAGAACACTCACACAATCAGTGATTCTACCTCCAATTGCAGAGTGTAATTTCCTAAATCATGACACCTGCTCAGACATGGAGTCACAACTTGTCTGTAGCTGCCCTACTTTTCTAGCCACAAGACTGCTTTAAAAGTAGAGCTCAGGTTTTTCTGTATTATCTGTCAGATAGGGGCAGAGTTTAATGTGTGTATGGACAGTATCTTATAATGAGGGGTATGGGTGCTCTGCATGGATGGTGAAGAGTCCAGCCCTGTGCATCGTGCTGGGCCAAATATGTGATGTAGATGTGCCAAAAGAGTTTGGAAGAAACCAGAGTTGTAATGCAGAGATACCTAGCTTTTATTCTGCTCAAGGCTAAAAAAAAACCTGCTAGAGTTGCTTTACATTCTACTCATTTGATGAGTTTAAAAAGCTAGATATTCATAGTAACATTCTGTAGTCTTGTATTTCTCACATAGTTGCTAGTGTTTTCAGTATATGTTCCCTGCAGTACATTCTACTACGTGCAAGAAACATCCTTCTTCTGGTTTGGGGCTTTTTTTCTTTTTTTAAACAAAGGATGCAATCATACCACAGAAACTCGATAGGCAACTGGGTTAAATATCTGAAATATTTTTATTTTGGTTTAAGCTGTTTAAGCCACTTAAAAGAAGGTTATTAGGAGCAAGAAGATATAACTCTGACTCTTTTAAAATATTTTTCAACATATTGAAAAGATATAATATGGTCATGTTTTGGACCTGAAATTTAAAATGTGCAGGAGAAGGATTAGGAAAGGGAGAGTCATTCTATAAAAGAATATAAAATAGCCTTTTGCTAGATTATAAAAGAACAGCCTTTGCTAGAATATAAAAGAATAGCCTTTTGCTATGAAAGTTTGCCAAAATTTCATCAAGTCATATGTCCCTGGAAAATATCTCTTGGCAGATGTCCAGTAGAGACTTGTGTCCTGTCCACCAAGGATGTTCCATCTGGATTGTAATGTCCCTGCCAAACCGAGCATGTGCAATCCACCCAGAATAATTAGGCATGCTTTGCTCTATGAAGAACAAAATTCCTTTGCAACTCTTCCTTGTGGCTGCAAGAAACTGTGAGCGTGGAGAAGGAAGACAAAAAAGGGGTGAGAAGTACAACTTTTTTTTGGCAGGGGCGTGCGATTTCTTTCTGTTGCAGAAAGTCAGGTAGGAAGGACCTGAGGGAGGGAGCAACCATACTGGAATGAAGAAGGGTGAGAAAAGGGAGTGACAAAAAATAAGGTGAAAGAAGCGTGAGGGAAAACCAGGACAATAGCACCTGGCATGAAAGAGTTGGGACACTAAGTGAAAGCAGTAAAGACGTAAGATTTACAGAAAACAGTAAGTTCTTAAAACTTCAATACAAGTGGTAAGGACAAAAGGTGAAATCCAATTGTCACTTAAAATGAGACTGAGAATGACACACTTTTTCCCCCCGTGTAACCCCTGCCTTATACAAGATGGATACTGCTTTGACTCTGAATGGGAAGGAAATACTAAGCAGGACTATACTTAATTTATTGTAAAAATAAGAATCTACATTTAGCTGAGGTAATGGATGATGAGGTAACAGACTACTACAATGGCGGCAATGGAGAGACAAGACGGTCTTTTATAAGGTGAAGTAGAAATTTACCCTAGAAAAAGTCTTTTGAACTCCATCTTTACCTCACTTTCATCAGTGATAACAGTGCTACTCAATTTAGTTGAATGCCATTTTAAACATGCACAGCACCCTACAACTGGGGAAACATCAGTAAATTCTTACCATTA
Organism: Aquila chrysaetos chrysaetos; assembly: GCF_900496995.4. Taxonomy (NCBI): domain Eukaryota; kingdom Metazoa; phylum Chordata; class Aves; order Accipitriformes; family Accipitridae; genus Aquila; species Aquila chrysaetos. The sequence goes on along the minus strand of NC_044024.1, from coordinate 3,156,701 downwards.
CAACTGTCTTTGAAATGAACTACAATGTTTAATACACATATGAAAAGGTAAAAATGCTGGCAATTCTGAGAAGTCAGGCACGAGGTGACTTGTGTTTGGTGATCAACAACTAATAGGTTGTACCTCAGACTTCTAGCTGTAATGTAGTGGTATTTATACCATTGAAGAAAATCATCAATTGTAAATCCTTTAGATTGGTGAAAGCACTCTAAATATAATTAATTATTTTATATTCAGTGCATGGTTTAGCTTCTTAAATAGGTCTAGGCCATATACAGGATGAAAAAAAATGTATAAAATAATAATTATCTGTATGAACAGATTCCAATTAAGCTTAATTATGATGTACTATGATACCCAAGCATCTGTTATTTCAAACTTATTCTTTTAATATGACTTGTTGGATGCAACTAGAATATGAACATACTTCATCAGATAAACTGCAAAGGAAAGAAAGACAAAATCACTATTTTATTCATTAGAATTAGTTGATTACATTCAAATGTAAGGGAAAAACTGAAGTCCCCATTCTTAGTATTTATCAAATACAAGCCACAAATATAAACAGTAATTTTTTGTACAGACTGAATTAGCATGTAGACGGCAGATTTTTTCAATGAACCATTACTTCAAAAAATCATGCTAGACATGCATTATGCTTTTCATCCTCAGAGTGATTCTGAAATACTAAATTTCAAAAGTGAAAAGAAAGGAGAAAAAAGAAAGGAGAAAAAAGAAAGGAGAAAAAAGAAAGGAGAAAAAAGAAAGGAGAAAAAAGGATGGGGGAAAACATCTACCACTTTGTAGTAGTATAATTCCCCACCCCTCCAGTAATCTTTAATAAACATACATCTGAATTATTTTTTCAACCTTTGCAATCTATATTTATATTAGAAGTTACCAAATGCAAGTTAGGACATTTACTAAATTATATTAATGCTAATATCACTAAACCCTGAAAATTTATTCCTCAAATATTGCAACTAAATTTCTAAAAGTAAAAAGTGAATATAATTCATAGATAGATTATGTATATATTTAAATACAGTATAACAGAAGTAATTACCTTTCAGTATCTCCACTGACTGTGTCCCCTGCTCTCTGTAGAAGAAAAACAAATAGTATTAAGCACGACTAAAGACTATACTTCCTTGGTGCACTCAACATAGTGGTATCTGCAGCAAAAGAAGTCACAGAAGTAAACCACAGTAGTCATTCTGTAACTAAGGAAAAGGAAATGGAAAATTTATTTCAGTTTCTAACTAAATGTTATTTCACAACGAAGATCATGTTTAAAGCAATTTGCATCTGCACTTATAAAATAGTTTCAGCTGCTGTATAATTGTGATCAAAGCTCTTTAAAACAAGAAGGGAGCTAAAAATTTGTTAGAATGTCAATGTTTGCAAAAATGTTAGTATTTGAAAGGGAGTTTAAGCGTAAAGGACAAATATTACAATATAGAATACAGAATTTCAGAAGAATGAACTGTCATCAAAACTTTCCTTAATACCATTCTTACACAGCTTTGCCTAACTTGATTTACAACACTGGTTATTCCTCTGAGGTTTGGAAATGAATGTGTCTTTTAGTAGCAAGTGATTCAGGATTAAAAATAAAATCTTCAGACTGTTTTTTTCACTTTAAACCAAGCTTTATGATGGAGAACTTTTCCCACAGTTAAACAGTTTCTCATCTTAAAGTTACCAAAGCGTATGTTTTAAAATTAATGTGTATTTGTTCATAAGTGCAGAAATCTGCACCTGAAAAATCTTTGAGTATATGCTTTCTGAATAACCAAATAGGAAACAGATTATTTTTTGTAAGTATAATGTTTGTGTTTTAATATCACTACTTTAGGCATACAGTAAGATATTTAATCGCACGTGACTTCAGAGAACAGCTACAAAACTGAAATGCCTGTTGCACATGTAAGACAGGAAGTCTGCTGGGTCTGTTTAACCACATGGGCTATAACATAGGTATATTCTAACAGCGTGCATTTCTAAGAAAACTTTAAAATGTTCAGGGGACAGGCACGCATTTTGCCACCTCCTTCCTTCACGTATCCCCCTGGTGTATCCATATACAGGATCATTTATCATCTTTCATCATGCTATTTCTACTACAGGTAATAGATGATTTGCCACTTGAAGCAGGCAAAAACCCCTTAAGTGACCAAGTTACCCTGGTAATAACTAGTAAGTTTGGAGGGGATTGATGATACCAGAGTAATGTTAAAATATCTCAGGAGTCTTGTTTGTCACCTGCTTACATGTAATAAGACTAGTTACCTAACCTAAGATCAGAAAGACATTTTCCCTGCAGCGGGAGCATGAAGATCTACACAAATACTTTTTCTTCTTTTCTCTTAAGCATTCCCGTTATCCAAAGCATTCCTTGTATCCAAAGGAGAATCAGCCTCCTGCAGGAACATGGTGAACATACCGTAACATTATTAATGGGAAAGATTTATTTCCAAACTATCAAGCATATGAAGGTACTGACAGCCTATATAAAGTCAAAAGTGGATCGCTAAATCAGTACATGAATTTTCATAATGGTCACTGTAATGATCATAGGGCTGAAAATTAAAGAATGGTAAGCACTATTGCTGATTTTGCAGCTGGTACATTCTACGACGTGTTAGTGTCTTGAATAAAACATTGCCACAGTTAACCCATACTCAAGCCAGAGACTATGTCATGGCAAAACTGCCTACAATACAACATAAATGACACACATTTAAAAGTTTTCACTTAAGTAGGCTTTACTGTCTCTTAGCTTCCACAATAAATAGGATGCTACAAATTTTAAGAGTAACTTCATTTTCTCTTGTTGCTACATTAAATACTAACCTTTTACTTTTTCTGGTAATTGATTCAGCTAAAATATTCTAGCAAATGTGAGCATCAAAGATGATAACCATTCAAATAAGAGAACTTACCTGATGAAAAGTAATGAAATGGTGGCCTTACACTTAAAAGCAGGGAGTTCTCCTACATACCTTGTTGAAACCAGGCACAAGGTAGGAGCTCCCTATCGAGTAATTGAGTACACAAAACTATAACAGGCTTTCTTGAGTGCTATAAACAACTTAATTCTCCTTAGAGTACACTGCAATCTAGCCTAAAAAACCCACAAAAATGAAAATATACCATCTAGAAATATTCATATTTTCTTGAAGCCGACTGTAAGAGATAACAGCATACATCTAAAGCAAAATATCTGTTTGAAGAGCTTCAGTAAAATGCTGCATAAGAAATGTCAGATTTCTGCTGCTGCTAATGCACTATTAAATACAAATGAACCAATCTGATCATTCCTGAAAATACTGTGGACAGCCTAGTAGAATATTGTGTAGCCAACCGAGCAAAAGAACTTTGACAGCAGCACTACCCATGCTACTGTTATAAAAATAGAATTTATTCATACTAGAAGGCTCAAAGAATTTCTTCTCGTATCCCTCTGCCTTCTAGTGTTACTAATTTTAGAAACTAAAAGTGGGAATAATAATTTAGTCAGTTTAAGTGTTTCCCATTCTATTTCTTAATTAGTAGAGGCCTTTCTTTTCCAAAACTGCTCCCAAAGTAAAAGCAAAGGATTTCCAAATCAGGGTTTATTCACTTTTTCTCCCAAATGGGACTCATCCCACACTCCCTTCCCTGACAAAGCTACAATAATCCTCCTTGTTCACACTGTGCCAGCCATCTTCTTTTCATCACCTGTATTACAGATTTTCACTACCACTACACAACTAGCCCAGTTACTTACTTCCTTCCAAAAAAACGCACAAAGAACCCCTATATCATGGGTGATCACCCTGGATCATGGTTCCAAGATTCCTTTTGATCAGATATATTCCATTAGTACAGCTGTAAACAATTGCTAGGATGTTGTGAACTTGCATATATTAGACTGAAAAAGACACACTAGAGTGAAATGTGCTTCTGTTAATAAACCATGTTTTTCTAGAGGTCTTTCAACACCACCAATTTTTTGCATTAACGAGCACTAATTTTCAGATATTTAATAATCTAATCTAATTAACTAAAACACAGTCTGTAGTAGGGAAATTTTACAATGGTTCTATAATAGTGGAAAAAAGAAAAAATACGAGTTAACCATTTAACTACTCACGGATTATGTAAATTGTAACTGATTATTAGTTCACTGCAATTTAGAAAAGACCAAAGAAGAATATCTGTATAAATACAGAGAGGGAGGAAAGAGTTGATATGAGTACTTGAAAGGTAGAAAACATATTTAAAGACCTTTTAATCAATACTTAATTTATTAGAAAAAAATCTCTGTTCCCAACCATCTCATTAATAACACACATATTATTACCAATATTTAAGTATGGACACTAGGGATTACTATAAACATACACATATGTATGACCTTCTATTTGACTGAATTTTTATCCTCAAAGAAGATATCATTGGAGTACAATCTGGTTGCTAGCTTGAAATGCCAAACTTATAGAAGGATTTCTGATAGCATGTATGGAAAAAACCACACACTGGCATTTCTATAAATGTGTATGTATAGCTATAATTAGTTTCCTTGTGTAATTGCAATTACATGCACAAATACAATACTGACAATGATTTATAGGTGGTAGACTCCTATCTGCAATTTCAGCAACCCTACATATAATTTTTCTGAGCAGTTGCTTCTTAACAGTTCCTGATATTTGGAAGACAAATTGCCTTATCCTAGTTCTCAAACTAAAACTTTACTTCATCTTAGTAAAAGGCCACTTTGATGACTAGTAGACCTGTGGGAGGCTCAGGAGGCACAAGTCTTGTCATGCTGTCACAGACTATAAAGCACAAATTCTGTGAAATTCAGGTCACTGGCACCTATCAGCCTTCTTTAGTCAGCTTCACATTTATGTAGCTCTAGGGATTTCAGTGGATCTACCTCTGACTTGCACAAGTAGAAATGAAAGGACTATAAGGCCCATACGGTCTAACAAGCACATCTGTTGATCCTCTCCCAAAGCAAATCCTGTAGAAAGTTCTATTTACCTGAGATTTCTATAAATAAATGATTAAAAAAAAAATTGTTTCCTTGAACCAGGATTTCATCATGAAAAGAAATATTTTCTCCTAAGAAGTAAAGAAATCACAGAAATCACAGAAAACAAAAGAACCCTGAACTGCAGAGATAGTGTGAAAACATTCAGAAGTCATTGTTTACCTGTTTACTAGTGGAAGAGACTAGAATAGATGATAATGAGATTAGAATAGTTTGATAATGAGTGTTACTGATCCCAATGGTCAAATGCAATATATTCATTCCACCTAGATATGTCATTTATTCAGATGCAAAAAAGATTCTTTTACCTTTATCAAAAATACTGTTCTTCTATACTCAAATATTTAATTCCCTACAAAAATGATTTCTTCTTCTGCTTCCTTAACTCATATATTCATTATCCTAAGCATTTCTTTACATTACCTTTGTTCAAAAGTGAACCAGTAGCCTTGTTGCCAGGGACTTTACTTATCTCTCTAGCTCAGTGAGCTGGTGCTTAACCCATTGAATACACTTGCAAATGATGCTCAGCTAAAAATGAAAGTAGCCTTTGAGGTTTTTCTTTCACTCACTTTTGTTGAGGGGAGAGATAATAGAGACAGGAAATAATCTCAGGCAATCTACACCCATGTACAGGTCAGAGGTACTCAATTTTTGCGGTGAAAAAACTCAAGATAACAGGTGAGAAAATTAACTAAAGACAGAAGAAAAATAGCCACTCAGAATTTTTAATTATGTGGTACATTATGAACATTATGTCAGCATATAGCAGGCAACAGAGAAAGCAGCAAAATTTTAACAGAATGGAAGTTCCATTTTTTGAAAAATGCTACATCCAAAAGAGAAACTACCCCAGATTATACATGAGGTTAAAAAAAGTATTCTAAAAGAATATCTAAAGGAAGACTGCCCTGTGGCTAACAAAATTTATCTTATGTAGTAAAGCAAAAAGTAGTCCAAAAGGACAAATCACAACAGTGGATAAACTGTATTTTACGTTGACCAAAGCTTACCTTTGTCCTCATCAATCCACTCTTTTAATTTAAGGGAAATTAAAGAAATTTAAGGGAGGTTTAATCTGAACATCAAAGGTGTAAAAAATAAACAAACAAAAATATCCACAGGCCCCCCCAAAAACTCAACAAAAAAAGTCATTTTCTTCAAAACCTAAGAATTAATACTGCATTCCAAAGGAATGGGTGGTGTGGTTTTTGGTCAAAGAAACCCAGCATATTAACTTTTAGCTATATTTATGTTCTCTGAAACTCTTATGCTTTTCTGGAACAGACACCTGATATGATTTTGTCACAATAAACTAACTAGAACTACTGAGCTTTATGGAATGAGCAATCATTCCATATTGTATACTAACAATCTTAATTTTATACAAGATGTATAGCAACTAAAGTGGACACTCACTTGAAGTATCCACCAAATTTAGAGAATAGAATTTTATTTCATCACAGAAAAATTACAAGGTAGAATTTAATGCCATTTAATAAAACCCTGAAGTTTTACGGATTTCACATGAAAAACATAATGCAGTTCCTTCCTGAAGAAAAAAGCATTCAGAGCCCTAATACAGTTGGAAATCCAATCACATGAAATTACGCTGTTAGAGATGGAATGTATTTCTAAGTGCAACTTTCCACTGTCACAAAGCACGAACATTTCTTGCCGAGAAGTTAAGAACAGCCGACATGCAGCCCAATATTCAGCGGTGATTTTGCTGCACAGGATTCCATGGGAAAGGTAAGGCAAGTGGAAGAAGGGGAGTTGCTGAAGTTGAAAGGATGTAGTGTAGCTCAAGAAGTTACACAGGTCAGGGAAAAAGTCAGTCAATTCCTTCCCCTCCCTTTTTCTCACTTTCCCCATTCCTCTAGGTACAGGCTACCCGTGACCCTGCCCTACACAGGACTGAATGTTTCTGTCATGCAATGCTTTCTCTCGTCCTCCAAAACCCCGGCCTCATTCTCTTGCTGGGGAAGGGAGGAAGCTTGCTGAGAAGGTGACAAGGGAAAGGACAGGACCAAGGCCTGAGCCAGTGAGTAGAGAGAAAGACTCAGAGGAGAGTCTTCAGAGTACTACAGCTGGCTTCCTGCATACTGATTCTTTTGTCAGCAACAGTAGGAGATAATATTTGTATTATAAGGAAGATGAGTTTGCATATTTGCATTTGGTGCATTCTTCTGGATGACAAATATTGCAATTATGGTAGCAATAGTATCAGTTGTAGCTAATATTTATTAACAAATGCTGAATCATATCAATCCAAATGGCTGTTAAATTTATCTTTAGACTGCATGTACAAAATCAGAAATAAAATACTTTTCTTTGGTAGCCTGGAGAAATAATAAAAACAAGCCATAAATTCATTTGCTAAAATAATACAATGCAGTAAATCTTAGCTCTGTTGTGACTTTCTGGAGTCAACGGACTTTACAAATTGCAATTTACACACGAAGATACAGTAGGTTAATGAATGATTCATTTGCTAACTTTCATTGGTAGTTTGTAGTGGTTCGTTTGAAGACTGCAGAATGACATAATTAAAATATGTTCTAATACAGCAAAATTACTTATGAAAACATTGTGTATGTTTGAATAAAAACAGCCTCATATTTGCTTTGCTGTACAGCTTCCTAATATAACTATCAATTTAAAGAGTTCAAAACAAACAAGGTAGCCTAAACATTTGGAAGCAAGCAATAATACATAGCCTGTCTCATGGCTGAATTGCTGAAGCAGGTATCACAGGCCAGTACAAATACATCAGTCCTAACCACTGCAGCGTGTTCAATGCAAAATTCCAGGTCCTCTCCTGAAATACTGTGTGACTGGAGCCTAGGACAGGTCTACAACAAATAATGGAGAAGCTCATACCTCAGCTGAGCTTCACAATTGCTCTATAGAGATGGATGGACATATTATGCTTGGATCGAGATGTAGTATATTATTTCAGGAGTAAGCGCAACCATTTTTCTAAGTTGCTTCTGGATGTGAAAAGGTATATCTGAAACAAACATTGGTTTGTGCTGTGCAGATACATGAGCTAAATTTGGTCGAACTTAGAGAATCTATACACGGTTTTCACTTTGCATTATACACAGAGTATAAAGGGTACCAAAAGTTCAGATTAAATGGTAATTTCACTTTCTTAGTGCAGTGGAACTCATAGGCAAAACTTTTCAGCATATGATGGACCTTACTTATTCCATGAAGTTGCTCAGCACTAAAACCCAACAGAAATCCAACTGCCTTCTTGCTTTTCCTTACTGCAAATAGGTGGTTTTTATAGACATCAAGAACAACCATAGTTCTAGACTAAGACTGTTTTAGGCCTTTTTTCCTGGATTCACGTTGATTATGAAGTTCGTGATTACTGAATGAATGTGGAAATCTAAAGACTGTTGACAATATTAGTAAAAAGAAATATTTCTTAACATTTTACTTCCCTTTATTTTCCCTTGTACTGTAAAACGCCTTTTTCCTTTTGAACTGTTTATAGATTAATGAAGAGTCTACCGTTCAAGTCTGAACAGACTGTGAAGAAATATATTACTGGACATTGCTACTGAAGGATCCATCTTACAGTACTAGCTAGATACTTGTCAGCTCAAACCTTCATGTGCATGCACTGTTATGATACAGTACAAATGCAAAATAATCTTATCTTACAATCAATAGAACTGGACAGAATCAGTTTGAAGCTACAGAAGCTAGAAAGGCTTATATTAGCTTCTCTGAGCAGCTAGATTCCACATAGTCATCCTCATAGTGATTTTCCAACATATCAGCAAGGTAGGGAAAGAAGGTTTTCCATATTACAGATACTTAAATAAAAAGCAAAGGTAGAATTTATTCAGCAGTTCAGAAAGGAAATAAAACTCTGAAGAAAGTAATTCTCATCCTTGACAGTTAAGACAGTTTTGTTTCTTCCTGAAAAACCAGGAAGGAAGAAATAAAATAGGAGCACTTTTCCTACAAAATTGGCAATAAAAGACTCCTCCTTCACTCATATGGAGCTGAATACATATGATTCTCCCAGTCTGTCTTAATTATTGTACTTATCATAGTAGCACTCAGACTGCCTATCATGCAAAAAAAGTGACTGGAACATCTGGCACATCCCAGCATGCATGCTTTACAGAAAAACCAGATCTGCATTGTGTTTGCATAGATTTTAGTTCTCAGCATGTACCATTAAACTTTATGTCATTTGTCAAGCTGCCTTCTGCAGCTCCAAGAACAGTTAAATAGCATTTACATCATTCTGTGCTAAAAGGCATGCATTACCAACTTCCTGTGATCAGCAGGAAGAAAATAAAAAACAAGTTAAGCAAGTTCTGTGAAACAATGACTAACCCTAAACTACTATAACGCTTCAAATTATCTTTAAAGTAAAAAGTGACTACTGCTATAACATTCCCAATGACTACCCTAAAGCAGCCATTATTTCTGTTTTACTATGTGGGGAATAGTGAAATGAAAGAATCCATCTTAAAATTCATTAAAAACTAAGTGTCTTCTACACACTGAATTCTAATTCACAAAAAATTTAGAAGATTCAATAGTTTATAATCTAATTTCTTAAGATATGATATTACAGAATAAAATATCCAATTACTTTGTAGATAATAGGCCCAGAACATTTATCGCCAAGTAAAACCAGATGAGAGATCATTATCTTACTTGAGAATTTAATGTAGTAACCAGCAAATTAAATTTCTGAGCTTCAGAAACTAGTGCAAATCTGAGGCAGTAAAACCATGAAGTCGAACACCATGTGGATTTTCAGACTAGGTCTGGAATAAGAACTCCAATATTCCTTTTAGGCAGATGCTGGTTCCCATAGTGCAAAACGTAACTGAGCAGCAGAAAATGTACAGTTCACTAGAGTTTTTTAAAATCCTGAACATCAGTTTAAAGATGGAAAGTGTTCTCTATTCAAGACTTTTTGTGTTTTGTTTTATGAGGACAAATGCAAAATGAAAAATTTCTCATGTACATCTGGACTACTGTGCAGGAGTCCTACTTAAGTTAATTTTCTTCAGAATGAGCTCTGGTAATACAAAATAAAAACATATTCAGACTTTATTCTAGTAAACCCAGAGTCTATTCCAACAGTGTATTTCAGCAGTTCTATAATGGATATACTTTTGTGATATTTACATATGCCTCTCTATTTAGGCTGAATCTGGTAAACAGTGTCACTTCAGAAGCAAAGCATTAGTAAACATAGGAAGTAATGTTCTAAGAAATACTCTATTGATTAACAATAACAGCCTTGTTAATTGTAATTGACTCTTCCTCAGATTCTATGACATGCATCACAGAATTGCATATCAATTAAGTTAGGGTTATAAATATATCCTGAAAGGGGTAGTGTTTCTTGACAGTAATATTTTACTGCAACATAGCTTTATGCATCACTTTATACCCTGGGCATACTGCCAATATTGCATTACCTAAATATCCATTTTATATAGTAACTCTGCATCCTCACAGCAACTTATGAAATCAGTCTAATTGTTTAATTTTAGGTTCCAAATCAACATTCCTTCCAAAGCATTAATCTAGTGGTGAATCTATGCAATTACCAATTTCGTAAAACTTCTTACGTCTGTGTCTGGTAATTTAAACTACTGTTAAATAAGTGCCTTTTTTTTTTTTTTTTTTTGGTATGTATTTATGCAAGTGCTTAGAAAATAAAGCAATAGCTAACTGACACTGTGTATCTCACTTTCTCCTTCCATCATGCCATACTTGTTTGCTTACAAGACACTATCACCTTCCCTTTACCGAAGATGATTAAGATCCTATTTAACATTATCATCTCCATTTTCCAAAGCATTTACTGGGTTGAAATTTTGATCTATATCCAAAAGTTGCTCTGGTCATGTGTTAAGTGTAGAGGAATTAATGGAAATCTGATTATAGCAGTTCTGCAGTATTGACTTCCATAAAAAACAAAACAAAACACCCCCCCCCCCCAAAAAAAAAACCAAACCCACAAAACTAAAGCAGTTTTGTCATCTGAAAGTACTGCCTCCAGACAGCTGAGAAAAAACAAAACACAGACTAGAAGAGCAAGGAGGAGGGAAGCGGACATCACACAATTTTTATTTTTTTTAATACAAAAGTAGCAAAAGCTGTTTTATGGTGATTTGGTTAGGTAAAGTTCAGAAGTATCTTCTTTTGATTAACCTTAGTCTTGTTGTAGAATGAATTCTCAAAAGAATAAAATCTCATTATCCAAATAAATAAATATATTAAAATGCTTATGGAAATCCTGGTAACACCTTTAGATATTAAGGAAATGAGATGATCTACTTAAAATCTAAATTTCTATTTAGGAACACAACTATCTGTTATTTTCCTTTTCCTTTATGAAATCTAAAAGCCATTAAATGTTCTTTGATATTTAACATTTTCATTCTGGGTAGCTATCTTTCAGGGTAGATATGCCAAACAATTTTTTGCTTCGCTTTTCAGAATTCTTTCAGTATTCAAAGTGGAAAGACATTGTTAATATGAATGATTCTGTACTGGCAAGAACCCACAAAACCTGTGTCAGCAACTCTTGTATATTTGTCGACTCAGTTTCTCTTGTATATTTATAAGGCAGTTGACTAAATGCCCAAGATATTCCGACTCCTATGACTATCTCCTGAAGGACTGCAAAGGTCTGTCTCTAATGTTGTTCAGAAAATTTATGGTGATAAAAGAATTTATACCACTCTGTCAGTCCATGAATAATCATTTTACATGTGTGCTCCTCTGTAATTACTGCACATTATAATAGAGTTTATGAAACAGGTACTGCATTGACTTTTTGGGTAAACCAACCACTACATGTAATGTTATCTCCTCCCATGATACCACCCTTTTTCCAGTTTCTTGCATTTCCTTCAGAGCCTTTACAGTTGACATATTATGTCATTAGGTTCTTTTTTCATATTTGTTGTGTTATCATACAATATCATATTACTAATTTATCATGTCTGTTTCAAATAGCTGCATTTCTTCTAATACACAATGAAAGCCACAGAATGAAGAACTGCTCCTAGTCACTGTGACTTACAAACAGAAAGCAGCTGACAAAAATAATTTAAAACTGTGTATTATAATATATAGAGTGATTTGCAAACTGCTATGCAGAACACAAAGCTCATATGATGGTATGGAAACCATGCAAGATAATACGTCTTAATTTCTGAAATCACAGTGAATACGTGGCACATTACTCTTCAAGAGAAATGCCACTTTTATTTTTGAAAAAGTATCCACTTCAGGACTACCGAGTTCTGACTACTTTGGTGAGAGTTGTACGTTGCCCAACATCTGTGTCCTTATACTTTCCCCTAAAGGGTATGACTTTTGTCATACCTTTTGCTAGGGTAGAAGGGCATTCAGAAGGGCACCTGATTCAATCTGGTGATTTCTTAACAAACTCCAAGCATTAAATTCTGGTTTAAACAGCAACTTTTATCTTGACTTTGCCAGGAAATTTATTTTGCCTTGGAACTTTAAACAGAAGTTGCCTTGATGATCAAAAATAAATCATGTGACAACAGGCCTGACTCTGGGAACTTAACAAATGACTACCATTATTTAAAGGGTGCAACTAGCATCTTACTCCATATGACCCATTTCCCTTTCTTCAGAAATCAGGTGAGTCAACAGACAATAATCACTCTTCCAAAAAAAATTTACTAAACCCAGTTGATTCATCTACCAAGTTATGAAATATTGTTCAGTTTTTTGCAGACTTGCATAATAATTTTCTGATTCTTCCTAGTAAACTAGCTACTGCTTTTTGCTCTGGATTTGAAAACCTTTTCTTTGACTTTGTGATCCTGATGATCTCTCTAAGACTTTGTGGACAGAATAAACATATCCTGATAGACAATCACATGACTTGATTTATAATCTACTTGACTTTCTCTGAAGTTGGGGAAAAAGGCCTTCCACCTTTTCCAAAAGTACTAACTTCAAGGGGCATAGGAAAGGGAAACTTAAATTTCCTGAAGACAGAAGAAAAGTATCTGATCTTCAGACTATCAAATGCTGACAGCTTGCGGCAACAGAGATGAATCAATGGCTATATTTCACCCCTGAGGTGAACCTTCTCAGACTTGATGCAAATACAGTCATCTCCCAAGATTTTGCTCAGAGAGAGAAACACCAGGTAGAAGCCCCAAATGCAAAAAAAGTCCAAAGAAACTCGCTACAAGTCCTGCTTTTTCACTTCGGTCTTTCTAAGAGGAAGTTCACCATGATTAGAAAATAAATACACCTTTGAAAGCTTCCATACCAAATGGCGGGAGGAAATAGGCTTTTTCTTCAGTAAAAAACTGCCCTGAAGATACTGAAGTTTGAGCACAAAATACTCTGAAGCTACTATTCTGTCATGAGAATGGAGCAGTCCGCTCCCAAATAGTAGGACCATGAGTAAAATCTAAGAATGCCTCTATAAAAGGCAATATTACACATGCAAAGCATGAACAGTGAGGACTGATCTCTAAAAGGGTGTTGATTATTTCAGGACATCTGAATCAGTACAGTGAAATTCTGCACAAGCCGACAGTCATGAGAACCTAGTGCTTTTTCGTGGTGGCTATAAGAACTGGCCGGTCATTCATGCAATGAATTATATTGTCTCCATAGTTTTTAGTCCAAAATATTTCCTCTATTATCAGTACCAAAAATTCACATAACTAGACTGTGGCCATGATACTGCAATTTAAATAAACAGTAACTCCATTAGGCTTGTCTATTTTTACAAGACACAACAATTGGAGTAGTAATATAAAAGCATGTAAACTAATCTATAACTAATTATTATCAGAGGCTGAGTATAGGATCCTCATGAACCTTTGAAAAAATAATATGGTCAAATTAAACTAAACTCAGTGAGACTGAGTAATTAGGAGCTCTCTTTTACTTAAAGCATCTGATATAAAATGATCCTCACCTTGCCTTTTTCCATTCTGTCTAGACTGTTCTTATGTGAAAGTTATCGCGATACTGACATTAAGCAACTTTCTTGGATTATAAAATACAACATTAAAATGTAAAGTAGAAGAATATGCTTTTATACCTGTATCAATCCTAAAAGGAAAACATTTTAGTGTTTTCCATGCACTTTATGTAGTAAGGTTTTTTGTTCTGTACTTACGTGATAAAGTGGAACTGTATTGTTTTCTGCTAGCGAGAAATTCAAGACATCTTGCTGTCCAGGTTCAAGCCTAACATTAATAGTAGATGTTAATACGGATGGACTAATAGGGTAGTTTGGACTGCTTGTGGTTCTGCCCTTTTTTCTTGACCTATGACCTGTGTCCCTTTTGTTGTCTTTTTGTGTCAAAGGCTCTTCTTGGATAACCAGTATCTTGTCATCACTCAGATACCGCAGGAGTGAATTCTCAGAGTCAGTTGTTGGAGGAAAAAAAAAAAAAGAAAAAAACATTAGTAAGAGAACAGAACCATTCTGGCTGCATCTGTATTGTCAGCTTGGTTAATTCCCCACTTCATCTGAGACTCTTTCCTCTGCAAACAAACCTATTTGTACTAAGGTTCCAATCAAGAGCAAACTAAGTAGTTGGCACAAAACCTAGGCACAGAAAAGATGGTGGTGCATATCCAGGTCCTTGCATGACAGACAGTATGAAGCTAGTCCACATCATATGGCTTGTGTAACAAAGAAAATATAAATACAGCCAAAAGGTTTCAGTGAAATGTCAAAGATCATCACTTGGTACTATTAGACTGGAAAGAGTCATGTGAATGTCAAGTGAATTGTGAGGGCTTGCACTGGACTCGGTACTACCTTTACTGACAGCCTTTGCCATTTGAGGTGAAGGTCAGCATACACATAAAATACTTGTAAATTGTATCAAGCAGGGAGCATCTCTGGGACCATTCCAGAGACAAAGATTGTAATTTCAAGGAACCTGACAAACTGGAATAATGGTCTTAAGATGTGCAATATACTTGGGCACAATGTCAAAATGGGAACTGGCCAGGCAACAAGTCTGAGGAAAGGCAACTGACTATTAACAGTGAAATACAAACTAAACATAAATCAACAGATTTGGAATAAATTAGAAAAGGCTTGTGCCTTATATGAAATGAAAAGATTACTAAAAAAAAGTAGTTTGAAATCCTGCATTAATTTTCAAGAGTATCATTCAATTCTGTCACATTGTAAATAGTCAAGTTGAACTCTCAGCTACCCACACTGTGCCTAGAAGATTCTGAAAAAATAGTATTTATTTAAGAACCTTTAACAATTGGCATAACAATAAACATATTTGCACATTTGAAGAATATTCTTTTGAATGATATAATTGCTTTTTAGCAGAGGAAAAAGAGGAAAAAAGGAACTTTGCTATCACCATGCTTCTTCCAAAGTTCATAACTCCCACTGGAATCAATAGAAATTTATATGATTAGGACTGCTGGTCTGAACACTGACAATACAGTTGCTGATTCTCGTTTCAAGTATTCATTCATACTAATCAAAATGTGTCTCAAAGGACATTACCTTACATCTATAACATCACTTGTTGCTTTCTAGAACTGTGAAGATTAAGAACTGATTGCTACTAACATATATCTGAAACTTATAAGTATTTTTTCCCTTGATGTTTATCTTTCTTTATACTAGAATTAGATAGAGTAAATCCCTCCTACTCATACACAACTTTTTAAATTTTCAGAAGAGAAACACAGAAACCCAGATACTAAACAGGCCCTTTTATATTCTCTGTGGCACTCAAGAAAATAGATTTGGTTCCTGTGATGATATCTTCAAGCTTCTTAAGTAATAAACTAAAAAAAAGTCTTGGAGAAGAGCAGAGGAAAAAAAAAAAAAATACTCACCTCTGCTTCCCCTCTTGTACATGTTTTGTTCTTTTGACTCCCCTATCCAACTGTACTCAGTAGGCATAGAAACAGGCCTTAAATCTCCTGGAAAAAATTCAAGATAAACCAATATAATTTTTGAAGACTAAAAATAGAAGGCTGTAGAGTAAACGATGCCTATAAATGACAGGCATGACGTGACCCTTCAGAGCAATCCTTTTTATCAGTGCCTGTACGTTGTTAAAGCTGTAGCATTCAGGATCAATTAAACATCGTATATGCCAGATTCTCCTCTTCATTATACCAATCTGAAGGAAAGTACCACTGACTTTGGTGAAATTACTTGTATATGTAAAGCTGATTACAAATTTATTTTTAAACTCTCTTCTGTAAAAACTTGCTCACTCATTAAATAGGTGTTTTGGAATAAAGAGAGAAGCAGTTTTTAAATGGACTAATATGTGTTAGTAAAAACTAGAAAGACTATTAATACACATACAACATTACATATCTATCAGTTAAACCGTAAAACCTATTTGACCTGGAAAATCGCATGGTAAGTAATGAGGGGATCTCATTTCAAGGAACGTTAATTTCAAATGCCTTAAAAAGAAAACATGGAGTGCAGTTTGGTAACAACAACAAAGAAGATTCAGACATTAGGGGTTTAATTAATACGATTTTATGGTACTATGGCTGCAAGATATTAATGTGCATTAGTCATTCCCTACTAGAGTATCAGTAGAACATTGATAGCAGGCAATTAAACGAGGAATACTACAAAACTGCCTACAAAGCATTAGCACTTTGGCCTTGTCAGTGTGCATTATCATCACAAAACACAGAAACACACCCTCTAGATTACAGGTTCAGTTCTGTCTGACCCATGAAGCCAAAGACTCCTTTTTCCACATGCCAGCTGACTAAAATTTAGTGTGTTTCTTTAGCACTCGAGCAATTTTTTTTGGAAGTAGTTTGCTCCTGTTCTGTTTCTAGGATAATTATAGAATTTAAATGTGAACAAGAGTTTCTTTTTCATTATCAATATCCCCAGGTTGATTAGAGTGATAAAGTATTTTCTGTGGATTATTTGTATGCTAATATAGTTTTCTATTCACCATTCTTCCAAAATACAGCTTTTTAGCTACTAAAATGTTAGGAGGCTTTAAGAACAAACAGGTATATAAGACAAGTATGCTTCTGGATAACATGATTTTCTAAAAATTGAAGGGATAACATACCTAGAGTACTGAGATTTTCCCATATTATACATTTGCTCATACCATAAAAGTTAGTGTATGACTAATTGTATGGAAAATATATGTAGTTTCCCTGTCTGCCTAACAGTTGAAACTACCTTTAACTACAAATACATTATTCAATGCCTAATCTTAAATTTGGCCTTGGAAGAATAATATTAATTAAGGAAACCCCCCCAATAAATCAAACAAAGGGAAGAATTGGTAATATGTAAAAGAATGCAAAACAAGTAGAGATTATAAATTAAAAACCAAAAATATGAAAATAAGAATGCACATAACAAATGAAGATCAACATAATAAAGCTTAGCAGTATTTCTGGAAAGAGAAGAAAGCTCTGAAGCTCTGAAGAGATTTGTAACACAAACGCCAGATACCACAGCACAATCGACATCAAAAGTAGAAATTTAGGACAGGAAACACACATGCCGAACAAAGCAACTAGTGATTTTGCATACTGCTTATTTTACTTCCAAGTTCTTTCCCAAACAAACGTAACCTATAAACTGTTTTAACATTGCAACTTGGATATTTTTCTGAGGAGTAGAAAATTATTGTGTACAAGTATACCAGTATAAATTGAAAGAAAAAAAAAAACCACTTATTTATTATGTTTTTGCCTCTTCAACACCAATAGAAGAGATTTGATATGCCTTGCTGCAAGAACTCTAAACACCATAGCATGTTAAAGTTGGACTAATAGCAGAGTATAACTCTTGGTAAAAAAAAAAAAATAAAAAGAAATGCACTGCAGCAATGATAAATACAAGCTTAATTTTCACAAATGGTTTGAGAAAATGGACTTATTTGCCTTCTTGGATTTTGAATATATTATCAATCCTGAAGGTCTCATCTGCCTGAGAACCCTTCCACCTACCAGCTGCAACAGTGACTGGTTTCTAATATTTGCTTTAATTCTAGTAAGTCCATAGCAGGAATTTCTGAACTGTGGTTTGTGTGAGTCCTGACAATAATGAAAGCATCTGCTTAACCATGAAAGACTTCAGAAGTTCTATTTTCCTTATTTTGCCCATGGCTATCTGGTTCCAGCATCAGATATGTGTTTATTGGATCTACCATAAATCCTGTCTTTCCACTGAAAGACATATTGTCACTTTGATGATTCCAATGTACATCTTTAAGTCAAAAAGTACAAGCCATTCTACTACAGTAGAACAAAATTTGGATTTGGAAGTCTGTTAATTGACATATTAATTTAATCTGTAGTTTAAAAAATTTTGAAACAAAGGCATATTCCTGAGACTTTAAAAAAATCAAATACCTTCTGGATTTTCAAAGTTACAGAAAATCAGAACTGTCCATCATAAACATAAGAAAAATCTTGCGTATTTCTGGGATCAGGCACAGAGCCCAACATTTTAAGTCATCATGCAGCATGAATTTATGAAAGCAAGCCAAATACATCCATCTGGCTCTAATTTTAATCACAGTTAAGATTTATCTTTCATTCTAATTTTATTATGAAATAATGTCACCTATCAGGGAAAGAAAGACTGATATTACTAGTTTTAAGATGGAATCCTACTCTTCTGTGTTACAGCTCTTTCAAGCATCAAGTATATGACCATACAAGTTACCAAAAATATCCTATATGTTACAAAGATCTATTAAAATTTCCCTATGCTGAAAAGGTAGTGTGTATACATACGTGATCCTGTCCATTTTACAATTGATATTTTGCCATTTGTTACCATAAAGCCAGCTATAGTTAGCAAAATACAAAACCAGGACAAAAGTTCTGTTTAACTGATAAACATAAGATTGTTTTCAAACTATCAGAATGACAAAAACAGAACAACACTTGGAAAGTCGGATATCCTTAGTTGGGAAAGTCTAGCTACAGTGAATTATCACTCTCTAGCTGCAGTGAACTATCACTGCATCTTCAAGTAATTTGAAGTATCCTTGCAGCTGTCGTATTTTCCGACTTGAATTCTACTCTCTCAGCTCTCCAAACAGCAGGTGAAATTACTGTAACTGTCACTCATTAGCTGATCTTAGCCAAAAGGTAACATAGTTGAAACCTTAACCCAGATAACTTAGGTAAACTGTGCCATAAATACCTCGCATATAATAAGAAAACCATGGCAAGCATTTATTGACAGAGGAAAATACTTGTACATCTTAACTATCAAAATCTGTTTTGGCATCTGGGGCCATCAGTTGCCCTCTCTTCTAACATTTATGGTGATAAGAACACCTCAGTCTGAGAACAGTGAAGAGAAAGCTGCATCATCTTGAAGTACTAACAACTGAAGGAAGCATGGGAAACTACATTTAATAACATCCAGGGTATCAAATCCTGAACCAGACTAACCAGTTCTATGGCAGACCAACAGAATCAGTGCCTGGAGTGCTTAAAGTTTTTTCTTTTTTTTTCCCCAGCTGTATTCCATTTCAGCTGTTATTGGATCTTTCACTATAACTGCCCTTAGCATTATCTCCATTGAACTGCAGCATGTTTTTATTACCTGTGTTCTTCACAGACACCTTTTTCTTTACTACTCTGAGCTTGTGAGAGGTTTTCCCTTTCATAGATATCAAAGACAAAAAAATTTAGGAACATTTTTAAAAAAATGAGAAAGGAAAAAAACCTTAGTCTGAGTAGATGAATGAAGTACTTACTGATGGCATCACATAAATATATATATATCTCTCAAAAGATACAGCTACCCATACAGAATGCTATGATCAGAAGGAATAGTCATTGCTTTCTCTGAGGCTCAGAAATAATGCCATTTTCAAAGTCAGATACAATTAAAGTTTTTAAAAGAAATCTTTTATCTTAAGACTGTAAACTTGAAAAAAATAACTTACTACCTTGAAAATAAAACCACTGAAAATATATGGAGAATACCCTGCTGTATTTCAGTAGTATTCTTCTAAAATTCACCAAACACCAAGGAAATAAGTTTCAACAGATAAGCAAAAAAAAAATTTCATCAATTCATTTTCAGCAATACCTTTTATATAGATACATATACTCATATACAAGCACATGTTTGTATAACTGTATGCTCATATGGATTTACAAACACGCAAAATTTCTATATAAAACCAGAGTTGTTTATTGTTTTAATAGCATCTTATATATTCAAACAATCCGCATCCTAAGATTTTGAAATATGTTTCCAGTATTAACAACTGCATTGTAGGATACTACTCATGTAATTATATCCATTTAATACAGTGCTGAATTTTGGAGGCCTTACATCTCATTTCATACAACCAGTAAGCCTTTTTAGGCCCTCAACTGAAGTTTAACAGCCCAGAAGATTGCAACTAGAATAATCTCCAAGAGCTTGTGAATGAAATTGAGTAAATCAAGATGCTAACTATCCAAATAATATGAACTTAAGTATCATTCAAAATTTTAAGTATGCACTGCAGAATAAATCTATAACTAACTTACACACTCCTGATCATGAATGTTACCTTGTAATTATACTAATTATTCCTTCACATAAACTTTTGTCTAGTATTCAGAGCCAACAGGTCATGGTCTAACAAAGAATGAAGATATTTGGGGTGTGTTGCAGTGTTAATAGCAAAATTTGTAAATTTGGTCAATTTTTAAATGTTAAAGAAATCAAGCCTACCGTGAGTGGGTGTTTTTTCTCTTCTCCGCACTCCTGTAGCTCTGCTTCTCTCATACTCAGAGCCCACAGGGTGGCCTTCACCTTCAATTAACGTGTAGTATTTCCCACTTTCATGCTCCAGAAAATAGCTTGGAGACTCAGAGCCTTTCATTCCAGACTTTCCAAATTTGCTGATGTCGTCACAAGACATTATTCCAATTTCATCCCTAAAAACAGTAAACCAGAAGATTATGGAGAAATTAACCACTGTATGATAAAGCTAAAGCATACAACTATCCCTCCCAAACACTACAAAGAAAAAGTCCTGTAACTGAAATGCTGTAGATGAGAACTTTCATAAAAGTGATTCAATCCAACAAATGTAGATTAATGAAATCATCATTGGTTCCATTTTAACTGTAAGATAAACATAGTTATTCAGGAGTTTTCTAGTACCTGAAAGGGAGCATAAGAAATTGGTATAACATGAGAAGGCAAGGGTTTCCCTTGCAGAAGTGCATGCTTTAGAATATGATACAAGTGGTCACTTAAAAGTAAATAAAACTAAATGATTAAAGACTTCTTTAAATGCTTTCTTGGTTTAGGACTAAACCCAGGTTTTGCTCAACTTGTATCCAGCTAAGTAAAAGTTAATTCTCTCAAAATAATGATATGCTGTTTAATGTATTTCTAGCTTTTAATTTTACTAACCATTTAGTTTGATTGTGGGGCTTTTTGTTTGTTTGTTTTTTATTAACCTAGTGAAATTAAAGTGTAAAATTTTATTTTTCAAAACCAGGATGTAAATACCTGGGGCCATAAAGTCCTGACATAGGAGACAGAATGAAAACATCCTGAAGTGCAGAGTTCTCCATTTTTGAGGATATGCCCATTGTACTTGTTGGCGTTGTAGAACTGCTTGTTGGACTGGTTGGAATTACAGGCTGTAAAAAAAAAAAAAAAAAAAAAAAAGCACATAAAGAATAAATTAATATTTTCTGTGCTACAAGTAACAATGAAGTCAATGTGCATAATTTTAGGAATCTTGACCTCTTTTTTTGGATTAGCCGTTTTTTTGCATTACTGAAGTTTCTTCCAAAAAGGTGTCTACAGAAACACTGTTTTACCCAAGAGTTCAAGACTAGTTATGAAAGAAACTGATAAAAGACCAGTGAAATTAATTTAAAAGCCATCTCATGGGAAAATCTGAGACTCAGAATCAAAATATAATTTTTAACCAATGCAGAAAATCAATTGTATGGGGGGGGAAGGACATACACTATTAAATGCCATTAGTACAAAAATTAATTACAGAACTCAGGAATACTTGCACTGAATGAAAGTGTTCATAACCATAATGTTGATTTCAGTAGAACATTTATTGTTAACAAGGACAGAATATCTAGATTTTTTTATGAAAACAGAATTCATAGTCATCTATTGTTTCTTATTTTTCTACTGAATCCATAGTGGTGATGATTCTACCATGGTGGTACAAATATAGGTTCTACGGTGACTAGCAATGAAATATAAATTAACCTAAGCAATAAATGTGAGCATCCTAAATATTAAAAGTATTAATAAATTATGGGTGGTCTTTTGGGATTTTTGCTTTTTTTAATTTTTAAATGAAGTTAAACACAACTCTTTTACTCAAATGCCACAGGGAAGCTCAAGTCAATGGCTATAAGGACTACCACCAAATATTCTGTGCAGGATACAAAGATAATATATACACAAAGAATATTTTTCAAGGTGCAGTCTGTGTTTATATTCAAGAAAGAGAAAATACTTTTATTTAGTATTATTGTTTAGATGTTTTATATGAAAAATTCCCATTCAAATACAAAATTGTGCTTAAATAGATACAACTAGTTTTCTACAGGTGGAAAAAAAAGAGTGACCTAAACATTGGATGAAAGCTACGAAGACCAATTATAATCTTCTTCTAAATACAAGACTTTCTATCTTCTAGAGATAAACACTGAAATTATTTTTATGTGATTCAAAAAGTAAAAGCAATCCTAAATACCAAAAAAAGGATGTTTTTTCAGGAGAATATCAGTCTCATAGGGGTCCAAATTATACTACTCTTCTATGCTTATTGTTAAGCCTCTTACATTCTGATCAAATGTTTTAGGTTTCTTTCATGTTATTGATATAAATAGATAAGAAGTGACTGCCAAAGACAAGAATCATTCACCACTTTCTCATATCTTTGGAAATTAGGGCCTACCACCTTACACACAGTATCAACCACTACATTTAGAATACTACCATTATTTCTGCTGTTTTGGTGTGCCGGTATTAGTAAAGAGACTAAATACTAATCCCCCAATTTACCTGCAGCTAGATACAATTTCCCATGGGTCAAAACATAAATTATCACCATCACAGAAAGACAAGCAGAAACTCCATTTCAGAATCATAAAAGAAATTACCTATACCAAGTCTCTTGTGAAAAATTTCTTTTTAATGCTCATATATTCAGCAGTCGTTGAGGTTACCCGTTAGTCAATGAAGTTGACAACAGAAAAAAGGGGTGGGGAGAGATAATATGATGGTTCAATTTCTCCCCAAAGAGGGTGATAGCCATGATATTCCTGATAAGATTTTAAAAAATCTAACCTTATAACAATGTTAACTTTTTTGCTTCAATTTAATTCAATTCTTGTCATACTCATTGCAGAAAGCGAGAACTTTCCTCTTCACTTTTTTAAACTTTTTATTTATTTTTTACATTCTAATACTATCTGTTTCCCCATATTTTGGCTAGAAAACAAGAAAAAACCTCATAATTCTTCCGTTATAGGGCTTGTTTTCTAAAACATTAATGAACTGTAGTGTGCTCTGTACTTTCTCCAACTGATTAGACTATGTGTACCCAGTGTATACTAGGTGTAC
This sequence comes from Aquila chrysaetos chrysaetos, assembly GCF_900496995.4. Lineage (NCBI taxonomy): Eukaryota > Metazoa > Chordata > Aves > Accipitriformes > Accipitridae > Aquila > Aquila chrysaetos. Next base: position 3,133,026 of record NC_044024.1, on the reverse strand, counting down.
TCAGTACCCAGATGAGATTGTACTAATACTGAATAAAACACAACAATTATTTTACTTATCTGGTGTTTTATATTCCTATTTATGTTTCTCAGTCAGGTATTTGAGTTCCTTCCAAGATGATATTCAGCATTTTCTTTACTGTAATTTCCACATTATTTGGAATTATTGCCATATTATTCCATTGTTACAGTCTTTAAATCTGCAGTTGATTATTTCCAATTAGAATACTTTACACTTGCCTCTCTTTCATTTCATTACATTTTTAGAGCTTTCTTCTAGTTTTCCAAAGTCATTATTAATTATCAGCCAAGATTGCATTGCATTTGCAGGCCCTCCTGGTTTAGCATTGTATGCAAATTTAGTAAGCAGATCCTTCAGGTTGTCAGGAAAACATTGAACAAAACCACATGTATCACCTATCTCTTGAATATTAAATGATACATCCTTTGTCTGATAGTGAACCATTAACAGCTATTTGTTAGGCAAGGTTATCCAGTAATTTTCCACCCACTCAATCTCAGTTTCACCTAGTCCTTAATTCTCTATGCCATACACATGGAATGTCATGAGAAAAGGTATTAATATCAGAGCAAGATATACAGCTTCTCTCCTATCTACCAGGCCAGTTAGCTGCTCACATAAGAGCATTAAATCTGTTTAATGATTTCTTCATAATAAATTAATGTTGGTTTTACTCATCTGTTATCTTCCAAGTGCTTGCAAACTGTTTGTGCATATTAAGTGACTGGCTTATAATTCCCTGGCTCTTGCATTTCCCCTTTCTGAAGACAAGCATTATCTGTAACCTTACTGTAATTCACCCATCTCTCACAATTTTTCAATAAACATGTTTGAAAAACAATGGTCCAAGAGTGCTTCCCCCTGCCCAGGAAATACCAGATCTTATTCTTGCCTTTTCTAATGGCACACTATAAGGGCTCATCCACTGAGTTTACAGAAACATGTGCTCTTGAAGTTCCCTTTTAAGTTTTTAAGAAAATACACTGCTTCATGATTGCTCTCAGATAAGTTGTCTCCTGCCTTCTCCCTCTCAGCTCTACTTATGTTCTCTACCTTCTCTATGAAAAATATCTGTCTTCAGTGCTTTCCAAGAATTTGCCAGCCATTATGCCTTTGGAACAATGTCTGTTTCTAGCTCTTTCTCAAAGGATGCACCCAATCCAAATAAACCATATTGGGTGATTCTGCTATTTGCTCACAGGAAACCTTCTGTCCTGGGAGACTTTAATGAAGAGAAAAGAGCACCTGCTTTCTCCTCCTCTATTGTCACTTAGATCATTCCAGCAAATATAATTCTTCTATGATCTGGAGCTCAGCGTGAAGGTAGCAAAGATGTATACCTTCACTTTGAGCTCCAGATATGTCTGTGATATCAGACATGGAATTTCAGTGGTTTTAGGTATCTGCAAAATAGCACAGGGGTCTTTTAATATTATTAAAACATTAGCTGAATAAGAGTATTTAATATAATATTTTAGTATTATACCAAATCCAGAAAGGTAATTTTAATAAATAGTGAATATCATCCCAACCAGGATCAATTAGACATAGTCGATGCTTTAAATCTTAGCTCTCAAATCCAATAAAATTACTTAAAGTGATTATGCTGTGTGTATACAAATGAATGTTTGATGAGGTGTGTGCACATACAGGCACAGGTGAAAAAAATCCCAAGGAAAACACTTGTTTATAGAGGACTTCTGAAAAGTGATACTTTAGGTATCTGCTGTATGTTATTCAAAGTTTTTAATGAGAATAGCTAATTATCAGTGAAATGATTAAGCAATGCTGAAATACCAGAATAAAAATGTACGACAAATGGCAAATTCAACACTCATCAGAAATAAACAGTTGTTTGCCAAACAGAAAAATTCAAACTGTTTCAGAAACAAAAATACATTACTGTGATTTTGAGTGTGTTTTACAAATATTGGGGGTAATTAAATATTGTATTTATTTTAGAAGTGCTGTTCAAAACAACAAACATGACGCCAGTGCATCCTGCAAAAACCAGCAGGACAAGATGCAGGAAGCTGGTAAAGCCCAGTGGTACAGCAACAAGAGGCTTGAACATGGACATCCCTTACCTTTTGAAGGGGTATGAAGATTAAGGATGGGGTACTGAGTCTCTGCTTTCTCCCTTGAAGGAATAAACTCAATCCCCAGAATTCCCCTGATGGGTGAATTCACAGAAAACACACAGGCGTCACTCTTCTACATGGATTGCCTGCGGTAAGGGAAAATGGGGCTTTGTAACTGCGTATCACCCTATAAATTCCTACAGTGTGTAATTTTTTGTCAGAATAGATTCATTCATGCCAGTGATATAGATGACTAATTGCTTATTGGACAAGCTGCTATTCAGAAAAACTAAATGTTCAACAATACAAATACTAGTCACAATAAGAAGCAGAACTCTCAAAATTGTTGAGTATTTCTCACATACTGGTAAATTGGTATAGCTATGCTGTAAAACAGCAGGTACATTCACAGTGTCTTCAGGTCTTGTGGGTTTTTACTTTTTTGAAACTTGAAATATATACCTTTTTTGATGTGTAAATAATAATTTTTGTCCTCAGAGCAAAAGAATACAATGAAATATATATGAATATAACAGAAGTCAATAAAAGCATGAGTGGCATTAAGATGAGAAGGAAATCACTGTTCACCATCTCCTCTGATACAGGACATTTAAGAGAACAGAACACAACTTTCCTGCTGCATTTTCTTTGTCTGAGATGTTACAAGTCCTTTCTTGCCCAAGATATTTCTCGTGGAGATAGTAAAGTAAATGGGCAGCACATAATTTCAGAGTTCATCTGAGCAATTCTATCAGAGTACAGTACCTGAACTATGAACTGCAAACTAACTGGAGTGGTATACAAGAAGTGGTATACACCAACTTGTTCTTCTCCTTTTTTCACCCTACAAGCATCTGTTCTAATAATGCTATAGAATTTCTCTTCTGTACAAAGCAACACCTCTGCAAATTCATACGGTTTTCAAAATCTGAAATGAGCTACTTAACTAGAATTATTCTGAGGATACTTATAAAGATGCAGAGTATTACATTTATTTTCTAATACGTAAGAATCATTATAAAATTGTCACTGTTGATGTAAGCTTTACTACTTATATCACCTGACAGATTCTATATCTCGGGCTAAATAATAAAAAGTTTAATGTTCTGGATCAAGTAGTGTAACAGGAAGGATTATTCCAATGAGAAAATTTCTGCAAATAAAAAGAAAAAAAATACAATAAATGTTGTATTTTATTTGAATGAAGTTACTGGTGTGCTCACTTTCATAAAAACCAGAGCACTATTTACCATTGCAGATGAAAGAACCATTTTATATTGAGTGGAAAGATAAGCACAGAGTTTAAAAATGAAAATAGTCTTCTAATATCACATAACGCCAACTAGAGACAAAATGAGAAAATGGTATGACTGACATGTTGTCTCACTGAAAGATAATTGTAGCATAGAACTTCAGCATATGTTAACAATCTGTTGTTAATTAAGCATCAAGGGAAACTATATACAGCAAAGGAATACTAGAACGAGACCAATAAATAAATTTTATAAGTATTCACAGATTCTGTATCATTAATAATTCATAAAGTAACTATGTGGTATAATTTGAAACACAATTATTGTGGAAAAATTATTAATAACCACCTATAAATGCCTTAAGCAATAATAGAAAACATGACAACTTTTATTTAAAAAATTCCTCCTGCTCACCAACCTGAGTTAACAAATATTGTTTCTGGCCTCTGAATTTCAAGTTCTTAAATCCTACTTCCTTTGTTCCTTCCCTAATTATGTACTGCTTTTGTTTTGTTTTTTACCAACACTGAATCAGAACAGAAGAGTTGCTCTGCATGTGTTATTTTTCATGGTGCATTACATATATCTATATACCTAACGCACCATGACAAACACATGCAGAGCAATATATGTGGATCCATATATGGAACACACTGTGAAATATAACACATCCATATACATTATCCTTTTTTGTGACAGTCTGACATTTGCTGAACTGTTTTCAGTTTTGATCTACTTTAACTGAGATCTTTTTCTACAGGTCGTTGCTTAACTGATGATTCCATATCCTACATTCATGCAGCTGGTTACTTTTGTCTAAGTATAAAACCTTCTGTCTATGCTGAATGTATTCTCCTTAATTCTCCAAGTCTGTCAATAGCCTATGACAGCCTCTGTTCTGTAAGAGCCAATTTAATCCATTAGTGGTAGAAAACTCCAGAAAAACAAATAAATAAAACCAGAAGCCTTCCTACCAATTCAACGAATTAAACTGATCTAGAGAGTCTAAAAATGCCAAAGTCAAACAAAGGCGAGGACATTCTGCAGCCAAGAACAGGGAGAGGGAAGTGAGATCACTGCTTTCCAGCAGCATCAAGCTGTTATGTCAGCTGTCCAGGAAAACACAAGCTTGAGTATCATCTTGAAATTTAATCATGCTAGTTCCAAATCATTAATGACAATAATAAATAATACTAGATCCAGGTGAGAAGTGTAGGAAACAGGCAAAACCAAAAACTGCATCCTGAAATGTATCCATGTCCTAATACTTGAGCTTGCCTCTGTGGCATGAGGAATAAAGATGACCTGAATTTGGTTTTCAACATCTTATTACAAAATCTACAGTTAAGAAGTAACACTGGCAATGCTCTTTTTGTTTTCCTAAGTGATTTATATTTTTATTTAAATCCCTCACTGCACTATTCTTCGATATAGGAGAAACATGTCCTAGTGAGGATGACAAAACACCCTTCGATCCTCAGGGGCTCTTGCGTTCTGGGTCATCAGGAGAGTACACATCACAAAAATAGAAACTGTTGATAATTCCACAAAAATAGCTTGGTGTACTTTCAGTTATCTGGCTACCATGACAAAAGTTGGCATGTTTTGTGGAAAATACCGTGCCATGTATACAGTACATACTGTTTTCACACTGACAAAACTTCTAGAACTAGAGCTGCTTGTGAATTATGATTCTTTAATGTACTAATATAAAGAGACGATCTCTATGGAAGCCCTGTTGCAAATGCAATTTTCATTTTGCTGCCCCTGGAGGTTTCATATGAAGTTCGCAAGTAGCTACATAATCATCTTGCTAGAGCAAAGAATGTTACTCCTGCACCCTTATGACAGAAAAATCTGAAGAGTTCCGAAATCTCCTCTGGGTGTCACAATGCCCCTTTCCTCTCCCCCAGAGGCAGTCACAGAGAAAGGGAAGATGGCACTAAACCCAAGTGGCAGCACTCCTGAGCTGCAAGGATTACACAAACTCCTTAAGTGGAGCAGCTGTGTAGGATTTAGGCACTTTGAGGAATGAAAGATTCAGGAAGTGCCAAGCAGGAAGGAAATTTGCCTGGATAGGCTTGAAGGGTTTGCTTTGTTTTGTTAATTTAAAAATTATTCAGAAACACATTCATGTATCATGTGATCCAAATAAAACAATTCTGTGAAGCTTCCACATTATGAAAGTGCATAAACTTATTACAGGATGTTATATAGTATTAAACATGCATAGTTACTAACTTACTCAAAAAATTTTACTTTAATAATGACATTTTGAGTTCAGTCTTTTTATGGTGAGTCAGTTTCTCCTACATATGTTGATGCTGTAGGAAGAACCAGCTGTGATGTTCACAACTGATTTTTTTCATATCAACAGGTTTTCAAGGAATAAGTATGCAGAAAATATAAGAGGTTCTATTAACATTGCTACCAAAACCTCAAACTTGATGAAAGATGTGGAGCAGAAGCAGACTTTTCCTGAAACCTAAAATGCCTGACATGCTTGATTACAAACAAGTACTTTTGACAGACTCTGAAATAATGGAAACAGGGAAGCAATGTTGCCTCTGCCAGTCAAAGCAGCTACTGAACCTTAGACTGACTTGTTCTTAAGTAACCCAAACTGTAAATGTTCTTTCCTTCTATGAATTCCTGTGGCTCCCAACTTCATGAAAAAATGGAGGAAAACAATCTTATTGATACATACAGTATTGCCATATTTACTCATCTCAGAACCCTATTTCAAAGGAATCTAGGACTTTTTAGAGGCTCCTGTTCCTTTCACTGGAAGGAAAGATTCTAGTGTTTTCTCTTGAATAGAGTAAAGGATTCACCATGACACTAGCATTGCAACAGCCTTCTTACCTGAAGTGCAAGAGGCTTCCACCTCACATTCTTCAGAAGGGCAGGAGCAGAAACCAGGGTATTCTGAGGACGTTTTTTCAAGGTTAAAATCACTCCATTTGGGTCTTCCCGCAATGCATTTACTAGGTTCTTTAACTGCCAGCCAACCTAGGGAAAAATTCCACAATTGAATTTTGAAAGCTTTCTGTTTAACTTTAAATGTGAAGGAAGTCTTCTGTTAACTGAAAAGGTCTATTACAGCCTACTCTTTGCAAACATAAGCAGTTTTTATAAACTGTGTCTGATTACTTCTGTTGGACTAAAATGATGCAGCTGAAGCTGGATTTTTTTTTTAAGCTATGTTTCTTAACTTAATAAGGCATAAGTGAACACTGTCTCCCTTTTAATAATTTGTGAGATCACTGTACATTTTAAATCAAATGATGACGACTAGAAGTCATGAAATAATTTCAGTCTGGATCCTGAGCTGAAATATTCACTGCTGAGGAGGAAGACAGACTATGCTATAGCAACATATGTAACAGCTTTAAGATCCTAACGGAAGATAAACGATCATTTACTTGATTTATCTATAGATAAATAGATAAATATCTATAGATATTTATCTATAGATAAATAGCCCCTGGATAGAGCTGAGTAATTCAAGTTACTATAAGTTGTAAACATAGCCATACAAAAGAACATCACTAGTACTGAAAGGTTTTTATATGTGCTGCTCACAAAAAGCTACTTAGAGACATTTCCTAATCTTCTTCATTATTTAAATATGAATTTACCATGAACTGTTTATATATGAAACAGAAAATGTATTTTTACAGGATTTTTTAAAAAATGAATGTTTACACTATCCTATTATCCTGAATGGTTGAAGAGGTTTAAAAACTGAATAATAATATAAATGACAGTAAAGATGTTTATGATAAAAGTCGTTTCTTACACATTTAAGTGCTGCTGAATTTCTATCCATAGTTCCACAGACACATGAGAGAAAAACAACAACAAAAAGGGTATTAAAACAGTCAGATATGTAAATTCAGAACTGAAAGTGAAATTCAGAAAAATTCACATATTTCTAAACCTCAGCCAAACCTTTCAAGTTACACCACTGAAATCAGTGGAATTATACTAGTTTAAGTAAGAGAATAAATTTGGCTCCATTCAGCAGTCCTTTTGCCCTTCTTATATGCAACTAATGTATTAGCTTGTTCACTATGAATAAAATCAGAATTTCCTACCACTTAGCACTTCACAGTGAATTATCATTAAAGTTGGTTTGCCCTATTTCCTGAGTAACATTATTACTGAAGAAGTTACTTTAATAGTACAGTCTTGAAAAAAAGTATCCTATATAACACCCAAACTAGTACTGATAGGCAGAAATATATTGCAATCCTTATAGGATTTGCTAACATTCACTTGTAAAGCTTGTATCTTTCGTCAATGTACTTGTGACCTGATCTAGGTACCAGACTTAGACCACAAATTTTGACATTTGTCTCTCTTCCACTGGCGTCAGAAAAACGGTACAACTAAAGCAGACTCTTGGTTACTTACACCTAACCTTAGCCCTGGGTCCCAAGGGCTTAACTATTGCCTTCATTTAGTCTCATCTTGTTATTTTCAGGAAGTATACCAAGGATCTTGCTGAAGTAGCTCAAAGCCTACCTGGAAAGGAATTACTGGAAAGAGCAACCACTTGCAAGTGACTATTAGGTTACTGGTTCACATTTCGCTCTGGGAAACAGCAAGGCCTACCTAAGTATTTATAGGGAGGACTTTGGAGGATTTTCCTAGCCTTACTTATTTGCATCTTCTCCTACTCACACATAACTTCTAGATTTGCTACTCAAGGGAAGTGAATAGGTGCAGAATAGACTCTCCACTTACCCTTTTAAATATTGCATCCTTTTAAAAACATTACTTAAATGAGTCAGGTATTAATTTGAACATTGATGGTTACTTTCTAGCCACAGTTCCGCTAAACAAAGCGGTATGGATCCGATCCTGCACAGAATATTTTTTGCAAAAGTCAATTTCTTTCACGGAAAAGCTGAGCCCCCAGCACCTCTAAAGGTGCCTGTATTAAACTCTTCTCTCCATTGTCTGTTCCAAACATGGCAGATTTTTACAGTAGTAATAAATGACCATAGTAAAGACCTGTCATAAATGTTACAACTACCACAAGTCTTAAGGCTTAGTGTCAAGCAGGTCTGTACTGAACAGGAATTAGAATGCTGTGTTCATACAGCAGTTCTCCAGACACAATCTTACTGAGGCCAAACTGCAGCAGCCTTAAAGTGAACATTTAAGAATGAAAAGCTTAGGGAATACAAGACCAGTAACTCTACATATATATGCAAGCATTAAGTGCCTTTATATTTGCTATGCTTTTTGACTATGTTTGACCTGCCAGAGTTCACTATAACATTTTAATCATAATTGCCCTTCTGACCAAAGTGTGTATTCCCGTTGCTATTAAAGAAAAAAAAAAAAAAAAAAGAAAAAGAAAAAGATTTAGGTGCTCAGAATCAGAGCAGTCTACATATATCACCATATTATATCAGGTATAGTTTATAACTACCTTCCTCTTGGAGGAAGATAATATCTGATTACACATGAAAGTGGAGGGAAAATAATAAAGGAAACCTTGAAGAAATTTCAGTTAAAATTCTGTTATAAGGGCTGAAGAGAAGTTACGATAGAAACTGTAAGGTTCTAGCCTGTCTCCACAGTGGGCCAAAGCCAGGATCCTGAGTGTGAACATTCTGCTTGGAAACAACCACAATGTGTTGTAACTCTAAAAAGGATTTTAAAAATCCTTTTTAGCTAAAAAGCTTTTAGCTTAAAAAGCTAAAAAAAATAGCTTTTTAAAGTTCTATTCTATTTTTAATGTTGCTGTTCTATTGAAAACTTTCTAAAAATGCACTGGCCACAGGAAATCAGAAAATGGTAGTAATTATAAACAGGCCAAAGCCAAACAAATGCAAATACATCAACCTGTGTTCCAAACGAACTCTTCTAGTTTTGTACTTTATTTATAAAATGATAGAGACTATATATATATTTTACTCAATTATAAAATTAAAAATGAACTATTTTCCATTTTTATAGATTGATGTAATTTTCAGAATGCTAAAATCTTTAGAGTTCTATGAGCTCCTTTTAGAAAAGAATGATAAATAATTAAGTTAATGATAAATTATTCCAATGAGAACCTTAACGACAAAACCATTAAATACCAAGATCTATTAGAGAACAGTCTGCAGTCATTATTAGTAGGTGATGATAAAATGCTCTCAGGAATTCGGACATGTTATTATAAATTGTATTACTAAAAATATCTTTGAAAAAAATAGAAGTCATTACAGTAGATTAAAAATCTTAGTTGAAAACCAGTCCTTGAGACAGATTTTGACATTTATTCTTAAAGAATCAGTCTTTAACAGCAATTACTAGCTTCTAGCTATGGTAAGATGTATTCAGCAAAAGGGTATTTTGCTCCTTTAAAATTTTTAGCATATACATTCAGTTAATCAGATTCTACAATCTGGGTTAAGATATTTCACTCAGTAATGAAAGTTCACATTAACATTAGACTAATGAAGGAAAAAAAAAAAAAAGACTACTGTAATAGTCTTATTTTCCCAAATAAAAGAAATTGGAACAATTAGGATACCCATTACATTCAAGTCAACAAATTCAGAAGCACATTATTATGTCATCTTTGCACAGCATAGTAAAGTTCTAGTCATGGTGCACTGTCCTCTGCTAAACATATTTGCATATTGAAATACAGTGTGCTATTTTTTATCTCTTTATAAACTGGGCTTACAAAACCTAGAATGTGGAAAGCCACATGCCTGCTGTAGTCTTACTTTAGAACTCAAAGAACATACAAAATACAGTCAGGTGCCAGCAATGAGAATTGCTACGTCAGTGACACACACGGAGTTTGTAAAAAGATTAGAATCACAGAAACTTTGATATTTACTGGCTTAAAATTATTGACTTCTTAATTTTAGCCAAAAAAATTACTATTTTTTTTTAATTTAGATGCTAAATATGGAAGAAACGTAGAAGAATGTACAACAACTCACTGAAAATGGTAACAGGTAGGCAGAAGTTTAAGATTTTGGTGGTTTACACTTCGGATTGCTCTAATCAATAACTTTTTATTGCTTTGTACATCTTCAGTATGGAAAGAAGGGCTCCAGGGAAAAAACATGTGTACTACTGCCTATGTTAAAGGATTTGTTAGCTTTCTCAGAGAGAGTAAAGCCAGATAATTAGTGGAAACTGCAAAATATGTTAACTTCAAAAATAATAGTTCCAAAAATATTAATCCCTACAATATTAAATTTCTTTACCACAAAAGTATAATAATTTAAATATCCACAATGCTGTAGTAATTTTGTATACCTAAACCTGATAATTTTGTAGCTGGGATTGCATAACTAGTATGTTCAGAAAAACATAAATCACTTTCATTAACCGACAGTAAACTAGTTTGTTTCCTAGTTCTCCAGTATCTTCTTTAAAGTCTCCCTATATAGACTTTGTTCCTTCTCATTTAGAAGATCTAGATATGTATTAATGGGATTCAGGATGCATACTACCAGCAATAGTAATTTCAGCATTTTTATAAATCCGAACTCTGTTTATGCTGGACAAGCACCTTTTCTCCTTTTTTAAAATAAAGGCTACCTGGCCAGCGATGACTCACTGATGATCTGTATAAAAACCCAAACTAATACAAAAAATTCTTAATGTTACAGACATGCACACACACAAAAAAGACTGACAAAAACTCAAACCGGTGCATTTGTGGATGACCGCACAGGCATTAAGTGCATGATACATTCGTCTATTAAAAAGAACTGAAAAAACAGCTGGACTGTTGAACATGATGGTGCTTATCAAGGGATTCCAGTAGTCAAAACCACCACAACAGTTATTCACCTCCACCCCAATTTCTTTGAAATGCATTATACATATTTGTTATGGTACAAATTTAGAAGACACAGCTCAGATAGTGGAACTAGGAATGCATAGTGGATAGAATACCTATATTCCTTTCTCTGCTGCTCCTGAAAATTCTGGGGATAAAGCAGAAGCGTGGTTCCTCAGTTCCTTCACTGCCTTATCAAACCCTAAACATCTATCAGGACTCTGAAGAATGAAAAAGTTCTGAGAAGTACAAAAATATAGAGTGCACCTCACAGAAGGAAGGTAGGTTATACCTTAATTTTTTTGTGAGAATTGTGCATATTCTACTCGCTGTATTGTATGCAAGCTTTAATATTACCTAGGATGGAGAGAGATGGAGCATTAACTAAACAGGAATTTAAGAACTACCTTGTTAGGCATTTGATCTGGAAATCAATGTACAGGATATTTTCTAAATATTTAGAACATACTGTATTGCACACCACCTGAAAACAAGTAATTTTGCTTTGACTGCAGCAACCCTGACATGAACCAGGACAGATGTTTCCCCTCAAGGCTCTTCAAATACATAAGCAAAGCCATCTGGATACTTACTTGAACCTCAAGAGTATGACCTCTCTTCATATTTGCATTAAAAAAAAAAAAAAAAAAAAAGCTTGTGTAAACTCAACTTTTTGTTAAGGAAACAGATTATCATCCTTTCGTATTTTAAGTCTATAATTCACTTTGACTCATTAGGGACTTAATCAAGGGAATTGGTTTGATTAACATGGAAATCAGAAATTATTATTAGACAAAAATGTGCTGGAAGATCATAAGACTACTTTCTGTCACTGAATGGGAAGCTCACCATTAACACCTGTAGCTGATTCATTCTTCTTATTAATATCCTAACTGTTACTAACAATAACTGACGATGGAAAAACAAATGTTCTCCTGTTATCTTACTTAGTTATTTTCATTAACTAATGGAGAAATACAGCAAGATTCCAAGTAGATGCAATATCTGCTACTGGAAGACATACATTACTAAGCGTTTTTGAAAGACTGAACCCTGAGAATAAGTAACATGTGGCAATTTGTTTGGGAACAGAATGACATCTTTTGGGGGAAGAAGTTGTAATTCTCATGACATCTTTTGCCTTTGCTGTTCCTACTTGTATTTTACAACACACAGTGTGCCGAAACACAGATGGTGTGATCTGGCACTACATTTACAGATTTACCTCCATCTAAAATGAGCTCTCATTAAGACTCAAATTTACAATTCCACAAATATACACCTAGGATATTAATTTAATAAATATCTTCACAGCAATAAATTAGTGCTGAAATTATTTCCTTGTGCCAGTGCTCTTAACACACTTATTTTAAAGTATGTAATTTGACAATGAACAGTATGAAAGGGTATTAGGCTGCTGAACATGTATTTAGAATCGCAGAATCATAGAATAGTTTGGGTTGGAAGGGACCTTTAAAGGTCATCTAGTCCAGCCCCCCTGCAATGAGCAGGGACATCTTCAACTAGATCAGGTTGCTCCGAGCCCCATCCAACCTGACCTTGAACACTGCCAGGGATGGGGCATCTACCACCTCTCTGGGCAACCTGTGCCAGTGTCTCACCACCCTCATCACAAAAAAAAAAAAAAATCTGCCTTATATCTAGTCTAAATCTACACTCTTCTAGTTTAAAACCATTACGCCTTGTCCTATCGCAACAGGCCCTACTAAAAAGTCTGTCCTCATCTTTATTATAAGCTCCCTTTAAGTACTGAAAGCATAGCATCCATCATTCCAAAGAATAAGCTTATCAAGTATGAAAATGCAGCCACATTAGTTAAAAACAACAGCTATTCGGAGATAACATAACAAACACGATACACAACAAAGCAAAGGTGTTAGAACTGAAGGAGCCCTTCTAGGCCTACATCCATTTGTTTCATCTTCTACATAGCTGCAGGCAACTACAATGTAATCATTTTCATCAGTTCTTCAAACACCATCCTAGACAGACCTCTTAAATTCTACCACAGATTTACTTACAGATGTTTGTATGGATGCTTGCTCTTGCACAATATTGTTTTTACCTTAAAGAGTTCTTTCTCTTTGGTCTTTATAGCCTCTGTCTGTTAAGAAAGAGGAATTCCGTCTCAGACCTAGCTGGCTGGGTTAACCAAATTGAAATCCTTAAAAAAATTCTCTTCATACGAGACAGATGATATGTTTTCTTTTTTACCCATTACATTTTTTTAATGTTCATACGTAACTTCACACCTTTGATGACTGGAAATGACCCGAACATCACATAGTATTTCAGACAAGATATTACCAATGTCAAGACAATGGCATTAAAACTCTATTTCTCCTGGAAACTTGTTCCTGATTAATTCCAAGTTCATCTTTGCCATTTTCCATCACATCACTTCTATGGCGCTCAGTTGATTTGGGATTAATTACTACATTCTGACTCTGGAGTCTTGCCAGTTGCTCCCGAGTAACATCTCGCTTTCAACAGGAATTACTAAAAGCATTATTATTGCTCTCTGTCCTGTTAAATGACCTTGAAATTCTAATCCTCAAAAAAAAAAAAAAAAAAAAAAAAATTGTCAGTTTTCCCTAGTTTATCAAACACTTTTCCATCGAGAAGTAGATAAAATATTTTACAGATGGTCAGGCAGCTAGATCAATACTTGTTTGGATCTGCAATATTTCTGTTGTCTGAAAAATTATCAAAGGTAGAACATTAACACAGTTTAATTTTCATAAAATTATGCTGCATTTCACCTAATATGCCATTTTCCTTCATGTCTTTAGTTATTGTTTCCTCTCTAAATCACCTACAAAATCTTGCAAAGTACTCACTAGTAAGTTTTGCCTTCTTACATTTCCCCAGCATACAATGTTATCGTAAAGCAGACAATTCATTAGAAATCATTGCTTAGGGACTTGCAATTGAAACTTTCAGTCTCTTCAGTAAACTCAGGTGAAGACGATTTGGCATTAAATTACCTAACTTTGCGTCCTGAATATATACACCTATATATTTATTATGACTGGTTTTCTTTGTTCTATGTTTGATACTATCATTGTTATGGAAAACTGAAAGAAACAAGTATTTCTTGGCTAGTGACTATCTTGGCTTTAATTTTACCCTATTTTCACTGCATAACAGTCCCAATTCTTTGACTAAAGAATCATGTCCCATAAATAAAACAACTTTAAAAAAATTACAATATGAAATTTGCTATTTCAACTAAGCAGCAGAAAATATACTATCCACAGAACCTAAGGTATAATTATTAATTTTGCAAACAAATAAATGTACAGTGGCAAATTCAGCACTTCTGTATAATTTTATAGGAGAGGAAGTAAAAATCTACAAGGCACTGGCAGAACTAGTGCCTGTTGCAACTGTAGGGAAAAATAAAGAGTTAGTGTGGCAGTAATTTAGAACATATAACTTATTTTTAAAGTTTCTGATGCTGTTTTATTAAAATCTAATAAGCAAGAAGGACAAGCAGAAAAGCAAATAAGGAAATTGAATAATGATTAAATGATCTTAACAGCCAGTGGTGAATCGCCTGATTTAATTAATTTCTTGCTTAAAGTACTATTATTTTTTCTTTGATCTTTATAATTGTATTACAGAGTGTTCCTTGGTTAGACCAGATTCCACATAATAAGTCTTTTATTTCTAACTCTTTCAATTGTTGCATTATATAACTTGTAAGCTGCTTTCCTGTCTTTTTTTTTTTTTTTTTTAACTCTCAACTACACTGAAAAGTTATTTGAAAAGTAAAGTAAAACAAGTGGTCTTGTTTTGTTAATATTTTTAATATATTTGTTAATATAACTGGTTTAGTGGGGTGGGAGAAGAGTATGAATATAGCTACCTCCTAGCTATCTGATATTTCTTAATACAGATAATGCTTTATATTAAATGTGTATACTAATTGTAGGTAAAAAGAATAATTTGAAAACATACAGCCAAAACATTCTAGTCACATCAATCCCAAAATGCTTAACTCCATACATCCACCAATTCAATGAGACCGACGTTGTCAGCATGCTTAATCCTCTGCTATAGCTATAGAAGTCCAGAGAACTGCCTCCAGGATTAGAAATGCTATTATGGGTGTTGACTCCACTCAAATGCATTGACGGTACAAGTATTTCTAATTCTACATCTTCTTAAACCTGTTTAAAAGCTTACTCTTCTCACAATTTCAAAACAGATAATGATTCTTCTCTTAAAATGGACCTCCTGATGGAGAGTCAAACTTAAATTGAAATTACAGGTTTTGTTTTTAAAGGAAAAAATCAAATAGAAGTGTCCGCTTAGTTTCATTTTTGCCTATGAATGAAAAATGAACACAAACCTTTTTAAAAGAGTGAACAGCTAGTTGGTAATGGCTACATTAATGTAGTCTCATTTATACTATTTTAGCACAGGAGTACTACCCTACACATGAATGAATGCTTTCACTGGACAGCTCTGTAACTCAATGTTAGATATGCAAAGTATTACAGTTGGGAATTTAAAGAGGTTGTTGAGGAGGATCATGCGTTAGGATGACAAAGTGGAAGTGCTCAAATTATCTCGCTTACCAAAAAAAAAAAAAAAAAAAAAAAAAGTTCAGAGGCAATTTGATTGCATCCTAGAAATACCTAAATGAGAAACCTGCTCTCCAATCTAATAGATAAAAATATATCAAGATCAAAGGACTGGAAGCTTGTGCCAGACAAATGTAGACTACAAATAAAATGATTTTTTTTTTTCCCCAGCAATAAGAATAATTAACTACCGGAAGAATTTATTACAGGTTGTGGGAACATCAATGAAAGTTTTAAAACTCAAATGATCTTATTAAATGAGTGAATATGAATCTATCTAGAAAATACACTGGCCTAGTTCAGTCAAAATCAGATTAAGTGATGCCAGTTGTCAGTTATATGTTTGGAATCTATTAAAAGAGATCCATACTTTCTCTAATCAGGAAAGTATTTTCACTAGTGGCAATACAAAATGACTCTATCTAATCATCTTCAGAACAGATTCTTTCAAAACACGTTGTGTTGAATGGGATTCATATTTGATAGACTACCAAAATGCTACAGAAACTTCAGTCTTAAGAAAATGTCTCCGTTACGACTACAAAGATAAAATTTGTTGGATGCAGAATCTCTGAAGCATACAAATATCTGAAGAAGTACATTTCTGCATCTTTACATTGTATAACTTAACCTGTGTATATATTTTATGAAAGCATGGAGCCTCCCTTACCAATGAACAGGTAAAAGCAGGAATAAGAAATAACACTAACATCTATATTTTTATCATCTAGGCTTTTAATGCTTTACGTAGAGTCTCTATGGAAAACTAACAGGACACTGGAGACCATGGATTTCACTGGATACATATATTGTAAATAATATTTTAACTATCTATCTTGAAAATTCTGTAACAACCCAGGAAGTATTTAGGATACTATATGTAGTAATTTGCCTCTTCACAGGGCAATGATAAATGCTTCGTATGAAATAAATTGAACAGAATGATACATTAGAGAAATAAAGAAACATTCCACTTCTTTCAGCTCCAAAACAAGGTAAAGGGAAAATGCAAGCCATCATAACTGGTTATAAATCAATGCAAACTTTTGCTGCAATTTTATTTTAGAGGGAATGAAGATGTGACGTTTAACCTAAAAAAGGGGAAAAAACATTGAGTAAAAGTTGGAGAGAGAGAAGGCGCGCGTGAGAGAGAGAGAGGGAAGGAAGCAAGCATTTAATCTCCAGTCCAGAAATCAAACTAATGGTAGAAATGGCACTACCAACTACCAGGCAACAAAAACGGCTGGAGAACATTGTGAGAGAAGTGAGAAGCACAAAACAGCTGAACAAGCACATTTTGGCTAGGTATAATTTCAAACCGCTTTGATTTTTCTTTTTTACAATTTTACTTCTACTAGCGCTTGCTTTTGCTAAACTGGAGTCAAAGGCTGGTATGAGAAAATGTTGGGTTCTAGTGAGAACTTTGTGCAGCACAAATCCATTCTCCTCTACTTAGTGAGCAAGACAGTTTACCGCTCTGGAAAACCTGTAAGACCACCACAGATATGCAAGCTTTTCTTTTGTAAGGTTATTCAACTGCCCTCCCCAATCAATGATTTCAAATGGGTTACACCTCATTTTATGAGCTGGTCTTGCTAGTATTAAAATATTGATTACATGGAAATTTAACAAGCTGTTGCCTTTGAATTATTCTAGTCCACTAATGGAAATCATGGTAATTATAAGCATGATATTGATCATCACAACTTGTGATAAGTTGGGTGAAGAAGGAACACAGCTAAGTGTAGTTTGCAGCAAGACGTACCAGAATTGACTTAAAGGGCACACTTGAAGATCAAAGTGATACTTAAAACATTAAAACTTCCAGTCCATGACGGGAAGAGGGTTGGACATACACCTCTGAAACATGCAAACACTCAATATTACTGTCTGACTTTCCAAAGTCACAGTGAAGACAGAATAACACTTTCCCAGCCATTTCAAAGGAAGAATAAATTCCCGAAAGAAACAGCTTGCCATTTATCTCTTTTCTTAGCTTGTTATAAACTTCAGAATGAATAATTAATAGTGGGGTTTTTTTAGAAAAAGGTATTTTATGCCACTTGACTCAGCTGTTGGTACTGTGCCCTTAGCTGGAAAGGGATTACAAGTATCAAACACCTTGGGCCTGTTGTAATAACACACATGGAAAGAGTTGCTATCCAGAAAGCCAATTCCTGAGTAGCTGAATGAGGGGATTTCACCTTGGCGAGTAAAGATTAAATCAGGTCTGTCACTTGAAAAGCATGTTTGATGGAGAAAGCCAGTCTAATGCATATTTCAACTTGTAACTATGACAACTCATAGAACCTCTCCAATATAGGTAAAGAGCTGCATGTTGCATTAACATTTAAAGTGTAAATGAATAAGTTATACTTCTTTACAAGAGAAAATATTTTCTCTCTAATCATAAGATTTTTCTAATCAGACTTTCATATTTCCACCTCACACAAACGACAGACAGAAAGATTTCTTAATTTTGCTGCTGCTGTGTTAGGAGATGGGGTTCAGCAAGACAAAGTTAAAGGGCTAAATTATGAGCACTTTAAGTAGTTATCATCTTCACTGTCACAATGCTTCTCATGCCTAATAAGTAGGAAATACAAGCGTTTCTTTCACCTGTAGTTCCAGCAACACTGCTTCCATTCTTCTGCAACATACAATTTTATTTTTTTTTAAAAGGGACAGTCCCTATGACTTAAGATAGTACTGGGACAAAATGTGACTGCGTTTTTTCCAGTAATCATCAACACTGGAACTAACATTAGTTATAAGGCAGCAATGTGTGTCATCACAAAATAGGAAGAAATATATAACCATTCAACCTTGGATAAGGCTCTGACAGGCTTTTAGGTAAGCGCTCTGATAGGCTTTTAGAGCACAATTACAAATAATTTAATCAAATAAACAAATGAATAAATCTTCAGTGAAGTCACGTGTGTTTTAAGTCAGGATACAATTCTATGAATGCCGCAGAAACATATTATTCCTGCATTTCTACATAAAACGAAATGTAGTTTTGTATAGATACAGTACACAATACAGCAGACAGCTGTGAAAGAAATGCAATGGTAGGCATGTTTAAACATACGCAAATCATGTACTGCAATACCTTGGGCTCAGCATATACTTCTGCATATACATGCTTATGTGATTTTATACCAATTAATAGTTTCACTAAGTTTATAAAACTGCTCATCTGCCTAAAAATAAATCTGCATGCAAGAATGCACAAAAGCAAAATCTGACAGATTTCTATCAACACTTTAATCATCTTTACATGTTTTTTTTCTCCCACAACAGATTCAGAATATATGGCTGTTACAGCACTTCTGCATTTTTAATCTGAATCTTGTATTAAACAGAATGCAAAATTCTGTTTAAGAGGGAAAAGTTAAACTAGCTGGCATATCCACAATGAGAAGTCTAAGAACTTCAGTGAAAAAATCTGGGATCTCCTTATATAAAGAGTATGGTGTTAAACAGCAGATGTACAAAATGTAAATTTGGCTTAATCCTTCTGGGCTGGTTACTAAGTCAACTTGTGCCTTTTCTTATTAAGCATAAGCAGTGGTTACGATATTTTGAAAGACATAAATAATAATCTAGTTCGGCAAAGTTACCTTCTACGACGAATTATTACCTTTTTAGCAGTGGGAATAGGCAAAGACTGCAGAACAGAATTTCCAAAATACTTACCACAGTTTGATGGTTGACCTGGATCACCTCATCACCAGCATGGATTTTCTTACATTGGTCAGCAGGAGACTAAGGACAAGAGACAATAATTAACTTTACATGGGGGGGGGATGGGGAAACGAAGGGCAGGAACTAAACCAACGAATGTTGAAGGAGGCAAGAAAGCTGTGCCCAAAGAAGTATTATTGCTATCAAATAACAATAATCGGTCATATTTATGAAAACTGTATTTATAAGGAACTATGTTTTTGCTGGTTACAGATGGCAATTTGATGAAGTAATCTAGAATCCCACTTCCATTAGTGGTGAACAGCCCTTTTGACTGGTCAAATTATTCTAGCTTCTTCACCTCTCTGTGGGGAGTATGAGCTGTCACAGTCTTGCTGGGAACACACTGAGTGAATTTATATCACATTGAAGTAAATCTGTTAAGTCAACAAATACTGAGCTTACTGCATGGTCAGGGACAGGACTGGACCAACCATGCGTGTAACAGAAAAGCAGGTCTCCCAGTCCTTTATATAGCAGTTTTACTGCTTAAGTGCACTGAAGATACTCTGCAAATACACCAGCTCCAGCACTTCCAACACAGTACTAGATTAACCATTTGAACACAGAAGGTGGTAATTTACAAATGGATAATGTCGGTGACAGACTAGCTCTTCAGGAGATATTTTTTATATATATATATATACACACACACACATACCTAAACACACACAGTATTCCATATATACCATTCGCATAATTTGGGGATCACTGAGCTGAAAAACTCCCTTATCCTAAATAGAGCTTCTTCTGATAACATTAAAATGGATTAAAACCCATTGAAAAGCTACTTGAAAATGGTCAACTGCTATTTAGCAAACCATTTTTAAATGCTTCAGTGAAACCAGATCTTAAATCTGTAAGGCATGCAGATCAGCAGTCATAGCCAAGAGTAGAGAACTGAGAATTCAAGGGAACTTACTTGCATTGTGCACTAGCTTACAAGAGTGTTCTACTGACACAGAGTACACCAACTTGAAATTCAGGAGAAAATAACCAGAAAAGAATTAAAGAGCTGAGACATCACCTTGAAAAATAAATCACAGTGGAAGTTAGCTATTAAGGAAGTGGACCAGCCCAGGAGACTTGGACAAGGTTGAATGTTTACTCTACTTGTTAGAGTCAGAGAGAGGAGTGGACAGATTGTCCCATCTCCAACAACACAGAAACATTTAAAGCAAAATACTCTTTGAGTAACAGTTCAAGTTCCCTGTCCAAGTAAGCAGACTCCTAAGAAAGGCAGAAAAAGAGCCACTTGCAGCTACAGGGAGTGGTCAAACTCTAACACTGTTGAAGAAGATCCTCACAGAAAAGGAGTTACATTATCAAAATTTAGTTCAGTTCCTGGATGTTTTTTGGATTCAGCCTATGACATAAATTGCCCATGGCACACGAGCCAGATGTCAAATGCAAAGGAAGAAAAGATTTACCCGAACTAAAAGTGACTTGTAGAAGTTTATATTCATGACCTCACTGCATACCAGTCAAGACTTCCAGGAAACACACAGGAGCTCTTCAGCTGGACAGTCTTCACCAACCAAAAATCCCACCCATCATTTCCATCCCTTTCGTGGATAGAGATTAAAAAAATAAGATAAATAAAAGGAACAAAACCCCAAATCGCCACTGGGAAGAAAATGACTGCAATTACTTCTGAATAAAATGCCGATGACACTCATGTATGAGAAGGTCAACTTACTCTCCAATAGTCAGCACCTGCTGACTAATCAATAGATTCTGCAGTTTGCACAGGTGCTGAAGAGTAGTAGGAGACATAATTAATTATTCAATCAGTAGGGAAAAAAAAAGCCAATAGGGCAAATAGCCAATATTTGACATAGTGATTCCAAGTGTGTTGTAGGTGCTATTCCAAGCACAGCTTTTACGTTCAGCTTACTGCTTGCTTATCATTCCTAACCTTGCTCTGCCCAACCTCCCCAACACAAGCTACCTTCCAGTTCCTCACCTGCTTGATTTCTGCTTGTTTTTTCATAAGGGCTTCTGTCTCTCCTGTAGTGGGGAGTCTAGCCCTTGAGCTAAACTACTTGGTCATCACAGCCAGATCTCAACTCCTGCCATCTGAGTCCTTCTGCACTAAAATAAACAGGATTTTACCTATGTACTTTATAGGATGGCGTGCAGAACTACCTGGATCCAGTGTCAGTTTCTCCTTTTAGTGGAAACTTGCAGAATTTTGGCAGACTGGTCTTTCACACAGGACTAAACATATAACAAAGATATTTCTAGAATTCAGTGTGAACACAAATTGATCACTTTAAACAGTGAATAAAAGGTAAGCAGGAAACGCAGGTAAACATCACCATTTGTAACATTTAACTTCAGCTGATGTTAGTTGGAAAAGCAAAGGCCTGGTCCTTTCTCTTTTTAGCTACTTTCCTGGCTTTGATGAGACTGAGCTAATTATTATCTTTTAAAATTAAACACTGGCTCTGAGGTCAATTATCCCTTCAAAAGGAATGAAAAATCAATTTGCTGAAATGCCAGAAATTAAAGGTCTTTGAAGCTAGTTTATCTGAACATGTGATTACAATTTTAGCAAAAACAAAAAAGCAACTTCATATGGTGGTGTCTTATCAAAAAGTTCTGACATCTAAAGTTTAGTCAAAATAAAAATAAAAATTTTAGTGGCTGGCAATTTAGTAACTCCTCATGTGAATTTCAATTATAAATATATAAATATTTTCCCTACAAACTGCATTATATTTCTAAAATGAATTACAGTAAAAAAGTGGATTAATTATAGCATGAGTAATTCAATCTATGAACAAAATCTGTTGCAACATAATCAAGATGGATCATTCATAAGTTTCAGGACCCAAGATATACATACATTTATTTTAAGACTTCTAAATGCTGCCAATGGCGTTAATACAAATAAGCAAAAAAAATTTAAGTTTAATTTGTGTTAGACTTGTCTTCACAAACTGTGACACATAAATCATCAGGCTTTCCATGGGTTTGTGCTGTCTAAAAACTGAGTGACAAAAACTGCATGATGCAATACTACTCAATATATATAGATCAAGTACAACAAAATATCACATATGAAGCTTATCCATATAGGCCAGTATACCATTGATGTATGCCAGCAAGTATTTACATCATTGGCTAGCTGCACAGTGCTAATTTTATGTTCCTTGGGTGTCAGCATTACATAATTTCAATATTAGCTTTATAAAATTTACACTTGTAATTTATCCAGCTATATGCTGTTAAACAGATCCAAGACTGAATGAAAACAGTGTGGCTAAAACACTGTATGAAAAACAGAAAGGATGGGTCTTATTATGAGGCCTGTCATAGTAATTAGATTGCGGCAGTTGAAGTAAATTCATTTTTTTCAATTCTACAATTATGAATTGCAAGTTAAGTAACAAGAAGGATATTTAGAAGCTACTTCATTATTCTTGTCACACAAAACTGTTTAGTTTTTCTATGATCAGCCATACTGATTTATGTGCTGCAGCAATTCTGTGTGCTTTTGGTTCAGTTTTGCCTAACACTTCTGGGACTACAATGAAAATTATAATTAATAGATTTTTCTTGGTGTCTTCTGTATTTTTACTACAGATGATGGAAAATATGAAAATACAATGGTGCTTAACTTCTCCCAATACAATTCTTTCAGGAATGGTTATTTTCATAAAAGAACTTTTTATACATCCCACACAATAGTTATTTGGATTGTTAACTAACTTGGTTTTTTAACATTGTCAAATCATCCGTCCCCTCCTGTCCACGTAGCAAAATCTGTTTGCTCCTTTTCACAATTTTTCCCTTCTTAGTGATAGTTCTGTCAGTAATTACTGCTAGTTTTGAAAACTTTCTGGTTTATCAAAGATTATTCTATAACCTGTCTGATATGAAATATAATATTTTAAGTTATCTTTCTCCATTACGCATGTTTTTTACATCCACCCATACTGCTGATATTGTAACTATTTAAAAATTTATTATTTTACAATCTATTTTACTGAATTGCTCAGACATACAGAAGCTACTAATTTTCTATGAGTCAATCCTAGGACAGGCATCATCTTCAAAAGCCTAATTTTTCTAACATAATTTTTAATTTAATTTGGTAATTAGGGAAAAAAAATCACAAAAAAATTACTGTCCGTTCTAAGAAGAAAACAAAGAACTCTTAGCAAAAAAGTAGTCGTCACTGTATAACAATATTTACCCATTGCATAAAGTAAGCTGACTGTACATGTTAAGGGATGTTCAGATGACAGCTATGCTTATCAGTAACTCTGCAATTTTGTGAATACTCTGGTCAATATAAATGCCTGAGGCAGATTTTTTTTCCCTGTTATATTATTTCTATTGTTCTGTTGACAGAAAAATACTTCTTTTTTTATAAGAATCTAAACTGTCCTATGTTCTGAGAGATTTATCTAAAGTAGTGAACAAAAATTAAATACAACCAATATTAATTTAGAGTAACGATGATGCTCTTATGTGAGAAAAATTTACTTAATATAAACAAAAACACTTTTGTGCCAGAGAGAAAATATATACATGAACACTGTTCGAAAGATGTATTAGAAGAACCACTGAGGACAGAAGTTCAAGATTTTCATTTCATTATCTTGTCAGTTATTAGTCACTTCATCACAGATATTTTTCTATGTCTATTTTCAGGGGTTCCAATTTTTTACAAAGATAATATAGGTACAGAAAAGATAAAGTATTAATAAAAGGTGGCTTAATTTAAAGCCAGTTTTCATATTACAAAATGCACTGCAGATATACAGAAAATACTTGTATGCATGATAAAAGTCATTTAGAATAAAGAAGCTCACATTTTCAGTTGTTCCTGTGATTACGTGTAGTCCATCATATGTTGATTTGATATACATTCCCTGAAAAAAGAGCAAGAAAGGTAATTAATATTTGTAGGAAACAAATACATGATGTTTGCATGGAAATTAAAATGGTATGTTTATTCCAGTTTAAGGACCATAACATTTGAACAGACTGGAAAGAACCATGGTCAATTAACATTTGCAAATCTAAGTTAAACAAATACGTATCAAGACCCACTATAAACAGCATAGTTTTCTCACTTAATGCTTTTTTTTTTTTATTCCAAACAGAGTTTTTGGACCAAATTCAACACCGAACATCAGCATAAAAGCTCAATCCTATTCAGTATTTGAAATATTTAACATGACCTCTTTCTATTACTAGTGATATTTAAAAAGTATCAAAACTGAAACCATGAACAGGAATAGTGTCTAAATTTAAATGCCCCATCTGCAGAGAGTTACTGATTCAATAAAGATGAAACCATAGCCTAGCTCGGAAAATACATGAGCCAGTACTCATATTGCCAATTTGTGGAGAAAAATGAACTTGGTGAACAGGAGCTTTGTAATTAGTCCAGCAAGAATACTGCTTCAAGGAGGCAATGGACATGATACAGAGAGACAACCTAAGTAGGTATCTATCTAACTGTACACACATGCACACAGAGAGCCTTAAATGTCAGTGAGACTCAATTGCTTGTATTCTTGCCTTTCAGGAGTAAGGTCATAGCTTCACATCTCTCCATATAGTATGGTTATCCATCAAATTTTGAAATCTAATTAATCTAATTGGTACATTGTGCTGCTGATTCATTATCCTTTCAATAATTCCGCATCACCTTGTGCTGTCAGAATGGAAGCTTAGAGCCCCCAGCAATAAGAAAGAACATTTTGTTCACAGAAACCAATTTAAAACAGCAATGAAGATCTTCAGGCTGGGTGTTTACACACACACACACGAAAAAAAAAGGTAAAAAAAATACAAAGTTAAGATCATATCACTCTTTACAACTACCTAAATTGGAAGGGTATAGAGAAGATGGAGCCAAACTCTTTTTGAAAGTGCACAGTGAGACAATGAGAAGCAAGGAACACAAGTTGGAACTATATTAAAACAAAACAAAACAAAACATCACCCCCCCTGATTTCACCATTAAGATGATAAAACACTGGAACAGGTTGGCAAGGCTGTGGAATCTGTGGAATCTCTGACTTGGAGATGATCAAAACTTGAGTGGATGAGGCCCTGAGTAACCTGCTCTAGCTGGATCTGCTTTGATTTTTCATCCTGAGAAAATGTGACTTCTACCTTAATGTAAACTAATTCCATTTCAGCAAGTTTTAAGTTTATTTAAATCTTAAAAGACTGTCTAAAACTGATAAGGATGCTTAACTCTGCTGCATAGGAAACTCCATTTTAGATTCTACTCACCGTGACTACTTGTTCTCTTAAATAAGACTGCTTTATAAGCTATTTCATTTGTAAATAACAAAGATGTCCAAATTAGATCTTGAAATCACTTTCACAAAATGTGATCAGTTGGAAGAAAGAAGTTTCTGTGGAGTCTTCCACTATTTCCTTCTATACAGTTGGTTTAATTTTATCAGTGTTCACTATTCTATTGTTTCTGTAGCACCTTCAACTGTTACTGACAAACATCTGATTCTCTTTGCCAACTGAAAGCCATAAACAAGAGCACTAGATCATGAAAAACCCTGAAGGTTCTCACTGAGAATGGGACGTTGAGTGTCCATTAAAAATCTTAAATAAATATTTAAATCCATCTAGTATGTGTAACGCTGGATTTCCACAGTGAACTTTTAGCTGGAATGTTATGCAACATTGCTGCATCCATCACAGAAGTCTGTTATTTTAACACATAGTAGACTTCAGTAACATTTCCAGCCACACTTTTAATATCAAATTTAATATCACAGTTCTAACACCCTACTTGTTTTGTCAAGATTCATTCCCCACTTAAGAAACCAACAGACTAAGATTTTTAAGGCCAAAACAGAATGTAGTGCTAAACTTTTCACTAAATTTTATCACATATTTCTTCATAAAGTTCTTAGCCTCTTGTTAAACTATGTGTATTTTGGGAAAAAATCAAATTATAATTTTATCTCTTAACATATGCCATCTGAGAGACATAAAAACTGACTACTCACTAAGAATTACCCTACATTTTGCTATCTGCTCTTTCATCTTAGCTATTAAACTTTAAGAACAAAATATACAAAAATAAACAATTTCAGTGAATAACTCATAGCCTTCAAATTATCCTAGATAAGGCTTTCATCCTTGTTTTCCCAAAAGAAAAATAATGAAAGAGCTTGTTCCTTGTTGACCATTACAGTAGCACTGTATCTCCTAGATCTGTTACCTGAAAACCTTGAAAGATTACATTCTATCTAAAAAAATAAAAAAATTGTTATATTCATTTTTATTGTATATAGTTCAGAATGCAAGGTATTTTATATAATATATATTAAATATATATATATTACATATCTATCTTATATAAAATAATAGCTCCAAAAACATTTCTCCACTTGAGAGAAAGCTTTGAGTATAATACTTAAAACAAGATTTAAAGTATTCTTAAACAGAACCCCTTGAAAAACATACAACAATTCTGAAAACAGCTTTATTTAGTCTGTCATCTGTTCTAGAGGCCAGATACGTTCCCTGCTTCAAATCACTCTTTCCAACCCTGTAAACATTTTTCCTTAAAAAAACCCTGTCCTTGATATGCTGACTGTCAGCGCTTGCCTATCCTTTTACAACAGATAATGCAGCGTGTAACAAAGTGTGTACAGTTCAATCCAGCTCTCAATTGCTTTCTGTGCTAGGAAGATTTTTAAAGGGCAATTTATCCTTCAACATGAAAAGACACTGACACTTAGAAAAATATTGTTTCTAAAGGACAATCTGTGTCAACCCTACTTTAGTGACTGGTGTGCTTCATCCCCACCCCCATCCTCATTTTCCTTTTTAAAATCAGTATTTGTAAAGAGAAAGACTTGAATCTCCAGGCTTATCTTAAGCAATATTGGCACAGGTTAGCAGAACCCCTCAAAAGTTTAAATTGTTCATATATATACACACAAAGTAGCTTACTGATATAAACAAAAGACTTTAAGGGGATCACTTTCATCAAACTTCCAGTGAAAAACTAAAAATCATTTACTCTGGCTTATAAGAAATGTCCAAAATTGCAAAACTTTGTCATTTAGAGAGCTGTTAATTCTGTGAACCCAGAAAAGGCATGCAAGTATTAACAGTCTGGATTAGGCAAAAGAGCTGGACCTTGCTTTCAATTTAATGGGCTATTGGCTATCTTTTTATTCATCAATGTTTCATTCCATTTCCACTAATATAAGCATTTTTTATGGTTAATAAGCCTAAAAAAAAATGGAAATACATTCTGAAAAATTTTCTGTCAGATAACATAAGTTCCAGGCAAATACTGATTTAATACTGCAGTTGAAGAATTGAAGCAGCAAGCCTCTTTTTCCCAAGCCCAGATATGAATAGCTAAGTAGATCCTGTTGTGACAACTGCTGACACTTCTGGAACTGTTAGAAATAGTTATTTTGTTTACAATTATTTTATATTTTACCTATGGCTTAAAGCAGCCATATTGATTCAGTATATTCAAGAGTCATATTCTTCTGTAATAATGTATTTTTACATAGGCACAATCCTAAATTAACTTGTAAACTAATTTATTAAAAGAAGATCCACATATCCGCTATTCTGATCCTATTAACTTCTGTTATAAAACCTGACGGAAGTGAAGATATACTTTTGTAAGCTAATTATTCTCATAGAACTCTTTACACAAACTGCTTGCAAACTATTTCACAGATTTCAGTCATATAAGCTGTCAAAGTAAAACTGCAAAAACATCAGGCTAAGACTGAATAAGAAGAATGTTTTGTCAGTGGGTTTCACAGACAAAAAGCACATAAACAAGGGAACTGCTGAATCCTGGAATCCATCCTAGGCTCCAGATGGGAGATTTTCAGTGGGAAGTGGCTTTTTTTCCTGTTGTCTCCCACCTCCCTCTGTCTTCTGGTCCTTGCTCTTCAACATAAATGGCTATCCCTCTCAAGTTTTCTTGCCTATTCGGTCTCCATAACACAAGCTTCTTCCCTGCTCCTGCCCATCAGCTCTAGTCTCTCCTTCTGTGTTCAATGCCCCAAACACAATCTTCCCACAAGGTTTTTCTTGGAAGACATCCAGTCCCAGAATCAGTATTCAGGCAGACGGGATGGAACTCATCTGCTTAAACAGTGATATCCAGAGAATATTCAGTCACTTCAAAGTGACCAAGAAATACGCATGTGTTTGGCAGATATGACAGAGAACCTTCAGGAGTGGCAACTGAAAGATGGGCATCTAAAATGGTACCAGATATCTACATCTATGCAACTGAGTCCTGCTGTAGAGGTTTCTCCTATCTCTTTCCTTCCAGTTTCAGTTGCTGCCCTCTCCACCCACCTGTCTTCCTTCCTTTCTTCCTACTACTCTTGAGGCTCACAAATGTCCATTCTCCTCATCTAACCAGTTCCAGGGCTTTCCTACCATATCCTTCACTATCACAACCTGTTCTATTCTTTCTACCCAAGTAACTCAGTTCCAAATCTTCTGTCCTATTACTGGTCTATTTTCTGCCCTTACAAGCAGAATTTCACTGGAGTCCTTTTTCAAAATGATTTCGCTCCTTTTTTCAAGAAGAGATTTTTATTCTTTCTAGTTTCTTCTTGAATCCCACAAATTATCTCAGAGCATAGAAGCATGACAAACTGTACCCCTTACCTCTGGGCAAGAGTTGAGTATTCTCATTCACTCTGTGAAGATGGCTCAGACTAGTCAACACTTAGTGGGTTAGAAATAAATAGTTGCTCTTTAATAACTGTGACATGTCAGGTATGAAACTCCAAAGAATTATACTGATACATGAGAGGTGCTACAGAACAAGGAAATGTTTCACAGGCTGTTGTATCAAGAACCTGACTGCTCCTGAGTAACTCTGTCACTGTCCCGTAATGAGAGAGTGACTTAGAGGTTTTTAATTAAAATCTGACCTTTGAAAATATATGGGAA
Organism: Aquila chrysaetos chrysaetos; assembly: GCF_900496995.4. Classification (NCBI taxonomy): domain Eukaryota; kingdom Metazoa; phylum Chordata; class Aves; order Accipitriformes; family Accipitridae; genus Aquila; species Aquila chrysaetos. The sequence goes on along the minus strand of NC_044024.1, from coordinate 3,103,550 downwards.
GGAATCAGCCATTTAAAATCCCATTTTGAAGAGACTATTCCCCAGTTGTAAGTGGAATTTCCTTGAAAAATTTCTTGCACAGTCATCTGTTTAACTAACCAGGATATAATGACAGCAGTGTATTTTTAAGTGTCAGCAACTATTCCCAGGTTAATCCATGGATATTTCAGACAATATTTGAAGACCTCAGAATTTCTCAATGGGACTAAAGTCCCTTAGTAAGAGGATTTCTGGTTCATACTTCCAACACTTCCAACTGTAGGCCATCATTCCTTTTGGTAACAATGACCTATTATCAGAAGGTTCATGTTTTCATAGCACTTCTTTGCTGGAATATGACAAAATACTTCTGCATGAAAAATTCAGGTATTTGAAACTACAGTAAAATGGTTTATGGGTCTCAACAGCACTTCTACAGGGAGAAAAGTGCAGGCTTTACTTTTACAACACAATGAAGCATCAATAGCGAAGATGCGTGTTTGTGATGCTACAAACTACCAGGGAACTGTAACACCCCTTGATCTTTTGCTCCAAACATAAAATGGTTCTTTAACCTTGTTTTAACTATAAAATTTGGACAGAGGCGTATAAACAAATGACAAGACAGTGCCTTAAGAAGGTGGCTGAAAGAGCTTTTTGTTTAAATATCATGCCATTAAAAAGTCCTTCTCAAAAATCTTTTTTGGTCTGCCTTATATGTTGCAGTCCTTTGCCCAAATTTATACTAAACATCTCCACTTCCTTTCCTGCAATACAACTTCCACTTTTCAAAAGATTTATTCCTAGTATCTGTATAAGCAGAGTTTGGTTTGTTTTGGCTTTTTGGTCCTTTTTGAGCTTCCCCACCCAATTTATTCTGAAACCTTAACACTTTTTTTCTTTTTTTTTGTCTTTAAGATACCTCCTAGTATTTTTTACCTTATTTAGTGCTCTTTTTCATTTCCTTTTCACTAGCTTACTTTTTTTAAAAATGAGAATCCTAAACTGATTCTCTATTGATATTCATTTTCTTTGCTATTACATAGCATACTAACAGCTCTATGTATTTATCTGAGCCATCTGACTCAAAAGAGAGTTTATTCTACTTTCTTATGTTCCTTTTACTAAATCCTACCTAAATAGAAACCTATGGACACCAAAAAAGGTAGGCTATGAGAACCTTTCTATATCAAGCATGATGGAACTTTGTCAATTTTCTGTAAGCCTTTAAAAATAATCTGAAATAATTAGATTAGCACCCAAACAGTTTTAGGACAGCCATATGTATTTCCACAAAAACACTGCCTTCATAGTCTACCCTTTCTTCTTGCATCTTCTTGCAATTCCTTTCTTGTAAAAATGGAAAAGATTGGCTCCATCACCTTAAATTACAAATTCCACATAAACAGAAGTACTATTTGAAAGGGTAGCTGTACATTAGATAGATGAATAATCCTTAATAAAGAAGGGTCTTTACATCTGACAGCTTGTCTGTTTGGCTTTTTTTTTTTCCTCCAATGATACACAGCTGGTCTTATAAAAATGTTTATTCACACAAACTTTGCTTCCCTTAAATTTTTAAATGAAACAGGAAAAGTTCCCTCTGCAGAAAAATTAATAAAGCTGTGGGTATAAGAAGTGTATATCGTAAATGTGACAGATTACACTGTTTCTATCAGCAGTAGGAAGCTCAGAGAGAAAACAACAACAACAAAAAAAATGAAAGGAAGAAGAATAAAAGTGCTACTGCACTCCAGAAGCAAAACATTTTTCAGACATCAGAAGATACAAAACCAAACAATAAAAACCCAACAGCCTGCCTGTTTAGAATCTCCTGCCTAAGAGTAATCAGTAATCTCATCAAAGAAGATTAAAGTTGCATGTTACACAGAAGCATCTTTAAATATATGTACAGCACATCACGTTCAGAAGGTTAAAAAAAAAGTTTAGTCCAAAATAATACTGGCTCTAAAAAAAAAAAAAAAATCTTCCACTACGGACAATCCCTGACCATCCAAGAGCAGGAGGAGGAGGAAAAAAACCCCAAGCCTCAAAACCCCCTCAATGTTCCCATCTTATGGACGGACGGTCTCTACATCCATCATCTCAAATAGAACACCGGTTCCCTTAGGCTGCCTTTGTTTATCTGACAGGAAAACTGCTCCAAAGCTGGCTCTGGACTTAGTCTGAGGTAATTAATAGTAAAGTTTGCATAGCCCTTCACCTACCCTCACCCTCAAGTATTTAGTAGCAAGCTTAGGAGCTGCACCTCTTCCCCTGCAAACAGTAACACACAAACTCTTGTCTCAAGGGCCTATTGCTTATGTTGGGTCCATCAAGCCAAGACATTTAAAGTCAGTGCTGCTGCACCAGCTTTGTCTAATCAATAAATAGAAATTCCGGGACTCCTAAATGTAGAACTTGGATCTATGGACTTTTGAAACATAATAAATTCTGGGGGAGTAGATTTTTCAAACATCACATTTTTGAGTAAAATCTTGCCTTGTACTGAGCAGTTATGTGAAGTGTCTAAAAATTAAAATCATGCTGTAGTTTATTTGCCACAAGTTATTGTAACTTCACAGGGAAGTTTACCATGCAATGCAATGGAATGGAAACCTATCTTTCTCTAAGCAGAAAGAAAAGTAATTTGTAAAAAGCATTTGTAAGTATAAAAATGATCCATTTTCCTTTGTTATGCTACGATTGACATTATAAATAACTCAAAGAATTGAAAAACTAAAAGCCAAGAAAGGGAATTTTCTTATATCATGAAGTTAAAGTTATTTTATTCTATTCTATTTCATAAAAACTTACGTATGCATGTTCTCTTTCTGTCAGAGCTGACAGCGGTTCTCACAGTCTAATACTTTTTTAGTACAGGAATTTATTTCAAGTTTGTCAAATTGGTAGTTTGAAACAAAGTTTTGCCTTCCAGACATCTTATTCAGGCTGATCATGCAGTACACCTCAGATGTAAATGGTATTACCATACCCAGTACTACGATTCAGAAGTGTTTTACAATCTTTAAAGTTACTTCAAAATTAAAAAGAAAATATATGGAGGGTGTTTTAGTATTTACCACTGAAAATTCAGTGGCTAAATTGGGAAAAGGAGGAAGCAATTTGACTGGTGTGTGCAACTGGTACAGCCTGGGAAAGAATGGAAAGAGAGAAGAAAAAAACCAGTATGGTTCTGGAGGCCAGAAAATGCCTGCAGAGATCAGGATGTGAACACAATCATCAGTAACTTGGACTGGAACCTAAAATGCGTGCTTCCCAATGCAAATTATTTTGTCCAGCAAACTGCCACGAAACTACCAGCAGAGAGTGTGTTCTGAGGAATGCATGAGATAAGATTATTTTTTAATAAAGCAGACTGAAAAAGAAGATACTTAAGAGAGGAAAAAAAAGATTACTATTAAGCTCATAAAAGCATGGACAGAAAGTTAGAAAAAGCTAGAACTGAAGATACACATTCAAATGACATACAGTCCCTTTGTGAAAATGCTTTATGATCCAGAATTTATTTAAACAATTAAACACACAGACACTGCCCTGCAGGAGTTCTGACTCTATGTAGTAACTGTATGGACTCAGACCTGGAAATTAATTCAGTTTATGTGTAAGCTTATGCAATGTCTATAGCATTTCTGGCTCATTTGTTGAAGAAATTAGAAGGCATATAATAAAAGCAGTTCTGCAAATGGAGTTTTGAAAATAGAGAAAGACTCATAATTAAGTCAACTGAATATCATTCCAGATAACTGAATTCTTATATAAATCTGAGTAATTTACAACAGATTTTTCACCAATGACAAATAATTGTGTTCATTTTCTAGGTGCTAACCTTATATGAAGGTGAAGCTAGAGTTCTCAGTAGCTCTGAAAACCTTAGCTACACTTAAAACCAAGAGAGACTGTGTTTTAAACTTATGCTATAAAAGTAACAAGTGTTCTGAAAAATCGTATGGTAAGCGTCTCCCGAAAAATAGATTTTTGGTGATTTTGACACAAATTGCTTTGTGCATTAGATTCCTATCTATAAAACTAAAATTACAATATCATTTTCACAAGTGTGTTATGAGGATGAATTAATTATTGTCAGCGAAGCACTCAATAAGGCCATAAAAAAAACCCCAAAACAACTCACGGTGAAATTAGTAACTCAAGAGAATGCAGAGCTTAGCTGAAGTGTGGTAAATAAGACCTCAACCCCTACATTGAATGATACGGATAAAAATGGAACTCTGAATACTTTCCATTCAGTGAATAGTGCTCATTTTTCTCTTGAATGGAGCAGAGATCCTGTGGAAAAAAACTGCTATACAATCATGAGAAAGCCATTTGTAATTCATTACTCTGTTCTATATTTGATTCTGATTAATGTTTTCTTTTCCTTTTCACATGATTTTTCTTTTATTCCCATTTATAGTCCTTTTTCATATTTTCTTCTAAACAGAACACAGTGTCAGCAAAATTGATTATAAGGAACTTTGCAACCTAACATGTTACAGCGCCTTCACAATTAGGCACAGGAAAGTCAGTCATTCACTGTGATTTCACTTCATCTAAAAAAAAAAACAAAACCAAAAACCAAGAAAGAAAAAACTGACAGGCAATTTTGATTGCAGTATTTGCCTGATGTCCTCTGTCAGCAGTGCCCACTTACTGCAGTTTTGTTGGCTATGAACTTATGGGTACACTGCGGATGGAGAACTACACCATGGTTCTTCCACCCAGTGATAGAGTCCAGTCTACAGCATCATTACAGCACAGGCTCTGTCTGCCGGATGTTCTATTAGAAAAGAGGGCCGTCTGGAGGAAAGTGTGAACCGCATGACAGGCCACACAGTATAGCCAACAACTCTCATCTTGGTCACTCATGCTTTAAAAGTTTAAATTGTACTCCAACACTTTATGATAAGCTGCTTAGAAAGCATACCATTCATACCCAAGAACTCCTGAAATAAACCTGCCTAATACTGCACACTCATTAAATTTTCAGCTCACTGTAGGACATGCCATTTTTGAAGTAGGCTACATTCTTTCTGTCCTCCACCAGTGTGCACTCCTGTCCTAGATATAGAGCTACCACTGAACAGGAAAAACTACCAATGCCAAGCCCTCCTTGTTGAGCTCCATCATCTCTGAGGAAAATACATCCTATCTGTGGTCATGTTCTCTTCAGCACTGATAGTGAACTTTCCTCTAAGTAGACCAGCAGAAATACATTACATTTCTGGATAGAAAGGAAAGCTATATAGAGATCCAGACTGCTAGCATGTAGGATGCAGTAGTCTTAATGCAAGTCAAAAGCACTGACAGATTTACAGCATCTATACTACACAAGCCGTAAATGATACTGACCTGGTATTTTCTGGATATCCCTGCACTAACCCAGAAATCAGACCAAGAGGGGAAACTGGGCCACAAAGGGAACACATATGGCTATTAGGATGCAGCAGCACAGCAAGCAAATTGTATGTGTCTTCAGGATTACATACTGGCCTAAGCATCTGTGATGCCACAGAATTAAAATTAAATGTGTTTTATGCTGTTGGTAATGTCCTTTGCTAACTAAAAGAGTGTAAGAATAAAGTAAACTTATGTAGTCATATAAAACCCCCTCATGTTATTAAATTAGATCATTCTCAAATTAATATGCATACCTCAAAATAATTATGCTCTTGTAATTTTGACAGGATTTGCATATGATGTTCATTGCTATTCAATGTCAGAACAAAGAGTAAGGTATTGAAGTAATACAAAACATCTCAACTAAGAGAAATTTAAAATAAATCTGTAAGTCATGCTGAATTACAAAAAAGAAACATGCCACAATGTGTATAGTGACATTCAAATGTATTTTAATTTGTCAATTCTGGAATTTTCTGCAGATAAGCCTCATGGCTACCAATTTCTCTACGCACTTCCCCCTTTTTTCCTCCTCCAACTGTTTCCTCTGACACAGAAACAACATTCCTGGATTCCTCCTCTTGAAGGGGGGAAAAAAAAAAAAAAAAAAAAGTCCTGAGAAGGCAGCTGAAGACTGTATAAGAGATTGTACTGGAAAAAGTAGCCTGTCTCTTGAAGAGAATGAGCAAGAACATGCTGGTGCCTGCAGTGCTACCTTACACTCTAGTTTTTATTAGGATCTTAGGTTCCCAAGCACAGTCCCTATCCTCCTATAGCCTACCAATATCAGAATGGTTGTAAAGTAAGGGACTACCAAGGGGAGACAGAAATCTTCACCCACTGACCCCTAAAACTTCACAAAAATCCCTTGTCCAAAAAATGTAACAGTACATTAATATTTAAAAGTGGTAGTCAAATAATTATTAAACTACCATCTCTGCAGAAAATTTTAATGGTGTGACCCATTACTAATGCAGAGCAGCTGGGATGTTCAGAAGACACCTCACTAGTCTGCTCAGTGAACAACAATTTACGAATATAAGGTATTTGTTTTGTTTCTGGGATGATACTTCTGAAAGGTTTATTTGAACTGAATCATTAGGGAAGCATACAACTATTTTTATGCAAGCCCAAGAAACATACCTTCCACTAATAATTTTCAATGCATGTTAATGTTATTTAGTTAATTTTATTTGTTTATGTATGTATTGGGGGATTACTTCGGTACATTCCAAAAACTGCAATATGGCTATCAAAAGACTATAACTTTTCTTTAGGTGCTCATATAGTTACCAGCTGCACATGAAGCCTTAGGTAAAACAGGTTTTACTTAAAAAAAAAAAAAAAAAAAAAAAATTACAATCTCTTTATTTAGATAATGTTAATTAAACCACTTTCAGAAATCTGATTCAGGTCACCAAAAAAGTAGGACACTGCATGAAAATACATTTTGATTTCTTCATAAATTAAAAAAAGAAATCACCCTAAAGAACTGAGGCTTGTATTCTGTATTCTAACAGTTAAACTTAAACTGCTTTGCTACTTACCAAACCCTCACTGGGCATAATGCTGGTGAGATGAACTACCTCAAGATGTGCTGACTGTGACACCAGAGAATCAGATGAGAGCGAAATGATGTGGTCACAAATCCCAGACAAGGTTTTACACTACGAAGAAAAACAAGTCAATGTAATTCCTCATATTAAACTGAAACTACTAGTGAAGAAGTTCTTATTCTGAGAACTAATTGAGAATAAACAGATAATTTTACTTCTCAGCATTGTAAAAACTACAGGTATATGAAAGTCAAGAACAAGAGGTTAAGGGAACAGAAAATAGCCATAAATGTCAAGAAAATGTACATGCATGTACACTTCTTCTGGTCAAAAGATTTTACTGTGCACTGAGAACATCTATATATCTAAACTATCTTCTCCACTTGAACTATATACACATTTAAAAAAAACCACCAACCTGATGAACTTCATTTTATTTGTCATTATAATGTATCATTATAAGTACAATGGAAGTCTAGTGAAATACGTAAAAATAAATGCCTTATACACCAACTTAATAACCTATTTTGGCTACCAAATAATGAGAGCAACCCTACCAAAGGTGATAATTAGGTGAATTCTGCGTTATACAACTTAGAAATTTTTTCCTTTGTTAAAAATTACACTGGCAGAAAAGTGCCTTAGTTAATCCATTTCCTGAAGTAAAATTCTTATGCATTTTTAGAACACATCCTTTAACTGATATTCTAGATCACTACAACTATGCAGTAATTTTATGTTATCCTGCCTTCCAGCTAAAGATCTCAAAATCTTAATGCCAATCCACATGAACACCTTCAAAGTATGAATCCCACTGCATAGATAGTAGCAGTAATACTGACAGATTAAACCTATCCATCAAAGGCAAACAGTAAGTCTATGGATCAGAAAGGAGCTGATCTGTACTCTCAGAGAATCTTCATGTGTAAAGATTTATTCCCAAATTTGCATGTGTTGCTTAAAGTGTTCCTTCAGAAAGACTATGCCTAAAAATATTTGAAGCTAATCTGAAAGCATTCATTTAGATGAATTTCAGAATGGTCTTCCGGTTGAAGTTGTGCTGTATGCATCTATTTTCCTTTGGGGACTATACTCTTATTTTCCCTAATTATAGCAAATTCTAGTGAAATCCCTTAAGGGAAGTTTTATTTCAGACATTTGCAAAAGCATGAGGATTTCTAATATCTCGTTTGACACTATACATATAAGTTAAACAAATGAAGTTGTCACAATGAATAAATTAACTGACTGAATTTATAGATTATATTTCCATTCACTGTATAGTTACTCCTCCGGAAATCCAAGTACAGCTCTGGGGTACTGTATGTGGCATTTGTATTTCGTATCAGCTGCACGATGCAAAGCATCCCATTCAGGTATACATGACTGCATCTAAAGGTCACTATTACCAGAAATATTTCTAGCAGTTTCAGCTTTTGCCCAGAAGCCCTAAACAAAACTTTAGGTCCTGTCTTTTCCCACCAGAGATACAGAAACTGGCTTGCTCAAAAAATGTACTGTACTGCTATTCTACATATGAACTGATGGTTGACCCTGTCTGTGAGTATATGCTTTCATCCAGCTTTTGAATTACTGTCGTATCAAAATATTACTATGATTTCAAACCAAGGCCCTCTCTTATGCCTTAAAATTTAGAGATCATATGTACAGATCAGATGCAGACTAAATCTCAGAGACAACACTTCCTACTTTCTGAGATAATGTTTTAACTTTACAGTTGTCACATGGAAATAGTTTTTCAGTAAATAAACTTTGGAACAAAATAAAGAACATAGAAGTTTTCAATCAAATTTAATCTTACAAATCTTTACGATCTCCCCATGATTCAGAAAGTTAACTAAAATCTATGCAGGATCTTAGCACGAGGAAAATATTCAAGAAAATGATATTAGAATAATTAAAAATATCAGTTTGCTGTAAAAGTAGTTCAGCAGGTACAAGGGAGGCCCAACAGCAGTTGTAAATAATGCAAAGAGTGAGATAGTATAAATGGGAGCAACTGAGCAGAATTTATGAATAATAGCACAGGGTCAGTAAATAATGTTTGATATGGCACTATCAACATGAGAGGATACATTAACATAAACTAAAGTATTTTTGGAATGGAAAAAAAAAAAAAAAAAAAAAAAAGACCAAGGTCTTGTGTACTAGTTCCAAAACCACAGAGAAGCAAAGCGCATACTCTCCAGGTGGCGCAATACTACTGCAGTTAAGAAAATCTCAAACAAAATTGGGTTCTTCAAGAAGTTCAATACCTGTTGCAGAGGAACTTTACATACAGCTTTACAGGCCGTCCAACACCTAAACCCATTTATTACATTTCTCTCAATGGGCCATGACAAGAACAGAATCTCTCGGAAACCACTAAGTCTTGAACAAGCCATATAAACTTACACGTCACAACATGTATTTTTAGTATGGCAGGCACTGCTGGGTTGGTACAAAGAGTATAAATTAATAATCTGTATTTACTGCTGAAAGAACAAATAGCAGGTTGTAATTTTTAATTATCATAGGCATACTATATTAGTCTAAAGAACTGATGCAGTTCTGATAACCACATTTTGCTGATGAGGTATCAAAAAAAAAAAAACCTGACTCTCAGACATGCTGTTTAAGTGATCCCAAATATCACTCCTTCTCAATTTATATTTTGCCATAATACCCGGGTTGCAGAATAGACACAGTCTAGTCATATGACTAGTGAGGGAATGGCAACTGTGCACCTGCAATCACATCATCTGAGCATATACTGGCCTAATGTGGAGCTCTTCCAAACAAATCTAAACCTCAGTGAATCTCTCCAGTAACCAATGAAGAAAGTCAATCATGGATCATCATTTTATAAATCTGTCTTTACTTCTAAGTATGTCTTTCTTAATATCTTTCAGAAATAAAATGCCATGTGGTGTTTAAGAGATATAGATTTTATCTCTTACAAATGTATAATTTTACTTTGGAGCATCATAATTATTTTTCTGGAGTATTTTCTTTATTTTTCTTTTTATTATTATTTTTAGAAATGAAGTGACCATAAAAGAAATGAACAATTTACAAAGCTTATTCCTGAATTCAGTATCCTTGAAGTAATTTTTTTTAATTTTATTTTTAAGATGCTGTGAGAAAGATGGTGTTTCTTCTCAATTCACCCAGAGTTACGATGATAAACATGTTGGTTCTCAGAGCCTGGATGCTCTGGATCAGGTAGTTTCAGGTGATTTTGCTCAGGCTAAGATGAGTTCTACTGCCTTGGGATCCAGGCTCCTTAAGGTTCATCACACTTTCACTGCTGAGCCTATGGAATACTTAAAAATGGAAACTTCTCCTCCCCTATATTTTTAGCTTTCCATTCAGAACAGGTAGAAAAGTCAAAAGTAACATTCCTGCTAAAGATGTATTTCTAGAAGTCATATGCACTTAGAATTGTGGATCAAAACATATGTATATATGTGTGTGTGTTTGTATACATATACACACTCCAAATCCCAGAAGATTTCAAGTGCTTTTAGAAGTTCTTTTCAGAATAAGGTTTGCAATAGTAAGCTTTTTTCTAAAAGTCACTGCATGCTTTCTGAATTTAACAGCACATCAATGTTTTACGACAAATTTTAATCCCCACTGGAAGCAGAGTATGTGTAAAAGGCTTTAAAAAAAAAAAAAAAAAGTCAGGCACTTGGTTAGAGCTTGTCAAAAGCTTATCTGAACTTGTAAATCCTTTGAGATTTTCCTTTCACCATAGGGTTTAACTCTCAGTGTCAGTACAAGTTTTCAGTACCGTTACCAGGAAAATATAAAGTATTTGAACTTAAAGGCCAATATCTAATCAATAACTTTGTATAAGATTCCTCCAGACCCGTTTGTCATTAGATTTTTTGAGTGCTGAAGGCACAAAGTGCTCAGTCTGACAACCAGTGAAGCTAGTAATGCACCAGGTATAATAGAGAGCATTACTTCAGGGAACAGTGTGAGGAGAGTGAGAGGGAGTATCTGACCTTGCCTACTAAAATAAACAGGCAAAAATTAGGGAATACCAGAAGTAAGCTGATTCTTAAGCCTTACATTTGAAAGACTTCCAATTTAGGAAAGTGTAAAGAGGCTTGGTAGGAATGGTTCTTAAGTGAACGACACCATCTTCCATGAGCCTCCAATCTTCAGAGAAACTGGAAACAATGTCTTGGGTGAAAAAATATTTTATTAATATTGTTTGCGTAGCGTCTCTCCATTTCTTTATGTTGATGCAAAAAAAAAAGACATTTCCGAGTGTTAAATCTAGAGTACTGGGGCAGTCATTAAACTGGCTGGTAGGAGGCACAAATAACTTGTACTAAGTTGGTTTCAGGGGGTCACAAAACATGTAATATGATATCTCTCTTGCTGGTCTTGAAAATAATTTTTAAATTTTTAACTATTTGATCTTATTTATGAAACCTTAACATTTAGCAACTGATATAATTTATCAGAAGTTGTGTCAAATAGTAAGGAACTTTATTTTCCTAGAGTAGCCTTTTTTTTTTTTTTTTTTAAAAGTCATTTAAGTGGATGGAGTAGGATTACAGAATACCAAAGCAGAATACTTAAATTACTTACCACATGAAGAATTTTATTTTCTGTTTCATACACTGTACAATCCTGTGGTAAAATAAAACAAAAACAATTAATGCACATTGTTTTAAATTTCCTATTAAGAAATAAAAGAAGGCTTTATGCTGATAACTATCTCTCACAGAAATACCTGTAAAGACAAACAAGCTCTTGAGTTTTGTCATGCCAAAAGGTTACTTTACGATCTTAGGAAACTTGACTTCTCTTGTGGCTGGTTAACCTCAGGGATCTACTCTTACCTTGATAGTCCCAAAACTTGAGCTCAATACTAGCAACAATATAAATGTAAAGCAGGGGGGACAGATTCATGATAGTGAGAAAAAAAGTAATTGAATATAATTAATCTGGCATGTCAGAATTTCAATGATGTGCAGAGCGAGAGATACAATGCCTAGCCTTAAATCAGGCAGAACATTTGTTACCTGTTCTACAAGTTGTGTGGGGTGCAGAGAGTTGTGTCAGACCTACTACTAGGTAGACTGTGTTACTAGAAAGCATGGGAAGGAAGAGTAAACAGAATATTTTGACAACAAGTACAATGCTAAAGATGTTAAACGTGGTATGTCCCCACTGTCCGTTTGGTTTGCTCCACCTTTTGCTTCAAGGCCCTGACTGTCTACACCATCCATGAGGGACAAGAAACAGCAGTGGTCCCATCTCTTGGGAGAAGTCACATAACTGCTCTAGTTTTGGACTTTGGAAGGCACAAGCCACACCAAAAAGGAATGGGAAAGGACATGGGCTTGCTTATGCTGAGCACTGGCCCAGGGATACTCAGGGGGTTTCACCGCCTTAAGGCCTCCCAAAGAACAACTCCATCCCAGCTTTCCATTATGCAACATTGCTTTTAACCAATTTAAAGTAGGCCTGACAAACAACATTCCTGATCAACCTCTTTATTTGCTTAAGACCTGTAACTTCTAGAGCAGTCATCTTCCTATTTTAGCTATCATTTTAAGAATAATAAATCTTATCACTCCATAGCTTAAGAGTCATTCCTCCCTTAACTTGCGTTTTGATTTCGTGATATTACAGTGGCTAGAATATTACTTTTTCTTCATGAAACAAAGCATACAGATTCCTAAAAGAGATCTACTGCCCCTACTGCTTTTTAATGTTTTGAAGATTTTGTCAGTACAGTGCTCTATAAAGCAAGACACAGTCATGACAAGACAGTATTTAACCCTTTCCTACAGGGGAGGGCCCAAGTACACTGAGGCAGCTGTACTCTGCCCTCCTCCTGCCGGTCAGCACTCCAAATCACCACACGGGCTCCCAAGCTATATTTTACTAAAACAGAAGTTTAAAAGGAAATAACAGAAAACTCAAGTTTGCCAGACAGAGTGAGATTAGATTAGACTTCCCCAAAAAACTGGTCACCTCTGAGGCCAGCCGCAGCCCCCATGGCCAGCCTCCCGCAGCCCCCAGCCCCAGAGCTCCAGAACCTTCCACCGCTCGCCTGAGGCAGGCAGCCCACCACACTCCTACACTGTGAGCACCGGCCTGTGACACCTGCCTGTCATCAAAGGGGTGCATTTCTGTAACAAAATCTGAGGAGAAAATACTTCTGAGGTAACCTGGCACCTCCCTGTGTTCAGGGAGACACAGCGCGACCCTGTCTGTGGCTGGCGGGAGTCCCAGAGCCCTGTGAGGGAGGGAGCGAAATGGCCGCCACAAAACCTACTGAGGACTGGGCAGGGCAGGAGCCTCGCCTCGCCAGGGGCCTTGTTTATCACAGGAATTTTGTTTATAATGCCATACTGACACTGATTATTTACATTTAAGTGAATTAATGGTTAACAACAGAAAAATTATGTTGGGAAATTGCTAAATACTTCTCCAAACGCTATGTCACACTGGAAAAGAGCTTTCTACAAAGCAAGATTTCAGGACGTATTTTTAAGGATGAGGATATGACAAGTAAAAAACACTGTCTCGTTTATTTGTCTTTTTTTCCTTGAATAAGTGTTAAAGTAAAATTTACCTTACTGATATACCCTAAAAGATCCCCTCAAGTAACTTAAGGTTCTCTATAGTTCTCAAGATTTCCTCTTTCCTGGATCTTAATATGCTAGCAGTAACAGTTAATTGCTTTAAACTTCCCATGAAATAATTCCAACATCCTCACTCCATTTACCCTAGAAGTAGATTAGCTATATGACCTGCATAGGCTGTGGTACTCTTTGCAAAAGAAATAGCCGCTAACTGGCAGATCTCTTGCTCCTCTTGTCCAGCAGCGGAAAGCCTCGGCTATGTCCCATCCACTGAGGCCATGTCCAGCTCTCGAACCGTCTCCCTTGGGTGCTGCTTTGCGGACCCTGTCCCTCAGCCCGTCTGAGGGTGCTGCAGAGCAGCTTTAGCCTGTCGGAGCCACTCAGCCCTGGGTACAGGTAACAGTCGCACCCTCAACTCTAAAGGTCATGTTTATTTTGGAGGATTAGCACTTTTGTAGAGAAATTAATTTCTAAGTGAATACAGTTTAGAGAATATTGTTATAGAATAAGAAAGTCAAAATCAGAAGATTGTGAGTGCCAAGGAACACAGAAAAGAATTTATATTAGCATTTCATGGTCAAGTATCCCTTTGATGTTTCTTCTGTATTCATACCGTTATTTTCTACAGCACAAAAAAAGAATTCAATTAGTCAGTTTGGTTGGCAATGCCCAAGGCAGTTTTCCCTACAAGTTTTACACACTTCAAACAGCACATCCACCATCTCCTTTTAACCCTCCAAGTACCAGGAGAACAAAATGATCACAGCAGGGCTTACAGCTTGACTTCAGAGCTAATGCTCCTTTCTAAATTATTCCTTTAATTTCTGTGCTAGAAATACAATATAAGCTTCGTTCTGAACAAACTTAATTACTTCAGGTCAAAGAATAGAAGACTTATGTATAGTAAAACTGAAATTTTACTGTTTTGTAGAGCAGAATTAATGTTAGCTATACTTATGTTGCACATTCAAGATTACATTAGCATTAAAAACATTAATGGCTTTGGGATTCCTTCCAAAATAGATGCATATTGACTTTTTTTGTAAATGCATCAGACTAGTTTAACTGAGAGGTTAAAAGCACTTGCAACATTATACTAAAATATTAAGATATGTAGGTCACAATATTCTTCTGATTTATTTGTCCCTGATACAAAGCAATGCACTAGGGATCTCATTAAAAAAAATTCTTCCAAGACTAACAATTATAGAATTTTGATCTATTTTTCTTAGAAAATAAATAATAGTTATAGTGATATTCTTTCTACATCCTCGATAATCAAGATGAGATTTTAAAAATGTTTTTTTCTTAGAGTTTAAAAAACTCTTAAAAAAATTAGTATCTTCATTCTATTTCCCCTTTGCCTGTGCCGGCTTCTGCACCATCCAGAACATCCTACCTTTCAAAGGTACAGTACACCTTCATAACTGATAAAGTAAAACAGCATTCTTTTGAATATTCATAAAGAGAAAAGGTCAGTAGGACTTGTGCTCACCCACACTATATTCATAATTTTAGTTTCTAATTCCAAAAGAAAAAAATGCAAGTACTACTGAAATTTGCAGATACCATAAAGAATGTTTTATGACAAGTCTTGAGGGCAGTTAACTAACACATAAAAATACTAATACATGTAAAATATTTAGTTCATTAACTTAGCACAATAAAACAGCATGAGTTAAGTCAACTACTGAAAAGAAACAGAGAGCCTATAAAGGAGCAGCTTGGAAGGGAACTTAAAACTTTGTGATGTTTGCCAGTTGAGTGCCATTTCCCAATATAACACTGCAGTAAAGATCTACTGCAATCTTTGAATGGTGGATATGACAAAATGATATTAAAAATAAATTGCTTGCATACATAAAATCAAACACTCTTCCGGAATTCACACATTAAAAAGAATGAGATCACTCTGAAATTAGGCAAATATACAACAGTAATACACTAACATAACTTATTTTACCTGTTTTAGTTAAGGTAAAGACTTGATCATAATCTATATTTAGAAAACAGTGAACAGATGTTTGATAACAAAATGTTCTTTAGCAAATGCAAGCAACATAAGATTGAGGGGCTGAAAGCTGAAGTCTGCAAAGTTCAAACTGAAATAACATCCACGTTTTTAATGGTAGTTGCTGAATCACAGAATAATTCAGGTGGAAGGGACCTCTGGAGGTTATCTAGTCCAACCACCTGCTCAGAGAAGGGCTAATTTAAAAGTTAGACCAGGTACTGGAACCTACTAAGAAGCAACAATTTCTATCAATTGCAGTACAAACTAGATAGCTTTAAAAAACATATGCTTCACCCTAAACACAAAGTATTTGACTAAACATAGGGTAAAAATCTGTGATATGGTCTCTGAATTTATCTCAGTGAGGTTAATTAAACATTAATAAATGGGAGAACAAGCAAAATTTTGTTTGGCTTTTGTTGGAAAAAAATCAGCCTGAGTTGTGCTGACATTTTTTGGTAAGACACAGGCAAACTTTTTGTTTAGAGAATGTTTGTTCATGCCATTTAATGCACATATCAAAAGCATCTGTCACAAGTTTAAACATCTTTGACATAATCAGGGAAAACCAACTTCTACTAGGAGTAGTGAACTCTTTCTACTCAATGAAAAATTAACCAATGGCTACATTCTATGAACAAAATTCCAAACCTGTTCTTCCCCAGTTATTCCAGATATCTTTCCCCCAGGGTAGCCTTGGCAGTATAGCATGACTAAATCCAAATTCAGTTAAGTTAGTCTGGTGGAGATTCATTTTCAGAGCAAAAATGAGAGCTAGTCTACCTTGAAGCTAGAGCTATACTACAAAATGAAGTCAACAGAGAGCTCAGACATCTGCAATACTCTGATCTAACATGCTTTTTTTGCACATTATCATCAACACATTTTGATGGGACATTGCACCTCAAAATCAGGACGTCTCTGCAGCTTTCTGCATAATGCTATTCTTTTATAGTTTCCCTACTTATTTTAGTGAAGGTGAGATCGTGAGGGATAAG
The DNA here is from genome assembly GCF_900496995.4 of Aquila chrysaetos chrysaetos. NCBI lineage: Eukaryota > Metazoa > Chordata > Aves > Accipitriformes > Accipitridae > Aquila > Aquila chrysaetos. The sequence goes on along the minus strand of NC_044024.1, from coordinate 3,086,968 downwards.
AAAACTGAGTAGAATGAAGTACATTCCCAAGCATAAATGGACAGGTATAAAACATTTCTGAAACTAGTGAATAAAGATCAATTTTCTTATAACCAGTATGAGAAGATACTATTTACAGATAAACAAGTGGCTGCTTATTCATTGTAGCATTTACATTGTATGTAAATAATAATACCCAACATTGCAGTTCATCTGCTTGGTTTAAATTTTGAATGAAGATCTCATCTTCACACTCACACAGAGAAAGAATATGACCTAAAAGCTAAAAAAACCCAAAACCAAACCAACCCTATGTCCTTACTAGATCTAAGAGTATGTCACTCGGATACATACAGTACACCCTAGCAAGAAGATTCATAAGCAGTGTCTATATTAGACTAAGATTACATAGTAATGCCCCCTATTTAGAAGGACATTCACCCTGAGTGGCAGCTGTAAGTTATGCACAAAAAGCATGTTAATTTTGCACAAAATAAATCTTCAGGTTGAAGACATTCCTCACTTAATGTGCCAAAGGCATAGCCTTGACTGCTACTTTCACACTGACTAAATTAAATATCTAAAATTTATACCATTCATAAAACAAGGAGTATCTGAAAGGATCCAAGATCTAGGTTTCTATTAGTTATGCCTTTCAATTCATATTTTAGCCTACAGTTAAGACTGCAGTTCTGGTTTAGGTGAGACATTTCCGCTTTCATACATTAAGATCAATTTTCCTCAGATTTAGTAACAGCAAAACTGTCTCCCTATGACTGATTTTGTTTTATCTACTCCTTCTGGTGCTAAGTTTAATATACTGTAAAAAGATCTTAATAGATGACTACCAAACAACCCAGATCTGACAATAAGATAAGAAAAAGACAAAACTTGATTTGTAACTGACCTGAAGTACTAACTAAACATTTTTCATCTTGGAATGTCTTGGAGTTTATGCTAAAAGATAGACTGTTTTTAAGTTGTCAAAAGGAGGACAGCTTTGGGAGTGGAGTTGAAGAATTGAAAAAAAAGAACCAAACTATTGCTGGCAGAGGAGAACTGAATTTCATCTGCCAAAAGCAGTGAAATGAACGACAGAAATGGAGACAGCAATTCAAAATTATACTATTTTCACCTAGGGAAAAAATCAAAGTGCAATATCAGCTGAAGGGCAGAATCAGAATTTGAACTTTTTATGCTGTAGAGAAGCTCATTTTGCTTAGTCTGTAAATCAAAAATAGCCTAGTGCTATAAACACCTTGTAAGAGAAAGCTTAATAAAGATACATAAATAATTAAATGCCTACATAGGAATTTTTAAACCAAGAAAAGAGAAAAAAGATCTTTGTTTTGCACTGCAAAAGTGCATAAAGGACAAAATTTCTATAAAGGTTATAAAGGATAAAAGGAATAAAGCTGAATATTATAAATTAAGGATAATAGTGTAAAAAACAGACTGATATTTATCAGCCTGAGTTCTTTTTTTCCAAGAACTAACATGAAACTGAAAAGGAAAAAAAAAAAAAAAAAAAAAAAAAGAGTTTGCAGAATGCTACTACTCCAGGAAGCCTTTTAAATTAAATGAGTTCTATGATTGGTATACTGTGAGGTTACATGGAAAACTGTGCCTGCATAGGACAGAGGTGGGCGGTGGAGCCCTGTATATTGGAGGCAGGGCCAGTTTAAGGTGAGTACAAAAACTACAGCTTTAGCTAAACTTTCTTCTTGCTTTCCCTCCTACAACATTTTCATCTTTCTCTTTTGCTTCATTCCAAGACAGCCCTGCCTGTTCTCTAACCTCTCCATGTATTCCAATAACACTATTTTGTCTCATCAATATTTTTATCCACTCACAAGATGAGAAGCTCACTGTAAATGTTTGTAAAACTAATTTCCACTCAGTTTTTCTGTGTCTTACTTCAGGGGCAGACACTGTCAGAGACTATTATTTGTATATTATGTAGCACTACAGACCAGATAAATTAATTTTATGTACATGTGGACTGTACTATATTACAATTAATTAATGAATGTCAGTGATGATAATATTACTACCCTTATTTGTTCCATATTTGGTTTGTTTAATGTTATGAATATTTCATGTTAATCACTAAACAACTTTCATGTAACTAGCTGTCCTTTAAGTGAAGCAGCCATAGGACAGGTTCTAGATATATTTGTATGTATTGTAAGAACTTGTCCCTGAAAGGTTTTTGATCATTCCTATTTTAATCTGTAATAAACTGTTAGCAGTAGTTAAGCTGTTTCCCATTGTGGCTTTATTCTTTTGTTTAACACTTGCATGGTGGTAAATAACATGACATGAAATAGTCTACTTAAAAGCAAAAACTGGATTATTTTTAACTTCACGCTGTCCTTCAATCTATCCAGGCATATGAGGATAACCAAAGTCCAAAAATCTTCCAGTCGCTCCCAGAGAAAGAGAATATGCAAAGAACAGAGAGGTAATGCTGAAACAATTTTTCTGGTGAAGTAAAGCTTAGCAGTGTTTTTATTATTGCAATTTTTAAGCAACAGTATGAAGAGGACTGAGCGGAGGATAACCACTCTTACCTGTTGCACAATGGTTGTTAGTTCCAGGCACAGTTGAACAATGTTGTTTTTCAGCAGTGAGTATTCTGTCACGCTGACAAATGGAGACCTGTGACAAAGGAAGGATGGGTTTATACAGCATTAAGGATTATAACTCCTGTTTACAGTATAAGCAGATATATGTAATATAGAGATCAGTCCTACACCACAGAAATGCGAAACACCTCATCATGACAATCTCCAGCAGCAAGTTACACAATTTTTGTAAAATATGCCTTTGAAACAAGAAACAGTGTAAGCAGGAAGGATGTAAACTGGATTTTGGCCAGAACATCAGAAGTTATCATTCTTGGGGGAAGTGGAGATAGGACATTCCAAATAATTGTAAGTAGTCCAGATTTCCTTTGTACAGCTCATTAAAAAGACAGCATTTCCAGTATGACATCACTCTTCAGCAGCAGCTAGCACCTTAATTCAGAGAGCAAAGTAATGCTTACTTAGTCACTAACAGCTTCCTGCACACTTGGATTTTCTTCAGGCTTTCCAAATTCTAGCTGAATCTGACCCCATTTGAATTTATAAGAACTGACAAGGTCATAGCCCGAGAGAATATGACTGCTGGCATTAGGTTAGGAAGATGTCACCAGGATTATACAAATCCTGTAAAGGAGGGTGATTCACTCTCACTGTGATTTCTAAGGTGCCATTTATACATTAAAGAGCATTCAGATTCAAGATAAAGCTATCCATTGCTATAACTCCAAAGAAAGAGAAACAAACCATAAATGCTCTGATGCTATTTTATGTTTTGGCTTCTGTCTTTCCGCAGTCAAAATTTTAACTACATTTATTCAGAGAGATACTTTTAATCAAATTCTCAATTAGTGGATTAAAAAAACACAGTGGCTGATTGTTGAGCATTAACGAACACCACAACTGTACCTAACACATCAATCGTACTCTTGATAAAAACTCTAATAAGAAAATTTAATTTTCAGACTAAGCAAGTACTATAATTTATTTTGAAAATTCATAATTGATTTGCTCAACTCCAGCTTTTCTGTGTCTTTTTGAAGGCTGAAGGACAGTTCAAACTCCACCATCTTCCTTACCTTCCTTCTGAAATTACTGATGAAGTTACCACTTGTGGCAGTGAGAAGCCAACTTGGAATAGCACAAAAGTATTCATTTCACACAAAATACTATCAGACTGAAAGAATCTGAAGCAGTAACTAGAGGAAACTTTAACACCCTCCTGACAGAAAAGGGTACTACATTTTGCCTCCAATATTTGAGAAATTTGCAAAACAAAATTTAGAGCTAGAAATCCAGAACTGCTACTTTAATATCAGAATAAAAGAGTACAAGAGAAAAAGAAAGAACAAATACAAAACAACCCAAAGACTTATTCTCATGCATGAAGGATCAAGAAATAGTAAATTACCTGTCCAGCCAGGCTAGTAAGTTCTTGGCAGCACCAATCAGGTCAACTACAGAGGTAAGAAAATCATTTGGCAGTCGTCTGGAGGCCCTGCCATCATAATGGCCACTCCTCCTTCTACCCGTTATAAAGTTCTGAAGATTTTTGGCTGAGGCATTCAGCTTGTGAGACAGAGTTCTCAGGTTTTCCGTCTCCAAACCATAATTCTGAGGGGAAAGAAGAAGATACACAAGTGAAATAGTGTGTTGTCAGCTACATGAACAAAACTGTGAGGTTAAACATTCCGAATGGCATTGGCTGAAAGGATAGGACAGTTATGGATGCCCGGTGGTAGACTAAGCAACAGGCTACTTTGTTTAGAACATACAGGATGCATCCATCCTGTCAGCATGACAACCTCCGCTGTCATCAACACTCACAGTGCTAGAGTCCCCGGACTCATTGGTCCAACTAAGTCACTGAGGGGAAGGAAGAAGAATCCCCAAATGCTGGCTCTCATCGTCTTATCCATTTTCAAAAAGTGAAGATGAGTCAGTCCACTATCCCTTACCTGCTATGGTTCAGGATTAACCAACCGTTTGGTGCATTTGTTACCTCTGAGAGCAGGTCTTTAGGAGTCCCACTGCACTGGATCTCACTCAGATTTGTGTTAGTCCCTCCACTAACTTGTAGTAACTTTGCCTTAACAGAACTTCCCTAAAATTGTGAAAAAAGTATAAAATCTTACATGGCCTCGGTGACAGGCTTTTACAGGAAAATTCCTTCCTGAACCCTGCTATTGTTGGTGAGCAGCTGTCCCATATGTAATGTCATATGGGAACAGTCAAATCAGGTCAGAGCAAAGACATGGTACTCCTGTTTCCAACGACTGCGTAGGGAAGCATCTGAGAACAGAGCAGGCATGTAGTAACAGCTGTTAGTGGTTCAGAGACTTCAGCCAGTGACAGTGTCTTCATATTTAACAGTTCTTAATGGATTTTCTTCCATTTTTCTAATTCTGATGGGGTGGTTTTTTTTTTTTTAATCTAAGTGAAGTTTTCCATGCACAAGTCCCTTCTCCCTTTATCCACATTCCTTTATCCACGTCTCTGTCCTTTTATCACCAAGCCAGTTCTCCACTTAGAGCCAGGTAACAAGCACAAAGGTATCTCAGCTCATATACATTAAATAATTCACTCAAATTCACATAGAAAGTCTCAAACAGACTGAATTGAAGCCAGATTTCTTGCTCCCACAACAGGATGTAGCATATGAAAGAATTTAATAAGCACTTAAACAAAATGAACTTTCAGAGTATGAATTGATTGCCCACTATTAATTTCAACTATACATACGTTACAGAGGATGACTGATCATCAATATCGCATTAATTTTTCTGCCTAAACTTCTTCCTCAAAACAGAGAATAAAGAACCGCAAACAATACAGAATATCAATGGACACTAGTATGGATATTTGTACAAGAAATAATAATATTCAACACTAAAAAAGGAGAACATACTGACCCATAACAAGCTTATGAAATGGAATTGTATGGTAGTCAAACAAAATACAAACAAACGCTTGGTAATGTTGTTTGGACCACTTACAGCTGGTACTTAGGACCACGCCTTCCCTATCAGCCATTCTCCCTCTCAAAGTTCACTCTCAAAAATAAATCAGGCCCCCTGCCTCCAGCTTGGAGGGCAACCTACAAGGAATGGAAACACTTTGCTATCTTATTTAGCTCGCTACAAAGAACTTAGACTTTAAAAGAATTTTACATACTAGGGACAGAATTAGTTCCATTGTTATATACGTATCATGCCTAAAGCATCACAATCAGTCAATAAGGTTTGGAAGCATCCAGTTTAAGATTGAATAGTGAAACAAAAGAAAGTTACATTTGTTTAGCTACAGGCAAGAACAATTCTCTTCATCATTTTTCCGGAAAAAATACTGTACAGTTAGCAACAGCATCGCTGAAGTCAGTCATTCTATTTTGGAAAAGTTTAAAGTTAAAAAGCAAGTTGTATTTGATATTAGTATGCCATCTGTTTAATATTTGTGGCTAATCTTTCTTTTATTGAAGCACCGAAGGAATTCCCTCCCCTGCTCTATTTTTCTCTCAACTTCTACTCATGCCAAGATGATGAGTAAGTGGATGTATTGGGATGCCTTTACCAGCTAGCAACCAGCTAGGCAATGCTCGGTTTCCCCTCAGAAAGAGTTTGATTTTGCACACTCAACAACACATTACAAGGATGATAAACCAGATCCTCCTGTTTTTATTTCCAAGGCCAACCTTGCTTATCCCTGTGGAAACAAGCAGAAAATGTTTCTCCCAATAATTCATTATTGCATAAAAGCCCTGGAAACCTGTCAGTTTACTTTCAAGAAAAGCTAAGCAAGAAAGGAAACAGTTTGACCAGCGAATCTATAAAAGCCAGAAAGTATGCTAGATACTAACAAGTGTAATCGACCAGAGTGATCTTCTCAAGTCATTGGAAAACACAGAGAACTGAACAGAAAATATGTTTGAGGAAATCCACCTAGTGAACAAGTTCTCTGTTTTATCTTAAAGTTTATTAATTACATGCTGATGGCAACCTCAATGTCAATATAAAATTTAAAATATAGCAGAATATAGATAAAATATATCCATAAAAATAATCAGAAGATGAATGGAAATTTTTCAGCACAGTAAAAGCGCTGATGCAAGTTAGTGGTTTAGCTGAGACTTAGAAAGACACAATAAAGGGGAAAAGATAAAAATATTACAAAAATGACAGTGGATCAATATCTCTAGAAGACAGAGACATTGCATGGCTCTAAATTTAAGTTTGCCTCAAATCCAAGATCTTAATTTTTAAATGAAACCACCATAACCAACTATAAATTGGGGCAAAGAGTGGTTAAAAATAAACCTTGAAAGTGTCACCTTCGAGCACCTCATCCTAGTTTACTGCACCACAGCTCACCTCAGGTCAGCTGCACATGTTTCTCTCTCCGCTGCCACCTCCCGTGCAATCTGTTTGCCAGGCTGAAGCGCTGATACCACGAAGCCCCACAAGCCCCACAGCAGCAGCGCATTAGAAAACTATTGAAGGAAACTATGGCCCCTTTCGAGCTTCCCTAGTCAGCCACCAAGGTGATGGGATATAAAAGAGATTGTTCCAGAGAAGAAAAGAGCAAACAGGTGGGTATACACACAAATTTGAACTGCATTGATTATGATTCAGCGAATGTGCTTGAAAACACAAATAGAAGAGTTGCAGCTTATGATAATGAGCGAGTAGGTGGGTAGCCTTGTTCTGTATATATGACACTGCAAGAAGTATCCAGATCTCAGTTCTAATTCCTGTAGGCATCTCATCTGCATGATGCTAACTAAGATAGTCTCAAACCTGCCAGACTAAATCATTATCACATCTACCATATCAGAGTTCAGTTTTCACAGCCATATATTCTGCTCTCACTGTGTTAAATATGTGCTGTTATTGTGAGACACGCCATAGAAATGATGCTCCTGAGCCTGTAAAATTCTTTCTCCTGGCAGGTGATTTCTTTCTTGCACAGTAAATCCTGGATATAATTTCTGGTTTAAAAGGAAAGGAAAAAGAAAAAAACATCTAAAAGGGGCAAGAGGGTGCCATTAGCATAGGCAGGATTATTTTTCATACCAAGAGTAGGGGAAAAAAAGCAAGCAAGGTTTTCTCCATTCCCTGGTTTTGTTTCATGATGCTTAGGGTTACTGCACAGTCATTTTTACCAAATTACTCTATTAGTGGAAAGGGACATAGAGGTTTAGAGAATGAATACTGGCTATTAAAGTGACCCCAAACAGTGTCTGTCTAGAACTACACAGGCATACAGTTTGTCAAATTATCACAAAATCTGTATCATGAAACTGCTTAGTGAGAATAGAAAGTAGACTAAAGCCAACAACACTCCATTTCAGTAAAACGGGCCCGACAGGTATATTGCAGAAAGGGTAACTCCTGGAAGAAAGGGCCAAAGTAACAGCACACCTTGAACTCAAGAAGATGTGACTTGTAAATCCATTAAATGTTTACTTAAGCTTCTTCACACAAAAGCACTGTTCAAACAGTAAGAAAATTCTGTATGTTCACTGAGTGTGATATATGATAGCATTATTACCTTCACACACACAGAAAGAATTGCATAGAGATTATCTGATTTGTTCAGTGACAGACTGATTCAGTAGTATATTTTAGGTTGGAGCTCAGCAATTCCTGATGCCCTATTCAATGACAGGAGTTGAAAAGAAGGATTTCAAGAGGTAGAAATTAAAACGCAAACGTGAGATCAGAGGCAGACAAGCTTATTATAGAAGAATATCATTAGCAATAATGCAAAGATGAAGCTGTGCTTGAAGTGACACTTGGTAGTGAGATGTACAACTGACTTCGGTTTAAGGATAAGTCTGCTTGCTGTCTGTAAAACACAGTACCCAATTTTAGCAATTTCACTCTCTAATTTTCCCATTTTCAAATTATCAGTGAGGATTCCTGTCATCCCTCTAGTTCCCCTCTCCTGTTCAGTTTGAGATGCCTGTTTCGGTGTTCTTAGTGATTAGCGTTATTGTAGGGTGGTGAGAGGGAAGAGACAGGCCAGATCCTGGGCTTTTGCAGTTGACTGTCTTTTTTGAAGTACAGAAAAAACAGGTGGCTGTTGTCAGAAGCACTAGAATTCAGAAGACAGGAGAGAATACCAGGGGTTTTTTAACAACCTGAAATAGACTGTTTTTACTAGTGCAGAGTGGGAGATATGATGTAAGAGATAAGTTATTGAATATTCCATATAGATAAAAATGCATACTGGAAATTGAAAAATATGAAATCTGCCTCCAAACAGATATTTCTTCCTTTTTATGTCATAAATCCAAAATGCAGAAATAGCTGAATATACTGTGACAATGAACCCTCCCGCTCTGTGTCTGTATCACAATTCTAACTAAAACCTCTGCTTGTTTTATACATACATTCTGGTTTGAAGTTCCATTTTTAAAAGACAGTGGGAAAACTGAGAAAATTTTTTTATTCATCTGACAATGTAACACCTGTGGGTTTTTTACATATTCAAAGTGGAATGAAAAAAAGTCTTCAGCTAGGGCTTAGGGTGTTTTCCTATCTTAATGCAGGTATGTAATAACATCACAAATTAGTATTTTATGCTAGTAACACTACCTGTGAAAATTTTAGCTACTAAGACAAAATAGGCCAAATTATTGTAACAAAGTTACATGTAAAAAATAAAAAATAAAATGGAAAAAAAAAGATAAGTGCTAATCAATTTTTTGTAAATACTAACACCTGAAGATCAAAAGCAGAGCAAGGGATACCTGCAATATGAGTATTTCTTCTGTGGAAAAACCCCCAGCATTATATACTTAAAGGTACTAATATAATGAAATTGTTTTGCTATAATGTGACTTACAGAGATAAAAAAAATGTGTGTACATTGAAATTTATTTGACACAGGATATAATTTAAGCTAAATAGTTTATATTGCCTAAGTAACGACTTTAATTTACCTTGAAAACAGATTTAATTATAGCAGTTTTTCTTTATGTTGTCATTCATGTAAATAGTTGGTGTAATATATGTATAAATATGTATAAACACATGGATGCATATACAGCTTTTTCTATAGGTGATATTTTGAGAACATTACAATTTTCAGTGAACTGTAAGGTTCAGAGAAATAAAAGTGCGGAGCAGTAAATCTGACTGAGAAGATTAAAGGAAACAACCCTGACAAATTCAAGCATCTTACATGAAATTCACCATGTTAAGGCATTTAAAATACCACAACCTAAATACTGTGCTACACTCCCATTTTTATGTTTCATGCCTAAACTTAAAAGAATCCCCACAATTTATCAGTCCAGTCCAACTGTGGTAGCCGTAGCTGCAGGTCTCGGTTTCAGACAACAGCCGAGGACCATTAGCAAACCCACGCAGCAGACGTGCCTTTGCTCTGCGAATGCCACCCTGCCCCAAACACAGAAACATCCTTAGCGCAGCAGGCTGCTCCCCGCTCCCCCTCCCAACCCACCCTGAAAGCAGCACATCTGGACTCATGGCACGCTCCAGCTCTTCCTCAGGGCTCAGTTTCCCAGTTGCTTTAAGCTGACATATTTGTTAAGCACCACGGAAGGATGCTGCCATGCCCTCTTCCCGAGTCCCAGCATCACTGTACAGTGAGCAGGATTAGGAAACTAATTTAAAAGCTCCATCTTCAGGCACATCTTCCCCGCTACAGACTGGTTTTCGACCGATTCTCAGATTGCACATAAATTGACTGAACGTTATTGTGGACTTGCAACATCTGATGCAGCTCTGCGGGGATGCTCTGCCCCTCTTCTGCTGGGAAAGCAGGTCGGGTCCCTCCCAGGCTGCCTGCTCACCCCGCCAGCCCTCCTCTTCCCCAGGGACCTGCACTCGCAGGCTCGCCGTAAGACCTCTCCCCACCTGCCCCCCTGGGGCACGGTTGCAGCGTGGGGCTCCGAGATGACTAGGAAAGAGAATTCCCCAAAGCAGCTCTGGGCTTTTGGAATCGCCTTTGGGGAAACACGACATGCCAGATGGGGTACCACAACTCCCTGCTGTCTACATTGCCGTGTATGCTGCTCCTGCAAAGGCCATATCTTTGCAATGAAAATTACAGCGTCTGTGATAGCATATAGTCGTTTAGCACTTAATGAATAAAAACAGGCAAACACAGCCTGTTTAATGAAAGCAAAAATCCAAAATAATCATACACCATGATTTTAGCATAAATAGTTCTGACACTTAAATAGAATGAAAATCACCAAAACACACTTTCTTTTTTTTTTAATTTCCCTTCTAGAGGTATGTCTTTAAAGGTTAAGAGCCTAACAGAAAACACAGCAGAAACCGCATTCAAAAATACTTGTCCCTGTAAACATTTCTTTGATTTCATCAGGTAGCTCTGTTAAAATTTTGTGGTGATATTTTTAGGATACAACTTAAAAGTGAAGTTATCAAAATAGTATGAAGACAAAGTATGTGAGGCAGTGCATCTCCATCAGGCATGTCATTTTTTCCTCTTTAAAAAGAATTTACAAGCTGAATATCTTTTATATGAAAAGCAATTTGAAGGAGGTTAATATAATTTTTTTCATGTAAATCACAAAGGTCTTTCTTTTGAAATTATCTGAACAAGTAAACAAGTTTTACCATAACATTTAAAATACTACATTACAAGTACGTATTAAACCTTGGTTCCACAGAATATGGCCCACTTTAAGTATTTATTACAGATTTCAGATAAAGTGCTAAAATATCTAGATTGGTACTCCATGTGAGCAGAGGTGACGTAAATTCAGCTGAAAGAAAGAATAAATTATACCTTGTAATTACTGTATTACATTTGGTAGTGTTAAATTCTGCTGGAGCAGTATGCAGCTAGGGGAAAAAAAAATTACTTGACTTGCAGTCTGCTAGCAGTTACACCTTTGGGATAACTAGTGCTTACAGCATACTGGGGTCTTTTTTTTTTAATTGACCTATCACTTAATTTTTGATGCACTGTACTAAATGCATTGTATACCTAGTCCTGGGGAAAACGTAGTGCTTCATTGCCTGTGACCGTTTGCTGATTACCAGTGTCTGAAGGCTCAGAGCTGAGATTTTATTTAGAATCATAGAATAGTTTGGGTCAGAAAGGACCTTTTAAAGATCATCTAGTCCAACCCCCCTGCCATTGGGCAGGGACACCTTCCACTAGACCAGGTTGCTCAAAGCCCTGACCTTGAACACTTCCAACGATGGGGCATCCACAATTTCTCTGGGCAACCTGTTCCAGTGCCTCACCACCCTCATTGTAAAAAATTTCTTCCTTATGTCCAATCTAACTCTACTCTCTTTCAGTTTAAGAGAGTTATCCCTTGTCCTGGCACTACAGGTGCTGGTAAAAAGTCTTTCTCCATCTTTCCTATAAGCCCCCTCCAAGTATTGAAAGGCTGCAGTAAGGTCTCCCAGAGCCTTCTCTCTTCTAGGCTGAACAAGCCCAACTCTCTCAGGCTTTCTTCACAGGAGAGGTGTTGCAGCCCTCTGATCATTTTTGTGGCCCCCCTCTGGACCTGCCCTAACAGGTCCATGTCTTGTACTGAGGACCCCAGAGCTGGACGTAGTATTCCAGGTGGGGTCTCAGGAGAGTGGAGTAGAGGGGCAGAATCACCTCCCTCGACCTGCTGGCTATGCTGCTTTTGATGCAGCCCAGGAGACAACCGGATTTCTGAGCCGCAAGTGCACATTGCCAGCTCATGTCCAATTTTTCATGAACCAGTATCCCTGAGTCTTTTTCTGCAGGGCTGCTCTCAGTCTGTACTGATGTTGGAGATTGCCCCAAGCCAAGTGCAGGACCTTGCACTTGGCCTAACTGAACTTCATGAGGTTCACACGTGCCCACTTTTTCAGCCTGTCAAGGTCCCTCTGGATGGCATCCCTTCCCTCCAGCATATCAGCTACACCATTCAGCTTAGTGTCATCTGCAAACTTGCTGAGGGTGCGCTCAGTCCCACTGTCTATGTCATTATTAAACAGTATTGGTCCCAGTACAGACCCTTGAAGGACACCACTTGTTACTGGTTTCCATTTGGACATTGAACTATTGACTGTAACTCTTTGGATGTGGCTATCCAGCCAATTCTTTAACCATATAATAGTCCATCCATTAAATCCATCTCTCTCCCCATCCCTAACCTAAAAGCAGTCTTATATGATGCCTAAAAATGTCCTCCATCTAAAATGAACTAACAAAATCCATTAGTGATCATATGAATCAGTATACAAGTTCAGGTCGAGAGACTGGAACCTAAAACTTAACACATTTCCTGAATGGTAAAAATGGGACAATGATTATAATAAAATGCAAGTTTTGACAACATTTAATGAAAAGTTAAACAAAATAAATCAAAGAAATAGTGTAAGTTTTATTTTATTTTATTATAAGGAAACTCTGTGTCAGATGTAGTTCATACAGTGTCAGACTTCTCACTGCACAGTAGTGTTTTAATTGGGTAATGATCGTAATCACATACTCTGTCAGCAAAGGAACAAGGCATCTGAATAAGAGGCAATCGAACCCAACATGACCTAGTTCTCAGAACGTCTTATCACAAACCCCTACTTCTGCTTAGTTCAACTTATCTGTCTGTAGTAAATGTCTAGTGGAATTACTATTATAATGGTCATTCCAGTTACTTTATAGCAAGGAGATGCTGTACTGCACACTGAAATATATTAATGCACAATATTGTACCTATTTTGATATTAATCAGGATTAATTTCCCAAATTACAAAAGAAGCCTAGCTTACTAAACAAAGTTGCTTTGCTCTTCATTAGGGAAAGGAAAAGAAATAGAGGGCACATCTGGATATGTGCTACTTAAAATATTCAATAATTTATATTTTTTAAAAATATATAAAATCCTAGCCCCTGTTGTTTTGCAAACTATAAATGTATTAAGAAAATAGATTCCAACTTAATGGCTGGGGACTGCAGTTCAAGTAAAACATTGCCCAAATTTGTTTCAGCTTTTTCTTTAAAAGCTCTTCTCATTCTAAACCAGTAAATTAGCAACACTATATTCTACAAGCAATCCTTCTCACTATCTTTAATAACATTTGCCTATCAGTTTATTATGACAGTTAAACTGCAGTATTATAACCTAGTTTATGTACACAGAAGACAATGACATTACATAAAAATAAAAGTATGGAATTTATTAATAACTATGGTAATACTATGCAAATATGCAACATCAAAATACAAATTAGAGTATATTATCTCAAACACCTTGATTCTTTTGTGCGTGTAGCTTTCCTCCCCCTTGTGCTCCCTTTCATTATAATTATCCTACACTTCAGAAGCAAAGTGTGTCACAATTCTTTCTTGTCTCCTCAGTCTATAATTTGGAACTTGTCACAGCGCTTCTAAGCACATCATATACCTTCATCATATACCTTCCTATTATCTTGTAAATAGATACATTAAGTAGATATTGTGCTAAGATTAAATATTTTAACCTTATTTAAAAACTTAACATTTGCATTATATTTTTTACTTCCAGAAGACGCTTTAGCGTTTCCATTGTAATTGATATATGTCAATGTAATCAAGCATAATTAAGGGGCCTTGAAAAGTATTTTATTAAAAAAGCCATGCATTTCTTATTTCAGTTAAGAATCAGAACATGGTAGTCTTTCCTTTAAAAATCAGACTCAAAAAGACTATAAGACCAGCCTCAGAAACAGTTTTTTTCAGAATATGGTATTTAAATAAATTGTTAAATTTATGTTTAAGCATTAAGAGAGTCAAATGATGGACACCTGGTAAGAGTAACTGAGTTAGAGAAAAGCAGAAGATGAGGTTATATTCCTGCAGGTACCTTCTCTGAAAACATGAAAAATATAGGGCTAGGCTGGACCTTGAAATGACTATGGATAAAAGATGATCAAGAGAAGACCACAGACATAGTATGCAGATTTTTTGTTCGTGGATCTCAGAAGGGTCACTGATTATGACAAGATTTGACCCACTATAGGCCAGGCGAGAACTGCACAGTATAGTTTCTGTTATGAAATGGTTAGCATGATCAAGAATTAACTGGTGCTCTTATCTCCTGCCCAAACATTTTTTAAGAAGCTTTTACATTGCAGCTCTTGCTATAGATCTCTGAACAAACTGCGTAAAGCCTTCTTGGTCTGCTTAATCCTAATGAAGTCAACGTCATTTAAATTGTGTAATATCCAAATACTGTCTCTCATTACATAAGCTTGAATAAACTGGAACATCTTAATGTTTCTGTTTATGTACGATATATATCTATCCATGGAGAGAGAGTGAGAATATATTACTATGGTACAAGTATCTAAAGCACAAAAAGGTATGAGAAAATTAAATTCATTACATACAGCACAGGCATTTAAAAAAGTCCTACAACATTAAACAAATTGAATACACAAGTATCTCTGTCAGGCTAATCAGTGTGAGAAGCGTGCGTTTTCTTAAAATGCATTTTAAAATTTTATCTCACCATACTGTGTGGTCACACAGTATGATCCAGCATGTCATGACACAACATCAATGTAATTTTTGGTTAAGATCTGTAAAAACACCAAATCTGCTATTCAATTATGTAGACTGCTTATTACCATAATAATGTCAAGTATAAAGAAAGTGTACTTTTATGCAAATAAAAATGCCTCGATCACAACATCTGATCCCAGATGACTTGGGCTACTGGTCTGAGAGACCTTCAACATACAGAAGGTTCACTTTGTAATACACTCAAATATATTTTTAAAGATCATGCCACTCTAATTCTGCTAGCCATGTTCAAGGAATACCTTAATTTCATTTTTTCCCCGTACATTTTTTCTGGTTTCTTCCTTTCGTTTTTCTCTACCCCTTGAAGAGATTTTTTTTTTTTTAAACATCTAAAACCTTCTTATATTCTTCACAGTTTTAGATTACTCATTCAGCAAGTACTTGAATTTTTTTTCTGTTTTTAAATAGTTGAAATACCTATACCTTGCTATATATCATATATATATATTTCTGTTTAATAAATAACTATTTAAAACTGTAACCTAGACCGAAGGGGTGTAGTAGGGACTATAGAACAATAGTAGGAAGGACTGATGTTTCAAGATTTTATTAAACAATATGCAGTCAAAACAAACTTTTGTTATTTTCTAGATTGAAATACATGATCTAGATGTAACAGGTATTTGTTATACTGAAATCATCTGACATTACAAACAGAATAGGACTAATATATTGGGGATCAGCTGTTCTATATTTTCTACTTTTTGCTTGGAATCATCTGAAACATGGAAACACCTATTTATCTATTTAATGCCCACTCTCAGAAAAGCTTTAAGAAAGCAAACTTAAGAGAAGGGGTTCATTCTGAAAGGAGAACTCATGTCTCATTTCAGTTGTAAAGCAGAGCATGGTCATTTACATGTCCGAACCATCAACAGAATTAATTCTGTGGAGGCAATGTACCATCAGTTGCAGAAACAGGAGCAATTGATCCTAACCTATGCTTAAAATAGTACTTTAGTTTATCTGGAAGAGAACACTTTTACTACTTTTCCTTTGAACTTCAGCAGCATCCCTCTGAGCTGTTCGTAACTGCTCTCCCACTGCCTTAATTCACATTTTCTGCTCAACTTTATCTTCACAAAGAGTTTAGATCTAAACTCCCTGGAAGTGAATTTGCATTTAAAAAAATTCTCCATTTCAAAATGCTTTTAATGTTTTGTCATATTTTTTGAGCAAAACCTTAATATTACAGCAGCATGAAATAATGATACCTTCTCATAAACATACTAACATAAGATGGTGAATGTATTGCACCATCCATACATCATTTGTCCTCTGTCAAGCTGACATCTGTGCATATTTAATAGCTTCAATGTCAACTCTCAGAAAAAAGTACCAGTACGAAAATAAAGCTGTGGCAGCATTTCTTTTCTGATACGCACAAGAGCAAGACCCAAGAGGATGAAGGAAGTTAGTCTATTTTGTGGCTTCTTTTCACATCATAAGATAAATTGTTTCCAATTACTTTATTTCAGTATTAAGGACTGATCTGCATATGGCTTCAATTTAAAAACATATGTAAGCCAGACATCTGTGATGGCTTGACCTCTTCCATACATGTATGAAAACAAGCTATGCAGAATATGCTGACTGGGGATACCATGAAAAATAAACAAGACCAAAGGATGACCTAATAGATATTACCTCCAAAAACATATTAGACCATGATCTGCTAACTTGTGAAAATGATTACCAAATATTGCCTGCATTAGTGATTACCATGCCTGCCACTGTTGTTTCCCCATGTACGCCATGCTGCATCCTACTGCCGATACGTTATGTCTCAGAAATACCTAAATTACACTCAAATTCTTCTTTAAATTTCCTGTTGCATATCCAGTGAACTCCACTAGCTTTATCTCAAGGACAAAATATCTCAAGCCTTTACTATATCTTTCCAGTACTCGCTGATCTTTACTCATGTGCTGCATTCTTCTCACGTGTAGTACACTGTTTAATAACCACAAACCTTTATTATTTGTTACTAAAACCTTGTGACCAATTAAACTTTGCTATTTATTTCATAATTATCAGTTTTGTGTAAGAACCAACTGTCCAATCATAGGAAGTCTCATCATAGGATACTTTTTAAAGTATCTCTTAAAATTAATTATAAGGCAGAAATGCAAGATTACAGAGGATAAGAGATTCAGTACATAACACAATTAGAATTTTAAACAGTAGTGAATTATTCAAAGTTCAGAGAATAAATGATAGGCTTGTCTTTTGGAAATATAATGTCGACACTGACCATTTCACTTAAGTCAGGCATTAACTTAGGTTCTTGCAGAATTGGTACCTCCATGTGAAAATTACATCCATTCAGAAAAGATATGTTACATATATTCATAATAATTCAGAGAGAAGCATGCAAAAATTAAATTAGTAACAAGATTCTTTTGAATGGGCATTAATGAGAATATGAAAAAAGTTCATTTATCTATTTTTATCATGAATTTGCTGAAGGCTGCTCAAGCAACTCACAGTCAACAACAATTACATGAATATGCATGTGCATACATATATTTGCACGCATATGAATTTATCTATAACAATAACTGATCACAAATAATTACTCAGGAATTCAGGCAGCTTACAGCAATTAATATTGTAACAGAGTGGTATGAAAAATAACTTACTAGGAATTTATTAAAGAAATTGCTCCTTGCAAATAAGAAAAACAATTTTTCATAGGGAAAATACGTCATCATTCTTAACTTTCACCAACGTACTCCCCGTATTTCCTTCGCACAGAGAATCTGTATGGTATCGTACTTCCTACCAGTGCAATGCAACATGCATTACATCATTCAGAACAGATTTCAAATCGGGATCCTAAAGAAAAAATGAACTATTGCTTTCTGGAAGGAAAAGATTTTGCAAATGAAACACATAAGCAATAAATAAAATGTAATCCTTCCCGGTGAAAAAAGAAATCTACAGCCTTAGAAAAGAAATTAAAAGCTAATTTTAAATGTTCTTAATATTGTTTATACCTAGTTATTGAAAATACCATATAAGTAGTAGTGCAATTATTTTTCATTAAAAGACTAAGAATTGCCAGTGTATTTCACATGGACCATCACAGAGACAACAATTTCTTTGATGTTTAAGACTTTGAACACATGAACAAACCAAGAAAATTTCTGTGTATCAATGAACTTTTGGGTTAAAGAAATTTAAATTTTATGTTAGTGGAATAATTTTTTTTTTTCATTTAATGGGGAAAAGTTAATCTCTCCCTACAAGTGTGTATTATTCTTCCTTATTGTTCCAAAAATAGAATCCTGTACCTTCTTTAATCTAATATACCTTCCCCCTACTATTTAATGTAATTTCCTAGGTCTGAATCAATATTCCATTAGCTGGATTCAGTCAATGAACTGTCTTTCACTGCCTGCATTATTCTAGTTGTAAGGTTTTCAGTGCTGGCGCACCACAAGCATAAGTTATTGCCATACTAGCAAACCAGTAGTCCCGCACAGATATTTCTACATGCTGCTTTAAAAATCACCGTGTAAGGAATAACAAATTGTTCAGCGAGCAGTGGTACTGAAAAGGCCTGCTTTTCAGTGGTCTGTCCCCTGTTCGTTCCCACGTCCCCTTCTTCACCCGACTCCCACGCCACTCTGCGTAGGAATAGGGGCTGATGGCACAAGCTGTGGGAGTCGGGGACAGCCACCTCTGAGCTGGCTGCAGAGGCCAGAGGCACCGACCTGTCATTTGCCATACGGCTGATGCCTCTCCCTGAGGATCAAGTGCATTTTCTCCCAGAAAGGCACTGGTTTGGGAGCCACCCCTCTAGTGACCTACTGACTACCACGGCACTTGCAGGAATCCTTGTGGACTTACCGTTCTGTCGAGTTTGGTTGAGACTGGCTAAAACTTTCAAAAATTGTTAAGGTTGGTAGAGGGATGAACTGGTGCAGACACAAGCAATGCACAAGCAAAAACCGCATCTGCTTTGAGAATTATTCTCACTTGGATGTTTCTCACACCCAAATGTGTATGGGAATTCAAATAGCTTTGGTAAAGACTTTTAATAAAACATGCTAAGTCCAAGTTATCAATTTCAGCTGGCTAATGGATTTAAATTATATATTAAAACGTTTAATGCAGTAATATACAATTAAGTGGGTTTATGTAGCAATACACTGAAAACATATGCTGGCTTCTGACGGAAAGCATAAAAGCCCTCTGTGCTGCAAGTCATGATTCTAGAAAAACAACATGTTTTCCTTCCATACACCCTGCTTGAAGTATTATTTCTGTGTTTGCAATAAGAGATCAGAATGGAAAAGATACCACTGAGCACTCCAGAATTTAGAACTCAAAATTACTGAGTTTAACTCTTGTACAAAAGGATGGTGTTCTAGTGGCTTTTTTATGAAATCACGGCATACTTTGCGAGACCTGTATTTCTATGGTTTACTAAATAGAGCACTAACTTTTCCAAATCTCATGATGAGAACAGGCAACAATTTCCAGCCATGTTTATTGCAACAATGATTTGAAGTCAGCATTAAGAATTATTTACTATGGAGCATATCTGTAATGGTCTAATAAGTATGTATAACATACAAGACAACAGAACATAGAACAGAAAAGTTACCAGTATTGAAACAGCGCTTTTCTGCCACTGCTAGTTTTCCCCTTCTTGTGTGTGAAGAGTTCAAACAAGAAGGATAAAGACTATATAAGCCACTGACATGAGACTTGTTTTTACAAGTCAGTGCACACATGGACGTCTGAGCACAGTAAATTAACATGGATTTGCATCAACAACCAGTAATTATGTTTTACGTCAGCCAATAAAGAGCAGAAGAATGATGAATTCCCGCTGTCAGAGCTGCACTATATTTGACCACAGAAAAGTTTTACCAGTTCCAAAATTTAATACATCTACCAAAAACTGGGGGCGGGTGGGGGGGGGGGGGGAACAGCCAAATCTCAAAACAACATGTCTGACCAGATTTATAAATTTGGCCAGTGTTTTTGCACTGTCTGAAGTCAGTGATAATTCCATAGCTCTCAAAAGCTAGGGTACTCACCCAAACACTCCTGGCCAAGATTCAGCTAAGCCATTTTTCCTAAAAAGTTCCACTGTACTTGATTTTGCTGTATACATTTACACGAATCTGGACATTTTGTCTATACAGGTCTAAAAAAAATGCCAAATCAATGCTACCTTTTACATGAAAGGAAGACAGTTGCTCAGTGTTAAGCACCACATAACATATTACTGTTATCCGAACAGCACATTTACTAGACACTTTATATTCTGTAGAGCCTATGGCATTCTATATAAAAGCAGGGACTCTTAAAATAAGAGGCTATGACAGCTGACCATTTTGTACATGTGTTTTTGTATGACAGCATTGCTGTTACTGTTATAACATAATAAATGTCATTACAAAACCAGAGTGATCTAAAAAGCTTAACCTGATTGCACCAAATCCCACACTACGACTTAGAGCTTCATCCCTGCAAGGTGGTGAACACGTGGCTCTTATTCCTATAGTTACAGTCTTGCAAAGAATTAAGTGCGCACTTTCCTCAAGGCTCTGTGAAAACATAAATGCACTCTCAGCTCAAAGTCCGCCACAAATATCATCCAGAAATGGAAAAAGAAAGCTGTTAAGCACTGTTTTATCTCATAGAGATTAATGTTTGTGGTAGCACTGATGAGAATCTCTCGTAAGATTTCTTTTCGTGGAAAGCCTTAATCAAATACACCCTAATGTTATCAAAAGCAATGTAGAAATCTAGCAACACATTTTATCATGAGGTAAGAGATGACATAAGACACAAATATTACAAGCATCTTTCTTTTTAATTCCTTTACTGTGGAAAGAAAAAGAAAAGAAAATGCGACTCCTGTGCTGCACAATTTATTCATGTGTCACTAGCAGGCTTTTCCATACACTTCTTATTGAAATTCTAGGGAAAGCAATAATTCATATCAATTAATTGGATATATCAATTCTAATTAGTCCACAAAGGCTAGGTAAGTATCCTTTGGAGACCACAGGGTATCTCCATGTTGCTGCAAACAAATCAAGTACCCAAGTCTTGCCTAGTCTGTGGCTTGGGACACACGAGAGCTTACACAGAGCACTTCAGAGTATTGGAACAAGGCAGCAGGAGAAGGACATTGAAAAACAAAAGCTGGCCTTCCTGCTTTTTTTGCTGTCCACTGGTTTTGGCAAACTAGACTACTGTGCAATAAAGGATGCCTTCTGAAACACAAAGAAATCAAAGCAAAAGGAGCAATAAACATTCACTTTAACACTAACATGCAATGTTACGGCCCCTGGTTTCAACAGAAACAACCATGAAGTGAAACAGTGTGTTACTATATAGGTTTTTCTTTTATTATTGTGCAAGGAAAATATCCATTCCTTTATCCCTAGTAGCAGTTGTGATTGCTATCATCAGCCTTGAAGAAACTGAACATCCAGAAGGATTGAAATTAGAAATAAAAACATTGTTTTCCAGATGTAAACCTCAAAAGAAATCTAAGTGATGTCAGAAAGGAATGTACCATTAACAACCCGTAAACCAGGGGTAGAAGAATATACATAAATTATAAAATATACCAACACTATTTGGACTGAATTTCAGCCAGTATTTTCCCTCCTGCCCTGGCCTACAGCATCGGACATGCGTGGTTTTTCAGCACCATATCATTAGCTTACCTATTCATTTGCATAAATTTCTGCTATCACATTGGCCTAATAAGTAGCAATACAATTTAATTGTACATATTATGGTGTGCTGTTCTCTACCAGTGAGTGACGGTAACTCATAATATGAAAAGGGATAAAACAGTCATTGACAGAATACCACTGAGTTTACCCAGACACATAACCAGACATAAAATACAGTAATGGATTATTATAAAAGGATTATTTTATAAGTTTATAAATGGAAATAAGTACATTTATTTTCCAGAAGCATGCAGTAGTTCCTGTAGTAGCCTATTCACCAGCCTAGCCTGCAATGGATTAGGAACCTCATTCTCACTGGTACTTAAACAGATGCATTTTCAGAAGAAAATTATAAGCTTTGAAACAGATTTAACACTTTGAATAGAACATGTTTCTCCCTATTTTGTGAAAGAGAATTATTGTGTGACAAGACAAAATCTTTCAGCCGTGTCAAAAGACAGGAAAAACAAACGTCTATTTTCTCTTATTAGTCTGTTAACATTGTCTTGCTCTACCGGCAACTAATGTACAGAAATTCAAGGAATTAAAATAGGAGTCAATACAGCAAATTTGTATTTTTCCTGACTTTTTTTTTTTTTTTTTTTTAACATAAACCCAGCCTTAAGTAGGAAGAATACAGAAATACTTATGGCTGGAAGTACTTCATCTGAAGTTTGATAGCCTAACACCACAAAGATTGGATGCATTACTTGTGGAAAAGATTTAGACATGGTCTACCGGAATTCACCCAACCTGCAGTCCACTCACTGCTCTCTCTTCCCCTTTTAGACTGTATGCAGGTAGCTGAAATTTGACTAAAATGCAGCCAACCTCCATTCTTCTATTTCTACTATATACACATCGTCTTATGACAACAGACCACATACATATTGGAATACCTGAATAGGACCATTTCCAATCTGTGTTTAGCTACACAATATGCAGACATCACATAACCAGAGGGTTCTGTGCCTTCATGAGAGGTTATGTGGCCTTGACTGCTAAGGTACGGTTGCTGTCCAAGAATGATAAATTCATATAGGATAAAGTTTTCAACAGAACTCAAGCCTAAGTTTCTAGTGCAACTTAACACACAGAACAAATTTGTAAGTCACTTAGGTTCTAAATTCCCTTGAAAACAATCTTGTGCTTGGATACGTCTGAAAATTTTACATACTAAGCTTTTATACTACTATTGGTGGTACTGCTACAGTATTCCAAAATATTCTTACTGTGCAGACAATACCCTTGGAAACCATGTGCTACTATGGAATAATTGGTGTAGAGGTAGTGGTCCTTGAAGAGAAAACTGAGGAGATAAAGAAACATCACCCTCTACCTCATTCTCTACTTGTATCAACTCACATAGCTGCCTTTATGTCTGGTAAGGGGATGCTGGGTGATGTCACAATGAAAGAATTTCACTTGTACTAGGTAGTCAACACAAATAATACGTAATTACATTCAAGGTTCTCCTTTATCAGCGTACCAGCTTAGCAAGACCTTGAATTTCTTACTTCTTAACAGTAAGACAAAGCCATCATGCATGCACATATGTAAAATACCTGTACTTTAGGCTACTGCGAACCATTTGTACAAACTTAATTATCTTCCTTCAATGTCCTGACCCTAAAAGATTTTTAAAAATGCAAAAATTGGCAACAGACTTTAAAAAGAAGAAAAACAACAGACAATTCTTAAAATAGTTTATTTTTCCAAATTGCATGATTTGAAAGGCTAAAAAAGAATGAAACAGCTAATTAGACTAAGCAAAAGATGATACATCCTTTCTAATATGTGGAATAATTAACTAACCCATTCAATAGTATTAATTTAATGGTTTGGCATAGCATAATAAATAGCACTGGATTGCCAAAAGTTGAACTTCTTTTCCAATTGAGATTAATAAAACTCTCTGGATGCATATATGTTTGTATATACAAAAATAATGTATGTGCCACGTTCCTCATTATACTGAGGAGATGGAATATCTCTTCATTTCTCACTAAGAGAGATGGCATTCCATTTCAAAGAAAGAAGATTTACTTCCATCTACTTAAGCATCAATATATATATTTAAAATAAGATTTCAGCCTAGAATAATTACCTCTGAATAACCTTTGAAATATGGGGGGAAAATAAATATCTGACATACCAAATGACTTGTTAAAAATGAAACTTGATTACATATCGGGTAAAGTAAGAAAAAAAATACTTTCCAATATACAAACAGTATTGACAAATCAAGAAGCGTATCAGCAGAAAGACAGACTAAAAGGAGCTCAAGAGAGATTATTGTAGGTATGGCCATTAAAAGGTAGTATTAATTTAAGCAGAACTTGAATAATTTTAATTCAGAAGAAACAACCTTATCAGTAGATACAGAGACAGCTATGAAAGACTGGCTGCTTTGTCTTCAGCATGGCATACTTCAAAATAAATTATTGCAAACTGCTTTCCATCTGACCAACAAAATAATTTTACTGTTGTAATTTTGTTGAAGAGATGCCTAGTAAAGAAATATGTTAGAAAAAAATGCACGCGTGTTTGCTAGCTATATCCCATACACTGTTTAAAAAAAAACGTAGTAAAAATGCAAGCAAATTAAACTCATGCCAGTTGTTATAAACATGTTGACCCACAGGTGACTTTATTTTGCCTTCTAGCAGAAAAACTATCATGCTTGGTTTGCTAGCTTTTGCAGTAACTGCAGAGAGAGAAATTTTCTAATCTTTATTTCTCCTTGAATGCTATCACAGCACACTGACTAATTTCACTAGCTGAATGCCTATGAATTAACAGTACTTTTAATTACTTTAGATACAATCTATATTTGAGCATGCTTTTCATTTTACATTCATTTTTCTTCCATTCATTATCAAAGTCTTTCTTCCCACTAGACTGTTTATATTTTAATTTGTGCAGGCTTTAACAACATACTGACTCCAATACTGTCCTAATTAAATTAAGTTTACTTGCATAGATTTGAACAGCAACCCCTGCTGACCTCAAAAGTACTCCTTTTTCTTCTTTCCAATATATTTTACTGTCTATCAAAGAATTGTTTTCCCCAGGCCCTATTACTGCTTCAGAGTTAGCCTTCGTGCAACTAGTCTTCCAATACATATCCAGATTAGTATTTGAGCTTTAATAAAACTACAGTCCAAATCCTAAATGGCCTGTACTTTTTAGTCCATAGATGTTATTTAGGTCACTTCAAATAAATAATTGCAGAGCAGCTTCTGACCACACTAGTAAGATAGGACTTTGATGTTTAAGATAGGATTCTTTTTCCCCACAGCCATCATTCCCAATTTTCTTCTTAATTAAAACACTACTCAAAAATGTCTTTCTAGAATGGTCAAAGAATCAAAGCTGAAAGTATGGCTCACCTATGACTTTTCTTTTTTAGATAGTCCTTTCCACTTTTTAGATAGGATTCTCATATGTAATGCCTAGTTAAAGAAAGCTCCAAATTCAGCTTTCTTTCAAAAGGAAAATTACTACTATGTACAATCACAGATCATCTCTCTTCTGATTTTATTCAGAAATAATATGATGGTTTGAATCAGTTAACCAAGACATAACATTAGTGGGTTTTTTTAAAATGTTTATTTTGCAAAGCAGATATAAAATCATATCAAGGGCAAATGCATAGAGGCAAACCTTCCCTGCCTTCAGTAATTTGCATTTGAGAGCCTAGCTAATAGGTGCTTTAGGACAGGGAAGAAAAAACACATTAGGTGCCTCCTTTATTTTTTTGTTTTCTCTTGCACTTACAACTCTCATTATGGGTCAGCATTTAGTTATGTATATGCTGTGTAATGGTTTGCATCACTGTGATAGAAGCAGAGGCATTGCTCTTTGATGTGTAGCCCCATCAAACAACTATTCCCCATCCCCCCCAAAAGCCAGTGGGCTGATGGCCAGGCCCTTAGGGAGCACATATGGAAAATATGGCATCGCAACATGCACTTTCAGTGTGTTCCAAGAGCTTGAGCTAAGACAGTCAAATTTCTCTTGGTTTCCTGAAGCAACATAGCTATTTTGCAGCTAAACTCATGACCAATGTACAGCTGAATTCCTAATGCATCACTGAGCCTAAGCTTACCTGAGAGATTTCTACAGTACATTGGAGATGCTTCTGTTTAAAGTGTTACACAACCCATCTAGCTAAGATGGAGTGGAACATCGTGCTAATGCTGCCTGGAAGAAATAGGTCATGTCACTTGGACACTGCCACTTGCCAAACAGAAATCAATTAAGAAATCCATGTACGGGGAAAAAAAAAAAAGAAAAAAAAAAATCAATGCTCATTGACATGGCCCAGTGAGTGGATGATACGCAGGGTACAAAGTAGTCCTGACATATATTGATATAAACAGGAATGCAGCTATCCGTGATCCAGAGAGGAAGAAAACACAGTGTGGAGCATTGTGGATGCAATGCCAGCATGGGACTGGGAACACGTGCTGTGCTGAATGGGGCAAATGGAGGGACAGAGAGAGAGAACAAACTATTGCACCTGCTGTTAGCACCCCTCCACATGTGCAATTTTAGATCAGATTGTCTGAATTGATGTTTTCCCCTCGATTTTTTTCATAACAAGCTTTGAAACAAATTTTTTAAAGTATACGTATATGTGAATCTACAAATATACGTACTTTGTACTCTATGCACCCTGTCCATATATACAAACACACACATGATGCATTGATGTCTTACTGACCAGTGCTGTATTCTGGCTGCCCAGAAACTGTATGAAGTTTGCTTATATTATAACTCAGGAAATCAGGGGTAAAATGACATGCTCCTTAAGACATTCTGATTCAAATAATTTCTTAGATGTTAGTTCCTGTTTAGTGGCATAAGCAAAACACAGATACCCATATACCCCCTTTTTTTAAAATAAGGTCTTTCCTCTGTTTTTTTAGACTAGCTAGTCTAAAAATCCATTACAGGGATGAACTCCAATTCACACTTTCCATTGATCACTTAACCAGCAGTCAGATTTTAGTGCAATATTCTATTACGTTTCAAGATTTAGCACAGAATAAGAATATAATCGTAATATTTTAGAAGTGTATTTCAGTTCTTAATAATGGCAGCATCAGATCTCCTACAATTCAATTATTGCCATTATTTAAAAGAATTAAGAGAAATTCTTAATGATGCTTTTTGGTTACATAGATTAAAATTCCTATAAATTATTACAGATTAAAACTAGATATTATACTTAGTCTTGTAAAACTTCTACTTGTGATCCTGGCTCAGTAAGAAGCTGCAAGAATTGAAGAATGCATTGTGCATAGCAGCAAAGCAGGAATGTCAGGAGCAAGAGAATACCCCCAAGAGCAGAGCCGCAGGCAGCAGTCTCTCAGAAGAAAGCACACGGAATGGGCAGGAAGATAAAAATTTAGAAGCAGAAAAAAAAAAAAAAAGCAGGCATTTTAGAGGCAGAGTGAGAAAGGAAGGGTAAGGGCTTAAAGACAGGAGGCTAAATAAATGATACCAGGAGCTGGAAAACCCTCATCCTGTTTTAAAAGAAAAAATAAGGACATGAGACAGCACAGTAAGAGAAGAGCTGCACTATTGACCAGCAGCAGGTCCAGCATTTAAGGGATACAGTTTCTTTGTTTAAAAAAGAAAAAAAAAAAAAATAATAAAAAAAATCTGCAAGGGTCCTCCTAATGGGCACACTTGACTGAAGGGCATTCTATTTGCAGAAGAAACTTCTTGGGTCTGCTATTTCTGACTAGTGTCAGGGCATGGCACTGCATTGTTCTTTAGATAATGTAACATTGTGGGGTACTTACATTCCTTTTAGGTGGAAAACAATGCTTCAGAGGAAAAAAAACTCATTAGTTTCATTTTAAATGTTTCCAAAACACCAAAGTTTGTTGGGTTATGAAGTATGTGCCACTTTACAGGTATGGCTACATCAAGGCCAAAAGCCCTTCTCTGATTTGACATATATGTTATTTATGCTATAAGAGTAGATCTCAAGCTACATTAAGTATTTTTTGTAATTAGAAGTACTTCCAAGAAGCATATGCACAATAAAAGGTACTTCATACTGCTTTTTTCTTAGATCAAGTGCATTTTTCCCCCGCTTGTTTTCTATTTTACTGCTAAGTGCCAGTTTCCCCGTTTTGTCTCCCCGGAGACAATTTATCTTATCAAATTCCCACAGGACAACCTAGTTTGTGCAAAAGCAGAACTGATAAAGTAGTAAAATACTGGGACTGTCATATGTAGTTTATCTATGTAATTTTACTATTTTCCTTTTTTGTATTTTCAATATCCTTTCACCTGTTCACCTACACAAAGTTATGTTTTCTTTAGAATTAAGCTAATACATTGCATTTTATTAGCTGGTAGGAATTAAATAACAGAGGAAAAAAAAAGAATTTTCTGGTATCAAATACTTTAAGAGGGTAACTGAATTAATAACCTGTTATATGAAAAAAACTGTGTTCTTCCAAATTTGGATGCTTGCAGGTTGCTAAAAAAACCCCAACTTTAAATTAACACATGTGTCTGTACTTCAGATAAAGTCAATTTTACCATTCCAATGTTGTCTTAAAGCTCATTTTAAACAGTCTTCCAGTCCAATTAGCATTACCTTCTGGCTCCTTAGTACCATCCTTTTGAATGCTGGCATGGTTAAAACACTCAGGTCTACTTGGTTTAATATAGTGTGGCAAATGTCAGTGAAATACGAGGGCATATGGCATATAATTACAGAACCATATGGATGCCAGCAGTGACAGTCAACAGTATTTGAATGCAAGACCAAGAAAGTTAGAGGAAAAACAATAAAAGACCATAATACATAATCATAAAATGGATATATATAGTTTCTTTAGAGCTCAAAGAAGCCTATGCATGTCTGTCCTTTAATGAAGCAAAGCCACTGTGTCTGTACAAGCATATAGCTGTAGAGTGCAGTCTACATTATTTTAGTTTTGGTTTGGAAATTTATAAACCCAGATTAGTAAAACGAGTGATGCAAGAAATCACTTACCAATGCACATAGCAGATCAACTGCTTCCAGTATCAGTTCTTGGTGGCCAATGCGAGTGACTCCCAGTTCCTCAAGCTCTTGATGAGTGATGTGTAGCAGCTGTTCGCCATTGATCTTTTCTCTTTCAAAATTTTTTATGTATTGTTGGAGGCAATCATCAAGGCCTATTTAAAAAAAGCCAACAATGCATAGTCAGAGAACAGAGACAAACAATCATAATTCTGTAATACACAAATATAGAAATTTCTTGGGAATGCGAGTATAATTCCTTGTTTAGGTCTATTACGGAAAATGTGAAAAAAATTATAATTTAACTTACATAGTATAGAGCATACTACTACGGACAAAAGTTTATATTACTGACATTATTTTCAACATTCTTAAGCATTTTAATACCAATTTTAAACTTTCATGGCACCTATTAGGGAGACAGGAGAAGGACAAAGAAGCACAGAGAGTGACATTATAGAAAAACTTTTTCTTATGATGTCATGAAGACCTAAATATCAGTTTAGCTTATGATAAGGAGCATATTCTTCCTGGTATTCCTCTTGCAGGACTCTTCAAAGTCACACGGTGTGGCTATCATTCATTAGGAAGAGTATTTTTCAGGCTCAGTAACCACCTACACTAACTCTGCTATACCCGGTGCCAAGTTTTTGTTAGGTTGGTTGGTTTTGGTTTGTTTTGGGTTTTTTTAGGTCAAACTATCCAACTTTCTGAAACTCAATAACATACAAATGGTTTTGTTACAAACCCTTCGATTAATAATACAATTCTGCCCATGCACAAAGAATTACTCCATTTCGCCCTGAAACTTGATATGGTAAGAATAACAGATTTGGTAGCTGCCACATTATTCTATTTGTCAGACCAGAGAAGGGAGTGATTAACAACATAAGTTGAAATATTTTTCATTTCTCCAAATCTGTTTCAGAACCACACATGCTTTAAATTTCCAGCTAAAACAGTTAGTTGAATACAACTCTTCACTGTTGAAAGCTATGCGAGGTTATGCAGAGCTCCCTCAAGGACTCTGTCTAGAATTGTACTAGATTCAATGGAAACCTGATATGCATATCATTTTCTGAAGACCTACAAAATTCAGCTTCAATAATTTAACCTACTAAGTAGAGTAAGTAGAACACTTTGATTCTCAATTATTTGTCATACATTGAAGCAACTAAACCTAAGATCCATAAAAAGTACAGATGTCCAGAAACCACAAAATTAACAAAGTCGGGCATTTAAGGAAGATAGAGCTTTGAAATACCATAATTTCTGCATGCAGCCTTCTATTAAATACACATGAAGTTACCAGTATGGTTAAATGAAGCAGAAAATGTGTATGCAAGCACTAAGAAAACACAATGTATATAAAGAAAAGGAAAGCAATAGGCATACGAACAATATTGTTCTCATTTGTCTGTTTGAAAGTTCTCACATATGCAATATAAACAGAAATAAAGCAAAAGTTAATGTTCCTTTCATTTCCTTGATTATTAATGTAAGGAAACAGACAATTCCATCGTGGATCTTAGTATCTTTTTAAAGAGAAATTTGTAGTTATTTTAACATTTTTTGAACCACAAAGGTCCTTTTAAGTAACCAGATGATACAGTTTGGCAATGATGAACAGAAATATATTCCTCTAAATTAGTACAGGAACGGTAAATGAGTTAAGCAAGAGGATGAAGGAAGTCCACTGAAAACATTAGAAAACTACATTACTATCTATCTATTACTCCATTTCTAAGCATACCTTCTTAGATAATATTAAGTGATTTAATTCGATCTAATAAAATTGGTCTCTTTCATTGTAATGGAAAATAATAGCTAAACACATTACTAACATGCAACACCCCAGCCTGACTGAATTAGCGTCCAGAAACGAATTTCTAAAAGTTATAGGAGGACTTGGTCAGAATAACCAAACCACCTGCTTGGGAAGTAAAAGCTTGTGGAAACTGAAGTCAGAAAATGTGGAATTTAAAATTATCCTGTAGACAAAAATAGTTGATATTGTCCATGGTTTTCTATTCTCAGGTTTTTAGAGTATCTGAGAAAGAGAGATCTGACACCTTGTATTTGCCATGCTGAATATTACCACATTAAGTCTCAATTAAGCCAACATAATTCAGTTGAGACATGAGGACCGTGAGGACACAAGAATTGAATAAAACGAAACAATGTTTTTGTCTTCTGTTCCATAAAAACAAAGGGATACATTGCAGTTTCCTTTCATTATCTTTTAAAATTATTCACTTATTTACACTGTAAACTGGTAGTCCTAAGTTATGTTACAGTGCTCATTTACCATTTACCAAGTAACGTGCACAACTTTATGGTCACTTATACATAAATCCCATACAAAACTATTAGTGATAAGTCATATTTTATATTGTTATTCATAAGTATGAGGTAGTTTGGGGGTTTGGTTTTGCTTGGGAGGTTTTTTTGTTGGTTTTTTTGGGGGGTGGTGGTGGTGTTTTTGTTGGTGGTTTGTTTGTTTTAACTGAAATCAGCAGTCTGTTTGTAACTAATACCTAAGCCTTTTTCTCTGTTCCAGAATGGTCTGCAAACAGGAGACTATTTCTCTGCATCTATTCATAGTTTTAAATGATTTAATGAATGATTTCATGTAATATATATATCAGTTTGGATAGGTTGAAAACTGGTCACTGCAAGTTCTGCATTTATTATTTAACATTTGAAATTCAGAGCCATTACACATTTCTGTTCCCTGCTTGCTCAAGAACAATTCTTAGAAACGATTTCAAAGCAAATTCCAAAACTCATGCATTCCAGATTTGCTTTTACTGAATATTTGCCTAAAACTCATCAGAAAAAGTCACTGAAACTGATACCATAAATTAAATTCTTTTGAACAAAAGTGAAGAAAATGAATTTAAAAATTTAGTATCAGTGGCCACAAATAAGCATTTGTAGTATTCGGAAAAATTTAGAAAATACCAAATGAACATGACATCCTATAAAAACTGTGTAGTCAGGTGTATTAAATGTGCCTTTGTGCCAGGGAGAATGTATGACAGAAGAGCAAAATATGAAATTTGTATTATTCATTCTGCTCTGTAATAGCTCCCCAGGGCATCTTTAGAAGGCATTTACTTAATGGTGCAAACAGTATGGCAGTTGACAACAGAATACAGAAATATATCATTAAAGAACCAGGCTGTCTCATAGCATGACAGCATCTAATAAATACACACAAAAAAAGAAATATTTGTCCATTGCTCTCTGCTTTTCTGTCTATCTAGGAGCTAGGTATTGTATTCCATTGTTCCTTTTCTTGTGATGTAAGATTTTGTATTTGATAAGTGTGAGGTGTTACAAAGCTAGAATTTAGCTATCAGTAGTTTCATTCTTTATCATGGCTATAATTGGTTTTAGCACGAAAATATCAAAGATGCAATAAGAAAGAGCACAGAATGAGATCATTTTGACTCACCAAAGCCAAATGGAATATTTATTTCCTCAAGCCACTTAGGCCTCATTACTGCTCTTTATGCAATTTTCTCGATATAATTTCTGTTTACAGATATGACTTAAATTAGTTAAGATTCATAACTACAAAGAAGTAAGGGGCATTAACTCTGTTTTATATGTAAGTAAATAAAATTAAACCACTATTCCCAAGTTACAGTGTGAGAGTTAGGCAAGAAACATAGGGGCTTGAAGTTCTGCTTCTGCACATTCTTACTTTTTTGGGGTACAGTTAATAACTGACTAATGTATCCTTCATAGTGCAATAAATTAATTTGAAGAAAAGGGTTTAAACATGTATGCTTTATTTTAAAGCTGAGACAACATCCACAATGAGAAATCTGCTATATTGTCTGTTTCCATTTGTAAGTAAAAGAAACCGTATTCCATCCACGTGAACTAGGAAAACTTTTTCTCTGTATTCAAAAAGTAGAGTAAAACAAGCATGTCTGATATGTTTACTGCAAACTATGATTTTGCAAATAAGGCATGTAGTAAATTGCCTAAATCAAGGAAATATGAAAAAGAAAGGAGGCAGAAAAAAGGTAGGGAGAAATGTCAGGAAAAGAAAAGCTAGTTAGCTTTAAAATGCTTATTTTCTGAACTGCATAATTAAGAAAAGGGATCATTAAAACAACAAAGCAAACCAACATGTTATAAAAAAATTCTCTGTAGAGCTAGCTAAAATCAGATTTAAGTATTAACTCTGAGCCAGCATTACAAAAGAAATGCTACATATTGTGGGCAATAAGGCCCACTGAGATTAGAATGAATCTTTCCATTGATGTCAACAAACATCAGGTTTGTTTTACATTAGAAGCACAAACATAGTTGCCATGTTACGTAAAGATCTGTCCCTTCTCTCTGGCATTAGACAAGGATTAAAAAAAAAAATTACTATAAAACTAAATGAAGGAAAGGTACAGGTTGTTGCCCTCTATGCAGGAAGTCAAATTAATGCAGACAGGGCACCTCTCACAGGGAAGAAATGTGGTGACAATAACTTTGTCCAGTGTGATCCATCACAAAAGAAAAGTACTTTCTAAGTTAAAAAATCTGTCATTTCCAATTTTTCATAAATCTCTCCATAAATTACATTTATTCACTTCTCCTTTTTCATATATTTTAATGGATTTTCATTACTTATTGTAAACTATGCTGGTTTTGTAACCTATCCTAAAAATTCCTGACCAAATGATGGTTTTGTTCATACTACCTCATTATTCCCAGCGGAAAATACACAGCAGCTGGCTAGAGCAACAGAACACAGGCTGTGAAATGGAGGAGTTACGGGGAGGGCAGACAGGAAAGGTCCTTGCCAGTTCAGCTTGTCACAAACTTGACTGCACTCACAAGGTGATTCTTCTGACAGAAGAGGGTATACAGAATGACACGCTCTGTTATAAAAATGCAACATTGCTCGTTCTGCTTTTAGGGTCTAGGATGAAAGAGAGGGAAAACAGCTCAGTGGAAATGCATTTACCACTCCTAACTTCGGCCGTTTAGCACCGGTGCAAGGAAGCATTATAGTGCGCAGGTAGCCCCTTTGGCAAAGAAGTCAAAACCACTTTAAGGGTCTGAGAAAGTTTTTAACGTTTTTCCTAATTAAAATAATTTTTAGAACAGAAAGCAAATAGCAGAATACTGAAGTCACAACTACACAAAGGCTTATACACAACAGCAAATTTGAGGTATAGATACAAGTGTCTGTGGAATCTGGGTCTAAAGGACGAAACTTGTAAGTCAATGGAATGACCTCAGTTTGTTCAGAAGGTTTACACTTTGGTCTGCCAAGAGCAAATTAATATTCCTATTAATGTATCTCATTTGACTAATAAAAGCTATACAACAATCATATCTCTGTTGTTGCAGAGCGGTGACTTGTGAAAAATCAATAAATCAAAATAAAATGGGGACAAACTCAATTTTCAAACATTGCTGTGCTACATGTTGGAGGAAATCCACTAAAGCTGCTGTGTCCTTCAGTGAAGAAAAATGTAAGTGGTGACTGTGCTTGTTTGTGAGGGCAGATATCTTGTATAATATGACCACAGTGCACAACAGGAACACTCTTGCACCAGCACATGCATCTCAGGAGTGGGAGCCAAGTTGTGAGCCACCAGGGTCATCTAATAATTCAAAAGAAAACAGATTGTACTGAAACTACCTCTGGGTGACAAGGATAAAAAAAAAAAAGGACAGAAACACTGCAAAGAAGGGAACAGAAAAGGTAAAAGACAACCAGAAACTGTGTGCACTTTGAGAAAAGGCATAAAGAGGAAGACTGCTGAAGTAGGTTTGGAACCATCAGAAAAGAAACATATTGTTTGATTCCTCCTGGGTTTTGCAAGTGACCTTGCACATAACCTTCCAAATAAACAGGGCTGCACCTGAGACTCCTTGCCTGATTCCACAGTGGCTTCTCTTCCTAGGCAAAGCAACTTGCAAGACCAGAAAATTAGCTATTCACTAAAAAATGGAACCCTCGTTTCTGTGCTGGAAATTATCTAATTAATTGGGGAAGGCAGCACAAACTTTTGCTCCTGTCACAACCTTCAGTTTACATGTGCAGATCTGCTTAAATATATCCAGTGTTTATCAGCATCTACAGGCTCAGTCCAAGTAGTAGTTTTTACAGCAAGTGAAGAAGTTGGGGTTTGTTTTTTTTAATAACAGGTGGTATTTTCTATAGAAAGCAATATTTATTAGCTAGCTAGACAGATCTAGAAGAAATTGACTGGGTGGCTAAGAGAGAGAAGTAGGTGGAGAATGCCCGCCTTTTCCTAAATGTAGTTTTATTGAATACACACATCAATTCATGTGCATTCTTGATCAAAAACACCTTTGGTTTATTACATTGGGTTTAGGCACAGTGGATCTTTTCCAATTCTTATATAACTTGTAAAAATGAAAATCATCAAGTGGGTATTTTTTGTCAATGATGTTAAAAGCTTTTAAAGAATTATTCAGTCCAAATAAAGAAAAGGCATAATCCTCAGGACCATGTTCACACTAAGCTGACTTTCAAATATCAGCTATTTGTTCTTAAGCCCTTTCAAGAGTTAAAAAAAAACCTGTTCAGAGTGCCTAGGATCTTCATAACCCCACAATTCAGAAAGAAACAAAGGGAATGTGTTTGAAAACACTCTAAAACACCAAGCTTGGAGCGTTTCAGACCTAAACTTTCCTGAAGATTAGAGTCTATCTAAAAACTAGAGAGCATCATGCAGTATTTTCCATCTTCAAGCCTACTCGTTACAAACCTGATCTACAGCAATAGAGTAGCTAGATTATAAAATTTCATACAAAAACTAAAATAAAAATCTCAAGTTATAGCATGAATGCACAAACACACAAAAAGGAAAGAATTAAGATTATTCTGGAAAAAAAAAAATCCTTCAATTGTGGCATTATCTGACCTTTAAATGCTTGACTGTGCAAGTATAATGTGTTTAAATGTTGCTTCCTGGATGAGTTTCCTCTGCGTCACTATAATATTCACACAGATACAGATGGATGTTTTAGATGCAAATACAGGCAGACTTCTGCTACTCGAATTTACAGATCCATCATCTGCATGAACAGGAACTAGAGCAGGATGAGCGCTTTGAATGAATGTTTCCCAGATGCCAACTGACACCAAAAATGTTGGCTTCCATTCCAGGCTTCAAAGTGGATTGAACTTTACTGGACATAAACCCTTCCGCTTGTCTCGGACCACTAGCTAAGCCTGTGCAGGTCCATAAGCTACTTCTCTTGCTCCTATTCTCCTCTCCTGAGAGCACCAGGTTCCACTTCTGCCCATCAGAGCTCCCTGCAGACATGCTCAAGCACCAGCATCCAGCAGCACTGCTGGGCTCTTGTCCAGCCAGCCCAGATCTCCCGCTCTTGGCTTGTCATTCAAAGGGCTCCCTTCTCCTCAGCCTCTCCCGTCCTCATCCTGCACCTACATCCCACACGCCAGCCAATGTCACTGGCTCAATAGTCCCAGTTACAAGTATCCTCTCACCCTCCTAATTCCTATCACAAAATTCTCAGTTTTTTCCCCTAGCAAAATCCTGTATATCTTCAACTCCCTCCATTTACGGCCAGCTTTCATTTCCAGATGTAACATCTTTTTCTCCGTCCGTACTGTCCCTTTTCTTGTATTTGCTATGTGTGAATTAGGCAGCTTCGTCCTCTCTGTAGCAGCAGGGAAGCAGTGTTGTGAGAGCACAGGCTGGAGGGAGATGGAAGCTTCCAACCTCAGTTCCTCTTCTCTCCCCAGAACAGGGCAGAGCTTCACTTGCAACAACAGATCTCCTCAGCCACAAGCGCCTTTTAGAAAAGGGACATAATTCTCAAGAAATGTAAAAATCTGTAGCAAGTTTCTACGCATATGAATACCCTTTTTCCCCGCTCCAAAGTGTCCTCTGAATAAGGGCAAACATCACAGCCACTTTGCTAAGAGTGTGTGTCTGAGACACAAGCCAGCCTCCCAGATTCTATCCCATAAGCAAAACCAATGGGAATACTACATCATCACTAACTTTATTATTTCTTCCTTTTTTTTTCTTTTTTTTTTTTTTCCTTTTTTTTTTTTTTTTTTTTTAAGCATGGCCAGAGCAACAGGCTTTTTCATAATCTCAGTGCCTATAATTACAAGCTCTTTTTGGCAGCAATTTTCCAAGATAACTATAGGATCAGGACAAAAGCTGTGCTGAAATTATTAATATTTTAAGAGTTCAGGGCATCTGAGAAGGTTTTGTAAGGGGATGTGTCAAGCAATATTAATAAATGAACAAACTGCTGCACTTACAAAATTTGATTTAATGGTGTGCCATCACCCTTAAATTGACATTCATATATATGAAGTAAATGACTTAATAGAGTTCTGCCTTCATTACCTATGATTGAATAATAGGAAGAGAAGACATTCTAACTTTTTCCTCAAAAATTAACAGGTGTTGTTGAGCTGTGGTATTATCACGGAAATAATAAACAGCATTTTAAGAAGCCTGCTGGAACTAGACCTGACCTTAAAGATGTTTCTGGAAGAAACTCCGAGAAGGTATCACATTTTCAGACACAAGAGGATGCTCCTTACTGTCACATTTCACAGCAATCTTAACCTCGAGATATGTCACTGATGCTGTTATTAATGAATTTCCCGTGAAAGTGATAAAAACCAGAAGTGTCTTAATTAGCTCTCTGTGCTAATGAAAATTTAAGTCTTTCCTTAGCCTCATTAATTTCCTCCCTGATAAACAACAGCCTCCAGTCATTTCTGAAGCAGCATGGCTGAAGAATGACCTGGAAGTGCTAGCAAGCTTCTAAAAGCCAGCACACATTCATACCTCCCATTTATTTGATTATATGCTTCCACATTCCAGTGTGACTAAGCTGAGAATACTTGGACTCTGAATCTGTCTTGTTACATTTATTTTAAAAGAGAAATGCTTTGGCCAAATGCAAGGCAAGTACTTCTATTTCCTGCACTGGACTCATGTAACACATTGCTTTACTTTTTCAAGACAGAGTTTGATGAGAATTTCTTCTGGCAGAAGCGCTGGTTCCAACTTAGAGTGGTACCCTTGTACATCTTGCTCCTCGTGCTTCGTACGGCTGTGTGGCTATGTAGTGAACTGGGTCAGAAACTGCTCTGTTAACTTCATATCCTTTTCGTTACCAGCTATTTTTAACTTGCACAAACAAGGTGGAATACACCAGTGGATGAAAGAGCAGCTGCTTAAGCTGGCACCACTGCCAAGATACGTGCTTTTCAAGTGACACCATAAGAAAGCCACATCTGATAATTCTTTACTTCGTTTTCTCTTTTATTTGCCGAGATGGCAAACTTACAATCACCATCCCGGCAATTGTTCCAGACATCCTGAAATACGCATCAAAATTTGTAAAAACTTCTAGGATTAGCTAAAAAGACAATATAAAATAAATTCACAAGGCCAAAAATAGATTCATATTTAGAAGAATCTTCAGCTACTCTTTTGATTTGTACTCTAACCAAAATGCAGAACCAGCATAATTAAATCCTTGAATTTACCCAGTTACAAAAGAGCAATCATAACAATTCTGGTGATTGACCATCTCTAGGATCAGTACGAACAGTAGAAGTAACATCCACCCTGCGTGCACGAGGGGTAACGATGCTTAGAAGTGGAGAACTGATGTGATCAGGTTTTGTATTCCTCCTTCTTGCAATAAATGCCAAAAGTTGGCTTCTCATCTCCCTGGATTGGAGGGTAATGGTGTATGTCATTCAGAGAGCCTGTTCCAGTTCTCCATTTCCAAGATGGCGTTTTTGCAGTAACCGTTAACCTGCTGCCAAAAATGATGAGGAAAAAAACCACAATGTAACAAAACCAAAAAAGACAAACCAAACCAAAACCAAAAACCACCAATACAAAGGAAGAACCATTCTTAGGTGGAAAGAAAAGTATTAGGAAATCAAGTATCATTTTGTTCACTAGAGCCTAAGCACACTGAGGTGAGTTTATTTCAGACCCCTGTTGTCTCCATTTTAGAAAGGTCACAATTTCTAATACAGAAGGAACAGCATTAACCGTATCCTCATATATATGAGGACTGATCTTAAAAGCAAGAATACTAGAATAAATAAATATAACTGAAAGCTCCTTTCTCCAGCTTCTGAGGATTTATCCACCTTGCACTCCCCACAGAAAAGCCTTAAATCACAGATTGACCTTTAAAAAAAATAGTTTGATGATATACAAAATCAAACAAAACTATCATGCCAAACAAGTTTTGTACAAGTAATAGAGAGATATGCCCATTTGTCCCTGTTTTAAATGCAAAGGAAAAAAATACTCAAGAGAGAAATAACAAGTCTGAGTTAATCAATAAAGACAAAAAAGTAACTTGTTGGACAAAACTCATATAATCGTAAGGCAGACATTTAAAGTTACGTGAAATGAATCCTACCCTAGAAGTACCTCTGATGAGCTTGCAATAGGGCTCTACATTAAATTCAGTTCATAGTCATATTCAAAAACATCCAGGCAGAGTGTCACTGATGCTTCAGAACAGTGGCTTCCCTGGTCAAAACTCATATAAAGAAACAGAAATTTTGAGACATATATACTGCTGCAAAACATTATCAACAAATTAAACCTGTAACAGGATAGCCAGAATCCCCAGATGGCATTCTCTGTCAGTAAGTGCTAACACTTGCAAAGCTGAGTGGTGATAAGAGAGCTGACATAGAAGAATCAAACAAAAAGTGCTACAGATGTTTCGGTGCCAACATATATTAATTCTTGTTTCGACTTCACTGACATGTTTTACTAAAAATCCTAGATACCAAGAAACCCAGCAAAATCCAGTGTAGGCATTTATAGTGAACAGCCCAAACAAATAAGATTTCTGCTCAACACAGTTTCTTCAGCAACTATGAGTCTACGACCTAATTCACAAGTATTAGTTTAAACACCTGCGAGATACAAATCCTAGAAGTAGCAAGGTGGCCTTGGCAATTCCTCACATAGTTCTTCACATAGTTGCCAAAAATCACTGGGAAGCCGCTTTCAGATTGCTGCAAGACATAAAGAAAAGGCTAGGATTTTTTTTTTTCCCCAGGGACATTCAGAAGCTTTGGGGATAGCATCTGTTGGTCCACTACTTGGCAAAGGCTGTGGATCAGTTGATCTGGGGTTTCACACGCACCTCTTATTCTTTTTTTTTCCAAGGAAACACTAAGAACGTCATGCGCAGCCCCACAGCGCTTGTTTATGTTGTCCTGTTGACTCTATAAATCTGGATGATCTTAAATTAGGTTCTTTACTTAAGCAGTTTGGAGGAATTAGCTCTAGCAGTCAGTGGTTAGCTCAGAAGTCAAGCAGTTGTTCGGTATTGTTGATTAATTGTCAGGAAATTCCCAAACTAGGAATTAATATTTTTACCCATACAAACTATGTAAAACTAGCAAAAGTAGGCAAATGGGAAGAAATTACAAGAGAAAGCGAAATCAAACTGTAAATCCTACTGAAGAAAGGAGCTTTTCTCTTTTCTTATATTTACCCATTTTTATTCTATGTATTTATGTTACATGATGATGCCAGACAAATTTATTATGGTTGTTATTGAACAGAATGAGAGCTAGAAATTTTTATTCACTACCACTTTTCATGCAGTATCAGATTAAGATAGATTAAGTCTCTGGCTTCAACTACATGATGAAAGATATTACTGCATCTTAAATCACTATTATTTTGTGTTTTAATTCTGAATTCTAAATGTTTTGCTATTTGATCTGGCCATAGCTTATCCAAGATT
Organism: Aquila chrysaetos chrysaetos; assembly: GCF_900496995.4. Taxonomy (NCBI): domain Eukaryota; kingdom Metazoa; phylum Chordata; class Aves; order Accipitriformes; family Accipitridae; genus Aquila; species Aquila chrysaetos. Next base: position 3,046,319 of record NC_044024.1, on the reverse strand, counting down.
AAATACTTCTATGAAGTAACATGAAACGGGCAAGAATCTTATCATATCTAAAGAAATATATAGCCAAAAGTCCATGAATAAAATATGATTACAGCTCAATGTATAAGAAAACTTTAATCCTCCCAGCAAAGCAATAAAGTTATTGGTAATTCAGTACAAAAAAGTAAAATCAAGTGATTACAAAACATTTCAAAACCATAGGATATCACTCATGTTTGAAATATTACTTTTTAATATGCTTAAGATGATTAAATCTTTTACATGGCAGCATGCAAAAAAGGGACATAGGTCAGGACTAGCGCCTGAAATTTAAATCTCTTTGACAAGGAAGCATCAGCCTGGAAGTACTACAGAGTTCCCATCTAGACCTAAAGACTGTTGCACCTATAGGGCCCACTCCTGCCAAAGAGTAACATGGGAGAACTGAAACGTAGATCTCTGACCAATCCTAGTTATTTTCCTGTTCTTCATAAGTAAACAGTTGAAGCTGTTTTCTCAAGACATCAGACAAAGAGTAAGAGATATGCAATAGTAATTTGCCAGTAATAAGAGCTGTCCATAAAACCTCTAAATAGAGCTGCCGGTTAAAAGGTAAATGTATTAACTCACTAACAATAAAGACCCAACAACCCGGAGCAACGCACTGTATTAACTGAGCAGGATAAATTAATTCTATGTCAGCAAGAGTAGCACAATATGAAATACTGTTTCCGCGGGCATTCCTCACGGCTTCTCAGGGAGCAGGCTGCCACACTGCTCTAGCAGCCATTCCCAGTGAAGTCTCAGAAAAGAAAAGTCTCTTCTGGTTTACTCTGTTTTATTTTTCATGTATGCCAGAGAACTAAACACGGAAAGACATTAGAGGTTAGTCAGCTCCTTAAGTCACACTTAGGAACTGCTTTGCTCCTGTCACCACTTTCCTACTACACCTGATACCACAGTCACAGGCAGGAGGCTGCAACAGACGGACACGCTTGAGATGTCATCTTCTGCTCTTTGAAGCATAACCCTGAGATAACATGGCTTGGAACCACAGGCAGGACCAAGTTATGCAAAGAGTCACACAGAAACAATAAGTTGCCAAGGAAAAGCGAGTATACAAATAAATTAAAGAACTACAGTTATTTGTATGAAATAAAATAGCTGTGGTAAGAAAAAAAACCAGGGAAGTAAGGCTGAGATAATCCAAAAAGGTCAGAAGAGTGAACTAGATGTGACTTTCATATTTATGAAACCTTTTGTCTTTAAATCATTATGTGATTAACTTTTTCTAAATTGGCATTTTTCCAAAATTCTAGAAACATGACCTGAAACAAAGACAACTTCATTTCTTAGGATATTACTAATTCTCAGTGAAAATGCATTGTGTCAACTATCACTGCAATTGTTTTTTCCTGGAATATCACTTGGTAAATTAATAGGTGAATCTGGCCACTCCAATCTCTCTCAGCAAATATGGAAAAAGCTCAGTGCATCCTGGATCCAACAGATTTTCTCTTTCCAACTCTTATATATTAGTAAAAGCAAAAAGAAAACTTGAAAATCTTTTACATGAGTATTATAATACGTAATTTATAAAGGAAATGTTGCCATTTACAACAAAGGGTTTCAGCCCACAACTAATGATTAAATGCTTACAAATAGGCTATAGTAGAGGTGTTGCAGGCTCAGAAAAGTGCTGGATGAGCAAGGATACTTGGAGGAATTCGTTACACAACTGGCCCGTGGCATATTCAATCAAAAGAGCAGGCAAAGAGCAAATGTAACTTGGTTGCTAATTCTACAGACCACAGCAAAATTTCAGGCTGCTTCATCACTAAGAGGATTTAGCAAACAGTGAGCTACAATTTTCTTCTTCACTATCTGGAAATGGAAGCCCAGTACACCCGTGTTAAGAGGATTGTACAGGTAAAGGGTGGCAACTTGCATCTTCACTTTAGCCAGAAGCACAGATGCATTTTTATGGCATAAGAGAATTTGATTAGTAGTTTTAGTTACTGTTGTGCTGTAACTGTATGCTTTTCCAGATGACACACAACTTTGGCTCAGTACGGATCTTTGCAAAACAAACGAACAACCCTCCTCACACACACACACAACCCGCCTCCCCTAAAACCCCGACACCAGGAGAAACCATTCTTAGAAGCTGAACCTTAAGTCCAGGCTTTTTGAACCTCACTCCAAAAAGCAAAACAAGTACATGAAAAGAATTATGGAAATGGATTCAGTTGTGTGAAATCATTTCAGGTTAGGAAAAACTCTACAATCTTAATTTTTATCTTTAAAAAATTAAATGCTAAACGCATTATTTCCCTGAAGCAAGCACAAACTATTGATAATTTTCAATTTGAAAATGCATGGAATTATTTTATGTATTTTACATATAAGGTATATTATGATTCTTGTTTTTAAATGCTTTAAAGATATCTACTTTAGGTAAGACATCTCTATCATCATATCCCTCCATAGTTCATGGTCTCTAAAAATTTAGAGTTTCAGAAACAAAAAGAAGGCGTCATTTTGATCTCAAGCACAGTAGCTGTTTAAGATTGAATTTGGATTTTTTCCTTTACTATGCTTTTGCCAGATAAACTACATTTGAGAATGTAACTTGTTAAGTAACTTGATAACATAGATTAATTGACAGTACTATTCATAGTGTTTCTTTTCCCTAAAGCTGTATAATGGGACTGGAAAAATTCAAATAAATGATGACCTTTAATACACATCTAACAATGCTGTTTGCTTACTATGACCAATTTGCAACTCCTAACTTAAAAAACAAATCAGGTACCTGCAAACACGCTAAAAATGATTTACAAAAATTGAATGTCCTTGACTTACTTTAGTCATTTTCAGGGACAGGATGAAAAATTAGTATTTCCTCTAGAGGGCTTCAGGGTCTATATTATTTCACAAGTCATCCAAGTTATATTGCACTAAGTGACAGCACTACTAAGGGTCAGAAAGGCTCATTGCTATTCTGATTGCTCCTACTTTGGAGGAAAAAAAAAAAAAAATCACTATTAGTTAAGTGCAGAGATAACACTGTGATGATCCTATCACAGCTAGCATCCTCACTTTCCAATAACGCTATAAGAAACCAAAAAATGAGATGGAGACTGATTATATGATTATTTTTACTAGAAGTGCTGAGGTTAATCAATTTTCACTTTATGTTTTCTTGGAATATTGCTCCCTATGGAGAACCCATCCTTTCTTTAAAGATTATTTTAATGCCACACTAATATTAATTTAGAATTTAACAAGACATTCTAAAGCAATGCATATACAAAACTCATATACTAAATAAACCATTATTTTAATTTTTCTCTAAGGCTGTATTTTGATAATCTTGCTAACCAAGTTCCTGATTCAAAGAATTTATACACCAATGGAAAAATTAATTAAAGTTCAGGACTTCAAATTTAAATCACCTTACTGTCTCAATGTTTCCATGTCTGCCACCAGAAATCCTAGGCCTGATTAGCCAAGATAGTTTTGCACTATATTCTGTCTTTCTCTCTCTGTTCTTTTGCAAAACTTGTACTTTGTATGTCTACCTTATTACTGAGCCACTGTTATTCACTACTTCTCAGCAGCTCTTACTTTTCAAGTATCTTTGTGTCAACTATACTTCTAAAGATGATATATTTCTTATCTTTTCAGATATAAAAATGTCACTAAAGGTGCGGTTCCATAATGGGCTTAAGCCAATTTCAGACCACACTGCTGCCAAAAGAGGCAACAACTTTGCCTCCCCCCTCCTCTTGTATTGGCATTAGTAATTTCATGGCAGCAGAGTGAATCAGATCAGCCTGTTTCAGCAAACTGAAGGTGAAGCATGCAGAAGGTGAAGGGAAGCTCAACCTTTTTTGTCAACAGCCTGTGAAACAACTTTGGTTTGAAAATTCAGCAGCTAAACCAGTCATTTTCTGCTCTTCTCTGCCTCTCACCACTTGCTGCTACCTCCAAATGTCTTTGTGGCTGCATGGTGAGCTGAACTGGGGAACTGATCCATCTGAACAATAGCCCAGAAAAAATAAAAGAAAAAAAGGTTATTGTTTGGCAGGTGAATATTCTGCAATCCAGGTTACAAAACCGGCACAGAAACCAGAGCCGGCATTCCCAGGAGACAGGGCAAGGAAGAGTTGCAGGGACACAAGAAGCGTGGAGGTATAAACAAGTGGATGGAGCAACAACCGTTTAAACCAGGACTGCCACAAAGAAAGTCATTTGATCGACTACATCTATGTAAAAAAGCTTGGACAGGAAAGAGGATTCTGATATACAAGACTGCTACAACTTAACTACAGCAAAATTTTTAAAATGGATTACAAACGCAGAGCACAACAAATGAGCCCTTTTCCAACAGGCACAAATTATTTTAGTCCCAAGTGTCTCTGGTGGGACTGGTGGTCATTTTTATATAAATATGATGAAGGAAAGGAGAAGGAAACTGAAAACTGTCAATGAAACTGTAAGATGGTAGAAAGTTAATTTTGATATGTTGCACTAGGAATTAAGAAATCATCAGTTAAATCCTTGACATTTACAGGAAATCTTCTTAAGATGTATCCTATGTTTAATTTCATAACTGAAACAGCACTCAGACTGTATAACTCGCCAAATCGAGGACATTTCCTTTTAAAATAGAAATCTAATTAGACTTATCTCCAGTTTGATGTTTGTCAGATAATTGCAGTCTGTGGAAATCATAGTACTGAAGTTCCCCCTAGAAGATTCCCCCCTTCCAAAAAAAAGATTACTGGGCATACAGCTATTTGAAAAATAAATTTTTTATGAATTCTGGTCTGATCGTGGAGGGTCCTATTCTTGGTACTAGTCATTATTTAATATAGGAAGCACTACGGTGATGATTTGTGCGAGTGTGGCCTTGATCCAACAAAGAACTTAAGTGCCTGCCTCACTTCCCTGTATATTGCTAATCCTCCAATTGATTTGCACAGGAATATTCACATGATTCAAATCAAACTTAAGTGCATAGCTGGAGCAGAGCCAGAGTGCACTGAACACTGCATGACTGAGCCCACGATGGCCAAAGGTTTGGAGATGGTCCATTCAATTTCACAGATCGAAATTCATGTCTCTGTGGAAGGACATCACACAGAAAATTTATACCTCACTTAAAGCTTCCTCCATTTTGAAAAATCCTCTCCAAGAATTAACATCTCCCATGATACTTACTGGTATACATGTGTGCTAATTTCCTCAGTAAAGATGCATTTTGGTAGCATATTCACATTTTGCAGTACTTAACAATTGCACCACTCTTTATGTCTCTTCCACTCTAGGATAGACAGTGACATGACTTAACACCTACTTGTAAAGAGATTATGTTCCTTTCAATACTCGTAGGTCATTGGTTCCAGAAAAAGAGATAACCACTAAAGAAAATTTCTCATTCTGTCTCATCATCTACATGTTGTCTTCCTCTGTCATAAGCTTTTAATAATACTTTGAGAAATCTATTATAAAACCCTTTAAAACTGTACATAAATACTAGTTTAATTAAAAAAACCCAAAAACATAACCTTATAGGGTCTTGAAGTCATGGCTTTTCAGTTGACTGAATAAAAAAAAAAATAAAAATCAGGAGACAGGAAATGTGAGAACACTGGTCACATTCAACAAAGTGAAGCTACTGTTCACAAGAAGATGATGAGAAAAAATTCCCCCAGGCCATGACTGATGGGTTGTGTCTGTTCTGAAGAACTGCAGCCAGTGAGGAGCCAAGTGGAAGTGACCTGTATTGCACTTTTCACTACTTTACCAAGGGACATAAGCATGAGATACAGAGCTGAGAGAAATTACTATTTCCATTTTCCCTAGACAAGTCTCCCTTTGCAAGGTCAGGTTGGTATGTACACCAAGTCTGAACTGAAACCTAAGAGATTTGGCTCTACATATGGAAAGGCAAAAGGTCAAAACCAAAGCTTCTTTTTCAAGGACTGAAGAAAAAAATCCTTGGAGACCGAAGTGATAACTGATAGTACTTAAATGAATGTTCTCTTCATCAGTTTTATTATTAAGCACATTCAGACCTTCAAAAAGCAGGTGCTCAGCTACATCCACCTCTCCTTTTAGAGCCAGAAAGACACCATTTTATAAGTACTAGTGGTTATTGCCACTGTATAAGTAGCACCATAGGAGTTTGGAACATGAAGTTCTAGCACAAAACTCTGACAAAAACACAGACACAATGCACAAAATCTTCTAACTTCAGTCTTAGAGCATCAGTAAATGTCATCACCTCCAGGTCACCACTGCTTTGTATGTAAGCTGAGATACTGACTACACTGAGCTATATGCTGATGTTTTAGACAAGGATTGAACATGCCATATTGATATTTCTAGGGCAAAAAGATGATCCATTTCTGGTTGTCTGACACACACAGGTACCCAAATCATAACAGATGCGAACTCTTACTCATGCTACTTACTCAAAGACAGAAACAGAGTACCCATTCATTTTGCTGGCAGAAAAGGTGTCCCACAATACTGGCACACTTTCAGTAGCTCCTTTAGATCTGGTAGGCCCATTGGCCAACCATATGTTTGAACAAGCAATCTAGTGGCATAGCTTATCATGGGACAAGTTAAAACATTTTTTCCCCCTCTTCCCAGCTATAAATGCCTAATCAAATGCTAAATTCTGTTGAAACGGTCTTGTAAGGACTATCTCTATGCCACTTAAGTTATATTTTAAAGAGGTATTAAAAAAAGGGTGTGATAACTAGGCTGAAAATAACACATAATGAGTTTATTTTGCATATTGGGAAATCTTCATGTTTCATTCTGAAACAGGTTGTTACATCTTGCTACTACAAAGTTGGCAGTTGTGCTGTATTTTGGATATACTGTGAACACATTTTGATTTGATTCTGGCAGGCTCCCAGTTAAGCTGAATTACGATGAATGCCAACACATTACAATTTCTTTCAGTAAACACAAGCCACAGTTTCTTAGGCAAACAGCCATATGCCATGTTCTCGCACTATTCATTTTTAACCCAAAAAGCTGAATTTAGCCTTTGCTTGTGAAGAAAAAAAAGACAGTCAATAGAACTCCTCTTGTACTTAAAAAAGCTGAATTTGTCTTGGTGTCAGAGAAAAATCTGTGTGAAACTGCCCTGTATCATCCCTATAACAACTGGGGAAAGGTAGTTCCATTTGCAAGGACTAGAAACAGAGGTGACAGCAGGAACATGATACCTCCCGTTCTCTCTGTTTTTCTCTGTGTTTGCTTGAGCAGGGGGGATAGGCTTCTATGGTCATGCACATGTTTCAAAGCTACTGCAAACCGTCAATTGCTGCTGCATGGAGACATCTAAGCATGCCAATTTGAGGAGTGTTTTCAGACTGAAGTAAATTCCCTTTGAGAATATAGAAATCTATTTTTAGAGAGAATCTTAGAATTTCAGTTAAAAATGCATGAACATGAACCAGGCTAGGTAGGGGCACAGCCAGAGTTCAGAGCTCACCCCTTTTTAAGAATCTCATTTCTCACAGCGAATATGTATGCAACATGAAACTTCCAGTCAACTAAATATGTAGTTCCACAAGCTTCTCAGAAACCTGTTTCTGTTCAAAGTCTAATATTGATCAAAATATTCCCAATACTTCATCTTTTCTTCAAGACAGTTCTGACAAAACTCTTCTGATAAGTCAGTGACAGGCAGAAGCACTGGGAGTAGATAGCTCTTTTGTTAATCTTTTTAAACCTAGCAGAAATGACAACTCAATTCTTTGAAGCCTGTCCAACAGACAAAATGCAATGGGAGCGCTCAAATTCACCTAAAGGGAAAAAAAAAGGAAAATTTTCTAGACTGGGACACACTTCCACTGTTACAATCACCTTCCTGAGAAGGGTGGTGGTGCTGGTCTGCAGCTCTTGCCTGCACATTCTGATCCCCTCTCTTGCATCCACACTCACAATTGCTAAGCTGTGCAGCAAGCTGTAAGAGCTCACCAGCACGAGTGATAATAAGTTTTTTAACCCCGATATAGGGCAGCATATTGCCAGGATAATGACAGAACCACTGCTGCCTGTGACAGCACAGTGTTAGATCAGCTTAAACCTATGGGAAACCTGCACCACTGGGTGCCTGATGCAAAGATGCTAAATTTGCAACCTACTTTCCAGAGATACTCCAATGTTAGCTCTGGCTTCTTAGCACACAAATCACCAAGGAGCACAGACACATAAACCTAAAATACGTATTATTATTATACATATTATATGTATTGTTAGTAATAATAATGTCTTATCCTTATGTAGCACTTCTTTGTTAGCAAAGCTCAGAGCTCATTATAATTCCTTGTTTCACAGGTAGGAAAACTGAACCAGAGAGATGTAAAGCAATTTTCATGAAAACGCACTGAAGAGCAGTGGGAGAACTAGAAATAGGCCCCATGCCTTTTCACAGTTTTCATGCATAGGCTTAATTAACCAGGAAAAATTAAAATCTTCTCTAGCCAGAAGCATAAGGAAGCACACACACTACCTAACACTCCACCAAAATCTTCATGTTCTCTGAGCAAATAAAGGAAAATTTATGACACACACTTTGCTTTTTGTATTTTTGAGAACAATTTTTAAATATTTGCAATAAGCACTGTTCAAGCCACATTTTTCTCTACTGCATTTTAGTTCACAAATGTTCATAATCAAAATAAGTTCAACCAAGCAATTCAATTGTACACGAGACATGGAAAATTACATCCACTTTGTCTACCACATTTTTGTCACATTCTTCATGCCAAAAAAATCAAATGACTATGTATTCACACATTCTGTCGCTTGCTCTTTAACTCTACTTGTTTTCTACACATCTCTTGTTCATTTTGCAAATGCTGACTTAACCACCTTGTCTTTTTTGGTTTAGTCCTCTGTAGTCCCATTTCTTAATTTCAGTACCTGTTAGACTACCCTTCTGTTTATTCCATTTGCATCCTAACTCCTATCTCCTAACCTGTAATTTCTGTTACCGTTTCTACTAACATGCAGCCAAGTAGCTGCTGAGAGCACAGTAACGATGCAGGCGTATTACAGTTTGCAGTCTATCCCTTTTTGCACTCCACTCTATTCCCTTCTAGTATGTGGCATTCATATTTTTCTCCCCCCAAAACAGCATGTCAATGCTATGTCAAAATTCATGCCCTTCAAAAGCTTTAACAACAAGTTAATAAAACAGCAGTAATAAGTTCTATTCTGTATTTCTCCTAAATTTAGTTGCACCCTAGCACAAAAACTCTCAGTCCTTGGTTTCCAATTATTTTAATGCAAAGCATTCTCATTATTCTCCTACAACCAGTTCTCTTACTGCAGTAAATCTGCAGGACTCTGCATGGTTTCAATCTCTGATCACTAGATGGGTCAACAGAAGAGTCAACTTCCAACTGCAGGAAAGTACAACTATGACCTCTCAAAAATATACGAAGCATTTCACCATTGTTTCCATAACTGAAACTCAAAATGGACTACAATGTGAGCAAACTCTAGTTTCTGTTTCATTTCAGTAAGCAGAACAGATATAAGCTGCTTCTTCAGTTATAGTGCCTTCTTAACCATGCACCTTGATGAGAGACCCCTCATTTTCAAATTGCTACACCCACCCCTAGTTCAAGTTCAGTCTTTTCAGAAGTGCAAGCAAGAACATGACTGTTGATGGGAAAGGTCACTGTAATGTATTTAAGAGCGTCAGACCTCAGCTGAAAGGCTCTTCATGCCACATTCATCTTCCAGGAAAATTTGCAAGATTTCACCCTGCTTACCTCACAGACACTGAACGGTAAAAATGTGAGCAAAGAGTGCTTAGAACTTTTAAAACCAATTTTGTTTGTATGCTGCTGGATTTGCTACTATACCTTGAACTTAAAGGTAGAAACTGATTAAAAGTTCCCTAAAATTTACACTTACCTCCCAGTTCCAGTTCCATTTTGTAAAGTCTAGTTCTCTCACACGTGCACAAATATCTTTTCTCTTTCACTCTTACTCTCGTTACCCTTTAATTACTCTGTCCTTTTTGATCTTAAGCACTCTTTTCTTCCCTCTCTCTTGAAAAACCTCAAGTCTCTCTGGGAATCCACCTCCAAACTCTTTATAGCTCCTCCGCCACTTTACCTTCCAAGTCTCATGGCATATATTCTCTTCCTCCTGCACACGTTTCCCTTCTGCTGGCTTTTTAAAATTGGCTTCTTTCACATTCCATCAAAACTGCTCCCTTTCATTTTCATAGTCGTAGCAGGCAGAGTGTGCTCATGAAACACATTAACAATAAACTTAATAGGTTGTGTCAATAAAAAGACTGAAATATTGTCTGAACAGAACTGTATGGCTTTGAAAACTAGACCACTAGAAATTGAATGAAATACAGTAATACAACAGGTTGTGCCATCTGGGAACTATTAACAGACTACTGCTACTGTGTGGAAAGTCCTCAGTTAGAGGTGGGGGAAAGAAAAAGAGAGAGAAGTGGAAGAGGGAAGAACCCAAGTACTCTAGTGACCGAGAGATGACTTCCTGACAGCAATAAGATGGGGCTGTGAGGAAGAGAAATACAAATCTCAAGCGAATTGGGAGATAAATTTTCAATATTTTAACTTACTCATACTAAAATTAGTCAAAGACCTGTGGTGATTTCCTCCTTTTCTATTGTAAATCTATCAAAGTTTCCTTAATAATCAGCTTTATTACTGCTAAGCAAAACCATGCTGCTTAGATTTTGCCACAAATATAAATGACTTGAAGTGCAGTCTAAAAGCTGATTGGCTTAATTAGTTTATATTTGCTCTTTTTATTTTAAAAGTCTGGAATGCCATATTGGATTCTCATTAAACTCTGAGCCTACAAGATGTGTTACCTGTCCACATTTTGTTTGTGTATTCTAGTACCTCTTTCCCTAAACAATACTAGCATCTAGAGTGGCCAAAACGGATAAAGAGATGCATCTTACTCTCCCATCCACCGACAGAAGTTAGCTGCAGAATCGTGTTGCTTAATTCATTTTTCATTTCATTCTTTACTTGACAAATAAGTTCTTAAAGTTCAAAATCAAATCAGTAGAACAGCTTTATCACAGCACCACTCAGAAAAATTACAGTTATTGCTTCTAGGTGTTTTATGCAGCGCATCTGGCTCCATCAGCATTTTTCACTCTCTCATTTTACAGAAAAAAGCTCACAAAATTTAGATGATCATACTGACTGCAATTCTGATTTCAATTCAGGGTTTATCAGAAATTGCTGGTTTTACATCTAAGAAACTTCTTTGGAAAAAATTAAAAGGAGGAATAGTAGCACTGAGGACACAATGACAGAATCTCAAGTGTTACTGATCAACAGGTTTTTCTTTATGACAGACCTATACACAAGAAAACAATAAAGTGGAGTTGTATATAACAAGTGAGGTGTCCCATAGGGACAGTTCTCTTTTCTGGCTACATCTGCTCATACAAGCTTTCATAAGAATTATCCTTTGCCTTGTCAAGTTTCAAGTGCCTTAGGAGATATTTAATTCACTGCCACTGAATTTAGCATATATGCAACTACCAGTGTAAGCTGCTAGCATAATTTCTGGGTTAACCAGGCACTTTTCAGATCACATTATATTAATACAGTGTAAAATGGAGCATTGTCACATTTATCAATTTTATCAGATTACCAAAGTTATCACATTTTTCTAGCAAGTTTGCAGTGCTTGTTACATAATACAAAATGATCTGCTATTACCTCAGACTTTACTGAACTTTAAAATACTTTTTTTAGGCCTGCAAAACTTTGTGCACAGCTACTAAGACTATAAATATCACAAATGCATTAACAAAAGTAGATCTGAAAATGCAAAACCGTTTGCTAAAGTGTGCAGTTTTGCCATGGAAGGAAAAACATAGCAAGGTTTCAGAGTGTGAAGAACAAGAACCGGAGGAAGTAACCAATAGTTAGAAAGGGGGGTTGGTTTGGTTTTATTGTTGTTTAAAAAAAGTTAGGAGCTATGTAAAAGTGATTTCAAAATTTAGTGTAAATCATGGGGGGTTTTTTGGGGTTTTTTTTTGGTTTGGTTTTGGGTTTTTTTGGTTTTTTGGTTTGTTTTTTGGTTTGTTTTGGTTTTTTTTTTTGTTTTTTGTTTTTTTTTCAAAAACTTGTTGATCCTCAGGTCTTACACACTAAAAAATAATCAGTACACAAACACTTGTAGATTTGGCTGGTGGATTATTTAACTTTGGTTGCTTGTGGGGTTTTTAGCCCCCTATACATGATGAATTAAAGTCATAGTTGATATTTATAATTGTAACATTAAGACAGAATGCCCAGAGGAATTTTGGAAAGAGTGACTCAAAGGACTATACTATTAAGATTACAGAGCACTACTTGCAGAGACCCAACCATTATGCATCAAAGATGTTCCACTGTTACAAAGAGGGAATGTTCATTAATGCTCATCTGTTATTATGGCAGTCATGTCAGATTAATTTCACCTGTAATACTGTCTTCATAGCAATCTCCTATCAGATATGTCAAACAGGCTGAAATGTTCTTTTACTACACACATCCTGAATTCTTTCATTTCCTTCTAAAAGCTACCAAAGTCATTCACAGGCAGCATGCAACAACCCAATAACAGCAAATCAAATTGGAGATCTGAGAAGGTGTACAAGAAGCAAGTAGATTTTCATTTTAAGTATTTTTAAAGCCCAATCAACTCCCTGAAACTGCTTCACAGCATAACCACTGCAACTGCAGAAGTGTCATCCATGTTGTCAAATCTAGCATTGGCATTATTGTATAAGTCTGCCCATACCCTCTGAAAAATTTCCATCAATGCACACATTTTTCACCCATCAAAAGCATGACAAGTTACACATTAAAAATTCCAAACATACATATAACTTGAGGAGTAAAGGTTGAATATAAGGTTATATACAAGGTTTACAACTCCTCCACCTGAAAGCAGTAGAAGATGGGAAATACAAAATGAAAATTTCAGACTGTTTTCAAAGGAGTGTCTCCTCTTGCATTTCTCATGAATGAGACAGGAAAACAAATTTATGCCCTTATTTAGTGAATTCTAACAGCATTCTGCTGCAATTAAACTTGGTCTACAAAAATTAAGAGAATTTTACTGTGCTAAGAAGGGAAGAATTACCTATTACGTCAGACTTAGAAGTCTATCTTAGGCTAGCAGTCTCCCTCTCTCTTCTGGCAGCCAGCAGATGTTAAACAACATAGCACAAAACTCAGGTAATCATGCTGGTTATAGTCCATAATCTGAAACCTCACCATTTATTCCTAGCCTTCATTTCCTATCTTTAACGAGTACTCATCCACAAAAGGATTTCTCCTCCCATCCCCCGCCCCCCAATATTTTGGTATCTTCTAAAGTCTTGATAGATGTATGTGTAATAAATACCATTGGCTAGATCAAAGATGCCTTTATCTGCATGCTCACCAACTCCCACAAAGAACTCTGACAGATTTAGAAGGCATGAGTCCATTTATAAAAGCCATATTGATTCTTCCCAATGTATCATATTTATTTATGTCATTCTTAATTTGTAACAGTAGTTTCTACCAAACTTGTCTAGCAGGGAAATCAGATTTATTTTTCCAGTATACCACAGTCACGTGATAATCCCTTTTAAAGATTTATATCTCATTTGCAATCTTCTATCCCTCTGGCACTAGGACTTATTTGAATAAAAGATTATATATCTGTTACCTCACATTTGAGGTTTTGTTGTGTTTTGTGGATATTTTGTTTGTTTTGGTTTTAGAACTTTTAGAATTATTTTAGTAAAACATCTTCTAACAATTTCTTATTGTCCACCAATTTATTACATAAATTGTCTGCTAACACTTGCATTTCAGACAATGCTCCAGACACATTTCCTGTAAGTATCCTCCTGATCTCCTCTAGTAAGGAGTTATTTATTTTACATTACATTTTCAACTCAGCAGACAAAAGAAAAATGATGTTATGTATCACCATTTAACAGAGGAGCATATAATGCTCAAATTAGGCAATTACTTGTGAAACAGTTATGATGAATACTGCACTTAAACTCAATCATGCTCTTTTTTCAATATTTTTCCTGTACTGTGTACAGGCCACAGCTTCTTAAATGGATGTAGATATCCAAGTACTGAAATGAATCATTAGCAGACAAATTAAACTTGTTATCAAAATGCAACTCTATTGTTAACAGATGAAAAATGAGTGGATCGAATGACTGCAGCGGGAAAATCTAATAACAGCTCATCTGTGACCTGTCATCTCCTGCCACAGCACTTAATTCATAGTAACAAATACGCACCAATTATTTTGTACCTGCATGTATTTTTATATCTCTAAAGTAATTTCAGGGTTCAGCTATGCAACTTAATTTCTGAACTAGTAGTTTGCAGGGAACGTGCTATCAGAGTAATAGGCAGAAGAAAAAGAAAGGGGGAAGACAGAAGATTAGAACCTTATTGCAAAAGCACGAGATGGGTACTTTCAAGGTTTGAACACGAAAAGGGAAAAAAGGAAAGCCTAAAATTCAGTCAAGACATTCCCACCTCTATGCTGAGCTTATTTTGTAATTCTTTGTTCTAATGACAGAACTAAGAGAGAAGGAGACAGAGGGACTGAAGCAATAGCACAAGTTCTCCATATTACCAAATCTCAGCCGTTGAAAGGTTTCTAAATTTTGCTTTAAATATCAAGAGACATGTATGCCTCATACCAATACTTGATAGAGAGCAAGTCAATCTCCAGTGAACACATACAGTAATGACCTTACTAAAAGGGTCCTGCTTTTCAGCAGTCTCTTGAAATGTGAGTTTTCCAGCAAGCAAGGAGAACATCCTACTTTTAAACAGAAATTTTGCAAATCAAAGTATTGAACTTTTTTGCTCACTACCTCTCAGAGGTTTCACAGGTAACATTCTGAATACTATAAAATGTAACAGAATGTGGAAACTGTGAGTCAAAGGGTGAAGAGTGGGACACGATCATAGCATACAGGCTTCAGAGGTTTGTGACTTTGCTTCTCTGTTAGCTCAGTCAACACATGAGAAGTAAAGGTCTGTACAGATATGGAAATGCCTCAAAACTCTGCATATGAACAAAGATACAATCATTGCAGAATCACAGATATAATTTAAAATTACATCTCCCATAGAGATGTTATTTATATGCTATGATTTCCCTGTACAGGCTACTCAACCTTTCTGAGGTAGATTCTATATCTGCATGACATGGCAAGCAAAACAGGAAAGAGTGACATAGGTAGTAGTTGTATGATGACTATATAACCTAGCACTAAATCACATGATGGAAGAAGAACTACAGCAGATGCCAAGACCTGTAGTGCACAGTGGTTGGCAAGAGGGTAAAAGAAATCCCCACCCGAAGATCCTTTCTTCTGTAAAGCAAATAGGAAGATTAGACAGAAGCAACATCATACAGTGCAGGGAGCAGTACAGCAAAGTGAAACATCAGAGGGAAGAGTCTGCTGCTGATACAAACCTGGGATAATCCTGAAAATGTCGGTTTAAAAAAAATGTGCTTTTCTAGAAAGGAGAAAGCACCTAAAAAGCCCTTTTACTTCTTGACTGGCATTTATATGAATCACAGCACTGTGAAGAAAACATGGATTTGTCAGTTATATTCATTACTTTTCTGCTATGTGGTGATGACTTTAAGTGGCTCATCTGAAATACCCGTCATTCTGTAATCTTCAAGCCTTTAAACTATAACTACGCAAGTGCTACAAAACTATAGCTTCTTCCTGACTCAGATCTGTACTTCAGTGTGATTTTTACTTTTCCCAGGTGTCAGGGAGCAGTGAGAGCCGACTGCTCCCTAAGGGAAGGTGAGCTGGGAGCCAAGGGTGACCCCACCACCAGCAGGGCCCCCACCGACAGGCTGCAGGCCCCAGCATCCAAACGCAATGGACAGAACTGGTTGGTAACAGGGTCCATCAACCATCACAGAGAAGGCAACTCATGAAACAGGTCCTGGGAGGAGAGCTGAGAACAAAAACAGACAGGATGAGGGACAAGATTATGATGTACACCATCCAAGGAGTCCAGCCAGGAGACAAGCTACTACAGCACAAGTCCAAGGTCCCTCCAGGGAGCAGGGCTGGAGACCAGCACACCTGCAGCATAGGCTGGGCTTCCACCAGGCTCCTGGGCAGTGGGTGGGTGGAAGCCCCAGGTGAGGCTGGTAAGGGCAATTAAAGCTTATTAGCACCCTCTGGGCCCTGACATTAGGAGGCAGTGGTCAAGGCTGGCACTGCTGGTCATGTATTGGCTATGCCTTCTTTACAACAGGAAGGCTAAATCTGAGTCCTCATCTAATACGGATTTAACCAGTTATTAAGCAAAAGGCACGTGTTGTCTGGGAAAGAAGGAACACTGCAGTATAGTGCAAATTTAGCATTCAAAGCAACATAGTGTCTGAGCTGGGGATAGTATTTTTATGCAGCCATAATGGTCTAAGCATCATCAAAATACCCTTCACTAGAAACTTTTAATTTGCCAGGCAACTGCTAGTATGAAAACAAATTAGTAATGTGCAAATTCATGCTATCATGATGAGAAATGCTCTTCTTGGAAGATACATGCATGTATCAAAAAAATTTCTGATAATATACTAATAGATATAAACATCACTTTGTTGAATCACAGCTGATAGCTGATATATGAAAGGAAGGAACTGACAAATTGAAAGAGAATCACCACACAGTGGAAAGTAAAATATACAGGTATCAATGGGATAATAAATCCTCTGATACCATCTGGGAGAGCCCTGCAGCCATCACGCCATTATTCAAAGTATTATTAATGTGAGTGAAATCTTCGTAGGAAGATTATCCTCATCTTCCTGTAAAATACACGGCTCCAAAGTCTTCTGTGTTCAGCTTTCCATCACAATCTCCTATTGATAACTTCTGCAAGTCAGAGCCACCCAGGAGTCTAAAAAGGCTTTCACGTGGGCTTTCTCAGATGGAAAGGAAATAGCAAAATCTTTCTTTTCATTCCTGGTTCACTTTAACCCTCAATTTGCTCATTTTTACGAGAGTCAAAATACAGGAGTCAAAATGCAATACTCGCCTCAGTAAGAGGGCACAAAAAACTTCACGTGCGTATCTTTAAAAGGTATGTCCTTCTCTTTTACAAGTATTTTGAACCAATTTCTGTGATCTATAATATTAGAAAGCATTTACAGCTTCACAGCATTTTCAATTCAGTGAAGTAATTTTCAAACCTTCACAAAAAGTCTCTCCCAAGTACAGGTCCTGAAGTCATTGTCTCCAAAACATGCACAGCCAAAAATATGGAAAAGCGTGAAGGCCACCATTTCTTTGTGTGTATTATTTTCATAATGTTATTTTAAGCAAAGTATTTCTTAAAATGACATTTCTCAGCTTTAAATTTATTGTAAAGATACCAGCCAGTAATTGCTTTTACCAACAGACTAAGAGAAGCCATTAGTATGATTTCAGTTCTGTAATCAACACACACTCTCAGCCACACAATTCAGTCTGACTCATTCCCTGCATAGACTCTAATTAACTTCCGAAGGAAAGCCAGGGGATTCCTGTTCCAGTAATAATACTATTGAGACATTATGCAAAACTTCACCTCTAGGAAACGATCTTGTCTAACCGTGATTGCATCTCAACAACAATGCAAAAAGCTTTCTAATTTGGTCGTGAAGAGAATATAATCAATCTGTTAGCAAAAGCAAGGGAAGTTGGGTTTTTTTTTTTTTTGCTTTTAAGATGAAAGCATATCCAGAAAAATTATTATTGAGAAAATACCATAGATAAAATTGGATCCTATATTATACGCTTTGAACCTATACAATATTTTATATGCTATTCAGTTATCAAAATAGGAAGCTAGTGACTTCACACTCCAAACTTCTAAAACCCCGCATTGCTGAGGCTGCCATTACCAACAGGCTTCCTCCATTAACGAGGGGGGGGGGGGGGGGGGGGAGAAGAAGTCTTACATAACTTATAAAACATCATGGAAATAGTACAAATGAAAAAACAACCTAAAATCCCCAATCTGTGCTCCCTGAAGAATGTTTTGGGTTTGGTTTTTTTTTTTAGTGTATTTTAAATTTATTAAAAAAATGTACTAAGATGACATTGAAATTGATCTTTAAAAGACAGAAGCAGGCCAAAGGATGGCTAATTTCAGTTATTATCTGTCTGTCTTATATTTTTTGCTCTTTTAACTACATGAGACACTGTAGTCCCTTCTCCCTTTCCTATCCAGTTCCAACATCCTATATTTACACCTTGTCTGATTCTGCAGTGTAAAAATTCTCATTTTCACATTGCAAGCCACTCTTGAACCTTATTTAATTCCCTTCTTGTATTATTATCATCTTATCAATCTTCTGTTTTTCATTGCTTCCTTTGAACTGAGTTTTTATGTATCGTCGTTATTCACATCCATTGGCAGGTGATTCATTTTTGACATGCAATTACCACAATTTCTTTCTGTCCTTCATTAAAAATTTCTGCTGGTATTAAATATAAGAACACTGCAAATACAATGGACAGATTACAGAAAGATCAGTAAAAATGTAAATAATTATGACATTAGGGCAATTGTACAGCACAATCTGGATCATTTAATAAGTTTTTCCCATTCAAAGAAGTGCATTTTTTAAACGGCCAAATACTTTTTTACACATTCAGGAATGAAGACTGTAGGGCATACTTTCAGAATGAGGGCACACATCAGGGAAATCACATACTCTGAAAAAGACTTGAGATGGTCCAGTAACTTAATACAAGCCCCAGGATATAATGCTATGGTGAAAGACATAACTTGATCCTTAGATAAATATGTAAGAATGTACTGACAGAAACAGGGGAGTGATTTTTACCTCCAGAGGTAACACAGGTGAAGTGGTATTTAAATACTGCACCCAGTTTTAATGTTTACAATTTTAGGATGTTTAAAAAAAAACCAAAAACCAGAGAGGATGTATAAGTGTGGTACAGGATTTAGAGGAACATCATGAGATAATCTCCTCAATTAATTTAACTTATCAAAAATAAGACTTAAGTGATACAGCTATAATTTATTAGTACCTGTTCAAAGAAAGAAGGTGTCAGGAACAGAAGCACTTTAATTTTAGCAGTGAAAGACTGGTTGAAAGTTAAAGCCAAACAAAAAGATGGAAATTAGCTGCTTTAAAAAACCAAACAAACAACAGAACACTGAAAACCCGTCAGTGAATGTTATTAAACAGAAGAACAAACACCCTGGAGAAGTGATGGATATTCTGTTTCTTAATATTTTCAAATGTACCTCTCTGGAAAATTCTGCTTTAGTGAAATAAATTACTAGGCACAGTATTTTGCAAATGGGTACCAGATTTTATGTAGCATACAAACCTTACTGGTCATCTCAGAATACCATTACTGGAGTTGTTATTCCATCAGCTGTACTTTTCATAATTTATTAATCACATAATTATTATTTTATTACCACTATTACTATTTTTAAATACTGTATGTAGTTACCAGTTTCAGTTTTTCTCACTGCAGACCTGCAAGAGGATAAAGTCAACTGCTGCAAGGCTTAGGAAGAAAATTTAGAACATCAAGAGTGGGAAAAACCAAGAAAAGATAGAGAATATATCGGGCATGTAAGAAAAGAACCAAACAACAATCGCTGTGATCTCACTAGTGCTGTATAGGTTCTGTGGGGTTCCAATTTTATTTTTATGAACATTACCTTTCTCAATCAAGAATCTTCACTTTTTCTTCCGTGATGTAAGATTCAATCTTTTTGTTGATCCTAATCTACACTTTCAGCAATGCTATTCCATGTAAATAAAATCTTGCCTTGGGTAGTAGGCTCTGAACTGTGCAAAACACACAGCACACTAAGGTAGTTAGGTAAACCCTGCAGGAGTCTTAAATGTCAAAAAGCAGCTTTCTGGCTTGAAAAGGGGAACATTAGAGGGACTGTGTTACTCCACCATATTTATCACTACCAATTCAGATAATTTTCAAATGCCAGAATAATTATTTGGACTCTGAGCAATGTGCTTATGCTGTTTACATACAACCAGACTACGGGTTTTTAGTGTCCATGTAGATATGCTCCTGTTTAGCATATTTTATAAGGTTATATGGATAAAGAATCTGAACAATCTGGCTTCTATTCAATATACTCTGTGATTATTTTTGAAGACATAAATGAAAGGGGAGGAGGAAAAATAACAGAAAAAGAATGAGGTTTTATAAATCATCATAGTGTTAAAGTATGTGTGTGGAGTTAAGATTCTCTCAGTATTACAATAATAATACTCTCTTCATTGCTTTCCAATATAATCTGGATTTATTCTAAGATCCTTGGAACATTTTTTTCTCCCACTTAAACAAGACTCCCTTGAGACTAAAATGATGAACAATTGTTTCAGGAATCCAGAATAGGGAAACAGGCTTTTTGGGGGGAGGGAATTGGTTTTGGTTTAGGTTTTTTGTTTGTTTTCTGTTTTTTTAAATCTAATAGTGGTCACTGTAAGTCCAGTATTTGCTTAGAGTGATGCAGTTTTAGGGCACTTTGAAAGAGTTTTCTATCAGTTTAGGACCGGAGCTTGATTTTTAAAAACCAGACTGTAACCTGAATTTTCATTTGCTGATGAAGCACAACATTTTACAGAATTCAGAGTTCTTAAAAATACATTGACTTTGCTCTAATTAAGGCTGCAGGTATTCTGCAGAAATCAAGATGACAAGCAGAACTATGCAAGGCAATTCACATTATTGGCAAAAAGCAGCAAACATTACAGTGGTATGAGATCAAAGCAAATTCTGCTGTACTTTAAAAATTTCAGTCAGATGTACAGACCATACCAATCTGTCCACACAAGAAATTTAGTATTAAAAAAAGCTGTTAGACATTTTATTGAGGCAGTTTGCTTGCCTTTCTTACAGGTTTATGCTATACTAACCATTTGGCCCAACAGTTGGGGATCTGTTCAAGCCTGAGTTGCACATAGCTATCTATAGTCCCGCAATTCAAGTACAGAATAAAAAAGAACATTTTTTTTTTCCCCAACTCATATTGTCATACTATGAATTCAAATGCTCAGAGATATTTCCTCTAAGAGATTCTATGCAACTTTTCCCCCTCCATCAGCAAAACCACTCAAAATGTCCCTGCCCTGTGCAGGATTCATGACCCATCTGTTGAGCTGGTAAGAATATGCATAGAACCATGTTCTAAACAGGATTAATGACATGATCTAGCCTAAAATTGACCCTATAGAAAGAAAAGGAGTGGAGAGAGGCATTTTTAGCACAGCGATTCCTTTCACAGCAAACCCTGCATACAGTTGTTACTAGCACAATCAGGGAGATGGGGACCTATTGAATTGGATTAATCTGAATTTAATTAATCTCACTTAAATGAGATTTATCTAAACATATCTAGAACTGTATTTTATGTGTTCATTGAGCAGTAAAATGACGATCTTTGCTCTTCAGCAGAGATTCATTCATGTGCATGCTAAAAATCTATGCATTACAATAAGTACTAAATATGACAAAAATGGAATATAGCTACATTTTTGTTGCTGAGAGGGATGATGATTTTTGTTAAACAAACAGCTAAATTTTGAGATTTGAAATATGGCACTAATTGTTCCATTTAATTAAAAAATACCTATTAAGTTTAATATTGAGTGAAAACGAGCGACTGAATTTTTGTATGCAAGAAAATAATTTACTATCCAAGCTCCTCATATCCAAGCATATAAAAACAAGCAGTGCTAGCACTATTTAGACTGTAATACAAAAAAACACAAAGCCAAACTTGATTGGCAGATATTACTTAAAATAAAACCAAATTGTCTCAATAAAAGACAAAAAAACCTGGAAAGGGTGCTTGCTCATTCTCTTTAGATTAATTCTTTGACTGTCCCCAGTTACGACCCCGGTCTCCACAAAGACTCATTGCTATACCTTCTTTGCTCATCCATTTAATTTCAAATGCATAACCTTGGTGCTAAAAACATAAATTGTGCATATTTGCCAACAAGATAAAAATGCAATAAAGTTAGCAACACCCTGTACAAAAAACCTAAAGTACACATTTGCTGGCAGGTGTGTTTGGGATCAAATACAGCATCTAGTATCACTATATACTGAGGTTAGAAGGAAAATTTGCTACTAAAGCATAAAATCAAGCCCTATAAACACAGCAATAGAAAATATGAAACCATCTGACTTTTCAGACATCATACATAACTATGAAATTCTCAATGTAGGCCTGTTGTCTATGAAAAAGGGGGGGGGGTGGTCCATACCTTCTATTACGACACAGTGATTCTTCCTCCTCAGGTTTGTATTCTCTTTACCACACTGTTTTGCCTTTGATATAACTAACAATTACATTCCAAGGTAATGAACTAGCTACCAAAATCAACCCCACCCAAAACCAACCAGTGAATAACAAATGACAGTTTTTCTGCTCTAAAATAGCTGAGACTTTCAGGTATTTTTCGCAGGAGACTAACAGTAGGTAAAGACCAAGGTTTTATGAAATAACAACAGAGCCAGTAAGAGCAGTTGCATACAATATCAGTCAGATGCCTAAGGCTTCAGCAAAAGCTGTACATGGACAAGGATGTTCAACACATGCTACAGTGATGGTGGTACTGAATTCCAGATCTTCAAAAGGGACTTCCACAAATAATGAAACGCGTTAAAGAGATGTGGTCTTCTAGAGACACCATATGCTACCTAGAAGACTGCAATAGATTACTGAGATGTTTAGAGTTGACCTTTGATAAGCACCAACAAGGACAGTAATGAATCAGAGCTTTCTGAGAGAGAAATCACTCCCCTTCTATTCACACACACAGAACCCAAGCTTAATCCAAAATTTTAAAACAGAGTTGGAATAAAACTTCCCTCGTGCAATCTAAAACAATAAAGGCAAATATCTGAGAAGGGCAGTAGCTGAGTGTTTCATATTTCAACCAAAATTTACTAACCCCTTTCTTGCTACTAACTGTGATATGAACCAGAAAGCTGCCACAGTAAGTGACTTTAGCTGTAAGGAACACTCATGTTCTTAAAGGAAAAACAAACCCCCCAAACAAACAAGCAAAATGCCCCTACACGGAATTGGATGCTGAACAGCTTATTGAGCCAGTAAGGGCATTCTCATGCAAGTGATATATAGCCCAGGGTAAAATGAAGTCTCTATTTCTAATTAAACCAGTCACGCGGGTTTGAAAACTGGCATTTTCAATGAAACTTACGTTTGTAAGTTGTTATTTAAAAAATCTTGTCTACAAACACTGAAGTTTCAGTAACATCAAAGCATTATCATGTATGATCAAAAGAACAGATCTCACAAACCCATACTTAGCAGTGATAAGTAAAAGTTAATTAATATGGCATGCTGTCACCCAAGTACAAAGCAGCAGAGAACTTTATTTAGACAGAGAACTGAAAGTTTACGAGTTCTTTTGAATTACAATACTGGATGATTTTATGTATTATTAAGGCTAGTTTCTTATTTAAGGATACTACTAGATAATGCATATACAACTAACATACACATCTAAAACACAGTGATCAGGAACATTTATCCATTTCACACCTCAAAAATTACAGAATAGATTTTTCTATAATAGCATATGCTATGGCATAAATATGTGAAGTTACATATACTGAAAAAAAGCACTTTTAAAAGTGAAAAGATACAAAATAATTGTAAAGAAGAATAAATAATGTATTATTTATACGTATTAAAATGACCAAAATCCATCCAAACTCTTGAAAAGTACTCAACTCTGATGTTGTGATTAACCAAAAATAAACTGATATTTTCATAGATTTTCCAAAATATTTCTTAGAATTACTTTACCCTGTTCATCAGCTGAGACTATCAAACATAACTTAAAGCATTTGAAATGGAAAATTCTAGTGAATATCACTATATGACTTAACATGACATACCTGTTTTCTTCTTTAAACATCACAAGAACTATATATGCTTCTGCCAAGAGAACATGTAGCATAGGTCTCCTGGTCATGAACTCATCCAAGCATCAACTGAAAACAAAATGCATTCCCCAGTAGGCTCAAACTAACCAGCACAATCTTTATGGTCGTCATATACGCATAGTGTTCTACTAGAAGTGAAACAGGTATTTTTAAAAATTATTACATAGAAAACATCTCTAGAATTGTTTTACATAGTATCCTTTTTAGCACCAAAAGTAGCTTTGTGCTTAAACCAGCTTAAAAATGAACACTTCTATAATATAAATGTTTAGGGCTTGGAGTACCAAGCCTCTAAACACTCTGGTCTAAATCAAACTAAACAACCACTTCGTAGTGAGAGATAACACTTGGTCAGTTCTAACAATTACCAAAGAACAACAACACTTCTCAGACCTTTAGAGATGAGCTGCCTGAATTTATCCTCTCAAAAAAGGAAATCAGGCAGAAACACATAATGGAGACTAAAGTCTGCACCTGAGAAAGGTCAAGCCTTAATTTCTATTACATCTGAGATTTCTCCAGCTGATCTGATAGGAGGATTTTATCATTAGCACGTCATCTTTCATAATTAAACAGGATTTCAAAAATTATATTCCAACTTTTAATAGACGGGGTACATCAACCTGAGAACCAGCTTCCCGTTATATTATTAGCAAGCTAATTATTTACACTTCCTGAATACATTTTCTTGTTAACAGAGAGATCGAAAATGGTCTTATTGCATTCATCTGAAATACTCATAGCCACATCCCTACAGCTAACTTCATGCCAGCTTTTTAAAAAAAAAACACAACCAAACAAAAAATAAGTAGTCAATAGCTCAGCAGGAAAATGAAAGAGTGTACTGTATTCAAAACAAATCAAGGCTCAGTTCCATGTCTGAATAAGCACAGAAAAGAGTAATATAATATCTAATGAGGCACTTGGTAAATTATACATACTGCTTCTTATTTTGGAGGGAAATGTTGCATAAACATAAACATAGAATTCTCCAAAGTATAATGCTTTACAGCTTGTGCATTAAAATTAACGTCCAGCAGAATTCCTCAGATATGGGACACAAGAGTCAGCAGAATTTGCCAAAATTGTCTGCAGATGTCTCCTGGCCATGCAATCAGGCGGTAAGTCAAAACCAAAATGGTATTTAATGCAGCCATGAAAAATCAATTACACAGGATCCCTGTCTTTCTCTGTTTCTGAAAAGATGCCAAAGTTCCCTATACTGTTTTGTTGTTTTCACTCATAACTTCCCATTAGCCTTGTAAAAACCTATTTCTTCATACAAATTCTTTCATTGTATCTGACTCTAATTCCCCACTTCTACCTTCATCTGATTCTTTGTGTAGATCCCGCAAATCCTCTGAAATTATCAAATTGCCCACAGTCTTCACATTATCACAGTGATTTCAATTTCTTTTCTACAGGCTGACTTCTAAAAATATTCCAAAGATGCTTGGTAAATTCAAGCATATTGATAACAGGCTTGCTTTTCTTTAAAAAGGAGTACCTGAAGTCAGCCTGAGTGCCTTCCTATTCACAGACCCCTTCAGAAGGGGGCCAACTATGAACATTAAATTGGCAATTACTCTATTAATGTTTACAATTTGCTGCATTTATGTAAAATTAAATATGAATGCATGCATCGTCTCTTATATGTTAGGAATGATGGTTTTTTCAAGATTATTTATCTCTCCCGTTTTCACATCTTGACCAGAAGCAAGGGAATGTATGGACTGTAAATGCCATACACTGGTACGTATTAATTCACAATTAATTAATTCAATTATTTTGTTATGCAAAAATATAGCATTTTATCACTTACACACTGCAAAAAGCTAAAAGAAATTTTCCTTAAGGTAATCCATTTTTTACAACCATTTTATTCTGCTTTTAAGTCAAAGTAGATAATTCACAACAACAAAATTAAAACTTTTAATTTTTCTATTTCCACAGGGTACTCAATAATTTATATTAATCAGGCCAATGATTAAAATGTGCAAAGATAAACTTTATATCCTAACATTTTATTTAAAAATTAAGAGCTTTAGTAAATGACTACATGCAACTCAAAGATGGTTGTATTTGTAGAGTGAGAAGTTTTCTATTCCAACTTCTAAAGTGGAAGCAGTCAAGGCATCTTTAAACATATGTTTTTAACTATCAACACTTCCAAGTTGGGAACACACTGCCTGATGGCTACTATTAAAAGTGTTATCAGTAAAAGAAATACATGGTTGTTTCCAGTAGCGATAAATACATAATCCTACATTCAGCCCTAATAAATAGGATCCACACTACTTGTTTTACAGATAAACAGTCTGAAAAAATTAAACACTGTATCAGCTGGCAGGAGAAACAAACAATGTATAGCATGAATACTAGTTCATATTGGTTAAAATACACTATAGGTATGTAGAAAAAATGTAGCAAATAAATGTTGTTCATGAATATTTTCTCCTTCGGAGGCAAAACCATATAATGGGTGCAAGGTTTATTTTCGTTTATTCTGATTCCACATGTTATTCAAGAACTTGGATAATAATGAAAATACATGAATCTCTCTCAAATGAAAAAATAAGAAAGTCTTATTCAGCCAGTAATACTTTCAGCAAGACTGATTTGGGGGTTTTAACACTATAAAAAGTGCTTCTAAACAGTATTAATTGTTATTTGTTTTTCCTTCAACAACTGCCCAAGTAATTTGCTTTCCTTAACGAAACTCAGCAGTTTTCCACGGCTTTGCCAGAAATGGCTTGAATTAAAAAAACATGGAGAAGTAGAACTATTCTACTTGATATTCTGCATATCTTAGTAAATTTTTTTAATTCATATTTTATGTTCTGGATAAGTCTGCTTTCAGGACATGCATTAAAATGAGCAAATATCTGCTCATTCCCCTTTCTAGCCTTTCAGATTCAAGCCAACACATATCTGAAATGGTTTGCAGTGTGCTTTAAAATTTACATTTTTTGGTTTGGTTTCAAGCTATTTTAACAGCCTGAAAATTTGCTCAAATAAGAAGCTAAAAGTAAAAAAGAGATTAGGGAAAAGTTACATTTAGAATTTCTCTGTAATTATCTCTATAAAAATACCAACTGGAACAATTGCATAACTACTCAAAACTCAACCCTTGCCCTTGTTACTTTAATATATTTATAAAGAAAATACCATAATCCATGAAAATGGAAGTTAAATTTGGGGTTCACTCTGTTTATATCTATTGAGAAACTAAAAAACTAGATAAAGATTACATATTTCCTCCTGTTTGAGGTCTTGTAATAGAGCTCTGCTTCAAACACACCTACATTTATACAAATTTTGTTGTTCAAAAGCCCCTTCAGAGAATACTAGTGCTACACTCCTGGCATGAACACAGAGGAAAAAACTGGAGCATGAATAACTCCTAGAATCACAAAGCCATTAAGGCGTCACCACCATCTAGTAACTGGGAGCAAGTTTTAGAGATCTTTCAGAAAATATATAGGTCAGCATCTGTCATTCAGAGTCCTACTTCACAAAGCTTCTAACTATCAGTTAATGTTTTCAAACAGGTTTGTCATCTGGGACTCTAGCTGTATGTATCAAGCAGCAAAAAGTATATACTTACATTCAGCTAAATTATCCTTCATTGAGTACATTGCAGATTATTCCCCTTCTTCCTTCCCTCAAGAACCCCCCCCCCCCAAAAAAAAAAAAAAAAAGAAAATCAGCAGGAATACAGTTTGTTTTGCTGTTTGGGAATGAGTTTTGCTCAGCTTTATGTATTTAATTCCTGAGCCAATGTGGCGAATCTTATTTACTATGAAGGACTAAATTGGACATAACTACTTATGCTATAAAACTAGGAAGTTTTAAAAAGTGCTAATCACTGGATGCATTGAGTTCTTAATATTAAAAAAAAAAAAAGTTTTAGGCTTCCAAACCTAGATTTGATTGAGTCTCTTAGCATTCACCAAGCCTCTTGAGTAATTAAAATGTTTTTTACACTGTTAGATATGACTGCAAAAAAAGTAAAAATAAGATGCCAAGCAAACAAGAAAGAGAAACTTGCTACCATCGTGCTGTTCAAACTAATTTTTCATTCCACATGAGAGACCATATACCTTCTTTTTTCACACTGGCAAGACTGGAACATTACTACCACGACTCTATGATCTGGCAGTCATTCTTTAGGGCTGAGGCAAAAAGTGGCCATGGAGGAATGCAATGACTTTCTGATTATAAATAGTGAAATTATTCCCAAGTGATCAATCCATAGGGAAGATGTAAAATTACTACCACTGTAAGCTAATAAAACTTTCCTCTACTTCAAGTGGTAAAGAACTGTACTTCAGGACTAAAGAAATCAAGGCTGCAGTCTTAATTCCCTACATCTGTATGTTCATAATTAATGTATTTCTGGAAATTGTTGCACTGATGTCTGCAATGTAGCCTAGAAATAAAAGGAGTGAGCTTAAAAACTGTCTAGAACAACAGAACCAACCTAGTTGTTGTGGGTCAGTTAACTTTGCTGGCTGCTGATTTATCTGAAGTTATTTTGGATTTGTGTGCACTATGCTGCAGCTTCCAGTACAGACATTTCATTTATTTACATTACACTGATTCCTTCTTGAATGCTAAAAATCAAAACAAGAACATTTTTTACAATAACTAGAAAAAGACCAAAGCGATCCCTAATGCCAACACCAGTCTTAGAAAAGCAGTGTGTTCAGGCTGCAATGATCAGAAGTAGATACTGTCAACAATGCTCTTTAGAGCGTTTTAAAGTGTTAAATTTGTCTATTTTAGCTTTACAGTTTGTACACCATTTAAGATTGATTTGTAAGAGCTATTTCTCTGAGCATCATGGTTAGACATTCAGTAAAAGGAGTACTGCCTTATGTTGCATTTGGAAGATTTTCAGCACAGCAAAATCTGGAAATACTTTCTGAGCAACATTTAAATCCTGTATAACCTCATTCAGACCTATTATCAGTGAATATTTGCAGAAAAAATCTGACCAGTTATTTGTTATACACTTTCTCCAATAAAAAATATCCCAATATAAATTCTCGGCAGGACTGCTGGCACGTGCTCTGATACAGACACAGCTTTTGCGCTAATGTACCAATTTCAGCAAAGAGCATGATTTTATGCTGGAAACACTTCTGCTGATATAAGCCCCTGAGTAGGTTATTTTCTTATAAAAGTGCTCACACTTGAGTTCCATATTCCTCCTTCTGTAGCAGAATAACAAAAAAATTACATCCAGATAATGTTGTCCCTATAAAAAGGAATAACTTACAGCTCTAACCAGGATGTAAACTGGGCCAATGTAATGTGTTCCTTTGAAATTCTAAGGCATATGGTAAAATAGCCCTTTTTTCCCCCACATGAATATCAAATTAATAACTTGCCTATCAGGCCTCCACCTTGCACATGTTGACCATTACTTGTTTGTTTACTTATAGAAGTATAATCTTTTTACTTAGAAAAATAATGAGAATGGGATTAATATTTAAAAAATGATACATATATATATATGCCCCGGAAGCTCCTATTTAAACAATATATAATCAGGCCTTTGTTTGATCTCATTTCCTTTTTTTTCCCGTCCCAAGACTCCTTTCAAGTGTTAGACAAATCTCCTCCAGTCTAACATCAAAACATACTGACAGGAATAAGACTGCAAGGCTGCTAGCTTCTCTCAAGCAATGCCACCCATTGATCCATGAATAAATGTTCCAGCTTCAAGGCACATCTCTGCTGTAAAGCTATCTCTTTTGAGATTCAAAGAAGAGCTCCTTGTCTGGTGCCCGGAGATCTGAAAACCTGCTGTATTAACTGTGGGAGTCAGAAACTGACATCATGGTTTGCAGCGTTCTGTAGGATTTACCATCTCATTATTTTATGAAACAACAACAGAATTTTAGAAGAATTACATACAAGATTCAAACGCTTTATTTTCACATGCTGGCATTCTGTTGCCAATTTTGTTACATTTAATAATTACTTCAAATAAAAAAACTGCTTGTTTTCAAATTACATGAAATATATATATTATAATCCCAAACTGAAATTACAAAGGTCTTGCTTTCATTTTGTTAACACATACTTTTTAGTCATAGTGTACCAATAATTTATGTAAAAAATTACTAGTGCATTGTATTGCCTACAATATGCTAGGAATGTTGAAGCTATAACTGAAGTCTTTTAGAAATTCTGAATTTAGAAAATCTTTTAGATATTCTCTAACAATAAAAGCTTTCAGGTATGCGGCTTTGGTTTTACTTCCACATAATGAATAGAACTTAAAACATGCAACTTCATTCATTTTGCCCCAAAAGCCTCTGTGAAGTAGCAGCCTAGCTTCTTACTCAGACCTTGTTTTAAATCCCACCACAGGATTAGCTCCTGGAAACCCTGTACATCTACGAATAGTAGTACAAGTGCTCCTGAATTATCTTCTTGATCTTAGATATGAAGTAAACTCATTTTCAATCTCTATGGCATTCACAGCTTCAAAAACTCACTACTACTGAGGTATATAGGCTGAAAAAATACTAAAACACGTACACTTTAAATGGATATCTATAATTACAACATTTTCCTGAAATTTCATGGCACTATTTTATTTCATGCCAAGTGGTCCAGTTTGTAAACAAAGCTGAATGAGACAGTCTGGAAAAAAAAAAAAAAAAAAAGGACACCCCCCCCAAAACGCCAGATATAACTGGACTCCTGACTGAACCTTATCTGAAGAGTTGTGATGAATGCTGCTATAATATATCAAATGCTAGTTAACAATAGCCTACTGAAAAAGAGCTGGCTTTTGGGATATATTTACTCACGTCATTCTTGGCAAGCATACAAAGTATGAGTCAGTCCTGGAATATTTATACTACTTGTTACAGTTAAAAACAGATTCAGATCTGACTACTAATTCCGAACTCACTTTAAAAAATATTTGTTTTTCTACATGACTGTTTCCTAAATTCTGATGTTTAAAGTATATTTAATTTCTTTTTAAGGAAAAAATACTGTCTTGGAAGCAAGAACCTATTTGTGAAGCAAAAATGGCAATGTGCATTCACTGAACCTGACTCAAATTTATCTGAGCTAAACAGTGATATTGAAATATAGGTTGAAACTAAGCTGCCAACCTGTTTCTGATAGAGGTTCTAGCTCAATCCCCTCAAACCTTCTACAACAGCTCCTATATTTGCAAGAACTGTCATTAGTTTTCCAGAGGACAATGACTGTAAAATCTGTTCCAAAATCACACCAAGTTGCCAGAACACCAAACATAATCACCTTTCAATTACCGAAAGTAATTGAGAGTTCTGGTAGCACAAATGAAGCAAAAAATCAGCAGTTACACAAACACGCATATTAAAATGCAGAGATCACCAAAGAATCAGGAACGCTGCAGACTGCGAAGGCAGAGATCCCACAGCGAGCACTGACCTAAGTCACGAAAGCCACGTATCGCAGCATTGCATCAAGTACAGCTACTCCGCTTTCACGCCCACACAGCTCAAGGGGAACCAGCTCCATGTTTCTGCACCTGCAGCCTGAATAACTGTGAGGTGATTGCAGATGAAATCAAAGAAAATGAGCAAGCTTTTACTCTCTGCAGAGCTATTTATCACAAAAGCCTAACTGCAGTGCATATAGATTGTAAGGAACTAGAAAAGGAATGGAAAATAATGGACTAGTGCTTTCCTCAACAGCTAAAAATAATATGATTTTAACTTGAATATACCTCATCATTTTCTAGAAAATTATATACACAAAAATTTACAACAAATATGGAATTTAAAATGCTATTTGGAATTTTATTGCATTACATTCTCTTAGGACATTAGATAATTAGAGAGTTATTCATACTTGATATATGAACAAACAGACACATACTACATATACTGGGGCTGAATATAGATATATTTTAGTCAATAATATCCAAGGGAGAAATTACAATTACTTCAGTGAGCTGCTCCTTTTGGCAGAAGGCATATAAAACTGTTGGGAAGAAGATTATAGTAGGAAATCAAGGTGCAGATGAGGTTAGAAGTGAGTGTGGGTTTTGTTTTTGTTTAACAGCCAGTACTTAGTCAATCTGTGCTCAATTTAAGAAACTAAACAGACAAAGCGATGTGACTGACTAGTATGATTTTAGCAGCTCCTCATCAATATTTGGAAAACAACAGCAGTATCTCATTCACACGTATTTGCACAAATATGTGTTCAGTCTCACCACATTGCATCTGTTTGTCCTACTCACACCCACGCACGTCAGCGAGCATTCATCCCACTTAAACACTTGCTGGAATTATTTCATCCTAAGCAGGCTCCATCATAAACCTATTTAGCACGGTATACAAACAGATAGGCACGTACATATACATTACTTGCAGCAGCGGCTCATCCTCCCGCTCCAGGCCCACGTCCAAGCCTCCTCCACACAGCCGTTCATTACCCTGCTCTCCCCGCTCGTTTTGTGCACAGTTCGGGCCCTTACCCTTTGTTGGCATTCTTTCTGCTCATGTATATATATATACGTCCTCCTCCTCAGACACAGACCTGAATTTCCCCCCTCAAACCTCAATCCCAGACCACAAGGAGGAAGCCTCAGGTAAGCTCGGGAAGAGCAGCGGGGACTCACTTGCCCCCAGGCCCCGCCATCCCGTTTTTTGCTCCCATTCCTGTTCTCCTCCACCGTCCCGCCGCCCTCCCTCCGAGCTGTACTGCCCGGTGGGCCCACGCTGTCACCAGAAACTCCGTCCCGTGCTCCGTTCCCGCTCCGCCGTGCGCTGCCCTTCACCTTCCCCGTCGTCCCGCGCCAGCCCTCCCGCCCCGAGGCACCCACCTCGGCCTCAGGGGCAGCCCCGCGCCCCCTTGGGCCTACCTTTGGCAGCAGGTTCGACCCTTCGACGGAGCGGCCATTTTCTGAGGTGGTGGTCCCCGGTGTGGGGGGTCCCGCAGGCCGCCCTGAGGGGAAGCCCCTCCTCATCCTCCTTCTTCCTCACGGAGGGCAGAGCTGCTGCCCAAAACCTGCCCTCTGAGGCGGGGAAGCGCAGCTGTGACGCTCCTCTCCAAGTCCCTGGAATGCCTCGGTGACTGGGACCGTCTGTATCGCAATCCTTGAGGCAGGCTTAGAGGTAAGGGAGCCCCGAATTTCACCTCCGCCTCTGCCTGCCAGCAGTCTGGCTGGTAAAACTGCAGGCCTCCATTTCCTCACGTCCCAGGAGGGACGTGGCACAGGAATATTGCTACATTTCGAAGACAGCCGTGCGTTTGGCCTCCTGGAATTGCTTCGTTGGTCCCTTCTCTCTGAATAGGACCACGCAATTAACTGTAGAAGGCAGGAATTGCTTATGGAGCGATCCAGTTTCTAAACAGCATTATGTTTCCTTAAGTATCCTCTCTATTGTATTTTCCATAGGCTACACAGCATATTTTTCAGAGCAAAATGCATAGAGGCTGTTTGCATTAATAGGTTATTTAGGAATGGAATTCTTCAGGAAAAGCACGCTGAGGCCGTAGGGATTCATATTAGATTTATAGATTTAAAGTGATTTTTCTTGACATCATCTTGTGGCTGTAAGCATAATGTGCATTATTTAGCGTGCAATACTATAATTTTTTAAAAATGTAAATTATTTAATGGAAATTAATGTTTTATACCCACACAAAAAGTCCACTATCATATACCTGACATCCATGTAGAAATCAGGAGCAAGTTTTACTCAGGAGATTTTGTTTATCTTGGAGACCTAGACGATTAACTAAATGCCCAAGTGTGTTCCTTAATCAGTGATGAGTGCTGCTGCTTTTGCAAAAAGAGCTGGAGGTGGTAGTGAAAAAACAGAGCTTTACAGAACTGTCCCCTCACAGGTTGCTCCGTGTATTGGAGATCAAAGAGGCTTTTGAGTAATTTTCACATCAGCTTTCTGGAGGCTGCAGGGAGGACTGGTTAATCATCTTCAGGCTCTCTTCTGCTCTGAAATGTTTGTATATACTCAGAATATTGGATCTTTAAGGCATATATACCTCAACAGCAGATTGCTCCTATTTCCTGAGTGCCCCTCAGTGTTAGTCTGGGACCTATTGTGCAACATAATAATTAAAATATGGTTTCTTGGAGACAAGCAATTTTGGTTGTATATTTAAAATAGTACTATTTGCTCATAGACATATCTTTTTCAAAAGCCTGAGAGAATCAAAACAAAATCTATTTTTGAGAAGAAAATAAACACCAAATAAATAAGCATGCCTTTTTAATTAGAATTTGTCAAATGTTAACATTTACAACATGCTGGCTAGATATTATGGACAGATTTATGCAAATTTAATGACTGATAGGTGAGTACCATTCAGCAACCTACTTCAGCCTAGTGCAGAAACACTGTCAGACTCCTGACACAGACTTTCTTTTCCTTGGATTTTTTAAATACCACTTAAAAACTTGAAAATGTACAAGATAGATAGCAAATAGTGCTAGGCAAATAAGATAGAGACCCACACACTGTTTTCATGTTTTACTTGCTTTGATTTAATTTGCTTTCAGATTATTTTGGGAGAAGGAAGCTCAGGAAAAAAGAATTTTTCAAATAGAAAAGGAAAAGACAGAAGCATCCCATCTCCCTTACGTGGAGGAATTGTACTGGAAAGAGAGAGGTAAAAACTGCAAATTGTCATTGCTTCTGCACACTAAAGATGATGGTGGGAAACTTAGACAAATACAAACATATTTGCCTTTAGGTCAGTTCAGATTGTGCTAGCATGTCTATAATTGAATCTGCCTAATTTAAAAGCAAGAAGATAAAACATTTGACATTATCAAATCACAGGAATATGTGTATTAATCTCTGTCAACACAAATATGTATGGCACTATTGAGATATAAGAATGCACACAGACATATATATGTATCTTTGCTGGAATCCAAGAAATATGTCCTTTGGTTGTGCAACTCTAAGGATATTAATTTGGTTTCTGCTTATGGCTATGACGATGCAAGTTATCAATAAGGCATGACTGCATTATCGGACTGAATCAGGTTTATTGTAAGACTTTTTCCAAAGACTGGGTAGCTTAGTACTCAACTCTCACTTATATATTTATGTTGGTCCTTCTTTCCAGACAACTTAACTTTTGAGTGCTATTAAATATTTATATGCTGTCAGGAGTAACAAGATGGAATAGTAACTGACATTATCAAAAATAGTAAAGACATAATTAATCTTACTTCTCCACTAGTTTTATGAAAAAAAGACATCATCTGCTAAATAATTTTGATAGTTTTTCCATGGCCAAGGACTTTGCAGAATGCATGGAAGTTCAGAATAATAGTATCTTCCAAGGAGTGAGACAATTTCACAAGTATTTATTTTTTCTGTGGAGAACTTCACATAGTCACTGCCATATCATCCATTACGTGTTCTCACTGGCACACTCCTGAAGTCATAACTGAAGACCTAAAATTTGAAGGTCACATTTTTGGAGCCTGGTAAAAAAGAAACAATCTTTCTACTAAAGAGTAAAGTCATTGTTTTTAGAAGCCATTTCATGCTGATTTGGCACTTAAAAAGACTCCTCCTGTTTACCAAAATATGTTCTTCTAAATTACACTATTATATAAAATAAAATTTAAATTTGAAGAAGAAATTTTTTTTTAAAAACCTGTCTGATCTTAAACTACATTATCAATAATATGCCTGCGTTGATTGAATGCAGTGTGACACAGTATTTAAATGACTATTATTTAAATTCATAGAAGTGACACTCATCTCTAATTTTTTTATTCTAGAGAATAATGAATGAAATATTGTTCTATACAGCATACATGTAAAATGTAAATAAATTGTTTGAGCTTTAGTTTTTAAGTACTAAATATTAATTTATTTCATTAACAGCATGTCTATCATGGAATGTGTGTTTTTCTACTTAAATTTGAAAACAATTTTCCTGCAGAAAACGTAATATTTCTTGAAGAAACAAGTTTTATGAACTCTTACACAAGCATAAACTGCTTAGGGTGTGGAGACATACATATATACACAACTAAATGAAATATTTTATGTAAGTTGAGTTTATCAGAAAATGATACCTACGACTGAATTGTATATAGATAGTTTTAAATACAGACACATTATTTGAATGATGTTCTTGTTTTGATTTCCTTTTCTACCTTGGGCACCTGAACCAGTGCACTGTAGGAATAAATAGCTAGTTATAAAGAAACAAGAATTCAAAAAAGGAATGTCATGTTAGAGAACTACTAACCATTTTATTATGTTTAAATTTAATATGACTCCTTAGGACTAATTTCCTTTATCAAGTTTCATATATCCATATATCAGAACTGCAAATTATAGAATTATCACTGGGCCAGGGTTTCATGCTGCCCCTAACTTAGTCTCAATTTTTGTGGCCAAAGATAATTATATGTATAATTTTATTCCTTCGGTTATTTGCAACTGCAGAAATTAAGTCTACTGTCTGAAAACTGACCTCTAATAATTTATGCTTTCATTGCTGCTGTGTAGTGTTAGTCTGATCTTAAAACCACAAAACTTTAACTTCTTTGTTTTATCAATGTGATCTAGTTAACCATTTGCCTGTATATCAAAGCAAAAGTACTACTTTTCACCAGACTTTTTTTCTGCATTTAGCAGAAGCAAACATTATTCGACTCAGGATAATGAGTTGTAGTCATAATTTTCATTGTTTTCTCAACCGTATTCCATAAAGATGTTTTAACCCAGAGAAGGTCTTTCTAACTTCAGCATTATTCAAGGGATTTGCTGATATGTAGTTGTAAATTTAGGCAATTATTGACTAAAGGACATCGGCCTTATTATCGTGTTGCACCATTTGGGTTTTTTAATGAGATTAAGTACTAAATTGTTTACAAAACAATTATTAAAAAATTGCAATTAATTCAGTATTTTATTTTGCTTTACTGTTCTTAGCTCTAGTTCTCTTTTTTCATCATGCCCCTCTGTCTTTGTTGCATATACTGATCATCATTTATTCCTAACTTTTTATATTGTTACTCATTAGGATATGACGAGTAATACTTATTACCTGTAATAACTAAGATCCTGCAAGTTGTGCCACCTTAAGCTCGGTCAACTAAAAAGATCTATTCAAAGGCAGTATTGGGGATTTAGGCCCCAAACTAATGTAAACAAGTAAGAATTTACTGTTAGAGCTTGTGGGTCATTTTATTGCTACAAAAGGAAAGGAAAAAAGGTTTCTTTTGAAAACTGTATTTTGTCTAACAATATTTATTTTACAAACTACTTGGCTATATTGTAGAATATTTCAGTGTTTCATAGGTATAGAAGACGATGGCTTTTAAAATTATTAAATTATTAACTAGCTGTCCCTTAGTTTTGTAACATCTTTGTCAAACCAAATTGTTCTTTTGTTAATGTTTGCCTCAGCTTTGCAAAAATAGTCTGTATACAATTGTCCACATATGCATGTGAATTTGCATTTCATAGCACCTACACTACTCTCTTCATTCATTGCCTTAAAACCCAAGAAAAACACAGTTGAAGCCAACAAAGTATGAAAGAAAATAATCGATCCGTTTATTTCCAGTAGACTTAATTTTAAAAAGTTAATTTGAATAACCTGATAATTTGATAAATCATGAAGATCCGTTGATATAAATGCATAATAATGGCAGTACAACCTGTGAAACACATTTCAGGGATATAGCCCTCATCAAGTTACTGATTGCTAGCCACTACCTCATTTTGAGACTGGCTGCTGAGCCACTATGATGTGACAGGGCTGTTGCAAGCAATTTTCATGTGCAACCCATTGGACTGAATTTAAATAACCTGTGAAAGCTATCTAAACAGATGTACTTTATCAAGTCAGACTGAAGGATCCAAATGAAGCTTAGTAGGTATGTCTTCATATAATTCATGCATAGCATCTCTCATGGAAATATGTTTGAAAAGCCAGCCTGCACGCTTTTCTTTCTGTAATCTTAAGAGAAGACAGCACAATGAGTCATTTCTCTGCTGAGCTTGAGACTGTTCAGAATTCATTCACTGACTCTACCTGGAAAGCTGACAAAAAACATCAGCGTAGACTCCACCAGCTCCACCTCCTCTCTTCCTCCTTTTGTGGGTTTCCACTCCTCTCTTTGATATTTTATGTAAATATTACAGTTGCCTGTAATAGCTCTTGCTTTTGTGTCAGCGGTTGCAGTAATTCCCCGTCTCCACTAATGTACTAGACAAATGACGCAAAAGACTGTATTATTTCCTAGGGACTATCCTTGTCAGATTGCAAGCTTCCATCACCAAGATTGGGTACCCTCAGTGTTAGTATGAATATCAGAAGGCTTGTAAATAGCATTCAAGCCTCGAGATTCATTAGAAGAACAAAGTAAAATTCCAAAACCATCTAAATGAGTTAGGATCTGAGTCCAGAGTCAGATGTGCAATTCTGGGTGTTTCAGTGGCATATTAAGAGGCACCCACTCTACCCAGCATACAGGCGGGTCATCATGTTTT
This sequence comes from Aquila chrysaetos chrysaetos, assembly GCF_900496995.4. Lineage (NCBI taxonomy): Eukaryota > Metazoa > Chordata > Aves > Accipitriformes > Accipitridae > Aquila > Aquila chrysaetos. The sequence goes on along the minus strand of NC_044024.1, from coordinate 3,007,730 downwards.
CATCATGTTTCTTTGGACTCTTTCAGAGATTATTCATCCTTCCCCCATCAGATCTCTAGGTGTTTTTTCCCTAACTAGACTGTCAAAATACTCTAGGTTATAAAAACTCCCATTAAGAGTGTTTAAACTAATCCAGATAATTTTCAGAATTGACTTTCCACAGGAACCGATCCTGAAGATATGTAGCTGCTTGTGAAAACTGCAGTCCTCTTTAGCTGGTGTAAACCAGCATGTATTTACAGTTGGTGGCATGTAAATCCCTGAAGTATTAATGTGTTTTTTAACATGCTGCCTCTCCTTTTAAATTTTTTGTGTTAATCACTGTACCTGCTGGAAATAAAATATATCAAGATCATTTTTCCTTAGTGAGTTAACTTTAGTTCTTCAGTTCATTCCTGAGTGTTAACTGTTTCTGAGTTAAGATAGCTTCTCCTGACAGCTCTGTATTCATTCTAAGAAACAGTGGACTGAAATGCTGGAAAGTTTTTTCTGTAAATTCTGTGTTTATAGAAGTTACCATCTATGCAGGCAGATACCGTCAGGTGTTATTATGCTTTATTAAATACAGCTGTCTCTTTGATTGCTTTCAGTGTTATGAATATAATTCTTTTCTCAATTCAGAGGTTGATAACTTAATGCAGCAGTATAATTTTAGGCACTAACTGCACAACCCTATGTGTGTTCTTTTCCAGTTACAAATATGATCCTTTTAGAATCCCTTAGGTGCACTGCCGAGATCTTGTCCTCATGAGGTAATCTTGCTTTTTTTGTCCTTTACAGCCAACTCTTTCAGTATCTTATTGATTACTGTTCCACTGTTTAAGCCTACCACTTTTCACAGTCATGCATTATGCATCTGCTTCTCTTGCTTTTAATATTCTTAATACTTCTCTAATGTCCTCTTTTTTTGGCAAATGTTACTGGTTTTACTAACTTCTTTATTCTGGAAAAGTGCCAGATAAGTATCCTCTGTAGTGTCCCATCCCCGCCCCCCTTCAAACGTGCAGGCATACAGTCTGGATGGTTTGCTTGCTGTGGTGATCTTGATATGAACTGATTGTCCTTCATTAAGTACATTCACTTTTGCTTCTAGCTTAAAAGTGAAAGGTGTTCACTTTGCGTGTAATTCAGGCTGGTGGGAACTTGAGTTAAAGTTCATGTTTTCTGTGTAAGCAAGATCCTTAACTCCACCAAGTTTCAGGGGACTCGTACATCTTAAACCTATTTACAGCCTTTCTTATCTGCAGATGGAAACACTATCTAGCTGTCTGGGTTCTTGGAGTAGAAGTGTTTTAAAGAAAACTGTTAGAAGGGCTATGAGCTAAAGCCTTTTTTGCCTTGTAATTCAAATTTATGTTCTACCCTGACTGTATTTCCCAATGTCACTGACACTCATGTGCAAACCCATGGGGTCCTTCTTTGCAGACACGATGAAGTCTTCTAAGTGTTGTATGGTAATAGACCTCTTTGGCAGCTGTAGATGCCTGTTATTAAGAGAGATTATTTGCTGAATATTCCTATATGTAGAGAGAGGTTTTCAAGTGGATGCAATTTACATAGTATGTGCTGATGTGCAGTTTGTTGTCATAGGGAAAGATACTTCTTTTTATATGGAAGAACACAGCTGAAAGTAATGGCAAAGGCTGCAGTGTGCAGTGGCTGAATGAGTATATACCCAGTATGAAAAATCCCTTCCCATGTTGAACAGTAAATCAACTTTACTTTATTTTGTTTTGTTTTTAATCAATATATGGATATATTTTTACAAAGTTATTGTGTGAACCCAGTCCATTCTAATCACCCTTTTTCTGTTGTCACAAGCTTCATGAGATATCTGGGCTCATGTAACTCTACTTATTATTTACCTTTACTTTACAAACAGCTCTGATATTAGAAGATGTTATCTTCAAGCACTTCTTATTCAAAGATCTTCTATGACCTCACACCTTAGTTTGGGTTTTAATATTTTCTAAAGAGTAAGCATAACACTTTCTGCCTACACATATTTAAATTGGATTGCTATTAGTCCATGTGGTTTCTGATTTTTTCCTATAGAGTAACTTGCTGTCCTCCAATGCTGGGGTTTCACCATTTGGTGCAATTTGAGCCCCCTCCGCACCCCTACCCCCCATGTTCCAATAACTATAATGTAAATATTTCTATGAAAATATCTGAGACTAGTTATAAAGTAAAGGAAGATAAGTTCCTTCTCTAAGGGTGCAATAACATCAGAAGTTTTCAGCATTTGGTATACTCAGTGGTCCTTTTGTCCATCAAGGGATCTCTTGGGCAACACTTTAGGGAAGTACAAACATTTTATGTAAACTATTTTACATTTTATTTAATCTATTTCTTATGATTCGTATGATTTTGTAGTTATTCACACTAATATGGGAATCAAAGGGAAGTGGATGAGACAAATGCAGTTCATTCTCCTACAGAGCAAGGCACCTATGGGGATAAACTAAATGTGACCCTGAGAGCTGTCAAGACAAATTAACTGGTCAAGAACCATCTAAACGGATTCAAATTTAAACTACATAAAACTAAAAAAGAGAGGTCTTTCAGCTGTCATACTTAACATTTAGACCTACAATGTTTAAGGAATGAGATGTACCTTCAAATTTTTTTCCTAAAGGAGAAACTTATTGAAAAAATAAACAGTGATGTCTGAAGCATTACTGAATTCTTGCCAGCAGCCAGAATGAGCTTAAAAAGTCAGGAAAAAAGCCTTCTTTTGAGATGGAAATTAATTCAGTAAAAGTTATCATAACTGCCAAACTGGTAACGTGATTACTGGGAATTTAAGTTGTAAGCAAAAGCAATCTTAATTTTCCAGGTAGATGAGCCAAATGCCACAAGAGAGTATTAAATCACAGGTGTTTCTTTGGAATTAAGTCCTTTTGGTGAGAAAGGTAATTTCTCATGCAAAAAGATATAGTCTATATTCTGAAAATTGGCCAAATCACACTTGTGAAATTAAATGTGAACAAGAAATATTGGGAGGCTGTAAAATGCTAAAGTTAGCTGTTAGGGAGAAAAACTTTTGGTGATTATTGTTATGGGACGATTCGATAGAGATACTTGTACAAATTCTGATATCATTCTTGACCACATACATTACATAAAATGGACTCTATCAAAACATAAGGCAATTAAAGATCCAGTTTACATTAAGGCCGCAGTCATAAAAGCTTCTGGAACCTATTTCTCTTAGATGGTCCTAACCTCTTTTGAGGATCTCACCGTTCATATTCTGTAGTAAATGTATTACTAAATAATAATCATGCTCATTCCACAACTGCTGAAAATCCTGTGATAACCAGATGCTCCAAACTCAAGCTAGCGAGCCAGTCTGTGTAGGTCTGACACTCGAATGTTGCCAACTATCACACCAGTAATGCAGCGGAGACCTAGCTACTGGGCTCTGGTAATGCAGTTCCTCTCTGTTGCTTGAGTACTTTTTTGAATTGTAAATGTTCCTAACTGAGCCAAATTAATTCAAGAATTAACACCACAGTGAAGATGTTGTAGACACACAGTAAGAGCTACTGACCACAACAGTGCACCAGATGTATCTGATGTAAACAATACTGTTTTTCCAGCCCATGTTTCACAGAAAAGCATACAACTGGATTATAATAGTACTGAAGGTTACCTTTAAATCTGTTGGTTTTCATCTGGAATTGATAAATTATATGGTCAGTTGGGAGACTTTAAGATTTAGGAAAAGACAGATCTGTAAAACCTATACAGAAAAGTACATTCTATCATTTTTTCTGAACTGACCTTCCATGTAGTTGTCGTCTATCAAAAGGGACAACCATAAGTGTCTGAAAGAACCACCAGTGAAGTCCAACTCCGATGTTCCAGATACTGTACTATTTCTGAGAGGTGTTGTTCCCTGATATTTGAAATCCACTTTTTTTCTGATTCTCAGTACAGATAAGTTATTTTGTACAGAACTTGTTTATCTGTGCCTCCCCTTGTGATCCTTCTGTCATTTCTTTTAGCAGCTTCGCTCATAAAAGCCCACTTGCTGCATGTATTGATTTCTGCTGTAGTTGCACCCTAGAGCTTTCTGTTATCACTTTTATGACGCTTATAATAGCAATCCTCTTTTGCAAAGTGGAGATCCCATTTATAATTTATGTATTTACCTATCAGAGCAACCAGATGTTTTTATTAGGCTCTGTTCTCACTCAAACATTTCATTCATTTGCCTTTGATGACATCTTGCCTTGGTCCAAGAAAATGGAAAAATTGTGTGACTTTGACTGGACTTTTGTGCATTTCTGAAGACCTTTATGAACTGGTGATTACAAGAGATGATTCAGCTTCAGCTTAACTCCAAAGAAGACTGAATTCAGCTACTGAATTCAGGATGAGCAAGATCAGACATTTTAGGAAGAGAACATAAACATCAGTCTGCATTTAGGCAGTATTCTGGGATGCTGTTTCCTGTGTTTGAAGCACTCAGTCTTCTGAGACAAAATGTACTGAGAAACGAACCCTTGCAACCTATCTGTGTAAAATAAACAAAAAGAATGTCTTGTGGAATCAAATTTGTTATAATTTTATTCCTCCCCCCTCCCCCTGCCTTAATAGCTTACTTTCATCTTCTCCTGATGGAACACTTAAAATAGAGCGGTTGGCTAGAAATTCAAAACTGAAGTGAAAATTGTGTAACTCAGATGTAATGTGTTAGTGTTCCACATTCTAACCATGCCTTTTAATTTTGTAGCAACCATTAGTGGAAGTGCTGACAAATGGTAGAAACCTGAAAAAAAGTGTCAGAATAATTTCTCGCTCTTCTTTTCTTTTCCCCTGTTACCTACAAAGAGCAAAGGAAGTCCGTGAGATTACATCAGCCAGGAAAAAATAGAATCAAGAGAGAGAGATGTGATGGAAATTCCTATAAAATCTATTCTGTGATTAGAGGTATCGTAAAGAGTATGAAGAAACACAGGGGATTGCCTGGAGTTTTCTTATGACTCAGAGGCATCATCACATGGTCGGCCAGACAGCTGTAGTCTTTGCGAAATAGCAATCTTTTCCAATATATTTATTACAGCAAAAGGAAAAAAAATATTATATGCACTTCTTCAATTAAAAAAGAGATAGGCTGGGTAGCATGTTTTGAACTGAAACACACAAAAAAGTGCCTTCTCTAGATTCATAAACTAATTAAAATCTATAATGCAGAGAGTACCAAGAGAGAAATGAGCAAACTTCACATATTCAGCTAATGCCTAAGACTAAGTGTGTATTTTGTCTTAAAGGTCTGTGCAGTGCAGAACTGAAAAGAAATTCAGCATAGGATTTTTACTCTATTAAATTCCTAAAACAGATATTTTTGAGTGTAGGACTGGTTATGAAGAGACAGTTCTCCACCTCCATGTTTTAAGATGGGAAAGAAATGAATGAGAAAAGTGGCAAGCTTCTTAGCAATATTAAGCAACGTACCCCTGAAATCATTATGTTTTAGAACATTACCCATGGCTTTAGCTCTGGAAGTTCCACACCTATAATTAATGCACAAAGAAACCACTATTTTCACCTTGTCAATGGTGATAAAAAATATCGTTCACTGGAAATATGAAAATTACCTGATGTTCTTGCCGTGAGAATGAAGTTTCCTGGTTCTGTTTTACCACGAGTGTAAGTGTGTCACTTCAAAAAAGGCCTGCAGATCTCCCATGTGTGTCCTCTCCCACATCCACGTGGCCTGGGGGCTACAGCTACTGCTGTGATGTCAAAGGTGGCACCCCAGGCAAAAGGTGTGAACGTCTGTAATTAAATACCTGTTTAGATTTCAGAATTCAAGGTTGGAATTTGTGATAAAGTATTAGATTCTCAATGTAGAAAGGAAAGCTGCAAGTTTGGCTGAGGAGATGTGCTGACCTGTTAGAATAATTTTCTGCCTAAAAATTCAGTATTTCCTTGCAAAAAAGTAATGTAAAAAAGGAAGACTAAAGAGTTTTGACAAAGATGATGACAGTTAGTGCTTTTGTATGGTCCAGGGAGTTCTATGGCAGCAGATTTTTCATTCTGCTGTAATTCTCCTTTGCAGTGCCTACATTTATTGGCTTAGTGTACATGCTGGTGGAGGAAAGATTTTTGTCTTGTTTTGATATTTATTTGATCTTTGCATCTTCTGTTTTTGAAAATGATCAACGTTCTAGGCCAATGCTTTCTACAGGGTAACAAAGTATATTGCAAAGACCCAGCTATATCTTTCCAAAAGAGTTGGCTGTTCAAAAACAATGTTCCAGAATTGTCCATCTGTCTTTTTTGATGTCTTCCTCAGCCTGCTCCTCCTCCTTTCTGAATTTCATGCTGATGTAAAATTTTTTTTAAGGATAACATCAAAGAAGCCTGTATGCATGTCAATCCCACGGTGATACTTAGCACGTTGCTAGCGTTTATGTTATGGAAATGTAAGAGAATCGCTGTTTGAGAAAAGCTGCTACAAAGCAGGTAGTGATTTAATGAAAAGCACAAAGATTGAAAGGGGTTTGCCGGAGCCCTGTGTGATGTGAATGTTAAGAAGCCCATTCACGTCATCAGCTTCCCTGCTGTACTTTCTATTCTCCCTCCTTTTTCAAGCCAACTTGAATACAGTTAGAACTGCATGCTAAGGAAAACCTTAAACTAAATGTGTAATCAGTCTAGCCACAATCAGTGCAGCACAGTTAATAATTTTTATTAACTGAATTAGCTTTTCTTTTTTTTGCTGTATCTGCATCTCTTTTGAGACTGGAGCAACATAAGACATATTTAGAACATAGTTACTTTGGGAAAACTCCATTTATAAACTCAAAAGAAAAAAACAAGGTTATTCTTTCTAAGAGGAATTTTCAGGTAGTATATATTTACATTGGACATATGCTTTTGTTATTTATAGTTTAACATGCAAGTTTAGCTCTGAGGATCTGACTTTGCTCTTGAAGCAGTGAAAATGTGAACTAATGCAGCTGAAAAAAAATTACTGAAACTGTAAAACCACTATTAAATGAGAGTTTGCTGGAGTCAAGAATTTCTGCTCGAATCAGTTATGGGATTACAGCCAAGCTAAGCCTATAGTTGTCTGGAGGTACACAGGAACAGACAAATGATCACCACAAGAGCCTTTTAGGTTCACAGAGCCAACATGGTTTTTGGCTCAGCAAGTCTACAAATTTTACCTTAACTCTTTTTCAAAAAGATAAAAAAGTGCCTTTGCCATTGGGGCACTTAGTTCCACCAAACGCTAACAATTTGTTAAGTTTGTTTGTTCATAGATACAATAATATACTAAATAGTACCATGTTCTAGAAGTAGTCCCATTGATTAAAATGGACCATTCAGTGCACGTGCTGTTGATGTCACCTATGGGTGAATAAAGTAGTCTTAATTATCTGTTACAAAAAATTAAAGTGGACTTTTCTTTACATTTCATAAGACAGAATTCCTTTTGTTTCTAAACGAGACTGGTTTTGTAAGCAGTTTTTGTAAGCAATGCAGCATAAATCCATTAACACTTGGATGCAATGATGCATAGTGAAAATGTATCAGTGATTTACATTGGTAGGATAGGAGAATGAGGCCTCATATCCCTATAAGTGGCTTTTTTCCTATATATATACACTGTCATTACTAAAAAGTCCATTGTAACTGCTGCAAAATAAAATTGTCTAACCTGTTGCATCCTTCAAAATAAATGAAATATCAAAGCTAAGCATTTAATACTGGAAAAAGTAGACTGGATAGTAAAATATTTCACTTTATTAAAATTTGTTTTGGCACCATATGATACAGGAAATTAATGTTTTTATAGAATTTTCCGAGTTTTTAATCTAGCAGTGTTTCTTTAACATAAGTAAATAGACTGTAGTATTTAAATGCCTTTGAATTCCAAGGGATTTGACACTCCCAAATGTAATTTAAGTCTTTTAATATTAATAAATATTTTATAAAAATACAGAATATATCACAGTATAATTAGTTAGGATGTCTTGCCCAGTGTCTGAGAAGTTTTCTGTAGTTCTTATCCACTTTTCTCATAGAAAAACTTTATTATATCAACAAAGAGGATATCTACCTACATACTTTTGATTTATTTTCTCTTATTCACATCATCTTGTTTTCCTCACCATCCTTCTCGGCCTCATCCTAATGCAAATCAAGGAACTAAGTTACATGCAATATCTTAATTTCAAGCCTGATAAGATTACATTGTGAAATACTGGCAGTATATATCTTTACCAGCAGATTCTTTTTCAGCTACATATTTCTGCAGTGGCAAATTTCAGCTAAAGTCAATGGACACTGTATTTCTGACTGCTATGTAGAATTTCAGTTTTCTTCCTGACTGACCTGCTTAAAATAATTAGCTTTTTCCTTATGCTGAACTGACAGCTACCTGAGAAACAGCAGGCATTCTCAATGTTAATAGTGGTATGCAGCCCAAGGCTTTTTTTCTTAAATTACTAGCATAAAGAAGACTGCAGCAAGTCATATTTGTTGAATAAATTGTGAAGATGTTTTAGCTTAATAGAATCAAAGCTGAAACCAAAATACACAAAAAAAGGAACAGAGAATTAATATCATATTTTCCTGTAGGCTCTGGTTCTCAAAGTACTTGGCTTATGATGACCAGACTAAGTGATTTTGTTTCCATAAATGATTCTTGGTTAATACTTGGGCATGAATTAGTATGTGACCTATCAAAGATATCTGTAAGGGTTGTTTGGCCTTAGACAAGAAAAAGGTTCTCCATCATGGCTTGGGGATAACTCAACACAGTATCATTAGGTGAAGAATCATCAGATATATGTATTACTGAATCAAGATTCATTATGTTCGTGCTGCATGTACTCATACTAAGAGGCAGTCCCTTTAGCAAAACAGGTTCCTCGCTAAGTGCCCAAGGAGTGGAAGGGACGGCCACAGGAGTGACTCCCTCAAGTTAGCAGGGAAGCTCAGGGACCATGCCAGATTTATCACCTTGTTTGTCTTTTTCCCAGTCTACTAAACTTCTTGCTGGACCATAAAAAATACAGCTGCTGTTCTTTCCCTAGCTTACGTTATGTCACGTACCCGCTTACATCTTCTGAGTATACACCTGAGCATTTGCACCAAATCTTACATCAGTATATTCATACTAAGTAAATCCGTACTAAGTTTTGACATTGCAGTCCAATATGAATCCACAACATACACACATTTAGAAGAGAAGACAATTCACCCCACAAAAATCAGTGCAACATAAAAAAAATTTCTGAAAATTAGTTTTGACAATAGATATATAAGTTATTTTCTACTTTGAATATGTTTCAAAATAAGTAAACTCAGTAACTTGACAAGCATTGCATATGCTTTTGGACAGCTGTAAGGCATAACAGGGACAGTAAGGAGTTTTCATTCAGGAGGAAAGCACATGGAGCAGTCCTCCTGAAGGCCTCGATTCTATCATTAAAAAGATATTTTTGTTGTATTTTTGTAACAATTAGCTAATGATTCCCAACCCATATGCTTGTACCAGATGTCTGAACCTTCACTGGCCAAATCGTGTTTATTCCTTCAGACGAACCATTTCATATTACTTAATAATAATAGTCAAGATCATTATTTTAATTCCCATCACTTCAAATCCAAACACAGCAAATATGATGAATAATATGCTTCAAATTTTCCCCTTGATTAATGGGCTATATGTGTGCAGAAAAACGCTTCAGTCTTGAAGATGTGATTTCCCCGGTGAAGCCATCGCTAGCCAGATCTTCTTTCCTGGAGCAGTTTCCCTGCACTGTGAAAAAATGATTGTGATTCTAAAGTGCAAGCACCCAGAATGAAACTTTCATGTGGTACAGATGCTAATGGTAATAACTGCCATTTCTCTGCATTTCACTGTGTCTCCCTGTCACTATTAAGAGTTTTTCTCTTGAAATACTTATTACCTGTAAAGCTCAGAACCTTTCTCTGCATCATACTTGGTTTGAACTTCTCATCTCTCTTTCTGCCAACTCTGCCTGTCACTGTGGGCATTCTCTTTAGCAATCCAGAAATGCCCCGAACCATGCAACAGCAGAGTTTAGTGTTGAAATACGGCTGTATGGGAGACACCAAAGCCTAAAAAACGTTAACAGTCCACAATGTATATAAGGTTGTCATTACTCTTTGATAGTAAATATTGTTTTGTCCCAGGTTACCTGATGTGAAAAAGAAAAGAATCTAGCAAGCAGCAGGATGCTGATAATGATCCTACATTTATGTAGTGCCTCTCATCTCAGAAGTTTTAAACTCTGTTGTAAAAGCTGCACAGGACAATGTTATCCTTAACTGAAATGCCAGCTGTGGACTGAAATGTGATTGTTGTTTAAAACAGAAGTGAACCACACAATAAAGTGAGAACAGAAAGTGCAATATACCTTCTAGCTTTCAATAGGAGTGGATGAGGGTTCAAGTTTTAACACTGTTTTTCAAAGCATTTTTACTGCTTTCTATCACCTCAGTGTGTTGGAATCTCAGTTTAGATCACATTAGCATGTACTTTCAGTGGGATAAAAATGGAGATGCCACCGTGATGACTTGGTTTAATATGGATTTAGAAAAATGATCATTTTCTGAATTGTAAATATCGTATTTACCTTTACATTAGGGTATGCATTTCCAATCTGATGTATCTGCAAACCAGTGCCAGTGCATCTGTATATAAGCAGTACTTTTCACTTTCATTAACAATTGCAGTTGTGTAATTGCCTATGCATTTTTTATCAGAAGTCATAACTGCATTTGCCCATCACTGCACTAGACTACTATGTCTTCTTTCAATGGATTGCTAGGTAGGTTTTTTCAACTCCTCTTAGTATCCTCCTTGTCTGTAAGCATTTATTGATTTTTGGAGTCAAACCAATGAGTTAAAACTGAGGAGCAGGAAAGATAAATTGCACAAAGGAAAAATGGAAGATAATGAACATTAGAAATAAGCATGGCTTTAATAAACATTGCTTCTTTGCTAGTTGCTAGTTGGTTCTGTCAAGACAAATCTTGGTAGATCACTATAAACTTTAAATGAAAAAAAGAGAATATACCAGTGCATGACTGTGCTGTGATCTAAAGTGTCCCTCAAGATTATTGCCTAATTATACTGCTTGATCAGTTTTATTACTTTACCCAGAACAGCCAGTCTGCAAGATATACTGACACTTCTGTATAAAGAATGCTACACTGCAATAATGGATTTATTTTTACATAGTTGTCTCTCCTTTACTAGACTGACTTGTGGACCAGGTTTACCTGCATGCAAGATTCACTAATATGAGCTCAACTTCAGTTAGCTTTAGGATATCTGTTGCAGAAAAAATAACAAAACATGCTCTCCTTGTTCTGTTTTACTGTACAAGTGATATTGACAGTCATTCAGATTGAAAGCAACACAGATGATAGTGCATCCATAGTCTATAAATACTATTGAATTTCTAATTTGTCAGTAAAAATCTCAGATAATGCCCCTTTCCTAAGATTATTACAGGTAAAGAGATTGTGGAATGGACCTTAAGGAAGATCACATGCTTTCTTCAAGTACACAATTTCCAATAATTTTGAGGCATCACATGAATTTATCTCAGAGCACAACTGGTCATCTAGACATGTAAATCAAGTTTGCTGAATAATCTTGCCTACAGAAAGCAGTAAGATGACCTTCAGACCGAAATAACATGAAATAAACTTACCTTCAAACTCCTCTGTACTTCTTGGATGTTATTTAGAAACCTTGTTTATTTTTAACTCTCCAAAGAATCACAGTTCCTGTTTCAAAATGTACTTTTTTAGAGTAAGAAATTGGCCAATATTTTAACATATCCACCAAATGTTTCTTTTTTTCTGAGAAATCTGTGTTCTTTCTCTGCACCAAAACCAAAAAAATGCAAATTCTGTTATCATTTAGGGAATGAGTAGTCATGGAACTTCATTACCATGTTTTGGGGACGGTAGCTGTGGAGTAGAGAAAGCCATTGGCTTCATAAGGATTAATGGTGGTCTGATAGACACATACAGTTCATTCTGGTATATCTTGAACTGCTACAAAATTATAATTATGTTAGTAGTTTATGTAGTTTATTAATTTTGTATGTAATTGTGGCCTTCTCTTTATCATCTTCATGAAACTTTCTTAACAGCATGAAGACAGTAGTCCAAGGTGTGGCTTGCACACATAATGTTAACTCAAGCTTGTATGAATGCCTGCTAGGGTTAACCATAGATGCAATTTATTTGCTTCTGCTCTTTCACCATTGTTGTTTGCTTTGTTATGAGAACAAACACAGACAGTTCCAGGATGGCATTAACATGGCTTAACAGTATGCTATAAGGTTTAATTTTGCTGGTGACATTGTCCTTTTATGTGATGCCTTACCATTTTGCAAGCAAAAATTGAAATATTGTCTATCATTTCCCTTCAAAAGATGGGATATTAATGAGATTTGAAAGAATAAATTTTATAAGAATTTCAGCAATTCAAATCAAGTATGACATTAGATGGTAAAAGAAAAAAAAAAGCACTGAGGTGCATCATTTTGTACGCCCTGCAATCAGCAGGCCAGTCTGACATTACACAGAAGAACTAGACAGCTTTGGTTCACATTAAATTTCTGCCTGGACGTATGAGATTGAAGCTGGAGACCTATCAAAGACATTAATGGGATACTTAAAGTGCCAATTTTAAAAATTGCCAAAACCCAATGCCTTTGAAAAAATGCTAAGGGTTATGTGGAATGAATTAATTCCAAATGCCAGGATTCCTCATATATCAACATGCTTTTTATTGAAAAAGTTGTTCATAAAAGAAAACGGAAATATACAAAGTATTTTAAGAATAAAGCATGCTATTTTGACACTAGAGGACTTCATAAAGGAGACCTTATTAATGAAATAACTACAGAACTACCTTTAGATACATAACATTTGTGGAACTTAACAGTGGAGAGAACATGCAAACAGTAGCCCACAACAAAGAGAGAATAGGAAAGCTTTTTTCCACATTCTAAGTGATATTGATGGCTTTTGGAATGATTCAGAGATTGAATTAAAACACTTTCATTGAATGATCATTTGGTTTCTAGTTAAAGTATTTCTTCATTGCTGATATGCAAATAATGATTTCTGCTACTACCACAAAAGCTATTGATAATTTGTCTTGAGAATTATCAGAGAAACAAGAAATAGCTAATAAGATACCCCACTGTATCTTTCTTTCAGTGTGTGATGGTTTCCTTAGCACATTTCCTAGTGATTTTAAGTCCACTTTTGAAAGTCTCGAGAAGTCTTTTCCTCCATTTTTCTAAGAAAATTATAATTAAACTTATTCTTTAATTTTATCTGCCTTTTTATTTCTTATGTGAAAATTTCCTGCCTCTCTATTTATTGTTACAATTTCTCTGGTTTATTACTTAGATAATTAGTTGTTGTATTTTTGGTGGATTTTTCACTAGCTCTCTTCATTCTCCAAACTTTATTTCTGGAAAAACAGCATCTCTGAGCTACTGCACTACTGGATCCACTTCTTTTTATATGACATTCAAATAGTGAATATTCTAAACTTCTCTATTAGTTCTGAACTTCTTTTACATTATGCTACCTGTTCCCTCCAACTACACAATTCAAATGCAAGTTTCAAAGTGTTTTTTTCTCTGCTTTCAATGTCTTTTTCCTCTGTAAACCATAAAGGTGTTTTCTGTATAACTAAGGAAAATTCAGTGTGGTGTGGCAACGAACAATTAAAGTCTCTTGACAACGGGCAATTAAGATCTCTCCTTAGTGTTCTGTAATTTAGGACATTTTCATTATGAGTTCATTGTTTGTGCTGAATGATCAATAACAGATGCCTACATCTGTCTTTCCTAGTTTTAGGAATGTGCCCACTGCAGCACATTCCTATCTAGTGTAAAATATGTTCCTATCCATTGCAAAGATTTTCATAAATAGATACCATTGCTGAACTACCTCCCCCATGTCTTCCAGGGAAGCAACATTTCATAGTCTGAAAGAGAAGGTAGAAGCATGCTTGATATTCACAGTAGGTTTTAACATAGAATCAATGAAACATCAATATATGCCCTCTTCCAACTGCACCTTAAAGCTGCCAGAAGTTGTGCTAGGGTGCTTTAGGCAGCTGGTTTTCAACTTGCTCAAATTAATCTGAGGCTGTCGAAATGGTAACCCTTTATTTATAAAATAATATTTTGATGGAATTGCACACATTTGCAACATAGGGAAGCACTCCTAGTTTTCCAAGATTTAGATCAAAACTTGCTGATATATGTCACTTGGTTTCTGTTATCTATAATGCTTAGTATGGACATGTGTCTGTTATTTTGAAAGAGTAGAAATATTTGCATTTCAGGACAGACAGCATGGTACAGCAGCTGAGCTTTCTGTTGTTTAGCATACCACCTGACCTCTGTACTACAGCACGGTCAAAACTCCCATGCAGGACTGGTCACCAATTGGAAAATACTGGGGAGAGTGGAGAAAAGGATTTCATCCCCCCCCCCGTTGTTTCTACCACTCTTTTCTCCCATTGCTCTCCCTTTGTTACCTTCTCCTGGATTTTGAATGGAGTTCACTTCCAAAGCACTGTAACCCACTCCGAGATACGTAAAGCCAGAGCTAGAATTTTTTAATGTTAAATGAAGAAACTACTTCACAATCTGATGCTTACTCTCCATCTGATTATGAAAAAGGCAAGAAATATACTGCTAGAGAATAATATGAATAAACAAGAGGAGAGAGATGAAAAGAGAACAGGGGAAGCTGGTGGAGAGAGAGAGATATAACATGCTCTTCATTCAAGTGATAATTGCTATGTCTGAGTTGTCAGGCTGATGACACTACTGTCCGTCTTAACTCAAACAGAGGTAGTTTTCCATGTAAACTAAAAAGCAGATGTGTCAAATTAATCCTTTCTATATTTGTAGGAGTTTCAGTACAGTTATAGAAGACACAATTTCTGCCTTAAGAACCCCTGAAATCTGTAGAGTTTTTCTAGGCTTCGTGTGATGTTTAGAATGAAAAGGTGGACACATTTGTAGGGAATAAAGCTGAATGTATTTTGTAAAATTACTGTCTGTTACATTTTTATTTTAAACATATCACCTACATTTGGTAGGTGCACTTCTAAATGCATCACAGTCTTTTTACAATTCATTTTTACTGGAAAACAGTTGGTGGAGAATTTGAGTAGGAAAACCCAAATGTTGCATTGGCCTTGAATTCTTCTGACTGCATCGCTATAGAAGGTCAACAAGGATACTTGTTGGGAACTCTTTGAGTATTAGTTAATCAGAAATAATTTCATTTTGATTTGCCACTAGAGCTCTTCACAAATACAACCTTATAATTTTTTCATCTCTCTGAACCCTATAATGATAACTCATGAAGGTCCCATCTTTCCAACTCCTGTCATCACTACAATAGCATCAGGGAACAAAGGAAAGTTTCATGTTTAGTAAAAGAACTAAACCACAGAAGTAGCATTTAGAAGATATCTACAGAATTATTCTGGGGGAGAAGATGAACATATATTATTGCTTAGCAATATTCTATACTATCATAGTTTATTAAGTACAATACTTCATTTAATATTAACAGTGTCAATAATTTCACTAGCAGAACTACAACCTCGCATTTCTGTCAGCATGGCAGGACAGCTGTTCTCAGAAAGAATGGCATTAAAAGGATTAAGTTCTTGCCTTTTTAGCTTTTAAACCTTTGTAGGTGTTAAAACAGTTGTGCAAAACACCTCAGGACAAATTGTAACATACATTTTACTTTCCTGGCATATGCAAGCATTGTAACATTTATTGTGCCTCATGCATTTTTCCCTTCATTACAAATAGAAATGCAAGACATTAAACCTGTCAGAAACAGATGTATGAAAATTTCATTAGGTAGGAATACTTCTTTACTCAAGCACATGAAGCGTCCATCTGACCCACTGTGTATGTTTAGGAGACTACCTTGAGGACAGACCCAGAAAGCATGCAGCTGCCTTCCCACTGGTTTTGAGACATAGCAATTGGAATGGAACTTTGCCTGATACTCCACCATCTAGACAGTGTTTTTCTGGCATATACTAAAATTTTTTTGCAAAAAGTGAAATTTTTCTAAAACTGCTTTCCAACTAAGGTAGCCAGAAATACCGCAACACTGAGATGTTCTGCTATTTTTCTAAGAAATAAACATTTTATAAACTTGTAAAAGTAACTCTGAGGTGTTATGCACAGAGTTGTCAATGTTATGGTACATGTGTTAGTGTCATTCCTGCCAAAGCAAAAAAAATTTAGAATCAGGAATTAGGAGGGCAAGAAAGTGTTGTCAGGATTATGTCTGGGAAGAAACCATGAAAGTATATTACCGCTCAGCAGAATCCAATATCTTTGCAGTTTCTTGACATACAGTGCCTCATTTAATGTGATCTGAGTGTCTCATCCACAGGATCCAATTTATTCTGAATTTTGCTTCCTAAGGTAATACATTGTAAAATAATGGAGATCTGGAGAAGCTTGATCTCTTCTGAATTTGCATTGCCACTCTGTTCTCCCATAGTGGCCAAAATTTGAAGGTGGGAATTGTGTATAATGTGTCTTAAGAACATATGGTAAGGTTACAAGACACAGCAATGCATGACAATTGTGTCTGACTGCTTATATTAAGGCTCAAGACAATAAAGTAAATTTCTTTACATAATGACCTGGAAGATTAGTTACCCTTGATAAATGTGACTTGGGAGACATTCATTCAGCTCAGACTTTTCTCTGCAAGCAGAATTACATTTCTTTAAAAGGTCTGAATGTATCTGCTTTATAGATAGGGAAATTTCAGAATATATTCCTAGATCTCCAGATAATAAATATAGGCCATTAAATTGCTAAATGTTGCTGAAATTTCTTATTGAGACAGTGCTAATCCAGTCAGTTCGTGGAAGATATATAGAGTAGTTTCTAATGGGTCCTCAAGAAGGTGCTAGTAAAAACGAGGTAATAGTGATAGAGATGCAGAAATACCTTGGTCAAATAATTTCCATAGAATATTACAGCTAGACTTGATATATGGAGGTCTTTGTACAATACTCTACTCAGCTTGTAGGTCAGCTACTAAATATGGCTGTGTGGTTACTGGGAAGGCAGAAAATGGAGTAATGGACTCAGCAGAGTGTTTCGCTGTCCATCCAGGCTGCCAGTGGTACACAGGTTGCATTAAAAGTGATGGTAGTTAAAGCCTTGAGGGTACTGGGTCTTAGTTAGCCTGCCAGTCTTCTGAGCTCTGTATGATATCTTAACCTCTTAGGTTGAAAGCAATGGGGCTTTTGTGAAGTGTTAGTAAAAGTGGAATGGGTATATATTTGCATCTGGTGCTGAAACTCTGATGAATACCATGTATTCTGCTCTCAGGAGGCTATGCTGTTAGCTTCTTATAAAATACAACATTAAGATTTTTGAACTTTAGACATTTGGAACAGAGTATTGATTTGATCTTGAATACTTTGTCTCTGACTTGGTTTTGCTAGGCTTTCACTGGAGTTAAATATTTTCCCTGCTATGTCTAAACATTATACATATACTTTTATTACTTACAAATTGTAGTCAATACTGACTGCATCTCCTTTCATTTTCCATGTGTACAGTAGGTGATAACAAAAACATGATATGCTTGCCAGGTCTTTTGGCCAGTAGCTTTTATAAATACTAATTCTTAGTAATATGCAAATATTTTAGAAGAAAATGATAATTAAAAATCATTTAAAGAAAATCAAGGCAATGGAAGGTAAATTAAAAAATTAAAGAGAAAATAAAAAATTAAAGGAAAGAGAATAAAGAAAAATCCAATGTATACTCATATCATATTTACTCATCATGAGAGAGTAACTCACCTGTGCTAAACTTCCTTTCCAAGACACAGTGAGCTGAGATCCTGAACTTTTAGATTACAGTTTGTGTATGATTTTTTCATATCCTCGCCTAAAGAAGTTGTAGTTGCTGCCCTAATCCAATCTTCCCATTCTCAGAATATTTGAAGTGCAGATTCAACCCAAGCGTCTACCTATGTCTGCAGCTAGGATAGTCTTCTCACATAGGTGTTCTGGAAAATACAAGCCATGAAATATCCAGAAGGAAGCTAGAGCTATAATCTCTTTGGGACTGCTTCACGTATTTCAAAGATGAGGGTCATACACGTACACAAAACCATCCCAAGGCCTTGTCTGAACTGGCAGAATCCTTGAGAGGACATTAGGCCATTCTGTGGGTACATAAACCATTCCAGAGGGACATTTGTCTGAGCTCTTCTTAGTTGTGTTCGGAAGCTCCTACAAAGGAAATGGCCAAACCTGCCCAGACAGCTTATTCCAACACTTAACTGTACCTAATATTGGGAACCTGTTTCTTGAAGTCTGACTTTAGCCTCTTACATGGCATAGTCAACTTTGAGGTGTGCTCTCCTGATCATTTTAAAACAAATAGTTTGTAAAATTCGACAGAGTAGTTGTTGCCAAACTTTATTACTAAAAAGTATTATGGTCTGAAACTGTTAAGAGGAATCAGAAAGGAATTGCAGACAATTCTGATTCAGTGACTTCATAGCGGCAACTAGAAATGTGGTGCTAGTGAAGCACAGTAATCCATGGGGGAGCCGCAACAGTAAATTGTTTGTTTCAGTTTTGAAACTGGTGAGAGTAGAAGGAAAATGATGAAAGCTTTGCTTTAGAACTGCTTGAAAATTCAACGCTAATTCTGAGGGCATCTATTTGTGGCTCTCAGTTCTCTTCCAAACCTATTTGTCTTCAGAAAGAACTGAAAAGATGTTATAAAACCTATTTTTTTCTAAATAAGATATGACCTGGGTTATCTATTCAAGTTTCAAATTGTATCTTGTGAAGTTGAGTTCTTGCATTATGGGATTCTAAGGTCATGAAGGGGGATCAAGAAAGCTAAGTATCATCCAGCTCAGTACCTATAAGGCTGCTTTTGCAGTAGATCATAATATTTAGCTGTGTCTCCAGTACAATCTAAGATTTTATATATTACGTTCTGTAAATAGAGGAGAATCCCTAGTTATGACATACTGCTACAGAACAGGTAGTGATCTAATGAAAAGCAAAAGAAGACTGAGAAGGGGTTTGCCGGAGCCCTGCGTGATATGAATGCTAACAAGTCCACTCACGTCATCAGCTTCCCTGCTCTCAGCTCCCCCCTCCCTCCTTTTCTTTCTCTTTTATGAGCCAGCTTGAAATCAGGGAATTACATGCTAAGGAAAACCCTTCAACTAAACATATAATTATTCTGCACAGGATCAGTGCAGCACAGTTAATCAGTTTACCAACTGAATTAGTTTTTATTTTTTCATGTCTGCATCTCCTGTTGAGAGTGGAGAAATTCTAGATTTAAAGGGGAAAAAATGGCTTGCAGTTGTGAAATGAGTATCTAAAGCTGAGCATTCGTTATGAGAGGTTGCAGGCTGTTTTGGCAGACAAACCTTACTGTCAGTCCCCAAGACTTTGAACAACTGACACCATGTGGAGTTATTACTTACAGGTACTTAAGAAATAACTGGTTTCCTATTTTAGTTTTCAGCTGTTTAATAACATTCCATTTTCTGAAACTCACAGCTGTATTTCATTGCGTTGTATTTAATTTCATTTCATTGGATTGTTTTGAAAAGTTAGTATTTATTTGGACAGAGGTGTCACTTCTCTGTAAATGAGTTCACATTTTAAATGACCTACTTGTAAACTGCTTCACTTAGGAAGTACAAAATCTTAAATGCTGTTATTTGTAAAAGCACAGAGAATACCTTTTAGATTCTACTTACAATGAAAACACAAACTATCATGCTTCTATTAATTCTAAGTGCAAATAAGAGTCAGCAGTAAGACATCATACCTCCCCTCTGCACCCCAAACCCCCAAATTCTGTACAGGATTACCTTCCATAGTGCATGCATGCATATTAAAATAGGTGGCCTTTGGTTTAGGAGTGCTCACTCTGATAACCTGTTTGCAACTACAGAGTGTCACCAAGTTTCACAGTAAGTTCACAGGCCAAAAAGCAATCCAAGTCTCCAGGTAGAAGCGTTACAGATGTAAATATTGAAGTGTAGTTTGTCATTTACTCACGTTAATATGTTGAACTTAATCAAAGGAAAAACTGACCAAGGTAGAAAACTATTCTGATTCTTAATGTACTTGCAAGCTTTATGGGTAATATTTGTTTTCTAACAGTGCCACAATGGAATTTGAGCAAGGCAAAGTTCTTTCACTTAAAGTACCTTTTGGGTCCATAGTATACACCCCCAGGAAAATGTTTAAATTATGTAAGAAGTGGGTACATACCAGGAGAAATACTGGCTTGTTTTCTGAAGTGAAAACCATTTAGAGAAATTTAAAACTTTGGAAAATTTGGAAAAAAAAGAATAGTGACTGAAAATTGTTGTTAAAAATATCTTCACAATTAATGTTTTCTGCTCCTTTGAAAACTTTCTTTTTAACCACAGTGCCTTCTGCTGTGTATTTGCTAAACTTTACAAAATATTTTTGTATAAAGACAATTTCTTTAACACAAAGGTATCTAGAGTCTTAACTTCTAGATCCTCTATAAGCCTCAAGAATCAATTTCTGAAGACTTGCATGGCCTTTACAGGTTGTCCACACCATCAGATGCAGTTCCCAAGTTGAATTCCAGTTGAATGCGTTCCTGAGAAAGGAACTGTGGATAAATACAAGATGCCAACTTGTCATAATAATGTTCCTTAAAGCCTACCAATTTTTACTTCTTTGGCAAGTAACATTTCCTTAAGGAAAAGGAACAGAAGGGTGTCTCCTCTTCATTGGGGCTTAGGCTACAGCTGCTTCTGAGAGTAGCACACTGTAACCAGGACACATTCTGGGTAGCCAGGTCTCAAACTATTAACATCATTTTTGTGGCTTTCTTCCATCTTCTCTTCAATTATTTGATGTTGCTGGTACTTACTGCTAGTCGATTTCAAAACGTACTTTGCTAACCGTACTTTTAAAAGTAAGTTGTGATAGCTTAAATAATGATGATAAATTCAAGGTAAAAAGACATTTTACTATCATTTCCCTATGAAATATGTTATAATTTACCACCTTTACAAATGAAGCTAGTTGACTATACATTTTTAAGCCAAAAAAAGGTATATTACACTTGCAATATTTGTTACATGGTTTATTAACATGTTGCTTTCTATAGCAAAGATAATATTCCACATTCATTGTATAGTAATTTTTCTAAAATGTCTTTACTGTATCTTTTAATGCTGTCAAAGTGTACCTTTCAGTATAGAAGACATACGTAAAAGCTACCTTATCACTTGAATATTATTACCCATGCAGACCTTCAACCTCTCTAATGCATTAATAGCTATTTAGCAGAACGACTATAGCTAATAGAGCTGACATACAGAATATATGTAAATTACAGGTAAACAGTGGCCACAGCTGGGCAATTTTTGTAAAGTAAGGGATTTACAAGTAGTTTTAAACTAATTCTGGTATGCTTCCATTTGTGTGTGTTAGGTCTTTTCTTTGGCTATGACTGAAGTATGCATTTAGAAAGGTAAATACCGGGATAAAAAAGGGGCTTGTAATATTAGCATGGTAAAAATGGAAAAATGCGCAACTTTACTGTTTGTGGATCTGTAGCACTCGTTACCAAGGAAAATACCTATCTTGTGAATCCTTCAGTGTTCATTGCATTATACTTATTTATGCTTAAGCCCAGAGGCACACAACTGACAACACTGTCTACTCCAGACGTCCCTACGGATGCAGTATGCAGTCTGTGTATAGAAATTTAACTGTCAGGCAACTCCATACATTTAAAAACCTTTTGTTTGTATGACCTTCTTGCTTCCCATGGTATGCAGTACACATGTTATGGATTAATGTTACCCAAGTTGTAATTAGTTTACATCAAAAGGATAAAAAAGTAGCAGGAAGTATTTTTAAATATAGCAACAAGTATTATACACACTTTGACATTTAATTTACATTTTAATTCAAATAATGAGTTAAAATAGCATAATGATCTATCCACCTTTTAAATCTTTCACGTACTGAAGATAAAGATGTGGATCAGAAAACTCTCCCCTGCACATACATTAGGAATTGATTTCAAGTAATGACACTGGAGTATGGGAATCAGTCCTTTATCTAATGGTTTTGGGATCCATCCCGATGACATGCTTAAGACCTCCCAATTAACCTGAGAAACAAGCTACGTACATTCTCTTAGATACCATTAGCTTCATAATACTGTGTGCTTGTAAAAGAATAGTTTGCTCATAACTGTAATGTGTCTGATGAGAACCTAAACAGCCCCATTTCACTTAAGTATGGAGACGTATCTCAGCAAAATGAAATCAAAACCATTCCCTTATTAATGATAATACTTTGAAAGCTTTAAGGATATTATAGTGGGCGTCCAATTCAGCCCTCCAGTAAGTTCCGTAATCACGCTATGGAAATTATTTCCATGAGTAACATACAAACAAAATTTGCACCCCTTCTCCTTATATAATGGAGATCCCTTGTAGCAGAAATTATTTGTCTCTAAGACAGACAGCTCATCAGAAGCAAAGTGTAACAACACTAATGCATCCTACTATGGAAATACATTTTTCCCCACTCAGGAGAAATTTAAAACACTTATCATCACGAACGATCCTTCACCCTCCCATCCAAGCCTGTCTGTTTGCAGCACAGCCGAGCACTATAAGACAAAACATGTCACAGCTTATGGCTGTGCTGTGAAACTGCGAATGTGCAGGGAAATCATCATTCCCGTCAAGTTATCGGGAAGAGTTTCCCCAGCGAAGCCGTGCTCAGCCCTGCGCGTCCCCCCCTCACACACCCCACGCACGGCACGGGCTGCACTGTCCACGGTACCAGCGGCGGACGGACAGACGGACGGAGGGGGACGCGGGTGCGTTAGACACAACGGCGGCACGAGCAAGAGCAGCAGCAGCTGGGAAGCCTGAACAAATCAGGACATGTCACTAAAGGAGCAGAATTCCTCAGTCCAGCCTCCGGCACCTTATGCTTCTTGTGGTACCCTAAACTACACACAAGTGCTGCACAGCCACTGCATCAGATCACCTGATATGAGCAAAACAGACCTAATCAGGGCAAATTTAAAGCAACCAAACATAATAACGTTACAGTGTGCAATGCATAATGGAGCCATGAGACACAAACACTTGATGTCTGCATTTACCAACAAATGCATTTGATCCCTACTCAGTTCTCGGCAGAAATCCCAACAACATGCTGCACAGCTTAAACAGCCTCTCTCTTCAGTCGTGTCTTAAAAACTACTGTGCAAAGCAGCATACGGATTATGAGAACTGAATAAACTCTTCCCAAAACAAAGAATACAAAAGCAGATATGTAAATTACAAGGATCCAAAGTACAGACAATACATGGTAATAAATGATCATACCTTTCATCCAATCCACTACTTGCTTGGGCGTCCACTTGCTAATAGGTTCCATAACGAGAGCCATCATCGGATCACTTTATCATTCGCACCAAAATCAGAAAAAGGAGAGAAAAAAATGTATCAGAGCATGGCTGGGCTAAGAGAGCTGTAGGATTTTACAGTGCAGTCCAAAGAGAAGATGATGCTTTGTCCCTCCAGGTTTCTCCTGCACTGATTCAGTAATGTATAAAATTACACTGCTTGATCAGCTCTGGCACCTCCCCCACTGCACACAGCCTGCAACACACTGGAGCACAGAGCCAGGAAATGGTGCAGTACGTA
The DNA here is from genome assembly GCF_900496995.4 of Aquila chrysaetos chrysaetos. Classification (NCBI taxonomy): domain Eukaryota; kingdom Metazoa; phylum Chordata; class Aves; order Accipitriformes; family Accipitridae; genus Aquila; species Aquila chrysaetos. The sequence goes on along the minus strand of NC_044024.1, from coordinate 2,983,910 downwards.
TAGACTTACTTACAAAAGCCTCTACCCAGTGATCTACTTATTAGACTGGCACAAATATAAAATTATATTACACAGAGAGCAATTCAAGCTGGAGCTATTCCAGACACTGAGTTTTAAGGAGCTTTATTCCAACAAGCTCTGGGATCTTCATCAGGGAAAATATCACTACTGTAACTTGATAGCAGATTGTCTTGGCTTCATTGTGAATATGCTGACTGTCACTCAGTTTAAAGAGAAGATAGAAATATCAGAATATCACTTGGCATCTGGCAAAATGCTGAGCATCTCCATCTTCACAATACAAAATGTTGCTCGAGTCTTATACTATATAATCATGTAATTCAAAATGTCAAACACAGTATAAAAAGTCTTACCCAAGAAAAAACTATTGGAAGAAAACTCTTTTTTCTGGCCACATTCAGAGCCAATCTATTTCCTCCTGTGAGCTGTTCATTTTATAGTGAAAGAATGACAGCATCGAAGAGTCAATTTTTACTACTTTAATATACACAAGTATAGCAAGTATTTTGATTCAAAGCACCGGGACCATTAGTCAATCTCTCCCTTTTGTTAGGGAGAAAAAAAAGTTTTTAAATATGCCTAATACTGAAGTTTAGTACAATTCCAGAAGATGAAGGTGAAACATTTTAATGAGATGTGCCAAACAGCGCTTTTTGGACCCATTTGTGACTCTGCACCTCATGCAGCACAAGTTCTGTATCATGTGGTTGAAGAGGTGCATGCTTTCTGTTTGATCCATTGTCTGAGATACGCAGCCCCGCTATTTTGTCTTAGGGGAAGAAACACAGATTCCAGAAAAAAAGACAGAACAAAGCACTTACACCTTGCTTTTCAGTAATGTTTCATCTGTGTTTTTTGCTCCTGCACTGCTCCAAGTTCCACCAGCACATTAGGGTAAGAAAATGATATTGGTACTATGTCTCCCTCACTCCACTAGAGCTGTGTTAATTTACCCAGGCTGAGATCTGTCCTCTCTTTCTCATATGGGGGAACATAAAATACAAATGGAATATTTATGCTATACTGTTTCAGGGTTCTTCTTTAAGTCTATATAGACAGGGATGCAGAGAGGCATCCTCCCCGCCCCCCCCCCAATGTCTCCAAAGAGATGTACCATTCTCAGTTCAGTGATGCACTCTATCCTTTTTCATTTTTCTTTTGCTTTGGGAAGTAGTGTGATTAGTATTCTATGATGTATTTTGAGTGCTCAGAGCACAGATCTCCTTTACAAAAGGATTCACATCAATTCTCCTTCAAGAAGGCTGTTTCCAGCTGAACAGCATGTCAGCTTCCTCTATGAGTTTTGGGAGACCACTTTCAGTAGCTTTAGTTCTGTCTAAATAGCTGCTTAAAATGGACATAATAATGACAAAGATTTCAAATGCACAATACTTCTTTTTTTAGGCAATAGTGGACTAGAATTGAGATGCGCAGAATAAATATTTCCGTTAGCTATTGGAAATTGTACAAGCTGTTTGTTTTGGGGCTATGCTTTCTTAAAATTTTTTTCACACAATGATCACCTCTCTTAAATACTTTTAAGTTCAATACAAGCATGGAAGAATTTCAGATAAGCTATGTTGTGTATGAACTTAGTATTTGGACACAATTACATGAAATAATCTTCTTTCGTGATTGTTTGGACCGTTTCCCCAGTTCCTGTAATTTGACAGATGTTCTGTCCATGTCCTTTTGTCTCACGTTTCCTACCCATGCCTGAGTGGGCAGACTTTTTTTTTTTATATTTTGACATATTTTTGAAAGAGGATGGAGCCTGAATTCAAAGCCCATCGATGTCAGTGGGCATACTTCCATTGATTTTAACTGGCCTTGGATGACAACAGAAGACCAAAACTCTTATTTTGGAATCAGTACTTCCATTTTCAGAATGAAAACTTTTTAAAACTTTTTCAGGTCCTGTTACTGAGGCTCCTTACCACAAAGATGGTTTGCATTTTCATTTACTCATACTGTTATTCACCACCATGGTGCTAATTCAGGCAGTACCTATAATTTCTTTGAAAAATCTTGACTATTAGATAATCTCCTGTGTTTTTCTTTAGTATAACTAGTCACAGTTTGTCTATATTTTGGGATTCTACAACCTTTTGAACAACTGTCTACTGTTTGTACTACTTCTTGGAATGAAATATTTAAACTTATTAAATACAGTAACCCTGTTTCTTTCCTTCTTGAGTAGATGATTTATTCAGCTTCATTATCCATTGCACAGATTGGTGCGCAAAGCCATAGTTTGTCAAAGAATCTTTCTAAACCCAGACAAATGTTCCTTTAACTTATCTCATGGGTATGTTCATCATGGCAGTCCATGGAAGATTGTACCTGGGTAGTTCCTCTGCTTCTTGCTTTGTTATTTCGAGAAAGATTTATTTCTTGCATGCTGTCATATGAGAATATCACAGAAACATGGGAAGCCTCGTGTAGATCAGAAAAGGAACCTGTGACTGACTACAGAAATGGATACAACTGAGCAATAGCTAAGGCCAAATGGAGTCAAGATGCATTTGGACTATTTCTGTAACCACAGTTCAAGTCAGTTCATAGCACTTTTTAATATAGGTTGTCCAGTATGCCAGCTGAGGTAATGACTCTGAAATGAGTAATCATGCAATAAGCCACCATTGCACTGAACTATTGTTCTTATTATTGACATGGTTCTATACATAGCTGTGCTAGAGTTAAATCACCTAGCTAACAGTTATTGTCAGCTATAGGTCACTGTAGTAAAACCAAGTTTGAAAAGTCACTAAACAAGGAACTTTTTTAAAAGATAAGCAAAACTGTGTAATCCCTAAAGCTATTCCATGTGGTTTTCTGTCCATTTATTGCAAGGCTTCTGCCTAGATCTATCCCCCCAATCTACCTTGCATTGCTTCCTAATATTGACATAAAAGAAACAATGCATTCCCGTGATTATGTTTTTCTTCCGGGCTGCATATAGCAAACCAACAGAAAAAAATATCAAGGAACATCTTTCTCACTGTTATTCTATCTAGGTCATGTAAATGAGAAATACTTTCTGACTGAAGTCTGCATAGGCACTGGAGCAAAGTAAGGCACTTGAAACAGAGAAAGGGAACAGACCTTTCACTATATGATGCAGTGTTGTTGTCAAAGGCCTATATAAAATCATCTAGTAATTTCAGGCCATAATCACTGCTATCATCTTTGACAGCAAAGGCCTAAGGCTGAACAGACTGGTTGAAAGGTTTCGAGTCCCTCCTTCTTCACAGTAATAATGCTGGTAGTTTTTTAGCTTTTGAGCATTGCCTGGTATCTCTGGGATTACTAATTAAACCATCATTCTCTGTATTTTCATGGTCACCGTGGGAGGCAGTTAAATGTTCTTGTGTATTTCATGGCCAGTGATAACTTTCCAATTAATGATTATGCTCAAACCTGGTAACATAGTTAGTATAACACTTAGAGCAATCATACATTTCTTTCAGTTTTCATTTGGTAACAATTATTCTCATATTCTGTGATGAAGAAATAACCCGTATGTTTTGAACTAAGTCCTCTATAAGCAGGTTAGTTTAAGAAAATCTTGACATTGCATTTGATGGCCATTATGGAAAACATAAGCATGCAGTTTCAGGTTAAATAAGTCATGAATCCCCTGAAAAAGTAGCATGTAATGTTATAACTTAGGACATTTATAATATATATTATTAATTGAAATATAAGCAAAATCTCTATGAAATGACCATTGAACTCTTGGTTATCACTGAAGTTTTTTATCATGTAACATTCACATATTATACAGCTTCTTTTTGCAGAAGAGAACATTTTCAAAAACCAGAATATAGCTAAATTATTAGTTTTGGTCAGTTCTGTTCTGAGCTGTGTTCTGCCTGATGCTGCTTTCATACAACCTCTTCTTTGCATTGTAATTCTCGAGACTCTTGTGTTTCAAGGATGGAGGGCAAGAAAACTGCCTTTGGTGAATTTGTATGACATGGGTAAAGCTTGTGCTATGAGGAACAAAACCTCCAGCTTACATTCGCGATAGAGATCAACAGACATTCCTATTTAATTATAAGCCTTTGCCTTACTTAACCCTGAGTTTCCAAGCCGAAGGATTGGATTTTGGCTGTCCTCGTGTAAGTTCAGAAGAGCTGGAGGAGGCTTCCTGCGCTTTGCGCAGCCCGTAAAAGGGCTGTAAAGAAAGGGCGAGACCAGTCCCACCAAGCCTCAACGCGAAAGTGCTACACGACAGGTCAGCCCCACCGCTTTTGAAATAGGTCGGATATACGAAGCGAGCGTACGTTGCATCCTCTCCACCATACGCACGAGGCAGGTATTTTTGCCCTGTGGAGGCGTTAGCCCTTCTTCTCCTTTCTCCAAGTACCCGGACTCCGACCCAACAGCAAGGGGCTGCCAGGGGAGGCCCCGAGGGACCCCCAGACAGGCTGCAGAGCCCCGAGTGCCGGTGTTCCACATTCTGGAGTGCCATCTACTGGCACCGCGCTCAGCGCTCAGCTCTGCCAGCCGGGAACCCGCCGGCAGCGAGCACCGAGCTGTGCAACGCGGGCAGCGCCTTGCCCTTTGTGGGCACTCACGAGTTCCTTTCACCTGCAAGTTTTTTCTCCATGGAGCCAGCTGTAATGATGGGTGGAAGCGTTCCCGTGGGACTTCACCTGCGTTGGCTCTCAGCAAGGTGAAGCGCATGAGAATTATTGAACTTCGCAAGCAAGAAATGTTTGCCTTATAAAATAGGAAGCAAGGGGTTAATTCTACTGCTGATGTTTATTGGTACAACATTTGTTTTGTGGGTTTTTTTTCCCCACAGGAACCCCCTGCAGTCTCTGCTATTCAGTCAGAGGTATTGTATTAGTATTCCAACTTCTACATGGAGCTTCATTAGAAATTTATATTTTTCATGCTCCATTAGGCGATATAACTGTTTTATTAATAATGTGTGTTAGTGATAATATATGATACCTTACATTAATTTGGTATTAAAACACCCTTAACAAATGGTTTGGAAATGAGGGCTAACATTGAAAAAATGCAAGAAACATTCAGTTTTTCAGGACTATAGAGAAATTATTTCATAATCACTTGCTAAAACATATGCCTGACATTGCTGAGATGTTTTTGTGCAGTGCTTTTTTTCTTCGTGTATTTTAGCGTTCACAAAAGCTCCTACTCTGACATCTCTTGGGATTGAAGTCCTCTATTTGGCCACAAAACTTGTATAGTATGGACAGAGGCAGTGCAAATTTCATCCTATCATCTTGCCATCACCTTTGTCATAATATCATCTATTTTTTTCAGAAACTGCCCTGTAGGTATTTTACAATTCCTCGACATCAACAGTGGTTTATATAAAGTGGATTCTCTAGATTACATATCTCTAGGAAAAAATGATCACTTTCTGCAGCCATATTCAAAGTTTTAAATGTACCCTGAGTGTGTTAATGTCAAAGGTATCTAAAACCATACAAAAAATTAACATAAAGAATACAGTTCTCTAAAGTTCTTCTCTAGTCACCCCATGCAACAGTGCAGGCTTGGGGAAGAGCAGCTGGAAAGCTGCCCGGCAGAAAAGGACCTGGGGGTGTTGGTCGACAGCCGGCTGAATATGAGCCAGCAGTGTGCCCGGGTGGCCAAGAAGGCCAATAGCATCCTGGCTTGTATCAAAAATAGTGTGGCCAGCAGGAGCAGGGAAGTGATCGTCCTCCTGTACTCGGCACTGGCGAGGCCGCACCTTGAATGCTGTGTTCAGTTTTGGGCCCCTCGCTACAAGAAAGACATGGAGGTGCTGGAGCGTGTCCAGAGAAGGGCAACGAAGCTGGTGAAGGGTCTAGAGCACAAGTCTTATGAGGAGCGGCTGAGGGAACTGGGGTTGTTTAGCCTGGAGAAAAGGAGGCTGAAGGAAGACCTTATTGCTCTCTGCAACCACCTGAAAGGAGGTTGTAGCGAGGTGGGGGTCGGTCTCTTCTCCCAAGTTACAACTGATAGGACAAGAGGAAATGGCCTCAAGTTGCGCCAGGGGAGGGTTAGACTGGATATTAGGAAAAATTTCTTCACCGAAAGGGTTGTCAAGCACTGGAACAGGTTGAGTCACCATCCCTGGAGGTATTTAAAGGCGTGTGGATGTGGCGCTTAGGGACATGGTTTAGTGGTGGACTTGGCAGTGCTAGGTTAATGGTTGGTCTCAATGATGACCTTAAAGGTCCTGTCCAACCTAAATGATTTTATGATTCTGTGATTCTAATATAAATCCATTGACTTCAGTGAAGACACTGTGAAGTTACAACTGGAATAAATTTTGCCTATAGAAGATGAACTATGTGTTGCTTTGACTAGGACTGCAAGTGTTCTTCTGAGCAGAGAATACTGAAATGTTTTCATATTAAGGGAAAACAGGATCGTCTGGTTTTAGTCTGCTTGCTAATATCACCAACATGTTTACAGTCTTCCAAACAGCTCCAAATAAGAGGGCACGCACAAATCTGTGAATCAGTGACAATCTTCAAAGCACAGATACAAGAAAAAAGTACCTTGAAGAAGTGCCTGTCAAACACGCTTCTACCTTGCCAAGGAAAAGGATGCTTTCATACAGACACTTGTACCACCAGAACTAGTCACAGCTTCCTCCCTGCAGAAAAGTAAACTCATGAGGATACAGATATTTGGGTAAATCTTAACTCTGAGCTGGTGGAAAACAGAGAAGATTGGTAACACCAGTGCCTCATCTGCATAATTTATCTTTTCAGTTTGCCATCATCAGTTTGGTAAACAGGGAAAAAGTGCAGAAAGATCCTTTGTTATCATTTTTCTGCACAGAATTCCTCTGGGAATAACTATAGATTTCTGCTAAATTCAGAATTGACTGGATAGTAGAACTAAATTAAGGAGTAACAGGAAAATATCTTGCAGCAAGTCTACTTGAGTCTCACGTGCAACTTGTTACCTTCAGAGGGGATCCTGTTGCATTGGGCAGACAATTCTGCGCTCAGAATGGATTCACTCTCTTAATTCAGTTTTCCAGAACATAGGGCTTATAGTATCAACAGTCACAGGGTCAACACAAGAATTTCTGAAGGCAAAACTGGACAATCTCTTTCCAAAATATGTTCCAGCTTAACAGAAATGGTCAGTGTGATGCCAAAATTATTACACATGCATCAATGGCCTAGATTATGTAGGTATTATGTAGATCAGACTACATTTTCATAACTCCTCTTTTTGACCCTGAAATCTTTGTATTTATGAATTTTAAAAAATTAAGCAGCTGTTAACTGTAGCTTCTTTTCTTTTAAGAAAACAAAATATTAGAATATTTATTACTACAATATGTTTCATTTCCTGTCAATATATCCATACTCATTTGTATACAATATAATTTATATTTGCCTTTCCCCTTCTCCTAGTAAATAAATGGAAAATATTTATTTGATAAAAACAAAAAAAGTGTTCAATATACTTCCTCTGCAAAAATCATATAACCACTTATAAGCAAGCAATAAACCATCTGCTTCTCACTACATTAGGTAAACCATATTACTTGGGAAAAAAACAATAATAATGGGAAACTTGACAACAGTAATAAAACTTCCAAACTATTGATACCAGAGTCCCTTGTTATTCATTATTTGCTGGCTGGAAAGTAGGCTTTGAAATAAAATTGCCCGTTGATTTTCCTAATGCGTTCAGGGAACTTGGTCTGTATATTCTGTGTAACATTTATTGTTTGAAGAAAACAGTCCAGCAACATTGCAAATGGGACTGACTTTGTCACTGAGGGACACTCACTCTGGTCTAGAGGAGAGACAAGCTCAAAGTTCAAGCGTACAGGAGAGCACTGGAGTGCAGTCCAGGCAATGATGTGGAGAAATATTCCGCTGAGGAAAGACATTTCATTCTTTTGTGCTTCATCATCATCTCCTCCATCATCCCATGGTAAAATTTGCCTTACAGAAATATTTGAACATGGGCTTAAATATTAAAAGAGTCATTTTGCCTTGCAGAGATATCTGATAGGGTCACTCAGGATGTGCTGGCAAGGAGAATGTCAGATTCATAAAATTATAACAATTATTATTATGCCATCTTCATTTTTCTGTGTGATTTTTGGTCCAAGCTTGTCTTTCATGTTGCCAAGTGACTGGTGACAGGCAAAGCTTTTCTTGAAGGCATTCTCAAGATGGCTTTTTCTTTATCTTAGCATCTCTGCAAAGCCCTGCTATTATTAGGTCTTTCTAATGCCTTGGTTAAAACCTCAGAGATTATGCTCCTACTTTATACTCCAATAGCCTCTTCATTCACGATGTTTAGTTAGACTAAATATTTGCTTGGAGGACTGGCTGTGCAGTGACTACAGAGATATTCCCAGCGCGTGACTAGAGCCAAATTTTTTGTTGCCTTAATATTGTGAACAGAAAAAGAGATATAATAATCTGAAAGCTAGAAAAAGAAAATTCATGTAGGCCAGTAATACCTGCCAGACTAACCTAACATCAAAACATTTGCTGCAGCCTTCACCATGTTTACTTCAGAGAATTTAATACATGAAGCTTCCTATACTGCCCTTGATAAGTCTGTGAAGGACTGGTGGATGAAACATCAGGTTTAAATGCAGAGCTGGAAGTTTTTCATCCTCTCTGTAGTAATACACTGACACAAGTAAAACACTAATACAAAAGAAGGATGCAGAATAAAAAGGTCTCTTCCCTTCACCTGTCTCCCCAAATTAACTTGCTTTGACATTTTTAAAGAGACCAAGAAGATGACGGTGATATGTCCTGTCATGTTTTCCACTACATCCCAGCAGCATGCTGTTTGCTCTTAACCAGGAGCCTTTGCATTAGCAACCAGTTTTCCTCCCGTAATTCACTTGTCAGGACTCTTCCTTTGCTCTTTCCATTCCACACAGCTCTGCTCTCTCTTACATGCAGTGGTAGATTTATTTTTAAAGAGCTTGGGAAGCAAACAACATCATGTTTTCCTTTTCTCTTAAAAATGCACTTGGACAACCTGAAACCATTTTAGATGGTGACAATACATGCTCTGATCAAGCAGAGGTAGGTATAAACTAATTACCAAGAACTGGAAAGCTCTGTAGCTGTGTTTCAGGGTCAGCTTTCATTTCTCTCTCACTCTCCTGTAGTCACAAATTGCATGAGCTCAGCTCCAAAATAAAGACCTGCTGTCCAGAAGCCTTGTTTATAGCAATAGCTGTCAGAAACGCCCTGCCATCTGCAGCTCCTCCTCGCCTTCCTCCTCTCGACCCGCGGCGTTTCCTCCCTTCTGCCGGCTGTCTCGACAGCTCTGCAGCCAGACGTAGTCCTTTTGTTCCCTGTGAGAGGACAGTCTTGACAGTATGTTCTTCAGCCAACAAAGACCATCCACAGCCCTGCCATTAAAATCTGGGAATAGTCTTTTCATCTTTCCTTGTTTCAGGGGTCTTCAATAGTTATAGCAATTCTTTAAATACTCTCTAATTTCTGAAGACGGCCAAACAACTGAGTGTTTCATTAAGATCTGTGTCCTCCGAGTCCTTATAACAGCTATTTTCTCTTCAGGTCTCCATGAGGAGTCTGTCTTCTCTTGCAAAGACTCTTCAGAGTGAGAGAAACCTGCATTTTTAGGTCTTCTCTTAATGGGGCTTGTTTTGCCTGTGAGAATGATTAGAAATGATCCCTAATGGCTGCAAATATTAAAATACCCAATCCTAAAAAAAGGAGCCAAGACTCTTAACACAGATATGACCATGACTCAGCCTTGCCCTTGAGGTCCCGCTACATGTCCATCAGCAATTCCCTATGTCATTGAGTTTTACTATTTTTGTTCCTTAAGCTTGTGTTAGTTTCCCAGTTGAATTCAGTCCACCAGCTGCAGGACAAAGGTTTTCTCTGAAGGAAACATCTCCTGCAGTTCAAGTTGTTGCTTTTTTATTTTTAAGTTCAGTGCAGTAGCAGCAGCAATTTTTGGCTACAAAACCTCTCGGTAGGTGGTTAGCACTGTGAGCCAGCACTGTGAAAAGGTGAGACAGACAAGAAACCTGTTAAGAACTTGACCCTTGTTTCATGGTCCCTGTAGACAAGGCCCTGTGCCTTCTGTCTGGAAGAGCTCAATGATTTTAGTGACTATTTCACTCTGTTTTCAGACTGGATTTAGCTTCCAGTCCTCATGCCTTCTTGGGTCTACTTTTTATTATTAGGGAGATTAAAATAAAACATCGTAAATATAGCTCAAAACCTTCTGCCTAGGTTTATCTGAGACCAGGACTCCCACTGCTTGACTCGGCTCATATTCCACCTCCTCGCTCACTTTAAACTCGGTGCCGATTTCCTCTTTTATTTGGGACGAGTGATGTGAGTTCGGAGATGGTGCTGCAGCGCACAAGCAGCCACAGCAGCAGAGAGGAGTAAAGGTGCTGGCTGAAGGCATCCTCACTCACACCTGCCCCACCAAGCTCAAGTTTAAATAAAAATATAAGCCATATATTCCAATATTATCTCCTGTTTCATCATAGTTCCTCCAAGGGTAATCTCAGCATAATAACTTTTCATCACATAAGCTACCCATTTAACATTTTCTTAACTCTTTGGTGAAGGGGAGTAACTGTGCAGCTGTCTTAAATTAATCTGAAAGAGTTACAAAATATACTGATTTAATTCATCTATCTGTAAAACTATTAATACTAGTTCCATCTATTATTTACAAATTCATTTTGCATTCTAAACTAAAACACACACCATTAGTTATGTTTAAAGCTGCCTGCACATTTTACTGATGAAGTGCCACATTTGCCACATTTCTGCATTATATCTACATCTACATTTCTATAATCACGTATCTTTCTAAGAAAGTTCCTACACCTTTTCTATAGATCACCAATTTTGTTGTATCACTGCTTTCTCACACTACATCATCATGAAACTTAGCAGAACATTTTTCATGTTAATTGAATGTTCTGCCCATAAATACAGATATTTATAATCTCCCAGGGAAAAAGTTGTTTTAGTGGTTTTTCACAGCACAATTCATTTGCATATTTCTACTTATTCACAGAAAATGCTAGGATTAAAAATAGTTTAGGCTGAAAACTTTGTTGAAAGCTTTTCCCCCTAAAATCCTAAATTACATGATTTCACACTTAAACAAAAATATGTATCACGGTGAGCTGTGAAAAAGTGACAGAAAAAAGATTAACTTTGAAATATATTAATTTATTGCAAATAGCCATGTAAATTGGTTGCTAATACATCTTTGGTGCACTTTTCTGGTAGGACATTGTCCTGGTTAGAATTCTAGTATACATACTAGAATGTAAAAGTTAATTCTTTTGCTGCTAAAATACCACTGGCATCAAAACTTTTCAAGAATTGTGACTCACATTTTTCCTATCTTTCCAGTTTCAAACTTAAGAAAAAGGGATCCTCTGGTGATTTTACAACTTCCTAGTTTCCCATTTGCTATAGTTTTGTCTCCATAGGCTCAGAGTTTCTTTGCAAATCTTGCTTTATTCAGGTTAACTGGAGGATATTTATCTTGGGCTTCTTTCACACTCATTCAAATGCTTAAATAAATTTTGTAGAGAGAGTTATCAGGGAGAGTTTTGAGAAATATAATATCAATCCTTTGTTTCAAGTCCAAATCTCCAAATAAAACACAATTAAAATGTCCCAAAAGAACGCTTCCAATTAAAAATTTAATTTCAAATTAGTATACATGCAGAAGTTAGGTGTTTTTCTGGACAGGCTCCTTGGCAATACCTCTGTCTGTGATCTCAATAGCTGAAGTCATCTTGTCACAAAAAGAAAAAAAAAAAAGTCTTTGAGAGCTAGTAGTTGGAGTTGCCTAATGAAAAGAAAAACTTTATAGGGCAATTAATTTTGTCAGTGCAATTATTTTTCTGATTGCACTGTATATTATCTATGTAACTTATCTAAATGCTATCCAAGTATTTTAAATAGATAATTTGGGAGCTGGAAGCATGGTTTCCTATCTGAATTTTTTAAACCTTTGTTGTAAGCCATGGATACAAGTGTGAGTGGCTACTGAGGACATTTTCAACAAGGACAGCTAGGCAAAGATATTTGAATATTTTGGCTTTGGACATTTACCCAGCTGGTGCAGTGCTGTAGGATGTAGTGTCTGCCTTGAAGAATCTGAAAAGGCCACTGGCTGGCCACCCAGCTGGTGCCTGTTTTCCAGGCACATGATCTGACTTTAATCTAGTGTTTTGCCACGATTTGTCATAGAAAAGATTTCAAGAACAGAGCCCTGTGTCCCGGTTAAATGACATTTTCTAAAAATATCAAACCATGCTTATTTTCCAAGGACTTGCTCATCTCCACTCTTACTATGCCAGCGCAAGCAAGCTACATTCACCTGTTATTTAAATGAGGAAGCCATTTGGTTCAACTCCTTCATTTAAGAATAATTTGAAACTTTTCAACACATATATTTCAACATGAATACATTTTGTAAGTGCGAAATGATATTGTTAAGTACTTGTATGCACAAGTAGTGTGGCTTATAAGAACAGTGTTGTGCTGTCTTCCCTAAACTGAAGGGGTCTTTTGGCAACCGGCAATGATCCTGTCATATGGTTAACTGAGAGAAGAATTTTGCCTTTTTATACCAAATCCAGATTTGTATTGTTGATTAGATTTGGATAGGTCACTGCTTGCATAGGTTGTGACCCTGTTTGTTGAGACAGCATTTTCAAATTCTTATACTTCCCACAAATGTATGTCTTTGACAGTAAAATGTTCCCCTGGCAAATAATGCTGAAAATAAGCATTCCCCTTTGTACAATTTTGGCTGTATCAAGTTAATAGCTCTAAAATATGACCTGATTTTAGTCTCAATTTCCATGCACTGCTTTGCCAGTGTAGCACCTAGAAAGTGATGCAAAATCAGGGCAAGCTTTCATGGCCTCACACCAGCTTACCCAGCACCTGAGTTTAGTAAGTCTGAGAGTTTCCCGCTTTGGTAACTGAGAGAAAGTGTTTTTTAACCAGAGCATAAGGCTCAACATTTAAGGGGGCCACCTCTGCAGCATACAGATGTGACAGGGTGAGGATTGACATTAGAAAACAATACAGAACTAAATTTCCATTTTCTAGAACTCAGGTCTTCACCTTTTATGGGCCTGTTGTGCCAGTCTTGTGGTTAAAAACCAATAACCACTATTTAAGTATTCCTTCCTAGTCAGCTGCGTCCCTTCTTTTACAGTCATTTCAGCTGGATCATGTTTCCTAGTCGGCTTAGGAAAATAATATAATTCTGAATTAAAAGTTATCATAATAAAGTTACATTTCTGTCCATGAAGAATTTTGTTGCCTGGAGTAAAAAATCCTTTGGGCTCATAACTTCCCCTGTTCTTCCTACAGGCATAAAAATGATGGGCTGTGTCAATCAGAATGTATTCATGTATTAATACCACTTAAGCAAAGCATAAGCGCCTGGTTTGACTTGGAAAGTGGTTATGCTAATTAGCTTAAATTTGCAAGAATTTGACTCAATAGGAACAACTTGACATTTAGTTTGAAAGGTCTAAATGTTTCTGTAGAGTTCAGATAACAATATTGCTGGTGAGGTATTCCTTTTTTTCCCTTCCCAAATGACGCTACAAATAATACAAAAAGTTCATTTGCAAATGTTTACCTAAAATAAAATGACTTACACGAAGGCCTATCAATGCAGTTGACACAGATCCCGATTAAGTCGAATCCCTGGCAATAGAGTCTGCCACAGAAGTTGGGCTATTTGCTTTTCTTGAATCCTCCCTGGCTTTAGATGCTTTCAAATCTTTTCTAATCCTTGCTGAAGGGCATAGCTAATTAACCTGGGAACGGTGCTACGCTACTGCTTTTGCAAACTACAGTGACATACGTGCACAATATCGAACCGTGTCTGTAGATGTATCAAGTAGCTCAGGGAAAAATATGTTTGCGGTATGGCACAATGCCACCTTTCTCTTCCCTTCTTTAAGACATACAAAGGATATCTCTCCTACTGCAAAGCATCAGAGACATGCCGTTTGCTGGGCTGTACCTACAACATCTGATTGATGACAACAATTATTAATTTATTTATTTCCATGCTTTATACTTCCAAAGCACATTAGTTCTTCAAGATATTCATCGCCCTGTTTCATTGCCCTGTTTTCCCTTAGCAAACAAAGTGATATTTGGCATCTCCTTTGTAGTCCGGTTTTCATGTTGCTGTTAAAAACCTGTGCTTTGAAGTACTGCTTCCTCTGAAACTGTAGAAGTATGATATTGTGTTGACCACTGCTTCACTCTCCATTTTTTTCATTCCCGGAGTTAGAAATTGATTAGTTAATGGAGCTTAAGCTCCATGGCTTGCAGCATGCTGCACCCTTTCATTAGCTGTGAATCCAAAATAAACACAGTGATTTAGGTCCGCTAAGCAAATCCATCAGCTACATAGCATGACAGGTTGCTGCTGCTTTTGCTTTTGGATCTTTATTGAAAAAGACTGCTAACAGCTACTATTTTTTTCCCATATTATATCAAAAAGCTTGGTTTACTCTTAATATGATGTGTTAGGGCACAGTGGAGGCGGCTGCTCCCTGGGGGCCAGGAGTCATGGGTGCTCCCCACAGGGCAGGGTCTCACAGCCAGGACTGAGGTGCTGCAGGGGGGCTGGCAGGGGCTCCTGGCCTACGGGGTTGGGAGAAGAAAGATGTCAGAAAGACAAGATGACAATATGTAAGTCCGTCTGGTCTTCCCAGATGCCACTGCACCTTTTCTGGTTCAAAGTGTTAATTTAAATGATTTTTGAGTAATTCCAGGTGAGCTAAGACACTCTCATAAATCAGTGCTATCCATCTAACCATATATGTACTCAAATAACCCAAGTTGTTGAGTGCTTAATTACAAATACACATTTGTTTGAGTTTTCCATTGGTATTTTTAGAGGAAACCAAGTGACAAGCTGACTAACCAGGAGGAGATCGTAAGTGTTGGTGGCACAGACCTTACTCTGACTCATAATTGTTGCATTTGAACATATGCTGGAAGGGCAAAATGCTCCAAACTACAGGTCTCAGTTGCATTTAAGAGTGGCCTGACCATAAAAGTCACTGTGTATGCCACTAGAAAGGAAGCAGTTTACACATCATTCTCCACATTCTACTATCTGTATGTGCTAGTGCGTTTTTTGCAGTTTTGGATTTATTTCGGAAAAGTCAGGTTTCAGAACAAAGTACGTTGTAAGTAAGACTCCCTTTAATGCAATGCAAAGTTGCCCTGGTTTATTCACCGCAGAGTAAAAGAGCACAACTCATACCGTTGCTGACACTGACATATCCACTAATGTAATGCTGCTTGCTTTTACTTATAGTCATTTCAAATAATAGAAGATAGTCTCCTAAAATATATCTGATAATAAAAAGGACATACTAATTAGATTATTGAAACAGAAAGCCTTAAACAGGGACTTGTTTTAAAGTTTACCAGTGCTTTTCTGATCTTTAATTCTATTTACTGTATGGAAAAAAATTAAGGTGGAATGAGAATGAATGATGAAGAATTGTACTGGATGAAGCAACAGGATTCCTAAGACAGAAGACTTTGGGGACAAAATGAATCAAAATGTCCATGTGAGTGTAAAATATATTATTATTTTATGATGAAATGTATGAAATACATAATGAAATACAGATTTTTCATTGGAAAATACAGAGATCAAAATTAGTTATTGATACTGATGAACACTGATGATTAACATTAGTTAAAGTTTCATAGCTGGAAATTCCCCGGTCAGCGATACATTGATACTGTCAGGAAACTCAGATTCCCACAGGTCATCTTTGATGCATTAAAACATGATAAACACAGTATTTCTATCCTCTAAAATACCGATTGCTTGAATTACAAATGAGCGGATCACTCTGTATGTGAGTTACTCCTGTTCTTTAACGCAAAACATCTATCGCCAGCCATTGTCAGGGACAGGATATTAGGCTAAAAAGGCTTTTGATACGATCCAACACATTTGTCCTGTATTCTTATCTTGCTTTAAAAAGGAGACAACTCTATTTCTGCACCAAATGCTGCTTTCAAGTGCATCACCACAGCAGCATTGCCTTATGATAACAAGCATGGGTGACAGCGGCTAGGCCTGTATCTAAAAAAGATTTGGCATCCTGTCTTAACTCAAAGGAGATAAAAGGGCATTTTTTAGATATGGTTGTTCAAGAAGAAGCATCTATTAGGAACCCAACAGTACAAACTATATTGCCAGTAGATAGATGCAGTGATTGGGAAAAGTATATAACCTTCCTCTCCTCTTAAAAAATCTTCCCTTTAATGTTACATCATTCCATTTTATCTGGACTGAGATTAAACAAGATTATATGTATGGAGGAAGTAAACCAGGTTGGAAACAATAATGTAGTCCTACCACAAGTAGGACTTCACTTAAAGAAATTGTTTAAACAAATGGTGATTAATACAAAAGCGCCTGCAAAGCTTTGAAATGACTGTCTTCTTTCATGAAACAAGTCATTTGCATTTAAACAAATTCCTCTGTATGTAGATAAAATAAAATGACAGGGTTAGTATAGTAGGAAAATTATTTGGCATCAAACCATCAATACTTCAATTTTATTGTTATCTCAAAGACAGAGATGGACGATTACTTTGTAAACATATTTCTTAATAGGATAATTTTCTAATGAGCGATAGCAGTTTGTGATAAGATTTAATCTTACACAGACTTTTTGCAAAATATATGTGATGCTATGGGATTGAACAAAGTAGGATATTTTATCTTCAAAAGACAATTGGCTCTATCCCAAGGAGGACACTTCACCTGATACACTTGGTCTCACCAAACCTCAGGAATCATGCTGTGCTTTTAGAAATATTCACAAGATAATAATTTTTGTGAAATAGTTAAGGGTGAAAATGTGCTTTACTATAGACTAGGAAAAAAAAAACCAAACCCCAACCCACACCCTTGCTACTCTCACATTAAAAAAAAATAGTAAACTGAGGAACTGACAGTTCAGGAATGCAGCTGATTTTCCACTTCCAAAAATGTCAAGAGGCATATCAGTGTGACATACAGCCAGCCTTTTGAAGATGGCAGATGGTGGAGTTAATTGTGATACTGAAAGAAAGGTGAGGAAGAATTTAAACACTTTGATTTTGCAGCCTAAAAATTTTAAGACAGTAGTGCTTTTTCATAGTGTGTAACACGTGCTTTGTAGGACAGTTGTGGTGCAACTGCATTAGGAATTACAGGATTATGCAGTAAAGGCTGCAACTCTTTGCCTTCTCTTGAACTCTCACCTGCAAACTGATAGATCAGTCAAGCATGGTTGGAAACCGTCTCATGGATTTCCTTAGCTTCTTAGATTTGGTAGTGCCAGAACTGGCATTTTTAGCTGATCTTGTACTTTTGGAAATACATGAAGGTCATGTGAAGGCTATGGGTTTAGCAAGAGGTCCAAAGGCTCATAGTGGGGTTTATATTGTTTTAGTAGTTCCATGCTTTCCTTTCAGGAAGTACTTATGGTAAACAGGTTTACCATTTGCTCTTCCACTTCAAAGAATTTCCTCTGAATCCTTCAGATTTTCACCCTTCTTCTTCAACATGAATGTGGAGCTATTGAGGAACGTGAGATGCTTTGTACTGCTATTTTATTTGTATACTTGATCTCACAGCTTTTGTCTCCATTTTTGTTTTTATGATACTGTATCTTTTAGAATTAAATCTACACCATATTCTCTCGTTTCATTTCTTTCCCTTACTTTGGCTTGTTGTGACTGGGAACAAAAGTTAGCTTGACTAAATCAAACAAGATAACAGAACCAGGGAGAAACACCTGAAGAAGCTGGTGGATGATGGCTAATTCCTTTATTCCCAAGGACTCAGGACAGCCATTGTGCTTATCCTATTTTTAGAGGGAAAAAAAACCCACTTTTCAGGCCTTTTCAGGCCAGTCAGGGGTACAGAAAAAAGGTGAGGAACCGGTAACAAGGGGCATAGGTATGAGCTTTAGTGGACATAAAATAAAAGTGTGCACCCACAGTTAAGAGAAGGAGCAGAGGAATATGTGCTTGTGGGAGACCTAAGCAAATGGGAATACCTTCTTAACCTCTGGAGAAATATAAGTCAAACAAACAGAAAGTGCTACCTAACCTAATAAATGCTTTGGAGATTCCAACTCAACATTTTCTCAGCTGCTTTTCCAAAAAATCATGAGAAATAAGAATTGCTTGTGCATCACCTTTAGGTGAATCACTTTACCAATTGAATTGGGACTTGTAGTGGGATGTTAAATTACTGGAAGAGGAGCCATATGGATTTGCCAGTCCGTTTATACTGATATTTGCTATCACAAATAAACATCCGCATGAGTGAGATGAGAGCCGTACCCATCTCATTTTGTTCCATGCATCTTTAGATTGGACTTACGATACTTCAAGTAGTAGAATGAAAATTGTGAGAATGATAAGGTAGGAAAACTGGAATGGAGCAAGTTTCTACAATGTTTTGAAAAGCAACAAAACTCTGAAGAGTTCACTCAAACTGAAAACATGCAACTGCATCCTGGCCTGTATAGCCAAGAATTGGAGGCCTCCACAGGAAACCAAATGGTTTCAAGAAGATTTGCTGGTTGTGGGGTGTGGTGTTGCAGACCCCCGGGCCATGTCGTGATGTCAGGACCAGCCAACGTTGTGTTCTTGTTTTGGCTGCAAGTGCGGTGAGTTGGAACAATCCGGTGCTTTCTTGTTCTGGCTACGGTGCAGTGAGTTAGCACGATTAGGCACTGCCTAACCGTACCTGAAACTCCTGTTGCCTGGATCACGGCCCGCCATGGAAGGTGCCAGAATTACCTGGCAAGAATTGTGGCCAGAATGGAAATATACTGACCAAAGTCAATCATCTTGCGATCCTATAAAGAGCGATCCTAAGTGAGACCCTTTGAGCTGTCCGGATCACAGCAGGCTGTAACCCAGTATGTCCCCCTGAGTTGGGACACCTCTCAGGGTAGATGTCGTGAGGATCTTGAAGAGCAGATTTCATGAGCATTTCAAAGAGTAGATTTTGCGATGATTTCAAAAAGTAGATTTCGCAAGGATTTCGAAGATCATCCGCTGATAGATCGAAGGTCGAAGATCGTCTGCTGACAAATGCAGATGAAGGAGAATAGCGAGTAATTCACTACAACTAGATTTCATGAAGTTTCAAAGATTATTTGGTACCAATAATTTACTACAAGTGGCAAAGAGTCAAAAATCTTGATCACAGGTTAACCTCTATATCTGTGTGTGTGTGTGTGTGGTTTTTTGTGTGCGATTTGATTTAGGAAACTTTCTAGTGTTCCTTATAGCAAATTCTATTAAATCAGTCTGATAATTGGCTGATGATTAAGTATTGTTAAAAATCATATAACCTAATCTTGTGTTTACCGTAATAATGTTGATAAATCTTAAATTGCTGCTTCCCCAAAGTTGTGTAGGATCCATAATCACTCATTCCCTGACAAATTGGCGTAGTAATTCAATGGGAGATTTTCCTTACCCTTTGTATCCCTCCCGTCAGGCATAAACCATTGACCAAGTCTGGGAGTAAGTTTGGATCCAGCCGCACCTAGACTCCTCTCTGAGAAGGAGTTTAGAAAGCAAGGGGGTCTGCTCTGAACCTCGTGACTCAACGGGAGGGTCTGCCTTACCTTTTTATGTCTCCGGTCTCTGTGTGAATCATTCTAACTTGATTCTAACTCGATTTTCCTTTGTATGTTTCTTCCATGTAATAAGTAATAGAGTGAACCTTGCCATCGAACTTTGTTAAGTCGCACTTTTACAAATTCAAGTGAAAATCACCTTTTCCTAATACCTTTGATGGTGATTCTTTAAGTGAACTAAACCTCTCATGCATGACAAATTGGCGCACTCGGCAGGATGCTAAATCAGGATTCGTGACACAGGGTATAAGTTTTTATTACTTTAGAAAATAAATACCCCTCCTTTCAGGAAGTCTGTAATAATGAAGTCTGAAACAGTAGACTGGTGGATTCTGTACAACAGGCATCACAATCCAGAAGAACATGGGATTGATTTGTAAAGACTTCTAAGAACAGGTCAATTGCATAGGCAGGAAAAAAAAGATGGATTGCCTCCCAAGTTCTTTGCTTCCTCCTGTCTTTACTGGTTTTGTATTCATTTTTATTTTTAAAATATTTTAACTTTTTATTTGTACCGTAAAACTCTCTGTGCTAGGAATATTAATGGGTGGAAGATAAATATTCAATAATTATCTCCCTCTTTTTTCTTTTTTTTTTTCATTTTTGGTGTATAGCATTTTTATATGTTCCTCAAGTTCATAATTTTCACGGCTCACTGTATGAAAAATTATCAAAGGTAATAAAAATAAAAGGAAACAGCATTCCTGATTTTCATAAAAATATCCCAAGAAATAAAAAAGTGGAACAAATCCCTAAAATATATACACAGCCGGGCTCTTTTGCATTTTTTTCCACAAGCACCAGCTGTTTTTTGCCTACTAGCATAAGGGACATATTTGCAGATTCAGTTTATGGGAGCTTTGTTTATGCACTGGGTGAGGATTAACAACTAATTTTAATTAATGTGGCAAAACCAAGTTCAAAGAAGACGGAAAAATTGTAAATCTTGTAAGACCACTAATTCTGGCTGTGTTCTTAGATGCAGAAGAGGTGCTGCATGGAATTTTCCATATTAACATTTTTACTAAGGTTTACACACTGTAACCCTTTCTCCATCACTGTTTCACAAAGAACCTCCTGATTTAGCAGACCTTTACTTACACCCTTGTGCCTCCCAATCTTTAATGTGTCTTTCCAATCTTTCTGTAAAACAGACAAATATCACTGTTGTCATTTCAAGTGTTCATCAAGCAGGAAATCTGTGAAAGAGCAGGCAACTAAACCAAAGGGCTTGCTTTTTGGAGCAACTTATACCCATGCAAAGTCAATGGCATCAATATGAAAAGTACGGCATACACATTTTAATGGAAACACGTAAATGAAAAACAGGCAAATTGGCTTTTGCAAGGATAATTCATGTCAAACCGATCTAACTTCCCTCCATGACAGAATAATGAGCCTTGTGGAGACATGAGGCAGTAAATGTTATATATCTTGACTTTAGCAAGGCTTTTGGCATGGTCAGGCGCGGTGTTCTTGTAGCAAAGCTGGGGAAACAAAGCCTCAGAACTGGCTGAGGAACTGCTCAGAAAACTTATTATAGTTTTCCGACAAAATGAAAGGAGCAAGCAGGGGTTTGCTGTGGTCACTCTTGAGCCTGAAGTTTAATAAATCTCTTCTGAGGGTTTAACTTATCCAAGATTCAGGATGAATGTTAGCAAAAATTTCTTAATGGGAGGACAGTCACACACTAGATTGACTGCAGGCTTTTCAATATTTGATTCTCCCATACCTTTGCCCAAGCACAATTTCAACACTGTTCTTTTTGGGGACAAGGGGACAGATTCAATGGCAACATGAGGTCCCTTTTTGGCTGATGTGATGTAACTACATAATTTAATGCCTTGCGGCAATGTAATAGGCAAATTACTCGTTTGAGATCAGGAAGCATCACACCAAATTGCAACACAAATTGCGGGTGAAACATTCTTGTGCTCCTTTCCACCTTGCTTTCACCTCTCCCCGAGAGGCCACTGGCTCTGTCAGGTCACCCTCAGGTCTGGCTTAGAGATTTAAGGCATCACCAGAATAACGGCGTAATGAATTGAGTGAAGCTGTCCTAAGAAAAGTTTCTGTAAAGCGGGTTGGTTTTGCCTCATCGGCCTTCTTAGTGTTTTCTAGACTCAACAGAAACCCAAGAAATGGAAGTAGCAGCCGTTGCTCTAAACTGTATGGCCAAAATTGTTCAGGTTCATCGCGCGGGGGTCACATACCAGCTCCTCTCTCTGGGACGCTTCTGAGGCATCATTACAGAGACTTCTCTTACCTGCACGATCTGCTAAAAATCTGAAAATGGTATGAATTGCTGGAAATGGGAGAAGGTCTTGGGATGGGGGAAAAGAAGAACTGTGCGATTTTGTAGCTGGGTTCCTGACTGCGGAATACAAAATAGGGCTTTTGACCTATTCCATACCTCATGTGGGAACGATGGGACAGCCGTAGCCGGCAGCTGCCGTTAAAGCAGGGAATACCTACCTACCTACCTACGCACAGCGCTTAGAAACCAGCGGACGTATTTCTGAGAAATGCTTTCTCTGCCATGTAGAAGCAGTAACCCATACTGAGCTAAGTGACTAATAGTAAGCTGAGCTAATTAGTTTAATGAGCTAATACAAAGTAGCTACATCAGAGAGTCTCGCTTTGATGCTAATTCCCTCATGTAAGAAGTCCTTTTATGTCCCGGGCTACTGTTTAAACCACTGGACCAATTTGCCAGCCCCTGTTAATTTAAATCTTTTATTAATGAATGAGAAAGCATGTGGATCTGGTTGCAGTAGAAGAGTATTTGTTTTATTTCACCCTGCCATAGTTTTTCCCTCAAGGTTTGTCTCATTGTGAGGCAATACCAGGGAAGGAAATAAATAGTATGAAGTTCTTTCTGGAGCTTGTCACTCCACTGCTGCAAACTGCAGCAGCCTTTTTAATCTGTAAGTTCAGTTTACTATTCTATATTGTAAAGTATGTATCGCTGAGTGTGCCTCTTCTACCCTGCTCCTACCACTAGCACGAATGTATTTTTTCACGTCCCTTACCTCTTTTTTTCTTTTCATATTCTGCCTGCTGGATATAGACTTCTCTGCTTAAGCTCTTAGTCTTACGTTTTATGCTGAGACAAATTTCTGTTATTGTGATCTATAAATTTTTTATGTGATCACAAGTCTGCATACTAGTTTCTTCAACAACTTAAATACACAGCTGATGTCTCCTGTAAGAACGATTCTATTCTAAGAACTTTTTAATATAAACTACAGAAAAAGCACCTGTGAGCCCACTGTTAGTCAGGTAAGAGCCCTTGAAATATTGCTTTCTATTATTCAACATTTTAAAAGAGTTTAATAAGCTGTACCTTTTTCAAAGGATTTTAGAGAGACTGTCTCACCATTTTTGTTTCCCAAGCCCCAGATAATATGAGAAGAAAACATACCAAGTTTCTCTGGAATCATTCCATAGCGAATTCCAAAACAGTATTTTCTATAAAAGTGGTGTAGGGTTTTTATGGTTGCTCTATTTAATTTTTACAAGGTGAGTGTTGATGGCACACAGAGGAAGGGAATACATCTAGGGGAAGCAGCAGCATAATATGAGATTTAGGGTTTAAAATACACGGACTATCCGTAAGATCCTGTTATTAAATTCAGGGTGTTTACTGCTGCATCTAATCCAGTACAACTGGGGGCTGCTACCCAAAGGGACACCCCCCCGCCCCTTTCCCTATCCTCAGCTGCTTCCTCACGCTGGTTTTCTGTGGTGAACTGAGCAACTGTGCTGCAGCAGGCGAGCTCTATCAATGAGCTGAGCCAGTAGGTAACCGATCCCACCCAGAAAAACACCATCTTTTCAGTTGGCTCACCTCATTCATCCAATTCCCTCTGCACCACACAATTACTGGGTGTGATACAAAGGAAATATCATATCAATATATCTGGTATATTATCCTAATTTGTTGGAAGTACGCAGAGCGCTCAACATCAGCTACACCACGAGAGATGCATATTGCCAGAGGAAAGCTGGCTTGGTCCGTCTTCTGCTTTATAAAGCAGTAAAGCTAAAGACTAGCACTTTACTGAAACAATTCCAGTAATCTAAGACCTTTAGGTCAGATTAAGCTTTATTAATTAATTGATTGACTTTCCAGACCGGTGAAGGAAATGTAATTACAATGTGGACAGAACATGAACTACTATTCAACTATTAAAGGACGCTCTAGAAGGACATGTTTTACTTGTGGATGACCAAATACTCAGCACATCTTCCTGCTGCATGGAAAACCACAGACAAAACTTTAGGTGGCCAGAAACAGAATTACATATGTCAGAAGTCAGTGTTAAAATTTTTGAACAATAACTTACTGTAGTTTTAAAATAAACATACACATTGACGACTTTTCTCCTCTCTGCCTACAAATAACCAGTAGCAATGCTTTTATTTTAGTCCCGCAGGAATGTTTACCGATAGTTCTGATTAAAGTCACTGCACAAAATTTATCGCCTGTTTTAGTATTTTAACATTATGACTTGCAGCGTAAACTATTCAGGATAGGGACACGGCATATCTAGAGGCTTTGCAATTAACACAACAAGGCCTCAAGTCTGATTCGGACTTCTTAGTGCTTCTACAGCTGAGCCAGTAATGACTTTAAACGATTTCTATCACAAAATCCATCAGTAGGGGTGAGCGGTATCGGACTTCCCGCTTGTTTGTCGACTAGGTTCCCTTTCGGACGGGAAACGGAGCCCGAAGGAGGGCTGGCATCGATGCACCTGGTCGTACTGCGGGCTCCCGGTATAACACGACGTTACGAGCATCGCTTGCGTCGCGGCGCTCGTACAGTCGCCGGCTCCGACCACGACGCAGGCCAGGTGTCCGGCCTCCACGAGGGTACCGGCCCTGCGCTGCCCACCTGAAGAGACTGCCTCTTCCCTTCTTCCCAGGCCACACGTATTCACCCCAAGCGATCAAAAGTTTATTTCTTGACCCCCACTGCCATCCACCTAATTGAAATCCTGCTCCTTCCCGCAGCTTTTACCAGACGCACCTACTCGTCCGCCCAGCGCAGCACAAGAAAAAGGCTGTAAGGCACGGTAAATTCTACTTAGCCGGCCATCCGCTACCGATTTCCCCCTGAAAACGCCGGCATCGCTTTACGGGCGCACCGGCGGCACTCCCGCGGCGCCCACCGTTACCTGCCCGCCGGCGGGGGATGCCGGCCGGGCCGACCTGCCCCGGGGGCTGAGGCCGGTGCGGCGGGGCCGCTTCCCCGGCGCCGTGAGGAGAGGCCGGGTGCCGTCAGCTGAGGGAGCGCCGGGCGCGCCGAGGGGGGCTGAAGACGGGGAGGCGCGGGGGGGGGGGGGCACTGAAGAGGGGTCTGCGGGGCAGCGCGGCCCCCCGGGGGCTCCGTGGGGGTCCCCGTGGGGCTCCGTGTCGGCCGCTCCCCGCGGCGGCCCCTCGGCCCGGCGGAGCCTGCACCGCGCACGACTCCCCCCCCCCCCCCCCCGCCCCGCTCCCCGGGGGGCGAGGGGCGGGGGCGAGCACTGTCCCGGCCGGCGCTGATCTTACGCTCCCATTGGCCGCTGTCTGCGCTGACGTCACGATCATGATGAGAATTAATGATCGGAGGCGCTGATTTCATTGTGTGACGCCGGGACCGACCCAGCCGAAACCGGCTGAATCCGGAGCCCCGAGCCCCCCGGACCAGCCCCGCACAGCACGGTAAGCCCGGCGCGCTGCGCAGGGGCGGTGGGCGGGAGCGAGTGAGTCCCTGCGGGGGGGGGGGGGGGGGGTAGCCGGGTCCCCGCCCGGGAGGGGCGCGGCGGGCGGGGAGGAGGAGGAGGAGGAGGAGGAGGGTGATGATGATGATGATGATGATGATGCCCCTGGGCCGGCGGCCTGGCGGTGGGGGAGGGCGGGCCGCGCGGGCTCGCTCTCGCAGACCCACCTCGGGCGCGCAGGCGCACTGCGCCCTCCCCGGCGGCCCCGCAGAGGCAGGCGCTAGGCACCCGCCGCCGCCGCTGGCGAAGTGCGCATGCGTGCGGCCCCTTGATGGAGGGAGGGGGGGGTGTGGAGCCGCCCGCGCCTGCGCTGCGCGCGCGCACTGCTGCGCGGCCCCGGCGGGCTGCGGGGCGGGTGGGGCGCATGCGCTGAGGGAGGCGGCGGGCTGGGATGGTGGTCGGTGTCCGTCCCTCCCCGTTGTCTCTTTCCCTGAGCTGTGGGCCCCTTCTTAGCCCTCGCGTCAGCCCCGGGGCAGCTGCTTGGGGCTGGGCTGGTACAGCTGGGGGCTTTTGAGGGGGGGGACGGTCGGGGAGGGGTAAGAGGAAAGCTTGGCGTTGCCTCATGGTGTGAGGCCCGTGGGGCCCACAGAGGGGCAGGTGGACACCCACGCGTGAGTGGGGCAGGAGGTGGCCAGCAGTAGGGGATTGTCACGGAACAACTCAAACCTTGTTTCCCATAAGGGCTTCTACCTCTCGGACCATATTGACCCTGTTTTGGTGCCGAATGCGGCCGGTCGTGGTGGCAGTTGAACAGGGTGTCCTTTTGCTGTCAAGATTTTAGCCCTCGAGTGTTTGGAAGGGAAGGAGGAGGAGGAAGCACGCTGGTTGCGCAGGCTGTGGCGTTCTGGGGGGATGATGGTGCAGGGGAGGTCTTGCCTCTGGAAGCACTTGTGATGCATGTGGGCTTGCCCCACTCCGGGGAATGACAAGCAGTCCCCAACCCTGTACCCCCGTGTTCTGTTAGCCTGGGGCTTCTGATATGATAGGTAAGATTGTATGTAACTAACCAAAAGTAGTTCTATATCCGCTGAACTGGAGTCTTGAAGCAGCTCACATCTTCAGAGTAAAACTGCATTTTAGTATTCCTTTCCTTCTTTCTGGCATAGGTCTTACAAACGCTTGTGTACGTGCTTAATTTAAAACATGTGGCTAATCTAGTTGCAGTCAGAAGTCCCATTTACATGAGTGAAGTGGGGTGGGATGCATAAACCTGCAGAGTTGTGGTCACAGGTTATTATGTTACTAAGTTACTGAGGGCTGTCTAATTTGTCCCTAATAAAAGGCTGAATTTTATAGGTAGGACTGTAATACAATATTACAAATGCTGTACTTAGTGGAGAGGGAAGCAATTGTGCTGCGAGTCACGGATATTTAAAAGTATTTTTACGAGCTTGTCTGTATATTACACTAACCCAACCATAACCATGATCTACTGCGCTTACAGTTGTGTAGTCGTAACTACTTTGGCTTGAGTAAGAAAGAGGCAGTAACCTACAAATTTGGATTATTAAACATTGTTGCTTGACCTACGTCCAGTATCTCCACACGTGGTGTGTAACTTGGGCTGTTCGTTGGTTGTTTTCTTTCCATTTGGGCTGTGCAAAAAATTGTGAGCTTTTGGCAGACGTGGAAGGTGAATTAGGTGATAGCCGGTACAGTTCAGGTTTCTAAAGCTGTAGTAATAGTGTCACTACTGCACTCTTGTTTTATTTGTATATATGGTAGCTTTCTTATTATAGTTGCAGATTTATATTGGTGCCAAGTCTTGTTATTTTGTACCACTGGAGATCTGCGGAGGGAAAGAAAAAAAGAAATAAATTGAGGAGTGTGCTGATTTTCTTGTTGTACCTGTTATGGATGAACAGACCAAAACAGCAGTAGTCTTACAGGCTCTTATAAGATGACTTTTTTCCAAGCAAATGCTTGTTTGATGCTGAGGTTGGGAAAAAAAAAAAAAAACAAACCCTCTCAGAAACTGCTTATTCCCTTTTATCACTATGTGTTAATCCCTGACAGTTTTATAGTGTTTTATACCATAAAGATTTTTACACTTAGTTACTTTGTGGTGGCTTGTACTCCAAGTGAATTATTTTTTTTATTAATTGTAATTTCACATCCAAGACTTGTTTCTGTTACTGTTTGAAATGAGAGGATTATCAGTAAGTTTTTATTTCCTATATTTCAAATTAATATTAACGTAGTATTCTATAAAGACTTACCTTGTAATTAAGTTTACTTGGTTCAGCAATCTTAATATTTAGAGACTTTTTGACATTAACACTATAATGCTATACATTGGAGGCAGACTTTAGGCCACAGAATTTTTTTTTTTTTATGCTGCTGCTTTTTTTTTTTTTGCCTTTTTTTTTTTTTTTTCTCTCCAGATCTTTCAAGTAGTCATTGCAGAACAGCTAAGTAACTCTTGAATTTGTTTTTTTTTCTAACCAGGGGATCATTGATACAGGATTATTCCCATTTTCTTATTGTTGTTCTTTCTTTTGTTGTAGTCCTTGACACCAAGTTGTTTTCTTTAGTTTCTAAAAATACATATCTGGGCTTCACCAGGTCTCCCTGGAGAGATTCTTAACTTTGGATGTTGAATAAAGTAACTAGAGTGGAAGGACTAGGCATTTGCAGCAAACCGTGTGGTATAATTGTTACATTAAGTACCTGTTTAATGAAGCAAATGTGCTACACTTCAGAAGCAAACTTGGCTTTAGTTCTTCCGTGTGCTCCCCTCTCCGCTTGTGCTCGCTCCTGCCACAGAAAGGGAAGGAAGGTGGATACTGTGGAAAAAGTTGCTCAAGCAGCTAAAGAAGTCTGAAGAAGTTCAGCTGTAAGAATAACCTTAATCTCATCTGACAAGGAGCCAACGTGACAGGTCGCAGTGTGTCAGTAGGATTGTCCTTCGTAAGGCTCGTACTCAGCAGTCTTGGAGAAACAGAAGGGCACGGAGTTCCTGCATTCGTTCTTATCACTTACCAGCCTTAGATCTCTCGCGTGTCCCCAGTGCCTGACTTAGCACTTGGACTACGTTTTTGTCTCCTGAACCACCGCATATAGCAAAGGGATTCTTCTGCTACTACGATAATTTTCTTTTTTTAATTAGTATCCAGTTTAGAAAGGGAATGAAGAACAACATCTTTGTATTGATGGGTTTACAGAAGGTTGAGGGGTGGGAGACCACCAAAGTGGAAAGCTGAATGATGTTAGTTGGCCTGGAAGACATAGCAGGGGTGAAGGAAGTACTTAGAGGAAACCTGCTTTTTCATTTGTCGTAGATTATTCTCTCCACTGTCACATAGACAGCAACATACTTGGCCAAGGCTACCTTACTTTATCAGCAGAGATGGCGGAATTTGAATCCTTAAAAATACTGCTTTGCTACCTCTGTCTTTTATTGAAGTGAAAATATAACTTACGTTCATGGCATCTCAGTTTGCGTAATGCTTTGCCTGAATTTTGTTAAATTTCACAGAGTTCTTTCCTGCAACAAACTCTCTTTTCAGTGCCAATATGTTGCCAACCAACTGGACACCTGGCTTCCCAAAAGCTCAAATGCATGTTTTCTAAGCTTGGCAAGTCAAGATCGAAACAAAATTATGATAAAAATCCATGTGGATTTCTAACTCGGAGTCTGAGGTTCAAGACAAAGGTGAGAAAGCCTGAAGAAACTGGAGTGCTTCGTAGGTACACAAATTGGGAAAAGGAGTTTATTTCCTTTGAAGTTACTGAGATTGTCTTGAGTAATACTGAGTCCATTATGAAGGCGTACGGCCTGCTGATTCCCTTGATACTAATGTGGCTACCTTAATGCTTAGTAATGTCAGCACTTTGTAAGTTATGTCCCATATTAAAGAAAATGTAAGAATATCTTGTTATGTATAACTATGAAAACTGATGCTAAACAGGTAATACTTCTCAAAAAAAAAAAAAAAAAAAAAAACCAAAAAAACCAAACCCCAAAAAACAAAACCACATTGTAATCCTGTGATGAATATACCCTGTATTAATTTGTCTCAGAGACAGTAGCATTACGTTCTTCCAGATGTTTGAATGCTCAGTGTACTTAATGTAGATAAATTGCTAGGTCTGACAGGTATGGAAAGTGAGCGAAGCTTGTTGCCTGTGGAGGTGGGCTATGCAGAGGCAGTGCTTCATGGATTAATGTGATGGCTTTGGACTTTGTGGCTTTCTAATGGAGCTTCCAAACATTTAGTAACTGGTTTTTTCAACACTGTTATAGGTATTCTAAATAAGCACTTAAGAACTGCTGATAGCAAACTGATTTCCATCTGGACTTTACAGATTACATACTATCACTAAATTTTTAACCTGCAAGAGAAGGAATATTGCCAAATGTTCTACACACTAGTATGAAATCAGTATGCCAGTTATTGTTTTGTCCTACAATATTGAGATTGAATGCTTGGAGATTATTACTGCTATTTCTACTTCTAATAGTAATCTTGTGATCTTTTATACCTAGTTAGAGATTATTATATAGGCAGTTAAAAAGCAAAGAAACTGTGATTCTTAATTTCCTTTCTCCTGTTCTGTGTAATCCAAGATCTTCATGCAAAGTCATATTTCCTGCCCAGCTATGACCAGAGCACACGTCTTGTGAGGTTGTGCTACATCTGCAACCCAAATAGCAAAAACTGCCTTGCAGCTTCCTGGGGGTCCGATAGGTTCACTGGGGGCTTTGTTTTAGGCATTAGTGCTGTATGTTGAGGTTATCTATTGCTTATGCGCTGCCTGGAGCTTAAGGTCTACTTGTTAATAACCATGTTATACCAAGCAACTGTAGGATAGTTCAAAGTATTATGGGATGTAATAGAATGTCTTGTTGTAGTGGGCCTGTGGATCCAGTGGTTTGGTTGGTTTGCTCTGAGTTTAATATTTTGAGTAGAATTGGACCCAAGTTTTCTGTTGGACAGATGTAGCTGCCTGCATAGCCCTGCTGAACAGTATGTGTGTGGTCTGGTTTATTCCGCAATTTGCCCCTAAATTTCTGTTGCCTCTGGTAAAAGGCAGTTTAAAAAAAAAAAAAAAAAAAAAGGATTAATTAATTGGCAGAGCAGAACGAATAAGATTGATTTACAGAGCAGGATAGGTAATGACATTTTAAGAATATTTTAATGTCCCTTCTGTACTTTTGGTAAATATGTGTGTGGGTAGATGGCAGTGGGAAATGGTACAGAACTGCCTACTGACTTAGGATTCAGTATACTTAAAAAAACAAAAACAAAACCATTGATAAATCCTCACTTGCTTATTTGAAAGTTTAGATGTTGGAATGTAAACTCAAGTTATGAGTCAGCTTCCATAACTCTGTGTTTGTAGGGTCTTGCAATGTGTTTATTTGAATCAGTTTCTGATGGCCTCTGCACAGATCCTCTGAGCTGTGCTTGACTGGATTCAAGGCAGAAGTTACTAAGGAATCATACCAGTATTTTGGTTGGCAGGTGTAGTTTACAAGTGATTAAAATAAACTGCAAAAATGAGTTGCTTATTAAACCAGACTGTGACCTCTCTTGAGCTTAGCTAGGGGAAGTCTGTCATGCAATGTATATAGGTTTATCTGAAGATCAAGAGATTTCCTCAAAATGCTCCACCCTGTCCTTATCTAAACTACAGATGTCAAACACAACAATGAAAGTATTCTAACACAGAAGTGACTTTGGATACAGAAATCCACATAATTAAAAAGTGTGTTAAGCACCTGACACACATCTTCGCTTGCAGGTCATCAGGTCTGGTTCTAAAAATTTATCTTGCAATTGGAGGAGTCTTCTTCGCAGTTGATGAACTATTTGGAGAGCATGCTTCTTTTTGATGAGCCTATGTATAGAAATGCTGGAGCTATTGGATGACGGACTTCATCTAGATCTGGAAAGATAGAAGGTTCATAACTTATTTCTGACGAAGTCATTTGTGGGAACTGATCTCAACTGAATAAAACAGGACCACTGGTACTGAAAGAGTAGTAGACACAGAAGTGTAAGCTGCCTCCTGCCAATCCTGCAGGAGGAAAAAGAATCACAAAATTAACTCTTGCTTATTCTTTAAAAGTGACATAAAGCAGTTGGTGGCTGCATGGTGGCTGCATCATCATGCATATCCACATGGGAGATCTGAAGACAGTTCTTAACTTTATAAAGTAGGTTTTTATGAACTTTATTGATTTGTTAATGGGCTAATAATTGTCTCCTCTGTTGCTTGCTATAAATTTCTTTAAACAGCGGAGTATTCAGAGCAAGTGTCTCCTTTGCCCAGCTCTGACTGTGACTGAATACACATTCTGGGGGAGGCATAACTCGGGCAAAGCCTGACTTGTAATGCAGCTGGTAGTGCTGCATTTAATAATGCACTAGATTGAGAGGGTGAATTAAGAATTGGGAACAGAGATAAAAATGTGATTGAAAAATCATCTTCTGGTTTTAGTATTATTGAAAAGAAAACAGTAATATTTTACAAGTTGGTAGTTAGTGATTTTTCTCTTGTCTGTTGACATACAGAGGAAAGTCAAAGCTCTGGCCTACAAGCATTTTACTCCAAATCCTAGATATTAATCTTTTTCTTTATAGAGGCTTGTTGAACTCTAATATCCGTTACCATTACATAGTATAATCATCTTGATTAATAACGTGAAAGGAGTTGGGTGTCTGCTCATGCTTTTTGAGCCCTTAATAATTCTATTTGCTCTAAATTAGAAGCAGTTCTTGTGCAAAGATTAAGTATATTGCTACTCTCCTCTTTTCCATCGAAAATTTCCAAACCTGGTAACTAAAAGCTTGGTAGCTACAAAGGGTTCCCTCACCCCCTTTAGTTTCCTACAAGATGATGGTACGGTTTCTTATTCTTTAGTTCATTCTGCATTATTTTGATACATGTACTGAAAGTATTAAAAATAACTTGTGGCTGGTGACTTTTTTGCTTTCTGAGATACGAGGTCGGATGCAATGCAGGTTGTTCCTGGCCAGCACTTGTGGTGTCTCAGCTGGCAGCCTCCTGTTTGGGACAAGATAAAGGCCCCGTTCTGGAAATACTGTGATGATGGGGCTCTTCTTTTCTTACATATAACCAGAGGATTATATTCTTTGCCTGTACAGACCATATAACGAGCATAAAAATTCAGTTTGCCATTAGGGAGTCTGTTCTGTACCTGCTAATACTCAGCTGTTTGCCTTTTCCAAGGTAGGGCATAAATTTTCGTGCGTAACAAAGCTGTGCCTGGTTTAACGTGTTCATCAAACCGCTGCTGAAGAGGCTGCCTCATCCCTGGCCACCTCCCGCCTCTGCCGTGGCCCAGTATAGCCCTGTGCTGACCAGTGTGACCAGTGGGAGTGCTGCTCCCCGGCTGGGCCCTTGGGTGCCCGCTGGCCTGGACGGCAGCGGAGCGGCTGCCCGATCCCTGTCTGCCCTGTCCCCATACAGCGAAGCGCTCTCATGGGGGGACCCGGTGCTGAGCTGGCTCAGCAGACTGCAAACAAGACCCCAGGAGTCGCTGTTAGCCTGGGTCTCTTCACTCTGGTTGAGCCTGCTGAAAAACTCAGCCCTGCTTTGGACAAAGCAAAGGGGCAGGAACGGATCCTGCGGTCTTGTAGCCAGCATTGGCTTATACCCCTGTAAAACAACCCTTAAGTGTTCTTAAAAAGCCTGATTTATAGCCTCAGGGTATAGTTTCACAGTAGCTTGAACCTTTCTAAACGTGGGCTGTGATTTGGGTGGTCCCTCCTTTCTGTTAATATTAGAGCATTAGCATTGCAGTGGGCTGGACCAGAACTGCCTAAAGCCCTTCTCTTTGGTTTTTTTTTCCCCAGTTA
Organism: Aquila chrysaetos chrysaetos; assembly: GCF_900496995.4. NCBI lineage: Eukaryota > Metazoa > Chordata > Aves > Accipitriformes > Accipitridae > Aquila > Aquila chrysaetos. The sequence continues at coordinate 2,950,581 of NC_044024.1, read as the reverse complement.
GTCTTCTGTTCTGGTTCTTGATCTTTGTGACTTCGCAGCTGGGAAGTGCCGGTGCTGACACAGGAGCAGGAGTAGCATGACTAGCCATAATGGAGTGTAGGATTTGCTGAAGTTGGAGACGGTGGAAACTTTACTCGTGCCAAACAGTCATCTTTATTTTATCTCACATTTTGTCTCTTTTTTTTTGGTAGGGAAGGGGAAACAGACCTGCCAATATTGTTGGAGCTGTTGGTGTTACTCTGTATTGCCTAATGCCTTTATTTTTATTTTTTTTTTTTAAGGGAGAAACTTTTTCTTTGAAACTAGAGGCTCTTGGACTTAGCAACACAATGTAATATTTATTTATTTATGAAAAGCTGTCAGTATTGTTCCAAACATGTAGTTCACCTGTTCAACTCGAGTCCATCACAAAGGAATCACTAATGCTGACTGTAACAGGTTTTTTTGGAAAGTAAGTAAAAGTGTTGGTCAAGGACTCTGTAAAGAAAACATGTCAACACTTAGTGTTATCACAACAAGCATAAATGAGAGGCTGTGCATTCTGCAAGTATTACAGTTTTTATTCCAACTTTCAGAGTATCTTCTTTTATTTTTAGATGAATCTGCGTTCTGTATTTACTGTAGAACAACAAAGGATATTACAGCGTTATTATGAAAATGGAATGACAAATCAAAGTAAAAATTGCTTTCAGCTCATATTACAGTGTGCACAAGAAACTAAACTGGACTTCAGTGTAGTCAGGGTAAGTACTGAGGCCTTCCAAATTTGTATGTTAAAAGTTATACACATTCATTTCTTTACATAAAATATCTGTAGAGAGCTGGAGTCTCTTAACTTCATACCTGTCTTAAATCAGACTTCAGTATGTGTGTGTGACATTCATTTTTATCCAGTGAGTCTGTTTATAGTTTGTTTTTGCTGAAATGTCTTCACATGATTGCTGTATTTAGCAGGGGCCTGGATTGCACAAGGAGTGATTTTTGTTTGTTTGTTTTGGTTTTTTTGGGTTGTTGTTTGTCTTTTGTTGATGATATTATGGTTTGGGTTTTGGGGTTGGCTTTTTTTTATTCATTAAATTGCAAATTAGTTTGCCCTGTAGAAACCTTGTGCAATGTATTGTATCAAAGAAAGGTCATGTTATTAGGGAACTATTCTTAAGTTAAACAAATTTCTGTAAGCTAATGTATTTGGGGGAATAATTGTAGAAGTATTTCTTTTAACACACTCTGTCACACTTGTATTCCATGTCACAATCATAAATATTGTGGTCCCTCATGGTTATTTACAGTGAGTACATTCTTTTCTTATAAAAGAAGAATGTCACTAGTGCTAACGGGAGCTCTTCCAAAGTCTGTGAATTCCACAGGAAGGGAAATAATAATCCCTTTGTGAAACACTAGACAACAAAATGGCTGTTGTCTCAGAGCAGAAATAGAAATCATGAAGCATTAGCTGAAAAAATAACAACAGTAGTGGAACTACCAGGAGTTGCTGCAACACTGGACACTGAAGAGGAAAAAGTAAGACCAGTCTACTTTTTTTTTTAAGTGGTGTACCAGTGTTATATTGACAATAACAACCCCTCCTAATTCTTACCTGGATTCCCCTCCCTCAAAATACTCTGAAAATACTAAAACTTACTTTCTCAGCTCTAGATGGTGGGAAGTTCTGAAAGTCAGCCAGAAATTCAGACTCCCTGGAACAGACAAACAGTTGTAACAGGAATCTGGATGCTGATGATGCAGTCAGGGCCTGTTTTTCTATTTTTATTCTGATTGAAGGACCTAGAGGAGGCAGCCAGTCTCTCTTCTACTTGCAGTTCTTGTTCACTCTCAGTCTTCATGTTTCCCTGTCCCTCTCCATTTCCCTTACTGCAATAATGTATTACAGCCTTTTTCCTTTAGTTTTCTGCCCTTACTGAGCCCTTATTTGCAATACTTGAACTTTTTTCCTGCTTGTGAAGTGCAATGGAAACAGACCCAGCATTTGTCCTGCATTTCTCATATTTTTACACAATCTTACCTTTCTTTCTTTACAGCCCTCCTTTCTGCCTCTCCTAATCCTCCCCTTTTTTCTTTTTTCTTTTTTTTCCTATAAAACTCTTGGACAGAAATTAGTACTTCTTTGCACCATGTCTAGCAAAATGATACTTGTGTTGCAGCTGGCACTTGCAGATATGACTATAATAGGAACACGAATTCCCGAAATGTAACAGTTATGATTCAGATGTCATAAATCTATGAACATATTCTTGCCCTGAATCAGGATTTCTGTAACGTTGTCCCATAGAACTACATCTAGTCTTTCCAGTCTTGAGCTGGGTTGGAAAAAAGAAAAGTCCTATTTATTATTTGATGTAAACCTCTACAGATTTTTTTACTGCAATACATAAAAATATGTTCTTCCTTTCAAAATTAGGAAATGTAGTAGAGTTACTCCTGGGAAAAAACCCTGTCCCTCTTCAAATTTAATAGAGATGTATTCTAGCTACATCAGGTTTGAATGACTGAAACCAGGCTATTAATATTAGTATACTTCTGCTGGTTGCTTGTTGTCTTTACATGAAATGTGAGCAATGTGACTTGAGGAAGTGCAGAAGTTCTCCAAGTCAGATTTTCACAGTATCACTGAGTGCTGGGAGCAGTGATCAGGGAGGTGGTGTGGGGTTCTCCCCATAGTACAACAGCAGATATCAGAAGAGTTACAGCTTTGTTATTCTTTTACACATCTTGAAAGATTTCCTGAGGACGCTTTATTTTCAGATTTAGGGTGGACCTTCTGGTCAAAACTAATGGGCAGGCACCACTGACAGTCTCTCTGTGGTGTGTATCTGGATTGTGGGACAGTCTGAAGTTCCAGCTCTGCCTGAATCAAACTGGGAATGTAAAATCAGGCTCTCTTAAATTCCAGGTAATTTTCTTAACAGCTGGACTTTTGATGTATCATCTCTTCTGGGATCTTCTCCTCCTCCTAAATAATAGTTAGGAACTTCAGTAATGCTTTCAGTGTTAGTGAAAGTGCTCCCGAAACTTACTAGTTGGGGAACTTGATTGGAACAAAGATTCGTGTCCCTTTTCTTAGGATATTTTGTACTTAATGACTCCTCTGTCACATCCGAAATTAATACCATGACCACCAAGCTAGTAACAATGTGGAGCTTCCCTTTCGGTCTAAGGATATAGTTTTACATAATTATTCTCGGTGCTAATGTCTCACAGCGCTAAAAAAGGGAGGTTTTGTCCTCTTTCCCTTCTCCCAGCTGCACAATTCTTTCTCTCCTTACTTCTTGTGCTGATCATCTGTCGCATTTATTCAGTTTCAGAATAACCCAGTTAAATTTGCTAACCTTACCAAAACTTACGGTCTCTTTTTTTTTTTTTTTTTTTTTTTTTTTGCCAATTCAGTTTTATGCCTTTTGGGGGAGTTGCACTTGCTGATCCTTCAGGTGGGTGCTTTTGGATAAATGGTGGGAGTAAGAAGCTGGGGACATGGTCAGGAGAATGGGACTCTTTCAGCAGTGGCAAATCTGACTTGTGCTGTCTCATGAAACTGTAGTTTAATCCCAAGTGAATAGTAGTGCTAGTAAGTTATTTACATTTCTTTGAATGCATTTCTTTTCAGGAAAATTGTGAGGAAAAACTTCAGATTTTAATTCTATACAGGTGGAAAAGTTGGGAATGAAATCTCTTTTCCTGGTCTAAAACCTGCAGTGTCTCTATTATAATTATAACTTCTATGTTGAAAGTTTATTGACTGAGCAGAAATTTAAAAAAAAAAAATTCATCTTCTACATTTGTTTTATGCAATAAAGTAACTTGAGATCTGTGGCTATAATTTCTGTATTTAAACTTACTTTTGAGAAGAAAAATTTTACCACTAGTAACAGATTTTATTGCATGCAACAAATCATGCCTTAGATTAGGCATTTTGTAAAATTTGACACCAAAAATGAGTATAATGGAATGGAGACTTCAACATGCTTCCATATGGCAGGGATGCCTATTTTTCTGTAGAAAAATCTGTTTACTTCCGTAGTAGGTATCCGTATGTGAAGAAAGCTTTCCTCCCTTCATGTGATGAGATGGAAACCCGAGATAGGTACTCAGTGCAGTTTGCTTGTAATGGGGTGAGGGAGTTTATTGATTAAATCAGCTGGTTTGGGTTGCTGAACATTGAGATCTTGCTTTGGTTTGGTTTTAGGTATGTAGCAGATGACATCCAGAGTGGTGCAGAAAACTGTTTCATTGTATCTCTATATGTGTATCTGATCCTTTTAATAACCAGCATAAGCAGATGCAAAAGCTTATTTTTCATTCTTTGGCACTTGTATCCTGCTCGCTTGTGCCCTCACATTAAGTACAGACATACTGTGGTGAAAGAATTGAGCGAGTCCTGTCTCTCTGATCATGAAAATTGCCAGGAATAGTTACACTTCCAGTGTTAGAGCTGGTGCTTCCACCAGATTAACTCTCTTTATCTTGAAATACTGAGGTTAATGTTTCCCCTTCAGTTCTTTTAGCTATATCTTAATGTGTTACTTGCAGGACAGGCTTTCCTGTGTGTTTGAAACAACAGTACATTTTAACCTGTGCACAACTACCACAGTACCTGCATTTTCAATTTTTACCTCTACTAGCTTTTACGCAAAACCATATACTGTCATTATCACTTTCAGAAATGTCCGTAATGGCAAACTTCTGTTGGAATCTAATCCCAGTAGTCTTAATCTCGTCTATCGGTGTCTTTCAAAAGCAGGTTTTTGACATCAGATCTTGATTTGTGCAGCTGGTAGGGGAGGAATTAGTCCATATGTCTAAATACTTCACAAAATTGTTTTGTAGTTGTCTAACAGAAAGAGTTCTTTTTCTTTCTCTCATCTAAATTCAAGACTTGGCAGTTTCTGTTCAAGGCAGTTTTGAAGGTCATATCTCTGTTACTTGGTTGCAAAAGTTTAGCTACGTACCTCAGTGATTGTTCTGCATCCCAAGGTGCTAAATATTAAAAACTTAAAATTGGAGGAATTACTCACAACGGTGTCAATGAAATAAATCTTAAGGGTAACTTTGGGACAGGAGGCATGATTACAGTCTTAGGATTTTTGAGAAACTGGGACTTTGGAATTGAGACTGGGGTTCTCGTGTATTAGTGTACGAATCACAAGCATGAGAGGCATGGATTTCCACCCTGTATTGTTCAGGCGCTGCATAATCAGTAAGTGATTTACATATTTGTAAACTTAGGTCTCAACTTGAACATTTAACATTTCATCAAATCTGCTTGAAAATAGAATTGCCTAATTTTTCTGCTTATTTAATACTTTGTTTTGTTTGTTGTTGTTGTTGTTTGTTGTTTGCAGACGTGGGTTGGCAATAAACGAAGGAAGATGAGCAGCAAGAGTGCTGTAGAATCTGGAGGCACTCCCCCAGGGACTGTCCCTACTACTCCCTCAGTACCTCCAGAAGCAGCAGTTAGAAATGTGGTAAATATTGCTCGATCCCAAAGTCAGCAGTCTTCTTGGACCTCTTCTAATAACGATGTAATAGTTACTGGTATATACAGTCCTGCTAGTTCATCTGGTAGGCAAGGATCCACCAAACAGACAAATGCTTCAATGGCAGACATACATAAAACCTCTATTCCACGACTACCAGGAAAAAGTGATACAGAGTTTCAGCAGCAGCACATCCCTATAGGACGACAAGTACCACATTGTAAAAATGCTTCCCTATTAGTAGGGGAAAAGACTATTATTTTATCTAGGCAAACAAGCGTACTGAATTCTGCGAACTCCATATATAGTCACACTAAAAAAAGCTATGGTGGTTCTTCAGTCCAGACCGCAGAGTTGGTGTTACCTCAGAAACCGATGATATGTCACAGACCCTGTAAAGCTGAACCCGTGGGCTGTCAAAGGTTACAAAAACCAGAACATGCAGCTCTCGCATCGCATGTGCCCCCTGGACAAAGGGCTAATACCAGGGACCCTTCTTGTAGCACGCAAAACCTGGAAATACGTGAAGTGTTTTCTCTGGCAGTTACAGATCAACCTCAAAGAATTGTGGGAGGAAGTGCAGCGCAGAAGCATTGCTCGGTGGAAGGCAGCTGTCTGTCCATTGCGATGGAAACTGGAGACGTGGATGACGAATATGCTAGAGAAGAAGAACTAGCATCCATGGGAGCACAAATACAAAGCTATTCAAGATACTGTGAAAGCAGCAGCTCTGTTCGAGTAGAGAACCAAAGTGCAGCCTTGTCCGGGCCAGGGAGAAATGTGAGCTGTAGTTCACAGATGGTGAATGCCAGGGACGTGCCTGACAATATTCTGTATCATAACAGAGACTACCATTTGCCTGCACGGACCTCATTACACACAACATCCAATACATTATATAACAGTGCTAATCCATCAAGAAGTACCTTTTCTCCTCATTTTACATCTTCAAGTCAACTGAGGCTGTCACAAAACCAAAATAATTACCAGGTAATCCATCAATTTATCTGTCTTCAAACCTGGAAGACAAGGTTGTAGATAAGCACTGTTTTCTTTGAAAATTGGTAGCTGGTAAGCGATAGGTTTGCCTTTCTGCAAGCTGCGCTCCTTTTACATCTTTCAGTAGAGATAATTCCTTCTTAAACAAAAGTGCAGGTAAGATTGTAGTATGATAGCACTCTTATCTGTATAGCTGAGCCCATGGCTGCAGTGGGTAGCCGTATATTAAAGGTCAGTGTGGGCTTCATAGATTCAACAGAACAACTTTTGGTTACAAGAGGATGATACCTACGACTGCTGAGGCATGCTAAAGTCTGTGTTGTCCTGACATGGCTTGCCAGCACATGTCACAGCGATACCCTTGGTTGTTCCTCTGTAGGCATACTTTGCATGTGGCACAGGGCAGAACATGGGATCATGCTGTCATTTGTGTGCTGTACAGTTGCTTGCCCTCATTAATGTCAGCTTGGATTAGCTTTTCCATCAGCACTGCCTGTACCCCCTGTGCAGATGCCAATCTCTTGGACCCATTTTCTGTTAGGGATTAGGGTCTCCTGCAGGGTGGTTAAGATGATGGGAGACGCTAAGTGAGCAAATATTCTTCCTCTCCCACAGCATCTAATTCAAATATCGCTTTTACATTCAATCCCATTATTTCCTCATTCTGTAGTAGAGTCCCTTCAGTGATACTGAGAGGGGAAAATTAAATGCAGATAAGTGAAGAACTAAAAGGATGTTCAGAAGAAGCTATGACACTGACACGCTTACATTTTTTTTATTTTTTGGTATGACTAGAGGAGCAATAGTTGTGCAGGAAACATCCAAATTGATTTTTTTCATGGATTTTTATGCCATCTAGCACAACATAGTCTAGAGACACTGAGATAAAAGTCTTAAGACTGACAGGATGTGATACTGCGTGTGTTACGTTTGTGCATATGCCTGTTATTACCTTTTTAATTTATCCTGAAAGTGAACCATGTAAACAGTATACCGTCTTTTCTTGTGCATTGCTCACTAGTATAGGGAGCAATACTTCGTGAAGCATTTTGTGTTTGGTTTTTGGGTTGTTTTTTTTTTTTTTTTTTTTTCTGACTTGTTCCTATCTCGTGAGGATTTGAAAGAAAGCTTTTGTGTCCAAGTGCCACTTTTCACCAGAATTATTGCTTTTCTTGGTAAACCTGAGGTTCGATGAGCATATATACTCTGGAGTAGATTCTATGTAGTAGATGGGATGGACGTCTGCAATTCTTATTTATAGCCTTTTCTAAGCTGAGCACTTTAGACGAGCTGTTCTTTCCCTTTCTTCCTTCTCAGATAGTCTGTCAGTATTTGCTATTACTGTTCTTACTTGAGTTATAAAATTCATTAAATGCTGTTTACTTTTGACATCCCAGTTTCATAGAAGAAGAAAAGCTGTAAATGTGCACATCTGTTCAATAAAGGGCTGGTAAAACTGCAAAAGTGCAGACAATAGTTAAGGAAATTTTTCTCAAGTTTCATGAAGTGAAATACATTATTGATACTTCCAGCTGTGTGCTCTTGGTACTTTATTTCACTCTTGAAAAAGCATGAGTGAGATGTATTTCTTACTGCTTTTTTTAATTCTTAAGTGAAATTTGAAATAACTTTGATTTGGGATTTTTTGAGAGTAGGGGCAAAGTCTTTTTGAACAGCTAGGAACAGTTCATGGTAGGTGACATTTTATCTGTTCATGTGGTGTGGTATGGATCAGAACAAGATCTCTGTTTTGGGTGTGTGTCCCCCCCCCCATTATAATGACGTACCTATTTTTTTTTGATAAGTGAGGAATTAATCTGTACCCTGTTTGACTTCCACACCTGTCTCTCACAGACACTGTTCTTTGGATTGGGATTGCACCTTAGACTAAGGGAGCTCCTGTTTCCTGTGGTATCCCTTGCTGTTCCAGAGCTTTAAACCTTGGAAAAACTGGCCAGGTTGCTATTAATTCACTTCTTCCCGTAAGCATGCATGCTGTGCACCTCTGAGATGACACTCTTCAGTATTAGAGAATTTATAAGGGAGGGCAAAAGCTGTGGGGTCAGAGGATGTAGTATCATGGCTCTGTGGAAGCTGCAAAGGAATAGTGTCCTACAGCCTGGCTAGGTGCCGTCGTACCTTGAAGAAACGACAGTGCTGATTTCTCCAGATCACTGCATTCCTTGCTGGGAGTTTTTAGCACGTTCCAGAACAATGCAAAAGTAAGTTCTGTATCTTAAGAGGTGTTAGTGTATGAGAGTGATGCTTCCAACGCTCATATATCACGTTGACAAGAAAATTTCACGTACTGCCTTCAAAGTCATGTGTAACAAACAGTGTACCCCACTAGGCTGATAACATATTTTGTCAGAATCATCAGTTCTGCACTAATTTAAATTGCTCCTCCAAGTCCTCCCCTTAATTTTAAGTCCAGGATGACTATTTCATGTAGCTTATAGCTTAATAATATTTATATATTCAACTTCCAGAGACATAGATTTCATAACAGGTGCTGTCTGAATTCTTTTAGTCTTATGCAGGATGACACTTCTTTTGTATGGAGTCAGTTTCTGTTAATGTTATTGCCTGTGTTTAGTTAATGTATCCATCAGTGTAGGAATGAAATCCTTAAACTTAGGTAAATCTTCCTAAATTTAAAAACAGATTAAACCAGAGCTACATGATTATTAAAGTAGTTAAACATCCAAGCAGATGCTTCTTCAAAGTCAGGACTGTGTGATTTGTGTTTTAATGAAGTAATTACTGTCATGTATTGGTGGGGTATCTAATTAGCAATTAGTTATAGCTTCCTTACTGGTTCAATTAATCAAATTCATGTTAGTGTAACTTAAGAGTAAATTTAATAAAGTGATCAATTTTAATGCCTGAGCAGTTTCACTAAACAAATTGTTCAACCTACTTGCTTTTCTTGGTTTGGCTTTAAGCGTATTGAATTAGAGAGGCTATTCTTGCTCTTCCTCAAGGCTGAATCGTGATTTAGTCTTGGTTTTCTTTTCCCAACCCTAAGGGACAAAAATACTGTTGACAGTATGTGTATTTTTAATTACTTTGTTATACACACTGAAGCACAGTTATCTAATTTAGCCCTGCCTTCTTCAAGGGAAAATCTTAAGCCTTGCAGCCAGTATGTCAGAATAGTGTCTAGATATATTATATACTTATTTATTTGTAAGATTCACTTTGAGGATGCTGCTTTATATGAATGAGCTGCAAGTTTGCTTTATTTAAGAAACGGGAATCCATTTTTATTTTGTGGGGTTTTTTTAACATGTCAGAGCAATTTGTTTATTTCCCTAGGAACTTTGGAAGACAAGAGGAGGACTTTCTTGCTAACTTTGGGCAGTGCAGCTTTTTGCTAGTGTGACCAACATGGTCTTCTCAGAAGAGACTTGAATAAAGTGTTTTGTGACTCTCATTTTTGTAACAGAAGCGGAGTTACCTTTGTCACAGGAGTTCCTCTACTTTTTTTCTGGGATGAAATACTTCCAGCTGCATGAGTGGGGAGAACCTGTGGGTCTCTGGGGAAGACAGCAACCGTGAGCAGGCTGCAAAAACACTGCGTATGGCCTCGAGTAATGCTGGGACACACAGCAACCAGGACTGGGTTGGGGCTCTTGGTTTGTTCCAGTGCACTGAATTTGGGACAGTAAATCTACAGGTGAATTGGGAAAAGATTATGTAGGGACCTCATCTAGTGTAACCACTTTAATTAAGGTAATAGCATTGGCGCTGTACCTTTGAACTTTCTTTAGCATCTGCCAGAGTTGCCATTTGAGACACAATATCTTTTCTGAGACAAGCATTTCAGGTTGTCATTTTTGCAACTCACTGTAGCTTCCCAGTTGGACTAGGACTGGAGTTACCTGTGGATGCAGGATAACTCTCCATCTCACTCAGAAAAGAAACCCAAATGTAAAAAAACCCAACCCTTGTGCCTTTTTTATAGAACCAGTTCAGAATACTCGCATGCATGTTGTCTTTCAAGTAGTTATATTAAGATAAACTTGGTTGTATTTGGCATCACGCCTATCAGAACTTGTGTGCATTTGTCTTCCAAGTAACCATTAGTGCTCTGCCAGACTGACTGCTTTATTCATGTAGAAAAGCACTTTTTTCTGTAGCCCCACTTTAGATTTGTGAATAGAAGCCATCTGGGTGGATACTGAGGATGCATTTACAGCAGATTCTGTGGTGTGAAGCTGTTGTGTGGGATATAGAATTGTAATAGACCTAACTTGTTTATACAGAATTTCTAAAATGTGTGTGTGCAACTAAGAAATGAATATTTTAGACACAAAAGCTGGTGTAAACTTGCCCTTAGGGGGGAAAGGTGTTCATTTCTAGCCCCTGTCAACCCGCCTTGTGCTGTAATAAGAAAGTGTCTGACCTTAGGTCACCTCCAAGTGCTTCCAGCTAAAAGCTTGAAGAATGAAAGTATCTTATGGCTTGTACACTAGACAAAGTGTACCAGGTATTCTATATTTGGTTATGCTCATGCTACAAGATTCATTAGTAGAGCACTTCGCAAATACAAAAACGATTAGCGTAGTTTGATACAGTCAGCAGAAGTGCGGAGATTTTTCTTCCTCACATACATAGTGTGTATAATGATTTGAGATTGATTAATCTCTCAAGAGCTATGTTTAGTCTCTCAAGCATTGGTTGTCTGCAGCAGCAGATGAACATGGAATCCTAAATAAGCCTAAAATATTCCAGGCTGTGACACGTTTCAGATGGCCAGGAAAAACAATCCAAGATTATTATTTAATAAATTCTGACCTCTGGGAATGATGGAGAAGCAATGGGAATCAAGGCAGCTAACCTTTGTCTTCATACCCCTTGCCCTTCCTTCTCCTACCTGATGTCCCTAGTTTTTCTGCTAATATGCGAATCCTTAACATCTGACATTGAATAGCTCAGTTACTAACGTGATAGGTTTTTTTCTGAAAGTTTAACTGTTGTAATTGAAAAATATGTGACAGCAGTTCTGTCACACATTGGCCCTTGTCTAACTCCAGTCTGCTTAATCTTACCAGTTTTGTGACGCATTGAAAGTGAAGAACACAAAGCTTGTGTTCTGAAATACAAGTTTTGAGATAGCAAAAGTACAGAAACACCCGAGTTGCCGTTGTGTTATCTTACCCTTACCCTTTGTTTTTAGCCTTACAATAGTAAGGCTATGCGTGACTTTGTTTTGCTTTTAAATCTTAACCTGTTTTAAAGATGTTCTTGTCAGAATTGAATGCACAATACTGAAGTCTTCTGAAAGCTGCTTAGTTTTTGTTATTATAGCAACCTAAGCTGTTGTTGTTTTCTGTTCTGTTTCCTCCTTCCCCTCTACAGATTTCAGGAAACCTTACTGTGCCTTGGATTACAGGTTGTTCCAGAAAAAGAGCAGTAAGTATATCTCCATATAAGTATCTAATGCATCAAGTGAAGGAATGAAAAGTTTATAAAAATGCATTTTTGAAAACGTTTGTTCTATTTATATTGTGTGGGGGTTTTTCCCCTCTATACTTTGACTAATACAAACATTGTCTGCAGGTACAATGTTTCATTTAATGTAAAGTTGATGTATATCTTTAAAAGCAGGTCAAGGTCATAATCCTGTGTCAAGTAATGTGATACCCAGATATATGAATAGTGCGTTTAGCTGAAATATAACATCTGAATTGATAAGGACTGAGAGTTTAGAGCTCAGAATAAGTTTTTTGTATTGAAAGTGAAATGATTGTTAATTGAGGCAACCGAATGCTTAAGAGAGTAGCTCCCTCTTCAGCTACTCTGCACATTCACAGAATTAGTCCACACTACCTGTAGTAACTTTATCAAGTCTAATTTTATCCACATATATGTCATTTCACATTAGGCAGAATCAGCCAAGTTGGTGTCCTCAATTCACAAATGACTCCAAACCATAACACGAGGTATGAAACAGCTTTTGTCAGGAAAATACCTCTGTCCAACTCTTTTGTTTGATTACTGTTCAGCATTTCCATTCAAGAGTAGTCTGCTAGCTTCTCTTTGAAGAGTATGTCGATTCTGCTTGCTTACCATGAAAAGACACCCTAAACCTGCAGGTTGGATGGTACAACCAAGCTTTCAAGAGGCTGTTAGATATTAGTCCAGCTATATCAGAAGCAATAGCTAGGGAGATGGCTATCATGATAACCAAACTTATCCCATCAACCCCCCCCAAACCATTGAGCTGTGAGCGTCATGTGTGCTGCTTTGGCAATGATGTCTAGGTAATGGAAGAACCTTTCCTTGCCTTCTTCTCCCTTCTGTACCTGGTACTTTTTTCTTTTTTTTTTTTATGATTTTCAGTTCTTCTGTTTAGTCTTCAAAAAGTGTGAGTTTGGTAGCATTTCCTGTATAAGTAGGAGTCTAAGGACCACCACATTAATTGTGTTTTCTCTCAGGCTTTTGCTAGATGTTAACTGTACCACACTTCTAGTTTCTGCAGACTTTGGTAGTATCACTTATTTCTGTTTATATAGAGAACACTTTATAAGAGCATCTCCCAGAGGAACCAGTACTTTTATACAAATTCTGTTGTTGCTTATTCCGTCTTTTTTTTTGTTGGTTTTTTTTTTCCTGAGTCCTAGTTCTCTTGAGTAGGCTTTTTTAAATGTAGCCCTTTTCTGGAAGGCACCTTCCCTCTATCACTTAATGACCTTTTAAGACACCAAGCAGCTGGTGAGTGTCCTAGAGTACAGTTTCACTGTTCAGCTGAGCTGATTTCACAACACATCACTGTTGAAAGGGGGAGGTTTTCCACCCCCCCCCTACTGGTGCACTGCCACCCCATCCATAGCACTGGTACTAGTATCTAATTGCAAGGTAATCCAGGTCAAGCGTCTGACCTGTCAGATGCATACTCTTCTGCTGAGTTTGTCTTTAGTGAGTTGAATGTACTTACTGGGGATCAGACAAGTGCCAGAGCCAGCTTAAAGTTGGCAGCAGGAGCATGTGGCTGGGAGCAGTAAAGGGAGTGGGGCATGATGCTGTCCCCTACTTTCCAGCACTGGATAGGTTGTTGAGGCATGGTGGTTGTGCTAGATATCTGACACAAGCTGTAGAATAAATTTTTGCAGTAAGTTTACAACCTTCAAGGATGTGGAAGTGCCTGTTTATTAAGGATGGTTATTACGGAATTCTTTTTCCTTAGACCTTTACTCCTGTGTCTTTGTTAATCAATAAAATGCATAAAGCCTGTTGGTTAATACAGTCCCATTTGACAACATCTGTTTCCAGATTTGTGGATGCGCTTTCTCTGATTTGAATGCATAATTAGCCTTCCTAAGGAGACAAGTTTAGGAATTGGCGCTCTAAAACTGCTGTATACACACAGGTGTAAGAAAACAAAAAGAGAGAAAAAGCTCCTACTTCCTAGGAAACTTCAGTTTCAGATGTGAAAGTCTTTTGAAGAAAGACCGTGAGGGAACAGAAATAGAATGGATACAGTTGTAGAACTGCGATTATGGCAATTACTGCCATTCAAACAGTAAAAAGGCTAATCTGTATTTTGTTTAAAGTGGAGAAGATAGTCCTTTAGATGCTCTGAATTTTTAATCTTTTGCCTTGATGTTTTGTTTTCCTTGCCCTGTCCTTCAACTGCATCAAGAGAGAAATAAAAACTGTGCAGTTCTGCAGAAGCTCTTTCTAGTGTGCTCAGCTATGCTGTAAGATGACGTAATCCTGACTGTTAATGAATATTAGTCTAGAAATATCACCCTCTCAGTTATTCATGAGAATGTCTTTGGAAATTACAGAGTTCTGTATTCAGTCGTGGTGCATGTGCAATGCATTGGCCTTTACAAATGCATTGATTTTTGGTTTTTCACAGGGTGGTGGAAGGGTAACAAGGATTCAAAAATAGCAGTGAAGATACTGGTTGAAGACAATTAAAAGGGGGAAAACATATTTGCTTTTGTCCTTGCATTTAAGTCTTGAGTGTACTAACTGTGCTTAAGTTACATGTCATCTGATGTCTTAGCAGAATGGTTAGTGTTTATGGTAGCTATGACTTGGTATGCTAACTATGAAAAGCATTTGTCACATAGGTGTTGAATCTAGGTAAGCTGTGCCTGGCTTAGTTGTGAAGTTTTATTTTGGGGGGAGACTGGGAGTTTGGTTTTTGGGGGTTTTTTTAAATGTCTAATTAGAAACTGTTCTAGTGGTCTTAATAGAAAGTCTGAAACACAAAGTTATTAAGAGAGCAGATCAAGGTGTTATAATTATTTCTGCCCATCACCCTTCAGAAGCAGGCATAGTAAATCACATGGTATGTAGCATGGGTCTTGGGTGGGATTTTAAATGAAACTTAAGTTGTCTTTCATGTTAACGCCTGGGCTAGTTCGTGCGAGGTTTCAATGGAACACTGCCCTCAGTGGAGAAACTCACGGGGGAGCTGGTCTTGTATTTTCCCCCTACCTGGAGCAACACTGCATTGTAGTGATGGCTTCAATACCTTCTTGAACAGTGAACTGCTGCACTTTGGTGGAACTTCTGCCATAGGTAGGTTGGCTGAATCTGCCTAGAGCTTCAGCTTGGGGTCTCTGGCCTCTCCATCTGGCATGTATTTTGGGGGGCAGATACCTGAAATGAGTGGAGAGTTCCCGTGCTAAATTTTTATTTTTAAATTGCTTTTTCCATATTGCCTATTTGAATAAAATTCTGGAGATAGTGGCATTACAGTGCTCCCCTCAGAGTCCTGCCTGTCACAGAAAGAGTACAGTAGATGCACTTTGAATCAGGTAAAGGAGCTGGTCAGTGTGAAACCTGCCACCAGTTGTGCTGGCACAGCTGTGGGCATGGGGAAGACAGCTGGATTGTGTGGAGGAGACTAGGTGGGGGAGATACATCAATATAACTACTAAAGAAAATACCTTATTGGACTACGGTCTATAAGTCTCATGCAAACTGTTGGCTGCTGCTGTAAGCCCACATGCACTGGAGGGAAAATATCTTAGAGTGGCTTTTAAAGTAAAATAAGAACCCATAGGGATTAAAGCTACCTAAAGTCAAAGTATACCTTAGTTGTACCTTTTGTTTTAAAATTATACCAGTATTAACTTGTGAAGTTCTCTTCACCTGTTTGCATTCCTCTCCTCTAGAAGGGCAAGGGGAAGAAAGCTGTATTTTAGTCAAGTTGGTTAGAGCATGTCTGAGTAAGGTAGTCAGAGTCTTCAGCAAGAGAGACAGGCAAGCCAACCTGAAGATCTCAACAGGACTGAATTGTGAACACTGTCCTTGTTCATGTTTTCTGTGTCATTTGGATAACTGGTTAATGTTTTTCCTCTTTCTGTGAAATATTTCACCACATTATCTCAAGGTATTTCACTTTGTTAATGTTTACCTTAGATAATAATAACATGCATAGCATGTCATGACCTTCTTGCTGTGAACAGCACCTTTTCACTACTCCCAACAGCAATCCTTCAGTTAATGCAAAGAGAAGGCAAGTCTTACCATCATTTCAGACAAAATACATCTTTTTATTATATGTCATGCTGCACCTAAGTTCCACAAATCACCTAGGCTTATTGTACGCTGTGATCCTGCAGGCTGGAAATACGTCGTATCTGGCCAGGAATTGGAAAAGCAGACTTTGTAGTCAAATATGAGGAAGACATTAATAGATTAAGTAAGAATCATGATAATTACTGTCTAAATATCAGTTTACTTTGCGGCTGAATGTTCACTACTTAAACTAGTTCAAAATCTCAAGAAGAAGGGTCAGTTGTCAGTTTGTGTGGATTGGAAGTTGGTTTTGGAAATTATGGAGTGAGATGACTGGAGTTTAGAGGGTAATTTTTTGGCTAGACTATTCTATTGCACTGATATCTCTTTCTTTTTTTCCTTTTTTTTTTTTCCTTCTTAGCTGTGTTTGGTTAAGAAACACATATTAACAGAATATATGTAATTTTGGCTGAGTGTTGAAGCAGTTACAGCTCTTTTCAAGCTGTGGTACTATGAAATATTTATCAGTCCTGCTTCCACCGCAGCAAACTTCAAGCTTACCCAACCAGTGGGAAAAGATGCAAAAAGTCTCTCTTCCAGAAATCTTAACAGTTTGTGCACTAGCAGTGTGTTAGCAATAATAGTTTAAGGCTGCCTTCAGACGCTGTTTGGCTTGCAGTCCGTTTCCAAACACCTTTTTGCCTGAAGGCTGTGCAGCTTGCTGCTGTATCTTCTGCTCTGAATGAAGCTGGTAGTAGCAACTCTCTCCTAGTCATTTGCTTTGCTAGGGGCCTTCAGGTACATTTCTTTGTCCTCAGAAGATTGAAGGTATCTCGTGATGGGTACTTACCTGCTCACGTGATGAGAGGGGACCTGTCAAGACTCAGGGAAAGGCAGTGTCTAGATACCAGCTCTCTGAATCGCTCTGGTAGTTATGGCCACCAGTTGCCTTTCATTATTTTTCCCTGGGGAGAATCATGCATGGCCTGGGAGTCTTTAGGGCTTTACTGTGTGGAAATGCATGCAGATTCTGCCTGTCTGTGGAAAGTATGGTTCTTTCAAAAATGCTTCCGATTGCACTGCTCCTGCATGGGCAATGTACACTGTGTATGAGCATCAGTGTCTAGCCAAAGCAGCAGGACTGCTTCTGTAGCAGGAGGCTGGGTATCACTGAAATGGGGGACAGCTCTGTGACAGTTGTGAAACCTGAAATTAAAACCTCAAACTGAAGGAATGTGTAATCTGGCATAGCTTTAATGAGGTTAAATATGCTGGTAGTGTTAAGGGAAATATAGACCCTCAGAATTTGTGTATGGGCAATGAAATCAAGAAATAATAAACTGAAGAGTAAGAATAATATTAAATGGTGCAGATGGGAAAGGGGGAATATATGTGTGATGATTGATATAGAAATAACTATTATTACATACAAATAAGATCCTGAGATATGAATTGATAATCCTCTGAAAAGATCAGTTAAACATTAAGTAGTGTCAAAGTTCAGAGCACTGAATGCTGGCATCATTAGGAATGGCGAACAAAGTAAGGTAACACTATGCTTGTATAGAAGAATCTAGGATTTGTTCATATCTTGAATGCTGTGTGCACTTCTGATCTTCCCATTCCTCCCAAAATATAACAGAGAAGCAGTGACAGTGATCAAAGGCACAGAACAGCCATATAGTGAACAACTAAATGGGCTGTATCTCTTCAGAGTTGAAAAGAAGTGACTGGGAGGGAGTGGAGAAGTGTGATGGAGAGCTTTAAAAATATGAAGAGTGTGGAGAAGCAGATACGGACTTACTTGTTCCAGTGTAAGAGTAGGTATCAAATCAAGCTAGCCTTAGATTGGCTCAAAAGGAGATTGGACGTGTTTGTTTAGGGTAACTTAAAGTAAGAAGTGCCTCCAATTTATAAGATACTGGATTGCTAGGAAGTAAGTGTCACTGTTTGTCCTAGTTTACTTTTTACTAAACTTTAAAGAACCTTTAAAATATACAAAAAAAAGTATTACTCTCTGAGATTTCTTGCTGTTTCTCTGTGATAGAGTTTCTGAGCGGTAGTGACTAAAATTTGTTGTGAGAGGTTTGTTTGCTAGAAATAACCATTACCTTAGAACATTTCATCACAGAGCATCAGAACTGAACTGTTGATTTAATATGATTTCACTGCAATTTCAATAAACATAACTTTTTGTTAGCAACGTACAGTGCTCAGCCGCAGCATAAATGCAATAGTTATTACATTTATATTAAAGCTCTAGTTCTTTCATTTTTTAACGTCTTTTATTAATAATCTGAAGATTGTGTATAGCTTTTGTGCATGTGGTGTGAAACATTTTCAACTCATGCATAAAAACTGATTTAAAAAAGCAGGCTCTAATAAAAGATGGGGTAAGGACACTCCACTGCAATGCAATTATTCATACCAATTATAGACACCAGATTTGCACCACAAATATTGCATGCACAGTGAGTATTATGAGGGGCTTGGCAAAGTGCCAGGAATGTCTATAATAAACTGGGTCATCTCTTATAAGAATGTTACTACACTTGAGAGGTCAGGGAATAAGCAGGGTTTAACCCTGCGCTCGGCAGAACTGCTGATTCAATTTGTTCACAAGGATTGCTTTTCATTGTGAGTTGATAGTCTATTTTCTGCTGGAAGAAGCTTCTCTCTGCTTTTCAAACTATGGACAACAGAACTGGTAAATGTAGAGAATTCAGCAAACAGTTAACACTGCTGAGGATAAAGGCAAGCCTCAGATCAGCAAGCAGGGGATCTGAAGAGAGGAAATGAGAATTGTATTCATAATAGTTGTTATAATGAAGTGAAAACAAGAACTGAATTACTGGCTTGTCTTCAGCTGTGGAAAGTTATGTCCTAAATATGAAGCTTTCAATATTATCTTTAGATATTTTTTTCCTATGCTAACTGATGCATAACCATGAATGTTATGATATTTATAGGACTGTGGGTTTTTCCTCTTGTTTCTTCAGCTCCTCTGATGATACTAAGCATGAGAAGGTTATTAACTAAATTGATGGAAGTATAGTTATATGTTCAATGTAGAAATTCTACCCTTTATTTTCTCACAAAAGTAATTAACTTTTATAAAAGCATTATGTAATTTTGGAGCAATTTATAATGCAGGTGTCAAACTTAGGTATAATCTTTGTCAAGGGGACAATCCTGCAATTGAACATAGTTTGTGATTTCCCTAAGAAATTCATGAAGAGGCATATGGCACCATCAGTTATACAAAGGTAGGTAGTCTGGATCTACATTTTGGACAAGCTGAAGTGTTATTTACATCTAGTGAGCATGAGGGTCGAGACTGATCCTGTTACAGTGGTGCAGCAAGTGAGAGCAGAGTAAGTAAATGATCTTCCTTTGTGCTCTCTGAGATACCGTAAAGCAGCTGACATTGTGCGCAAGCGTGCAGGCAGACAGCTCCTGCAGCTCACTTCATACGCGGTGACCTGCTAGCCTTTCAGCAGCTTCTTTGTGAATCAGAGCCCTTAAATGTCGAGAATCTTTCTTTTGGGGCACTGGTAAAATTTCAAGTCCAGAAACCTGATAGATTCTGTTTTTCATTGCTGCAAAGACTGACCAGCTGTAGTACAGTCATGACGCTGCCAAAATGTACCTTTCTGAAGACAGCGCTTTCAGCTTCTCTGAGGCTCAATTCCTACCTGCTTGGCTGTGTTCAATAGGTTACTCAGTGCTGATCTTGGTGGAAAAAAATGGCAAAAATGAGATAGAGACTCCAAAGTAGAAAAATTAAAGCAGGGTGAGAAGTACTAATTGGAGAATACGCTGAGTTTGCTGGGCTGGATTGAGCCAGGCATCTCAGTAAGGCTGCTCTCCTCCACCCTGAGGGGGACCTGACTTTTCATACCATCTTCTACTTACATCCGCTTGTTTTTCCCCTCAGTTCTGTTCCTGCTTTCTGGACTCTTTCATGTGGTGTGCGTTGTGGGTTTTTTGTTTTTTCTTTCATATCAGTTGACTGAAAAGACTTGTTCTCCATTTCCTTCTCTGACCTGTGATCGGTATCAGTGTGATTCATGTGCTGCTGCACGAGTTCTTCAGGAACAAGTGAAAGGATAAAGTACCTGGTGTGGCAGTAACTGCAACAAAAAAGCGAAAATACATATTGTCACCTGAAACACTAGGGATTATTTTTGACAAGGAGGTAAAACAAAAATTTTAAGTTCCCCCACCCCCCCCCAG
The DNA here is from genome assembly GCF_900496995.4 of Aquila chrysaetos chrysaetos. Lineage (NCBI taxonomy): Eukaryota > Metazoa > Chordata > Aves > Accipitriformes > Accipitridae > Aquila > Aquila chrysaetos. The sequence goes on along the minus strand of NC_044024.1, from coordinate 2,930,368 downwards.
TAAGTGGCTGCAAAAGACTTCTTTGGGAATGTAGCTACAGGAGAGTTCCTGTAACTTTAAAACATCTACTTTGATCTAAACTGTGGAGACTGACTCTACAACCCTGGTCTTGTAGCAAAATTATATAGCAGTTGTGAGGTGACAACCATTGAATAGTGATTTATCTGATAAGATTTTTATTAAAACATTTGTAGTAGTTCATCAGAATTAACATACATCCACCTAAAATGAAAAAGATATGACACTGCTTTTTTAAGTAAAATTTTTGAAGGCCACGTGGTTTTGCTAAACACTGCTTTCTCCACTTAGAATTCTTGTATTTAGTAAGTAAAAGCTGAGCAGCCTCTGCACCCTTCCTACAGTACCATCCCTTTGGTAACTCTATCTGTAGTCAGTTATTGTGTGTCTTTTGTCTAACATGGGATCCTTTTGCATATCACAACTATAAAGCTTTTCTCTTAGCGAGTATTCTTGCCCTGTATTCTTTCAGTAGAAGCAGCATTTTGTTAGATAACCGGAAAATCATGTGGCAAGCAGAAATCTGAACTTACTCCAGCATCAGCTGTGCAGTCTTTGGTTTTTGTTCTAATTTGGCCACTGCAACTAGGTGAGAGAAGACAACACTAACTGGAGTTTGCTCCCTTACATCTGCGGCAATATTAGGCAGATTTCCTTTTGCTTCTCTCATTTCACCCCACCACTGGGGATGGGAAATTTCCACAGCATGTTCCAGGTGGATTATTTAAGCTGTGCATATTAAATATGAAGAAATTTTTTATTTTATTTTCCTGATAATTGCAGATCGCAGGAAGCTGTGTCAGTGGTGGATTGTTACAGCAGAGTTGTCAGCGTGAACACTCCACAACCAACAGCGAATGTTACTTACTTATTTATGTCTAAAAAATGCTCAGTGTACTTTAGAAGGTGAAGTTGCCCTGAGCGTTCAGGAAAGCGGGATAGGCCACAGTGACTTGTTTCTCTGTGTAGTTTGAGTGTTGCTGTCACGCTCCTTTCTGCCTTCCCTTTCCTCAACGCTTGGCTGCTGCTCGCCGACTACAGAGCAAGAGCTCTTCCCATCATTTCCAGAAGTTACAATCTATTTTCCCAACAGCTATAAGAGGAGATATTGCTGCAGCGATTCAGGAGATAACTATACTTTTGTACTTTGGAAATGGCTTGGAGCTCAGGTCAGGCGTGCAGGGAAAACCAGCATCTGCTAAGGGGTGAGTGGGCATCAGGGATTTCGCTTTGCTCAGCAGGGTGCTCTTGAGGTGAAGTCCACTTACTGCACTTCGCTGCTCATCCTAGAGCAGCCTTGAAATGTGCCAACTAGATTCCTTTTAGATTAAAATAGACTGCGGCGTGCCGTCTGGGAGTGCATCTCGTGTGCTGTGGCTGCTAATAGGTGCTCGGTGTGCAGGACCGGAGGAGAGCTGCTCCCGGGCAGCGTGCGTGGTGTGCCCGCGGGCTCTCCGCACCTCCCGCCTGGCTCTGCAGGGAACCTCCGGGGGTCCTGCGCTCCCTGCCTAAGACGTCAGCTGATGGATGGGCAGCTTCTCTAATTCTGTACCTGAATGTAGGAAATGACAGCCAAGAAAAAAAATCGGAGTGCCTGGTAGCAGTTGTTAATGGACCATATTTGAATATAACTGGTACTTTTTTTTTTTTTACTGGACCACCTGGGATTATTTCAAGGAGGCAAGGGTTTGATACCCCTATTTTATGTTCATACATTAAGGAGACTCAGGTGCTTCTAACATTTTGAGAAATAGTAATTTTTAAAAGAAGAAAATTGCAGGGATTACCATATTCTGAAGATGAACAAAAATTAAAATTGGTAACTGTAAAAGATTGTCAAATGATTCTAGTTCTGCAAAATTTATTTTTACTCCATTTTAAAGTTATTTCATTCTAACTTTTAACAGTTTTTAAACGAGCAAACCCATATTTCAACTATTGAAATCATGATTGTGTCTTACAAAATTCAGCTGTTGAAATAATGACAAGTTTGGCACATGTGGCTACAACTTACTAGTGCAGACTTTATTGTTGCATTTAGGTACTACTAATAGCAGGAGAGATGACAAGCATGGGTTAGTGTAAAGAAACTTTAGATTTTGGTTAAAATTCTGGGCCAAAAGCTTTTGATAAAGCTTGTAAGTTCTACTAGCAAATGATACCATATGCCCACAACAGTTCAAGGAGTGGTAGGATGTCTAGAATTTGTTTTTCAGTGTTACTCCTTTTATCAGTAATCCACTATCACATATTTTGATAAATGTACACAAAGAGTTAGGGAACTTGCAAATAAACAGTGGAACCAATTTAAACTCTGAAGCTTACCAAATAAACATTAAAGTATTCCCTTTAGGAACTCAGAATCCTTTGAATTATGCATGTATTGTAGTTTGCAGTAAGATAAAAGAACTCTAGGTGGGGGAGGGTGAGAAACTTGAAAAGCCTTAAGGAATAATTTGCATAAATTGGGTGGAGAGAGTAAACAGCACAAGGGGAAAAAAGTTCTTTTCAGTAAGGCCTTATAGAATGAGATAAAACAAATTAAAAAAATCAGGTGGAGTTGAAACAAAGCTGAAGTGCTTTAAACTTGTGTTAGCACTGCCATTGCCTTTAAAGCAAATCCCAGGGAACTCTGTACTGCCCTGGATAAAAAAACAAACTTAAAAAAAAATTTCTTAAGGGAGAGTTAAAAGAGAAGAAAAGCCATGGAGACAGTATAACATGTGTGTCTTACTGTATGCAAGACCTCTGGAAATTAAATGAATAGCATAGGCAGAATTTTTTTTAAGTCTAACAGTATTTTTTTTTATCTTACAGTTACAGGACCGTACACAATTTAGTGACCGAGACTTAGCTACCCTAAAGAAATACTGGGACAATGGCATGACCAGCCTGGGCTCAGTCTGCAGAGAGAAAATTGAAGCTGTGGCTGCAGAATTAAATGTTGACTGTGAAATAGTGCGGGTAAGAAATCTAGAGTCTTCCCTTATCTTGTCGCAGAAGCAAAAATAGGACAGATGAAAGCCTTTAAAAATTTCATGAGGAAGCTTGAAATAGATTTCACGTATTACATAATGAATGACCATGTTGGGAAGTGCTCTCTTGCTCTTTCTGCAGTCTATATATAGAAAAAAGCCCTCAGGTAAGAGTCTTATTGATCAGCAGCAGCAGGAGCACTACAAGCTGTCTGACGTTCTCTTTAGACTTGAGTAAGATTTTAAGTAAAAGTGTTACATTTTTTAGGGATATCCTAGAAGACTGAAAAGTGCTACTAAGATTGCTACTAAGATACAAAAAAGCCTTTCTAAAAATACAGGGGAAATATTTCTCATTACTGCTTATAGGAAAAAATCATTGTCAACATATGAAAGAAAATGCTCAAAAATAAGAAAAAAATATTTTACAAGACTGTCCTGAAGCCAGGTTGAGATGTGATAGAGGGCAAAGGGTACCGCAAAGAATTCTGGGTCACTTTAACTTGATAGTCTGTATAGGTGTTGTTGAGGAAGGATTGCTTTAGGAATTACAGGTTTGGTGTAGATAACATGATTCCTGAGAACCATTCCACATTATCTCTTCCAGAGGTTGGGAAGTTTGGTACGGCATCAGTTGTTGCCACTGTATTCCCAATTACCAGACACATCATCACTCTCAAACTGTGGGTGTCTCATTCGCTCAGAGTGTTTCCATTCTTCAGAAAGCAGTCTGACTGTCTTTGCAGTTAGTACAAAAACATGAGTCTTCCTTTCACTCATAACAGGCATGACAATTGTGACTAGTGCTTTCAGCCTTCATCTTCTTTTTCCACCTCTTTCTTAAAATTCTGACATTGCTACAAAAGCAGAACTAGGAGCCCTTATTTGAAACTCTTCTTTTATGGAGATCTCTCTTGTGTTGGTGTATCAAAATGGTACCAAAGCTACTTTCAGTATTGAATGCTAATTTGGTTATTTACTGGCTTGTTTTCCTAAGCACATGTGAATTATAAAAAATTAAATTGTACTTTTGGAGGCTGAAAAGAATTACTCTTTTCTCTGTAGAGAACAAAGCTTCTCCTTATTTTCCAAGCTCTTCAGTTTGCTTTCTGAAAGGTGAAGCTGTTTCCACTGACAGCATCTCAAAATGGGCCTCCTGGATATGAAATACCTTATTCACAGGACAGTAAGACTGATACCCATGCTTCGCCTCCCTTACTTTGCTCCCTTAAGAACATCCTTACTGGCACACATGCGATGACAGTATGAAGTTCTGTATACATCTTTCAGTTGCATCTGCTTGAAATGCTTTTGTCTTCAGGGCAGGTATACTAGGCTCTCATCAACTCTGTAAGACTCTCTGGCATAACCTGTATTAGAACATAGACACACGAATGAACGAAAAGATTTCTTTTCTTCTTAGTAACTGGTGGTGTTACCACTATCTGTCCTACCTTGGCCTCTGGTTCCTCTGTATGGCAAACTTGAGAATTGTAGTAAGAATTAGGTGGAGGTTGGTCCTGCACTATGCTGTACTATATTTTTGGTTTGTAAAGGCTGAATTAATGCTACAGGACATATGTGAACTTCAGTGCTTCCTGTTGTCCTTTCTCTAGGGCATGTTCTGTGTGTACCAGCTGTAGGACAGGTATTTTCCATCACGTGCTCTAGAGGATCTGTCCTAAATTTCTTCTGGGACCTATATAGGCACATCGTATTGTGCCTCTCTCCTTACCTGCCAACCTGCATTTTCTTCAGTAGGAAACACTGATGTATGGAGGTTAGTGTGCAGCACGGTCTTTTTCTCCTAAGGAGTCAGGACACAGCAATGATGCAGTCAGCTGTAAGGCGTGAGTGAACCACAGCATCTCCACCCTTTACTGCATGTTCAGCCAAGAAGAGTTGGACTGAGGGACACTTCTGGAAAAAGCTCTCCAGTTTCAATACTTGTACTTTGTTGCCTTTGGATTTCACCCTACTTTGAATTCTAGGTAGTGTGCAACTAGCAACTGTTTCTCCATTGGTGATGTAAAAAAGAAAAAAATAGGGTATGTCAAATAGTACTAAGTACATCTATAAGACCAAGAAAATACATATACATCAAATAATACACACAACAAATATATTATATAAATAATATAATTTTATATAAATATATATAACTAAAATACTTATATATACATATCACTTGTTTTAATTCAATTAAATACATGTCTCCTTTTTTCCCTTTTAATACCTTTTTTTAACGGAAATTCATGATTTGTCCAGATAAATGTTGCTTTTGGAGAAGTACAAATGATTGATCTTTATGACCCATACTGGCGTGAAAGATCTCCAGTACGAAAAGTATCAAATCTGTTTTCCAGTACAAGGAAAGATAGTGTTTGCCACTATGCATAGTTCCACTGGATTTGATCTTTTAAGGTTGAACAGGGCATTTTATTTGGTAAATTTTGTAATTCTAGTAGGAGAATGGACTTGCAAAGTGACTGCTGGTTGTACCTGAACATCATGAACATTTGCACCCTCAAATGTCTTTCATGTTCCCAAGACACCAAAAGAGGGAAATAGAAAAAAAAAAAAAAAAAAAAAAGAGCTATGTTATATTTAAATATGTGAACTCTGGCCAATACTTCATTAAACTTACAATATTTCTTTGGCTTACGTTATAATTATTGCTGATTACATTTGTTTGGGGGTTTTTTGTAGTTACTTAGACATTTTTGTTTATATTTCTCTTGACTAATTCTATTCATTCATACCAAAATAGCATCTGAAAGCAGAATAGTCTTCTTGGCAGCGAGACATTAGACATTTGAGAAAGACGGGTGACAACTACCAAACTCCTCTGAAATATATGAGGAATATAAGAAAAGCGCATGACAATTTTTTATTTTTTTTATTGATAGAACATAAAGCTTTTGTACATAAGAGGTCAAAAGCTACTCCTAAGCACCCACCACAGGCTAAAGATACCTCCTCCTCTTTCCCAGCAGCTCATCAGATAAAAGCTGGATTATTGAAGGTAGTGCTTCAGCCTGAGTTTAGCGGCAAAATCGAGCAGTTGCAGCAGAAAGGCCACTTATTCTTCACAGCTGACTAATGGCTCTTCTTGCTGGGGGCTCTAGGCCTAGTCTGGATCTGGCTTGTGGTCAAGAGAGACATTGGAAAAACAACTCAGAATCTTCCATCTTTATTTTTTCAGTTAAGTGGAATTTCTGAAGGTTCCAACCTAGAATCTTTCTAGCATCTTGACACCCTAACCTCAATATCTGGAGAGCTGTAATCATGCTTTTTACGTGGCTCCCTGCCAGTCCACTTACTTGTAAGCTGCCTGAGGGCAGACATATGCTGGCTCCTTCTGCCTGGACCCCAGCCTTTCTTCCCTCGCTCTTGCCGGTCATCTGTTCAGTTGAAACTGGGGAAGTTGCTTCTGAGTTCATTGCTGGCTGCTGTAAGTAGGCTTAATGAGTCTGATCACGTGCACTTTACAGATGTTTGAAGTTTTTAAGGAGGTAGTATTTTAGGGATATAGAATTATTAAGCTGGTTTCCTACGTAGAAATACCAGTCTGCTCTTACACTCGCCATTGTAGTGCTCCAGAATATTCACTGTTAAATGTAGCATGGAGGGTATGGAGCCTTATTACTTTTCTTTCCCATTTTAATTTGAGACATTATAAAAATATGTTCATCTTCTATGACATATTCAGTATATTGAATGAAAGGTTTTATGCTTTGAAAGGTATATAAAAAGGCAAGTTCTACATTTCCCAAGTGCCTCAATTTTTTTCTGAATTTTTCAGTAAAAAAGAAGCAGGTCCGCTTTTAAATTTTATAGTCATTAGCACTATTTATTACCATCATAGAACTATGAGAAAATTTAAAGAATGGCAATACACTGTTTGGAAAAAAGAGACCTGGGTTTGGAAGGGGCTGCTTGTGTGGATTTTTTTCCTTTTTTTTTTTTTTTTTTTTTTTCCCAAACTGTATATAATGTACAAAAATATCTAGGTAGCTCTCCGTGTACCTGTTTCACATTCTTCAAAGAGGAAAATCGGCAAGCTGGGAAAGCAAATACCACCGAACAAAAATGATTAGCTAAAAATAGTGTTAAGCATGTCATCTTTTAGCTAGTTAAAGAGATTCAGCTTTAAGAAATATTTTTTTTTCAAGGCTGACACAGCATGAAACTATCTTTAGTAGTTGGGACTGCTGTTAATATTTCTTAATTTTTCAATTTGATAATCAAGGTATTATAAGCAAAAAGTTTAGTGAAAAACTTTTTCATGCCATATATCAGAGCTGTAGTTGAAGTGTGATGGGAAAGAGGAGCAGTGCAGGTATTTCTGAAATAAGGGCAGAGTAATGTTTAGTGTATCTTTAAAGAAAAAAATCCTATAATATTTTAATGTGTTTGGTAAACTCTGTTGGAACATAGACCTTATGGAAAGGATGTGCATTTTGCCATGCTCTGATCATATGTTTTCAAAAATATGAACTGCCCGTGCTTTCTAGAGCTGTGTTTGATTTTTAGCAATCCAGAAATTCCAGCACTAAGCATGATTCAGAACCTAGTAATGACCATGCTGTGCATACATTGTCATTGCAGTAATCAAGCACGCTCTGTATAGTGATAGCTTACGTGGCCAAACTTCACCGTTCTCCGTCCTGGGCCAGCGTGTGGTCAGATCCTGGAACAATGAGGATGGTCCCACTGGTGCTGTCAGCGCTGCTCCTATTTATTGAGTTTTAGATGATGTAGCGGTGGGAGGAGAGCCAGGTCAAGAAGACTGGAAGTTAGCAGTTGGCAAATAAGTTGATTCCTGGCTCTGAGAAGGATTTTTGGTTGCCAGTGGAAAACTGACTTGGATGGAACAAAGTGACCGGAGTACAAGAGCTGTTAAACAGAATTGAAATTAGATGAGAAGTCAAAAGCCTGAGTAATGCAAGGGAAGGGAGAGAGTTAAGAGGTGAAGAGCTGCAGACAATTCTTATTACATCATAAACTCTATTTTGAGTCTTTAATAACTTTTAGTGTGGACTTTTCTTTATCAGAGAAAGCAAGTTAATTAAGTTACACAGATCCACTTGGAGAATTTGGATGTGGGTTTTTTTTTTTTTTTTAATTTTATTTTTTGAAACACAGTTTTACTGATGTAAAATGAACTTAAAGCATCCATACCCATCTGATCATGAATGTGTTTCCAGGTTCCTTGGTCTTGGACCTGTTTCATCTCCCACCACTGCTTACAGTATTGTCTTAAATACCTTACTGCAAGCAATGTTTCTTAAAGACTTGTCTTCCAACCAAAGAGGACTTAAGGATAATATTGCTGTGAACTTAATTCTGCCAAGTTATGTTCTGTCATCAAAGTGGAGTGATGTAGAGCTATCACCTTGGACAATTTCTTCTGTGCTGTAGGAAATCCTAGAAGACATGGGCTGTTTGTGTCATTGGATGCTTTAGTCCCCTTATGAAAGTTGCAGAGTGGGAGAACCTGGATCAAAGATCTTATGTTAAATTAATTGAATAATTTAGGTGGGGAGAGACCCTACAAGGTCACCTAGTCCTACTCTTTACTTAGAGCAGGATTGATTTCAGAGTTAGGTCAGGTTTCTCAGGATGTTGTCCAGTAAAATGATGAGTACCTCCAAGATTGGAGGTGCCAAGACTCCTATGGACAAACTGTTCCAGTGCCTCAGTGTGAAGCATTATTTTTAATTTTTTTCTTAATTCCAGTCACAGCTTCCTTTGCTGTGACTTGTCAATGTTGCTTCTTTTCCTTTTGCTGTGCACCTTCCCTTTTCCCTTGTATTGGAGGACTGAACCTGGACACAGTATTCCAGGAAGCAGCCTCATAAGGGTCAAATACGGGGGAATAATCACCTCCCTTGAATTGCTGGCTACACTCTTGTTCCTACAGTATAGATATGCTAATTTCACTTGGTTGTGGGCCTGTTGCTTTTGTTATAGTTTCTGATATCATTCATGTTTATTTCTCTTACAAGACTTGGATTGGGAATCGAAGACGGAAATATCGTTTAATGGGGATTGAGGTCCCACCCCCTAGAGGAGGTCCTGCTGATTTCTCTGATCAATCTGAATTTGTTTCTAAATCAGCACTTAATCCAGGAGAGGAAACTGCTACTGAAGTGGGGGATGATAATGATAGGAATGATGAAGTATCAATCTGCTTATCTGAAGGAAGCTCACAAGGTATTTGAAAATGCAGTTACTACTGTGCATATATTTTTAATTTTGTGCAGTGTGCATGCTTTCGATTCTCTGTTGTACACATTCAAAAGCGTCTGAAAGAGTGTCTAACAGTCACAAGTTATCTGCCTCGGCTATACTGAAGGTACTGTTCGGTCTCTTTCTTCTACCTCTCGCTATATGAATTTTGTTGGGTTTGTTATTGCAAAGCTTGCAGAAACCTTTTATTGTAAGACCTCTGTTTCTGCCAGATTTAGCTGAAGTTAAATGACAAGTTCACAATTTGCTGGTGCAACTGAGAGATGGACAGACAGTACAAATATATAAGTCTTGCTTCCCTAGGAAGCCAGTTTTTTAAAAAATGCTCTCTGTTAACTGGCCAGTTCTGCACAGCCAGCTTGAGTCCATTCCCATTAGCCTGAATCACACCAACAATTTTCATCTAAATAAGCACTAATGTGTGCAGACCTGCTTGCTTTGAGCTGACCAGAGCTATGTACTTAGAGTTTTCCTGATATTAAACTCATGCTGATGAGATATGTTCAGAAGATTTATTAGCTCAGACTTGGTCTTGAACTAAAAGAGCTTCACAGTACGTCAGAGCATAGCAGAACTTCTGCCATTAAGCTGTCTGCGGTGCGTGTATGGTCTCTGACAAGCAAATACAAACCAACAGAAAAGATCAAAGTCAGTAGCAGGGGACTACTCAGGAAGCCTTAGAACTGCACATACGGGGTGCCTGTGTGTTCTCAGTAAATTGCATGATCTTGAGTGATAAGTGTCTCAAACTTAATTCCCTTTTACTCCACCTCCCAGAACCGCATGACCACGTTAAATCGATCTCTCCCTTTCCCTCTTGTACATTAGCACTCTGGGCCTAGGGCAGATGAACTGCTGCTCAGCACATTCACCAGCTTCACAAGCTCAACTAATTGCTCCCAGTGCTTCTGATTAGAAGAGATCAATAAAACCTTTGCTCTATAAACTAAAAGAAAGCCTGATCTAGTGCATGCTATTGCAGCTTAATATACCAGACTTGATCTTGTCATTTTGTCTGAACAATTTAAAGGAAAGAACTAGAAAAATGGAGAACTGCTGGGCATGAATTTGTGATAGCTTTGTCATATTCTACTGTAAAGAGAATAAGATGATAAAGAAATGGGTCAAGTGATTGACAGCCAAGTGAGGTGCAGAATCTAAGAGTCCTTGACTTGCCTGAGGTGTGGAAGGAACTGATTTAGTCAGATCTGCTTGAAAGAAAATGGTGATGGGGAAGAGTCTGAATTCTCTGTAGCTTAAAGTGAGGAATAACACCACATTTATTGAACGAGGCTTTCATAAAACAAGATAAGGCTGTAAGACTATGAGTAGATTATTAGAGTCAAAGCTTAAGGAAGTACAAGAAAATAGTAGGATTTCCACAGCATTCAGGAATCCCTCTTTCATTCCTTTATTCTACCACAAGAATTATGTCTATTAATTTCTCCAGTTCAAAGGAGTAGGTTTCACTGCTGCAGCTCAGCTTATTTTGAACTTCCTGGAAAATATTTCTTCCAATAATCATGTGTACTATTCAGTCACATGTATGTGATTGTTTTAATGTTTGAGAACTATAACTTTTGGTCCTAATTTATAAAAAAAACCAAAACCACAACACTCTCAGAGACAGGAAAAAGATATTTTTAGTCACCTAATTAGAGAGAAAGCATTGATGGCACTTGCTTTTAAAACATAGTGTGCAAATATTACAAAAAAAAAAAGAAAAGCTGTACTCGGATGCAAAGTTAAGCATTAAAGTTCTCATAATGCCTTACCTTTTTTAAATGTATGTTAATTGAATCCATACTTTGTGTAAATGAACACAGCTCTGTGGAGGCCATTATAGCTGTGCCAGTTTATATTAGCTGAGGATGAATATTTAAAGAGTTGAAAGTGCTGTAGGGAGTTGCTTCGTTCGACTATTGAATCCAAGTGGTGACTGTCAGGGTTAGCGAGTGACTGGTGCTTTAGACTGTTTCAGAGTCCCTGAGGTGCATCTTCAACGACCTTCGTTCCTCTGAGTGGAACGATGGGGTCCTATATTGCTCCCTGCTTTACAGTTCTCCCATTTGAACCCATTTGCTTTTGCTGCTAGCAGAATTTTCCTCTGAAATTGTGACCAGTGGCAGATTAAATTTATTTGAAACAACTTCAAATCAAATTTGCTCAGTATAGAGATATTTAATTGGTAGAAAACTTATTTAAAATAATTAACTATCTCTGTATGGTCTGGCCTAAATATTATCCTGTCTTTGCAAGCATTGGTAATCTCCAGTTAAGTAATGTTACCCCTCTGTTTGCGTGGAAGTGATACACCCCTGCATCATTATCTGCCCTCTTTCAGTATCCCACATGAACACTTGCTGCCTGTTCACTCACCATGCCTCTTTTTCTCTTTAGATGTGATAGCTGAACTGTTTGACCCTTTTAATGCAAGCTCTGTCCTTTACAGAACTGTGTAATTTTACTAGCACTTGGAAGCAGTGTATTTCCAATTAATAGCCTAGCTGTTAATGACATCATTTAAGTTTTTTATCATAGCTGTCTTGCTTCTGTGTTTTATTTCCTGACTTGCTGTTTCTATCAACCGTTTTCTTCTTAACAGTATATTAATGTGGAGAATTTAAGTAAATCTGAGAAACATACTTAATCGTAGGGATGAATAAGCTTACCTTTCTTGTTTTTTCACATTGGCCATAGTTAGGGCTAATAGAATCAGCTAGTGCTTGTGGTTGAAATCTAAGGATAAGAGTTGCTCTGTTCTCAAGTGTGTACTTTGCTTATACATAAGATTGCAACTTAGGTTCACTAGGAGCAAATATTTGCCATACAAGAATGAAATAATCTGCTTGATCAGTTTTTGGTTCAAAACTTATCAGTATCTGCAAGGAGGAGGTGGGATTCTCATATGTACCCTATATTATTGAGGCATGCAGGATTTTTCATGTAGTAATTTAATTTAAAAAAAAAAGTTCTGCGCACCTCTGATGTGAAACTATTAATCACTTTTGAATATTCCAACCTGAACCTAAAATAGGAAGGTTTTAGTATGTTGCAAGAAAGTAACTGATAGTTTTCCTGTTGTTTCAGGTAGCAATTGGCATGATGTTGGCCTGAAATACTTGTGATATGATGTCTTTTTTAATAAGACATACAGTATTTTTTATGAATAGGCATTGATAATATGAATTTGCTTTTGTATCTAGCAGATGTGACATATTTAGTGGTAAAGACTATTAATGTTCCTTCAGCATAAAATTTGAATGAAATCTGAAAAACTGATTTATTTCTGCAGAAGAGACAAATGAAGCTCTTCAAAATGAGGAAATCGGTCACAAAGATGATGACCAGAATCCAGTATCTACTGATAATGTGGTATGTATAAATTTCCTTTTCCAAAATGGGACCTCCTTAATTGCTAATGTTGAGGTTGTTGTCCAACACTAGTGTTTTTCACTAGGTGAAAACTTCAGTTGAGTGTGCTAAGAGTCCTTCCTAATTGGTTGAGCACTAAAAGAAACTGTACTAAAAGTACTAAAACATAGAGCTATGCACGTTCAGAAGAAATTGACTTATACATTTTTTTCTGTATTATAACAATTTGGTGTTCTTTTTCTGGAGTGCAAAGCACAACGCTTGGGTAGTGCTCTATAAGTACCTAGTATAGTAAAATAGTAAGAATAAGAAACCCAGAATAATAATTGAAAATGGTTTTCTGTAGTTTTAAGAAAGTCAGGTCTTCCTGCTTCTCCATAGCTAACCTTGAATATGTGAGATCAGACTGGGGTGGGTGTGTATTCTTCATTCCCATACCCTTGACAGGGCATTACTTAGATGTTTCTTGTTTTCTCACTTGCATTCACATTAGGTCAAACACAATTGTCCTTGCTGGTTTTAATTGACTGCAGTGAGACAAGGAAGGAAAGACAGAGGGAGGAGTCATAGCAAATAATACAATATATCCCCTTTGTTTAGCCTGCCTTCTCTCAAATTAGAAGAAAGGAGAGGAGGAAGAGGAGAGAAGACCCCAAGTGGTAGGGTAATTTTTATCTTAAAAGTTATCTGCAGAGTGAACAGGTGATGGTTCCAGTTCCCAACTGCACTCTTTTTGCAGTCGGAGATTAAACGACAGTATCTCAGAACATGACAAGAACATTTGTGTTACATTAATCACACAGAACCTGAAGTGGGAAAGCGAACAGGACATTCCCTTCCCTCCTATATATAGAGACAGACAGGAGAGAACATTTTCTTTCTTTTGTTAATATGTGATCATCTTTCGCATAAACTGAAATCCCACGGCTGTATTTTCTGTGGTTGCCTGAATAGAAACAGCTGCCTTTTTCTTTTCTGTTTACCTTAATGGCCTGCTGTGACCTTAGATATAATCACTCTGAGTTTCAGGCTGATGTGTTTACCATGGAGATGCAGAATGTAAAATGACAAAGGTAAAAGGTTTGCAAAGATGATGTCTGAGAGACTCAGTTCTCCGGTCTACCTGAACTCCAGCATTATATAATTTGATATAATAAGAGGGGGGAAAAAAAGAGAAGTAGTTTTTTCATACTCTGTTCTGAAAACACTGTAACAACATTTTAAAAATCTCTGCAGTTAAAATTGGACGAACATACATTGGACTTGCCTCAAAGATATGGTTTTCTTATTTGAAATTCTAAACTGTTCTTTCCCTTACTATCTTAAAATGTATTATTATAAGAACGATAGTGTGAATGTTTGGCATTTATTTAGAGACTCTTTCCTCAAGCTGAGTCTAAAACCAAAGATATTTGAATCAGTGTTACTCAGGATATGATATAGCAGCAGATCTTTGTGACATTAAGCCTTTGAAATGTTATCACTTCAGCTGGGCTGTCAGACACAGAAGCACAGAAAATGTGGTTTACCCTCCCTACCGTTAACACGTACTTGTGAGTTTGGTGGGTACTACTAGTGAGAGACTGTTAACCTTTCTTGAAGGATTTCTTCTTGATTATTAGAAGGAAATTTCTGATGACTGGTCTGCAGGCAGGCAGAAGGCACATACATATGCTGCAGAGAAGGAACCTCCTCTAAAATAACACCTCAAGAACTAACCATTAAAGTGTATTGTGTCAGTGTGGGCCCTTGCCTACATTGTATTAAACAGTATACTAAAAACCATAGTAAAATTGCTTTAACTTCCTATATACAGTCTTATAAATGTTTACAACTGTCAAAACAATGAAAAAAGTATAAAAACCCAAACCCCTCTTCTTATACTACCACTGCTTCCCTCTCAAAAATAGAGTGACATTTATGGTTTCATCTGGGCAGTCATCCTTCTGAGTTCTTGTTGAAAAATGCCATTCTTACCACTATCTAATTCAAATTCATTCTGTGTGTTTGAGATGAAGCTTAGAGATGAATAAAAATTAAAATCTCATAGGTGCACTAAAAATGTGTACATTTTGTGGTTTCTCCTATTGAAATAATGTTTTAACATAATTTTCTTACATAAGAAGGTTTTCTGTTGGGAAGAAAAACAGAACATGCAAGTGGTAAATAATGTAAAAGCGAATCTTTTAAAACTTGAGATACAATTGGAATGTATTTCCAAGTTCTAAACAGCATTAAGCTTGGCCTTTAACATTGTACTTCAGGTATCTTTAAAGACCCGATATAAAAAGCTCCCAAGAATTTTTGTGGCTTAAGTGAAAATGTCCATGTGTATGTATTTGGAACTGTCCTTTGTATCAACATTCTTTACTGTGTAGGGCATTTGACTTGCAGTATGGCCAAAGAAGGCCAAAGGAGACCTCTTCATTGTTTTAGGCAAGAAGTAGGTCAGTTAGGACTTGCCTGTCACTTGCTACAATGTCTGTTTTGCTCCAGAGGAATAAATTTTCATAACCTTCTTCGCCCTGCAGGAGGTCTTCAACAAAAGGCTTACAAAATAAAATGCAGGCTTGTGCAGGCTGTAATGAGATACAATATGCAACTTAATGCCAAAAGCACGGTGACATATAGCTCCTCCTCTGTAAACAGCCTGAGTCACCATGGCAGCAGCTCTGAGTACCGACAGTTTCAATTTGGATTCTTCCTGGATCTTGTGGCTGAGGTGCATGATTGCCATCTAATGGGGGCTGCACAATTCAGAATTTTTCATGAGCAAGCAAAAGGTCCTGTTAGCTTCATCCTTTCATGCCAGTTTGAGATATGGATTGTTGTTTGTCTGCCTAATCTAGGCATTCAGATATTTGGAATGAACTGTTCCCTTCTGTTTCAGAAAATAGAAATTATAGATGATGAAGAAAGTGATATGATAAGTAATTCTGAAGTGGATCAAATGAGTTCTCTTTTGGATTATAAGGTGAGTAATTAGGCTATATAATATTAAGCAGGATAGTCCACAGGACATTGAGATGGGTGTATCTGTAAGGAATTCAGCAAAGGCATGTGGGAGCCTGCAGCTCCTTTGCTTTTTATTGCGGTAGTGCACGTCATACCCTCAGTCACATCTCCTCATCCCATTTACAGCCAGATTACCCGTATTTCAACCAGAGGGAGGCAGGAAAAATCCCATTTCTTTACGTTACATTAGCTGTAGCCATCTGCATCTCCCACCATGTGTCCCAAACAAAGCAATTTATTTAGCCTCTAAACCAAAGCTTTCTTTTTGAGCAAGAATTGTTCTTTGGAGTGCTGCGGTGTGCTTTTACATGCAGCGTGATGCTGCCAGCTCTGGAAAGGGACGTAACAGCTGGAATCTTCTAATAAAATGGGGGGGATCTGAGAAGAAGTCATTCTCACAATGTAGTGCAGGACATATCTGGAAGCAGTAGTTACGGGAGGGAGGAAAAGCAGTTGGATACCTGACAGCCGCTGTCTTCTGCCAAATGGTAAAGGTTACGTGTGTGTTACTGCTCTAAGAGTTGCCACAGTTTGGTGTTGCGTATTGAGCATGTTTTTACCTATGTAGCTGGTTTTTTACTTGGAAAACAGGTATGTTCTACTAGTGGTAATCAGTTACCAAAATAATAAATAGATCATCTTTTCAGAGCAAAAATTACTCCTTCAAGCAGTGTTTTCCTGGTAAGGGCAGTGGAGAATGAGTATGGAGAGGGAATGACCTTTTCTTAATGTCACCTGTCACCACAGTGAAAGGCTTGCTGTGACAGCATGCCCTACAGAACCTTGTTTGTTGGTTTGTTGTTCGACATTAGTGATTAGTCTTTGTGCCTATGTGTTTTCTGCGTAAATCTGAATTCCTTTTTTGGCTGGGCAAAATCCATTGCTAAATAGGCAACTTCTAAGTTTCCATCTGAAAGATGCATTCAGCTGACTTTCTTATGAAAGCCTCAAAATCACAGCCCAAATATTTCTGTTATTCTCAGAGCTGTTATAACCTGAAACAGTATGGTGAGCAGTGTTTTGACTGAAGAAATGTGAATTTTCTGGGGAAAAAAAAAAAAAAAAAAACCAAAAACCAACAACCATTTTTAAAGGCTTGTTACAAACCTTCCAGTTCATCATGTAGTCTCACCTTTACATATCAACTAAAGTTGAATTACAGCCAGTCTAACAAATCTAAGCATGAATATCAGAGCATAGTTCTGTGTTTCTTAAAAAAAAATAATTCATCATTAAAACCAAATGCTAGCTTATAAATTCACTTTTGAAATTTGCTTATGTAATTATTTGCTGCCACCAAAACCAGCCATCAAGGAACATACTGCATGCAAAACTGCCAACCTAATGAATCGTATAGTTGCATAAGCAAGGGTGGGTTTTTTCCTTGCCTCTACCCCTTGGTAAATGCAACACTTAACATAAATTATCTGTGTAACCTAAATGCTTACTTTCTATGTGTATCGTGCATTGCTAACAATTTCTGTGGGCATATTTTTTTTATTATTATCTTACAGAGGATGCACATTTGGTGCTACTATGCAGACACCTTCTGCAAAAATGCGCAATAACTTCGATCTTGAAAAGTGAACTGTTTATTTAGGTTATGTGATCTTTGCAAAAGTAAATAACCAGAGAAAATTAATTTTAGCTCTACACTGATCAACAGATTTAGCATTTTGATCTTGTATACTAATCAGTTGGTGAGATTGAAGGAGAAGAGATATTTGGAATAAACTGAAGTACTTATCAAATCTGAATTTTTAATTAAGTTTTTATATTAAGTGATTTGCAAGTACAGTAACGCATATTTATGCAAAGGTTGGGAAAATGCCTTTTTAGCCACAGCGTGCACATTATTGATATTTCTCCCATTTTGTAAGTACTTTCCTATTTATTCTGTAACCTGGGAGATCTTGGGGAGGTTGGTGAGCTGACACTTCATGATACATGTCAAACTCAGCTGTACTAGAGGATGCTATATTTTAATTTGTGGTACCTTTGAGGAATTTTCAAGTTATTTTGCCTAGTCTTTGTGTCAAGCCTCCTGCTGTAATAATGAAATTTAGTTGCTGTCTCTTTTCACCCTGCCTTTTCAAGATCACTTCTAGGAAGAGACCTGGGCTTTGTTTTTCTTTATTTTAAAATAGAATTAGAGGTCATCCTCATAAAATAAAAAGCAGTGGTTCTTTAAAAGGTTCATGCAAACTTTGGCTCAAGTTATTAATGCTTTAATGACAGTCAGTAATTCTAAAATGCCTTGGTGGCATGTTACATGGTTGGCTATCACATCTCTTGTGGAGAATAACGAGAAATGAAATGGCATACGCGTTTGCAGGTTTAGTGTGACGCTACTGGTTGTTCATCAGAAACTTCTACTTGTATCCAAAGTCTTCGTGTATTGCTTGATAATTCTGTGACTATAGAACTTTTGGCTGTACTTAATATTGGTTTTGGCAGGAATCATAACAAACACATTTTTACTCATTTTCACTAAAAACACTTAGTTTTAACACAAGTATGTTTAGGTGTCATTGAAAAGATGCAGTGCTGTTTATTATTTCCAGAATTTTGTGTAATTGTCCCCTACAGAATGAAGAAGTCAGATTCATTGAGAATGAGTTGGAGAATCACAAACAGAAGTATTTTGAACTACAGACATTTACTCGGAGTTTGATACTTGCTATTAAATCAGATGATAAAGAACAGCAGCAGGTAAGTCTTGAAGTAGGTTTTAATAATGGAAGGTGTTTGTCATTTTGTGTTCTGTCATTCCCTTGGTTTTATTCCATAGTGCCCAGAGGCTCAAATTATGATTAGGGCAGAGTCGTGCTGAACATCTTGTAGGCAAAGAAAAGCTGAACTTTAAACAAAAGAAAGATCTGGCAATTTACGTAAGTGATGACATAGACAAAGAAGTGTGACTTTTACGAAAGGACAACCAGTGCACCAGTGTACACTGAAGGACTGGGATTTGTCTGTTGTGAGGTCTAAGATGCGAGATCTAGGAAAAAAAGCCAGGCTGCTTCAGTTTCACTGTGCTGCATTTAATACGTAGCACTTCTTTTAATGCTTGGTTGGATCATGTCTTGTGTGGGTAATGTTTTGTGCTTTATTTAGGAAGAGATTTTGTTGCTTTTATTTTTTTCCTTTTGCCTTTAAAATACATCATCTTGGACAATGTTTTTCCTTTCAATGTCTAGCAATACTGACCTCTTCCCCCCCCCCCCCCGGCATTTATCCAATGCCAACACTGACTGAAAAGCTCAAGAAAGTTTTTTCACTATATGTTTAAAAGGCATTTGAATGCTGACATAAAACATATACCTAATACTGGATTGTAATATTTTTTTACTTATAGGCACTGCTCTCAGACTTACCTCCTGAATTAGAAGAAATGGATTTCAATCATGCATCCCCAGAGCCTGATGATACCTCATTCAGCTTGTCGTCTTTATCGGAGAAAAATGCCTCAGACAGTTTGTGATTTATTTTTTTTAATTGACAAAAAAGAAACCCCACATAACGTGTAGGTTTCAGGAGAACGGCATTTTGCTATCCAGTGTTCTTCAGTCCAAAAAAGAAAGCCCAAGGTGAAGTAGACTTTCCTGAAGGATGACTGTAGTGTGTCATGGCTACAGTTTGCACTGTCAAGAAATTTCGAATGTTGTTTTTGGTAAATGAAAGAACTGTGTGAAGAAAGGTTTCACTTTTAGCAGTTTGGCCTTGATTAGGATAACTTCCGACTTTCCAGAATAACTCTTGCTCTGTAGCAAAGTCTTTTTGAGCAGGGATCCAAGAGTGGAAAACAAATGTCCTGTTATACAGACAGCTAATTCTTCAGAGTTGCTTGCTCACCAGTCCTGTTTATTATTTTTTTCCCCATTTTTACTCAGGTAGGTGGACTAAAAATTGGGGATCCAAATAGAATAACGGGCTTTTTATGAGTTGTGCTTGAAGCCTTTTGAAAATCTGAAATTAAACTAGTGGTTTTCATTATGTGACTTCAGATTGTTGAATCTTCCATTTTCCTGACCAAAATAGCTGAAAAAACTTTGAAAGGCTAACTGAAAAATTTGAATTATCATCAATAAATTATTAATGTAAAGAAGCAGTCATAAGTGTTGTAACAAATTAGATGGATATGGGAAACCTGATAGCTGCAGAACACGACTTTCTGATACTCTCACAGTAGCAATGGGATTAGATGTTTACACTACTATTTAGGGTTTTATGAATGTAGTTACAGGTTTCATTTGTCAAAGTCTCAATGCTGAAGTTCTGTTCATTGTTTGAAGTATTGGTTAGATATTTTTCCACAAACTTGGCTTCATTTTATCAAGACACTGTCATAAATCCACAGCTGTCATTGCATCCTGAAAGGTATTCAAGTGTTTGGAATTGAGTTCTGCAGATCTTCTAAATGTGACCTGGTTTTGAAGTAGCCCTGTCTGATGAATTTTTTGGCAACTGCCGGGTGCCATTTCTAAACTGTGAGCTTGATTGCAGGCAGTGCTGAAATGAATTTCTTCTTTCCCAGCTGTCGTTGACATTGAATCCCTTTACTCATCTGATTAAATGGATGTGCAGACACATTCAGATAAATTTAGTGGAGCATGTAGGTGCATGCCCATATTATTGATGCTCTATAACTTCCGAATATTCCTCAGCAAGCATTTTTGAAATGGATACCTTCACAGTCTGGTAAAAAGCCTGATCCTTCAATTTTATGCCAAATAATAATTTGCTCTGGTGAATCCTTATTCATGCAGTATAGTAAGTAATCCCCATAATTTCAGTGGGAGGTCCAAGGTGTAGTTCAGAAAATCCAGAGTGTTTGGGAAATAACACTTTTATCCCTCCCTCTGCCCCTTAATACTAGGATTAGCTCAGATTTTAGGATTTCCTCATTCTGGTCAGTTCCTCCCTAATCATTTCTACAGCCTTTTTTTTTTTTTTTTCCCAGTATCGGTAGTGAGCTCTGTTCTTTCAGGTTTTTTTCTCTCTCTGTTGTCCTTGGGCATGGGGAGCTTTTAGCAATATTGTTAAATGCCAGCTGCATAAAGGATAGTCGCAGTTTTAAAAGCTGTTTTAAAAAGCAAAACAAAACAGTTTCACAGTTCTGACTACTATACAATTCAGTTAGTTCCCAAAAGACCTCTTACCATCTATTCTACAGAGTGACCCCACAAAAGCGAGCTGTTGGGCCTCTATTTGAGTTTAGGCATTAAAACTCAGAGTGGAATCCCAGGAGGGAGGGAAGGCACTCTGTGTAACCAGGAGGTAAGTGGTAGGTTACTCATACTTTCACTGCTTGAGCTGAAATGTCTCCTCCTGGCTGGCAGACACATCCTTATAGCCTTACTCAGAGAAGGAGCGGTATTTTACATGCCTGTTGAAATGACCACCAATCTAAAATTAATTAAAGTTTGTAAGCAAAGATCACAGTACTATCCTTCAAATGTAAGATAGAGCTCAACTGTAATTCTGCTTATCCTGAAAAAATCATTTATAAAGGGTTTTCTATACGGGGTTAACAATGCTTTCTCTTACTGTTCTCCCTAGATACGAAACTTGTGCCACTGACAAGGAAACCTCTTGTTTTCTGTGAGCTTTGCTGAAAAAAAAAAAAAAAAAAAAGTACTGTGATTTGCCACTATTTGGACCTTATTTTCCTGCTTCTTCCACTTAGATTCCCATGACAAAAGGCAGGATACTCTTAATGAGAGTTCTTGATTTCATGGTCAATTAAGTCATCCACCTTTATACAAGAAAAACTTTCATTGATGATTCATGTTTTGCTATGTCTTGCTTCTATTTCATATTCCAAACAAATCGAAGGAATTAATTTTGAATGAACTACTACCAGATTCAAGCAGTTATGTAAGTCCCTTTTCTCAAGGAAGCTGGAATCCTCTTTAGGATGTGCAGCCGAAACTCTAGCTGCAGTCAACGCCCCCATCATCCCTGTGGGCATGTTGTTCTTTGGTCTTTTCTCTTGCAGGGTGACAAGACAAAACATAGCAAAGTAGTCATGTTTTCATACCCTGAAACACTTGACAATATTACAGGAATATTCAGGAAAAAAGAGTATAAATTATATTCCTGTATAACAAAATGCTATATAGGATAATACTGTACAGCTGTTCTGCTTTTGTTTTTCAATATCAGTGTGTATTTCCTGCCATATGTAAAACAAAAACTTTAATGATATATTACCATCAATGGTACTTTAAATCATTGCAGCAACAATAGTTCTGCAGTACAGTGGCTGAAGAGCAGCTTAGGAGGTGCTGTAACATAATGCTTAACCATCCTTGAGAATTACGAAAATACATATACAAGTATCGCACTTCAGACTAGCGCCGCACACATGCTTTGTAATTTAGGGCTTGTTTTAGTTTGCTTGTGTCCCTGACGGCAACGTAATATGCTAATTGAGTTTGCAGACTGCATCCTGATCCGTGTAACTTGTTCAGCTGGACCTTAGAACGGTATGAGAGAACTGGGCATATTCCTTTCCTACTTCGTCTTAGTAATTGTACTGACAAGCATCTTGCTGACAGACACCGCATTCTGATACACAGTCACCGGGACGCTCGTTTCCAGCTGAAATTCTGAAAGTTCTTCAGGTGATGGAAAATGATGGGGATGGCTCTCTGGGCCCATGGCATGTTAGGATTTGGTTTGTGGTTATTTCCTCGGTTCATAGGGTGGTAACAAAAGCCTGCATTAAGTGCTAGTTCATCATTTGCATAGACTTTCTGTGACAGATAAAGCTTAATATTGTGTTGTGTTACGACGACAGAAATAAGCCCCCCTTGCTATTTCAGTGGTTTGGCTCTGTAATTTGAATAACCACTACGGCAGAAGTGCCACGTATTGATGTTTTTATCCTCTTTCTGCAAAGGCTCTCATTTGCTTTGTCTGTGAAAGATGACTTCCCTGGCGCTGTTTATTCCTAATGCGTCTGTCGGAACATGAATGATGAAGTATGTCTTTCTGAAGAAACCAAAGTGGAAAAAGGTAGTTCAGAACAGACGCTTTAAACCAGAGACGGGACGCTCGCTCTCCTTAGGGAGCAGTGAAAGTCTTTGATGCTAGCAAGCTTGCTTATAGTTAAGAAAGCTGTTTCCTGAAGCTATGCCTCTTTTCATTTCCCTGCCGATGATGCTTCTGTCAAGTCTAGAGGTCTAACAGGAGTGAGCAATAGTAAATATTCTAATAGGTGAATTTTTGGCAGGTTTAAAAGTACACGAAGAGATGTACCATAGAAGTGTCAGTTTTCTTGAGTGCTTGGTTCTTGAAGCAGCACTGCACTTTAATCTTTCCAAGTACTTCTTTTTCGCTAAGGCAATAAAAAGTCTGAAAATGACAAGCAGATCGTGGGCTTTGCAGTCCTCTGAGTGAAAAAAAGGAATGTACCGGTTGTATCTTCATCTTCTTAAATTGGGAAGCAGCTTATCAAGTCCATTCACCAAACAGAGACAGCTATATCTACTGTTGTGGTTATACAGTTGAAATGATAGGACAAATCAACGGTATCATGAACTTCCTTCTTGTGGAAATGGAAATTACTGCTTAAAATCGATCAGCTATCCGATTTGGGATCTCTATTGCACTACCGTATTAGTAATGTTAAAAAGAAACTAATGCACAGCACTAACTTTTCCCTAGGTACTCTAGTCGTAGCTGACTGTTGGTCTCAGGATACTGATAGCATAAGGAAAGACAATAATATGCATAAATGGAATAGCACAGAATATCTGAAACATGAAGAATTCGTAACTTGTACCGTTACAACCAAAAGCTTGATTTACTACCTCCAGTCCCGCTGCCCAGATCCTTCAGGTCAGCCAGTGAACTATGAGGCTGCTTTACGTGTTAGAAGGACTGGCAGCTGTCTAACCTTCAACTTGCGTTTTGAGATTCTGCCTTTTCTGCCCCAGATCATCATAACGTTGAGTAAGTTGCTCAGTTGTGAGATGCCTGATCAAAGTTAGAGGACGGTTAGCGAGAAAGCTCCAGCTAGTTATTAGACAAAACAGAAGCTGGTTTATGGTGTTTGATTTCTCTACCCAATTAATATTTTAGCACATTGGCCAAATGTGAAATCTTAAAAGTTATGAGCAAAAAAAAAAAAGACTAAGCGGTGCTACAAAATTGGTCTTTTCCATGGCAGAATAGGGTTTTATTCTGACTAAAGAGTATTTATTTGTCTCTGAAAGGCAGCAGCTGACATTTTGGTCAGAAGACGACAGACACAAATGGGGCAGAAACTTGGGCTTGTGGTGGTTGTTGTTCTTGTTTTTAAACAAATGAGCAATCCTCTTCAGTAAAAGAGGCGCTTAAGAATGTTCCTGTAAGGAAAATGGTTTCAGGTCAGTGCTTTGGTTCTGGTGAACATTTTACTGTATTACTGAACTAAGTCAATAATTCTTTTCAAATTCTGTATTACATTTTACACACACTACCTCTGAAACGTGACACCACCTTTAAAACCACACAGAAAATGTGAACTTAAACATTTTTTTAACGTTTTATAGGCAATAAATTATTTCCAACATGCATCCTTCAATTTTGTGCTTGTTTTTTAGTTGAGTGTGAGACATTCACTTTGTTTTTTATTTTAGTACTATTTTTATGTATTTGTCTTAAACACAATCTATGGACAAGGAAATAATAAAGATGTGATATTAGGGAGAAAAGATTAGCATATGTTAATAGTAAATATTTCTATTAAAGCTGAAGGATGATGTAGTAAATGGGCTAGCTGTGCTATTTTTAGTACAGTTACTGTAAAGAATGGATATTAGCCTTTATTCTGGTACTCAATGATTGTTGTAACATTTCTCAATACATCGTAGATTAATTTATCAGAGAGAACAGTCAATGAGTCTCAGCAATGTAATGAAAAAGAATAGGATTTTATGTTTTTCTGAGACATAACAGTTCATAAATATGTCCTCATTTTTGTTTCAGCTATTGTTTCTCTTTTTTTGCATAACTATGTATAAAGACCTTCTAGAAACAATTTTGATTTGCTTGTAAGCAAGTGTTAACTTTAAAATGAATCAGTAGCAAGCTAAGGTTTAAATGTATATGTAGACCATATTTTGTAGTCAAATTTCATCTTAAAAGAGTCCCTATAATTTCCCCCATCACATCTATCTCTCTGAAATACCTGGGGGAAGGTTGACAGAATGTACAAGCCTCTTCAGCCTGGGGATGGGGGAGGGAGTGAGACACAAGGAGGCATTTCGGTTGAGTAGCAGAAATGGAGATCCTGGGGTTTTAGTCAAGAAAATGACAATAAACTAAGAAATTTCTACACCTTGGAAGACAAGAGCTTCTACTTTATCTTCAAATTTTGTGAAATACAGTTCAAAAAGTTATTGGCAAATCCAACGAGTTGTGTTGGGGAAAAAATTGTATTCTCCAATGGAAATTATATAATTTCTATGATTATTTCTAGAATTACTGGGTGTATATGAATACACATATGCATATTTATAATGTGCACAGATACACTGAACTTGATCATCGTATTAGCACCTACAAAGGTATTTTCACTTAAAATTAATGTGATTCTTCTAAAATATATTTTATTTGCTCTTATTTTCATGTCTTACTATATATTGATTACATAGTTTTGAAATTTAATCAAAGACATCCATACAAATATTGTTTATAGTTTAACTCCTTGCAAAACTGGTAACTTTTAGGCTTGGAAATTTATTAAAATGCCCATAATAGTGGTATTTCTAAGTGATCTTGGCAAATAAACAAACTGCTGTATTTATGAAGAGATAATGAATCTTCTACCATGATAATTTCTGCTTTAGTTTCACTAAAGGTATGTTTGATTAAAAAAAAAAAAAAATATACGCTGAAAGATTAAGTATTATTGTATAACTTGGATGTTTTCCTTAGCCTACAAAACGTAAGATAATTGATGATCTTAGAACTTGTATCATTTCTTTCTGGGCCAATTTGTTAAGCTTTGTACCCTGAGTGTATTACTGAGTTTCTCTGTGAAAATCAATATTTATATTGCATTTTTATTATTTGTATCACTATGTGTAGCAAAGAAACTACTACAAATCTTAAACTGAAGTACCTCCACTACGGTCCAGGACATATGATCTTGGCTTATTTGAAAGATGGATGCCTAGTGAAATATTCCATACACTTGTATTGATTTTTTTTTTCTCTGTATATAAGGGTATTTATAATCTTGTATTAACAGAGTCATCATGAGAAATGCTTATTTCCTTCTTTAGAAGCCTGCTCAGCTATTTTTATATAAAATGTTGGTCTTCGCCTTAATTTTTTTTTTTTTTTTTTTGTGAAAAGTTGTGCCATAGATATTTTAACTTATCCACAGATAGTTTACAGAATTTGCTTTGACTTGTCTTTGGTTAATTATTTTTTCCTCAAATTGTTCTAAATTGTTTTCTCCTCCAAATGTGTCTCAAGGTTGGTTTGCTGTCTTAATTATTATTTTTTTTTTAAGTTTTGGAAGATACCTTCATATGCATGCTTTGGTGGATCAAGTTTTTCCTCTGTAGTTTATTGTTTATAGTTTAGCAAAACCTTTCATTGAAAAAAAAAAAAAAAAATTGAAGTAATGCTTGTACAAATGTATCTAGAATGGCCCAAATGGTCAGAGTAAAGGGCTATTTAGCATTGGTAAATTTGTCTACTAGACTCAAGGATATTTTTCTACGTCTGTCAAGTTTGGGACTATGGAGAAATGAAATAAAGGTTAATTAACTCCTTTTCCTATATGAAGTTCTCAGTTTCTGTATTTATTATTGCCATGTAAAAATTCAGTCCTATTCAAAGTGTCAAGAATTAAGTTAATGTCCAGGCTCAGTGCAGGCGCGTTCACGTTCTGCTTCCCTAATTCTTCACTTTTCACTATATTACTAGGCAATAGGAATTTCTAAAATAAAACCATTTTCCAGTTACCTGGGTAGAATTTAAGAGGCAGTAATATTTATGGCAGAAATGTGCTATAAATGGTGGGGGACTGTCAGCAATCGGTAGCTTCCTTGTGCTGGACTGCAGTGTTATTTGCCATCTAGCGTGTGGGCTTAACAAAAAGAAAATACTTAATTTTTACCAATATCCAGTTCTCAGCAGCTTACAGTTTTCTGTGTTTATAAAAACAAAATTGGGAAAACAGCGTAACCTCTACTGTCGTTTTGTAGCAACCTGTGAGACCCTGTATTTACTTCAGCCACTCCTTGTAATGAGTTTTCGCTCATTTGGAATAGAGCTGGGCTGTGCTGGGGAGGGATGCAGCGCAGTGATGCCAGTCAGTGGGGATTTTTTTTTTTTTTGGGGGGGGGGGGGGCAGAGAATAGATGCTGTAAGAGATCAACTGTTTATTGGGAGGAGTTAGGAATATCTTAAATTAATTTGTTATTCCTTTATGGAGAGGCTTTTCAGAATTACATACGGAACTTGCAACCTTCTGTCCCTGAAACATT
This sequence comes from Aquila chrysaetos chrysaetos, assembly GCF_900496995.4. Taxonomy (NCBI): domain Eukaryota; kingdom Metazoa; phylum Chordata; class Aves; order Accipitriformes; family Accipitridae; genus Aquila; species Aquila chrysaetos. Next base: position 2,903,235 of record NC_044024.1, on the reverse strand, counting down.
TCTGAAATGTTCTCCCTTTCCCTAACATGAATTTATGTCTAATGCAGACAATTCACAGACAACACTAACAACAGCTCAGACTAATTCAGGTGAAGTTTAACACTGAAGTGTTTTGTGTTGTGGGGGTTTTGAAGTTACTTTAAAGATAGATGTGAGCTCTCTATGTTGCTGTTAGTCATGATACTGTTTCTTAGCACTTGCTACCTTGAAAATCTCCAGAGCTAAATACTGTGGGCTCTCACCTTGGCCGGCAATCCCAGCGAGTGGTTTGACATGCTGATGGAAATCGGGCAAAAATTGTTAGTACCGATTACCATTTGCTTTCTGAGCAAATGTAGGTGATGAAAATAATACGGCAGCTGTCCTGAAGAGCTTACAGTGCGATACCACGACTGAGGGAAAGAATTTATAAAGTCCAGGAGTAGAGAGAGGAAAATAGTTGCAAGAAATCCCACATAAAATGGCTTTGGGGCCTGGGCGCTGCCCTTCCACGCTTGGCACCCGACCAGCGGCACGTCCAGGACGGGTTCCTGCCCAGGCTGCTTGAGACACGGGCGCGTAAGCGAGGTTTAGCCTAATCACGGTTTTATTCAAGACTGCTTTTGTTCACAAACGCTGCCAGATGGCAGTGTAGCCACATCCATACGTATCGTATAGGCACACATGCGCTCACCTGACTCTTTTCTCTTAAACTGCAGATATGTATAAACCTGGTTACTAATAAAATTCTCAGTGCTCTGAAGTCAACCAAATTAATCCAAAACTTGGAGCTGAGACCACATCCAACTTCTTAAATGACGGCTGCAGAGAAGGACGTTAAAAAAACAGGCAGAGAGAAGCAGACGAATGAAGGGGAAGTATATCTGTTTGACACTTAAGATTTAGTAACAAATTTATAGGTGACACTGAACTTGGATGTTTTGGGGATAAAACCGACCCTGAGCGGAGATGGTGGCTGTAGCTGTGTTGCCACCTGGTGGCAAAAAAAAGAAACAGTAATGGCGAAAAACTGCCTTAAACTGTCCCCACACTTCATATTTCAGAATAAGCAACTACTTTTATCTAAATGAAAAATAAATCTAATAATAAAACAAGGAATCTGGCATTTAGTAATGAGGAGATTGAGATCAGACTGAATGTGCAGCCTTAACTCTTCCCTTTTAGTTCTGAAAATTACACTAACGTGTGTGTGTGTGTAAAGGAATAAAGACAAAAAGGTTTGATGTGGAGTTCTGTATCCTTAACGGTACTTTCAGATTTCACTTTGGTTTTCAATTTTGGTAAGTTCATCTGCAGAAGCTGAACCACTGCATTAGAGTAACCAGACCAGTCATAAACTTGTTTTTTTGTTAATTCAGTGCTGTGCAGAAGTAATAACTAAACAGGATTTTCGGGACAGTATCTAAAGAGACTCAACACTAGTATTTTTGCTAAGCCAATGAAGAACAAGTGAGTATGTATCAGCTACACAAAATTTCCTGGGTCTCTTCAAACCTGAAGGAAACTGTTCCCAGAAATAAAAGTGAAGCATCCAAGGACTTGCAGCCCGACACAGAGCCTTCCAGCCGTTTTGTATTCTCTCCTGTCTGAACACTGTTTCTACAAGAAATGCCTGTAAAAGAAACGCTATCAAAAAGAAGATATAATATTGTTTGCAGTCATCTGAGGAGTCCTGCTGAGGTGTATAAAGGTCTAAAAAACGTCCATGACTGTTGGCTTCAGCCCGAGGGAGGTTTTTTTGCCCAGGAAAGAGGCTGGTGCAGGGGAACCGGGGAGTATCTCTGGAAGAAGGTGATACCCCGAACCTCTGGCCGTGATGCCAAACGCTGCTCAGGAGTAGCGAAAAGCCTCCGCACGCCCTCTCTTCTTGCGCCTGGTGCGAAGGCAGGACGGCTGGATCCGGCCCTGCTGCTGCTGCTGCCCCCCCGGCTGCCCCTGCCCCAGGCGAGATCGCTGCCGGGGGCTTCGCATCCGTACGGGGGGAGTTTGTGGGGCTTTACTCTGCCCCACCGCTGCTCCGACCCTACAGACTGAATGCCTGTCGGTGGTTGAAAGTCATAGGCTGGGTGCATATTCTGGTTTAGTTTCCTCCACGGGGAATTAGGTTTGGGGGTACCAAAGCTGCTCCGTGAGACGAGGTGATGTGCGGCAAGCGGGGGCAGCTGGGGCGGCCGCTCCATCTCCGTGCTCCTGCTGCAAATGAAGACGCTCCTCTGGCCGCAGGTAACGCTGGATTTATTCTTTATAACGTGGCTGAACAGAGCATACGCGGCTCTGCTGGTTGTTAAGATGTCTGAGCTGCAAGAGACACAGGTTGGGGCAGAGGGGACTTTATATGTCATTGTTCATTCTTCTCATGCAGCAACCTCATCCAGGGCCAAAATATTCCCCACTGGATCTTCCCAGCCTCGGCTCCATGTAGCCAGCATACATCAGTCTATATGAGGCAGTGTCACCCAAGCCAACGCGAGTGTGTTACACAATGCGCACAAGCTGGGGACATGGAAAGATAAATAAATCTTCCAGAGTGAATTATTTGACTAGCTAAACATGAGCTATCCAGGAGCTGTTCTCCATGGAGAGCAAAGGTGAGGGGAAATAGTAATGGAAGAAAAAAAAAGGAAAAAAAAAAAAACAACCACAGGAAAAAAAAGGTGTTTTCTATTTACTTGCAGTTTGTTTAATTTTAGCAGGGAAGAAAGCAAGAAAGGAGAGGCTCTGGTATTCCTGCCAAGGAGATTTGAAAATTTTCAGACTAATATTTTATCTGATTTTTTTTGCTATTTCTCTCTTTTGTTGGAAATCCGGAATAACCATGGATTGCATAAAATTTTTCACTAAAAAAAAGCTGATTTGAAATTTTATTGCAAGAATTCTCACTAGCCCCAATCTTCCCGCAACGGGCTCCTCCTCTTTTCTGTTTAACGTGAAATTTTCAGTTAATGGTCTGTTACCTCTTTCTTCAGACAGGTTTTGGGTACAGCTGCCCTCATGCTATGGTGATGGGAGAGAAGAAAGGATGACGTACTGACACTTGCTCGAACGAGCCCTGCCTTTTGGTCTGGAAGGCCTTAAAAACAAGACTGCAGTGTTATTATTTGGGCATGAGGCCAGCTGCATCATCTGCCCACTCCCGAGGGGAACCAGCCTCCCAGGGTGAATGGAGGAGCTGTGTGTAAAGCCCCGTCTCAGACAACAGCATCGCCCGTTTTCTGGAGGGACGCGCTGGATTTCATCTGTTGTGTCCATGTGAATCACACATAAGGTGATCTTGCTCCCCGCTCTGCTGCTTCCTTGCTTTTCCCATATCACTTAATTAAACAATTACCCAGCAAAACCCTCCGACATGCGATATACATCACGCGGAGAGCGTGCATTTGCTATTTACTTGGTGTTTCTGTGTTTTCATGCCTCTGTCCCTGCAGCAGCCAGGCTTTGCATCCCCCAGCAGTCCCTCAGCAGCTGTAGCTTGTTTTCGGCTCTGCTGAGGCAGGGAGCAATACAAGGGCAGAGCTACCCTGTGCCCTTCAAAACCACAAACAAGAGTCCCTGCAGCAGGGAAGCGTGGTAGCGTCGTTACTTTTTGTGTGCCAGGGCTGAGCTTCTTCTCGGGACAGGGACGGGGGATTAACAGGGAAGGGTGTGCAGACCCTGAGAGGGGACATTGGGAAGGGGAGCTTGGGGGGAGCCCCCTCCCAAAACAGCTTCTTAATTTCAAATCAGAGGATGTTTTCTTTTCTCCTTAAGCTGAGCGTGCTTCCGAATAGCCGAAGCCCTATTTAAAAACTTCCTTGCTGGTTTGAGGCTTACGAACCAGAGCAGTCTGGAAGAGAGCAGGTGGTGGTAGCTGTGTCTCCCATGGACTTGTCTCATCTTCCCAGGTGACCACTTGGTTCAGAAAACCAAGGCTGCGGCTGTGTAACGGGTGCTTCTTTCCCCTCATTATTTAACAAGCGATGCTGGTGTGAGGTTCTTCCCCAGGAGCATCTTTTCTTCCTCTGGCTGGCGTTGGGTTTCCAGGTAGCCGCAGGTGCGGGTGAGGTACCAGCCCCGTGCCTGGAGCAGCGGCTGCTCCCAGGGCTCCCTCCTGGGGGGGACAGAGGGTGAGAGCAAGGCCGGTGGCAAGAAAGGCTAAAAGGAAAAGGAATATAGACTGAATAAGGGAAAGAAAGGAGAAATGGAACAAAGTGTGAAAGATGAGAATGCTGGTGAGAGGAGGTGGAGATCAAGGGAAGGGGGGAGAAGAACAAAAACCCCACGGAAGCATTTGGAACAGAGGGGAATTTAAAGTGAATTAAAAAAAACAACCAGCAAGTACAAGCCCATCAAAGATGGACGGAGCCTGTGGCAGGAGAGTCGCAACCGCACCAGGAGGCCACGTCTCGGGATGGCTGAGTCCTTGAAATGGCATCTGAGAGCAGATATTCACCATCCGACACTGTGCACAGCAGAGCGCTGTGCCCTACAGGTATGCCTAATGAAAACTGCAGGTTAATTTGCCTGTGTTTAATATTCTGTCAATACTTTCACTCTGTAATAGTTGCAAACCCATTGCAACCAAAATCCCTCAGACCTTATTTCCAATAATAGTAAGTAAATGGCTCACTGTGATCTGAACTATAAACAGATTTTATAAATTCTGCCAGAAATTTAATATTGAATTATTTCTTTATGCCCACATGTCTTTCCTGGTTTTCTTAATTCTGCCAAATATTTAGCTCAGCAATCTCTTCTCTCAGCAACCCACACTCTCCTAGCTACATAATCCCATTTTTGGACCATTATTTAAAATTTCAGCATTTTTACAGAGCTGGCCAAAGAAATAAAACTGATTTGAGAGGAATAAAACAAACAAACGTGTTCATTTCTTGTTTGTGGATCAGGTTATTTGCTCCTCACATGAAATCTGGACTGCCAAGCAGAAGGGTTTGACCCTAACCAGGTAAACCTGAGGGAGCCCTGGCCCTCCTTTCCCTCTGAGTGTGCCTTTTGCCTCCCCATTGAGCTCAGGGCCCTGAGAAGAGGATGGATACATTTTTGCATGCTCTATGATCACACTTCAGAAATACCTGGTTTTCTGAGTTTCGTTTCTTTAAAACATTAATTTATTTAAAATTTCTTCTTACAAAACCCTAAGTGCTTGGCTGAAAATGTCGTTTCTTGCTGCCGTCAGTGGGCTGTGAGCTCTCAACGCCTGCTATGATCTGTTTCCTCATCAAGAAACAGGATGCACACAGATAACTATTTCTAGAGTACATGTTGCTTATTGTCTGAATGACATGTAGAAAAAGCGAGAAAATAAGCCTTGCTCAATAATCAGCTAATAAAAAACCCCAATTTTGTGCAAACATCCATAATGAAGAGTCGTATCACCTTTTTATATTACGTTTCAATTATTTTCCCCCCCTTTAAATCAACTTTCAGCTGAAGAAGCCATCTGAGACAACAGATATTAAATCATTCACTGTAACTGCTTGCTCCATGCCCGAGGCGTCCTGCCGTAGAGGGGAGCAGGAGTGGCTGGGGCTGATGGAGCCGTTCTCCCGATGTGCTCCCACCCGGGCCGGGGCCGGGGCCGGCCGGCACCACCAACTGCTCGCTGCTCCCACGCTGAAGCGATGTGTTGATTCACTCTGTAATTGATTTGGGCAACTCGAGGCAATCGGTTTCCAAGATACCACATCCTTCAGATATTTAAAAATCATAACTCCGGCAGTATATTATATTTAAATGTCGATGTATAATATGTGTGTGTGTATATATATATTCATAGGTCTCTGTGTGAATTGAAAACGTATAGATGGGCAGGGAAGCGTGTGTAGCTGTTGCATCTCACCCGAAGAGGCTGCTGGCGGTGGGTTCAGTGGGTGGCCCCTCTCTGAGTCACCGCGCAATCAATATCTCAGCATGGCCTTAGAGGTTCCCGTTGGCTCTGCTGCGCTGGGGTTTTCAGTATAGCTCCAATTAACATCCTGACCATGTGCAGTTATTAAAGAGCGATTTCAGATTTTTCCTTAAAATACAGGGGCAGTAACCAGTTCCAGCTCAGCAAGGTACATTTGGTCGGCTTTTTCTGTGGTTCCTCATTGTCACCTCCCCACCTCCATGCTACTGAGCAGCTGCCACGTTTCATGTAGGGATCGCTGCCTTTCAGCGGTGAATGCTTGGCTTCCTATAGAAAGGAAATTTCTAAAGAAGAGAGAAGAAACTCTGCCGTGATCCCCCTCTGGCTTTCCAACAAAAAATTGTTTAAATATAGGTTAAATTGGTTGAATGTTATGAGTCCCCGGAGCTGCACACGCATCTTTGTGAGCTCTGTTTTTCAATGCATGAAAAGAAAACGCAGGTACATAAGAGGAAGAGGGGAAGGCTCTGAAGCAGGCAGGAAGGGAGGGCATAACTTGGAGGGTGAATGGGGATGGGGACACACGGGTCACGCCGTCTTGGACTGGCTCTGCAGGTGCAGCACAGCGCTGAGCAAGAACGAGGGGAAGTGCCCAGAAAGGCAGAGTTCCCAAACTCCCTGCTTTGGGCTTCTAGAGCAAGACCAATGCTTATTTAAATCCTGAGGTCTGGCATGAGCCAAACTCAGGCAATGCAGTTTTGCCTTGTCTTGAGGCCAAGACAAGGTGTAAAATATGTTAAGAATGGAGATAAAACAAAGGCTTGGATTTGTGTCCTCCTGGTTTTGTGACCATCACAGTTTGGATTTGAATTTAAAGTCGGGATCCAAGATCACCCAAATCCTTGTTTCATCTGTCTCTTGGGTGTAGGTAGCACCGTAAGGGAGCAGAACCGCAACAGCTTGGAACTACAGGTAATAAAGACAAATTAAACCGATAGACAAAATGTCTGTGCAAGTACCTAATGGAGAAAGATAAGCCTGTAAAGCCAGGACAGCCCTGTGGGATGGGGTCGCAAATGCACCAGATGCCAGAGACGGACATACAGGTCTTGGGGGAGAAAGGAAGAGTGGCAGGGAATCGGGACCAAACCACAACAGCCTCCTTGTTGGAGTGTAAGGGGGGCTGATCTTGGTTGATCAAATCAGAAATAAGGTTGGTGAAGTCACCTGAAGACAAGTGTGTCATCCGGGACTGCACCGATTCAGTTTGGCCCGGGTTCAGAAGGAACAGACTTCTCGCTACGAGCCCTGGTGCGGTGTGTGTGCTGCATGCCACATTGACGATGCTGCCTGTAGGTGTAGCAGTGGGATGAAATGACGGTTGATTTTTGGCTCAATAAGGAAAAAATAAAACCCAACCTTTTTTTGTTTGGTTATATCCTCACTATAAGCTACATATTGTGGAATTTTCATTGAAACATTTTAGGACTGTATTACATGCAAAGCCTAAAATCTGTGCACAAAATAATAATTTGTATTAAAAGCAGTACAGTAATTGTAAGCAGAAATTCAAACACAATCCATTAGAAAATCTCCTGCTCAAGAGGTTTTAAAGGCTGGTTTTACCCTTATCTAGTAATAACATTGAGTTACTTAATATTTTTCATATCCTAAAAATTTTACAATGATGAGTATTTTTTCTAAAAGTATCTCCTAGTTCAAGGAAAGAGATCTTGAACTGATTCAACTCATGCTCTGAAATAAACTGAGTCACTCCAGCTTTCTCTAGCCAAGATCTGACCTGATAACTTTAATTTACATTTTTTTTGGTGACTGCTTCAACTGGTTAGTCCTTTAAAATACAACTATAGGCTTATAAATGTGTATTTCTTATTTGTAGTAAAAGGAGGGGATTGTACCCCTAAGGGGCTCTTGCATGAACCGTCTGGCACCAGTGGAGCCAGCGTTGTGCCGTGCTGGTGGAAGCAATGCCAACCATTTCCAGCACAGACCCTGGCTGAAGCAGACCTTTCTCAGATGCTGTTTCTGAGAGATTTCTCAATGTGCTGCACCAGGATTATAATAACCCACGTGTACAACTGGAGCTCCCCGAGGAGTTTGAATCTCTCTGGAAATCTGAAGGATGACGCAAAAAGGTTTTCGCAGTTCTCTATGAAATGGATGCCAGCTGAAAGATGGACAGTCTGGAGGCAAAACAGTCGGTTCTGTAGCACTCGATGTGCTTAATAATTTTCAGCAGACTCAAGAAGAAATTAAAACACAAATTGAGAAGCACTGCACTCCTATGGAGATAAAACAGAAGGAAGATGTTTTTACATAGAGAGTGGGATGAGGATAAAAACAAAAAAGGGCTTGAGGCTGTGTTAGGGCTGATCAATCTGCTTGTTGTTTGGAGGGTTAAGGACCCCCATAAAAGCTCAAACCATGATTTCCTGCTCAAAAACATTTTGAGGGAGGAGGGATTGAGGTCCTTGTGGTGTGTGTCGATAGAAAATAACTCAGTACATGTGAATATTTCAGTAATGTTGAAATGAAATGCATTAGCAGTTGTTTTGGCAGGTACTTTTCAAAATGAACTACCAACCTGTGCAGATTAATCACCCGCTTTCGAGGCCGTGCTTTGGTAAGGAGCTGTTTGGTTCTGCTCAGCAGCCAAGGTGTTTCGTAGGTGAGCTCTCTTTTTTTTCCAGCTGTATAGAGTATAATGAAATGTAGGTGTCGCTTTGACATGACAGTAGCATTAAAAAAGCACTCCCAGAGTCTCAAAACAACTTTGGAAGAAGCCAGAACTGCAGGGTTGAAGTTAAACAAACAAGCAGACAAAAAAGGAATGACAATTTTCATTTCCCCTAAGCTTTCTGCAGCTATCGGTGGGTTAAGCAGATCTATCGGTGTGACACAAGGGGCCTCGGAAGGAAATGCTGAGCACTCAGTGCAACATTTTATGGAGGAAAAATCTTTTATGAAGAAAATACTTATGGCAAAATGTTCTCCTGTATAGAAAAACGATACAAGATGTTTACCCCACTGAAATCGTATCTAACTCTGTAACGGGACTTGGGCACTGCAGGAGTCTTGTGCTGGTTCTGTGCTCAGATAAGCATCATCCTTGCTCAAAAAAAATGCCATCTCTCAATGTTAAATGGGTACATAGTTTTATCTGTAGCTGTTAATATAGATAGAATTGTCTCTGAGTGAAAACATCTTCCATCTAGTAAGCTAAGTAAGCAATATTAATAGCTGGATGTAAAATGTCTGTAAAAACATAAAATACTTTATAACTGTCTTATAAAAATGCATTAAGAAATGAGGACTTTGTCATAACAAAAGAAATATGTTACTTCTGTTGCTGCAAGCTTAATAATTATGCTTAATCACCCATTGTTTGGTGATTCAAAATTTAGAAGGGTGTTTTGATTTAAATTTTTAAGAGTTCTCAGAGTTCATGTGCTTTAGAAAAGCATCATTGCAAGGCAGTTGTGGTACTCTAAAATACACAATTTAGCACTAAATCTGAAGTTGCAGAGCTGCTCACCCAGCCACATGCTGCCTAAAGCCCTCACTGCTGAGCTCAGTGACAATTTTAGCTTTCATTTAACAAGGCTGACTTCTTTCCCTGAGTCGATTTGAACTTCAGCCCTTTATCATCTGCCTCTGTTTATGTGCATTTATACATACTTTAAAATTTTTAAATTAATATTTCAATGTGAATATTTAAAGTATTTTAATTCTGACTATCTCTTTCAACGGTTCCTGTAATTACAAGGTATGTCATTCATTTTAGATTTAAATATGCTTCCTTCCCACACAAACCCAGCATTATTTCTTTTTTTCTTTATGTTACTGTTAGCATGTTTTAAAAGTAAGTCTTACTATTTTTTTTTTTTTGTATTAAGAAATCAGATCCTCCTCTTTTTAAGAGTCCTACCCTAGTGCTATTTGCTGTCATGCCAAAGATGGTACTAGATCATGTTGGTTGCAGGAAAAAACATCAAGGACTCCTCCTCTTCCTTTTATTAGATAGAGATTGATGCTCAGAATTACAAGTTTAAAAAAAACCCTAGCATTTAATGAAAGTAGCACTTTATTTCCCTGGCTATAAGATACACTGGTAGTTCTAAACTCTAGGGTATTCAGCACCTGTCCATTTACGTGATGGGGTCAGGATCAGCTGAGCTACATTTGTAGCTCAGAAGAGGGAAGGTACAAAACCAGCCCTAGGGCACTTTCCGGGGTGCAGCACAGAATCTTAGACTGAGGGGTTTATTGTTGCAAGAAAGTAATTTCATTACATACTGCCTACACTGCTAGAATAGGAGCAAGCCTGTTCATGAAGTTACCCAAACTTGAAAGAGAAACAGCACTGCCGGGTCATTGCTACAGACTCTCATTTTGATGCAGCTTTTGCCTTTTCTCCTTTGCCATGAAGACTGTCCGGGTAACAGCAGAGTTCCAGCAGTGAGGCTCTAGATCTAGCTCCTTTCTGCTGTATTTTTTAAAGACTTGCCATAACAGCTGTAGGGCTCAGTTCTAATTTGCTTAAACTTAGTGAAACACCACTAACTGGTGAAACGTTGTAAACCTATACCAGGCTGGAGCTGACCTTTTGTAGCTTCATTGGGGTTTTCAAGGTAGCCCCTACCAGCCTTATTCTTGCTGTTAACAGAAGATTATTTATTGTTTACTCCGTAGTGGTCTGCTGATGTTCTGGTTTCCTGGGTAATAGCCATTCTTTAAAAGTCTGACCTCATTCTATTAGATGCTTTCTCCGTTGAGTGCTCTCATTTCTCACTGAAGGCAATATACAACATTTACTAAAAAAACCTCCCATTAAAGGCGGTGAGAATCTGCCTCTCAGATGGTGTGGACTGTATTTTTTCCTTATCATTAAGAAGTCTGTTCGTCTGTCATTTTTTACTGCTTTCATCTGTTCTGCCATGGCTACTGATCGATGCCTGTGACAGCTCATCATTAAAAGGAGAAGCAGCTCTTTCGGTGTCAAAGTCAACTTGTTGGAAAACTCTTCATAACCGTTCGTCCTCATAGATTTACGGCAAATGAGAAAATATTACAAAGAACTGGGAACAGTCGCAAGTAATGTCCTTTCTTAACTTAGCATTCAGCTGCCCCGTGACCACTGTCATTTATTAAAGCAGTAAAAGAAACAAGATAATGAAATGAACTGCGAAGCACTTTGTGGCATTTCCCTGTATGAAAGATACTGTTTAAAGATAAATTGCCATTGTAATTGCTGCTTCAGATTTGTCCTGGGAAAGCACAATGTGACTGGGATAAATAGTTTTGACTTTGCTGGTAATGCTGTGTTATCAGATAGCATTGACAGGACTGAGCAGTTAACTCTTGCAGAGCAGCATGTTAAATAATGAGCAGGTCAGAGTTATAGTACTCTGTGTAATGCCAACTGAGAGTAACGTGAGTTAGAGGCATGCTTCAGAGACAAACTTGCATCTTTCCTTAGTCTTTTAAACAAACCAATATGTGACTGTAGAGGCTTCTCAGCCTGACATCCATCCTAGTATAGAGTTTCAAGTAAGTTCTAGTCACTTACCTGCTCATCTGCATACAATACTGTTATTTCTCTAATTGTTTCTATTCTTGTATGTTTGGTATGTAAAAATGCAGTAAAGCCATTATGCAGGAAAAGAAAAGGAAAGTAGTTGAGATGATTATTCTGTTATCAGTCATGACTAAGATGGAGAGAGATATACTAGCAAGACATTGTTCCTAAAATAGATATCTTGCAAACAAGAAATGTCAGTCAAATGAGGTTTAAATTAAATTCCTGATAGCAATTACTTACAGAATGATCGTGTTCCCATTGAAATTATTATGAACATCGTCACCATATTAAATGGAAAAAGAAGTTGGGCTTCAGGTACTGCTTCTGAAATGTATTTCAGAATGTCCTCAGCTTTTACCATGTGCTTATATCCTGCTGAACCCAAAGTCACACTGCTACAAAATGCATACTTGGCTGAACAGTGGCTTTAAGCAAGACTCCTTGCACAGGATAGTATGAAAATGAGTTAAACTGAGAAATGGGCACTTGGAGGAAGTATTGAATGGCCACCAACAAGTGACCTCACTGGGAGGAGAACTGATGAAGTGAAGAAATGCGATGTGCATTCCAAATAAAGAACTGATGAGTCAAGTTGTGCCCCAATTGGAACAGAAGCAAAGTCAAGACGGATTGAAAATAACCTTGATAATAGTGGAGAAGAAATAGCCATCAATTCAAGTTATGTTGACCCCAGAAGCTATAAGAATAGCAGTGGGTTGGGAAGGTACACTGACTTCTTTCAGGAGTGGGGATTCTTTAAGTACTGCTGCTACAGCAATTATCTGAAGACCTAAACTAATATTACTGAAGTGGTATTCAGCGACCTACTCTCTATTCCCAGTAATGTATCTATTACTCATGCAGTCAAGTCCTTTTGTTCCACAATAAAGAGAAAACAATTTCTAAATATAATATTTTAAATCAGTATCTTTATACTGCAAGACACAAACAGCTACTGCTGAATTATTTCTGACAGATACTAAGTCCCTATTTAATCTTCCAGGTTGAGACATTTTTCTAAGCATGGCTCAGTAGGAAGTTAATTATAGTCTTCCCAAATGGGAAGAATTTTCACCTGAGATGATTAGGATACTGGTTTGAGGCATGATATGTGGGATCCTAGCTAAAGTTAGGAACTGGCAACATCTTTGGCTCTGTATCATTTCAGAAGTAACACCCTCTGCTGTCACAAAAACTTCCCTGAAGATTGAGATCATGATGATTTTGGATGCAATCAATTCCTTAAGTATTCATCATTGTTGATACATTTGCATATTGGAACATCATGATGGTTTATTCTGTGCTCTGAGGCAAAATTCACTGTGAATTCAAGTTGAAATTTTCAGGCTTGGTTTCAGCTTCAAGGATTAAACAGGTTTGAAGAAACATAATGAAGCAAGTTTTGGAAAAATACAGAAGTATGTGAGATTCAGTTTAAAAAAAAAAGGATCAATTGCTTGTGGTAGATTTGCCATCTGTTGGTGTATGCATACTGCTGCAGTAACTTATTTCAGTATTTAATTACTTTTTCTGACCTGCATTTGGCTCAGCTAACCTTAGGAATTTATATAAGAAATATAGTTGCTTAAGTTTTCTTCGGTAGTCTTTGGAAAGAGCTGAATTACCAAAGAAATTCTTGTTGATGAGTACTTAGAATGAGGTTTGATAAAGCTGGGCCTTCGGGTTTTTCACTGTAAGTCGTTACATAGAGGCTGGAGCATCTCTGTGGTTCTCTGCTGGGCTTTTCTACACACAGACTTCAAAGCTGTATGCAAAGCCCAAGTATCCATCCCTGCAGTGTTGCTTGTGGTGGTAAAACAAACTCTCTCCTTACTCGAACACTGCTTGTGTATCCAGTCCTCATGGTAGGCCTGTGTTGCGGTTTAACCCCAGGCAGCAACTAAGCACCACGCAGCCGCTCACTCACTTCCCCCCCATCCAGTGGGATGGGGGAGAGAATCAGAAGGAAGAAGGTAAAACTTGTGGGTTGAGATAAGAACAGTTTGATAGAACAGGAAGGAAGAAACTAATAACGATAATAATAACACTAATAAAATGACAATACTAATAAAAGGATTAGAATATACAAAACAAGTGATGCACGATGCAATTGCTCACCACTTGCTGACCGATGCCCAGTTAGTTCCCGAGCAGCGATCCCCCTAAGGCCAACTCCCCCCAGTTTATATACTGGACATGACGCCACATGGCATGGAATAGCCCTTTGGCCAGTTTGGGTCAGCTGCCCTGGCTGTGTCCCCTCCCAACTCCTTGTGCCCCTCCAGCCTTCCTGCTGGCTGGGCACCAGAAGCTGAAAAATCCTTGACTTAGTCTAAACACTACTCAGCAACAACTGAAAACATCAGCGTGTTATCAACATTCTTCTCATACGGAACCGAAAACATAACATCATACCAGCTACTAGAAAGAAAATTAACTCTATCCCAGCCAAAACCAGGACAGCCTGTAATTTACTTTGAGTCGTTTGTCATTTCCCAAAGGACTTTGATAGCTAATGACTGCTCATTACTTTCCTTTCTCTTTGTAATTTGTGCATGTTATTGGTAGTTATTTTATACTTACTCCCAAATCACGAGTGAAAGTGTGTACATTCATTTACAAGTGACTAAATAGGCCAGGAATCTTCAACCTGCGAAACAGAGCAGAGCACGGTAGGATGGTGGAGGTGGGATATATACCATTCATAAAATCACAAACGATGTGGAGAGGGTGATTAATCACTCTCCCTTACAATAAAAGGCTAGGGAGCATCAGATGAAACTAAGCAGGAGGCTCAGAGTGAGATACTTTTGTAATAAGGTTTACTTGTGGAACTTGTTGTGATATGTTATGGTTACTGAAAATGTAGCTATTCAAGAAGGCTTGGGCAAATTGATGGAAGAAACATCCATCAAGACTACTCTGTGCAGGATACCACCCTTGGCTCATGAAACCTGAATTGCTGGAGGCTGAAAACAAATTCTGGAGAAGTACTCCTAGCTACTGCTTACTCTGTTTGTCTTTTCTGTCTGGCATCTGCTTTCTTGGCCAGTGTTGGAGATAGGATACTGGATCTTTAATTTGGCTGTACGTAGCTTTTCGTTTGACGATACAGAACTTCTGAGATGTGTCAGTTGGCTGGTTTGTAGCATTCACTGTATTTTTGGGGAAAAAAAATATATTTTAGGACATTTGAATTCAAAATGCATTTTGAAATTAACTAAAAAGCTTTAAGTGAAAAAAGGTTAGATAAGCATCAAAAAATCTAGTAGGATCTTCATTCACTGTGCCTAGCTGCAGTTTTCATCCCCTACTGTCAAAGCGATGTGATCAGCAGAGATAAATTAATTGTATTTTCCATATGGCTGAGATACTTCTTTAGCTCATTTTGGACGAACGTGGCAAAATTTGCTGCTAAGTTTGTCCTGTGGTTCTAAAATAGCCTGACAGAAGAGTGCTTGCTTTGACGGTGAGAATGAAATAGTGAGTATCAAGGATCTTTCTGAAGGTGTTGATCTAGGAGCATCGTCTCAAATTGGCTTCCTTTTTTATCCATAAGTGAGCTTTTAAAAACTTGCTACAAAAGTACGAAAGATGTAGATGGAAAAATATAATCATAAAGCTGAAGCAGGGATTCAGTAAGGACCTTTTCACTCATGCTTCATACATTCAGGATAACCATAACTGAGTATAAAAGTGATTCTTGCTGTTTCCTCACGTAAGTGACTTCTCTTGCCTTTGTAGTGTGGGGCAAACTATCCAATAAACTGTTCAACAACATCAAACTGTTTATAAGAGATCTTATACCGCACTTCTGTAAATACACACACATACACGAGCTTGGCTCTATTTGCATTTTTTAAAATATCAGTATATACAGGATAGGATACAGACTCTCAGGTTTCTATGTCATATTCAGACTAACAGAGTACTGACTAAAGATTTTGTCATGGTACTCTTCTGTAACTTAATCCAAATACATACAGATATT
Organism: Aquila chrysaetos chrysaetos; assembly: GCF_900496995.4. Classification (NCBI taxonomy): domain Eukaryota; kingdom Metazoa; phylum Chordata; class Aves; order Accipitriformes; family Accipitridae; genus Aquila; species Aquila chrysaetos. The sequence continues at coordinate 2,887,797 of NC_044024.1, read as the reverse complement.
TGGTATCGTGATATTAATTTCTAAAACTGTGAAAATGTTGCTGTAATATTTATCTTATTAGAACCAGAGCAATTTACGCTATGTGTAGAGGATCTCCACAGCTTAAGAGCCACAACTGTGCCACTGAACTTGGCTTACATCCGTGTGACAGCATACTCTCCAGAGCACCTCACCCTCTGCATAAATCAGTTCCTCCTCTGGAACAATTCTGGCATAGACACAGAAATACAACTATACATTTTTGATGCATCAGGACGGTTCTTTTTCCTTCTCGTATGAGAACAAGTCACGCTAACAGAAGCATGCTTTGTACCCACGTAAATTCATCCACACAATAGGAAAGAGTTGTACTACTGTGACTGTGCAAGTGTTGTTAAATCGTATTGTACAAAAGATTAAAGGTGAAATGATGATGAACTTGAATAATCTTGCCCTGAGAAATTAACTGTATGCCCCCTAAAACCACCTTCACAATCAATACTAGAGCTCACAGTCTGCTTTGAAGTGAATCTACAAAAGACAAATTTGTACCTGTTCCTTTTCAGGGTCTTTACTATCGTAATAAAAATGTCAGTCTCGGCTTGGGCAGTTTAATCAAACTTTGCTTTTTGTATAGTTTCCTTCCTGAGATCTCGCTGAACTAGATACTATTCACATACTCCTATATTCACAGTGTTTCTTCTGCTTTGCTTTCCAGGGTGGAGCTGCGCTGTACTTGCCATGGTTAGCCTGGTTCAGATTCCAGTATCATTAACTGGGGGGAGGAGGGGAACAGAAGACACTGGCCTGATGATAATATTCTTATTTTTCCTTTCTTGAAAAACATTCTGGGTGAATGAACACAAAGTTTGCAGGATTCTTCTAACATAATCTTGTTTAGGGACAAAGTTGATACAGATCGACAGAAAACTTAAGAGGGAACGCAGTTCTGTAATATGCCTCTCTGAGAAATGTCCTGCTAGGAATGATAGGCAGGAAATTTGCAGGGATTTTTTTTTTTTACCTCGTAAATAATCTGTTGTTCATATTTTCAAGTGTATGACTGATACTTTCAGGGAAATTGAATAAGCAAACTAAGCATGGATGTTGTCAGTTGGCCGCAGCCCTGAAGTCTATAAAAGGGACAACTGAGTGGTTGGAGTTCATGTTACTGACACTGAACAAGCTGAATTTTGGCTGCAGATCCCATTTATCATTATAATTATAATTCCTTTCCTATTAGGCTCAGTAAAAAAGCATTCTCAGCAACTTTGTCATGTCATAGAATTAATTTTAAAGTGAATAAATATTTAGAAACTGGTTACTTTGAAACCTTCATCTAATAAAAGCACCTGACAGAGGAGAAAGTGGTTATAATGTCATGCTGATCATACAACGACCTGCTGAGGAACATAATGGGCAGAACCTGCTGAACAAATTAAGCTACTGGGATGTAAAAAATATTCAGCTGAAAACTGCGCAGCAAATGAGATCTGATATCCTCATTTGAAAACTGCACACCAAATGAGATCTGATATCCATACAGTCATGGACACAGGCTAGATTAGATGCTCTAGAAAAAGGTACAAAAAATATCCATACATATAAAATTTAAATATTCATTTGAAACCCAAGACATGAGGCCTTGTTCCTCCTAAATTAATGACTTGCTATTATATTTTTGATGTTTTATTTCTCTATAAAAGACCATTGCGGGGTGGGAATCTTGCTAAGTTTTAAATTACAGGGACATATTGTTGCCTTTTTATTGAATACCTTTTGTTTCTTTGGTTGTCAGACCTAGAGTAAAAGAAATTCTGAATTTACTTTTTCTTATTCAGTCATTATTATATCTACATATATCATAATTACCCTTTTATAGTCTTTGACATGAATAATAATCCTAACTTCTTTGATTATTGCTTTTCTCTGAACTTCTCAAATATCGTAGTGTTAAGAATTTGGGGATCCAGAACACTTCTTTGCAATCTCTTACTGTTTGAGGCAATAGGAAAAGTCAGAAGCAGTAGAATGACATCTGCAACCCAAGTTTTAGACACAAGTTCTTGCTGAGCACTCAGGCACATTCAAAAAGTCACTTCTCACTTGATTTCCTTTATATTTAAATTAAGATCTGCCTCATGGCACTGCTCGAGTACACTAATCTCACAGAAAAGGTTTGGCCATTTGGCTTCTTGTGGATGCACATCAGTTATACGAACAGAGGCACTGGGGTAGGTAGCTGTGTGCGAACCAAAGGCCCATGAAGCTGGGCCTTGTCCCTTTGTCTCCTGTCACTTAATTGCTCTAAAAGCTCCATGTTTGCACAATCCTACTATAACAAAAATAACGTTTACTAGTGACCTAGCCCAAACAGTTCTATATTTAAAATGCAAATTCTCTCTTGATATTAAGTACTGGTAACATTGGTCCTGCATTTTCTTGCATGCCTTTTATTTTCTGAACGATGAACATTCCTGGTACACACGCCCCGTTTCAGTCCAAAACATTTGTCTTCCATGGTTGAGTTACAGACCTTTAAAAATAGGTTTGCAATGGAAATGCTGACATGCCAGCTGGCTGTTGCTGCAATGACACATTCACAATAGGCAACTCTCTTCAGCAGGCTCAGCAACGGGGAACTGGTAATGGTTAGCTTTGTGAAACTGGTCGCTCTAATTTAATCAAGGACTACAGCAGCACAGCATCTTATACTATATACTTGTTTGTATGACGATTGACTTCTGAGTAGAAAAAAAAAAAATCAGCATGGGAAAGCATTCTGGACTATGGGGTGTACCAGCTTGTTTCCTCAGTCGTGCTAATTTCATCAAAATTATGTGGCAATTAAGAACGGTTTGAGACTTCCTTTGCTAGCTCTATCTAAAGGGCAGGGCTTACCAGTAAGTCATGCAGAGTGTTTAAATAAAAACTCCGTGCCATTGAGGCAGTTTTCTATCCTTAAAAATATGTATTTTTGACAGTATCATCTAGCGTTTTCCAGCTCCCAAGATCAAACAGTGATGGAGAAATACTATTTTTTCATCCATGGTCTTTTTTCTACCCCCTCAGGTTTGGAAATACGGTAGTGTTTCTCTCTAAACACATGCTTGGAAACAAAGGAGTCCATCCCCTTGGTGTTTGTAACCACGGTGAAGCAGGCTGCTCCACTCTCCCGTAGACGTGCACACAGCTTATTCACGCTTTTCATCTTACCAGGAACCCGCGGGAACCAGGCTATGCTTTTCCACTTCCCGGCCGCCTGTGCTTCCTATCCTGCCACCTCGAAATTTTGAAAAACAGAACGAAACTTTTGGGGGTTTGGGTTTGTTCCACATCCCCCCCCCCCCCCCCTCCCGTCAGTTCATCGCGAACGAGAGCCGCCCTCCTCACAGCCGGGTTGCCCGCCGTGCCGCCTCCTCAGGAGGGAGCTGCTCCCCAGGTGGGCCCGCCGGCGCTTATGAGGGGAATTCAAGGCACCGAAGGTAGGGACCGGGCATTTCTCTGGGGGCTGAGGGGACAAGGGTCTCTCAGAGGCCGGGTACTTCACCCATTCCACACCATCGCTCTTTCTACCCCCTTTGTTTTGTTCCAAATCCCCCCCCGCCGCCGCCGCCTCGCCGAGACCCTCCCTCACTCTCCCCTCAGACTCAGGCGGAACGTCCAGCTGCCGCCGCGCACCCACGGGCTATTGAACCGCGGTCCCTCAGGCGGGAGGGCAGCGCTCCGGGGCCGCCCTAACCGGAGACCCTCCGCGCTCCGCAGGCCGGTACCGTGTGTGTCCCCCCCCATCCCTATCCCCCCTCAGCCAGCCGCCGCCCGGCTGAGGGAACGTTAACGTCACCGCGCGTCACCACCCCCCCCCCCACCGCCCCCCCCATGCAGGGGATTCTCCGGCCCGCCCTGACGTCATCCCCATGCCGCGCAGGCCCGGCCCCCGCCGGCCGCCATGTTGGGGGGTGTGCGCGGGGGAGCGCAGAGCGGAGCCGCCCCCGCCGGCCGGCAGCAGCAGCAGCAGTAGGAGCAGCAGCAGCAGCAGCAGCAGCCCCAGCTCCGCCGCCGCGCTCTATGGGCAGGAGGAGGAGGGGGCCCGCCGCGGCCGTCCGCCGCCTCTGAGCCGGTCCGTAGGGCCGGGGAATGTGCAAGGGCTGGCGGCGGTTGCCCGGCTAAAGAGGAGAGAGCCGGGACATGGTGCCGTTCGCTCCGCTGGAGGACGCGGAGGAGCCGGAGCCCTGCCACAAAATGGAGCTGTACGTGAGCGGCGGCGAGGTCAGTGTGGGGCCGGGACCCGGGGGGGGGGAGGCGGGTCTCCCCGCACCGCGGCCGGCTCCCCCGCGGGCACCTGCCTCCACGGCCCCCGCCGCCGCCGCCGCCTGGGAGCGGTCGGGCCGGGGGCGGGCAGACCGCAACGCCCCCGGCCCCGGCCTCTCCCCGCCGGCCCCCCCGCCTCCTCCTCCTCCTCCTCCCCGGTTTCGCGGGTCTGCCCCCCCACCCTTCCCTCCTCGCTGCCCCCGGTCTGTCCGCCGCCCTCCCCCGCCGGCGCCGCTTCCCCGCCTCCCTCGGGATCCCCCCCCCCCCCCCGCCCCGGTTCCTCTCTCTCCCCCGCCGCCCGGGCACCTGGCCTGCTCACGCCTCGTCCCCCGGAGCAGCCGCGCCGGGACCGACCTTTCCTGGGAGCTGGCCCCGGCTCCGGCCCGTCCCGGGAAAGGCGGCGGCGGTCCCCAGGCGCGACCCCGCCGCCGCGGGAGGGCCCGTTCCCCCCCCCCCCCCCCCCCGGGGCCTCCCTCGGCGGCCGCCGCTGCCGCGCCCGGCGGCGGCTGCAGGGCTGGGAAGGCGATGGCAAACGGCGCTGCCCTCCGGGGTGCGGGCTGCGAGGCGGCGGAGACACGTGTGGAGTTAGAGGAGAGCCAAGTTAGCGGGTGGGAAGGAACGTCCGTTCAAGAGCGCCGAAGGCCGGTGTGCTTCGTGGCGGCGTTCGTGTCGCCGTTGTCGGTTCCCGGTTAACGTACGGCTCCGGAGGATTTTTTTGTAAACGCGGTTTTATGGCCGTAGCTCCTGTGGAAAGTTGCTTTAACTTCTCCTGAAAATTTGACTGTACTAAGCTGGATGCGCATCCAGGTGGGTTGTCACTAGGAGGGGGTCCCTTTGCTTTTTCGTTGAGGAGCTACACAATAATTACCATACGCGCAACTAACAGAAAGAACCAGGAGCGTGTGACTGAGGTTTGCATGCCAAAACGTAAGGAACGACGTCGAGAGTGTCTTCAAGGTATTGCTTAGCACTCTAGGTGAATCCATAAGCAAGTACCAAATGCTATTTAAAAGAAAATAAATGGTAAGACTGGTTATGCTGTAATAATATCTCAGCAGAATGTGACACTCGAGTATTAAAACTTTTGCACTTCTAAATCAGAAGCGTAGGATTGCGTATCAAGTATCATCAGGTATGACAAATAAAAGATTACACCTAGGTGTATTAGACGCACAAAAGATGTTATCTAAATAAAGCTTCTTAAAACTGGTCAGACTTGCTTTCCGTGATGCAGTAGGCTTTTCTTATCGTAAGTAAAAAGGTCTGTAGCAAATTCATCTGTAAGTACAAAGTGTGCAAAACAGGCGTAGGTTGAAGTTTTGGGAAGAGTGAAAGGATATCCTTTAAAGGATCTTGTGGAAATTTTACTCTCTGATAAAAATTTATACATATAAAGAAAAAAAAACAACCCAGTAATTCATGATAGGAATAAAGCCATGAGGTTTTAAATTTCTTAGAGTTGGTTTTGTTTTTTTTTTTTATTTTTATTTTCTGTAGCTGTGTCTACAGAGTGCTACTTCCAAGTACTGTAATTACTGGACATGCATTTCTACACCATGGCTGCTACACTTTAACACTTTAAAATATTGTAATGATCTAATAATACTTGACGCAGTCCCTGTACCTTAATATTAGAGAAATCCTAATTACGCTAGTGAAGCTACAGGTAAGGATTAAAAAGTCAGCAGAAGTATTAAGGCTTATTTGTTAATCTTATGGTTTGTAAAAATAGTATGCTGTAGTTAAGGTATGAAGATTATTGAAGGTGTGAAAACTTTCTGGGCCCCGTTGATTTGTTCTTCAAGGATATTGTGATACATCAGTGTTAAAATGATTGGAGTATTGCAGCTGCAATGTGAACATTTGTGGTTATTGTGCATCTCTCAGTATTTTTTTGGCTGGACAAATACCCCTCCGTCGAGGCTGGTGCTACTTTCAGAGTACTGTGTTTAGTGCTGCTTTTGCGTACAGATTTTGCCATAAATATTGTATTGGCAGTTAGCAAGCGTGGCTGGAGAACCAGCCCTAGCTCCAACGCAGCAAAGCTCACACAGGTAGTTCTGCTGATGGTGGTGACGTTTAAGTTACCTTCGAATACTTGACTGGGCTTGGGCGAATAATGAGACTTGAGCTTGGCAGTGCACTTCTGTAGGAGCCTGGTTCTGAAGTCACGCTCGCATTGGGTGGTGGATGTCCAACCGAACCAGCTCTGTGTTCGCGACATCGGAAGGCAAACGTTTGCAACAGTCATTCTTTAAATTATATCTTCCTCAAGCCCATACATGAACCACTTACTTAACAGGGTCTGTGTAAAACTGTTTCAGTTGCGCTCTGATTAAAATGAGACATCATGTTTGTTACGTCCGTGTTGCATTTGGCTAGCAGCGTTTGAGACTTCGTTTATACCAAAACCAGTTTCTTAAGTTGCGTATGAAGTTCCCAAATTACATTAACAAATACTTGTTATTGTCATAACGCTTTATTTTAGGTGCATCTCAGGGATCTGTAGTACTTTTCACTTGTTGGAATTCTACATTCATGTGGTTTGGGGATTTAACAAATATTTATTTTATGTTGAAATTAATTTTGGTTTCGTTTGGATTCTTCACTTAAATTTTATAGAATTAATTATAGCCTGTAGTACTTACTGCATCCTTACGTTGGTAGTCTGATAAATCTCGGGGACCTCGGCCTCACTGGAACTACAGTCAGCTGTGTTACTGTGAAGTCGTCGTGTATTTTGAGGACTAACTTACTTGGGCTCTTGTCCATCAGTTGTAGCATAGGAGGAAAAATTAGAGAAACAGTTCTCTCCGAGGAATCTGCTTGTTGACTAAATTCAGGATTACAGTATTAGAAATAAGTGCGTTTCCAGTGAAGTAACGCTCGTGTTGACTGGACAAAGTAAAAACAGTTGGCAGGGGAAGAATGCGATCTTGAAGGTAGGAAACAAATTTTCATGCTTCAAGGCATAAAACCAACATGAACTTTTGGAAGAAATTTAGGATTGAATTATTTTGCCCTTTTTCACATTGGTGGTCTTTGAAGTGCTAAGGATTACATTTTGGACTGTGCGCTGTGCTGTTCCTGTCTGTTCTTATATTCCTATATGACAGTGTCACTTGTGAAGCAATTTTGTGACTGTGGGAATTCCTTAAGAATAGGTAGGAAGGGTGTGTGTCATGCAGTCTAAGCTTCAAATATTGAGTGAACTTCCTTCCTCCTAAATATAGGATTAATAAGTATTTTTGTGGTAATAAAAATAGGTATGAGGGTGTTGATTATAATCAGCCGTTGTAGATTATTAAAGTACGATTGCAGTCTACAAAGAAACAGTAGATGTTAACATTTTATTGACCAAGCTGAATGAAATGCAAAAATACTTGGAATGGGGCAGAATACAGTAACTTTGGAATTTTCTGCCTGTTCAGTAACAGTAGTCTTGCATGCATTTAATAAAAAGGAGAAGTGTAATTGACTTCAGTGCATGCATAAATGCAACCTCAGTCAAATACTTATTTTTGAAATACTTCAGAAACCAATTGCTTAGTTGGCTGACAGTAACAAGGAAGACAAGGCTGAAACAACAAAGTGACTGGAAACTAAAGTATTTTGCTAGAGAACGGCTGCATTGCAAGTTGCTGCCTTCCAAAAAGCATGTTCATGAGTTGAGCTTTGCTGCTGTTGTGCATAATCTGTTGCCTGTGCCAATTTAAATAAATATATCTTTGATTTTGGCCAATGTTTTCTGTCCATCCTCTTAAGCATGTTCTGAGCCTGGTCTGTCAAAGGCCACTGAATTTTGTCAGTGTTAGGAGTTGCATAACTCCTTTGTGAGTAATTACTGGCAGTGACATGGATGACTCAGCTACCTAGTTTTGTGCATCTCTGAAAGCCTCCACAATTAGGTGGTGTTATGTTAATAAAAGAGAGTAATAGTATGGCCCATAACTTGAATTAAGTGCCCTCAGCCATTGCAACAATGTACAGTTTTTTTATAAAGACTTATGAGAACAAGCTGCCTTTAAAAAAAAAAAAAAAAGTAAGCACATTAATACTCTTAAATGGCAAACAATGAGTGTCTTTATGCATTGAAAAGTGCTGCAATATAATAATAGTAATAATTCTGTTTTGGAATACCACTTTTGAAGATTATTTTGGACATCTGCTATGGTATCCTGAGTCTCTAAAAAGAGCAGGGGGAATCTGTTCGAGGTAGCTGACCTTGATTCCCACAGGATAGCTTTGGAGAGACTTCACAATAACCTTAAATCAGAAGAATGGTATTTTGTTAACTCATAATATCTAGAATTTTAATATTTATGTAGGTGTGCTTTACTACATTAAGAATAAAGTTAGAAATATTTTCTTTTTATCAAGTTTAAATCTTAACCCGTTTCCAGTGTTCTCTTATCTGCCATTAAACATGATTTCAAGACTGGCTGCTTTTTGCCCTTTGATGATAGAGTTGCAGTCGTCTACTAGACAGGCAGTAGTGAAAAGATCTCGAGTCCTTTACTGGTTCAGTGATCCCTGTGCTGATGGTTAGGTTTGTGTCTTTGCATAACTATAACTAGTCTGAGACACACAGAATTCTCCCCTGATGTCTGATAATGGGAAGGATCAAAATGTTCTCTTAAAATCAGTAATTATATGTTGCTGAAGGTTTGTTATCTTGTCTGAATGTATGATTTATTTGTCACAGGAAAAGAACTTTATAACTTTCCCTAGTAACTGATTATGGGTTTAAGGTTTTTGTGTTGTTTTGTTTTTAAGGTAGATGGCTTTATCTTCTTTTACTTGGTATGTTTAAGGAGAGCATGAGTGAGTTACCTGGCCTCTTCCTTTTGTGAGAGGGTTTGAGGGACTGAGGCTAGCACAGGGTTTGTGCAGGCGGTGAGCAGATGAGAAGAAAATTCAGCGTAGACCTGCAGAGTCTCACGTGGGCACTGCCATCAGCAGGACGTCCTTCCTCTGGTCACATTGTGGTAGGGTGGGACTCGGCTTTAGTTGGTGCAACTCAGTGTCGGGTAACCCTAATAACACTCCTTCGTCTTCCACTTCGTGGGGTTGGCTGCTGCACTGGGGGAAATTCTTTCTTCCCAAAAGCATGCGAGCCCAGGCTGTAAAGAGCACTGAATCCACCTTGGGCACTTGCACCCAGTAACAATATCTACAGTTTAAAAAAAAAAAAAAAAAAAAAGACTGTTGCGTGGAGAAAAGTTGTGGATGTTTTATAGGAAGAATAGGTGCCTTTAAGCTTCAGTTTTGTTCACAGTGACTTTTAGACATTTTAAAAAAAAAAAAATCATAAAACCCTTCACCTGCTTGGCTGTGTACAGAACCCCCAGATTTCTTAAACTTATCTCAGGAAATCAGATTCAGTAGGCCAATGTGTTGCTAATTAAATTAATGATGCAAACTCTCTGCAGATGTAATTCAGAATAAATGAGGAACAAATGTGGTTGTCTTAACAGGAATTTTTTTTCAAAGGATTTTTTCAAAGTCTTTTCAAAATAATTGGGGTTTCTAATGTAAGCTTCCACTCTAACATTTTGAAATAAGTATTTGAAGTAATACTTTTGTATGTGGGGAAGCAAACTGGTTAGTCTTGTGTTCATGTGGAAGAATTGAGAGGTGTAGATCTGGTGACCGACTGTAGCTGCAGTAACTTAGCAAATTAAGCACAGTGAAGGAGGAACTGGGGAGAATGCAGAAGCTTTTGTTGATCCGTATGTAGAATTTTACCTGTTTGAAGCCAGACTAGATTATACGTGAGTGGTGATGAATAATGCTTTCTACTTCTAATAATATTATAAAATTCCCAGTTCTGTTTTTTCTATAAAATGTTTAATTCTGTTTGAATGCCTAAATGAGGATGTGTAAAAACAGGGCAGAATGAACCAGCTTTACATCTGCTGTTTTTCCTTGTAGTGAGGTGGTTTTGCTGACCATTTGTCTAGGCTCTTTCGGCCAAAACCTGTAGACCCACCAAACCATAACACATTTACCATGTAAACAGTTAAAACATCCTTAATGTGGAGGGGAAGATGGTTCAAATCTTTGGTAATACTGGGATTCCTCTGCTCTGCTGTAATTATCAGAGGAGAAACATGTGCAATAGTAGTTAAGCCTTTTACCAGACCACAAAAGCCCTTTGGATATTCTCCCAAGGTAATAGGGTCCCAGGGAGTCATGGGATCCATCGCAGCTATTTAAATCAGAAGGCAGATTGCGCTGTGTTACCTCAGAGGCAGTTTGGCATTGGAGGATTGGGTCTCTTAGCCTGCATCTCTGGAAAAGTAAGTTTCTTACCTGCCAGGTCGTCTGACCTTAACTTTGTTCTCATCTTTTTATAGAGTTGTTTTGGTTATTTTTATACTAATAATGTGGAGTGCTTTGTATAATTTTCAAAATTTGTATTTGGAAAGTATTGACACTGTTTGCCTAAATGTCCGAGTTTAGTTTGTGTTTTAATGAAAATTAATATTTAAAGTGTTCTGTTAGTTGTAGGACTTTAGCAGTACTGAACAGCAAAATGATTCAAGGGTGAAAATCTTCTTCAGAATAATGGTACTTGCTTCCTTTCACCTGTTCTCTTTATAGAGATATGTGCTTTCTAATTCTCAATAATAAATTAAAATTTGTATGTTCATAGATACTTAGTAAGTAATGACTTAGAGGTTAAAATAGTTCTGTTCTGTATATGTTTGTATGTAAATATTCATGATTAAATCACTAAAAGGGGTCCCACTTGGCTGCGGAAGCAGAATTTTGTTTTTGGTTTCCACAGAGGTGTGAATTTTTGCCTAATATGGGAGACAGTGGAAACTTCTAGTTTCTGAAACTTGGCCAATATAAGTAACTGCACAGAACAGTAATGATTTAATTTTTGTCAATGAATTTAACTGAATAACTAGCAAACTACTAGACTTTGGATTACAATCCAACAGGTTTGTTGTTGCTTGTTTTGTTTTGTTGGTTTTTTTAATGGACGGTGACCACGGCTCACAAACAAATAAGGCAAAAGTGTAGTTGTGTATATCAGTCAATAAAAGTAGATTCATGCACTTGAACATAAAATTCTTTGGACTAAAAATTGGCAGGCATCCCAGTCTTTGTAGTTATAGAGAGACTGGACAGGAAAAAAAGACCATGAGCAACAATGAAGGGGAAGAGTGTACGGTAGGAAATTGTTAATTAACATGACATTTGATTACCTGCCATAAAAATCCTATAACTTACTATATTTGATTTGCTAGAAAGCTGAAAGTATGCTTACATGGTGTGCTCAGGAACTATGTAGATCAAATAACATGCTAATTTTTGGTTCAAAACCCCGTTCCAGCAGTGACAGCTTTCTGTATCTGATTGCCTAGAGTTAAGCTATTGTTTTCAGTGTATCTACAGTTCTTCTGGCTGGTAGTACTGTATCCAGAGCTTAAATTTAAGTAACAAAACTTGGAAAATGTTGACCATATTTAAAGAAAGAAAAGGTGAAATGCTCACTAAATTCACTTCAAATTAAAGTCCATGAGTGAAGAATTGTATCATATTTCTGAGCACCTGGAATGGAAACCCATTTTATTACTAGGTCCAAATAAGATTTTTGGACAGCTTTGGTGGGCCTCACATAGATTCATGCTTGAATGTAATCGAGTGATATTGTGAGAAGAAATTACATGGCAGTGAATTGTCTGAAATGAGGTTGGAGTTTGTATCTGGTCTGAACTTTGGTATCATTTCTTGATGTATTCAATTAATTCATACAATAACAAGTATAGTGAATGTCTCCCATCCCTCCCAGTATTTAATTTGGAAAAAATACTTTACGCAAAACCAAGTTAGTTATGCAGCAAATTAGTTAGTAGCATTGGTTTCTGTAGTGTATGTGAGGTTTCTGAATCCAGGTTAGTGCTTTTGGCCTTGAGAAATTAGGGTGGCAATGCATGATAGATATGAATGATGAACATGTGAATATGCCAGTGCTTGGTTAAACTGACAGATTATAGTTAATGTGAAGAGTATGTGTGTAAACTGTGGTTAAAATAAACAGTAACTTAAGAGAAGAGTGAAAGTAATCAAAGCCTCATGCTACTTTCGTTGATATTTTTTTTTCAGTGAGGATATAGTCCAAAAATAAGTGCCAGTATCTTGATACAGAAATTGGAGATTTAATTTTACCAAAATCATTAATTTAGGAGTTAACTCTTAAAAGCTGTACTTGAAATCAAGGGTCCTAGAAGAAGCAGTGGAAGTGGTTGACGGTTTGCTTAGATGATGCAATTGTGGTGGTATAAACCTGTCCCTTCAGCCTTACCTGTTTGTCAAGTTTTCTGTTTTGTTTTTAAATAGGGGCATGGTCTATATGGCATTTCAAGATTCTTTGTAGTTCTGCATTTTACCAATTCACATGCTGATAATCATACCATATTTCAGTAACTTAGGCGTGTATTTTAGATAAATTCAGAAGTACAAGAAAAAAGTCATTACCCAGTCTAAGAACTTACTTGGTTCAACTTCTGTTTTCAGGGGAAAAGTAGTTTGAGTTTCCTTCTGTTATTTCTAGTTAGTATTTTGGTGTGTGAGATCTATGGCACAGGAAGGTAGTGATGCTGAACAATTAACATGTAAATAAATTAGCAATTATCACTAGCAAAATCCATAATTGGCTTCACCTATTTTGTCAGGTATTACCAGTTTTTAATTAATGCTTTGCATGTTGAAGCAGAGCATGTCCTTTTTATTTGTTGTGTTGTTGTTATTTTTTTTTTTTTTACAGTTTCAGTTTTTAAGTTTTCAGTTTTTTTAAGCAGCATTGAATTTTTTGTTACTTAAGGAGAGCTTAAACTGAATAATTTTTTTTTTTTTTTTTTTTTTTTTACTGTGACTGTGGACTTGGTATCTTCTTTTTACTGTTTTTTGGTGGCGGGTGGGGGTAGGCAACTGCTAGCAAGTATTGTGCTCATTTAAGAGCGTATCATTTATTTGCTTCTGTCCAGATGCATATCATACTTTTCTGCTTCTTAAAAGTGTTATTTTTGAAATTGATCCACAAATAATATACAGATCTATAGTTTCTAAAATACTTCATTAAAGTTTGAGTATTCTATTCGCTAGATATTTAAATAACTGTTGATGCAAGCGAATTTTTAGAGGAGTCTAATTTTTTAAGGAAATAGGTAACTGGTTCTGTGCATAAGAAATCTATAGTATGTATTCTGTGTTCTACCTGCGCTTGCCCTTCTCCCTCCTGCCCCAAAAAGACTTGAAATCACTTTTGAATCTTTTCTCCTTAAAATGCAAATTAATTTTCAGCAGCAGATTTTAGGTTTCTGAAAAGCATCCTCAACATAATTTCTGTGTATAACGGAAGAATTTTACGTTAGTGTCATCTCGTTTGGATGGTATCTGTAGCTTTTAAAGAAGGAATTTAAAATTAATTCCCATTAAAGAACACTGTGGAATGGCATTTACAAAGGGGTATGCTAAATGACACATAAGGGAGATGCTAAATATAACTACTAAGTAGTAGTATTTGTTTGAAACTACAGTTCTAAATTAGAGCAACACCACCACCAGTTTTCATTTGTGTGCTCTGAAATGTAAATTGGTCAAATGATGAACTCTGCTTATTTGAAATTGTTAGGTCTTAATGTTATTTTTGTTGTGTTTTTTTCTTTCTCTTCTGCATTCCCCTTCCTTCCCCTCTCCAGCTAAATGGCCTTAAAATGGCAGATGAGCCCATGGAAGAAGGTGAACCATATTCCTACCACGTAAGTATATCTGATAGATGTTCAGTTTAGACACTCATTAGCATGACTTCCTTTTGAAGCAGAATTTATGCATTCCCTGCTCTTTAATAACTTTTTAACCTATCATTTTATTTGACCAGATCTGAAGAGGCTCTAAGTCTCAAAGATGATTTTGAAAATTAATACCTGGGTAGGGGCTGTAAGTGCCTTGTGTGGGAAAGGTTGCTGCATGAGCCAGTGCTTTATGGAAAACGGTTTCTGTGTGCTGGAGAGAGCGTTTGCAGATCCCTCAACCTCAGAAAATGCTCAGTCCAACCTTGAACGTTTTATACACAGAGTGCTTAATGTCACTCTTTTTACACTGTCATCTGTTCTTCCTTTGTATTTTTTAATGTAGTTGCTGTACATTCATCTAGAAGGTGCTTAATTCCTGCTATTTTAGAACAGAATTAATTTTTATACCAGTATGTTAATTTGACTTTTATGTAGAAATATCCCAGATAAACCCTGTTGAGCACGTTTTTTGTCCGGTGCCTTGGTGATGTGCATATTTAGGAGATGCTGAAGATCAGTGTTCTGTATGCTGGCTAAACCTTGGACTAAATTTCAGGCTAATTCTGTATGTGGTGAAATGCCTGACTTTGCACGGAAAAATGGGCCATTTTTGAACATACTCATCCGTATGTTTTTCAACAGGATCATGGGAGAAGGTATCAAGTAGATCTTATTGCCAGCTGTAACCACTGCTTTGTATTGCAATAATAACTTTATAAGTAAGTGATCTGGAGAATAAACTCTTGAGGGTAGAAACATGTGGTGCTTGGACTTCTCCTGGTGTGGAGTAAGTAAATAAACAATCAGTGTCATAGTCATCTTACACGTAGCAAAGAAAGATGAGCAATGGGTTGTCTCAATCTTTTACTGTACTTGAACCAGAAGGATGTTGCTGAGCTTGTTTGTTAGGTGCTTGGAGCTACATACCAGTCAAGCTGTAACGAAGTAAGATGGCACAAAGCCATAACCGATTGCGGCGTTTCTTTCAGTGCTTTGTCTTCTGTTGAACCTGCTGGGAATACTTACCTCTTGTGCAAGGCGACTCAGTGGGAGCTGGTACCTGAGCCCTGAAATAGATTTGCTGCTCAAGCAGCAGAGCACAAAACCAGATAACCAAATCTGCAGTTCATGGAGGCCAAACTAGAAATGAAAATGAAACTGGCTTGTATATCTGTTCAACTCTTTACCTGCTTATTTCTTGTTGATGATGCAGAGGTCTTTTTATACTTCAGTCATGCCAATTTTTAGTACTTTAATGATAGTTAGGTAGGTGAAATTGTATAGACATCTTTTGTGAAGGTAAAACACTTTATGAAAAATAACTCATCTTGCACATCTCAAGTTATTCTTTATTTGCATGGAAAACATTTTTTCTCCTCAGTTCACTTTTAGAAATACTCTATCAGTCTCCGCAGCAACCACATGTGATGTCACAGGCTAATGACTCAAGGTGGGTGATAAACAGAAGAGCAGGTGAACTCTTAAAGATCTTTTCTCATGCGAAGGTTCACAGTGTGAAGGAATACAAATTAGGATGGTGAAGTAAAAAGGCTTCTAAATAGAGTATTTACATATTTTATAGAAAGAACCAGCCATTAAGTCTGTTGTACAACTTGGTGTATAACTAGATGACTTGCTGCTTTCATCTGTCATCAGATCACTTGAAAGGCTAGTGTTCTTACCTGCCTTAAATTCCAGGCATGTGTTGTTAAAAAAAAAAAAAAAAAAGTAAAAATTAAAAGATATGTGCGCCTTTCTTATGAATATGTATATGCATAGTCAACAGGATGGATGGATGAAATGAAGTTGAGATGTGTGCACTGTATCATCAGTGTATGTCAGCTGGTATTTTGTGAACAGAGGGAAATAAAGTAGCTTAGAGCGTGAATTAAAGAATTAACTTTGTTATCCAGCAGTGTCTTGTGTTAATACCTACCTTTGCATGGGAAGCAAGTGGAACAAAGAGGCCTCTTCCAGGAAGAATATGAAATAAGAGATGTAGGGGAGGGGAAAAGACTTGTGTAGTAACAGCTGAACTACAGTTTGTGAATATACTGAGATGTTAGTTTGAACTCTTTCTTTCCCCCTCAGGACAAACAAAACAATTAAGGCATAGACAGTTAATGCAGTGTGATGATTGTCCCCTTTTTTCAGATGATCAGATTTCTACCCTGAATTTCTGTGTCAACCCACCTAGAGAGTTTCATCTAGATACTTCTGTATCAAGTCTGATAATGTTGGCTATAAGTTTTAATGCATGGTCTTGGGCAGCAAGACTTCCTGTAGTCAACTTAAGTATAGAATGATGTTCTTTTCTAAAACCAGCTGTTTCATCAAGTGGTCAGGTTTTTTTCCAGTGGTGTTCATACTTGTCATTGAGGGACAACAACACACCATAGGTTGGTAGGGTGTTTTTCTGGTCTTCACTAAGAGAAGCTTTCAAGATGAAGGTCTAAAGAGGATGGGAGGACAGTTAATAATCATTTGGATACCCTAAAGACATCAAAGTCCTGCAGATTGGGTGGGATTTTCTGTTGTGATTGGGTTGTATTTGCAGCGTGCAAGAAATTAGTTGGTGTTCTTGATAGGGCTGAGGAGTGCCGCTCCTGTTGTACGTGCAAGCTCAGGTTGCTGTTCTAGGTCTTAGCATGTAGTTTGTAGTTTCAAGGGTGCTTATTTTGACAGCTCTCTTGCTTTGGCTCACAGAAACTTCTCTTACACCATAAGAGCTGCAATACATCATCTGATTTGTTTTCATCATGAATGTTTGTCTCTTCACAATTGTAGCTGCTGTGCCCTGCTTTGCTAAAGATGAGAGTAACAGGAAAAAGTCAATAGAACACTAAATCTTTTACACAGTACCTCAGAATTACCCTCAGCTTTCTGAAGTAGGTCTCTACA
This sequence comes from Aquila chrysaetos chrysaetos, assembly GCF_900496995.4. Classification (NCBI taxonomy): domain Eukaryota; kingdom Metazoa; phylum Chordata; class Aves; order Accipitriformes; family Accipitridae; genus Aquila; species Aquila chrysaetos. Next base: position 2,870,797 of record NC_044024.1, on the reverse strand, counting down.
GAGGATAGTCTCTCCATAAGCTCTGCATCCCAGAGCTATGTTTCTTCTGTTGGATGCAAGAATTCTCAGAGTTCTTAAAATGACTCATATCTTATTTATGCTCTTCAACCGATGCATGTTCATCTACCTACAAATGGATGACCATATTTATTATTTGCTGCTGTGAAAAGCAGTAATTACCTAAAATGATGAAATTCAATTTCGCTTTCATTAAGACTATTTCTGGAAAGGGAAATATGAGAAGAGTAATCACTGGGAAAACTAAAGGCCACTAAAACAGAAGTGAAGCACAGAAGAACCATCTTGGACTTGGTTTAAAAATCTGTACATTTATTCCTTTTATGTAAGAAAATCCATCTTTTGTCATAAATATTATAACTACAAAGGAAATGAACATTCTTTGAGAACTTTACTTCAGTTTAGAAACTTTAGATGCATCTAAGAAAGAATGGATAGGAAAACTCTTCATTTGAACAGCTTTCTGTTGTGCCTTATTAGAATTTTGAATATTTTATTAGGGCAAAAAAAAAAAAGGCAACCCACAAAAAAACCAAGAGAAGAGCAAGCTTTTACATGCACTTCTAACAAGAGTTGATTAATTCAGGCCTGTTCACTGTTGTATTTTGTTTGCCTTGAAATAATAGGATGAAGGAAGTGTGAAAGAAATCCCTATTACACACCATGTGAAAGAAGGATGTGAGAAAGCAGATCCAGCACAGTTTGAACTACTTAAGGTTCTTGGACAGGGATCATTTGGAAAGGTAAGATAACTTTGTTTTCATCTGATGTCCACTTTGAACCTGCTTTATCTTGCTTCCCTTATTTCTGTAATACTACAAGGTTAGGTATAAACGTAACAAATCTGAGTACAGGTAGATACGTTTGTGGAAATTGCCTTGCTTTGGAGGAAGTTATCCACCCTGTTTTGCAGCTGGGTGGGAGGGGACTATGTTTTCATTTTTACTATGATAGCATTTCTGACTTAATGTTTTTTAGAGGAAAAGCAATCTTTTTCCACAGACCTGTCCAGACATTCAAGAAAGATAGTGCTGTAGCAGAGTTGCTGGGAATGTTTGAAAAGATAGTGACAAATTTCATTTTTTTCCAAACCTTGTCCTGGTGCCAAGGGAGCACTGTTTATAGCAGGACATCAAATCATATCAGACGCAGAGGCAACAGACTCAAGTCTGTAGGCAGAATGGTCAGTCAGTAGCAAATTTTTAGGAGGTCTGCCATGGAAAGTTACCATTTGCTTTAACTGGACAGAGAGGCATGTTTGTGGTTCATCTGGAGTGGCATCTGCAGCTTCATGGGAACAATGGCACCAACATCAAGGGATTTAACCAGTTGGGTTAGAGAGTTAGGGGTGGGTTTTATGCAACAGCTCTGGTGTTGACAAGCTCTGTTTGCCTAATACCATGGCTATTTGAAATAAAATAATAGTGTTTTCAACTGCCTCAAGTCTTTATTTATTGCAGCATCTAGTGAGGAATCAGAATGAACAATATCTCTGTTCCATATAGGTTGCCTCATATCTTCTGTAGCTTAGGTTGATGCTTGGGAGGCACCAGTGGTGTAATAGACATCGATAGACACTTCTGGAGGAGTTGGTGATTTGTTGTTTAATGATGGTACTTGACATGCCGTGAATGACTTTTTTCAATATACGAAATCTGTATTGATGCAGATACAGAAGAATGATAGTGGTAGTTTAGAACTTGAACCAAAGTAACAATAAAATAAATAATCGGGGAAAGGTATTTCAGGTTTTTTATTTTGCTGTATTTAAGTGATCTACAGCTAAAAGACAGTAAGTGAACAATTATTCAAATAGCATATAGAAGAAATATGGCAATTTTTTTGTTATGATAATTTCTTTTTGTAACGTGCCACTTGGTGTCACATTGCAGAAATGAAATTAAAAATCAAATGTCTCAGTCACTAGTTTGAAACACAGTAGTTGAAATATTAATCCTAGTGTATAAGAAGCTAGTTTATTTTTTAAAACCAGACTCTTAAACTACATCTTTTGCAGCACATAAAAAGTAGACAATCAGCTTTACATGTGTTTCCATTTCCTGTTCTTCTGCTGGTTTTGTCTTATCTCATGGCAGGAACAAATCTCTGCATAGAGTTGTATGAGAGGCAGGGGAGGAAAACCCTGGACATTAGGAAGGCATTCTGTGAATAACTGATAGTTCAGAAAATAGACTTTAAAATATTTCTTAATGTTTTACAGCTTAAGAAACATTTCTTTATCTGGTAATGTTGGTTGCCGATTCCCTCATACACTTCTCATGGAGCCTAAAAGGCTCCATGCATTTATTACTCTTGACTTGAGATGTCTTAAGCTATCTTAGGGTTCAGCACATCTGGTGCGGACATCTTAGCCCTGACTCAGACACATTCTTACTTCACAGAGTTCAGACTTCTGACAGCCTAAGGAACGCTCTTGCTCAGAATCCCACCAGCTTGGTGAGATGTCTGGTTTAGAGCTTTTGAAACCTGGCAGTACTTGGTTCAGACACCAGCTTTAAGAATTGGATGGTGACTGTTGCACACCTGAGCGGAGCTCTTTTTATCTAATATTTGTTGGTTTCTATTGAAAAGAGAAAACAAACAATGAAGATCAATGGCTGTTGCCTTCATGGTGTTTGTTTTCTCTCTCCAGTTCGTACTTCCCAGGGATCTCCCTTTGGGTTTAACAAACACAAGGTTTGTTTGCTCTAGCCTAGTATAGTGCTACAGCCCATTCTCTATGTGGGTTTTTTGGCATCTGTGCGGGATTTAACGCAGCTTCACAGAAATGAAGGGTTAAACCTCATGTCCATTACCAAGTTTCTCTCTTTAGCCTTTGATAGCATTCTGAGGTTTCAGCACCTGGTCTGGTGAAAATGGTCTTCGATTCACTTAGGTGAATCGCTTTGCGCAGTATGTGTCCATCTTGATTGTGCTTTACAATTGAACAATCGACCATTGCATCTCTGCAAGATGTGGGATTAGGGAGACTTTGTCTGCAAATTAAATAGCTGGTGCTTGAGTAGTTTTCAGTGGCAGCTATTTTGGTCCTTGTTAGCTAGAATTTGTAACTTGTACATGAATTCCTTACATTCTTACAAGCTGCTAGTTATTAAGCGCTAAAATATTTGTACATGCTTATTAATATTTTACTTTTGTAACTGAGTGTATTAATCTACAGATGTTTTCTTATTTGCTGGTGTTTGAATTACTCCCTTTACTATTTGAGCATCAACATTGAGAGTAGTGCTGTAGGTCAATCATTGGGCAAAACTTAAAACAAAAAGCCCAATAACCTTGAAACATGATGACTTTTTTCGTTGAACCAGAGCTTAAATAAAAACAACCCCCACCCTGTACAATTTAGTCAGTGACAGCGTATGAATTTCTGATTCTAGAATGGAAAAGTTGATGAGTATTTGATCTTTTTTTAACAATTTCTAAGTAATTTCTAACAAAGTGTATATGTAAATAAATCTAGTGTTAATGAAAATCTGAATAAGGTAAGATCAGAGAGGCAATTTCGGGTAGCTCTTGGCATTCTCTTGTGACTTGTACTTTTTTTTTTTTTTGCAGTACAAACATTCCTCATAACTAATAATTGCTATTATAAGAACAACAACTTGGAAACAGGAGCACATACCAAACTGTTTTGTAAATTGAAAGACCTAGTAGTTAGAATATTAGTCAGTAGAGGTACATGTATTTGTACTGCATTATTCTATTTAATATTATGCTTTTCTTAGTATCAAGTTATATATCATCTATCTTTAAAACTCCTCTGGAAAGGAAAGAGTAGAAAAACCTGTTGGAGTTGCTATTCCAGAGGGAAGGGGTGCTTTGATCTTAAATGGTGAGGTTTCCTTGCTTTCGTCTCGCCACTCTTACAGAATTCATTAATATAGCCTGTTACATATTTGAGACTTGGGTCTTAAACCTCAAAAATCTCTTAGGAGGTGGCAGACCAGACAGAATTGTCATTCTCCAAAAAAGTAATATAAACACACACATTTATGTAAGTACTTACTTGGTAAGTACTTATTTAAACAGCTTGCTATAGGAAAGAATGTATAGTTTATGACCAATCTGAATACTTCAGAGAGCTTGGTGGTGCATGTACCTCTAATCTGATTAAGGGAAAGCAATTTTGTCCTTCCTTTAAAGATGTGTACTTAGGAAAAAACACTGAAAGCTGCCTGAAATTAATAGGAGGTTTGTGATAGTTGCTTATTCAATTACTAAGCTTGCTTATGCAAAAAGACTTACTATGAATATTTAGCATCTTTTCATTCCTTGGAGTTTTTGAGGAATGGGATGGGACTAGGGATGTGCCCTTCATGGCGTTTGTTGTCTTTCTCCAGATCATCCTTCCCAGGGATCTCCCTTTGGCTTCTGTAGAATACAGGCTCATAGTCTGTATTAATGAAGTTAAAAGTAAAGACATAGTAATGTTTTTTTGTCGGATTTACATAAAATATTTTTAGCAGTAATTTTAAAAGTGGTGGTTATATTACCAGGTCTTCCTCGTACGGAAAATAATCGGTCCTGATGCTGGGCAGCTTTATGCAATGAAAGTATTGAAAAAAGCTTCTTTAAAAGGTACGTATGTCTTTTGAATTGGAACTTTAGAAAATGGTTTTCAGTGCACCTGCATCTCTTAAATGACTCTCGTAAATACTTCTTTTTAAAATCTTTTTTTTAATCTTAGATTTTTTTCAGTGAGTTCATAGCTCTTCTCTGAAAGTACTTTTTTTATAGAGTAACTTAGAAGTTCACGTTTAAGAATTATTTTAAATCCGGACAGATAGCTGTCAGAGTTTAAAATTGCATTATTTAATTCTGTTTAGCCTTTTCATTACATTAAAACAAATTAATTTCATAAACAATTTTCCTTTTGTCTTTTGTCAAGTTAGAACTCTACTGTGGTTAGAATTGTTAAGTTATTCCCTTGTTACAGGTGCCATAGCAAGCTAAATTAATGTTTTGGCTTTCAGAAGGCACTTTAATGGATGTAACTCCACTGTGTGTAAATGGGGTCTGTTACTAGTTGAAGAGGAAAAAGTAATCTTAAAAGACAGAAAATATATATTCAGTACAGTTAGTTAATTCGGAGGTTGAAGTTAGCTGTCTGGAAGTGTGGATGTGAGCTTTTTTCTTGAAAGGACTATGGTTTATCCCAAAATATTGGGATGTGTTGGGGAAAAAAAAAAAAGACATTAAGGAAGCTGGGGCAGGTAAGAAACAAAATAGAGTTTTGCTGTCTGAAAGTACGTGTTTTGAGGGAGACTTAAATAAGGTAACAAGGAAAAGTACTTCTTTAGACAGCAATGGCTTTCCGTATGCTAATTTCTGCTCCATTTGTATTATACCAAATACATTTGTTTCATACTAGTCTTTTTTCTTTTTTTTTTTCCCCTCAGTTCGCGATAGAGTTCGTACAAAAATGGAGAGAGATATATTAGTAGAAGTAAATCATCCATTTATCGTCAAACTGCACTATGGTTGGTATTTTTTTTGCTACAGTTTCTTTCAATACTTGAAGGCATAGCTGATCGTGTTCTTTCTCGGTTTTGTAGTGTCCATTTTAGTGCCCAAATTAGGTTCTTGCAAGTTTAAATCCCAAGACTAAAACCAGAACATAACTACACATGTATATAAAAGTTTTTGGTTAAGTCCTTTTGAAATGTAAGAATTTTCCAGGAAATCTTTAAAGATTTGCAGAGTATTTTTTTTTTACTTTTCATTGAGTAAAACCAAAACACAGTAATTCACATACGTGGTGTTCTCCTGTTTGACAAAGGAGAAATAAAAGAATGGTATTTTAATGATCTCTTATGACTGAGGTTATCTGCTGTGAAGAAGCAAGTAATCATTCAATAAATTACCTCATGTGCTGCTGAATTATTTCAGTTCCATTACAAAAGTATTGCCTTTCATTTGAAACTTCCAAGTTGTAAAAGCATTCAGATCTGTTTTGTAGATCATCTTTGTCACACAACTATTGATTTTTTTTTTTTTTTTTAAATTTTTTTAAAAGCCTTTCAGACTGAAGGGAAGCTATATTTAATATTGGATTTTCTCAGGGGAGGAGATGTATTCACGCGATTATCCAAAGAGGTAAGTTCCTAAAATTTTATCTCCACTCAGTGTTAGACAGGTGTTTTTTTGTCAGTATAGGATTGTCTTCTGTAGCTGTTTACCCATATTTCCTGTCATAGTCAAGTTTTTAATAACTTAGTTGGGCTTCCCTTACGTACTCTAGAATATATTCTATAACCTTAAGAAACATGAGTGTGTATTGATTAGTGGCCTAAGTCTTAATTTGGTATTTGCAAAGTACAGATCTTTTGTCTAAAAATGTTTTGTTGCTTGGAAACCAAACTGAAGTAAATCAAGATTTAGCAATAAAGGGGATGTATAGTTCTTATGCTCCTAGTCAGTTTAGGTGCTCCTGGAATTCTGCATCTGTAAGACATTTCTGCTGCATTGTAAAATTTCATAATGCTGTAATACAAATCCTAATGCTTAATCTCACAAAGTGTGAACATTGAGTATTTTTGAGACCGCTCCCCTTCATCTAACACTGGCATGCAACTGGAACTTTAATTTTTTCATTTCTATTTTTGTTTTCTGGAGAGCGAGCTTCAGAGGAGGGAATATGATGCAGACTGTTACTATTTTTTTTAAACATTTGTCATGCAATATTTATTATATGTTACCTTAAGTATTATGAACATGTTTATAAGATTTTTATTTTCTTTCTGCAAGCCTTTCATAAAGGTCTAAATTTTTAATGGCAATTTCCCAACAACTTTACAGTAAGAGAGCTTTTCAGTGTTTTCACCAGTGTAAATACACTTAATATTGCTAATGCATCGGAAAAGACACTTTCTTAAATGAGAAAACTGTGTATGTGACTTATTTTTTTCATGACATGAAGGAAGTTGTTGTATCCCCAGTATGTAAGGCCATGAGCTAGTTTTTTCCCCATGTGCTTTTTGTAAAAATAAAGCTTTACTTTAGAAACGGGCAAAAGAGAAGGAAAAATTTAAAGGGGGTTTTGTTTCCCTTTTTAATAAAAAGCTGACCTTGGTTAAAACAGTGATCATGTCTAAGAATTGAGCTCAAAATTCATTAACCTGGAGGCTAAAATGGAGGTTAAAAGCTTAAACCGACCGAGTTGTAAAGGGTTATTGGAACAGTAGGTAGGAAAGAGGTCAATCTCTGCTTTGAATATAGGATGTCTAATTATAGAGGAAATTCTGGTATAGCAGGAAGAACTTTTCTCTTGCACTAACACAGCTGGGATTACTGAGTATGTAACATTCTTAAGTAAGGGATGCAAGTCTATCCATAATAACACTAGCTAGGTGGTTGAAAGAGGTATGTATTCCCTTTGGGAATAAAGAAGTAATAATTGTCAAGTTTTCTTACTGTTAAGTCTCTACATGTTTTTTGGAAGACTTCAGTTACCTTCTGTGATGGCTTTTAAACACTTACTGTGTATATAGAAAAGAAAAAATAGGCCTTTTTATTTTCTGGTCAGAAGGCAAGGTATTTTCAAAAGTACATGGTAAAACAAAGATGGTGGACAATACACATGATGGTAAATTCCCCATGGCATTTCATACTTTCCACACAAGGATTATTTTAAATGAATTGGATTTAGTATGAGGTTATTAAAATACTTTTGTTGGTGTTTAAGTTCTGATGTGGGCCTGAAAGTTCCAGCTGTGGAAGTGAAATGAGTATATAATGAAGTTTTCATTGGTAACATTTAATGAAGTTGACTTGCATCATGTTTGTTGACACAAAAAGCAGTTTTAAATGAAATTATTATTGGGAGTTTGTAGATTACCATTTAGCCTCACTGCATTCTGAGATTTGCATTTTGGCTACTCCAAGGAGTAATGATATCCAAGGTTTCCTCTTGCTCTTTTGGATATAGATGAAAAACAGTATCCACATTGCTCTTTAAAAAATCAAGGTGAAACTTTGTGTAGTGTAACAGCTTTATTATTCATACAACATTAATACCTATCATTATGGAAATTCGGAGTATTTCTGTTGCCAGTAGAACAGATTACATATGTGCAATTCAAAGTACAGATCAGTGTACTACTAAATCACTAAGCCCAGTTACCTTAATTTGAGTCTTGTTAGCTATCTACTGTGCAGTTGAGATGGCTGTTCTCCTTGTTCCTGTTGTTTTCAACAAATAAGGGAATAGTCCACTTAAACCTCAAATTCAATTCCAGTAATTTAAAGATTACTAGCTTCTCCAGTAATTGGTAGAACATGACAAGAGCCAAAGCAGGTATGATTCTTGTATATGAAATTAGGAGCAACCTGTTGAGTATTTAGGATAGGAATGCATCTCTCAAATGCTTTATATGCAATGTCAGTTGGTTTTTCAGTATCTCACTAGGGTTCTTCAAATTTCTTTTCCTAAGAAGAGCAGAGTAGGTTCTTCAACTCCCACTGCAGATTTTCATGTCATTGTTATTTTCACCAAAGTGTTTTATTTTGCATACTTTTTCCTAAATTATTTCTCCTTTTTTTTCCCTAAATATTGTTAATGTGAGTCGACAGAGACAGTCACCCAATACAGCAGTCATATACTAAATTTTATGATGCAGTGGAAACAGTCTGTATAGGATTGTGGCAGAAAGACTGCTGGTGGTCAGTAACACCAAATAAAACAATTAAATTTATTACATTAAAAGTTAGCTCATGCTCTGCAGTAACTGCTGATGTTTTTGTTTAAGTATTGCAGGTAGTTCTTTTGTATACTTGATGATTAGCCTATATTAGTATATAATTTCTGTTAGGTGAATTAATGAATTACGAGTTCTTAAAGTACTTCTAAAACTTATTCTGGAACTTAGGCAGACAGGAGTATTTTTTAGATTGCAGTTTTAAAAACTGAAGACAAGATCAGAAGGTAAATCTATACAGTTCTTATTAGGTTATGTTTACAGAGGAAGATGTGAAATTCTACCTCGCAGAACTGGCCCTTGCTTTGGATCACCTTCACAGCTTGGGAATTGTATACAGGGACCTGAAGCCAGAAAAGTAAAGTAAAATGTATTTTACCACTATTATGTGTATTTTGCTTGTTGCTTTGCATTTTCCATTATAGTGATGTAACAAATTTAAAATATTTTTGTTAGACTATGTAAACAAACATAAGATGTAAAAAATATACCTGTGATTTAAATGAAATAATAATTGGTTTGTTAAATTAATAACAGAAGTTGGAGATCGAAATTGTTAACTGTTATATTTTAAATGTTATATGTAAATATTCCTCTTTATGTGTATTGGTGAATGTGAATTTTAATTTTCAGCATTTTGCTTGATGAAGCAGGACATATCAAGTTAACAGGTAGGTAACACTTATTAGTATAGCACTTTCTGGACATATTTCTCTATAAGCTTTTAGTTATAAGCCTAATATATGTATAATGATGGCTGGAGTATGTGTGAGTCAGTATTTAGCTGTTTAGAAAATTTTTTATTAGACTTTTTATAATAAACCTGTATCCCTTCCCTACATAATGATTCTTTATATAGTATTAAGTACTTTTATTGAAGTATTTTAGATAGTCAGAGACTTGTATCTGATGGTTTTGGTCATTTATCAGATCCTGATGTCCATGCAGGTTCCATTGAAGTTAGTTTTCGTGTTAATACGTGCATAGATCAAGTTGCAGTGTTAGCAGCAATATTGCTGTGAAGCGCAGATACTATTTGCTGTGGTTAAAATAGAAGAAATGTAGTTGAAAATACAAAACCAGACGTTGAATGTGTTTTTTTTTTTTAAGGGAGCTTTAGTTCAGGTGGTGGTATGTTAGTGACTAAAACTATCCACTATTCAGATTAGACAGTGAGCTGTATCGAGATTTACTGTGAAATGCCTTTTAACTGAAGATCAAGAGCTTACAGACCCAGGCTAAAGTTGCTGACTGTGAGACTTATAAAAGGGAGCAGACATGCTTTCGGTGTGAAAAGATTTTAGTGCACACTAAGACTTCTGAAATGCTACTCTTTTTTTTTTTTTTTTTTCTGTGTGTGTGTTTCTGCATTATCACTTTTAAATGCATACAAAATTGCAGAAACATGCTTTGAGGAACAATTAAAATACATACGTTCTAGGAAATGATATATACAAAAGACTGACTGTTCGAAATCGAAAACCAAATTACTATGAATTTCTGAAAGCTTACAATTGCATTTAAGGTGATGCTCTTGTATTAAAAATTTCATTGTGTATTTTGATCTGTAGATACTACTATTAGATTCCAAGAGAAAATGAAGGTTTTTTTAAACTCTGAAGGACTTGATGGAAATAATGTTTGTAAAATGCATAATTTCTAAAATTCTACATGATGCGTTTAAATACAATTCAATCCTAAAATTGTCACTTCCTTCTGAAACTGGAAAGAATAATTAATGGGATTATTGATTAGCAATCATTTCCCCTTTTTAAAGGGGGACTCTTGAGAGCCTCGTCTTGAGAGTTGGGCTAATATCAAGGACTTGTATATTCAATGGCACTGTTCAAACTGGGAGAAAAAAGTATTCTGGGAATAAAGTGAGCAGACACGTAAGACTCTACTGAACTTGAGTCAGGTTGCAGAACCATGTTATCTTATATAACAACAATATTTTTACTCTGATTTTATTTATTCATCATTCAGTAATACTAGACCATGCAGACTGCCTTCTCTTTGAAACTCATTGTTACTTTTATCCAATTTTTTGTGTGAATAAAGCAGGCAGTAAACAGAGAAAATGAGAACTTTTGATTATCTTAAGGCTCTAAATGTGTAATATTTCAAATATTGAGTTATTTTGTATAGCAATATTGATGGCTAATCATCAGTTTAATATGACTTATAGAATGGTTTTGGTGGTATATAGTATACTAAATGTCTGCGGTATCTCTAGATATCCGCAGTTTCTTGTTTCATGAAGAGCTAGGATAATTGCATAATATTCCTGAAAGCAAACAAACAAAAGCTGTCAACACTTTGATTATGAAATACCATGTACAGTATTGTTTTTTTCTAAAGTTCTTTACTGGCTATATTCTTGTAATGCTGTTGTTGTAGACTTTGGACTCAGCAAAGAATCAGTAGATCAAGAGAAGAAGGCCTATTCTTTCTGTGGTACTGTAGAATACATGGCACCTGAAGTAGTAAACAGGCGAGGGCACAACCAGAGTGCTGACTGGTGGTCCTTTGGTGTTCTCATGGTACTGTATGCTTCACTGCTTACCTTGCTTAAGGTCACAAATACACTGCATATGTCGAAGTGAATTTGAAATGATGTAGTTAGAATAAGCTTGTCCAGATCTAATCATGAATGCTTGGGTAGGGGGAAGAGAGAATTCAACAGCTGACTTGCTACTGAAATAGCAACCAATCTGAATAAAATTTACTGTTCACTTGCTTAGCCCTGTAAGGAGTACTTAGCAGGAACCATAAAAATCATGTGTAGTCCACTAGTGGTTTAGAACCTTTGTAGTCAGTCTGAAACTTTAGTTTCTATATTCATTTCGCATGTTACTTGATAGTTAAAGAAAAACTGAAGAGTTGGTTTGGTGGAATATTAATTACATTTTTGTAAGAGTAAGCCTATTGAATGAATACTGGAGTGGAGTAGTGAAATAAGCCAGTAACTGCTAGCACTTACGCCTTTGCTATGATGTGTTAGAGCATCAGGCTGAAATAATGCATTTTGACATAAAAAGTGAAGTACTGGTTTAGAATTTATTTTTCTTGCTGTTTTCAGAGTATGGCAATATCTAAAACTTGGTTATGGAGGGGATTTTATTATTTATTATTATAAGTAGCTTATGGATGTAAAATATTCCTGCGTCATCATTACATTACACTTGCCACTGTTATTATCATGTAAACTGCCAATGAAAACAAAATTTTAGATTTGTGAACTTTTTGGTAATTTTTTAAGGGCTCAAGCCAGTATGTCTAATGTAGCGATAGGGAAGAGTATAGTACTTAACACTTTGAGCAATTGGGGGAAGAAGTGTTGATTTAGATTAACATTTGTTCTTTTCAGTTTGAAATGCTTACTGGTACACTACCATTTCAAGGTAAAGATCGAAATGAAACTATGAATATGATACTGAAGTAAGTATATCTTCTTACTTTTTGGAAAGTCAGAAAATGTAATTTTTAAACATGTTTTAACAGCTTGTTATAACTCCTTGTGCTTGAAGAGCATTAAGCTAGAACAAGAACAAAAAAAGGCAGTGCTGTGCCCCCTCCTCCCTGCCCCAATAAGGTTTAGATCCCAGAACATGCAAATACTATTAAGTATCTACAGGAATTAAAATCTTAGCGGTGACTTTGTATTTTCATTGTAGGTGTATAATAAAGATAAAAACAGTACAGTGAATTCGACCAGCATTATTTACCACTCATGTTGTTGTTAATACCCTCTTGCTACTGTTACAACATACCTTATTTTGTAAGCAATAGTGAATCAGATGTTGCTTTGTGTATGTATATATGGAGAGTGCACTTATGTGCTCACATTTTTCATATTAAATTACCTTGATTACAACAGAAGCTGTCTAACAAGACAAACGGGGTAAACTGGTGATTAGTAAGTTGTTGGGCAAATATGTTCTCGTCTTTATTTGTGCTTAGCTAACAAAATTTCCTTTAGACCACATGCAGAGCCTTGGGCCTTTTGAGGGGATGGTAGTCGGGGAAGGGGGTGAGAGGGAAGCTCTGTTCTTAGCGAAATACGGCAGCTTGAACTTACCCTGGGTATGAGTTTATAGTGGTATACCTGTGAAAGTGGATGGGTTAGATCTCTAGCCTCACTTGGAGCTCTAAGTGATGCTATAGTTCTGCAGAAAAAGTTCTTGCCTATAGCATAATTGTTTTCATAAAGTAAGCTTGGTAAAGTCAGTAAGCTTTTATATGATGTCTTCGTGAGTCTCTTCTGGCCTTGATTCTGGTAGAGGTATTTTGGTGATAACTTCCTGGTGAAATGAAGGTATCTTTGAAAATACTTACATATTCCTGAGATAATTGTTTTATTCTATTTTAGCATAAAGCCGGGTTTGGGGGCTTGGGTGGGGTTTGAGGTTTTTGATCTGGTGTGGTTTTCGTTTGTGGGGGGAGGGGTTGTTTGTTTCGGGTTTTGTTTGTTTGGGTTTTTTGGTTTTGTTTTTTTTAAACCACTCGTGAAACTTAAAAGCTGATGAGTTAAATGTGTGCACTCTACAAGACTTTGGAGTAGATCTTTGATACATCAAATTGTGCAATGAAGTATATGTAGACAGTTTTTAGTAGGATATGTTTCTTCTTCTTACTTGTTCTCTGTTTTCTTTTAGAGCAAAACTTGGAATGCCTCAGTTCCTCAGCCCTGAAGCACAAAGTCTTCTGAGGATGTTGTTTAAAAGGAACCCATCAAATAGATTAGGTTGGTTCATTTATTTGGATCTTTGAAATAAAAGTAGTTGGGCTGAGTTGATTATTTACAGAAAGTGGTTGCTAGAGACTCTCAAGCTCCAGATGGTCAGTAAGATTTGAGTTTAGATACCACTTCTTGTTAGCTTGGATCATGACTGCCTGGGTTTGGCTAATGAATGATTACTTTCTTGGACCAGTGACTCTTAGCAGTGAGCCAAAGCTTTGACAGTGTCAGAGCAAAGAATATTGACACTGTATTTATGGGCTTCTTGTACTCTGTTTGCCTCCCTGATGAGGTATACACTACTTAATTGAGTATTTTATGTCCTTGGAATATTTCTGAATTTACAATTCCCTCAACCATGTCTGTGCAAAGTTTTTAGAAATGAACTAATTTTTAGTGCAGTCTTCTTCAAAGACTTTACCTAAGTGTTTTAAATAAAGTATTTTCTTTGTTTAGGAGCTGGTTCAGATGGAGTTGAAGAAATCAAGAGACATCCTTTTTTTTCTACTGTTGACTGGAATGTAGGTACAAAATTATCTGAATGATAAGGCTGTTTTTAATTTTTCTGTGTTGTAGCATTATAAGTATTTGCATCTGAATAGGGCACAATAAACACTGCAATACTGCTGACTTAGTTCTGGCTCCTACGATAATCTTACTTGGCATCTGGAGCTGTAGTGTTTGTGGTATAGAGAGTATTAATTATAAATTGTACATTTACTTTTTAAATAATTAAGAGGAGCAGCATTCTAAAGCTTAAATTGTTAGAGTATTTGTAGTTGGGAGAGGATGCTGGTTTTCCCTATGTGCAAGAATCTTTTTCTTTAGTAAGTGTCCATCTAGTGCTTCCATTCAGGGCACAAAAACTCACTGTGACTGTAATTCTCTTTGACTTCTCTCTAGTTAGCCACAGCACGTTGCTATTTTATCAGTCATATTCCATTCACAGTTTTGACTCTGGTGCTCTGACATGATCAGAAGTTGTACAAGTTCATGATTGCCTGCTTAAATTTTTAACAAGCACCTTGATGCTTTTCCTCTGCAGTTCTCTATAATCTTTTGAGATGTGTTTCCCAGAAACATTCTCAAAACTGAGATGCTCTATATCAAATAAATCCACTCTGAAAACACTCCTTTGCTATAATGCCTACAAAAGGATAGACACAATAAATAAGATGTTGCTGTGCTGACAGGGCTATTGGCAATGCTAGCCAATACTGTGCTCAACTGTCTCTTTAAAGCTGTGGTCATTATCCTTCCCTGACTCTCATATTTACTTCTGAGAAGGTGGTTTTCTAGCTGTCTTTATGCAGCATCTGCCATAGGGTCCTGATTAGCAAGTAGGGTTTTTAGTAACAGCAAAACTTCACTGTTTATGTGAGTATGCTTTGTAAGAGAAGGCTGTGTTATGGCTTGATTATCTACTATTTTGGTTTTTTAAGGGACTGATGTTGAAAGAAATACCAGCAAGGATGTGTGAAAGATCTGCAGTTCTAACTCTTTTTCTTTTTTTCTTTCTTTCTTTGTTTTTCTTTTTTATTTCACAGTGGTTTGTATTTATTTCAATATGGTAGTGTTGATGACCACTTCTGTATTGTATCCCATTATTTCTCTGGGATGAATTAAGGTGCCCCCCCCCCCCCTTTTTTTTTAAATTGAAATACATTGCATGTTCTTGTGCAGGAAGATTAAATGAAAAGAACTGCAAAAAGTAGGTCTGAAAGGATGAGAGAAACCCCAAGAAAATGTTCTCAGAACTTCCTGAACTTTGTATGGGGCTTTGACATCATTTGGCATGAAGTTTTCTCGTAAATGGCACTCATTGCTGATTTGAGATCATTTGGGCAATGCATTTTTCTAAAGCATGTTGAATAAAGGAGGAAAAAATGGAGGAGCCATTGTTCTGCTTTCCCTTCCTTCCCCCCCAACTTAGTTTAGTAGATTAGGAAAAACCTGGAATAGAACTCTGAGAATTGGCAGTTCCTTGCCAAGAGGGACACGCCTGTCACTCGGGACAGGTCTTTGTCTGGGACCCAGAATAGAAAGGTAAAGACTGTATTCCATATCTTCCCTTTGGGGTGGGTTTTTCAGGTTGGTGACAAAACAGCAGTGAACCAGGTCTGAGATGATGATAGAAGGTAAGATGTGCTATAGCTGTTCCATGCTCTTTGGAATAAGCCAAGGATGAGCTGGTGATAAGTAGCAGCCTGCTGTTTTATTTTTACAAGTATGGATCTGGTAGGTTAGGCAGATTCAGAAGAATAAGGAAAAAGAGCTCTGTATTGTTTGACTTGTAACATTTCCCGTAGCATTTCAAATCAAAGGTATGTGAAAGTAACTCAGTGTTTCTATACATATTTGTGGTTTTCTACTTGCTCTATATTACTCACTCTTTCAGAAAACTGTTTTAATAAAACAGTAACATTTGAGTTGCTTTCCCTTTAGCTTGGCAAAATTACAGCACCCATGGAAGTTTCATTCACTCTTAATTACAAGACTTTGTCCTTCTACTTCAGAAACTGTTCAGAAGAGAAATTCAACCCCCATTTAAACCTGCTTCTGGAAAGCCAGAAGATACCTTTTGTTTTGATCCAGAATTCACAGCAAAAACACCAAAAGGTAATTGTGCATGGTTATAAATTGGTGAGATTCGTGGGACAAGAGGGGTCAAATTAATGTTACAACAAGAAGCTTTCTAAGAGAAAAAGCCAGTGATGAAATTAAAAGGAAAGGGTGCAGTGGGGTTCCAGTACTTTGAAGAAGCATGTTTTCCTCAGCGGGTTCCTATTCTTTGAAATATTCTGCTAAACTTTGCTTCACCAACAAACAAACAAACAAAAAAAAAAAAGGAATATTAACAGCTGAATTATGTATGGTTTCTAGTTATGGTTTAAAGTCAGACCTGCAGTGGTTCAGGGGGGAAGTACTTAACACTAAAAGTAAACTAAATTTGATTGCAGCAGTGCAGTGATTATTTTTAGGGTCAGTATTCCACTGAAAGTGACTTGCTTTAAGTAACTTTCTTGAGCCTTTTAATTATTATAATTATTAAAATTAAATCTTAAAACTAGTATTATAATTTTTCATTGAGCTGTTCCCCTCACTACCCATGCTGAATTTGACTTTACTTTTGAAAACAGTGATTCAAAGGTAGAGAAGGGTGGGGAAAATGTACAGTGGACTGGGTACCTGTACTACTAGGTCAGTTGCAAAGACATTTCAAATAGTTTTGAGAAGCTTATGAAAACTTATCTTTAAAATATCCCTTAGATTATTGCACTGTGAAAATTTCCAAGTAACTGACCTTGGAAACAAAGACAGTAACTGCAAACACTTGTTGCTTAGTATGCTTCAAGTTTCACTTCAGGTTGTCTTTTGTGAATTTTTTTCTGTACTGCTGCATCCAACTTCTAAAACAACTTCTCATGTTTGTTTGGAGAATGTCTATGGTTCTAATAGGCTACGCAGACTTATCAGGCTGTGCTTACTGTGAAAATTCAAACGGTGAATTCAGAGGTGCACATAATATAATCTGAGGAAAATTTGGTTCTAATTATTCAGTAGTATCATTAATTGAATATTCTTGTATTGCCTCACTTGGGCCTTGCCAACAGCACATACCACTGAAGTAGCAAAACCTGTGGGCACTCTTCTGTGTGATGCAGTCCTTGAACATAAGGCTGTGATCTTTTTCTTTCTCATAGTGTTGTGCTTCAGTGAACTTCTTTCTAAAAACGTATTCATACATTAGTTCCTGCAGTGTTTTGCAGTTTTAGGTAGAACCCAGGAATACTTGCTTTGTGTGTGTTATTAAAATAAGAGAAGACAGAAAACTGACTCAAGTCTTATTCAACATCTAATGTTGCCCTTGTTTGCTTCCATTCCCTCAAAATGTGTCTTCCAACATCTCTCCTGAATGCTAAAAAATAGCCTTGCTAGGATTTAGCTATGCTAATCAAATGTGTATGCCACTAGATTCTCCAGGAGTCCCACCTAGTGCGAATGCACATCAACTCTTCAAAGGATTTAGTTTTGTTGCGACTACTACTGTAGAAGATCATAAAATATCGCCACTCACCAATATTCTGCCAATAGTACAGGTAACATTTTATTTTTCGGGAAACCTTTTTGACATGCCAAAGACTGACCAATATTTAGTGTTTACAGTCTGTTCTTTTTTGTTGGGGAGACTATTAAAATGTTCATTATTAAAATGCTTCCAGGGGATATTTTGAAATTTGAAAAAGCGAGTTGCTGTTTTTCTGGAGGCAGAATTCAAAAGAGAAAGCATGGGCAAGCCGAAGAAACTTTTGCTGTTGGAAACAGTATTATGGCAAAGAGCACCTTTTTGCTTTAGGTGACAGCTTGTACGTGTTTGTTTTTTTTAAAGCAACTTCATGGAAACAGCGCACAGTTTACTGATGTATATGAACTGAAGGAAGATATTGGTGTTGGTTCCTACTCTGTTTGCAAGCGATGTATACACATAGCTACAAATATGGAGTTTGCTGTAAAGGTACTTTGAATAAATGTCTCTGTTCTGAAATTATTGTGCAGTAGATTTGTGAATTTGAATACATGAACTTTCTAGTTACTGTAGCTGTTTCTATGCTGTGAGAAATTAAAAACAGTGTTTTCTTAATTTAAATTGTGTATTTGGCTTCTATAGCTCTTCTTTTTGTGGGTAAGGTTATGGCTTTGAAGAACTGGCTTTACAATTCAGTCTTGAGGCCTGAAGATATTGTATGATGGTGAGCACACCTGAAATAAAATTAAGATCCATAAGGGTGGAGCTGGGCTGCAGGGAAGCAGTGATGCTTCAGACAGTCCATTGCATTTTCTTGTCCACTGGAGCAGAATTGACTGCATTAATGATACAGTTTTAACTGGTAGCAAGGAGAGAGCAAGAAATGAATAAACAGTGAGGTGTGAAGCTGGATGATCAGTTGCTCATGATCAGTAAGAAGTAATGAACTCTAGAAAATGTTTGTATTCTGTTGTTGAAGTAAGACTATAAATACAAAAAATTTTCTTTATTAAATAGACTTTGTTTAGCCAAGCTGTTTTTCCTGTTGTTATTTTTTGCAGATAATTGATAAAAGTAAGAGGGATCCTTCAGAAGAAATTGAGATTCTCATGCGTTATGGACAACATCCAAATATTATTACTTTAAAGGATGTATGTACCTCTCTTTCTCTGCTACCTCTTATTACACAGTAGTCAATAAGTAAATATAGAGGTAGGGAGTTTACTGGGATTTATTACATTTGTTTTACATAGTAAAATAGGAGAGCAGTACATATAGTAAAGTGTTGAGTATTTCAAAATATGCCATTGTCCTGATACTGATTTTCTTCTAAATGCTTTTAGTTAGCTTGAAGTGAGAAATGATGTAAAGGTTAGAAATGTCATATTTCCTCTTACTTCAAATGAGTAGCTAATGTGTTGGTAATCTGAAAAAGCAGTTACATGTTGTCCTGTATATGCAAAGTGCCAGCAGCTAAAATTTGTCCATGGGAGGGAAGAGCAATAGGGAGTGGTAGGGCTACTCTCCTGTTAGAACAGAAGTTCCTAGACTGAAAAAAAATATTTAATTCCGAGTCATGAATTAACATTCGATTACCTCAGTGTCTCACAGAATGACACATAAGCTTTCTTATGCTTCATGCTTTAAGGCTCTTGAATTGCAGAATGAAATTTTTCAGTCCCTGCTGTTTGTGCTTGATGTTCACATGTGAATAGGTGAAGAATCTAGTCTGTAATTTTCATTTATCAGGATGTATAATTATAGATGTTCTTTTAATAGATATGTGTGTATTTATGTATGTATACACTTGTTAAACTTCTCATCAGGTATATGATGATGGTAGATTCATATACCTTGTCACTGAACTGATGAAAGGAGGAGAGCTGCTTGATCGAATTCTCAGACAGAAGTTCTTCTCGGAACGAGAGGCTAGCGCTGTGTTATACACTATAACTAAGACTGTGGACTACCTGCACTGCCAAGGAGTGAGTGATTTCTTCTATGACATAGCTTCTTTCACACTTCCTAGAATTAACAAATGCCTTTTGTTATGTGCTTTGCTTGGCTTGTTTTTATGGCAGAAAGGAAGAAGATTTCTGAGTATTTTATGACAAAGGTGAACAATGTAAACAACTCATCCTGTTATTCTGGCAAGTCCTTTTGACTCTACTTTTATAGTTTATGAAACAGCAGATACTTGTTCTCTTAGGCTTTTTGGCAAATGGTTGTGTTAGTTCCAGTTGCATTATGAGCCAGTAGGCTTTTTTATGACATTACTTGCAGCAGAATTTTTGTTACTTTAAAGTTATGTAATTGTATAGAACTGTTAATAAGTATATTAATCTAGAGAATCGCTTTTATAAGTTGCAAATTACATACAAACAAATGTACATGCAACTTCTAAATGATGGATTTTAAAATTTCTTTGTTTAAAGGTAGTGCATCGAGACCTTAAACCTAGTAATATTTTATACATGGATGATTCAAATAATGCTGATTCTATCAGGATTTGTGATTTTGGATTTGCAAAACAACTTCGAGGAGAAAACGGACTACTTCTGACTCCATGCTACACTGCAAACTTTGTGGCACCAGAGGTATCTTAAGCTGCCATGCATTTTCTCTATGCTGTTTTTGATGCATCAAGTACTTAAACTTTTTAGCAGTGCTTAAAAAAAAAAAGATAAATTCTGCTAGTTTTCCTTAAATATAATTATACGTACTTTATAAACACTGGTGCATATGTTTATAATAAACCCGCTTTAAAAATAGCAGAATCTACCCTCTAAAATGAGATGTAAGCCTATTGAGAATCCTAAGACGTTATGTTCTGGGAACAAGAAATATTGTTGATAGTCACTGTAACCTGTATATTGAAAAATAAATAATCAAACCTCTGAAATTATCCTGGGATTGACTTACCCCTCCTTAGGCTGTGTAGTGGTATTGGTTTGGGGTGGTTTTTTTAATACGTGAAAAGTCTTTAACACTCTTTGTTTTATAGGTTCTCATGAGACAGGGATATGATGCTGCTTGTGACATATGGAGCTTGGGTGTTCTCCTTTACACAATGTTGGCAGGGTGAGAAATGCTTCTTAGCTCTTTTGTTTACCTAACTTCCAGCATGCTGCATGAATCCATGCTTTCATTAAAATCGTAAGATATTACCTTATAGGTTTGAATGCAGAATGACAAAGACACTGAAGTGGAACAGGAAGCTATAAGCAAATATATACATAAACTAGGCTTATCTTACAGGTAGGTTCAAGGCTTCTCTTTTCTACAGTGCATGACTGGGAGATGCCAAAGACACTCTCCAGTTTCCAGGAGAGAACTTAGTCTGTGAAAGTATGTGGTGGTTTTCTTCTTTCTCCTGCCTCTTGTCCTCCCCACGCTAGTAGCCTTGTAGTCCACCTTCTTGTATCTCCTGCCACAGGCTTGACTCCTGGCCCTTCTGTAGAACACACTGGCTTGTAACCTCTTAAGTTTTCTAAATTTCTGAACTTTCATTAAGCGCCATGAAGCATTCAGTGGCTGAATGATAAAAGGTTTTCTGAGTTTTGCTCTAACAGAAAAATAGCAGACTTTTTTTTTTCTTGTAGATAAATACTATCTATTCGAAACTGTTTCTCTTGATAAATTTGTACTTCTCCATGTAAAATCACCACCACCACTACAGTTCTGTCATCAAAACTCAGATTGCTGTATGATTTAAGTGCAAGTATGCAGATATTGGGCAGTATACTGCCTGCACACTTGAGAAACATTGTTTGAACAAAAGACAGGTCGAAAGTATGGCGAAGAAATGGTCCAGCATGAATTCCTATCTTCCACTTCATTACTCTTAAACTCATCAACTGAAAGACAAGAACTAACTGGCTGGGACACTTCCTAAACCTCTGTTGATGATGCTGGTTGATCTTTCTTCTATGCAAAGCTTTCAAAGTACTAAGATAGAATGTATTAAGCTTAATTATTATGGTTTGCAAGCTAATTTGAAATCTAAGGGGTATTATGATATAACTACTTAATCAGAGTAAGATTTGGGTTCTATAGTTAAAACTAACTTGGTACTAGCCTATGATCATAGGAGATGCCAGAACATCGTGATACATACGTAAGTGATTCAGATTGGTTTTCAGATTTGTCAGTTTAGTTCTTTCGAGTTCATCACAGTAGGATTTGTAGAAAGTAAGCCGAATGTACAGGAAACCCTGTAAACTGTTATAAGCCTTCAAAACCAATGACGTTGTGGTTTAAGCCTCCCAAAATCACTTAAGTAAATAACTATCACGAAAATTTTCTTGTAGCTTTTCCCCAAATGATAGATGTGTGTATATTGTGCTGAATCTCTGTCTAATTAAATGCACATACCTTAAATACAATGTTACTCCAGCTTTATTGGGCCATTCTGTTAGGATACTGTTCCAGGTTTGGATTAATTTACATGCTCTCTAGCATAATTTCTGTTTATGAATCACTTCTATTTAACTTGAAAGTCTGCACTGGTTAGAATGCATTATTAAGAAACTAACTTAAGACATCTTTTTAGCCTGCATTTGCCATTTATTCTACTTGATTAACCACAATTATGGGGGAAAGAAAATAATACAGTTTGGAAGATGAAATGCTAATGTAAGAAGCATTTAATAGTATATAGCATGTTTCTGCCAGCAGTGGGATATCTACTCACAATGATTCATGAGATTTTACCAATTACTTGCAGCTTCTTACCTATAACGAGGCCATTTTGGTTTTTGTTCTTTCGACAGCTATACTCCATTTGCCAATGGTCCTAACGATACTCCAGAGGAGATCCTGGTACGGATAGGCAGTGGAAAATTCTCTTTAAGTGGAGGCAACTGGGACACTGTTTCAGATGCAGCAAAGGTGTAAATGTGTTTTGTTTTGTTCTTCTATTTTTTATAGAATTCAAATGAACATCTACTGAACTGGATAAAATAGACTAGTCTAACACAGTAGTTTGCTATTATTACCTGCAAACTTTATTGCAATGAAGATCATCTAGTCCAACCTCCTGCTCAAAGCAGGGTCAGCTGTGAGATCTGACCAGGTAGCTCAGGGCTTTATTCAGTCTGACTTTAGAAACCCCCAAGGGTGGAAACTGAACAGCTTGCCTGGGCAGCCTTTTCCAATGCTTGGCTGCTGTAATGAGGAAAAAGCCTCTCCTAATTTCAAGCCAGAACATCTCTTGTTTTACTTTGTCCACTGTCTCCATTCCTTTGGCCATGCTGACTAAAGGAATGTCAGCGTTCTTGAATGCCCGGTCACACTGGTAGTTCAGGTTCAGTTTGCTGTCTACCAAAACCTCCTGGTCCTTCTCAGCAAAGCTGGTCCCCAACCAGTCTGTCCCCACCCCATACCTTGGGGACAATTTCTTCCTTTCCAAGTGCAGGACTCTGCATTTGTCCTTGCTGAATTTTGTACGGCTCTGGTTAGCTCATTACTCCATCCTGCCTAGGTCCCTTTGGATGGCCACCCTGCCCTTGAACTCATTAGTTCTTTCCTCACACCTCCAATTTGGTGCCCCACTGCAAATTTGGCAAGAGTGCACTCTGTTCCTTCCCCCAGGTCACTGACAAAGAGTTTAAGTAAGATGGGTCCCAATGTAGGCTTTTCTAATCATGAGGGGTTTTTTTTATTCCTTGTTTTTGTTGGCTCGAAATCAGGTGTTTGTGGGATTCCTTAAATGGAAGGATGGCTTTTTACAGTTATCTGTTAGTTCTAGTAGCTAACCAGTCTTGCATTAATAGGTTAATTTTTTTTGTAGTGCAATTTCTTAAATGTTGTTCAATGCTGAAGTCATCAGGTCTTTTGTCTTTATTAGTACTTTCAGCAATTAAACTAGTACTTTAACAACTGAATATATCTGGACATCTTGCCAAAAATCTCGATCAGCTTGATTATGGAGCTGTCCTTTTTATTTAAAGACTGCATCTCTCATCAATTGCTGTATGTGTTCTCTGGGTTTAGCGTTGGCCTGGTCTGTAGGTATCTTAGTCACCAGTGTTACCTTCTATAAAGCTTGGCATTAATATTAAATCTTTTCCTGATAATTTGGAACGGCACAATTTGTTCATTTTAGTAGGAGTGATTCAGAATACTTGTTGGCTAATGCTGTCTTAGCACGAGTAATTCACTTCTGTATATTTAAGAATGCTTAACATTTTGTACCTAAAACAAAGGGAACATTCTGTCAGCTTGTTCATATTTTGTTTTCTTTCAAGCTATTCCTGTCTCTGTTCTGTGCCCTTCCCACCCAGCTCTTCTTTTGACCAATGTTGTAATTAGTACCTTATTGCTAATGCTTCTAAACAGGCAAAAACAAGTGTCTATTTCTGCTGGCTTTACTCTTTATATAGCTCACTGAAGGAAAAATTCTTTGACAGTATATCACTATATATGAATTTAATTGTAATATGTAGTCAGCAGACCCCAGATGTGTGGTACAAATGAGATAGTTGCAAATAATAGCTTTCTTCCATAATATCTGTCTGCTAAATTTTAATAGGATTTCTAGTCTTTTAAAGATTATATTAATAGTAAACTGAAATATGAAACACACAAACAACAGTAAGTTTCTTTATGATAAAGGCTTGCTCTGTTAAACAGATTAAATAGTACAACACATTGTTTTCAGACTTCTGTGGTGTCAAGGCACAGAATGATCCAATTTATCTGCTGATTTTTTTGTGTGTGTGTGTTTGCATTGTGTTAATCGCTGCCACATAGGGTACTTTTTCATTGCTGCCATAATGAATGCTTTAAAGTCTGTATACAAGATTATTTTAACTGAATAGATGTGTGTTTTTCATTTTCATCTAGGACTTGTTATCACATATGCTTCATGTAGATCCACATCAGCGGTATACAGCAGAGCAAGTATTAAAACATTCGTGGATAGCCTGTAGGGACCAGTTGCCGCATTATCAACTGAACAGGCAAGATGCACCACATCTAGTAAAGGTAAAACAACCTGGAAGCTGAATGTTGCTTGAGCTGGTGGATGTGCAATGAGTTGGGTTGCTTTTAGAGCTACAGGCAGGACTCTTTTTTTTTCTTTTTTTTTTTTTTTTTTTCTCCTTAGAAAAGAAATTAGCTTTCTTTTGTTTTTCCTGGTACCTACATATTTAAGTTAGATAAACAGACAAATTACTGGTAAGCTAATTTCAACCTATGTGTAAAGGAAGATATTTTTTCGGATGTTTTGTTTTCAAAGATTGAGGTAGCTTGGGCCATATAGAAACCTGATAAGAAAGTTACCTGAGACTACCACAGGTCTCCCAGCATTCTTATTCAGGAAATCTTTTGGGATTTTTTTTTCTATGACTGGCTCATATTGTGCTTTTCTAAAATAAATTAATAAACTACGCTACAGTTTTTCCACTGGTATTTTTATCTCTCCGGTATATGTGTTTCTGACTTGTGACACAAAAACTTCCTACTGTATGCAGGCAGCTTTTATGTTGACTTCATTAGTTTTGTTGGATTCAAAAATAAGGATCTGTGATAGCCAGTCTTAATTGTGTTGTCTTCGTAAGTCAGGACCTGAATAGCCACTTGGGTGGCTGTATTTGATAAATTGATGCTAATATTGCTTGGAAGGTACTAATTCTGACCCACATTAAAAAGTTACTCCTACATCTAAGGTATGTGAAAGAAAAAGAAATGTCAGACACCCAAGCTTACAAACCTGAAGGATTCAGGAATAAATGGGTTTTTTTGAAAACAAACTTTAGAGAATCTCCATGACCTGCCATAAGTCCTGTTTTTTTAATAGTTAATTAAGAATTTAATATTAATTTGTTTTATTTTCTGATAAAAATTACCTTTACAGCCTTTTATATATTTCATTGTTCTCTAGGGAGCCATGGCTGCTACATATTCTGCACTGAATCACAAGACATTTCAGCCAGTGTTAGAGCCTGTTGCAGCCTCAAGTTTAGCTCAGCGACGGAGCATGAAAAAGCTAACAT
This sequence comes from Aquila chrysaetos chrysaetos, assembly GCF_900496995.4. Taxonomy (NCBI): domain Eukaryota; kingdom Metazoa; phylum Chordata; class Aves; order Accipitriformes; family Accipitridae; genus Aquila; species Aquila chrysaetos. The sequence goes on along the minus strand of NC_044024.1, from coordinate 2,845,297 downwards.
CAACAGACTTATAGATCCACTGGGACACCTTAGCAACAGAAGCAAGGGGAAAATCCAATAAGTGGCTCTATTTTGCCTGACCTGTGATCAAAAGGCATCTATGGTTTCCTGCTACACTACTTGAATTCTGTAAAAGTCCTTTTTTTAAAAAGAAAAAAAAAAAATCCACAGGTTCATACTGTGTTTTACAGGCCGTATCTGTTAAGTTAATTTAAACATCAGGTACACCATAATGAATTTCTCTACACTGTCCTTTAAGAGATCTGTTGCAAATATTCTTTCACATTCTGTATAGTTTTGCTGGGTTCGTTTAAAAAATGGTTTAGGGGACCGTTGCCAATGACCAAGTTGTACATAAAGTGTCAGTGTAAGTTTTTTGTTTTCTTCACACCTTTAGACCCTGTTGTGAAGGACAAATTCTTAATTTTGTAATTGGGCACTTAATTCATTCAACTTAATTCATATAACTTGTTCATTACTGTTATGAAAAGCTGACTAATGTATTGTGCCAGTGTTAAATGCATTAGTGTTAATTTGGAAGGTCTGCATTTGCATGGTGCCGGTAACTGATAAGTTTATGTGAAAATACAAACAAACAAAAGGGATGTGTAAGATTCTGCACTTTACCCATAAACTTAATTTGATCACTTGTGACCCATAAGAAATGCTGGGTAACAAATGGCCTCTTACAGGAAAATGAACATTTCTAGTTGTTACCACAAATGGTATTGTCCTGCACTGAGCTGGAGAAGGTAATTATGTGTATAAACTGTCCAAATTAAGGATCTCTAACATTGGTACCACTTTAAGACAACATCATGCAATCTAATACTTTTTGTTATTTATATTGTCTATCCATCAGTACAATGACTACGTTACTGTTTCCTCGGCAGTCGTTTCCACTGAATATAGCCAATATTAAGTTTGTTTGGCATACAAGACAAACTGACACTTTATTATAACAAACTTGGCATGTGGATTTTATTTTTTATTTATTTGATTTTTATAGATTGTTGCTTCTATCTGAATCTCTCGCGGCATGTACAAATATTACAGAACATAAATGCAAAATTCTATTTGCCTAACTGTAGAGGTAGCTTGGGAAAATAAATAAGCCTTGCAGTGTGCCCAGATAAGGGAATTCTGACCAAGAAATTTCACAGTTATGGACAAGTTACTGACAATATCCTGTTGCCAGCACTCACTTGCCCTCTCTGCTTGCTGTTGGGACTTCAGCTGTTTTTAAATACTGTGATGGAGAGGAAATTAATTTCTGGGCCAGAATTATCTTGGGGTTTTCTGACTCCAAACCCATGCTAACCGCTAGTAGACAGGTACCCAATGCATCCAGAGATGATGAGCTCCAAAGTATTTTCAAAATTTGTAGACACTACTGTGCAATTGTACTGTCATAGTAGGATGATACGCATTTTAAATATTAAGTATATTAGTGACCAACAATTAGACTGTGAACACTTAGAGAATCCAAATGACCAAAAATCAAATGTAGTTCAGACTGATTTGCCATTGTTGAATTTCCTGTTCCCAGGTACCTTTGGTAGCCAATTAGAAGACACCAGTGATGGCAGAACTTGGCATTTCAAGACAGGAAAAAAAGCTTTCAGGAGAATTCTGGCCCAACTGCCAAGAGTGGCAGTAGTAACTCGGATCTTAAGAGGCAGAGGGTGCTGGCTCGTTTTTGCTTATACCTGTGAAGTACTTGGTGGCATTGGAAGTACTATTAGATAAGCTGCTTTCTTTTGTTGTGGTGGGGGAAGATGGAAATTATCTGGCCAAATAGTTAGGTATGAATATATGTAGATTTGAGACTTAATGAATATAGCAAACATAGGTGTGCTATTTGTATCATGCAGAACATACCCCATACTAAATTTCTTGAGTGTTTGATAGATGTTGGAAGCTTTAGGGGCCATTTGTGCCTAGTTTTGAGGTGCCTGTTTGAAATGCTTGAAAGCTTATCAAAGAACACAACTGCTTCCTAGAAAGCTTACTGTTTAGTACAAAAATCTGCCCCTTACGCAGCTGGTTCATCCTTGTTTTCATGACTGAAGACCTTTGCCAGCAAGAATGCCTGTAAACCTTTTGTCTACAGTCTTATTGGTATCATTTTTTTGTAAACTTAAAAATGACTGCCAGAAGAATTTGAATTTATTCTAAGACAAAAAAAAAAAGCGGTGGAAATAAAGCCCCCTTAGCCAAGGCGAAGGTATAATGTGGGTTGAAATGTAGTAGTAAAAACCATGTTAGGGATAGAGGGTATAATGCAAGGCGTGGTACACAACTAAAATGTCAAACTTGAATTGTCTTCAGCTTTCCCGTAAGGTAGCAGCTGGTCTTTAATGGCTTTATTCATGAATCATTTAACAGTGTTTATATTGGTATTTTCTTTTAGCTTACTTAGAAGCACCACATTATAAGCACCTTAAAAGCATTTTGCCATTTTGCACAAAAGCAGTTGTAAGCAGCTGAAGGTGCTTCAGTTCTTGGTGTGAAACACAAAGGCGGTAAGAGGAAAAGTACACAAACAAGATGGATAGTCTGATTCTTAGTAAAGAATTTAAAACATCTTCTATAAAGTTATCCCTGCTGGTTTTATATCACTACTAGCCTTTAGAGCAAGTGGTACTCCTGGGGTAAAAGCAAGGTCTCAGTGACTGCAACATTACAAAGTTGTCTTATCACAAGGAAAATGTGGACAAACACCTTTATTATATCTGACAGGCCAGTGTACCCTGGTATGCCAATTTTAATCCTTAATTTGGGGGGAAGAGTTCACTTGCTACGTGTATGTCAGCATATCAGTCTTTGAAACATTTTGGATATGCAGGGATGCAAAAGAGTTCACTTGCAGTTTACTCTCACTATATAGTATTTAATGAGCATCATCTTTGTGATACTTTTGGAATTTCTTGCATACTTCTCGTCCTTTTTTTTTTTTTTCAAACTTAGGTTTTGTTCAATTAAGCAATTATATAAAAGTAGCATGGTCTGCTCATGAGTAATCAGTTAAATGTTTGAAATGGAAGAAAACTTAATTTGAACGTGCTCTTGGCTGGAGTGAAAGGTTAGTGTAAATGGTTTCACATTCATATCATCTCTGCACAGTTCAAGATTACAAACTAGTTATGATCATACTGATTTACTTTTTTTAAAAAAAAGAGTGAAATTTTTACGAAGGCTTATAATTACAAAGAAATAGGCATACATACTATGTATTTAGAGGAATTTTCAGAGAACCAATTAATATCTTAAATAATACAGTATTTTGGATATGGCTTCTGTTACTGCCAGCAAAATAGCTTCTACTCTAATGTTTGGTAATGGCAATTATAAATAAGGGCTAGTTCTGAAGTGCACGTAGAGCCTGATACGTTCTCACTAAAGAGGGTAGATTCCCACAGACATCACCTATAGCTGGAGCAGGCTCATGATGTGTCTTGCTGTTTTTTCACCCCTTGGATATTGCAATTTCTGTCTTCAGTTATCCTTTTGATAAAAAGCGAGGAACTCTATTGTATTCCTGTTATGTATCCAAAAACTATGTGGTGGCATCAGTATCAGCCAGTGGTGCGTAATGAAGAGTGCCCGTACCCGAGAGCATTACGATGGGTGGATTCATTTAAGCCACTGTTTTGTGGCTTGTGTAGTCTCAATGCCGTTGTTAGCTTGTTGTATGTTTTTTCCCATTATGCTTAAAACTGGTAAATTCTTTCTGACCACATGAAGAGCCTAAGGTGTAGGTGGTCTAAGCGTACTGTCTGTTTGAGGCCCGTGTTGTAGTATGGTTTAAATGTTCTCCTTGCATCCAGAGAAGGTATCCAAAACCTCACCCAAGTCAGTCATACTGAGCTTGAATTCTGTTTTCCTTGTTTTAATTCATTTTCCAAAGCTAATCTTCATATGTCCAATAGTTAAAATGATCTCTGGCAAACTTCAACAATTGAAAGTTACTTGCAGTATACTTATAAACTGGTTATTTGCAGTGACAGATTGCTGCATCCAGTACTCGGCACTCTGCCCTCAAATGTTAGAATTAGAAAGTTGAGATAGCTTGTAAGAATTGAGTTAAATGAATCGCACAGTACTGTAGTAATTATCCTGATGTGTATCAATGAAATTAGGCTAAAACATCAATGCAAACATGGGTTTTTTTGTACTTCTGTAGCACTTAAGTTTTTCAGTCCTATCCAGAATTAGAAGTTTGCAAATACTTGTGGGAGGGAAGGGAGGAGCAGGTTTTTCTTAAAGTTTTCAGAAGGCTTCTGAAGCTGTGATAATGGAGTCCTTGCGTAATCCTATGGGAGCTCTATGTGACTAAAAAAAAAAAAAAAAAAAAAAAACCAAAACATTTTCTTCTTGAAAGTTTACTCAAAAACTTTCTTGGGTATGTAGTGATACCTGTTGGTAAGACGCCTATGCTGTCATTCATACCATACCATCCTTCTGCATTAACACCCCTTTAGTTAAGTACAGTCTGAATACTGTTTGTCTCTACTTCAGTGTATTTTTTAAATGTTTACTCCCCCAGATTATGTTGTTGTTGATAAGCCTACACTTCCCTTTGGGAACAGGAGAATGAATACAAATTTTACAAAAAAAACCCCCACCTTTAGTATATAGCTAAAGCTGACTTGAGTATTGTAATAACTTATGTAATTAGAAGTTCCCCCAAAATAATCGGTGACTGCTTTTCGTGAGATTTTTCCTACGTAATGAAAGCAAACTTTCTTTGAAAGCTTTAAAACATACTTAATTGATTATGTCTCTTAATTAAGATTTGGGCAACAGCTTATTACCAATAATTTGAATAACATTGAATCCTGTTTTGGGGTTTTTATGTGAGAACTGAAAGGATGCTCGAGGTGGATCTCCTTTGCAGGACAAAGTGTTCCTATTTTGTGTGTTTTGCATTAGGCTTATGAGCAGCATTTGCTAAGTAATTGCATTGTCATAATATCCCAAGCACTTTGGCATCTTGCACTGATATTCTGATTAGAGCTAAAACTCTTCTGGCACGTGACTGGCTATAAATCTCAATACACGAAAGGGCATTAATTGAAAACAGTGTGCAATGAATTACATGCTCTCTGAGGTACTTCAAAGATGAAACTATACAAAAGGTCCCCGTTATCAGATATTGTAACTGTCATTTCTTTCTCTAAGCATATTGTGGATTTTGTATCATACTGTATTTATTTCATTTAATTTTAAAAAAAAAAATGTTTTCTTTAAAGCTCTGTATATATTGACATTAAAGTTTGCATTGTACTACGTTCTCTTCTCCTTGTAAGGCTGAATCTAGTAGTGCATTGTATGGTATGTTGTTTTTCTTTGCACTGTGCTGCTAAAAGATACTATTGCCTTGAATTACGACATGCCAAAGAACCTCAAAATTGTATTTATTTTTGTTAAACTTTGTGAATAATGATAAAGGTACAGTTTTAAATAGCTGGCAGTTCCTTGAGTACTAGAATAAAAAGGTTGCAAATTCATAATATTTTATAATTGACAAAAATCCATCATTTATGATTTGGAAGTTCACCAACTCCTTTTTTTTAAATTGACATCAAAACCAATGAGCGGACATTCCTAAATTAAATGTACTGTGAATTGCATTATTTGGTAAACCGTGCCAAAAATCTCACATACATCAAGAGCTGTTCATAAGTTTATACTCACAGTCAAGTGTTTCATGCCACACTTTCAATAAAACATACATTCACTGATAGGATTGATGTATTACTTCAGGGTGGGATGATCTACCTTCTGTATGTTTTTCAGTTATCTATTCAGATTTGACTTTATATATAAAAGAGGAAATAATTTTCCTGCAAAGATCTGGTCCTTTGACAGTACAGGCACTTGCATTACAAATGAGAGTAATCCCATTAAAAAGTGACCTGCGCACCTGGTTGGAGTTAAGCACGTGCATCGGCACTGGTCCCATGTGAGGTCTCAGGGGCTGTAGTAGGTGGCTTTGCCTCCTGACACCGCTTTGTCTTTGGATTTAAGCTGATAAATTGCTGCAGATCATTGAACTCTTCTGTCCTCTACATGAACTGTTACTGTGAAGCCAAATGTTGTGAGGACTCGCTGCTAGGTGATGGACCAACTCAGTATGCAGCTACTAATCCCCGTCACGGGACAAGAATATGAGATTTTGATGTAATAGCATTGCCATTACATTGGAGTCTCTGGGTTTAAAATACCTTTAAGGTGTTTGGTAACTAGTGTTGCTGTTTGTATTCAAAATGGGTTACAGATACCTTATTTTTCAGTTATCCTATCAGTCCAAATATACAGAGAAGTTTTTTTTTTCCACGACTGCCTGAAGTCAGTCCATCTCCTGGATGATATTTGCTCACGAGGCACTTCTCTTACAAGCATTCAGGCCTGTCTGGCGATGGAATTGCCTGGCCCAGGGACAGCCTTTGCTGAAGGAGGGAGCTCTGAGGTCACCCGCAGACAAACCCCTCCGCAATTTGGGGATCAGTTGATCAAGTCCTTCAGTAGGGTTTGGTTGTGGTTTCTTGCTTGTGGTTTGTTTTGGGGGTTTTTTTTATGTTTTCATTAATAAATTGGTAACTGAAATAGGAAGGAAAAAGTAGGAGCTAAATGAGGACCAAGCTTCTCGTGGCAAAGAGCTTGTCCCTTGCCCCTGCCCAGCAGTGCCAGCCCGCGGCATGCCGGGGGGGGGGCTCCAGACGTGGGGCCAGGGCTTGGCAGAGCGGTGGTGGTGGTGGTGGTGGTGCTGGTGGTGGAGCTGGGGACTCCTCCTGCAGCTGGAGAACAAACTGCAAAGCTATACCTTGAGCTGGGAAGAAGTGGGTGACTGAAGCCATATAGGAGGCAAGAGGTGAAAAAGTTTACAAGATGGTGGTGATTTCCTCGATTTCATTGAAGGTAGGCGGGAAAGAATAACCAAATTGGACAAAAAGATTCATTTTTTAAATGACAACAAAAAAAAAAAAAAAAAAAAAAGCCCTGAAAACCCCCAACTTTCAGGTAGTGAGTTCCTGCAGGCTTCATGAAGATCTTCCTGGTGGGAGAAGAGATGAAGCATGGATTAAAAAACCAACCAACCTTACTTGTAGTCAGATGCCAGTGAGTGTTTTCAGAAACCGAGGACAGGGACAAGCAGAGTGTTAGTAAGGAGAGTACAGACTGCCTTAATCGCATCCTGCTCATTTGTTTTCCTGCAAACATTGGTTCTCAGAAGCTGTTTTCCTTCCCTGTGATTCATCTCTGAAGCTTTATGGCTGTAAGAGGCACCTTCCCCCATCTGTCTTTTGTGCTTTTATGGGCTAGAAAATGTTTTAAGATGAAGAAAAGGCTCTCAAAGGTACCTAAAATATGCTTACTTCAGCTGAGTAGCTTTCCATAGCACAGCGTATTACCAGGCTGGACATGGAGGAACTGGGATGTTGAGGAGACCGGAGTATGCTCCTCCTTGAGCATAATCTCTTTTCTTCAGTGATGGACCTCGAGGGTGGAGAGCAGGATGTAAGGGTTGAGACCATGGTTAAATGATACACCGGTCTTCGCAAAAATCCTGAATTGACCTCCCTTTTCAGACTGCTCCTTGTCTTGATGCACTGGAGGTCAAGATTTGCTACGGAATGGGATACGTTTCCCTTCTAGCAGGGCTGCAGTGGGGCAGCGTATGTGCTGCTGCCGTGCCATCCTCCGCTTCAGATGCATCTTTGCCCAAGCACTAGCACGTAGCGGGAAGCGATAGCGGGTGTCTGCTGGCATAAGCATCCTGCCGAAATACAGGTTTAACTGTGCTTATTTTAATTTTTATTTAATAACTTTCCCCAGAAGTTCTGGGGAATTTCTCTGAAAGAAAAAGGCTGGGCCTCCTTGTATGCCTTTTGGAAGACACCTAAGAAGACTCTTGCCAGAGGTATTTCACCGTGTCAAGTCCTCAGTGACTAAACAATAAGGTTTCATGCCCTAATACTGGCCAATAGTGCAAATTGCTTTGTTCCTCAACAGGTACGTTTCTGGGTCTCGTGGCTGTTGGCATCCAGGTTTGCGTCCTGGTCTCTGCTGAGATGGCTGGGATTCGCGACTACAGGTGGCTAGATTCCTCTTAATTAAAGGGGTTATATTTGCTTTTACTTCTGAAGGCTTCTGAGGGGGGATTACAGCTGCGTTTGCGGAGCACAGGTACAGGCACTACGTCTTGCTAATCTGGCAGCTGGAGCTACTGAAAGCCTTACGGTTTGTCTGGAGGTCTTGTCTTCCCTCGAGAAATGGGTACCACTCGGGTACAGAAACACTGTCGGTGACATAACCCGGCTTCTATCGCGACTGCTGCCTGCGCTGCCCGCTCCGTCCAGGAGATGGAGGCAGCGCTCCGCGGGTTCGGGAAATCTCCGGGGTTCTGTGGCCGGTACGAAAAGCGCTCAGAGACCGAAAACCTTCAGGTTGCGGCCGAGGGATAGATAACTGAGCGAGGAAGGTGGAATTCAGCTGCATTGTAGTAGTATTTTTTTTTTTTCTTTTACTTATTTGGCTGCGCTGCGGAGAACCATCCGCTCTTCTCCTACTTGTGGGATCGCTCCGGTGTTAATATCCCAGAAATATGTGCTGGAACGGTTTCAGCCCTGCTGTCCCGTAAGCAGTTCTCTGCTCTGCGCCGAGGAGAAGAAAAGCAGGAGGAGGAGGAGGATGAAGCATGGTGAGGCCAGGATGGGAGCAGAGCCCACGAGCGTCTCGCGTAGAAGTGTTCCAGCGATACTTTGATATGGGATTTGTCTCTTCTAACACTTCACCCGCTCTTCTGTAGCGGGTGAGATCAGTGCAGCCAAGTACAAAAGCTTCTGATCTGAAAACAGTAGCTAGAGGCAAATTTGGAAACTTCTGATCTAGACCAAAACCCAGCAACTCTGCAAAACAGATTTTTTTTTTTTTTTTTTGAGATAAATAGAAATATTTTGAGATCAAAATAGAGATCAGGTGTATATTTTTTAGTGATTTTTCAAAGGTATTGAACTCTAGCAAAACTGTTTTAGGTACCTGTATGTTTGTCAATCAACTTTGTACATGTTTGCTATTTTCGTTAGGGAATTTATTGCAATTTTATATGTCATGATACTCCAGGGTTCAGCATCCGGACTAAATGCTACAATAGAAAAGCTTTCATTAAACCCTGCTAGTAAGGCAACAATTTAGGAATAAAAATTATTTAAGAGCTTGCCTTGCCAAGTTAGAAAAGCACATTATCTGGTGTGCTGAAGGGTGACAAAGAGCCACCACTGCCCCGTGTCACCGTGTGCCGTAAGGACTGGGGTGGGGGGGGGGTGGAACTAGTAACTCGCTGCTTGACACTTCTCTTAAATGTACAGGTTTTCTTCTGTCTTAATTTATATTTATTTATATCAGAGGCTGCCTCTGTGTGGGGCTCATACATTTACTTCTGACACCAAATATGTTATCACTTGCGCCAGTCTTCAAATAGGGGTTTTCACCGTGGTGCTCGGGCTCTGCGGTGCAGGTGGGGGAGCAGAAAATGTACCTAGCATTAATAATCAGCTTCAGTTTGCTAATTCCCTCTGCGCCAAACCGGGAACGTATCCTTTAGCGGTCTTGCTAATTTTCTGTGCCTCGTGGAAAATGATCAAACTTAAAAATAGCTGAAAGAATTAATTTAAATGCACTGGCAATGGTTGTCAGAGATGGAATATGCCACCAGAAGGGCAAATTTGAGGAAATTAGCAACGTAACTAAAAGTTCCCAGCAAACTACTGACAAAGGCAATGTAAACTTGGTTTCAAATTAATTATTGCAAATAAACATTTGAAATGCTACAGGCCAAATTAATATTTCAGAATTCTTCGCTATTTATTACTGTGCTTAATTTTCTTACTTAAATATATTTTGGGCCTAGGGCTGTTAAGAATTTAATTTTTGAGGTACTTTAATGAATTATAAAACATGTTTTAAACAGAAATGAATAACTAATAAATGCCAAAAGTGATTAATTTTCTGAAATGTGGAAAGGCCTTTGTATTTAATTAAAAAAATTGCCCTAAATTGTTGGAAAGTAAAGAGAAAGAAAATACAAAGTGGATCAATTGAAGTTTTGATTAACTTACTAAATCACAAATTGTTTTCCCTTTGCTGTGGCACGGCTGGGGAGGGGAGGTACCAGCCCATGGTGCCGTGCGGGGTTAAGCCCTGCTTCATCATGAGCATCTCCTGCACGCTGCCCCGGTTCAGTGTCGTCAAATAAAGAGGCAGTAAAATGATGCTAGCGGTGAGACTGCAAGAAAAATGTAGCAAAATGAATAAAAAAACCATCATAAATATCCTTTTATTTTTTTCGAAAAGGCCGGAAAAGAAATTCCCTCTGGAGGAGACCTCTGGACGGGTTGCTGGTGGAGGCTGTGTGAAAGACGGACAATTCGAGGACTGGTCCGAGTTAAATAGGGCACGTTTCTACAAGGGGTTGTTCACAGATGCAGGGAAATTCACTGTGGCTTAACGCGCAGAAGCGACTAAGAAAGAAGTGACTTAGGTTAGGGGGTAAGTTATCAGGTATCAGACACCCGACTCTACCTTTAAAATACGTGATGTGTAATAATTCGAGTGCCTTTTGGGTGACTCGTACCAGTATTTGCTGCCTGATCTGCTTCTGCTTTTTGCAGGTCACCTTGCTACAGGGGATGAGTTGGGACTGAGAGTGGTGAGATCGGATTTAATTAGCAGCACTTGCTCTGTCGTAGTTACCTGATAAAGTTCCCGGTGTTTGGTTGGAGCTGGGATGCTCCTGAGCCTGTTTGTTAGCATTTGGCAAAACATTTCCTATAACACAAAGATAATTCTCACTGTCTTGATTTTAAGGAATAGTGCTCCCTCTGCATCCTTTCCTCGCGGTGCTGTTGGGAAAGCAGTGCTATAGGATATCTCATACATCGGGGCTGACTCTGTCTGTCGTTTGTTTTGGCTTGAGTCAAACAAGCTTCCCACTGAACTCTGAAATACCCTCGTTGTGATGCTTCTTTCCAGCTGGGACACAGTTATGGTTGGGTGGGTTTTTTTCCTGACAAAAACATAATCTTTTAATATTGAAAAGCAGCTCTAGAAAGTAGCTTTGAAGCAGAAGTATACTTTTGGGGAAACTTCTCCCCGGCACTGGGGAAGAGCCGCTGCGTGGTTCGAGCCGTGCCGTCCTCGGGGTGGTGGTGATGGTGCCCGGGAAGGTTTTGCTCTACAGGAATTTGTGGACCCATTTGGCTCCAGGCTGTAAAACAAGAGATGTCAACCTTTTCTAATGCCATTAACACTGAGGTGGGTGCATGTCCATGATTTCGAGCTGTTCTTTACAGGTCATATTCTTAATATTAAGCCTTCTGGGTGCCGGACCCCCCCTCCCGCGATGCTGGGACACCCTCTGCACCCACCCGCGGCATGGCAAACCCCGGAGCCGCAGATCTGTCAATTAAACCAGCTCCTCCGTCCTCTGTATAAATAAGCAAGACGGGGCATTTTACTGCAAGACGATGCTGGGGAGGAGCGGACGAGCAGCGTTCGGTCAGTGCCGACATTTGGGGCTCCCTTGGATGCCGTCTCCCTGCGGAGGATGATCAGGGGACGCACCGCAGTGGGTGCCCGGGCCCCCTCCCACCCGGGTACCACCATCATCGGTGAGGGTCACCCGTGGAGAAAGACAAGTTTTAATTCACCCTTTCGGTCAAATCCCGTCGTCCGGAGAGAAGCCGCCTTACCAAGGGTGCAGACCTGGGCGCGCTGCCCGTGGCCCCGTGGGCACCCGGTGTTTCGGGGGGGGTCCCTCCTGGCAGCCCCCGGCAGGGGCTGAGCCCCGGCTCTCGGGGGGATGCTGGCTCCGGGTGGGCGACTCTGGTTTAACCTGGGAAAGGTCGTGATGGCGAATCCTTCCTTCAGCGAGATGATTTCCAGAGAGGGAGGTGGAACGCCGGCTCCTGTCGCTGCCTGGCTTCCCTCGGGGGTTGCGCTGGGGAGCCGGGGTGGGATTTTTGAGCGTTGCCGACGATTTTCCCCACGTGGGTTTTGCTGTGCGGCCGGAGCGAAGGAGCCGGAGGGGGCGGCCAGGGGGGATGCCCGCTGCACGCGCCCCGGTTTGCTCCTTTTTTCTAAAAAACCCCAAGGATTTCCTTCTGCAGCAGCCCGAGCGGGTGCGGGAAGGGACGTGGTGGCAGCAGCCGTCTGGGTGGCCGGAGCGGGAGGTGGCTTTTTTTGATCAAAGATGAAAACCAGCGGGTGATGTTGGCCAAGCTGGGGCTGGGACGGCCGCGGGCTCGGTGCCGATGGCCACCCCGTGCCACCGACGTGCCCCCACCGAGGCAGCCCCTGGGATGGAAACGCTGGCGTGGCGGAGGCTGTTTGACCGTCTGGGGTCTCGGGATGATCCTGGTTGCGGAAGATAATTTGTTGTTATTAAACATCCCCAAGCGGCTCACGTTGGCCAACAACCTCTCCCGTTCGTGCCGGGCACGAGGACCTGCTCCCTTCGCCGCTGTCCGGGGAGACACGCGTGTTTTGAGCTCGGTTTTAAATCAGGGAAGCAGGGTGACCCTTTTAAATACTCACGGTAACTTTACAGGCGTGTAAGTCTGATGGCTTTGAACGGGGCTTTGTCCCTGGCCGGCACGGCTTCGGAAACGCCAGAGAAAAATTCATCCGTGGCTGTCGTGTTCAATGAAAATTTGCAGTATCTGAAAATTAGACAGAAGGTAGAGACAAGCATAGAAAGAAGAAGTTTTAACTTGCACGTGACACTCGGGTCTAGACATATTTGGATGATGAAAATTGTTTTGTAGCTTTTGAAGTCAATCAGGAAAAAGTTGTTCGTTCTACAAATTTTTTAATGTGCTCTAAACATGTAGCAAGTCGTGTATCGCTAACGACCAGAACGCTAACAACAGTAATACGTGCATACTGTTGTAAATAAACAACAAACCTTAACGTACTTTGTTGACTTAAAATTACATTTTTGGCTAAATATCAGCTAAGCTGTCATGCTCTCCTGCTGCAAACCCTGTTCCATTTAATCTGTGATAGCAACGCCCGGGGTACAGCCCCAGCTGAGCTCAGTCCGGAGCTGAGGCGGCTTTGCGTCGTGCCGTTGATCTCTGTGTTAGTGGGTTGTGGTCTGGAGAAAGCTGTAACCTGGGAGAAGACACTTGATTCCTCCTCCTTCAGCCGAGAACAGGTCGGTCTCTGTGCGTCCACGTTCATCCTGCTTTGCCTTTCGGGTTTACCTTGGTTTTGGGAAACTTGCTGCTGAGGGCTTGTGTGCTCCATCGCCCCGTCTTGCTCCATCCCCCTGCGCTGGTGCCGACGCTGGTGGCATCATCGCTTTCTCTGACGCAATTTTCTTCTATGAGTCCGTTTGCCATGTCCTCCAGATAAGGCAGTGATACAGAAGTGGATACAGCCTTGCTCTGAACCACGGCTAGCTGGATGAACAGCAGTTTACCCTATTTAAAATTGGCATTACTAAACTTTTCCTGGAATAGTACAACATCAAGGATACGTGATTTTATAAGCCCATAATTTTTCTGACTGTTTTAACATGTTTGCTTTTATCTAAGTGCAAAAACTAGCTGTAAGAACAAAGACGTTTTCCTAGTTTAGGTGAGCTTTTAATTTAAATTTTGAATCTGGGGCTTGTGTAATGCTTAAAATTATATGAGCCTCATCTTGACGTGGGGATTTATGTGCACAGCTTCCTGCGCGTTGAGATGAGAATATCTATCATTAATTTTTGTGGCTTGAAACCGAGCTTGATTTAGATGCTTTCTTCCCAGGGGAAGAGGCATTTTATAAAATCACCGCAGTGGTAATTGTTTGGAGTTCAGAGTGAACTAACTTAAATTTCACATGAATCAACTGTGTACTGTAAATGATTTATGCCCTAGCAAATGCCTTCAAATGTCCTTACAAATTATACAGAGCTAAGAATAGGATGATTTGCTGCCACTGACACTTTGTAGACTATTCAGCAAAAGTGTTTGCTTGCAGATCTTGTTATAGGAAGGTCCTGCTCATCAATAGGGTCAATAAAAAAACAAATTCTTTCCGAATTTTCCATTCTTGAGTGGGCAAAAATGCACACTTCTGCATATATATCCCAGCATCTCTTCTACAAGGATTTACCTCTTAGCAGGGGTTGGTTTTACACCTTACAGCCACCGTTTCTCCTGAGCAGAAGACACAAAACCTTGGAGAACCAGAAATGTGAACGCTGAGCAAGGCTAGAGGTCTGACAAAAGTGTTCTTGCTAACTGTTTTCCAAAGGTGTGAGCATCACAGGGAGAGAAGTATTATTTGAGATGCAAAGATAAAAACCCGTATGCAATTTAGTACCTGGATGAAACTAGAAAGGCAAATTTAAAATAAAACATCAAACAAAATTTCGTAATGACTTAGAGGATAAAGCTATTATAAAAAGGCATCATCAGGAAAGAAACACTAGAAAATCAGTATATCTAACTGTGAAATTTTGCATTTCTTGGCAAGTTTCTTTAACCTGCTATATTTTTTCCCTTATTTTTTAAGCTGGGATCTATAGAAAAAGGATAAAGACTTTTTTTTTTTTTCTTTTTCTCTGGGCTCTGAAATTTCTGAAATTCTTTTTACTTCAAAATTATTTTTCTTCAGAGCCTTTTGAATGCTTGAATTGATTTCTGTTTCTTTTCTTATTAATGCAACCATTCAACCAAGAAAACTTTGGAGAAGAGAGATCTAATTTACAGACCTACCCTAGTGAAAAGAAATAAGGTGAACAATCAGCTGGACCATCCAAAGGATTATTACTATTTCAGTGTAAGCTATTTAAGAAAATGCCTATGGGGAAATATGTGGAAATGTAATAACTTAATCCTAAATATCATGAAAACAAAGCAAATAACTGAGTATATTGTAGAGACTGAGAACATGAGACAGACGTTTACCCGAGAGGTTTGTTTTAGGCAGGCAGAAAGTTTTTGTTTTGCTGCAATCTGGCCCTGAAAAAAAGACTGTCCTGAAGCTTGCTGTGATGGCATGTAGGTTGCTGGTTTACCGGGGAAAAAGTTTGCTTTTTTTTTGGTTTTTTTGTAAGTGTCTTGACACTGTAGTACTCGCATATGATGTGCTTTAAGGCCAGAGGGATGACTGATTGTAAAGGTGATGTTGAATTCCGTAATGTTTGCTATGGCAAGTGCTGAGTTTCTGGTTGAACTAAGGCTGACACTTACATATAACTTTTCTTCAGTTTAAAGATTTTAAATACCAAGGATCCTGCATGCCCTCCTTTGATGATATGTTACCTGATGTTTTAGAAGTGTGAACCTTTCTATCTGGGTTATATTGTAAGTGTATCAGGAATTACGTGACTCCATTACAACTGACGTAAAATTTTGTTGCTGTTGCTATTACTTTTTACCTTTAACTGACTGTTTTCATCCTCCTTTTATTGGCTCTGTCAAAAAAAGGGCTTCTTTTTCTAGCTAATCTTGGAAGAGGGACATAAAGCTGAACACAGGAGGGAATTTTAGGGATTGAAGAGGAGATGGATGCAGCCCCAGAGAGAGTGACAGCCAGCGAGTCTGGTCGGTGCGCACTAAGTCTTTGCCAGTATACGGAGGTGGCGGCAGGTCGGGCAGCGGCTGCCCAGACGCTGGGCACCTCGAGGGAATTTTGAAGTCCCGTGTCAGAGCTTCAGCACTGATGGGTAGAGGGATCCTGGCAGATCCTGCAGGACCGCGTACGACCGCGAGTCTCGGCTCGCTGACTGCCCGCCCTTGCGACGCACCGTTTCCCGAGTCGAGCTCGCCCGCCCGCCACGAGGGAACGGAGCCAGCCGGGGTAAAGTCTGACTTTGTTGTAGAGATGTCAAGAAAACCTGCGCTCTGCCCATTGCCAGGCCTGTGCGGAGCAATTATTCATGCTGGAGACCCAATGCTAGGAGACATGGGCTCAGAGAGAGGGAATGTCTAGTACTGGTAGGACGAGATCATTGTGCTGCAACTTGAATGAAAGGCATTTTTTTTTTCATAACAAAGATAAGACAGGCTGTGAAAGACACTTTTTTCCACGAAGGAAGAAGGCGTTATCCTGCTTAAATGATTTAGACAGACTTTATTTTCTAGGAAAGCCATGAGTCTCTTCATGGATCATTGTCTCCATACTGAGTTGTTCAGTGAGACCTTTCGTCTATGGAAAAGAGACCCGAATAGTGTGAACTGAGCTGGTGACCTTCCACCACTGTAAGTCAGGAGCCATAGAAATGTTTGTCAACGCTTTGAAAAGAAACGGTTGTACTTGAGATGCTTTCCTAGGAAAAAATCCTCAATATGGAGCTACAATGAGGCTAGATTTTAGTGCAGATCTGCCAGGACACATAGGTTTCTTTTTCCCTTTGAAATAAAATATGGAAGTCAGCTGGGGTGTCTGAGCTTTTGGGATATTATAAGGAAAATAGTCAATGGACCTTTTTTTTTAATTCAGGTCAGGCGAGCTCTGCATATAATTAGTTTTCTAGAAGCAACACAAATATACTTTTAATACTGGGACAAAAAGAGTGTGAAAAATTCTCTATACGAGAAGTTGGTTTGGTGGCCTTCCATTTGGGGAGTGGTATGCACTAGTCTGCAGAGAAAAATCCCCAGGTCCCAACTCAACCAAAACATGTGGCCACCAGTTCCAAAGGCATTTCTCCCCTAATGGAGACGGGATCTTGGCCGATGTGCATCGTCGCTTGTTCTTGGTTAGATGAAACTCTGGGATTGGTGCAAAATGTAAGTATCTCTTAGTTTACTTCTGATAACTTGTGATCCTAGACTAGTCAAAACCTGGTGACTCTTCCTCCTGCAGAGATAGTTACTCGAGCTGGGAATTACCCCTTTTTGCTTATCGCCCTTTCTTTCCCCCACTCTTGACACGTTTTAAAAAAAATGGTGTTACCATAGATTGAACTGTGGGCTAACATTAGTGTGTAGCATGTATTTCCAGTAAACAAGCTTCCTGCTTGTCATTTGCAGTACTCAATAATTACTGTTTTGTCCAAAACTATTTCCCACCGAACCTCCTTTTTTTTTGTAAAGCAGGACAACATCTCAAAATCACACATCGTAAGTTGTTTTCAACACTACTACATTACTACATTCTTCCCGGTCGGGCACGTTTCCCCACTCGCTCACTCAGTGTCTGCGAGCACTGCCTCTCCTCCCGTGGACGACATCCGCCTTGTTTACATCACGCAGTTGCCACGGCAGATGACATCATAAGGAGAGTGGGAATCCTGCCAGGGATCCTCTCCGGTTTCTGCATCTGCCATTTGCCGTGGGAATGCCGCACGTCGCGTCGCAGCTATTTAAGTGCTGTGAATTAGGGGATGTGAATCTTTCACGAGCAGTGGAGCAATTTAAAGTCAAAACTGCATTAAAATAAGTTCTTCCATAATATAGTATTTCATTAATATGACAAGATTAACCTACGAAGTTCATTTATCCATATTACATCAATACGGACAACGGATGATGTAAGAAGATAGGTATCTTGCTTGATCATGACCTCATGCCAGTCTTTAAGTTTCTACCAATTAATTTGTGGTTTATTGATAGAAATGAAGGAGAGGTGGGCTTTAGTTGGGTTCATACTAGTCCCGGTGTGCTGCTAAAATCCCGCTGCTGTCAGGCATACCAAGCAGGTCTGCTCAGGCGTACTGTGCGCTGGGACTGATTTGATTTGTATGCGAGGCTGCAGCTAGGGAAAGCGTTGAACAGTTGCCCATGGGATGTCTGAGAAATGTCTTTTTAAGAAAATCTGTATGAAAATGGAGGAAATACACTGCCATATAGAGGAGGTTCTCTTCTGTGTGAGATTGTGATGATTTTTTTTTTTTTTTTTTTTCCAGAAATGACTTGGCCTAGTTAGAAATTGCCTTGTTTGGGTTTGTAGGCTTGTAGGCAAGAACATCTTTACTCATGTAAATGATCCATAATGTTAATTCCTCCTAAATCATCACATCGATATTAGTAAGTTGGCAAATAATGACTCAAAACCTGTGCGGTGACTCTCGACCTCTACATAAGGCAGCATTCAGAGGAAAATTAAGAGCTATGAAGAAAATTAACTCTATCCCAGCCAAAACCAGCACAGATGTGAAGAGATGAGAGACTGGTTGGATTTGCTTGTCCCTGGAAGAAGCAGCTACAGAGGACATTGTCTCAGTGCTTAGGTGAACAAGAAGTGTTGAGGAAAGTTATGAGGAAAAAGCAATCTTCCCCTTAGCATACGCTAGTGGGTTGAAGTTAATAGTAGGTGGAAAAAATTGAGCAGCTTCTGCTTCCTTGCATGCAAATCATAGGAGTAAAGGAAAATAATATTTTCTGAAAATTTTAGTAAGACTAGTGTTATTCGTAGACTAGAATACTGAACACCCTGAAGTGGGTATTGTCTATGGAAACCCACTGAGGGTCACGGGCGACTCGTCCCTGAGAGCAGCCACCTGGGAGGGAAGATTTCAACGCCAGCGAGGCTTGTCTTGGCGAGTTCCTCTCAACCTATCTTCTTTCAAAATCTTTATCTTACTTCTTTTGATATTTTGCCTTACCAGGCTTTTGTCCACATGCTGAGCAGAAATTAGAGCTTCTGTTAGTCAAGTACCTCTAATCCACGCAGGTAGGAACCGCGTCTTCCCAACAACTATCAAGCTGGATGAGATTACCTGCTGGTTACCTGCACTGTTTGTCAAGGGTTGTATGCAAATCTTACGTACCTTGTACAAAATCATATATGGTTAGCGTTTGATACCCATAGCGTGACAAAATCCTTCACAAAGGCAGATCATTCCATTTATTCAGATTCTTTGAATTAAATGGTGTCTGAGCAGAATTTTGCAGTGGGTGGTTTTTCTGGGAGAGAGCAGCAGTGAAACGGAGCAGGGCAAAGTTGATGTTCTTGCTGTTGCTGCTCAGCCTGTGAGCCTATTGCACTCGGCAAGTTGTATTTCTTCACTAGCAAAGAACATCCCACCAATGTGCGCCAAATGTTTTTGTGCAGTATTGCTCTTACTGGCATTTTTCAGGACTCCCACTTTTGCTTCCTGGTCTTCTATTTTGTCACCCAGAAAGATCTTTGATTTTTTGGGGGGAAAAAAAAAAGTCTATTATGGGGTGTAATAAGGTATTGAAACTTGAGCCATTGTGAGTTTAAAATTCAAGCGATTATTTTCCTTCTGTCATACAAAGAAAATTGCAAAGCATATCCAGAAATGAGTGCGTATTATGGGACCACAATAGTATCCAGGAGGTACTTAGTACACTATTTTCATTTAAAGAGGATGGTGACTGCTGAGATATGCGCCTCAAGACAATTTAATGGGTCTCTTTTCACCGTTAGTGATCAGCTATTTGACAGTTGCAAAATGTTTACTACAATGACAAAAGCACAGACTCTAAATATGTCTGAGATGATGATGAGCCCAATGAGACTCATGGATCAAAAACTCAGTTGCCTGTTGGTAGGGAGACAATTTCAGCAGCACCCTGAGTCTCTACGCTGGATGTGGTGGGAATGGCCATCCTCCTCCAGCTCAAGGCCAGGGAGGTGGGAAATGGGTCTACAGGCAGTCGGCTATGCCATCCCTCCTCCCCTGACTCCTTTACCACATCTGGTGACCTTTTGCAAACATCTTCAGAATTTCCAGTACAATTTTGTCTGCCCCTTTCTCTTTTCTTTTAACAGCTAAATAGAATTTTTGATTGGTTGATACATTTGTGTTTAGAACCATGTACATGTTCAATGTCAAGTACATTACAGGAAAAGAAAAGAGTTATTTCTATATATTTACATTGAAATATGTTTTCTTGCACATACTGTTGTGTTATAGACCTGAAAATGCATCTTTGTTTTTTCTTAGACTAGAGCAGAAGACCTGGACTTCCATTAGTGATTTTCCAAGCTGAGTTTTCAGTGGTTATTTGAGAGATGTGAATGGAGAGGGCTTTTTCTGAAGAGATTGCCTTCTCCATTGTGGAGGAGAAGCTTGATCTGTAATTTTAAAACTTTGCTTATGTTTTACTTAAAGTCTTTTCATTGGCTGCTCTCTAATGCAATGCAGGTTATGATCAGCTTTAGAAGAAAACAAAACAAACCAACAAAAATACCTTTCCTCTACACAAGTACACAAGGTCTGTGTCAGCTGCTTACCGGTTCGTTAGTGGAAAAGGGACGATGTCTTGCCAATGTCTTTTTTTTCCAATTGGTTTTGGAAAGAGGAGGTTGGTCTTGACCAGGGACTTTGGTGGTGACTCCCCCCAAATTGAATCTAGGTCTAGAAAAGAGCAACAGTTCCAAATGAGGAAACTTCTGTGTTTCTCTTACCATCATGTATTGACTTCCATTTTATCAAATATCTCTCAATTTAAGAGACATATTATAAATGTTATTTATTAGAGAAATTTTAATGCAGCATTGCAGAGAACAGATTTAAAAGCTCCAGAGAAATCCAAAATTAAAAGCTCAAGTCATTGCTGTGGAAAAAGCCCCAGCTTATACAAACCACCAACATTGCTGCCAAAGTAAACTCAATGGCTTCTGCTTTAACTGTGTTGATTTTGAGTGAGTTACCCAAGGTATTGCAGCCCAGTGGGAGAGGTTGCTGGGATTTGTTGTGTATCTGGTAATTGTAAAAAACAGAGGGTTTAATGAAATGGAGAAGGGAGGTGGTACTATATTCAGATGATTTTATAAAATGTGTATGCAGAACGTATTCTCTCTTGCATGGTCCAAACTGTTACTGATTTCGCAGGGAGCTTTGCAACAGTAGTGGTCTGGTTTCCAAGAAAGTTATGATTCTTTCTTTTTCTTACATGTTTTTTCAGACTATCATAAGTTAGTTTTAATGTATTACATGATTTTTTTTTTTTCTGTTGTTCTCTGTCACGTGGTTAGCTCTTCAGAAGAATCACTCTTGGCCGTGGGAGGGCAATTGCTGCCTGCATCTGAGAAGTCTGGTTCCTTCTTTGTGCTTTTATCTTCCATTGCTTCTTCATCCAGGATTTCATCTTCTTGGAAAGTTTAATAAATTTCTTCAACACATTTGGTGGGGGCGGAGAAGTGGATTTTAACTTAGCTCTTGGGCTCAAAAGCCTTATGGTTGGTTGGGTTTTTTTTAAATAGGTTTATACTGAAAACTTTCTCATACTTCAGTTTGATGAAACAGTCCTAACATATACACACACAGCCTCAGATGGAAGAAAGCAAATCTGATTTCTCCTGAAACTTTTTCACGTTTCCTTCTATAAGTTAAGAACATATTGGAAATCTTCTTTGAACCTGGCTAAGCCCATTAGCTTTGTCTTGGCCTTTAATAAGAAATAGGGAAGGAAGTCTCCATTCCCCTCCTTTGGTAAGGGAGGGATAGTAACACTGCTGTGTATAACTATAAATTGTTTACTTTCTATTGTAGATTATTTCTTGAAAGCATAAGCACAGCATGTGAACGTACCTCTCTTCTTATTTTACCTGGTATAAAAAGTGAATTTTAATTTCCTAAGTAAAAACTTCGAACTCTAAGCACTCTTAATATATTAAGGAAAGCTATTTCTTGCTGTTACTTACTATTCTGGAATCTCCATCACATAATAGATGTTGCTCCTTGGCCAACAGACTTCAATCCTGTGAGCAGGCTTGAAACCGAGAGCAGTGTAATTGGCACACGCAACATCGCATCATTTAATGAGAAAGCATTGCTTTTATGACATCGTACTTCACTTTTCTGGCTTTTTGAAGATCTGCTCTAGCCAATGCCTAGATATTCTCTAAGTGCAAAAGGGCTTTAACACCCATATGAGCTGTGGTTCATGTCGGATCCCGTGAGCACCGGCTGACCAGGGAGCCCTGCGCCAGCGGCTGCGTCATTCTGCAGGCAGGTTTTATTGCATCTTCGCCTCAGAGATGGAAAACTTTGGGCCTGAATGAGTTATTTGTGTTAAAGGTGGTAAGTTATTTTATGCTTCAGATGGGGCAAAAAAATTGGAAAAAAAAATACATGCTTTCTTTGACACTTTCTTAAACTAAAAAAAAAAATGAATACTTCATCTTGAAGTGACGTTTTGAGCGTAGATACATCTAGTTACCAAGACTGATCCAGTGATGGTTGTGACACAGTAACAGGTCTCTTCCATCATATATTTTTTGTACCATGATTCTTCACGACTAGCTGTTGGGTGGCACTGGGTTTTTTAGGGTTTTTTTGCATTTTCGTGGGGGGGTTGTGTTTTTGTTTGGTTGTTTTTTTAAGGTCTTTAAAAAACTAACACTTCTCTTTGGTGGCAGCACTGTGATGCACTGAACTGATGAGCCTCTCGGGGAATGAGTGGCCTGGCTGGGTTCCCCGAAGGGCTGGGGACCAGCTGGATGTGACCAAAACCTCCCAGCTGCCTCCTGCTGTACATAACCCCCTTCTCTCCCCTCCCAGCTGCACCACCAAAGTGTTCACAGCATCAACTTCGGATGGGCTTGGCCCAACTGATGCGGGTCAGACACACAAAAAACCCACTTACATCCATACGTGCTAGTGGCAACCGTTCTTCTCATGTCAAACTCCCTAAATCAGGTGGTCATATGTAGCCCAGACAATAGTTGCAAACATTTGTCTTTAGATGTAATTTATTGTAAGAGGTGATTATACTCACAAAACTAAAGCTGTAGGGGAAGAAATATTTAAATTGTAATCCTTGAAACCTTGGACCCCGTCGCTGCATCACAGAGCAGATTAGCTCATTTATTTTCATTGTACAGTGCAATGAGCAACATTCATGCTGAAAAGTAAACGAGATTTGGAAAATGACTGCATCTGAATAACTGTAAATTTTATTAACAACATAGATTTAAATAATGGCTTTTCCTGTATTTTTTTTTATCCTGTTTGCATCCCTGTCTGCTTGCCCAAGTCTGTAAATCACTCATTTGATCGCTTGTTCAAAATTTATTAAAATTGATTACCATTGTTTTCACACGCAGAATGAGTTTTCCAGATCATCTTCATCACTTTAATCCCCAGACAACTCATGCCCTGTCGTGGTCAGGTGGTGGGATGCTCTGGGATGCGTGTGCCTCAGCTACGAAGGGTTGAGCATAAGGGACCGCATTCGTGGCCCCTGCAGGTCGGGGAAGCAGCTACGGGGGCTGCTGGGGTTGGGACCCCGACCCCGATGCAGGGGCTCCTTCCGCAGCCTCCTGCCCGCCGCATTTGCCCACCTCCGTAGCCTCGCAGCAGCCTGCCGCGCTTCGTTATTCACGGATAGCCCGCAGATGGTAACTGAAAATACTCAGTCGCGGGCATTCAGCGATACAAACTTGGATCTTTTTAATTAGAATAGACGAATTGGTTATGTTTAAAAAGAATTGGAGGTAGGAAGTCTGTGCACAAACACACCTGAGCCCATCAGCATCTGAACGTCCGTCTATAGGAATCAACAGGCTCTCGCAGGGAAAGATCAGATTTTGGGCAGG
Source organism: Aquila chrysaetos chrysaetos (assembly GCF_900496995.4). Classification (NCBI taxonomy): domain Eukaryota; kingdom Metazoa; phylum Chordata; class Aves; order Accipitriformes; family Accipitridae; genus Aquila; species Aquila chrysaetos. The sequence goes on along the minus strand of NC_044024.1, from coordinate 2,821,780 downwards.
GAAGGAGGACGAGGGGACAAAGAAGCTCCGGCAGCTCCGCTCTCCTCCTCCATGTGCGGGGACGGAGGTGGGAGCTCTTCCTCCAAGGGACTCGGGCTCCGCTCTGGCACGAGGTGGCTTTCCCCGTTGGGAGCAGGGTGACTTCCCAGCCCAGGCTACCTGGGTCTTCTGGTCTTCAATGGGAAGGGTATTCCTCCTAGCGCAGCGAGAATAGGAGCTTTTGGAGAACCAAGCCATCACAGGAGGTTTGTGATACAATCCTGAGAGCTGCCAGGCTGCGGCTACTCCTGATAGCATCTTAGAGAGAGTGAAAGCATCCGGGCTGTCATCCTGCTGTAACGTTAAAAGGAAACTGGAGTCAGTCACAAGAGGAGACTATATCGTATGCAGAAGTCTTCTCCCAAGCTTGCCAAGGAGATGCAGAGCAGATACCACCTAAAGGTCCCTGCACGTGCCTGTCCCCTACAGCACGTGATGTTCTCCAGCTTTGCAGAGCTGAGCTGCTTTCTCATGCCTGCGGTGTGGGTGCTCAGCATGACGCTCTGAGCAAGACGTGATGGGACCGGAGGGTCAACTCTGAGCTTCGGCACAGCGCTGCCGCTGAGAGACGGAGCTAAGCCACAGCGAGGGACAGACTGATGGTCAGGAAGGTAAACGTATGGACAAGTAGTTGCATGTTTACGTTTGTAGCAAATATTATGCTTGCATGTATTTAGGGAGTAAAGTTAAGGTAAACAGAGGAGGATGAGTACTGCAAGGTGATGGAAAATAGGTTGACTCTAAACTTTGTCGTGTTCAGCATTTTTGTATAAGGCGGCTCAGAATTTTGCAGAGAAAGCAGATGCAGGCTTGCATGGGAAGAGGCTTTTGTTGCAAATCATAAAATAATTAAGATGGTCTTTTCATTGCTAGGTATTCTTATTTAAACAATATTTAGCTACTTAAGATATTAAAACTAAGCACTGCAGTTTACATTAGAAAGTTTTTCATAATACCTTTTTTCCCCCTTTTTTTCTGGAGTTTTTTTTTCAAAGTCTGCACAAGGTTTTGAGGCTTCAAAGAGCTCATGGGAGCTGAAGAGTCTCTCCTTCCTTCAAAGCGTTGCTACTGCTTTAGGTTCACCCTCCATAAATCCCCATACCGAACAGGAAATGTTCGGATGTCTCCTTCTGTAGGTGGATGGTTCCCTGCAAACGGTTTTGCGTTCGACTGAGGAGACTCCTTCTTTCGAGCAGCTATTTACTTCGTTCCTTGTTTCTCGTTTATGAGGAAAACATAAAAACGCTTTCTGCACTTAAAGTCATTCTGGTAATGCTCTAAATTCTATGCTTAAGGATGCATTTAATTAAAGATTGACTATGGCATAAAGTGTAGGTTAATTAAATACCAATCAATTCCTGTATAAAATACATATAAAGGGGCTTTGACTCAGACAGTAAAATGAGTCTCCAGGAGGATATACCCCTCTTGCACACTGTGTAGCTGAAGAATGACTTCCCACATGCTTTTCCCCACTACATTTGCAATTTAGAGTACTAAAGTACCTGTATAAAAGCTCTTTTTATGGAAATATGGTCTGACCTGTTCCTGCTGTTCAGAAGAGATTTCACAGAGCCTTCTCCATCGATTTGAATCAGATCCTCACTTTGTTATGGTGATGTTGGTATCATTAGGCAAAACTCTAATTGAGGAAAGAATAACTCTGAAGTGCTGTGATTTTTTTCCAAATATTTTTTACAGGGTCCCTCATAGAGTCAGTGCCATGAGAGGCATCAAATGAAACCAGAAAGTCCAAAGTTAATAAAATGAGATGACTTGTCACGAAACAAGTTGTTAAACTGGAGATGGCCTTACCGTAGGATATTGTGTATGCTGAAATTTAGGTGAGCTCCAGGGAGGAGAGGAGTTTTGGAGGGTCTGGAAGAGGAGTCCAATGTGGGAGAAACCTCGTGTGATCATCTCTCTCCTGTGTTCCTCCCCGGGCCCACAAAGTAATATTTAGGGTCTTAGTGGGATGTCAGTCTGACCCTCTCCAGCCATTCCTCTGGGGTACGGCTATCTCTGTTTCACCGGTGGTGGCAGTGAAAGCCTAGATGTTAATGTTGAAATATCAGAAAGTCGCCTGGAGTTTGTGCTCCTGCACTGGTGGCCTTTCACGTGAGGCCAAACGGGCAGACTTGAAAAAAGAGGCCTTAGTCTTAAAGGTTACACAGTGGATCAAGGGCAGAGTTTCTCTTCTAACTAGATCCATTTCTTAAGAAGACCTTAGAAGAATGATTTTAAGATGCTCACTGCTCTCCACGCTCTGTAGTACTTCAGCAACGTCGCTTACATGGTGAAAAGCAAAGTTATCCTACTTCAGAGTGGGGCTTTAAAAGTGAAGTGGTTTGGTTTTTGGTTTTTGTTTTTTTTTTTTAATTAAAAATCCTTTATTTTAAAGTTGATCAGAACTTTTTTTCCACATTCTTATGTTTAAACTACCAAAACTAGATTCTAAACAAGTCGGTTTTACTCAGGAGGAAAATTATTAATATAACTTTGAAATATTTTCATTTTTAAATACATGGCTCCATTAAAAATACTATTGTTCTTTTATTTACCATAAATCCCCTTGAATCAAAGCTTTTCTCAATAATGAGTATTTTAGACATGTCCACCTCCTCCTTTAGAAAGCTGCTTTACATTACTACAGAGATGTCCCTCCAAGGAGCTCAAGGCACCTTTGCAGCCCGGCAGGACCTCTTAGAAGTATTTTTCCAGTTTTGCAGAAGGAGAAACGTGAGCTAAAAGCCTGTGAAGAACTTGCCTGGGATCTAGCAGCACCTCGCCATGCTAGACCAAACCGCACGGTTCCCAAAGCTCCGTGATTTCTACACTTGCGTGTCAGCCCGTGCCCCACTTCCCAGCTTGGTGGGATTTCGAACTAGCTCTGAAGGTGCTTTTCTGCCTTTCTTTGGATTCCTTCTTTCCTTTTGCTTTTATTCTGTTTTGCCTTCTAAATTGTCATCTCAACTTTGGCATTTGCTCCTTCATTTTTGTCTTGCCCCCCCTGACGCTGAGTTAGCAGACGTCCAGGGTGAGGTGCCTCTTCCTACACCACGTTTGAGCCAGCAAAGTTAACGGGAGCACAAATCAGGCAGAGGTGAAGCCCTTCGAGCCTAACGACACCGCGTGGCTGATATTGTGCCTGACACAGGCATCAGAGGTACGGGTTGCAAAAATGAAGTTGAGAGTTAATTGTTCTTGTTGCTGAAAGGCCTAGGTTAGTTGCTGTCATTACACTAATTTTTATACTGTCTTAGTGACCTTCACATCATATTAACAATTTTATATTATGTTAGCAAATTGCTCAGCGAGAGCTGCTACTCTGATTGCATTCTGAAGGTCATTAATATGATATGAAAATATTATTGTATTCTCTGCTTTCATATTTTATTAGTGATATGGAAAGCAATAAAGAGGCTGATTTTTGCTGGGAGGTTCCCCAGGGAAACATGCTCTACAGCAGTGGTGTCCCACATTGGTTCCTAATCCAATCTCGATGGGAAGTTCAATTTCCTCATCATTAATTATTTAGCTGTATTTAACTGCTGTGAATTCTCAGATTAATTTTTTTAACTGTTGAGTTTGATGACCTCTAAAGACATTGGTATTAACCAATGCAATAAGAAATACAGTTGCTTAATGCAAATAGAAGCTAACTCTTCCACGAGGATTTGTGTGAAGGCATAATAATGGCAAATTTAATTTTTCTGCTATAACAGTGAAGGCTTATTGTATTACTACCTCCGGTGCCATTCGGTATTGCAAAATGACGGATGAAGGCGACTGCGGCTGGGGCATTCCCTTCAGGTAAGCCTGGCTCGCATGGTCCCCGGCGCAGGGTGTCCGGGGGGTGGCACCGGGCTGTCCCCGGGACGCGTTGCCAGTGGCCGGCCAGGTCTTCCCTTCGATGAACTTCCCGGCGCGTTTGGCTGCCGATCGACTGCGCCAGCACAGGGGAAAGCTAGCGTAACGCACGTCTCGGTTTGGGCTCCTGAAATTTTATTTCTCAAGTAACGTAGAGTAGTAAAGCCCTAATGTGTGTGAGCGATAGGTAGAACTGTTATCGGTCACCTAACTGAGCCAAATGCGAAGGCAGTAACCTTTGGGCAGGTTTTGTCTCTTATTTAAGTTCAACAAAGCTTTAATCTTGAAGAAAGTAAGTTAGAAACAATGAAGACCTTAATAGAAAAGAAAGGTCATCACTTGCAAAGAGAAATGATTTTTCGAGTGAACAATGTGCCATATTAGAATGACTTCAGTCGAAAGGATGACTTTGTTGATAAGCAGCAACAGTTAGGTGCTTTAATGCTGTAACAGCCTCGCGGTCCCTCAACTCTCCCATAAAATGACATATAACAGCAATTTATCAAACGTTACCAACAACAATACTGAATTATAATATAATAGAGTCCAAATGTTGTTTTTTAACATGATTGTGCCAACTGCTATGTTTTAATGTTTGAATTTTTGCTTTTTCCCTGCTACAATATCAGGTCACTTTGAGTTCATCGGCTTCAGCAACATGATGGCTGCAGCACAGGTGACATGTAGCGCCTCAGATCCCGGGAATATGCTTCCAAAACAAACTTAAAATTGGCTTATTTGATGGTAAGGGCTTGCGGGAAAGTTAGTCTGGAGGTTCCCACAGCCTGGGGAAAATCCCAGCAGGTTTCTACACTGCTCTGCGCAGCGCTTCAGCAAGCAGCAAACCAAATGGATTATCTCATTCAATAGAAACCAGTGCTGAGGGATATGGTCTGAATTTATAGCAAGTGCCACTGTGCAGTGGCAACAGGTCTGCGTGAAGTATTCAAACCCATCTGATTATTTAGCTTCAAATAAATAAAAACTAAGTTCAAACTTCCAAGGTGGTTGAAAGTTTTCCCTGAGGAAGGAGCGAATTCTAAAGCTCAAAACCCAACCAAAACAATGTTAGGTGCAGCTGAGGACCTGACTCAGAGTTTGTGCGCGCCATCCCCACGCCTGTACCAAACAGATTTAAAATCGTTATTTTTATTTTTTTTTTTTTTTCCCCATGGCCAGGGATGGAGTAAAGGCATCGCATGGAGGGATCGGGTCCTGCCCGCCGCTGTGCAGTGCTGCTCGCAGTGCTGTAGATGGCAATGCTCCACCGGCGCTGCGCGATGCTGCCGAGCCCCGCGCCCCAGAACCACCAGTTCACCCCATTACGCCCAGCACCCCATATACCACAGCTGGAGAGGTGAGGCTGGCTGCTGCCCCCCACGCTGGGGGGCACTGGGAGCACTGGTCTGGGCACAGCGGTGACCCCGGGCTCCAGGGAGAAGGGGTATTGCTTTCACTGGTGGTACAGCGCGACAGAGAAGAAGCGGTGGTGTAACTCCGTGCCCGTGTATTTTTACTGGCGGTGTAACTGCGATGCTGCTGCTTACCTTCTGGTTTGCGTCCTCTCCTGTCCGGCGCAGGGCAGGACCCCGAGCCGCGCAGCGTGTCCCCGGGTGTGCGGTTCGTGTTCGTGCAGGGTATGTCCGTGGCACCATCCGTGGTGCCGTCTGGTCTTAAATATGGGGCTGTAAAACTCAGTCAAAACCTAGGGCAAACCAGGCAAAGCCGCACCGAGCCCCAGTAGGAATTTTATTGACAATAACAAAGTCTTTTGGCGTCTCTTAAGGAGAGAGGAGCACGTCAAGCGCAGTACTGGTTAACGCTGTCTGAGACAACGGTTTGAGAGTACTGAAGGTAAGACCCTGTGGACTGAGCTATATTTCATCACAAATAGAGCCCTTTAACCGGCAAACTTGTTCTGGGAAAGTTTCCAATTCAGACAATCTCTTGCGTTGTGGGGTGGTGGGATCTCTCATGCTAGGAGCATCAAAGGAGTCTCCGGAGACATTTTAAAAGAGGACAGGAGCCTGGGAGGGAGACTTCAAAATCCTGGCAAATGTACAAATAAAATACACTTCGGTCTTAAATTAATGTAAAATATTATGAAACTGTCTCTCGGAGATTATTCCCAATGTGGAGTTAAAAAACAAATAAGCAAACAACAAAAAAAAAAAACCCCAAACCCTGGCTGGTGTCCACAAAGAACAAGTGCTCTGGTTCCTAACCTCTGAAGGATGATATCCTCCAAAAATCATCTCTTCGGGAAGGTTCCACATCACCAGGCTTTATCTGCATCCTCTGTTTAAAAAAAAAAAAACCAAAACAAAACAACAACAAAGAGACATCCCAGGTCTCTGAAAAAAGAGAACTTGACCTAAACCACCAATTTATGCAAAGGCTTCCCCTGGCAAAGCCTGCGCGTGCCCGGCCGGGGCTGTGTCCCCTGTCCGGACCAGTGCTGCTTTTTCGGCCGTCGCGGGGCTCCGTCGGAGCACAGCTTTGTTGCTCCGGGCTCATCCTGAATAGCAAAGCTGAGCCGGGAAAGCCAGCTCTCCCCCTCCGGGGCCTCCATATGGCTGGAGCGCAAAGTTGGGCTGTGTCTGTCTCGGGAAGCAAACAAGAAAGGCAAAGCAAGAAGAGGAAAAAAAAAAAAAAACCCCAAAAAAACCAAAAAACCCACAACAGAAAAGACCAGCAAATAGAGCCTGAGCAGAGAAGGAATTAGAAGAAAAGATAATAATAATAATAATAATATTAATGACAAAATTTAATTAATAGGCCGCTAATGAATTTTATTAAGCACCATAAAATTGCCATAACAGCCTAATTGCTTTGCTTGTCTTGCCAACAGCCAGTGAGAAGATGAAGTGTTATAATCCCCTGGATTTCGACGTGGGAGGCGGCGATTAAGGGGACGTGCTGGGGTCTGCGCGGGCAGTGTCACCGCGCCAGGAGCTGGCCCGTTCCCCAACGAGGGGACCCGCTGTCGTCTGAGCGGCTGCCACCGCGGAGGAGCGTGGCTGGGGGCGGCTTCGCGGCGTTTGCGAGGGGAAACCGGTGGTGCGGCGGCTTTGCCCAAAGCGCGGGCGCAGTGACAGCAAAGGGTTCGCAAATTAGTTTCTGCTTTGCCATAATTCTGGAAGAAGTATGGAGGAGTCATGGTTTTATTGCAGCTGCTTTCACGCTCTCTTTCAAACCCTCTCACCCTCTTACTGTCCTTTTGAAAATATTTTTTTACTTAATGCCAGCACAGATTTTTTTTTTTTTTATTTTTTTTAATGCTTGCTTACTCTTTCTAATAACCACGTACTTACAGGAAATGATTTAGAGTAACTCGGGCTGTAGAGATACCAGTTCCCAAAGCCACAGGAGCTCCCATTCCTCTCTACTGCCTGATGCCCTTTAGAAGAGCCCCCAAACACAGAGACACCCCATAACTCCTGGGGTTTATTTAGCTGGGGCCGCCTGGTGCGGGTGTGCACGGCCCAGCCACCTCTCCTGTCCTGTGGCACTATTCGGGTGGCATCATGGCCACACTTGAAATAGTTATTCAACGAGACGGGTGTTTTTCCTGTGCTGTTTTTGGCAGCGTTACACACTTGCTGCTGGTTCTGATGAGCAATTTGGATTTCTCTGTGTGAGCCCCTCTCGTTTAGGGATGGGGAGAGGCTGCTGTTATGTGCTGGGTCTGTTTTCAGGAATTAATCCTTTCTTTTCTAAAGGTGGTAATCAAGTGAGATCACATCACCGTTTGCCATAATCTTATTGCTAAATAAGATTTTATCTCATCCTATAATTTCTGAAGAGAAAAACAAATGGCTGTTTTGGGCAATATGGCTTCTGTATGGTACAGCAAAAATCTTTCGGCTATCATTTCACATAATTTGGCCTGCTGACTTTTCTGTCTTTACATATTTATATCCCTTCCATTCATAACAAACATGTTTTTTTCAGCACTTCTTTGTCACAAGGATGATGAGGATTAACTGAATGTATCTAAACATAACTACAAAAAAGGGGAAAAATACACTGCATGAGCAAACCTGATACTCTTCCTAGTTCATTAGAATCTAATGAAGAAATACTCAGTGCCCAACAGGGGAATCCTAATTCATTATGTCTTTTGAATTCTCATTATACATATGCATGGTGACTACTAGACAACTGCACCCTTCCTTTAAGGTCTGTTGTCCATTACACTCTCTAATAAGTATCCGTTATACTTAAATACTGAAACTCATGGAAGTTTTACTCCTGTAATTAATTTTCACTGGTTAACTCCTGATGACTTTCCAGTGTCGAACTGGTGGTGACTGGATCAAGATCATTGCACCGGTGAGGTTAGAGAGAAGCTGCTCTAAAAATGTTTTGACGATGGAGAAGACGGACTGTGACCAAACCTCCCTGCACCCACGCGGCGGCTGCCTTCCCACCTCGAGGATATTGCTTTAGAGTCGAGGGGCTCTGCTGCTTTGTTACAAGGGGAAAAGCTCGTTATCCATTTAAATGGTGTCAACTGGTTTTGGCCCAGTATCTGAATGATGATGGAAGTTGTCTACTGTTATCCAAGAGGCGTTACTTTGCGCAGTTTTCCACCGCTCGTGGGTGAATGCTTTTAAAGGAAGCCTGGGTCAGAAAACATAATATTACTAAATGCTTCCGACTTACTATTTAGCTTATGGCAATGTTTAAAGGCCACTTAATCACCAAGAGCTATATTTTAGTTCATTATTATAAGTGGCGAAGGGGTTACTAATTTCTATATCTCTTCACAGTTATTAATACTTTCATCTTTTACCTTTATTTCTAAAACCGGCTAATAGCTCTGAAATAAGGAATCTCTTGGGGTGTTAGAGTCAAGAAATGGCTGGTTCTATTACAGCTGCTTTCCAGACGACTTTTTTTCTGCTGTTCCTCGCAGTTCAGCTTTGGTAGCACGCGAGGAATGTATAGGAGGCTTTTGACGGTCAGCTGCTCTGGGGGGGACGCCAGCCCCGGTAAAATCCCCAGCTCGTGAGGTCTTGATGGTGCAACTGCCAGAAATGGTTTGCTGGTGTAGGAGAGGACCTGGGCTCAGGGATGGGGCAGAAGTTCTTCTGCCCTGGAATAAGGATCCCTGCTGATTGAGGTAAATCCCTGGTGGTGCAGGGACTGAAAAGCAGCTGATAAACTTGAAATCGGAGTCGGGGTGGTAAACGTGCCGTCCAGGAGCTACAAATTCTCTGAAACGTGGGATGAGCCGTGCCTCGCGATCCCAGCCCCATAAGGAGCGAGGGGTGAGACGAGGATCGCTTGTGTTGTTATTTACGACCACAGCGCGGAGCTCCGGCCGCTTGTTTGCAATGACTTGCCACTTTGGCCTTAGATCAAAGAGGATTATTAAAGGAGCACAGCAGGAAAAATACAAACGGCTGTCACAGAGGAACATTTCAAGCACGCAGGCACTGAGCGCTGGGTTCCTGCTTCGACACCGGTGCTGGAGGTTGGGGCCCTCATGAGGTACATACCTATCTGGGTGGGAGAGGAGAGGAAGACCCTGGCTATCCCTGAGACTGTAAGAGCATCTTCCATCTTATTCCATGGAATTATACCTCACGTTAGACCTTATAGCAGTTTTCCGGTACCTAAAGGGGATCCACAAGAAAGCTGGAGAGGGACTTTTTGCAAGGGCATATAGTGATAGGACAAGGGGTAATGGCTTTAAACCGAAAGAGGGTAGATTTAGGTTAGATATAAGGAAGAAATTCTTCACTATGACAGTGGTGAGACACTGGAATGGGTTGCCCAGCCAAGTTGTGACTGCCCCATCCCTGGCAGTGTTCAAGGCCAGGTTGGATGGCGCTTGGAGCAACCTGGTCTGGTGGAAGGTGTCCCTGTCCATGGCAGGGGGGATGGAGCTGGATGATCTTTTAAGTCCCCTCCAAGCCAAACCATTCTATGATTCCATCCCCCATTGGCTTTGCAAATGCCATATATTTGTGTGTGTGTGTATGTATACACACACACACACACAGAGTAACTTTGTTAGTCAAATACTGGAAAGTGATAGCGTGTGGTTGAAATTATCTTGATTTGGGGGGTCACAGAAGTTTTTATAACATTCACTAAAGTGAAATCCATGCTCAAAGTTATTTTTCATGAAAGAAACTTTTGTATATCTCAAGAGATCTTGTAGCAGGTTCCTTACAAGTATTCTCAACAAATTTATTCCTGATAATCTTGTTTCCTAATTCCCTCAGGAAGATGATGTCAGTCTCCAGAAATTTTGATCGTGTCCTTTGCAGGATAACTTTAAGTCATTTAATGTTTTCACAGTGGCGATAACTCTGTCAAAACAAAGTGTTCTTTGGTGCATGTAAAAATGATCTGTGTATCTGATCTGAAATCGATGGGAGTAATTAGAGAGTTGATCCGAAGCAGGCTGGAGTTAATGGGTGTCTTTTGATCAACCTTGGTGGCTTTCCCAAAGCTTCCCACCACTCCTGCAGCAATACGGGTGAGCTCTCTGGTGGTGATGGAGCCGTGCGCCCATACGTTGCCTCGTGCTGTCCATATATTCTTCACGTAAAGGTTCGTCAAGCACTGGAAGAGGCTGCCCAGGGAAGTGGCTGAGTCACCATGCCTGGAGGGATTTAAAAGACGTGTGGATGTGGTGCTTAGGGACATGGTTTAGTGGTGGACTTGGCAGTGGTAGGGTTTACGGTTGGACTTGATGATCTTAAAGGTCTTTTTCAACCTAAATGATTCTATATTGTCCTAGGCTGAATTTGCTTTACTGCTCCAAATGATATCTGCTTTCCCAAGACATGTGAATTCTTCTCAGGTTTTTATTGCTTTATATTAGATTTTATTTTCCATATAGAGGTGAAAGTGAATGTAGTAAATCTGTATACAAAAATAGACTGTATTTGTTGGTGTCTTCTAACCTATTGACTGTTCTTGACATGCCCAAACAACACAGGCACACTCTCGTTCCCCAAGCTTTAGAAATTAGTCATTATTTGTGTCATTCCAATGACAAACCTCCACTATAATGAGGTTTTATCCTTTTAAAACAAAATAACTTTTATTAGTGCCTTTGAATTAATAATTGAAGGCTTGACTTTTAAGGGGGGGGCAGGTGTTTGTTGTGATTAATAGCATGCATTCCCCGTGTATCACATAACTTTACTAAATCTTGGTAATGGTGTGGGGGTCAGTGTCACTGTTATTAATAGTAATGATAATTATATCTTTGGGAAGCTGTCAGAAAAGTATCTTTTGTACGAGTCAGAACAGTGTAAACAGACTGTACAGGCAGGCACTACCCTTTCCATCAATAGGTAAACAATCTTTGTTAAGCTCATCTTGATAGTCTTATTTTGTTGCCACATTTTAATTACTCATCCTGTCTGTTTATATTCCGTTGCGTTTTGCTGAAGATACAAGCTTTAAAAATCATTGGTATTTAGGAAAATCTAAAGCTAGGGTGATGCATGCTCAGGTGCTAATTTATTTACATCAATTAATTTCAGGCCCCTGTTGTAAACCAATTAGTATTCAACACTTAATGGAGTCATTATCTGTCAGATTAGCTTTTAGAAATGCTTGTCACTGCTACAGGACCAGGCAGCAGAACTTTGCTAATAAAACTAGCAGAATTAATGGAGTGAACAGCATAGATAATGACTTAATGTGGAACATACAGTATAGAAAAGAGACTGAACAACTGTCTTCAAGAAATGAAGATATCATTGAGCTAGCTGCTTTATTCCAAAAATGAGCTCAGATGGTGATCTTCAGAAACATCAGCGGTGTCGAGCTAAGCCTTTGCAAAGTTATGTTTCGTAATAAATAATTTTGAACCTTTGTGCCCTCGCATACTCACAATCTACTTTCTAGCCTGACGTGGCATGCAAATAAATGCTTCGCATTGTACCACCCTACTGTGACTTGAAGCTGTTATTTCCAAAGGCTTACGAGTTAATGGGAGCGACAACACCCAGGTTACTGAGCTGCTTCTGTGGGTGTCATCTGCAAACAGCGTGGAGTACAGCTTCTCCAGGTGAGACCTACGTTGTGAAATGCACTTATCGCCTAACTTCAGGGCTGTGGAACGCTGCAAAATAAATTATATTTGAGAAAGTCAGGCAGGAGATCAAAATTCTCTAGGCAGGCAAGACTGGCATCACACCCACAATCATCCGGTGAGATCTGCAAACAGCAATAAACCTCCAAAAAGCTTCGCTACAGTTATGTATGTTTTCAGAAGCTTCCTTCACAGGTGTAAGATGACAGCATTTGCCCATTGTTTTGTTCTTCTAGGTTAAGTTACCTTTTTTGTGTTTCAACAAGGCAGTTTTTGCTCTTTTCTACTTGTGATTTGTGGTTACCCGATTATTCTAGTGCCTCAGTGACAGATTACACCCCGCTCTGTGCTAAAGTTGTCCTTGCATGGAGGGCAGTCACAGAACTTAATTCCAATGTAAGCTTTTAAAGAAGAATGCAAGTGGAGCTTAAAAAAAATCATACATCATATATTTGCATAGTAATTCCTGTGATTTATGCTTTACCGAGAACCGTGGCACGTACCCGCATATGAGTCTGTGATAACCCTGACCTCGCTTGCTGTGGGGACAGTCCTGCACCTTCAGTCTCTCACGTGTCCTGCTTTTGGGGATGGCAGGCTGGTTTGGGGACCCTGGGGTCATGAATATGTTCATAATTGCATGAGGAATTCCTCTACAGTAAATATATATATGACTGTATTTGAAAAAAAAGTTGCTACAACTGATTATCTAAGCCACGCTGACAGTGTCCGTATTCCCCGGTGCCCTTTGCTTTCAGATGTTTCCTTGTCACAGTACAAAAACTTGAACTCTACCATAAGATAAGATGGAATAAAGATATTACTGTATTATTTACTATTCTTACTTAGTATAGCTTGTAATGTCTTGTAGCTCTTTCCCTGTGCTGGTCACCTGAGCCTGAATGACATCTTGTTCTTGCCAGGTAGCCAGATTAGTTCTTACAGTTTTAGGTTATGTGCCATTTAGGTAACACTATGGGAGAGTTGTCTTCAGCCTCGGAGATGATTCCATGTCATACACATTTTTTAAGTCTGCCTCCTTTGAGTAACTGCTTTAGCACCTTACGTGTCTCACCTGTCCTTGTATAGATGTTGTATGTAAGCACTGAAGGCCATTTATATATAGTTAATGTTTTTTTTTTTTTCTTTTTTGCATCAGCTCTGGTTGTTCTCAATGATGGATTTCCACCACCCCAGAGGGACTCAGTTTACGGCTGCAAAATCAACATTTACATTTGATTTTCAGCGTGGCACGTGGCTAGTGAGAAATAAGCGACTGTGCACCCCCCCGCCAGAAAAATCGTCTTGCTTCAGCTCCGCTGCTCAAGAAACCTGCTCACCTTCTACAGCCCCTAAGGCTTCCTTCCAGGAGTGTCCTAGGGAGACCGAGTGGCTTTGTCTTTGACTTTTAGGGCGTACAGGAGGTGATGTAGCACTTCCCTAACCTCCAATATTTGAAAAAGCACCTGATGATCCATAGACGTGAGCTGTTCTTTCCCCATCACAGCCATCCCCCTGAACGCACGAACAATTGCTGCCCTAACACCCATGTGACAGAGGTTTTAGAACTATCGGTGACAGAGAATATTTGCGGATTTATTTTTTTCAGTAATCGCAGCAGAAAATCCTCACGTGTGACTTTCTCCTCCAACTGTTTGTCTATGCGATCCCTGGAGTGGGAGAACCTGGACCACAAGGAAGGAGACGTTTGGCCGGCCAGCCTGGGGAAGGTACCGCTGGTGAGAGGGACACGCTACGTGTTTGGGTAAATAGGGTAAACCTATTTACCCAATTTACCAGGTTTGAGGGGTGGAGGGCCAACAGCCAGAGCATCCGTATCGTTTTTGTGAGCAAGAGAAACAAGTTGATTTTATGAACTTTTGGCTCAGCTGAACTTCATCTTAATATCTGTAAAGAAATTTAAACCCAAATTAACCTCCACTGGACTCAGATTCCATTGTGAACTTTTTTTACAGCTGTTCAGAGTTTTCTGCTGTTCCAAAGAACAATTAATTTTGGTATCAATAATTTGCTACTTCAAAGAGTATAACCATATGGCTATCAAGTCAGTTTGTATTTCCATAATTGAAATCATATATGACTGCTGCAGCATCCTCAAAGGGGTTGGGGGTTTTTAATTTTTTTTTTTTGTTTTCCTACTGCTTTACTTAGCCTTTCTTGTCAGTCCAAATAGTCGCCGGTCTTACCTCATAACTGGTGATACGACCCCGCTGCTGTGCTTTGTAAATGCATAATACGAGGTGTTACGATTCAGATGCTGCTTTATGGTCCTACCTACTGGAGATGCCCCTTTGAAAGGAGAGGAAATTGCTTTTGGATAACATCACTCTTCCGTCACAGCTGGCATTGGCTGGTGCAGATACGTGTTTACATTTTGCTTGGAAAATGTAAACACTAATTAAGCATTAATGTTAATAGGTCCTGGGACTGGCAGGCTGGAGAGACAGCTCTGCTGCTGGCTCTGCCCTGGCTGCAGTCCATTTCACCCCACTCCCTATCTGTGTTTCCTGGCAGAAAATAAGGATAATTATTTATTCCTTTCCAAAGGGGGAGGGAAGGGACACGGGCGAGGGTCATGTAAGGACAAAATATTGTGTTACTCTGAATAAAACTGAATCTTTTTATCAGCCTGATGAACGAGGCGGGAGTGGTTCGTTATCCCCAGGTTCGGCTGAGCAGAGAGGGGTTGTGTTGTGATCCCTGAGCCCCTGGAGCGAGACAGCCTTCAGAGAAAAAAAAAATCCTTTCTATTTCCTACTCTTGGTTCCCTCACCAAACTCAGCTTTCCTAGGCAGTTTGCTGGGAAAAACTCTGCAACGTGCCATAACACGGGTATAAGAGGTATCTAGCAGTTGGTGTAGCGGATAGAAAGCAGCATCTAGTCCTGCTGCGGTGCAGGCAGTCCGGATTTCAGTTTTAATTCACTATATAAAAGACTTTGTTATTCTTGTTCCTAATGTGTTCCCTCTTCGTGTACCGCTGTGGGATGAAATGGTCACCGAGGTCCTTCTGCTGTTGTCTGGTCCTGGCATGGTTTTAGCCGTGGCCATTTCAGGTCTTTGACGGCCAATTTTACATTTTTTCCTTTGGTCAGCTTCGGCGTGCCTGCGAGAGCAAACAGCGGCTCTTCTAATTAGGCGAGTGTAATTTCTCACAAACTGGTCCTCTCCCTTTGTGAGCCTGTAGATTTGCAAAAAGAATAAAAGAGCCCTGATTGTCCCCTCCTTTCAGCCCTTCGCCTGATGAGGAGTGTTGCTACACCTAATAAATTAAAGGACACAAAGTTAATGAATTTTTCATTTGAACTCACAGCTAGGTATGGATTAGCGAGGCTGACGTTACTGAAGAGCTCAGAATTAGGAAGGGTCCTACAGGGACATTTTCCTCTTTACTAAAATCTTTTCATTCACCTTTTCAAGCATTATCTTGCTCAGTAGAAAGAGTTCTTTTCACAACATATAGCCTGTGGGGTCTGCTTTCTGTCCACGGCATAAATGTGATCATTCATTTTGTTTGTCTAATGGACAAAAAATAAAGGGCAATGTGAGTGACATTCAGACAGCCTTTCTCCTGAAAGAGAAGAAGGGATTCATACGATCCTGAGCAGTACTCCGGAGCAGACTTTTATGAAGCATAAATGGTCCCAATTCCTTTAAATTCCAGTTCCATCAGTTTACACCAGCTGAAGGGTGTCTTTCTTCCCCCTTGAGCAGTGCTGTGAGATGCAGAAGGCTTGGGCTTATAAATAAAACTACACTCAATTTATTTAAAAAATAATTTTAAGTTAATGTCAAAGGACCTGTATTATTCAGAATTATTTTCCTTCAGTCTCCCATAAATTTCAAAGGATTGCAGCTGCTTTTAATGCGCAAACTGATTTCTGGTTCCCGAAGCCGATCCAGCGCGTACCGGCACATACATCCATTTGGAGGGAAGCCGTATGCAGAATAGTTTGTTATCCCTATTTTTCCTGTCCGAGGTAAAGCTTTTCCTGTGAACTTCAATTTTAACGTTCGCTTGCCTTTTGACGCTCTGAAAGAGTCTCGTTAAAAGAGCAAATCAGATTTTTGTTAAAAATACAAGCCGTTTGAACGCGCAAGAGGCTGGGAAGGGTGGTGGGAGCGCGGGGGTCCCCGCTCCGCCTCGCCGGGCTGCGGGCTGGCTGACCGGAGCCCCGGGGCCGGTGGGTTACGGCCTTTCCCACACCCCCCATCCGTGGGGCTGGGGCGCGTTTTGACAAGCTTAACGTAGAAATCGGTCCTAATTAGAACAGAAGCAAGCGGGATCTCTTGTGATGCTGCAAGACGGGACGGGGAGGAGGGACAGAAATTACTGCAAAAATAAAAAACGACACCCAAAAACCCAAACAACAAAACCCAAACCAAGAAAACCCAAATCCCGAACGACTCCCCCATGCTCTTGCAAAACCCCGGATCGCTGTAACACGCGACCATCCCTGGGGAAAGGCAGAAGGCTGGTGGGCAGCAGGATGGAGATGGTGGGAATGGCTTCCTGCAGCAATTTGTTTGGGGGAACTTTTCCCAGTGATCTGTTTCTGGCTCTGGGAGAGGTTCAGGGCTCTCATTACTACTCATTTTGGAATGTATTGGCTTTGTGTGGCAAGGTTTTGGTAGCAGAGGGGTTACAGGGGTGGCTTCTGTGAGAAGCTGCTGGAAGCTTCCCCCATGTCCGACAGAGCCAGTGCCAGCCGGCTCCGAGACGGACCTGCCGCTGGCCAAGGCCGAGCCCATCAGTGATAGCGGTAGTGCCTCTGTGATAACATATTTAAGAAAGAAAAAAAAAGTTACAGCGGGCACAGAAACGGCAGCCGGAGAGAGGAGTGAGAACATGTAAGAGAAACAACCCTGCAGACACCAAGGTCAGTGCAGAAGGAGGGGGAGGAGATGCTCCAGGCGCCGGAGCAGAGATTCCCCTGCCGCCCGTGGTGATGAAGACCATGGTGAGGCAGGCTGTCCCCCTGCAGCCCATGGAGGTTCATGGTGGAGCAGATCTCCACCTGCAGCCCGTGGAGGACCCCACACCAGAGCAGGTGGGTGCCTGAAGGAGGCTGTGACCCCGTGGGAAGCCCACGGTGGAGCAGGTTCCTGGCAGGACCTGCGGATCTGTGGAGAGAGGAGCCCATGGAGCAGGTTTTCTGGCAGGACTTGTGACCCCACGGGGGACCCACGCTGGAGCAGTGTGCTCCTGAAGGACTGCACGCCGTGGAAGGGACCCACGCTGGAGCAGTTCGTGAAGAACTGCAGCCCGTGGGAAGGACCCACGTTGGAGAAGTTCGTGGAGGACTGTCTCCCGTGGGAGGGACCCCACGCTGGAGCAGGGGAAGAGGGTGATGAGTCCTGCCCCTGAAGAGGATGAAGCAACAGAAACGACGTGTGATAAACTGACCATAAACCCCATTCCCCGTCCCCCTGCGCTGCTGGGGAGGGTAGGTAGAGAATCCGGGAGTGAAGTTGTGCCCAGGAAGAAGGGAGGGGTGGAGGGAAGGTGTTTTGAGATTTGGTTTTATTTCTCATTACCCTGCTCTGGTTGATTTGTAATAAAGTGAGTTAATTTTCCCCAACTTGAGTCTGTTTTACCCGTGACGGTAATTGGTGAGTGATCTCTCCCTGTCCTTATCTCGATCCACGAGCCCTTTGTTATATTTTCTCTCCCCTGCCCAGCTGAGGAGGGGGAGTGATAGAATGGCTTTGGTGGGCACCTGGCAACCAGCCAGGGTCAACCCATCACAGTAACTGAAGGCGATAGTGGGTGTTTCCCCACTGGAAGCGCTGTTTGCCCAAGTTCTCCTGTTGAAATCCTGACATAACGTTATCACTGCCTCAGTTTCTCTCGCCGTTCAAACTGGGAATGACATTTTTATTCAGTTTTGGCCCTAAACTTTTAAGTCATTTTGATGAGTGCTTTGAAAATAACTTGTATGTTGGTACCTACAAATGCATTTTGGTAATGGATTATTTTACGAAAAAAATGCAAAGACCTTTGGGAAGAATCTCCTAAGTAATTTGCATTTATTTCTTTACTGTATGTATTGTATGAGTTCTATATAATTCAGGTTGTGTTGCTGCTTTCCTTAAGCAACAGCACAGGAGCAGTTTGCAGGAACACCTTATCTGGGTCCCACTTTTTTTTTTTTTTTTTTTTTTTTGTTGAATAAGTAATGCTGAATGCCTTCCTTTTGTGACAGATTGGAGGAAGGGCAGAAATGCCACAGATCAGCTCATAATAATAGTTACTTAGATTAGTAGAAATCAAGATTATAAAGCTATAGAGTCATTTTCTCTCTTTACGCCGTTTTCATTTCCTTGAGTTAGAAAAAACTTTTTTTCTCCTTGTAAACAACTGCTTTGTTTGGGGTATAGGCACTTCCTCCAGAGTGTGCCAACTATAAAGTGTAACTTCATGGTTCAACTAAGTCCATGGTGTGCGCTGAGGGTGCTGAAAGGTTTAACCCCCAGACATCTTATTCTTTTTGCTGCTTATTGCACATTTCAAGCAGAAGTGCCCCGTGCAGGAGAGTTCTCTGCTTCCTAAATAATTTGGGATCAAAGATCCTGGCACTGGGTTAGGCGAGGGTAGGCATAAATCTGGCTTTAACTGAGATTCATGTTTCTATTAAAAAATAATTGCAAAGAACTAACCATGATTGTCTTAATAAATGATATTTATGCCCCTCAAGCAGCATAACTGATCCATCATTTTATACATGGCTCTAAAAAAGGATTAATATTGCTTATGATACTACGGGTTTCTGAAGTTCATCAGCTCTTGGGTTAGCACGCGGGTCCTTCGCGACAGCGGCCGCATGTTTGTACAGAGACTTGCGTTAGCAGACCGATGCGCGTACAACTCCGTTTTTGGGGTAGGCAACTGCTTTTTGCTCACCTCATCCAGCCGTTCCGGAGCTCCGCACCAGTCATGGTGCCAAACCCCCTCCCGCAACGCCGGCCGGAGCTGGCCTGAGCTTACAGCTTGCTTGGCCAAGCTGCACAGCTCAACCCCGTGCCCGCAGGAGTCCTGCGGGGAAAGCTGGCATAGATGTTTGGTAGGAAATTAGCTGAATGAATATTTGCAGCTTAATTTTTTTCCTCGCTCTACATGTAGGTTCTGGAATTGGGGACTGAGCGTTAACTGTCTGTTGTTTCTAAATAGCTGCCTTGAACCTGGCGCTGGTTTTGGTTTAGGGTCCTGAGCGGTTTTATTCCCTGACCTCCGACGGTCGCCCGTGCCCGGGGACTCGCTGTGCCGGCAGAGACCGCGCTCCTACTCCGGTACAAATTAAACCTTTCCGTTTCTCCTCGCCGGTGGCAAAGACCACGGGAAAAGTCGTGCTTTCACCAGTTTTCGTTGTTCTTCACTTATCGCACGTAGATTTGAAAACCCAGCCAACTGGGAAGACCAACTGCTTGCATCTTTTTTTTCCCATAGCGTCCCTGGCGCTGTACCCTCCTAGCCCCCTGTCCTGGATCTGGCTCTCCTAGAGCCCAGCCTTGGGAAACCCATACAAGTTAGCTAGAATTCCCATACCGAATACTTTCCTAACCTATAAACTAGTGTCACCTTTCAATTCAGGTAAGTAAGCACTGGAAAAGGATACCAAATAGGGAAATTTTAATTTCTGGTCTTATAAACAAGTTTAAAAAAAAAAACCAAAAACAACATGATTGGCCATGAATAATTATTGTGCCTTTGGACTTGACTACACTTGTACCATATGTCAGTTGGGAGTATTTTGAAAACTTTTGGGTGTGGACGAAGGTAGTCCTAAAGGGAAATATTTCTCTAAAGATTTATTTTGACCAAATCTCACTGCGATACACCGTATAAGCCGATGCCCTTGTTAGTGGTGTTGTAATCAAGGCCTCTCCTGCATCCCTGAGAGCACAGCTAGCTTTAACGGCAAAGAAGATTGTGCCGAGCATGGAATGGGTTTCCCCCAGACTTGTAGAGATGCACACAAAGATTGCGCTCCTGTTGAAATAGTTGTGCTATATTACCATCACAAAAAAATATTTGACCTTGAGCACGTTCTCCCAAATGCCATCTATACGCAGCAGAAAATGTTTTTCGTGTATTTAAAGGTTTCTATCCTTTTAAATGTAAAGTTAGAGAGCAAACCAGCGTTAATCACGAGAATGGGGGAAAAAGCAGCGCACGGGAGAGGGGAGGCAGACGAAGCCAGGGTTTGCCACCACTTTGTCCTCCCTTGGGTTCAGGGAGCTCAGTGGCCTCTCACACCCCGGTTTGTGCCTTTCTTTTTCCAATAGCTTTTTCCCCTGGCATATCTTCCTTGCAGGTGCAGACAGAAGTGCACTTTTAATCCAGAAATAGATTAAAATTATTAGTTAAAAGTAATTATAAATTACGTATCAGAGATTAAGATTTCTTTGCTTATTGAATAGGTTTACCATTTCCTTTTGGCTTTTTTTTTTCCCCCAACGTGAGAAGAAAGTTATTGCAATCTGCTGATAGGCATCAGCACATCAGCATGGGCTGGGAGTGATATTCCAGTGTGTGCTTCTCCTGTTAAAATATTTTCCAAGTGCTGCTGGTTTCCTCTTTTTCAAAGATGACTGCTCTTGCTGAGCATCTCTGTGGGTTTTTTTTCTGATGTATTTTTTTTAAATGAATATAACTTCTTGGATCAGACAGAATTTCAGTGTATATATTTGCTTCGTGGCACTTTCTAATCTGCCGAGGCTGATTTGCAACTCAAATACTAAGAAAATATATTTATGAATGTACTTCTTAATGGAACCAAAACAGATTTCAGAGGAAATATTCAGAGACAGCCAACATTTTTGCATCATAAATGTTCTGTGTTTCTTCTTATTTTCCCTATTCATTATTACACTTGCAAACAATTCATTGTTGATAATTAATATTAATTTCATACACTTAATTGACAGTATTACCAGGGGGTGACTAGATCAGCTTCCCAGTATTAAATAATTTTTACCAATTTGTACTGCTCAGCTTGCTGCTTTGCTGATTTCCCAGTTGCTTCATCTCTTCTGCATCTACAGCCAGACACAGGGGGAATCAGAGCGGTTCAAAATCAATAGATCAGCAGCCAGAGCAAGTAGAAAGACGCGCCTTAGCTGTGTGACCATGCGTCTCCGATGGAAGAGCGATGAGCCTCGCTGTATTTGATCATCCGTCCACGTGATCCATCTTACCACTGCAACACCAGATGTTTGCACAATATATTGCTCGGATACATTGCATAGATGTTAAGCACCGTTAAGAAAGTACAATTTTTGTCTAATCATAAGCTTGCCTGCTCAGCTCAACAGCCCTGAGTCTTCAGAACCCTGCTGTATGCTCTTCGTTGCCTTGATTCACACCAGTATATTTGCTGGTTTGCTATGGGAACACATTACAATTAATACTTCCACGTTCAAGCAGGATGGCAAAAATTAATGGTCAGTCTGCATTTCTCCATGCCTCTGTGGAAGAGCTCAGAGAGACCTCCAAAAAATTTACAAAAAAAGTTATTTGTGCTCTAGAATGGAGGCCAAATATTCTGCTTTGGACATGGGAAGGAGTGATAGTTTTTTGAAGAAAATGGCTCCTACTTTGGGATTTTATTTTCCTTTTTTAAAATCAGTTCAATTTGTAAAGGCTGTTTTTCTGTTATACCAGAATAATTACCCCTTAAAGTACATTGTATGATGATGATTTTACCACAAGGGTGGTTCTGGAGCGCAAAGACCTGCGTTAGCACCACAGACGCTCAGGAACCGCTTGCGTTACCTGCAGCAGCTCAGTAACGGCCCCCAAAAGCTGCTGTCTAAAACCAGCACTGCCGTACGCAGCAGAGCATCCCACCGCGCTTCAACTGACACCCAATTAAAGGTTTTTCTCTTTTTTTTTTTTTTTTTTTCCTTCCATAGAGCGAGCTGTGCAGAAGCACACCCGCCTGGGTGCAGGGGAGGTTGAAACCCTCCCATCTCCCGGTAGACGACATTTTGGGGTCTCCTGTCTCCATCCCTCTCGTTCCCCTCTTCCTCCTCCCTCGGTTTTGCAGAGCAGGAGGAACTTTCCTTGCCTGGGAGGGCAATGGGAGCTTGTCATCGCGGGGCTGGGATGCCACACACAGAGCTGCCTCGTGCGGGCGGCCGCCCTGGGGAAACCTGGCCCTAATTGGGAATTTCATGATATTTCAACATGGGAGGTAAATGACAGACACGGTCCAAGAAAGAACACTGAATTCCTGCGACCAGGTTTAAATGGCTGTGAAACCTTGTGGGACTTTTTTTTTTTTTTTTTTTTTTAAACGTCTGGTTTTCATAAAGTGTTCGGGACGTAAGGTTTGCAATGGCCGATTTAACCACGCGCCTTAACTTTAAATCATGTATTTCTATTTAAGTGATAATAATCCTGGTTTGGTGCCTACACTATGTTTTTAATCCTTTGAAACATATAATATTTTATGTATATAGTTTTTTAATACCCTATTACAAAACAAATATAAAAGCATGTTAGTGATATAGCAGAAAGTAAAATAAATATCAATGACATCATTATATTTGATGTTTTGTTTTTACTTTTCATATACTTGTAATAACTGCCATTTTAATGGCCTGTTATTTTCATTACCAACTATCAGATCAGAAGTGATTTTAGAATGAAAAAATAGTGTAATTTTCTCGAGTAATTTGTTTGAGGTAATAGTAGGAAAAAAATACATTTACTGGTTTTGCATATTTTTTTTTCACAGCTCTTTTTAAACAGAAGTTACTCCAAGTTTAGTCTTTGAGTAGCTCACGAGCACAAGGCTGCTGTTTGTTTGGGAGTTTTTGCTTCCTGAATGGATATCTTCATCATTTACAGCCAACAGAAAGGAGTATCATGTTTATTCTTTTGCCAGAAGAATTTATGTGTAAATATAGCGAGTTGTGGTGACAATCAGAAGTTTTACAGTGGTAGGATGAGACCTTTAAGGCTGTTTGGATGCCTGGCTCCTTGGGCAGCAAGACCCTGCTCTGCTGCGGTGCTTTAGCTTTAGGGAAAAGCTGACGGGATCGGTTCCTACTCTGTGAAATACTGTTTTCCACGGTGGTTTTTTTTCATTTCTGAATGCACTCAAAACTTTTCTTGTAAGTTCATCAATAATAATGATCTGTTCTTTATTCAGTGGTATCACCACCACAAAGCTGGACATCAGCCAGAGGTCTGTTAAACACGGTGCCCGGCAAGGAGAAAGTTGAATTTTAGAGGACGTGACTCTTGTATTTTCATGAATTCATCTGTGTATTGTTTTGGTGTATATGATATAGTAACCATTAGTTCATTTATACTTTAGTCAGTAAACCTGAGTTAGTAAAATAGGAGATTATAGCTGCTTATAAACTGACTTGATTATAAAGGGGAACTTGCTAAGTCTTTGATGAAATTTAATTTTTACACAAATCTATCAACTGCAGAGGTGGAGCACAGCCCTTGGTGGCTCTTGGCATTTGTGTTAGCGTGCCACGATGCCACGAGGGTGTCTAGAAGGAGCAACAGATCCAAAATGCCCCAGACACAATGTTAGTGGTGTAAATAGGGTATCACTGCTGATAGGAAAATACAAAGGAAACTTTCAACCAGTCCATAGTCTGGAATAGACCTTGATGGTTCATTACGAAGCCACTTCTGGATATTATTTAGGGCAGGATTTAAAAATATATCCTATGAACCAAATATTAATCAAGGGGGGAGAAAAATGCATCCTCAGTGAAGTTATTCTGTGATGACTTTGATTTTTCTTGCATCTTTCAAAAAAGGTGACAGTGGCAACTGTTGAAGATGAGGCTTAGAGGAGCACTGGTCTGAGCTGGTGAGATTTGGTTCCTGCTGATGGTTTCCTTAAATAAAAATACTACTTGAGTTTTGCAAGACCCATGATTTGGTGAATAATATATTGATTTGGGGCACTGTTGGGGTTGTTCCTGTTTGTTCTGTAACACGTTCAATGTTTGTGAGCTTATCTGAATGAGGAGTGACAGTAGGGGGGTTTAATCTTTTTTCTCAGTCACCAGGTGTACTGTGCTATTTCTGAAGGGATATGTTAGCAGAAGACTGCTAATACTCTTTCTTGCGCCCATCCTAAACATGTTTTCTTGTAACTTATTGGCTAATTCTTTTTTCATTTGACACCTCCCTCCCCCCGTTGGTCCCTTTTTACCCAGTTTCCATCACCTTTCCAGGTCCCAGCAATCATCAGGAGGTCTGCAGTCACCCAGCGCTCTTATTTCTTGGTGTAACATCAACTGTGCAAACATTAAGGTCTTCCAGGTACAGCTGGTGCGTGTTGGCTTCTCCTCCCTGTGTTTTAACCCTGGTCTTGCATTTGTTTTAAAATGCAAGTTGGCAGTAGCAGGGGACCCTGAGTCATTCATAATGGATTCGGTTTTGTAGACAGCTTTGTATGCAAAAGGAGGATAGTTCCCCAGATGAGTGGTGGTGGTTAAAGGCATTATGGTACATGTAGGTAAATTACAAGGGTACTGGACAAGTCTTGGACAAGTTGGTCTTTGTGTTCATAGCTGGTCATACCACAATACAGACTTTTGGGGGAAGAATGGGATGTCCACAGCAGCCCCAGGAGCCACAAAGTTTATGGCTTTCACTGATTTGGGGGACTCCACAATAATACCCACTGGTATTTCCCAGTAGCCCTTCTCGCCTTTCTTCTGCCGAGAGAAACGTTGAAAGGTAGACCCCTGCTGACAGGGCAGAAAGATTTTTTTTTTATTATTTTTTTTTTTTAATTTTTTTTTTCTCTCTGTTAAGGTTTCTGGCTACTCCCTGGCCATCAAAAGCTGGTAATTTGTGGGGTGCATTGAACTAAAGCCTGCTGGTATCCCACTTTTAGGGAGACCTATCAAACCACCGTGAGTGCCGGCTGGACGGCCTCCAAGCCCGTCCCGGCTGTGAGCTCGCTGCCTGCACTTAGGCTGGCTCCTTTGATCTTCTGCCTGTTTACGTGTGCCTGTCTGTCTATTTATGATTTGATATCGCCATCCGTCGTAGTTCAAAGAAACTTTGTTCTCCATTGCTTTCTCCTGCATTGCCCCTCACGCTGGGGAGAAATTCCCCATCACTAGCAGCAGCATTCATCTTCAAATTTCTCTTTAAATCCCTCCCTTGTGGTGCCTGAGGAACGTTGCTGGGGACTGAGCTGCTGGGATGGTACGGCTGGTGCTTATCGCATCGCCCTGGCTGAGAATGTCGGATGTGGAACTGGAGAACTAATAAATAAGGCATACATCCTCACTTCTCATGTAAAATTGCTCAGGAATAACGAAGACCCCGGTGCACCCGCTCCTTTTTTGGGTTACCAGAACTCTGCTCATGGGAGGGTCTTCCCATGTGTTTGTAGGACTGGATCTACCCAGGGGATTAATAATGCAGCCAGAGCTGGGGGATGTGGGGTGGTTTTGGAGCCTGGCTGAAGAAGGTGTAAATTGTCTGTGTTCACGGGCACTCGTTAACGTACTGTAGCCATCTTATGACACGCAGTGAAATTAAAATGCGATATATTTAGAACAGATAAAAAGGAAAAAATACGCATAGTGTTTAATTGGCCTATAAACCCCACTGTTAGGTGTAAAAGCAAAGCAGACAGCTTATGGTGGCCTGAGCAGGCTTCAAGGAGCTTGTGGGAACAGGAGTGGTGTTCCCAGCAGCGCGGCTGTGTGCCAGTAGTCTCCAAAATCTTTATTTTTTTTGCATTTTAGCTTAAAAACTCCGAGGACTCATGGAAATGTCTAGTCTCTGTTTAGGTTTCTTAATTTCCAGTAGAGCATTCGCTGCTGGTCAGTGTTGGAGACGGGCGGCTGGGTGGGGTGGGTCGCTGGTACCTTCTGGTTGGGTGATGTGTCGCTACGTCACGCTCCGCGTGGTTTAGGTTCATGGCGTCATCTCTTCCTTTTTGACTCTTTCAAAGGAGCGAATTAATACTGTGCTGGTTTTGTGCTCTCATTACAGACGTTGCCTTCAGAACAGATTCATGTTTTGCCATTTTCTGTTCTCGTTACAGTGTTTGTTATGAGAATGAGATATCATAATTTTAATGCCCGGTATAGCCTGTGAAAGGCTATAAACATTTAATAGACTCATAAACATAGACTTTAACCTTTTCAATATTCTGTAGCTGGATTGGCCCCTGCTGCACTGCATCCCCACAGGTTACTGCTGCGAACACGAGGGATGGCCGCGGCGAGTGAATCAAACAGCAGAAATCCCGGAAAGGTCAAAGCAGCGCAGTTTACTATTATCTTCCTTAGAATATATGAGGCGTTACAATTCCAATACCGCATTTTTGTGGCTTAGGCTGGGGCAAGAGGAAGAAATGGCATGACATAAATCTCTTCTGAAGACAGTCGTTGGAATGGCGATGGAACCGAGCACCCACTGAACTCATCCCTTTTAACTCTCGTCTGGCCATGCTGGGTGTCTGCCCTCCTCTTGCCACGTCTCCTGCCTTGTCCTACCCTCAATATACACAAGAGGTAGCAGCAACTCAGAACGAACGGTGCACGTGTTTTCTTTAGGGGATTAGGAACGCTCACCCTCAAGAATTTTCTGCTAAAATAATTGTTTGGTTTTCTTTCCTTTGATGTGCTTTATTTTGTTTTAACCAGCAAAAAGTATTTTCTAGTCAAGGATGAAGAATGTTATAGAGCAGGAAATATTCACAGTCAGTTTGATGCTTCAGATGTGGGGTAGTCGGAGAACGTCTGAAATGGGTGCGTAGCACAGTAAATGGACATAAAACAACGCAGACTTTAGGTTTTAGTCTGGATTTAGGATGAAGGTACTGTTACAGGTGCTCTCTTTTACTGAATTGGGTTTGAATTGCTCCACGCGCTACTTTTGTGCAACGAATGGCGTTTGGAAAGATTTAATAGCGCTTGTTCCTAGGAAAGAAATAGCCCCTGCGCAGAGGGTTGAGAGTGAACACCGAATATTAGATGTGCAGATTCTGGAGCGAAGTGCTGTGACCCGAATGAGACCAGCTCCGTGGAGTCAGATGCAGGAGAGCGCAGGTTGCAGGGAGGGGAACCCAGGACCTCACGCGACTGCGCGTTGTACTCGTCCGAATCCGCTCGCGGGATGGCTGCAGCAGAACAGGGGCCACGGTTTTCCCACGTTCAGCTGAGACAGGCCCAAGTGATGCGTAGTCACAAAGGTTCTCCACCACGGGGAACTGAAAGCTCAAAAATCACGGTTTGTAATTTTCTCGTATACCGTCCTGAAAAATCTTTGAACTTCAGCTTTGTGCTTGAAATCCAATCCTGGTATAACTACCTTACTATGCAACTGCGTATTTTTCTGAGAAAACCATTGCCAGTCGCATTACCATGGATTCATTTCTGTACGGATCTTGTTACAAGGGCAGATTTTCTTAGGCTGTACTACAGCTTTACTATACTATGAAGAACATAAGATAGTAAAACCTATACTATTACTTTTTCCATTAAAATGTTATTACGGCTGTATAATTTTGGGTGAGTTTCATCCTTTCTCTGCTGCAGTCATGAGAAGTTTTGGCTGAGCGGGGCAGGATTTCGCATTTATAAGGTGCCGCGTCGTTCCTGTTCTCGTGTTGGGTTTGTGTAGCATCACCTACAGAAAGATTTGTCTGCTCTATTGAAAAGCAGGATCATACAGGAGGATTCGACCCTGCAAAAGCTTTGCGTGTACAGAATTCCCACTGCTGAATTGTTTCCTTCGTGAGGAATCTGTATCAAAGGTAATAAAGTTTTAAATCAAGAGTCTAAATGTATTCAGAGCTATAATCTGCCTGTAGATTTAGTAATTCCACCGTGACATTTACAGGACAGTTTCTGCAAACTCAAAATTCCAGCACTGAATTAGCATTTCTTAGGTCTAAGAGATCCACGATGTCCATACAGTGTGTACGGAGCAAGGAGCAGCAAAGTATCATGAACTCGTGTTTGACAGCATCTGTATTTATGCGTTAGCAACTCCACGTTCAGGATCTAGGGGGAAAAAAAAAAAAAAGGCTGTGGCTAATTTTCCCTGTCTGCAAGTGTTTTCTGGCAGGATTTTGATTTTTCCTTTCCCCCGCTCCAGTATGGAGCCTTGGAAAGCCCCGCGCAATGCCAGCCCCTGCTTTTTCCCAGTAACTAACTGCACAGAGTTTGTACTGCGGAGTCGGACCCCCA
Source organism: Aquila chrysaetos chrysaetos (assembly GCF_900496995.4). Taxonomy (NCBI): domain Eukaryota; kingdom Metazoa; phylum Chordata; class Aves; order Accipitriformes; family Accipitridae; genus Aquila; species Aquila chrysaetos. The sequence continues at coordinate 2,793,583 of NC_044024.1, read as the reverse complement.
GCACCTGCTGGGCGCCTTTCAAGCTGCTTTAACTGGATCACAAGTTCCTAGCTGTAGATAGATGTAACAGAGATTAATCCCATAATCTAGACAGAAGTACAAGCCCTGAATGGGGAGCAGCTCGTGTTACCTCCATTTGCACTCCAGCCGACATGGCAGGAGGAGTTCAGACGTTGTCATTCCCCCCCCCAAGCCACTGTCTGGGGAGTAAGATCTGTGGGCTGATTTGATTTTATTTTATTTATTTTTTCCTTCCCAAAGTCTGAAGATAAATATGCAAAACAAAACTTCATGCTTTGGCCAAAAAAGAAAACAACTTTGGTTCAGAAATGGCGTTTCTACGTTGGGTAAATATTATTTGTACTTGAGGTGCGGAAGTCAAGGACTGGCATAATTTAAAAAAATAAAATAAAATTCATTGGCAGAATAGTGGAGCAGCGTTTTTGGTTCCTTAACAGTACCAGGGGTGAGAAGGGCTGCTGCTCAGCTTCTCACAGTCACTGCTTGAAATACCCACATTTTAAAAAATCCTTGTGCAGCAGCAGACTCCGTGGTGTCGTTTCAGCGCTGCTCTGTGCCGGCAGAACATTGATCAGGAGCCGTACGGAGCTGCGGAGCCAGGACCCCGCGATCGATAACACCGCAAAACCAGAGCCGGCAGAAATGATATTTACCATTGGCTTTTTAACTTCTTGTTGACAGGCTCTTACCAATGACAGCTCTTCCTCGTTCTCCTCTTTCTATCCCCTTCCAAGATTTAATACTGTTTTACCATTTTAATGAAGGACGTGATTCTACAAATATTTACAAGCCGGCATAGGATGTAGCGCTCGCTGTGAATCAGCAAGCCCCAGATCCACGTACAAATCCCTGCACAAGCGTGGGTAAACCACGGCACCGTTCACATCACCGCCACGTAAAATGGTAGCTTTAAATCCTCCTGCTTACGCTGCTTTCCCAAATCTTGGAAACTCAACCAAAAATCCATCTGGGGCGAGATTTTGTATGACGGTCCTCAGCATAGAAGCCTGGCTTTCTTTTCATTACGTTAAAACAAAAGTTATTTAGTTTGGCCCTCTCCGTATCTTACAGTGTTAACAAAAATAGATGCTTGTTGCTTTAATAAAGGTTTTGATTTGGAAATTATTTACCGTTTAGACTTCGTACGCTCTAATTGCTTTTGATTCTTCAGAATATATATATAATGGAAAGCAGCTGAAAGACCGGGGTTTAAAAATGGGCTCTTGCACATTTGAAGTAAATTTTATCCTGCAATCAGTCGTAAAGATCTTAACTGCAGCTATCACATATCCTAAATATGTAATTGCTGTGGAGCCTTTCCAGTCTATTGGTTACAGGACGCTAGAAAAATGGGAAAGCGACTACAAACGTAGGCCCTGATCTCTGCGAGTATTTTCGGGGAAACTCGGCGGGACTGGTCATCGGCCTAAAATCTCGTATGTACGTTTCTTCTAGGATGGAGCCTTGAATGAGATTGTGCGGGGACATAAACGAATCATTTCAGTTGCCTGGAGGAGCTCGCTGAGTTAAATAGAAGCTGCTCTGGTGAGTAAAATGATGAATTGTCTGGGTTTGGGGACCGGACCCTTGGCTGAAGGGCATTCCCCGCCCAGCCCCGTGTGCTCCCCGGCTCCTGGGGGGGAAGGTCTCACGTTTTCAACGTGCCTCCATCTACACGTGGATCCGCCCTAAAAATCAGTGGCGATTTTGGTACGTGGATGCAGGCCCAATAGGACCGGGTGCTCTAGTCTGCTCTGCCTGAACCTATGGAATTGCTACTTAAAACAAAGAAGGAAAAAGTTAAAATACTTATTGTTGAGGGACTTTAAAAGCATCTTGATCAAATGTAGTCTAGGTACGGATTGACTGGTCCATATTCGGAATGCTCTATAAAGACCACTCTGAAGTGCGATAGCATCTCTGCTCACTTGCTTTCAAGTGAACCCCTCCTATGGTCGTGGCCCTCTCTGGAGAGGAGGAGAGCACAGCTTGAGAATATTTGAAATTTAACTCCGAAGGAAGCCTCAGGTTTCATATAATAACATAAAAAGCAAAGGAGATTCAGCCTCAAAAATTGTTGAAGGTGTTTAACACTCTCCATTAAAATCACAAAAGCGGTGTAATTCATTGTTATCAGAGAAATGCTTTCTTTCAACCCTTTCTTCTTTAAAAGACCGCGTGAGATATTTCAGTACTAAATTAGTATCTTCCATTAGTGTGCATGGCTGCTAAGTACACACCATAAATTCTTCATACTGGGAGACACGTGTGTGCAAAGCCTGCAAAGGCAAGGCCACTTCGGTCCTCGAAGCAGAGCTGAGGCAGAAGCTGCTGTAAGCCCAGAGGTTTGCAGAGGCTGCTGAGATTGATGCTCGATGGTGGGCAGCTTACGTAAAGCCTGGGTACGCCCGTTCTGGATTTACTTTATTGTAATGAAGACCAAATTTGGAGTCTCTCAGTCTTATGATTATACCCCGTGCTTCTTTCCACCCCCTCTTGAGTTCTTTCTCTAATAATTTCCGAAACTCAGGAGATAACCCGATGCGGAACCGTGAAGCTGAAGTTTCTCTTCCTGCCCTTGGCTTGGTGGGACTTTCGGATGTGGAGCATCCCCAGCCGCTCCGCTCCGCTCCGTCCGGGATGCGCTCAGCACCCCGAGGCCTCTCCACGCAGGCGATGTATGACGGGCAGCAAAGAAGACAACAGTGATCTGTACTTAACATTAGGTGGCACAAAAGAGTTTCCTTTTGCTCACAGGAATACTGAAATATACGGGCAATAACAAGCAGAGATATTCTTTTCTTTAAACGAAATTCTCCTTCCCTGTTTTTTCCAGCTTCCAAGTAGTCTTTGAAGTACTTCTGTTTATCAACTGACTCGATTTTCTCTTTCATTGCATCTCTTTTGTCTTAACGTAATTTGTTTTAAAATAACACGTAACCCAGCCCTGGCTGCAGTTGTATTTACAGAACAGCCACCGGGCTCTAAACCGGGCTAATTTCAGTGCAACGCCTTCTGTCCTTCCTCCAAACCGAGGCTGGCTGCAAGAGCTTTACCTCTCAGGACCCTGAAGGTTAAGAGCCAGCGTGACCACGTAGGGTACGTTTTAACGTGAAGCTTTTCCTCCGTGTCCTTCGTTGGGGCCGTTTACGAACCGCGGCCATTTACTCCTGGTCTGGTACCCGCGCTACTTGGTGCACGTTTAGTTTGTTTCTGGAGTTGACCGAGAAATGTGACTTTTGGGGCTCTATTTCCTTCTCCCGCTGTCGTAATCCTTTCCGAAACGGTTGCAGGTTGTCGTCCCGCCGCGGAGGCAGCCGGGCTTTGCTGCCCCAGCGCAGGGGCAGGCTCAGGCCCGTTGCCCCCAAGCCGGCGGTTGTCTGCGCTGTGCTGCGGCTCGCAAAGATTTACAAAAAAATAAATCACTTTTATGGTTAAGAAACAAAGCGTCGCCCGCTGTTTACATCCCAAATCCCTCTTGCTAACAGGTACAGGATTGTATGTCAGTTGAAGGTGCCTGTCCGCTCCTGCTGCTGCTGGGTTATTAAAGAGAAGAGAGCTCGCTCCTCGCTCGGGTCGCTTCTCAGGACTCCTAAAGGTAATTTTCCCCTCCCCTAAACTGTTTGCAGAAGGGTCGGGTATTGTTTTCTCCAAGCTTCAGCTTCAGAAAGGGGGAAAGAAAAAAATAATAAAAGGGCCATTTCGCCGGTGATGCTGTGAAGTTTGCTGCTTTCCTACCTCCCCCCCCAGCACCCCCCCCCTCCCTCCTCCCTTCACCCTCCCCGGCTGCCGGGGACGGAGCTTCCCCGTTTCACCCCATTAGATGTGATTAACTGTTATTGTTCCTCCCGAACACGCCACTTCCCGCCCAGGGGGAGCGGGGGGCGGCCCGGGGGGGGGGGGGGAATGATGTCGGGGCGCAGGAGCCCCAGCCCGGCCCCGGTGGAGGCAGCCCGGGGTGGGGGGGGGGGGAAGGACGGAACAAAAGAAACTTCCTTAATGCCCCGATTCCTGCTGGGGGGGGAATGGGGGGGTCCCCGTGGGCTGCGGGGGGGGGGGGGGGGGGAGGCGGCCGCAGCGCGGGCGCGCAGAGCCGCGGAGCGCCGGAGGCGAAGCGGAGAGACGTGATTACATCTCTGTGTCTATTCTATGGATATACACACACAAAGATTTATAGATACCATCTATATACGCAGAGGCGCGTCCTGCCCGGCCCCGCCACCCCCAAAAAAAAAGCCGCAGGGCCCTTTTTCTCTGCCCCCCCCCCCCCCCCCCCCCCAAAAAAAAAAAAAAAAAAAGTGCATTTGCCGCGGCAGGTGTAAGCCAGCCCGCACGGAGCTGCCCCGGGCTCGGCCCCCCCATAACCTCGGAGCCCCCTTTCCCGGGAGGGCACCGCTCCTGCCCGGGGAAGGAGGGGAGGGGGGGTCAGGACGGTCCCCGCCGCCCCCTCGCCCAGGAGCCCCCGGTGCCCGCACCCCCGGCTCGGCCAGCGCACAAACAACGCAACGTAATTTTTAATCTTTTTGGGTTTTTTTTTTTTTCTCTTTGTGTTTTTTTTTTTTGTAAAAATGTTTATTTAAACCTTTTTTTTTTTAAATTTTCTTTTTTCCTTTTACAACAATAAAATAGTGCGTCAATATAAACCCCTTGACTAAAACTGGTCGACAACCAAACGTTACAGCGACTCGTGTGTTTCGTTATTATTTTTTTTTTTCCGACACCCATCTAGGCTTTTTTTTTTTATTATTTCTGAAACGTTTTTTTTTTTTTTATTTCTGAAACTTTTTTTTTATTTCTGAAACGTTTTTTTTTCTTTTTTTTTAAACATAATGCGGAATTTATTGAAAATAAATAATTGTTGGCAACTGCAATAGGCAATTTTGGATAAAATAGTTGAAAAAAGCAACCTTTAATGAAAATAGCGTTTATTATACATCAGTTACTAAATGAATAAACTAAATGATCTTTCTTTAAATTAATAACTTCCAAAAAACGTTTAATATACAAAACTGTACAGTTATAAAGTTGGCAGAAATAGGCAGGTCCTCAGTGTCGAGTTTGTTTTGTTTTTTTGTTTTGGTTTTTTTTTTTTATTATTTTTTTTTTCTTTTTTAGCGCTTACTGAAAAATACTTGAAAAATATAAATGTCGAAAGGAAAAAATCTGAACGCCGGGGAAGGAGAGGGGCTGTGCGGGGAGCCGCGGAGCTGGGTGCAGCCGCGGGGGGTGGGTGGGGGGGCTCTGGGTGCGGGGTGGGGGGGTCCGGCCCGGCCCGGTCCTGCCCGGCGGCCCCGAGCCAGCCCGGCCGCAGGGAGGGTGCGGGAGCAGCGAGTGAACTCTTGGCCGTACACACACACACAGCAATTCCCCTTCGTGAGTGGGTGCGTGGGTGTTGCACACCCCCCCCCCCCCCCCCCCCGTCCTTGTGTACAACACAGCCACGGCCGGGCGGAGGAGAGGGGGGTGGTTACAGCTCAGCACTTCCCTGTGCCCAAAAAATGGTTATGGTTTTAGCATTTTAGTGACTTTTTCTTTGTTTTGTTTTTCTCCCTGTCCATTTTTGTTGTTGTTGTTTGGTTTTTTTTTTCGTCGGTGGGTTTTTTTGTTTGTTTTTTGTTTTTGTTTTTTTTTTTATAAAAGCTTTTCAACAAATCCAGCATCTCCCTGTGACGCGGAAATAAGCTCAGCGTGAACCAAATGCGGGCGTTTTCTGTATCCCTCCCCACCCCCCCGAAATTCATGAGACACCTCATTCCTCTTCACTATCGAAACAAAATACAGAGAAACTGATTTCCGAAGCCAAAGCGCAGAAGTATAAAGGTGTTTTACTACAGACCTCTCAGTCTGGCGCTGATCAAAAAGCCCAACTCATCTTCGGAAAGAAAAAAGACTGGCAAATGCCACGGTTTTGTTTGTGATGCTTAATTTCGGAGAAATCTCTGAGAAATAACTATTTTTAATTTCCCCCCCCCCCCCCCCTTGGAAGCAGAGGGGGGAGGCGAGGATCGTAAGCCGACCGTTTTACGGTGTCGGGAAGTTCTTGAAAAGGAAGAGAAAAGCTGCAACAAATAAGCCTGTTCTTCAGAACCGTGCGGGCGGCAGTCGGGTGCGTGGGACTCCGCGGGCGCGGAGGGGAACCCCGTCTCCTGGGGGGGTGTTGGGGGGGGGGGGGGGAGAGGAAGGGCCGCGGCCACCCTGCCCCGTCCCCGCTGGGTGACATTGCCGGTGCGTGGGGAAGGGAGAAACGTTTTGACTGCTCAATTCGATACAAATTAGGTCACAAATATTGTGTACAGTTTGTAGTAAAACACCTCAGACATTTAAAAACGCTATATAAGTCTTTAAAAATGCAAAACTAGTCTATTGTAAAACAGATTCACCTGAAATACAGCTGATATAACCAAGGCGCTGGAAGGTTATTCATAGGCACACATCTGTCTTTCCTTTTCTGTCGGGTTTTTCTTTTCTTTTTTTTTTTTTTTTTCTTTTTCCCGTGGGTTTTCTCCTTTTTTTTTTTTTTTTTTTTTTTTTTTTTTTTTTTTTTTCCTTCGTCCTAGCGGAGCCCGAAACCAAACCTTGTCTGCGAGTAAACACCGTGTACTGATCAGCGGAAAGAAAGGTCGGAGAGGGAGAGGAGAAAATATTGCCCAGGCGGCGAGCGGGGAGCCCCCGCTCCCCCGTCTCCCGCCTCTCGGAAACCATAAGTTAAAGCCCCCGGCGGAAAAAAAAAGAAGCAAATCCGCGCTGCCCGCAGTCCTGCTCTGCCCCGCCAACCCCCCCGGTCAGAGGTCGTGGCAGGCCGTGTCCGTTTTCACGCCGTGGGAGTAGACCTCGTGCTGCGGCTGCTCTCCCGGCGGGGTCATGCGCTTCTCCTTCTGCCGCCGGTTGCAGAACCAGACCCGCACCACCTCCTTCTCCAGCTGCAGGCTGTCTGCCAGCGAGGAGATCTCCTGGGCGGCCGGCTTGGGACACTTGAGAAAGTGCGTTTCCAGCACGCCCTTGACACTCACCTCGATGGAGGTGCGCTTCTTCCTCTTCCTCCCCTGCGCCGCGATCTTGTCGATGCTGGTGGGGCTGCCGGTGGAGGAGTCGGCCTCCTCCAGCCACTTGTTCAGCAGCGGCTTCAGCTTGCACATGTTCTTGAAGCTGAGCTGCAGGGCCTCGAAGCGGCAGATGGTGGTCTGCGAGAAGACGTTGCCGTAGAGGGTCCCCAGGGCCAAGCCCACGTCGGCCTGGGTGAAGCCCAGCTTGATGCGCCGCTGCTTGAACTGCTTGGCGAACTGCTCCAGCTCGTCCGAGGTCGGCGTCTCCTCGTCCGAATGGTCCTGGCAGTGGTGCCCGCCCAGCTCGCCGTGCTCCCCGCCGCCCTCGCCCCTCAGCCCGGGGTGCAAGCCCTGCGCGGCGGCGGCGGCGGCGGCGGCCGCGGCGGCGGCGGCGGCGGCGGGCGGCGGGGTCAAGCCGCCGTGCTCCAGCATGCCGCCCACCGCGAAGCCCGCCTGCGAGTAGACGTTGAGGGGCTGCCCGGCGGCGGCGGCGGCGGAGGGGGGGGCCAGCGAGGCGCTGTGGGCCGGGCTGGCCCCCCAGGCGCTGGGGTGGTTGGCGTGGGGCGAGTGGTGGGAGACGTGGGGCGAGCGGTGGTGGATGATGGCGCCCAGCTGCAGGTCCTCACGGCCCGGCTTGACGTCGGGCTGTTCCAGCGGGCCGCCGGCCAGCGCCGAGGGCCAGGGCCCGCCGTCGCTCAGGCTGGTGACCCAGTGGTGCCCCAGCGGGTGCCCATTGCCGGGGACGCCCTGCAGGTACTCGCTCTGCAGCAGCTTCTGCGGGTTGCGGAACGGGCTCCCCTGCTGCATGCCCGCGCCGTCCGCATGGGCGAGCGAGCCGGAGCCGAGGAGGCTGTAGGGGTTGGAGGCGGCTGTGGCCATGGCCGCCGCGCAGCCCCCCACGAGTTATACTGTGGCGGCGCCGCCGCTTCAGCCTTTGACATCCACCGGCACGGCGGCCCGGGCAGCGGCCCGACCGCCGACTGGCGGCCGCGCCGCCCAATGGGGGCGCGCCGTCGCTCGGGCCGCGCTTCGCCGACCAATGGCAGGGACGGGGAGGCCGGCCGCGGCGGAGGAGGAGGAGGAGGAGGGCGGGGCGAGGAGGGGAGGGGCGGGGCGGAGGGGGGGCGGGGAGGCGGCCGGGGCGCCGAGCGGCGGGACCGAGGCAGGAAGTGAATCACTCCGCCGGCACCGGGGGCCGGGCGTGAGGCGGCCCCCTGGCCGCTTAACTCCTTCCGCGCCGCGCTCCGCTCCGCTCCGGGCGGGGAGGGAGGGAAGGAGGGAGGGAAGGAAGGAGGGAGGGAGGGAGGGAGGGACGGAGGGGAGGACGCGGGGCACGGCTTAAATGGGGAGCGATTAGCGCCGGGGGAGCGCGCCGCAGAGGTTAAACGGCGGCAGACCTGCGGGACCACCCCGGCGCAGCCTGGCCCGGCCTCCGATGTGACACCCCCCCCCCCCCGGCCCCGGCCTCACCGGGGCCCTGGCCGCCCCCCCCCCCCACTTCCCCGGGCCCCTCCGGTTCGACCGGGCTCCGCCGCTCGGTTCGCAGTCCCCGCTCCTCCGCGCCTCGGCGCGTTCCCGCGGGGCGGGCTCAGGGGCAAAAACTTAAAAAAACCAACAACAAACAAACCCAACCCCCCCCCCCCCAAATCAACAAAAAACCCCACGCCAAATAATTAAAAAAGCCCCCAAAAGGCGCTTTCCAATCCCGGTGGTGCCTCCTCAAAGTTTGCTGTACGAAATACGCGGGCGCGGTGCGCGCCTGGCGGGCGCTCCGCGGGGAAGGACCCCCCCCCCCCCAATCCCCCCCAAAACCGGGAGAAAAGGAAAAATAAAGGGGGAAAAAGCACGTGCCGTCCCCAGGCCCCACCGGGGGGGGTCGAGATCTGTGTGTGTGTCCCCCCCCCTTCCCAGGGCTCGGTCGGCCCCGCCGCAGCTCCGCACCCGCGGAGCTCCGCACCCGCGGAGCCCCGCCGGCTCGTCAGCGGGGAGAGCCAAAGCCCCCGGTACCTCGGAACCGCTCCCGAGTTAAAAAATGACCTTTCCCTGCATAATTTTGGAGGTAACCTAGCTGCGTAATTATATTTGCACTTACAGAAGACTGCATCAGAGTTCCCTTATTGGTTTGAAATTCCATTAAATATATTGCAAGAGCTCCTAGGTTAAGCTTGATTTAAATTTGCATACATTTTCATATATTTAGCAGAAATAAAAGAAGGCTTGCAGCTACCAGAAAGTCATTAAGGCATTAGTTTCTCTGAGAAGACAGATCTGAAGAAAATTCAAGAAAATGAGAAAATAGATATAAATAAGGTGAGCGCTCCTCTCATTCCTTTATAGCCGGGTAGCATCGCCTTTCCTCATTATAATAATAATCATCAGCACAATAATTTCTCGCCGGGGCTCGGCCAGGGCGCAGCGTGCGAGAGGGGGCAAAGGCAGGGCTGGCCCTTAAAGAGCAGAGCGGGCTGCTTGGCTGGAGCCACATCGCGATATATCGGGAACGTTGCGACTCCCCGGGCTCTTCCCCGGCGGGCGACCGCTCCGCTGCGCACCCGCGCCCGTTCCGCGCCTGCCGCAGCCGCAGTTGAGCGGGAGGGGGGGGGTGAGGGAGGGAAAGCAACTTGGAAAAGAAATTAAAAAATCAAGTTTTCAGGTAGTGGGGGAGCGGGGGGGGGTCAGCGGGGAGGTCAGGAGATGAAAAATGGCTCTGCGAGAGCTCCGGTCCTGCCGGCGAGGTCTGCGAGCCGAGCAGCGGCGTTCAGCACCGGGGCCGAGCCCGGCGGAGGCGCGGAGGAAGGCGGGGAGGGCAGAGAAAGAGTTATTTTAGCAGCCCGCTTGCTTTTTTTTCTTTTTTGTTTTTTTACCCTTTCTTTCCTTTTTTTTTTTTTTTCCCTCCCCCCCCCCCCCCCCCCCCCCCCTCCGCCTTCATAAGCTTCTGGAAATAAATATCACCGGAGCCCGCGGAAGGAAAAAAATAAAATAATCTAAAAAAAAAAAAAAAAAGCCACAGAAAAGCCGCACTGTATAAAAACGTAACTAAATTATTTAAAATTAATTTGCACTTTAACTTCCGAAACAATTTTTCAAATCCCATTGCCCGTGAAAATAGATGTTCAGATCCGCCGTTTAATTAAGGCAGAGTCTCTAGCAGGGAAATAAAGCCCCGAACGTCCCATTTTAATATTTGTTGCAAATGTATCTAAGGCAGAGCCCGGCTCCGCGGCACTCCGCTCCTGACGGAGGAGACTCTCATCTCGCCTGTAGGAGAGTATGGTGTATTTTAAAGTGTTTTTATCTGCATATAGTTAAATCTTCTTGCTGTTCTAACTAATCTGCTGGAGAGGGTTTCTTTAGCTCTTTCCTGTCAGTCTAACTTCCCAAGTGTAACAGATGCCGCTCTCAAGCGGTCCTTTCTGCTGCTTTGCTTTATTCAGCCTCGCATATTTCTCCCCATGATCTGGGTTTCCATAGAGAGAGGAATAAAAGGGGGACCATGGCCACAAATCCCCTGCCCCATGCAGAATAAAAGAGCCTTATTCAATAGACGACCCCGTCTGGACATGGGAGAAAAATAAGTACATGCAAAGCTACTGTTGCAAGAATTTGTAACTTATTTTTCATAGACTGAAACCCATTAAAGTTTTTAAAAAAAAAAAAAAAAAGAAAAAAAAGTTTCTGGGTTTGGACCGTGCGCTCCAGCCCTCTGGCTCTGGGTCTCCCTCCACGCTGGAGGGACCCGCGTTTCCCCAACAAATAACTCGGTTTAATATCTATTTTTTTTTCCTCCCCCCCCCCCCCCCCCCCCCCCCCGCTAAATCTTTGGCATGAAAAAGATCGCACAATAGCTGAAGGCAGCCTACCGTCTTGGGGCAGCTAGAAGTCGCTATAGAGAAAAACCCCCGCTTTGAAGTGGAGGAGCTGTAATGTGGCGAGTCCCCCCCCCCCCTTCCCCGTCCCCCCCCGGCAGAGACACAGGCGGGACCGAGAGTTTCTGGGGGTCACCCGGGGGTGCGTGGCTCAGCCGTGCCATCCCCTCGGTGGGCAGCGGTCCCCACTGGCGGGGCAGGGAGGGCTCCCCCCCATCACCCCCCCCCCGGCACCAAACCCACAGATTGCCCTTGAAGGGCTAGAACTAAAACGCGGGGTGCGTGGTTGTGTTGCTAACCGGTTCTATAGGTGCCTTTCTATAGGTAGGGACCTCGGGGAGAGCGAGCCCAGAAGCGGGAGGAACGGGTTTATATGGTGGCAGAGCTGATTTGATTACTTTTTTTTTTTTTAATTTTTTTTTTCTTATTGTTCATCTGCGGGAGGGGAGAAAAAGGAAAAAAAAAAAAAAGGTCTAAAAGGGGTTCGTTTTGATTGTGTTTAATACAGCATGAAGCTCGGAGCGGTAAGCTGTGGCTGGGTGTCATGACCTCTATATTGAAAACTTCACCTTCACCACAAGTTCACTTTAGAGACAGGACGAGTTAGATTGCGCTTGGTGGGAACAAGTGCAAATTTAAAAACAGAGTCAATCATAACGGGGGTGGGGGTTGGGAAAGGGCAATTGAACCGTTTCTGAAGCCAGGAGTTAAGGTTTTTATTGTGTACATCGAGGCTCTGGTACTAACATTGAAGCCCAGGCACCCATCAGCTCGGCAAGAAGCAGAGCTGAGAAACTGGCTCCTGGATCTCCGGAGATGCTTTGTGAAAACCTAACCTGCATGGGGGAAGGTTAGGAGGAAAAGAGGAATTTACAGAGTATTAGCAGAAATTAGCCAATGCCGACACAAGCTCAATTAGTTCTTTCTTCTTCTTTTTTTTTTTTTTTTTTTTTTTTTTTTTTTTTTTTTTTTTTCGGTCTCTGTTGGCTGCTCTCGAACGTGAGTAAATGCTGTGCAGGGAGAGAGGAGGGAGAGCCACACTGCCATCACAGAACCGCAGCCAGGAGATGGACTGACAGATTGCAAATTAAAATAGTCCTAATGTAAGAATGAATGCAGCCCCCCCCCAAATCTCTCCGAGCACCAGCCCGTTAGTAATAAGCCCGGCACGGAGGGAGCGTTGCTGCGGCTGGGCTGGTCCTGCGCCCGGAGAAAGGAAAGGCTAGGGAGGGACAATAAAGCCAGTCCCGGGCAGAGAAAATCACAAGGTAAATAGCATTTGTATTCTAACTGCTGCGGTTTCCAAAGCGTTTGGGGTGAATCCTCGCTCCTCTGCTCGAATCGCCTATTATTTTTATTATTATTAATAGTAATTTTTTTTCCCACGTTGTTAATGTTTGAAAGATGTACTTGCTGGGGGAGAAAAAAAAAAAATGTCGTTCATTTGTGGACTGCCACGTCATGTTCAGGTCACTGTTATTTTGTAGCTGGGTTGGTTTGTAGCAGGTATTGTCTGGAACATTTGGTTGATTTGCAGTCGAGAGCAAAAAAAAAAAAAAAAAAAAAAAAATATTCCGGGAAGTCTCTCCAAAGTGCACATTTTTACCGTGGGACCGCTCTTCTCGCCGGTTTCTTAACTCCACGTATTGAAAGGTGGGGGTTTGTTGGGCTTAATCGAGAAATAGGGCTGGCGAAAGGGAGCCGGGGAGAGAGGGGGGGCTCCGGCCGAGGGTCCTGGCCGGCAGCCGGTCCCTTCCTCGGGCGGTCCCGGCACCGCACGCCGGCTTCGGAGCTCCCCGCAGGACTTCATAGATCCGCACAACAATGCGGGTCCCTTCCCTTTTTCCTCCCCGGGCCATTCAAACAGGCGTGGTGGCAGGAATGAGCTCGTTTCGGGGGTTTGGGGGTTTTATGGGGTTTTTTTGGGGGGGGGGGGAGGGTGTTCACCCACCGGCGCGGCCGCTCCCAGCGATGCGGTTGGGGCTGGAGAGCCCCTGGGTGCGGGGGGACGGGATCCGGCTCCTTTTCCAAACCAGGGGCCACCCGGGCTGTATTTTAGAAATAATTCAAGTACAATTCCTGAACGGACAGGTTTTTGCTCAGACGTATTTAAAGGGAAGTGGGTTGGATTTGAAAACGCACCAAATGGCATGCTATTTAACCTCTGTTGACTAATGAGACATTGAAGACAAATAGCTCGATTCCTTGGATGACAAATACCTGCATTGTTGTTTGTTAGCTTACCGAACAATGTTTTTTTTTTTGGTTTTGTGTGTTTGGTTGTTTGGGGGTTTTTTTGTTGGTTTTTTTTTTATAAAAAACCCCCAAACTATACGTTTTTCCAGCTTTAGCTTGCAGCGTGCAACGCATCCAGCGATGCTCCTGATCCTGCAGAGAGATCTAACCGCCTCCCGCACTTTGAAGCGCCTCGTCATTCCCAGATTTACATTCCTAAATACGTAGATGGTACTGCTCCTTCTGTGTTTTCTCACAGACGAGATGTTTACCGCTTGGTGGAAAGTTTATTCCCCGTTGCACTCAGGTCGCGCCAATCAAAGCGGGGACAAAATCGGAACTTTCAGGCCAGGCTGCGCTGCTAAAAAGCTCTTTCCTTCCTGAATCGCGCTTGGGCGATGCAAGAAAGTGTGAAGGGACGACACTTGAGGTTTCTCTTACTCACACGGGACCCTGCCTCTTGCAGGCGGTGGCTTTGCCGCAGCCCCCTTTACTCGCCACCGGGCTCTGCCTTGGGGCCGCGACTAGGCGCAACTTAAGCCTGGCTCCGCGCAGGGTGTCCCGGGGGGCGGCCGCGCAGCAGACAAAGGCTTTGCCCACGGTCGTCCCCCCCCGGGAAGGTCTTCCCCTGGCATCTCCTGGCACCTTTTCTTCCCCCCCCCCCGCCCCGGAGCGGTGGAGCCGCGGGGAGTCCCGGGCACCGCGGAGAGCTGGGGGGGGGGAGAAGTTCATCGGGAGGAGGGCGGGCAATAAATCAGCGCGGTCCCCAGGACAAATGGAAGCGCAGACGGGAGAATCGCCAGCAAAGGGGGAGAGGCAGCCCCTGGGCTGAGCCGCCTGCAAGAAATAAATAGGAATAAATCAAAGTCGGGGTGCTCGGGGAAGGGGGGGTAGGCGATGCCCGGTGCCGGCCCCCTCGGCCCCGTTCCGCCCGGGAGAGCTGGAGCAGAGCTGGGGAAATGCACTTTGCAAACTTTTAATGAAATCACCGGCGGTATCGATTTGGGGGGGGGGGGGGGGGGGTATTGGGGTTTTTTGGGTTTGGGTTTTTTTGACTCGCGCATCAGACATTGGAAAGCCTCCCTCCTGGGGGTGGGGGAGGAGGGTAGAAGGGAGCTGTGCAACGAGAACTCTATTGGGCGTGGAGTTATTTCGTATTTTCGAAGATAAACGGCGGGCGTGAGGGTCCTCCGGAGAGCAGAGGGACTCCGGGAGGCTTGAGCCAGCCGGTAAAGGTGGGAGGTTAGCGATGCAGGAGTCGCAGGTACCGGGATTTAGGCCCTTCGTGGACTTTTGGGAAGGAGCCCTCGCCGGGGCAGCCGGGGGGGGGGCACCGTCCCCCGCGCTCGCTACCGAAAAGCCCCCGGGAGAGCCCCGGCGAGCCGGCTCTCCCCCTCGGACAACCCGTTTTTGAAGTGCTACGTTCAAGTATTTCCTATTTGCTTCTTCTCCAAACTGTTTAGAAATTGCTAGTAGCGGATAAGTAAATTGCAAGTAAAGCCAGTGAATTAGGATGATTCTCTATCAGTTTAATTTATGTTTTATAGTTAGTTTAGCCTTCTGATTTGATTGCCTTAGTAATGTGAACTGCCTACAGCTGCTGATGATACAGCTTTAATTCTGTTTTAAAGGTCATGTAAACATGTGCCTGTAGCATAAGGAATGCAAATTCAATTCCCTTTTAATGCTTCCTCACATTCACTTCACAGCCTTCACCTAGAAAATTAGCAGGATTTAATAGAAAACTGTTTGAATGTTATGATTTCATTAAAAGCCCCTCTCCCTCCCAGGCGTGGCTCTCCCCGGGCCACCCCACGCCCGTGACGCCAACACCGATGCGCTTCCCACGCCCGTTTTGGGGAAGATCCAGGCGGTCCCCGCCCCGGGACGGAGTCATCCTCATCACCTCGAACCTTCGGTTAGCTGTAGGTACACAACCCACGACGGGAGAATTACCAATTCCCCCCGCGAAGGAGCGAGAACCTCATCCCGCAGGTGTATAGCTCTGCATTTAGGCTGTCCCGCAGCTCCGCGGTTCCCTTGCATCACGGGGAAAGAAGGGGCTCGGGAAGAGAAATTGGGTAAAAATATCTGGTTTCGGGTGAAGTGGGCTGCGGAGGTTCTCCGCAGCAGCAGCAGCAGGAGGAGAAGCTGTGCCGAGATGCCAAGGTGATAGGCTCAGAGGCGAGACGCCTGCGCCTTGAAGACAGGCATTTTCAAATTAATTTTTAAACACAGCCAGCCCTGAGTTCATGAGAGATTGCTTCACCCTACTGTACTCCAGGGAGGGGAAAAAAAAAAAAAAAAGAGGAAGGTCCAAAAAAAAAAAAAAAAAGAGATCCCCCCTTCCCCACGTTTCAAAAGGTTTTAGTGAACTTACCGGGAAGTTTAGCCGGGGAAGCCTTTGAACGGACAGGCTCTAACGAGTGGGGAAGAGCGTCAAAAAAAAAAAAAAGGGACTCTGGAGATGCTTTGAAAAGGGACCGATCTCTCCCTGGAAAGCGAGAAAGGGCGAGCGGGACCGGCTGCCGCCCGGGGATGGGGGGGGACACCGGCCCGGCCGGCCCCGCTCACCCTGGGGACCCCTTTGGCTCTGAGACGGCTGTCGCAAGAGGTACACCCCCTCCTGGCCCCCCGCTTTTGGTAATGGGGTGTTTCGTGCGGTGCCCAAATTCCCCCCGCCCGCCGGCGGGGTGCGGGCAGCATCCCCCCCGCCTTCATCCCCATCAGCCCTGCCTCCTCCTCCCCGCCCGGCGTGCCATCCCGCTCCCCGCTTGCTGTGGAAATGGTGCCTTGGCCCTCGGGTGGGTGTCCTCCCCCCCGGGGGGGCTAAAGGGGCTGAGATGCTGGAAGGCACCTGCCCCCCCCCCCCCGTTCCCTTCAGCGGCGGCGAGGAAGCCAGGCTGTGCCCGTCCCTCTCCCTCGCGAAAACGAGTGCTTTTCTGCAAAACCTTAATACTTGTAGTAACAGCTCATTGGTGATTCTGTTAATGTTGCACACCTCATTAAATAGCCCCAAACATAAGGAGGTTTAAATGACTTTATTGAATTAAAAATAGCATAGGAAATCACCTATGGTACTTTCATCAAATAATTAATGTAAGCTATATACATATAGTGAGAGATTCCTTTTAACAAATCTATTCATAAAACGCGCAGGGGTTTACTTAATGGCTGAAATAACTTAGAGCAGCACAACTCGCTTGCAACGTCGAGCCACACTCGTGCGCTTCCTAATATGTTCCTGTATGTTTCCCTGAGTGTTTTTCTTCCTTATCTTTTTTTATATCTGAAGTTCTATTCCCCTCCTCTACTCCATGTATTTGATCATTTTTTCAAGTCCCTTGGCTGAACCAATCTCTTTTCATGCAGAGGATAAAAAGAGAAAAACTTCAAAGTAGGTTCAGGTAATTAACAGCTGAGGGGAATATAATCTAAACCATAGGCCCTGCTTTGCACCCAGGTCTGCTTTCAGAGCCAGCCGGCAAGGGAGTGCCTATTCCCTATAGCATCCAAATCTGCTTCCTCTGAACAGCTTTGCCAGGCCTCCAGTTATCACATCTGCATTTCAAACACCATGTCTCTGGCATTAATTATTAATTAGCCTACAGTCACCCCAGAGGATTTAAGTTCCAGCCTGCACATACTTATTCATTGACCTCTATCTTAGTTTTTGTTGGAAAAAACCCACTAGAATGCTTAATAATTTCCTTTCTCTCAGACCCTCTGTTCTGGTTTCATGGAGGGGAAACAGTATATTTTCAGAGATGGAAAATCACAGGGTTGTCTAGAAATTTGTTTAGAGCAAAACGCTATGTCAAGAGTTTGAACAAACCATTTCAAAAGATTTAGAAGGAATTTCGCGTAAGTATTTTTACCTTTGACAAATGAATTTATGGATTTCCCAGAACTGAGAGATGGTGGATACAAATAGAACGTGGTTTAGCTCTGTGCGGAATATCGCTCAGTGTGCACTTTAAAAATACAAACTGGATTTAATTACCGGGCAGCACATTTATATGATCAAACTAGTGCAAACGTTTATTTGAAAGCTCTGGGGTTACTCTGCTGTTGACACTAGTAAGAATGAAAAAAACGCTGTTGCAAGGCACATCGGTACTTGGGCATTTGATATGCGCTCCGTCCTCAGGAATATGGAACTGAAGGAGTATATTTTCTAAGTGTGTTGCATCATTCCCAAGGTATTTTGGAAGATGCTCTTTAGCCGTTAGCATAAGTACATATCTTACTACTGCTTTCTTGGCCGTCGCGTATCTCGACGTTAAGGTTCCAGAGGTTAAAAAATCAGAGTACTCGGGTAGGAACTAGGTTATACGGTTCTCTTTTTCTCAATGCCACGTGAAATTCAAAGTGATTGTTAACAGTTTGGATGAGTTCTATACTGGATACTGCCTTTTGTTAATGTATTTCAATACCACAATGCCCCAACCCCCTCAATGAGTCCTGTTTTAATGCCTCAGGCAATTATCCATAGATAAACTTCCTTAAATATTGCCATGGTTTCTCATTTTTATATGTGGTGGTACTATCTCAAAGAATCATTGAAACATAAAATATTCCTCCACTTTGTTTCCTAAGGAAGTGTTTAGTCTGTAATCACGAGGTCAGCCTGGTTAACTTCTATGCCAGCCTAGAATTGATTTTTGAAAGCATTTAATCTACGCCTAAGACTCTTTTGAATTTCTGTTTAGTGAAGAATATGGAAGAGAGGTCTGACGCACAAACGTACATAGTCACACTGCCGGGCCACCTCAGTAAACAAAAATGCATTTTTCCAAAATTGCAGCTAAACCAGCCCTTTATGTAAAATCATAAGCCTTGCGTGTCTGCGCTTCAGCAAATGATCACCTGAAAACAGATGTAGGGACTAATGCTGTTGACTTCCATGAGGCATCTCTCTCCTTGACTTCCCAGAGAATTTTGAAGATTGGGCTTGTTACTGCTCTTTTATTATTTCCACATCTCATGAGCAGTTCTGGGGAGCATTCAGCATTAAACAGTAAATATTGTTGCCTCTGCCGCAAATATTCAAAATAATTCTTACATACGTTTTTAACAGCAAAAGTACCTCTGTTTCAGAAGGAAGAGAGGAATAGGCGGTACTTCAAATTTCATTTCCAGAAAGCTTATTCCTGTTTATAAAATAACAGAATGTATCTCAATGTTGAAGAGGGGAGTAGATCTAGATTATTTTAATAAGATGTCCAGGACCTTTTAATCTCTTCTACAGTGATACTAATACCAGTAATAACAGTGATAATGGAAAAAAAACCTAGTGTGAAACCAGGGCTGGAATCTGTTCTTTGTAAATGTCAGAACGTTTCTGAAATTAAAACTTAGCTGTTAATGTAGCTCCGTACCTTATGAATATTAAAAAGGAATAAGGACTAAATTTCTTCCACAGCAGAGTAGAGTGAGATGTTGTTTTAGAAAACAAATCACATGGCAGCTTGATTTGCAGTGATGTATCTGGTGTGTTTTTAAAGGATGGCGAAGACTCAGGGCTGCTGGGTTGGGATCTTGCCGGTTTGAGCCCTCTGACGCCGTCTTCTCAGTTTCCCTGTTGTTTTCATTTATTGACTGGGATTGCAGGTTGAACGAGCTTCTTGAGATATAGGTTCCATACCCCAGGATTGGAAAACTCCTGTTACCGGTGCCGTTAAGTTACCTTTTTTTTATTTTTTGCAGTTATAGTGCCAGGAGTGAGGAAAGCATGAATGTACATATACAGTGGGTTTGACATGTTATGAAATATTTGTACCGTTCTTGTTATGAGACATGAATTTCCGTAAGAAACCTATTTTATGGTTCATTTCATATGTATTTGCATTTATAGTTTTCCCTTAAAGCTTAAATGTTTTACTCCATTGGTAAGACCTAACCCTTGGCAAGCCTGGAAAGGCTTTGACCCCCGTTCTTATTATACCCTTCACTTTTTTCCTTTTAAAATAATGCATGCGATAGTTTTACAGTAGTGACTAGCGTCCACCAAGGACTGAGCTGTAACTGTATTTTGTAGTTTGACTGTTTCATGTGAATGTGTTTTGAATTCAGATTTGTAGGCTGCAGATCACTTTTTATTTAGCGAAGCCACGTGGGTAATTCTGATTTTAAATTACTCAAAGAGTGATTAGAGTAAAACGCTGTTGATTTCTTGCGTGTTTAAAGTCCACGGCCATCTCTTGGCAAAGCCCCGGTTGCTGCGTTGAAGGAGTCGTACCCACCTGTGCACCTGTAGATGGAAAAAACTCATAGACAAAGAAGAGTAGGTGAAGGTGGAGGTGGCTGTAGGTATTGCTGTGTCAGCAGAAATGGGCTCTTACTAGGTTCAGAAGCGCACGTGGTGCCAGACCTTCCGCTGACATAAATTGGTAGTAGGGTAGTATTGACGTGCGGGGAGCTAGGCTGAGTTACGTGAACTGGAGGTTTGCTTAGTCTAAGCAAAAGATTGAGTGAGTGATATCAGGATTATTTTGCATAATGTCCGCAATAATCTAAGCCCGTGTAAGATAGTTTGCCTCCTTCCTGGTGCGGAGAGGTGATGATGCAACCCGACCGCCGCCGTGCAGAGGGTGTGCCGTACCTAACGGGGTGAGGGCAGGAGCAGAGGTTATCAGAGAGGAGCCGCCAGATGCCCGTGACACGGGAGATGTCACAGATACCCCCACCGTGTGACAGCAGAAAGCGAACGGTGACTTTTGCGTGGCGACCGTTACCTGAGGTATTTCGGCACGTGCCGTCTGCCTACCGAGCGTGCCAAAATCCACCTTGAACTCTCCATTTCCCTGCGTAAGACCGCATCCCGACCGCGCTCCCGACCTTTGCTTTCAGCCACCTCAGTCCGAAACCCCCAAAACGTGACGTCCTTAGGCCCCTTGCTGACCCCAGCCCGGCGCTTCATGGCGTGCCACGAAGCCCAGCGCGCTTTCCCTATTTCCAAAGAAGCGACAAAATGCTCTCGGGCTCAGCCTGGCCGCGGTCCGGCCCGCGGTCCCCCCCCGTTTTGCTCCGCCAGCGACCTGCAGCCGGGTTTGTGGGACGATTCCTGCCGGGCAGCGCCTGGGTCCAGACCCGTCCATCCTGCCCCGAGCGCCCGTTCGCCGGACCGAGGGCTCTCGGGGCAGGGTTCTGGCAATCCCCCGCAGCCGTCCCCTGCCCAGAGGCTCTTTTCTTGGCGTGGAAAGTTTTAAAAGACTTTATACAGTTTCCTTTCCTCCACCACGTATGTTTGCTTTATTTTTTTTCTTTTTTAATTTTCTTTTTCTTTTTTTTTTTTTTTCCCCCCACCCCTCCATGCATAAATCACTGGGCCTCCATTTACCGCCTTTGCTGTGGGTTTGAGTTTGTCACGGAATGAGTTAATGGGGTCAGGCTGACACTTAAGGTAAATTGTCCCAGTTTGGGTGACTTTCTGTCAGCTGGGAATCCAGCCCGCTGCTTGCAAATAACATGCTTACTGCAATTAAACACTTCGTTGCCAAAATGTGAACAGCATATTTAAAAATTGTTTGTATCCATAAAACAGTGCATGCAACGCAAAGAATGAGAATGATCTTTGGGAATTTTTGTCCATTATTATTATTACTACTATAAGTTTTAAATCATAAAACAGAGTGTATGTGTGTGCCATGTAGCTGCTACCACCAAATCACATGTAGCACTCAATGGTAATTGTGTTCATAATTATGGAGTTAATTGAATTTCTGTATTAGTAAAAACTGGCATATAAAAAGTCTCTCAAGATTAAATGTTTTAGTTAGGGAAGAGTACACTCGCTTGGAATATTTAATAAAAAGAAAGTAGTTATCATATGCAGGTGAGCTTAATATCAGTAAAACAATCTCCCAAAATGAATCCTCTCCACAAACGCTGTTCCAAACAAAATGGGGTATCACACAAAACCCACGAATTCTTGCAAAGCTCCTGTTTTTGCCCTCTGAAGGCAAAGCAGTCTGCACGGAGGTATTTGCAAACTGGAGAGATATGTTAAAGGAGCTTTCTGCTGCAGCTTCAGCATCTGCATCTGCCAAGCTCATAAGGTGTTAGAAGTGTGCTAGCAATGCACTGTGGCAAAATTAGAGCTGCTATTAAAGGTTTAATATCGTAGCAGCACCATGCTAGCAAGTAAAATTTTGCTTAGAGTGTTTGACCTTAAAGGAGTGGTGTCTTTTTTATTTTTATATTTTTTTTTTGTGATCCATTAGGTGTTTTGGTGCTATTTTAGGCTAACTTTGGGGCTGATTTACAACTCGCCGATTCCACAGGGGAGTCACAAGATGTAATACAATACAGAATGTGGACCTCTGTGTCTACTATCTTTGTCCTGTATATTATCAACTGATTTATCTTTGGAGGGAAAAGAGTAAGGGTAAGAATTCCCAATTTGTAAGATATTAAACCTGTATATCTAACCATGGGCAGAGTCATCCTCTTGAAAATGAGAAAGCATCGATAAAAATGTATCGGGGTGTTCTTCTCTTCTCTTCTCTTCTCTTCTCTTCTCTTCTCTTCTCTTCTCTTCTCTTCTCTTCTCTTCTCTTCTCTTCTTCTCTGCTGTGGACAAAGGAAAAACATAAGGGGAAAACATTGCTTTACCTGTTACAGCTCTAAATTCAGCTCTAATTTAGCATCACTAAAAAAATAATTACTTCTTTTTTCTAGGCAGGGAAGTCTTTTTTTAAGTAGACTTATTGCAAGAACAGTGGCAGTTGAACATTTTTAACCATGAAATAACGTGCGTTTCGAAGAAAGAGCCTCAAATGCCAGCTAACATAGTAATGACCCGGCCCCGTAGGAAATCCAGCTTTAATACCCCTTTTCCAAAGGATCATGTATTGAGTTTCATTATTTTCTACTAAGATTCACGGGAGACTGTTTCTTTTAATATCCTGTTTTTACCTACTGATGAGATTGGCTTGAGCATGTAAAACAGAAAATATTGATAATTAGACCTCAGGTCCTTCACCTTTGGTAATATAGTTTCCATTCACTGTTCTTTTTGTTAAAAAGTTGCCTGCTCGTGTTCAGTTCCTCCGCTCTATTTTAAATATTATTGCTGTGAGTTGATGTAATAAAAAAGAAAAAAGTGAAGTCCCCCCAAACTAACCCAAAGTGCAGGGGCTTTATTTTTGTTATTCCTCCCTTCCGAGAGTCGCTCCCTTCCCCCAGCAGCCGCACTACAAAGCTTGTTGTACAGGGACTCCATTAATCCTACATTTCCTAGATGGTATCTGAGGCACAGTGGGTTTCCACAGAAATTAATTTGTCCTGACAACAGGCCTAAAGATTGGAGTCCAGGGATCACTTGGCAAATTCCCTTTAAACTGAGCACAATAATAAACAGAAAGCTGATAACGACAGTTCTGAAAGACCACACAGAGGACGGACCCCGAGTAGAGTCACTCGGTGTGGATCTGCAAATACCTCCGATAACCGGCAGCCAGGAGCTTTATGCTTGACAGGAAAAGGAGCGCACTGATTTACGCACGTTGTAATATCACAACACCGGGCAGAACTAACTTCGGCTCGGAACGTACATTTTTAACTCTTTTCTGGAATAATAATAATAATAAAAGTTCAAGACCGATCTGTTTTAGACCATTCTTATTTAATATTTGTATTAATAGCTCCGTGGCCGTTTTTCATGTCTTTCATATTTTAACGTAGCTCTAATTTTCTCAGTGCATCTTACATGTGTAAACATTCACAAATGTTGAACGGTGGGTAATACAATATTTCAAGGAATGAAGCTGCAAAGTTCGCCGTCTATTCTAAATATCTTTTCTTGGAGATCGTGCTAGTTTTTGGGTTCAATCATCTTCTATGTAGTAATTCCTTATTAAGAATAGTAAAAAACATTTTAGACAGCATTATTGCCTGTTTGCTTGGTTTTATTTATCTTTGCCTTTGGTGCATATTTAAATGCTGTTGTTTTCCCGAAGTTAAGGTATGGAAAATGGCCATGTTGGGAATATATACTAATATAGTAAGCGAATAAACAAACGTTCATTGGATGTTTTAGAGCTTGTCAAGGTAAGAGCGTTTCAACCTCTGATTTTCGTCAATATAGAATTTAGAGTTTTAATGGTAATCGGGATTTGTGGTGTGTCAGTAAACCTCTGCCAGTTACATTTCTGAAAAAAGCCATCATAATATTAAGAGTTAGGACTGATAGAGTGGCGTTAAGTAAGATATATTCTGCATAACTTTTCACCGCTTAAGTATAGGGTATGGAACAATT
The DNA here is from genome assembly GCF_900496995.4 of Aquila chrysaetos chrysaetos. Classification (NCBI taxonomy): domain Eukaryota; kingdom Metazoa; phylum Chordata; class Aves; order Accipitriformes; family Accipitridae; genus Aquila; species Aquila chrysaetos. Next base: position 2,770,157 of record NC_044024.1, on the reverse strand, counting down.
TAAGTAACGAATTTAAAAAGGAGGACAATTTAAAAAGATGTACGGAAAATGGATTTTGGTTACTAAAAGATACCTTGAAAGTAAAGTCTAATTTTGTTCTCACTGTCCAAAATGCATTATGAAATAACAGCCTCTTGATACAGAGAGGGCTATGTAACTATGTTAAAAGAAGGCAACTAGCGTGCTTGACAGGTACGGTTGTACACCTAAACGGCGTGAGTCACGTTTGATCACTTTCAATAGCTGAGCTCTTTCTCGTCGTAAGATGGCAATTCGGCAGCGGAGTTCTCCACGATACATCCAAACTCAACAACAGTCCTTCAGCGCAATGCCCCCTCCGCGGACTTTTCCACGTTCTGTAGACATAGGCACAGGCTGGAGGCGAGCAGCAATACTAGAGCCGCAGACGGGCAATGCCCGGGCGAGGCAGGAGCAGGTGAGCGAGCCGGCGCGGGGGGCACGGCGCTGGTCCTCCCATCCCGTCCCATCCCGTCCCATCCCGTCCATCTCCGCTCCGCGGTGGGGTGGCAGGATGCCAGCGGCCGGGTAGTTACGGGCTCGGAATGCCGCCGCCCTCGGCATTTGCGATACGGAGAGTTTATATATAAGAAAAAGTTCTGTCTTGCATGCTTTTCCGGCACCGCTAATGACAAAACTACCATTGACTTCGGCAAGGGCAGCATCAGGCTCGTTATTTGAGAGCCTAACGAGCTGAGAGGTGGGGCTCTGTTATAGTGCTGGAGTGGGGTGTACGTACCACACCTCCTTGCTGAAAAATAAAATCTTTTGCTCTCATTATTGGCTTTAAATTAGTTTGTACACTACAAATTAATCAATTACAGCCAACGTACTTTGGAAATGAAATTCAGGATGAGGAGCGCGATTTGTATTTGTCACACTTAAAGAACTCCATTGTACTGAAACGCAGAGGATTTGAAAACAACTAGTTTTAATGCTCTCTAGCTCCTCTTTCTAGAGTCTGATGCAAGAGCAAAATGACTTGGCGTGCCTTTTAGTTCTGTAAAAGAACAAACCGAAATACTCCCCTCCACTTTTTATATCAAAATCACTCTATGCATTTCAGTGTACAAGCTATTAGGTTTTTTTGAATTTGGATCAAATCAGGCATTTTTTCCCCCAGCAAATAGTTCTCTAGCGTGCTTTATGCATTTGATTCGAAGGACTGTGTATTATTTGATGTTCTTAGGAGATAAACAATAAACTTTTGAATATGTTTTTTCCATTTGAATACAAGCCTAGGGATGCTTCACCCTGCATCCTAAAGCCTGATTTCCCCTGGGACTCATTATCATGCAGCTCACATGTTCAGTCACCTACACTGTTGAACTTACTATCAAATAACCTTCGAAACGTTACTAGTTATTACGTGTCAGAGGGCAGATTTATGATAAACTAACTTTGAAACAAAATAATGAATTCTCAGCGTTCTGTTTCCAGCAGCATTTCTGGTAATTTTGTTGGATTTAAATTTTAAAACAGTGAGTTGCCTTTTTCTCTTATTCTATCATATAAAACAGCTCCCTCCCCTCATGAAATTTCTCCCTCCTTAAATATGGTTTATGATGATTTGAGCACTGCCTATAAAGAATAAAAATGAGAACATTTGTCTGTGCGCTACCAAACGGCCCGCTGGAGTTCATTTGTGATTAAACTTTCATAGCTTTCTAACTTGGTGAAAGTTAAATTAACTTAACCCTTAGCATAGTCCACCGGTGTCCAAAATACAGCTGTGCAATAGGTGTTCGCAAACAGAAATCTTTCCTCCGTGCACTTTTAACTGCCAGTATTTTGAGGTTTCAGGTGAGGTTCTTGCATTAGAGCGACAAAAATCAATAGTGTCCTCTTCTCAGAAAGCAGAAACGTGGTTTATGGCAGACCAGAAAGCCTGCCCAAACAGGTTTTCCAAAAGGGTATCTGGAATTTCAGCCCCCAAAGCCCGTATTTAGGGATCTAAATAATTGGCCAATTTTCAAGAAGGCTGAGCATGACTTTGGGGCATCTGTAGGCACTTGGCCTCTTTTAAATGGTAGCCAGAGCGATTGTGACTTTTAATGAGGTTCTATCAGAGGGATGAAATTCAGGTAGATAAATGCTGTATAATAATTTTGGAGGTGATTAGAGTAGTAAACATCTGCAGCTGCAATTTAAAAGCACACTATGTCAAAAATTAAGTCTGGCTAATTTGGAGAAAAATCAGTGTAGCTCCTCTTGGTATCAATGGAAATTTTTTTATTGTATTTCAGATGAGTATCAGGCAGATTAATGTCTATAGGATTTTCATCTCCTGCTAGACAAAGTCTGGGCTTTGAGATACTGCTCATCTGTGATACTGCATGGAAAGTGCCTGACCTAGGGTAGCTCTGTGAAGCAGGGGGACAGAGCCACCATCTTCGGTGCGCTCCCTCATCTCCTTTGCTCCACTCGCCGTGATTATGGCTCTCCAAGGGCATTACGGGCAAAAGTTCCATATCAGGCTGTCTATTAATATTTATGCAGCAATTCAGGAGGCCATGCATTGTTAAAATACAAGTTGGAAATGCACCAAATTTAATCACTTTTAGTACTAGAAATTATCTATTTCTACATCAGATAGAAGGGGAGGGGGGGGATATCATTACAACATTTTTTTTTTTTTTAAACCAAGTTATTTGCCAGCTCTAACACGGCTTGAATTAAAAGGGCAATAAATGCTGTTGTGTAGCTTAGGTTTTAAAAAGGAATGCAAGCCATATATGTGAAATTTAATGTGATGTGTTAAAAAATATTTAAAGTAAATACATCCTATGCCAGGATGTCCACTGATCAGTAGTGCCATGTCAGTCAGTGCCTGTCTTCATGTGTAAGGACTGCTTGCGTGCACGGAGGCCGGCGGGATTTGCCCTTTGCTGCTATGCAATTCCTCCTGCCTAAACGTAGAAAGAATATTTTTATCACTGATATCACTTCATTTTTGCAGCTGTCTGCTCGCATCAGGTTAGTAATATAAACTCTGTCAAAGACCAATCTCTCCCCTCCACAGGCTACAAACCCCACAATTATTATTTAGAGTTAACCTCCTAAGAAAGTGTTCGTTATTTAAACTGTTCAACCCCAAAAAGAATTGTTAGCTATTGTTATCTGAGGACCTCCTACAGTCTTCCCTTGGTCAAATAAGGCTCCTTTTGTTTTCAATAGGAGTTTTTTCTAAGAACAAGCTCCGAGCTTTCATGCAAGCAAAATAAATCCAGTGAAAGTAAAACATTAATTAAAATGTATAAAAAAAAAAAAAAGAAAAAGAAAAAAGAAAATGTTCAAGAGGAGCATGGTGCTCAAATAGAGCACTTTTTTTTTCAGGTCACTTGGCTTTCTGATGTCATTTCTGGCAGATTCGTTAGCCTGGCTCCATCACGTTCTGTTCTGAACCATAACGTGATAGGAGATGATCAAAGTGAGAATGCTAAAGGCTCAGGACATTTAAAAAATGTTCTATTCTGGAAATTGTTCTAAAACTATAAACAGATTACATTAAAAATCTGTGTTACTGAACATGGTTGCTCATCATCCTTTTTTAGAAGGAGCTATTGAGAAGTTTGGGTAAACAGCCTTGAAGTCTTTATGATGGCAGGCTGAAAATTTCTCCTGAATTTTAGGCAACCCAAGCCTCTCTGAAATGTAATATAACCCATTTCTGCTGTTAGGCGTGTTGTTTTAATCTTTATACTTGAAAGTGGTAAGCATATGGGTCAGATCACCCACTCCTGCTAATGGACACAATTCCGAGGACTTCGGTGTCCAATTATGCCAGCTAAAGATCTGACCGTTGCTGGGTTTTATTTCCTTATTTTTCTTGTCTTCCTGATCCTTGACCCTTTACCAAAGGAATGCCGTCTATCATATGATAATAATATGAAATTCTGAGCTCGCTTTCTAACAATATATACCTCAAAGAATTGTAAAGATGCTCACCTTTATATGAAAAGCAGCTGATGAGCGGTTTCAGCCTTGTGATTGTCTTTGCTTGGCACAGGGGCGAGACTCAGGTACCTCTGCCTGGCGTTGCGGTGGAATATTAAGCATTTTTGCATTTCCATGAAACAATTGCTCTGTGGGACGAGTGAGTAAATAAACTCATTGGCAAGTCAACAAAATGACAGGAGGCCATTTTTCCTAATTGTAGGTGCATTTTAGTGCTCAGGAAAGTGAGAAATTTTTGAGTTTTTAAGGGCTACACACTCTCGTGCTCTCAATCAGTGCTAGGATGTGGCTGAAGCTGGAGGCAGAAATATATAGGCAGCGTGACACCTTAGGTACATAACGGAGCTACGCAAGAGTCTAAGAAGGATTTAGATCTATAAGCAGGATTTGACTATCTATTTTGATTTATGGGCTGAATATAAGTGTGTATTTTAAGGAGCCATTAGAGTTTGTGATTTGAAATATGCAGAGAGCAGGCTTCCTCTCAGCCCTCTGTAGGAAAGGGTGACGCAGGCTCCTTGCACAGGCACGCATCCTTCTTTATAGTGGAGAAAATGGCAGAGAATAGTCTGTAGCAAGAAACCCCTTCGCTTCAGACTCTCTACACCAAATAAGTGATGCAGTGGGCAGGAATGGCACGATCCATCACTCACTGCGGCACTGGCCGAGAAAGTAGGAAAGGAAAAAAAGAGATACGGCATACCTACGCTGTGCTTCACTGTGAAGCATGTGTTCCAGGTGTACTTTTAATGTAAATTAGCTTTGTCGCTGTTGATAAGGCCACACAAATGCTTGAGAAGGGCTGGGACTTGTAGGTGCAAATCAAAAGAGGCATGGCAGGAGTGAGTAGCTGCTGGGGCACTCGGCCAGAGCGCGGCTAGCAACTTGGATGTCCTAAATGTTGTGAGCCGTACCGGGGAGATCGCTTGAAAACTGTAGCGAGAGATTTTGGCACCTCCCGACCTCCTCTGTCTCCCACCCTGCTGCAGACATGTAGCTCTTCTTCTTGGGTGGCAGCAGCAGTTGCAGCTGGTGACCCTCATTCGGTGCCCTCTGGCTCTGCCTTTGCCACAGCTCTTATCATTTGGACAAATACTGCTCTTGTTTACAATAATGTAAATTTGGAGCAACCCCTCTGCCATTTCTCCAGCGCAAATATTGCACTCTGTTTAATTCCCATCTCCTCCTTCACGCAGATGGAGCCTGGGAGGCGAGGGAGGAAGGCTGCTCTTTCCGAATATCCGTGCATCGATCTTTTTTTGGATGCAAGCCCCAGGTGACCGCGCCGGCCGTACGCTTGATCTATGTAGATATGGGAGCTGTTGTTGGTCTTTTTTTTTTTCCCCTCTCGTCTAACAGCGCTTCCCTTCGCAGCTCTAAACCCAGCTGTAACACAGGAACCATGGATGCAGCCTGCAGTTTCTTTACTGCACCTCATTTCTGCTGCTCCAGCCCTGAGAAAAGGCTGCCTGGCCATGACAAACTGTGCGCTGGCTCTGTGATTTGTGTAAGCTCAAATTTTCCACTAATTCACTTATATATACTAGATGGAAAACACAGCCTCAGGGCTGCTATAAACCATGCTGCTGTAGCCACAAAGGGCCGTCCCGCCAGCTGGGGAATCGCTGGAGCGTGCCGAGTGCCGGGGCCGGAGGAAGGAGTGAAATCGAGTTTATGCACTTGTCAGAGGAGCTGCGGCGCGGGAGCGGATCCGGCCCCTCCGCGCCGCGGTTACAGCCCCGACGGCACAGCCCCGGCTGCCGCGGGGACGCGATGGTCGGATCACGGGCAAGAGCGAACGCCGTGTCCCGGCCGCCACGCCGGCTCCGGGCGAGCGTTGGCTGCCTAAAACCAGCCGCTGTTTTGGGCCGCTCGTTGGAAAACGTCACGGCTTGCTCTCCTTCGCTCTCCTGCAGCCCCGATCCGCCCCAGTGCTTTGTTTTGTGCCGCGGTGCGGTTCTGCAGCTTTAATTTTCTGTATAACCCGCCGATAGATAATTTAAGAGCGTTTTCTTTTAAGAACGGCAAGAGTGCCACATTGGCTGACTCCCCAAACGATTACTTGTCTTGTTACAGATAGCTGTTGACCTGTTCCTTTAATGTTACAAGTCTGCATCTAACCGCTCTCTTAAGCCAACCTACTTCCTTCTTTTTAATGAAATTGTCCCTTTAGCCTTTTTTCCTGGGCTGGCTTTTCAACAAGAACATTAGAAACAGTCTGCTCAGTTCTTTCCTCCGCTAACATCTTGCCCAGAGCTAACTTGCAGCTTCACTCTGTCAGCTGTAAGATATAGATATACTGTTGTCTTAATTACTCATATTTCTCCTGCTGCTCATAATTCTGCTTGTTCCACCAAAGAGCTCTTCAGAGAGCTTTACTGCTTCCCTTTCCCTTTCTTTGGGGGTTTAAAGGTTGTCAGATATATAAACGATCCTTGTTGCAGAGCTTTGGTGGTGACAGTGTCCTTTGTGGAGAAGATTTAGGGGGATGGGAGAACTAAATACTATGCTTTTAGACCACATCTCTGTGGAAGGAGAGAATACACGTAGTACTACCTTGCATAACAGCATCAGGGCAAATCCCTTCTCTGGTGAGTAGCTACGCAGCTGTTTCTTCTGCAGCTTGAAGTGTAGGTGCTGATGGTCAGGAGTAGGGTTTTCTTTACTCTCTTTCTCTCCACCACTGGCTATCCATGGCTGTATCTGGCCCGCTGCTGTTCCTCTAAAAATACTGTTGAAAAGGGACTGGACGCTTAAAAAAACATACCGCTGTGCCATAGGGAAACCGTCGTCCTTTGTGGTTTCAGCTCTCTCTTTTATGATTATGTGCCACTATTTCTGTCATCTACATTAATTATTCTGTCTGCTACCGCAAGAATTGCATGTTGAGTAACCTAGAGCAGACTGACAACGTGACGTCCATGTTTTTTTGGCAAAGATTTGAACAAGTTTTGTCATAGAAGTGAGCTCTCTGGTGGGTTATGCCTTTGGTCAAAGTCCTTCACTCCTGGCTCTTTGGGGTCCGTTCTCAATTTGAACAGACCTCAGCTCTACATAGTAAGCTAGTTCAGTGGCAGAATATATCTTAGCATTCAGCTGGTTGTCTCAGTTTAGCTGGCTGACAGGTTCAGGAAGCAGTACTGTGGGTTTATTGTTAATTGCATAAATTACAAGCCTGTCAAACTGCTGTGGGTGAGCCTGTTTCCATCATAAAGCTTGTTGTGCTGGTGGTGCGGCTGGAGGTGGGACTGAGAAGGTGTGCCTTCCACAAGCGGGGCTGGAGCCCTCCACTCCAAGTTTTGTTGTGGTTGCTTTTGAATAATTATCTGGTGAAAATGCTGTGCAAGTGTATAGGAAGAAATGTTTCAGCATCAGAGCAGTGAAAGATGGCAGCACCAAAGATAACGCACAACTCTTCCCGGTTTAAGCTGACCTAACAGCAGTAACAGGCAAATAAACAATAGGCTGCAGTAAGTCATGACTAAACTCTTCCAGTAGCACAGATGTGATAAAGAGTCTGTTAGAGGAAGCAAATGGAAATAGATGGGAGGACTTGGTGGGAGGAATGAGAAATAAAGAGTAATTCCGTTCTGCGTGGAGGAAGAGCATGGGGAAAGTAGCTCTTCAAGTTAGTGCTCTGCTCTCGAAGAGCTGAAAGGGATCGGAGTAGCAGTCTGGGACAAGTCAAGTTTCAGGCACGGTCACATGAGTTAGGACACATGGGAAATCCATGCGAGGGGTAGCTCATTTCAGACCGTCTTCTACAGAAAGCTCATAGTCAGGGAATACCATCTGAATAACACGCAGTGCAACTCCAGCCCCGAGACTGGACAAGAGGGCTGGTGAAGTTGGCCCTGTTCAAAATCCAGGTTCCCTGATGTTTGCCACAGCAATTTGTTTGTTGCAGAGCAAACGCACACGCAGACTGTGACGCTCGGCACGGGCATCTACACCTCTCCCATCTGGAGGGCGATCTCTGCCTGCGGGCAGGCTGCCCCAGCATCTCGTTTGCCTTCGCAGAAGGTGGCACCGGGATTCCACAAGGAAGGACTCCGGGAAGCTGGCAAGGCCGTCGGTTCAGCCCGGTGCTACTGCGAGGGCTGATGGCGTAGCCGGAGGCTGCCGAGTGCGGGTGGCAAGCGGGTATTTCGGTCTATTTGCTCAAGGTTTCCTCTTGGACTCCCAGCACCGTCTCCCGAGAGCGGCTCTGAGGGCACGGTGGTTGGTTAAGGAGGTGGTCGTGCAGCTGCTTTGGCACCTAGTCCGTTCTGGCAGCTACGCCGCAGCGAGGAATTTCCTGCCCAGTGCGTCTTCTGCAGGGATGTTGGACAAACGACTTGACCTTGTGCCTCAGCTCTCCAAACGTAAGGATGTTTCCCTATTAACTCCTCTCTGCAAACCCAAGGGCTGTTAAAAGAAGTAGGTCTCGTGACTGTGTGGTGCTTGGATGCCATGGTAATGTAATTAGCTGCACAGCAATCTTACTAAAAATGTCCTTGGTGGAGGAGAGGACGGGGTGGGGGACTCATTTAGAGGATGGATGTTAAAGGGGAGGAAGTTTCCAGACCTGTGGCTTCACCACAACTTGGCTGCGTAGCGCGAGTCCTTCAATGCAGATGTGAATCCAGAGGTTCAGAGGGTAATGTTTACTACACGTGTCCGTAAGGGAGAGAATGCAGCACAAACTGTTTGAAGTGTTAATAGATTATATAACAGCTTTCCACCCCCAGCAAGCCTTTTGAAATTTTTATATGGTATCTCGGGCTAAAAACCTTTTTGGGCTGATGTATCGCTTGCAGTAAACTTCGGGAAAGTATTCCTGTTACAGTTACTTTTGCTTTTTCTCCTTCTTTCTCTTCAATGTTATATATGGATCCAGGAACTTCTGGGCTGCTTAATCCAAGGAGAGAGGCACAGGGTTGTGTGCAGAAATCGGAAAGCCTCGGTGCAGCAAAGCTGTGCTGCCGATTAGTTTCTCTCTCTTACTCTGCCAACCCCCCAGACTTTGGCAGCCTGGGTCTTTTTTTGCCTTTTTATATCCGTTAGGTCTTTTTCCTCCCCACCCTCAGAATGACCTCCGTAGCGATGGTTGCCAAATGTTGCCCATATTAAATATGAGGATGTGTATCAGCACCCACAGGCTGTTAAAACCCTTCTACTGGAGCAGCAGCCTGTGAATTGTCTGAAGCTTTTGGAGTTAATGTTTTAGCTCTGGTTAGCTGGAAGTTCTTGTAGAGTCGTGTCACCAAATTCTTTTCTCAGCTGTATCCTCGCTACTCCAACGAGGGAGAAATTTGTTTCTGTCATTTATGGTTAACCCTACTGTACGTTTATACAAGAAACGATAGGCTGTATTTGTGGGTTAAATGAAGACTAACCGTAGTAATAAAAAGTAAGTTTTCATAGCAATATTCAGAGCATTTTTTAACAATTAGGTGAGATAATGTGGTGAAGGGCACACTTGGATTGGGTGGGATTTTGGCAGATGTCTTTATTCAGATGTTGTTCTCCTTTATTTGGATTTTCTTGCATAGTAGGAGAAGGCACAGCCAGCCATATTTTCCATCCTGATGAATGAAACAGAGCTCAAGGAGTTTAGCTGAGATTGGCTTTCCCTGCAAGAAAGATTGCTCTTTGTTGCCTGAATCATAATTTTAAGGCATGAAAACTATTCATCAGGAAAGCAGCATTTTAACTCCTTACATCTTGCAGCCTGATCTTTGCGGAGTAAAAAGAAATCCTCCTCCACTGAAGTTGATCAGAGTTTGCTCTGGGTTGTAACAAGTCTATAAAGTCACCTTGATTACTGTACATCAATGTGGTTCCGACAGTATGTTCTTGATAAGACAGCCCATTGCCGTGATTTAATCCAAATCTGTTTAATCATATATAATCCACATTATTCAAATATACTCACCAAGGATCCAGTTTTATAGCTATTCTGAGGGGAAGGAAATCTTGTGTTGTCACAAGTCATGCTGACATCAGTGGGGTTTCTTATTGATGTAGGACTTAGTGCTGGCATATGCAATTACAGCAAAATTTGGGGTTTAGCATATTTGCAATTTGATGTATTTTTAGGAGGTGGTCGCTTTGAGGTAAGTGAGTAAATAAACTCTGGGCCACGTCCAACAAAATCTCTGACTAGGAGTTGTGCCCGGTGGTCATTCCAGGGAAAATATATACAATAATCTGAAATTATTTGTTGTGCAATTAAAAAAATCATAAATGTTTCATTTATATTTTTGGCGTAGAAATTTCACTTTATACAAACTCTATAAAAAAGAGCCCGTTCTCCTCCCAAGGCATTCTTTATTGTTTCAGAAATGTTTCAACAAAAGCAAAAGATATTTGTCAGCATAAGTAATACACAGATATTATTGCAGTGTTACTGGTTACAATTTTCATGTTCAAGATACCAGTATCAGATCACACTCCATTTGCGTAGCCATTCGTTAATGTGATGCACATGCAGCTCTGTGGCCTAATGCCTTATAGCCCTCAATCTAAAAAACCTGCTCAACCCATGGGTAACTGTAAACATCTGAGTAATCCTGTTGAAGTCAGTCCATGCATCCGTTAACTGTGCAAACTAATCCTTCAAAAAATTATGAAAAGGGCAAAAAGAAAACAGCATGCTTTCCAAGCCAATGAAACTCCATACGTGCTTAAAGTTAAATACTGGAATAAATAAATAGTGCATGATCTGAAAGACTGAATCCACACTCGTAACCATGGTTTATCGGCTATCCGGTGAAATCCTAATATGAGGTGAACTTTTTTCAGCTTGCACACTGTATCACTTCTGAGGCATTTCTGACTTGACTTTTTATTATTATTATTTTGTGGCCATTTTGCAAGTTTTCTATGGATTTGTTTTGATTGTAAATAGGCATACACATTAGCTAAAGCCAGATAATTTCTTCTGGCCAGCTTTGCCAGTAAATCACTGAACTATGTAATTGGGTTTGTATAAAATTATGCATTGTGAACTTGGGAATAAGTGAAACAGAAAGAAAAAGTTGATTTTTGTAAATAGTATCATTCTTGTGCAAAACTTCTGTTTTGACCCCGTTCTTCTACTCCCTAATGTGATCGTTTTGATCGTTCGTTCAACGTTGAATGAAAAACAAACTACAGAATAAATCCAAGCAAAACTGGTAATAATTTCTGGTTTGGCTTGTAGGTGGAGTTGAATACAATGCCCGCATTTGTGGTTAACTACAAGCAATACATTATGAAGATGATGGTATTCAGACACATACCCAAACAATTTGATTCAGATAAATTGGATACAAGACTTTGACCAGCATGAGAAGAACAGGTGAGAACCCTTGAGAGTGAAGCTGAAATAATAAGTATTTTGATGGTCAGGAAAAATATTTCTCCAGTAGCACAATAGATCTTCTATCAGAAACTCAAAATACTAATTACAATCTGCCTGAAGACTTATTATAAATGAAGTGGAGCTAGAAACATGTTTATATTATGGGGAGGCTTATTTGCAGATAAGCAGGAAACCAGTCACACATCTTCACAAACATAATTTTAGCTGTTTTAATTAGCAGGTTTGCTTTGATTTAATTCAATTCAGTGATTCCTTCTATCTTTACTGACACATGTGCAAATAAAATGTGCTGACCTGACTTCTGACATCCAGTTTCCTTTTTCATTTCTGTTTTTGTTGTTGTTGATTTCGGCAGTGTTTACGGTGAAATGATGGGGTCAACACTTCCTAACAGCATGGCCAACAGATGTAGCGTGGGGATGACAACTGTACATTGGAGTGGCCTTTTGTTACCCCCGCACTGACTGATTGCTGAGGTGCTGGAAGCCAGCGTGTCAAAGGCCATCAGAAGTCCTAATAGCCTCTAGATCCCAATTCTATTAAGGGTCGGAATGACAAAAAAATATGCCTCTTTTGTGTAGTTGCGGTAAAAGCGCAGCGAGCTTTTTTGCTAGAGAACGAGACCCTAGAAAGAAGCCCCGTGTGTGCCTTTAGCAACTCACTGTAGCGTGTTCGTGAACTTTGGGTTGAAAAGCAAGGTTTAGAAGCTGTCAGAATTCATATATTTAATGTTTGGAGATTTGGTGGTTTTATTTAACAGTGAAAGTAGTTATTGACAGAATAAAAACACGTAGCCCAGAATAAAAATACCACGTTAATGTCCTGACCAAAAAAATCCGTGTTGACTTTGCTGAGCTTTTCGTTGGTCTGAGAGCTTGGAAACTATTTTTATTTCTTTATGTCAGAAAAACAATTGCTAATACACCAGGTGTTGTTCTCCCTTCTCTCTCCACCCCTCCCTTTTGCAGTGTCTCACAGCTGTGTGATAGGTAATTAAAACAATCACTGAAATGTTTCAAAGCTGTTGTAGCCTTTAGTTGACTTTTAAAATTCGTACTTGAAGAATGGTAAAATTAATTTGTATCTGGCTCGGAATAGTGCTCTTTACTTGAGCAATGGACTTTACAACATTGACAACAAAAAGAATGAAATTAATATTATACTTGCCTTTATCTAGGGTTATTCTGTTAACTGTTTTATGCTGGAAATTAATTTCAATATCATACAGATGTCTACGAGTCATGAATGCAGCAGTTCTAGCATGCAGTCAGATAGCTCTCCTTCATAATCGTGGTAAAAAATAATAATTCAAAAGGAGTAAACTTGCCAGGACAATTAAATGATTCTGCCACTAGATAATGGAAAGATGAAGTTTATATTCTTGGACTGTAAAATATGTAAGAATGAAAAGTGTTATTAAAGAAGTATTATGTGGTTATTTTGAAAAGAATGGTAATTTTACGGGTTCGTCTTTCTACAGAGGAAAAATACTTTGGAGACTATGAGAAACGGAGACTTCTGGATAGGCAGTTTCTGATGTTGAAATGCTCTTCTGTTTTTCTTCCCTGTCTGGATTTTTTTTGTGTTTCGGTTCCCGGCTTCAGTGGTAGGCTTTAGAAAACTTGTAATTCATTCATTATGGAATGCTCGGTCTACGGGACAGGATTTTATTCTTAAAATAAACTTCCTTGTAATATATTCTTTTTGATCCTTAAAAACAACCCTTCATCTTTACAAATGAATGTGCTACGTCAGTGTAAAGTGGATCCCTTTCTCCCTTTTTGCCCTCCTCCCCTCCTTTTCTGGTTTGTCCCTCTGTGGAGGTTTGTACTCTCTGGCACGGGCAGGAGCGGTGGCAACTGCCGCATACAGAAAAGGCAAGTTCAGGAATTTTCAGTATGAATGGAATTGGTTCAGGCTTAGAAATTAGTAATTTAAAAAAAACCCCCAAAACGTGTGGGATGAAAGGTTTTGCATATCCCTCATTGGTTTGTGGGGAATCCTTGCCTGGAATGTATGTCAATATGCATATAGAGCAAGTGCTTTTACATGTGTACTTTTGAAAATCTGACAGACACCAGGGAACAGAGCGCAAACCAAAAATACCAATAGTATTTTAAATTTAATTTAATGACTCTTCCCCAGTAATTTTAAAATAAATACCTATTGCTATTTGCGCAAATATTTCCCATTGATTAAAGGCGGCATAATCTCTTCCTCTTTCTTTGCTCCTTTGTGAATGTTTCTAACCACAAACAGGTATTGCAAACAAATTTACAAATGTGGATAAGAATAAGGCTTAAATACTCATCTGCATCTTTGTGTCAACACAACTCAATTTGACAGTATATTTTTGCCAGGTGGAACAAAGAGCAATACATTAGTTTTGAACATTTATGATCTTGTATTATAAAGACTGCAACAGACTGTGTTCAAAATCAATTGCCAGAGTGATGGGGGATTAATAACTCTGGTACCGTAACCTTTTATGTATCTGCAGACTGGGTAAGGGCACGTTTCAAGATCTGCTGCCATATTTCATTATTGCAACTTCTATTTGAAAGACCTTTTTGATGCTTAAAAAAAGAAACAGATTAGTTTTTAGTAGAGCTGGATGAATAACTCATAATTAATAATTCATTCAGTGAATTTTGCCTTTTATTCTGTGGGAAGAATAAAAAAAATAGTTGTCAACATTTTTCATGACTTCTATTGACTAGTTTTTTTTTTAATCAAAACTAGAAATCAGAATTCAGGGTGTGTTACTTATTTGTGATTGAGGAGTCATGTGGTATTGGTTTAACTCCCCAATTAATTGAGGACAAATACTAGAATAAATTCCATGATTTGAGGCGAGTGTATTTAAAAATCCCTTTCTACATGCATGCAAGCTTAAAATCAGTTTTTGAAAGTACTATTGAAAGTAAAAATCCAAGTGCATGAAAACTGTTGGAAAGGAAATGCAAATGAGGCAGGAACATGGCCAAGCCATGTTCATTACAAGACACAAATGAGTTTCTGTAGGCTCCTACAGTATTTTCCAGCTGTAGTTTTCCCTCCTTAGCTCCAGCACCCATTTTGGGAGAAGACTACTAAATATTGGGGATAAATGTGGGAGCAAGGTAAATGACAGCTTTATTGAATTTCCCCTAGCTCCCCAGCCACTGTGCTGTATTTTACGGTAGTGAAACGTTTTGTAGTAGTGAAACCACATGAAGAGTTGTCATCTTTTGACTTTCTGCGCCTCTCAGCTGGCCGGTTTGCATCCCACCAATGCGAGCTCTACTGGTCTAAGAGGCACCTATGGGTTCTTCTGCATTTTTCTTCATATATGCACTTTATTTTGGTTTCTCCCTAAATAGAGGTAAAACAGTTAAATATTTCCCAACAAAATACACACATGTAATCTCAAGGGCCGTGCATACCATCGAACTGTCATTTCCTTTGATTAACCTTCACCTGACCTCCCTCCCTAAGGCAGTTTCAGATCCTTTTGTTCCTCCATTTAAGTATTGCACTCTATCAGGTGAGTACCTCTCTCATTGAAGAGCTGGCCATTTTACTAGAGAACTCAGTGGAGATGTTGTAACGGAAAAACTGCAGGATCTGTCACAGATTAGAGAACCCAGTCTGACGTGCAGAGCTGGTATCACTCGCCGGGTGTACCTAGAAACGAAAAGGAAGCAGAGCTTGCATAAACGCAGTTGAAGCTAGCTGAATTTTAATAGTGTATATTAATTGTTTTATGAATGTTATTAAATATTTAAGATCAGAAAAGGATCCTGACTGAGATTAACAGGACTTTTCTGTTGCAACTCCTTCAAGTCGTCAGGCAGTGCCAGTTTGTGGAGAATAAAACTAACAGGAGAGGATCAGAGTAAATAAATCACCTCCTTTACAACGGTAAAGTTTGGAAATTGCCATGGTAGTTGATTTTAGCATTTTGCAACTCAACAGATTTGTGTTTCGTCTCAATTTTTTTATCTACGGCTAGCAAGAAAATGAAAATTAAAAAGGCCAGAAGAAATAAAGCATTTCAAAATAATTCACGCTTGTAAATTTCAGTTGATCCAAACTGAACTTTTTTGGATGGTAGTTTGCAAGAAATGTTGGTGCTTTGTGTCACAGCTCGGGACAATTTTTTTATTTTTAAATTTTTTTTAAATCCTGAGAATTCATCTGGAGTGAATAATATGGAACTGAGATATTATGAATCCAGTC
Organism: Aquila chrysaetos chrysaetos; assembly: GCF_900496995.4. Taxonomy (NCBI): domain Eukaryota; kingdom Metazoa; phylum Chordata; class Aves; order Accipitriformes; family Accipitridae; genus Aquila; species Aquila chrysaetos. The sequence continues at coordinate 2,754,613 of NC_044024.1, read as the reverse complement.
AGATCACACATTTCGCTGACAGCAATGAAGAGCAAAGCCTACATTGAATCCATAGCTTCTGCTTATGCAATAGAATAGTTTTTTGAATGATAATAAAGGCCATGTGCGATGAAGTATCTTTTCTCCCCAAAGTAAGCTGGTACAGTGGCTTGTAGTGGTTCTTAAGAGCTAAAAGTACACACCTTGATTCTAGGCTTAATTTGACTGTGGAAACTCATATCTTTTCCTGATAGATTAAAAATGTGCTATCAGAAGCCTCAGCATCATTTCAATTCTTATGGATGAGGAGTGACTCATGCCTTAAGTCAGTCTCTGATGAACTAAATATGTCAGACTTCCTTAACATTTCATCATCAGGCATACTTTACAGATCTTACACGATTTTTGTAGATATTTTTTGCCCTTTCCCAGTTTGTCCTTTTTTGTTACACAGTTCAAAGTTTGAAGAACAGAGTCTAAGTATGCAACATTTCGTGATTTCTACTCAACCCCCAAGATCATAAGACTCATTGAAAAACAGTGAGTTTTAAAATAAGAAAGAATTGTACTATAAGATTTCGGTGCAAATGTTGAATGCTGGATCCGTTCCTTCTGCAAAGAGTTTAGAATTTATTTTTTAAGCTTTTATTCATGCTGGCTTTTCTCCCATTCCAGCGGGCAAGTTAGATTTTATAACTCACGTGGAAGCAGACATCGTTACAGATGCAGAGCGGAGATGTTGGTGAGAACTGCCAACATGCCGGGGTTGGTAAGTCTGTACCGGCCAGCAGCACCGAGGTCCGGCTCTGCTGTAAACTGGTGTGGTTTGCTCAACTGTGTTTTAACTCATACCTAGAAAAAGTCATTATATAATTCCATGGGGATTGTAACAATCCCAGTTTTGGAGTAAATGTGACCTGTTATTGTCCCTGTTAAGTTTTTTGCGAATGATTCTCCAGAGCAAACATTTTCTATGAAAGACTCTCCAAACCCAATCTGCTCTCGGTGAATGTTCTGTAGTAGCGGAGACGTACTCACCTGCTCCACTGAAGAATTTAAATGGAAGAACAAAAAGAAACTGAAATTGCCTTAGGGATTGAGGTCAGGTGAAGGTTAATCAAAGGAAATGACAGTAAAATGGCATTCATGGCTCTTGGTACATTTTTAATCATTCCTCTCTCCCTCTCATAAAAGACACAAAAGATGTACAACTTTTTACCATTTTATTTAGTTAGTGATGATTTTTATTTTTGTCTTGATTGTTTTAAAATACCTTTTCTTTTAGATTTCTCTCATAGATTTAGCTCCTGAAAACTTGCATTGCAGTGCCTTAAAAATGTGTGTGGGAAATCAAGAATGTGTGTGTGGGGGGAAGAAGAATGTTAAGAAAAGGGAGTAATTTTCCCCAGAATATCTCTCATTTTATCTTCACTTTCTAATGTGATAGATTTTGAAGGATTTCTAGAAGTCATGAGTGTAGGGAATAAATACTCAGAAAAGCTAAATATTCACATTATTACACAAGTGTCAGGCTAAATGAAGTCCATGAATACAACTACTGGAAACAAGAATAGTTTCTTTCAGACTCTGCTAATCTACCAGTAATTACTCTGGTTTTAAGTAGAGATGTTTTGTATATTTAAAAAAAAAAATCCTAGAATAACCTTCATGATTACAATGAACTTTTGAAGTCATGTCTTAGTTTGTGGGCTGTCGGTTATATTCTGATTTTGTGTACGTGAAAAGGCCCCATTTAGGAACCTTTATTTTCCAAGTTAGGAGTTGTCACTTTATGCTAGTCACCTTAGATAACTTTGCCGTAACTACAAGAGGAACGGGAACAACTTTATGTAACTTATAACTGCCTGAGGCAACTTTTAAAAAATGTGAGCAATGCATTTTTTTTTTTTCCCCACGTCTGTTTATACAGCTCCCTTCCCCCCCGTAATGCAGAGAATCCTAAAGGGTATATATTAAACCCAAACAGCTCTCAGCCGGGGTAACTTGGCTATAGCAAATGTATTCTCCCTGCTCTTTAGCTCATACGCTACGAAGCATTATGCATCGAGTACCTTCAGCGATGCAGCTGGGAGCCGAGCTTAGGCGAGACCTTGCGGTGTTAAGCCTTCGGAGAGGAACGGGTGGCTTAAAGAAAACATATTACTGCAGACCCATGCTATATTATCACCACTGCGAGTTGCAGTAAAAAAAAAAAAAAGTGATGTTTTATACATAGGCTTTCTCCACATCTCGGGGGGCGGAAAAAAAAAATAATCTGGAAGTCATTTCTTTGTGTGTCGTTGTGCTGTTTACGGCCGTGATTGCTACTGGTAATGTGGCACTTTTCTGCCAGATCCCACATAGCAAACGCTGTCACATGGATGCCAGATGGGCTGTTTGCCAGGGAGCCGGAGGAGGAGGGAAAGCCCTGCTCCGCCCTGCAAACGCTGCCGAGATGAAGCCTGCCAGGCAATTATTGGGAAAAGAGAGACCTGGTCAAAAATGGGAAATATGTATCTGAAGTCATTGGGTGGAGGTTGAGTTTGCCTCTCAAACCCCAGGGCTCCTCAGCTATGCAGGGAAGGGAAGAGAAGCCCGGCCGGGAAGGCTGAGCGCCGGTAATTGGAGTGTAGTACCGCACAGCAACAAGTGACTGACTTTGCCGACGCAGATAGATGACTAACTTTAGCATTTTCACGTTTACAGGATTTGACTCTGTGATTTTATGATGCTGTAACCATGTCAGTGTTATGTTTATGGTGGGCATTTTTCAAAGGTACTCAGCATCAGCCCGGGCGGCTGACTACCTCACCCATAACTTCCCTGTCTTGTAAAACTTCTGTATTAGTAATAGAAATACAAATTTTTTTTTTGGTGTGTCTTTGGCAAAACAGGAGTATCTGTTTAAGGAAAAGAAGGGTAAAATGTGAGAGTGATCATTTTAAATGAAAACTATCTACCTGAGTTGGAGGCAGCATTAACTGCTGACAACTGGAAAACTATTGGACTGAGAGATTATGATTTTTTTTTCATAAACAACAATATGACCTCAGAATTTTTCTGAAGTAAATACTAAAGATCATAGGCAAATCATATATCTATTTTTAAAGCATCCAATAAAAATATTCAGAATATTGTATGCCTGCTTACCCAAATTATTCAAATACAGGAAGTATTAAGTTGGTTTGAGCATTTTTATTCCAACCACTTGGACCAGCTTCCAAAACATAATTAGTAACTTTCTCCAAAATTTTCTTCTCAAAAGTGGCTGAATTTCTTTAGCCTTTCATTTTTTTTCCTAAAAAACGGAGTTGACTGGAAAAAGTACCAAGTCTAATGTTCAGCGGAAGAAACTGAGGCTGAAATGAAATCTCCCAAATGCGGTGTCCGAACACATTTAATTGCTGTGCATTTTTCCTGCCCTGCCTGGCAGTCAAAATACTGGGGGCTGGGAATGGATTCAGCCCCGTACCTCTGGTCTGAGCATCCCAGGGAGCATCCTGTGCCCGTGGGGTGGGGACCACTACTGGGATCATCGCTCCCTCTCCTGCCCTTGGATCCCATCCCAGATCAGGGCTGCTCGTGAAGACAAAAGCTTTTCATCTGAATGAAGCCGGATTAATGTTTTTGGGTGTTGTCCATGTTGCAAAATGACTGCAGGATAAAATATGAGTGTTTATGGTTTCCCCTGTGGGCAGAAAGCAGGGGTTTGTGTTCGGTCTTTGCTGAAGCTGCCGTGAAGGCAACGAAGTAGGTGAGGTTCCGAGGGGAAGCTCTGTTCGGCGTCTCGCAGGTTTGCAGCCTGGTTTTCGCATCTTCGACCGGGTTAACAGCGCACGTGCCCTGAGAGGGGGGGTTCAGAGTGGGGAAGCTCATTTGAGCATCAAAGTAATAATATGATAAAAAAATGATGGGGGAACAGCAATAACCGGTGCTTTTGCTTCTCCTTGTGCTCTCTGTTTTTGGAGAGAAACCTTCTATGCAAGTATTCTCCGGTGATGCGTCGGTTTCTGTTGGAATAAATTGGTTATCTCCGCTTGATCCCCAAGTCTTCTGATAAAAATAACATTTTTTTGTACCTTATTAGAAGCCTCATCGAGTCCAAGCCCTGACAGATCTTTGCTGCGTGTGAGGGACCATCGTAGGTCAGTGATGTGCTGAGTACAGAGGCTCCCGCGCCCGTGGTGTAGGTGTCCTGCTGATAAACAGAGGAGTTTGTTTCTGGTGCTCTCGGGGTTTCACCTTCATTTTCCACTCTTCCACCAAGATGCAGTGATGCTTAGGAGAAAAATTCATGCTGTCTAATTTTAGATATCCAATTTAGGTTGCTTCTGGCTGTAACAAAGCACAAGCTCTGCTTGCTGCAGGTCCAGAAGCGTTTCTTCAATTGCAGAGTCAGCTTCTTGCTTAAGCCGAACTCTGAGTGCGCAGAAGGGACAGTGAGGAGCGCTGCTCCGCGATGGATGAGCCGAGGCTCTTCCCCTGCCAGGGCTCCTACCGGGTGACTGGGCTCTAACCTGAGCCCCTAAATCAGATCCCTTGTGAGTGCGGAACCAGTCATTTCGGGTCAGTTCACTTTTTGTAAGGGCTTCTGTGATAAAGCCTCAATATAATCAAGGTTTGAAAAAGAAATGAGCCAAAGCCCGTGAGAACATTTCTAAGTGGGCAAAGTTTCACACTGTCTGTGGGGTGACCCAGAGGTTTCACCAGGTGCCAAGTCAGTTGGGAATAAGCTGTGTGACAACCTTCTGCCAACTGGGTCACGGCTTCTCCAGGCGTTTTGCACCATTGGTTCTTGCAATGCTATAAACCGTTAGAAGCAGAAGGTAGCCAAATCTTTTGTCAAATTAGGCGAGGTAGGCACCCTTCCCGAGGTTATTTGTTGCATCATGTGAAGTTAATTTAATGCTTAATACATGCCCAAATGGAGGCTAACCTCTTTTGAGAGCTTTTAATCTGAAAATGCACTTAGAGCAGTTACTCCCTTGCATTCTCTGCTGCAGGAGGATGGGCATTATCTGAAAGAGGGCATTAAAAAAGGTGAGGTTTCTTTGTGGGGTTAGTTTAGAAACATGAACCACAGCAAGAGCTAGCTGGAAGGAGACACCTTTGCAATCAGGGATGTTGTCTGTATCAGAATCATCAGAAATTCAGGAGAGTCGTAGCTGCCTGGGCAGCCCTGAAAGGCTTTGGACAATTTGCTGTGGCCACCTGTGGTTATTAGTTTAGAAAATGTGTCACTATTTTACTCTGGCATCTGTTCAAAGTACTAATTCTGTGGATCAGTGTCTTTCAGATGAAGAAAGTGAAATCCTTTTTTGCCCCTGGTGTCTGAGTAAATTGATATCAAATACTCTAATGAAAAGACAACTGTTGTCAGCAGAGGCAAGCAACAAGAAAATCTGGGACAGGAGGTAACTTCATGATGGGTTCTACATCCTCAGGGACTTTCTGGGCTCTGAGGATTAATTTTCTATTACATCCACGTGTGGGGCTTTTCTTAAATACACTTCCACTAACAACTTAATACTTTTTTCAATTACAATATCATAAAAAGCTACAACTTTTTGTCATTCTGCCACTTAGAGGCCAATGCTTTCATCATTGTGACCGTTCTTGCCACCTTTTACTTTTCCTTACATGAAGCATCTTTTTGCTGCCCCACTGAAGCCACGCTTTTGAAGAGAAAGGGTTCTCTGCACAGGGGAAGGGACCCAGCTCTTGGGAACTGCACTTCTGCAGCGCTTTGTTAGTGAACCCTCATTTCCATGATAGCTGTCTTGGTCTCCTGCAAGTACACCTTATGGACTTGAGAAGCCTTCACCAGAAGTACCGCTTCTTATTATTTTAGTTCAATTGGTTCAGATTATTTATTATATTTATTTTATTTTATTTATTTATATATTATTTATTTTATCATGTTATTTCAGGTATAGTAACTCTAAGAATGCATTCACAAAAAAATGGGGCATTTTTACCTGCCAGAATCTCCACACACTTGACTATGACAGGAGATAGACCAAGAGCATGACAGAGTAAGAGTTTGCTGCAACAACCTTGTACTGCACATAAAAATGAATTGTATGGGGTATGACAGCATATGAGCCAATGTTTTATAAGTAAGTTGGATCTGGATTTGGGTAACAACGGCTTGCAGCCTATTGTAGGAAAGTGGTCAGTAGCTCAAATAATTTGCAGTAGCTCAAATAATCTGGAGTTCTCCATCCAGATGTGTAGTGGGTTAGAGAAGGAAAAATAGATAGTGTTAAGATGTCTGAAAATTACCTGTGCACTAAGGAGAGTCTAAAGTGTTTGTGAGGCTGTCTTCACCTTCTGGTAGGTGGATCAGTGTCGCCAGTCACACGATATTGCTTCTGGTAGAACAAGGCTTTAGAGGGCCTCTTTGCCTGGGGACTTACTGGACTGTTTTGATTTCGTTGGCCCCAACGAGGAAGAGATGAGTTGATTTTACAGGACAGCTCAGAATTCTTTTATTTTGGAAATACTAAGCTAGTTGCCCCCCCAAAATAGTAACTTGTTTTTTTTTTTTTTTAATGATTTTATAGCAAACTGTATTTTTAAAACCAGAACACGATGAATTGCGAAGTTGGAGACAATGTCTGTAGAGGGGACTGGGCAGATACAGAGGTGCCCATGGGAACGCTTGCTGTTCCTCTGGATAGAGCAGAGGTTCCTTGGGCAGGCTAGCATTGGGAGCTGTGTCCTCCAGCTGGGAAAAGGACGGGTAGATTGAGCTGTTGGTATCTGCTGGAGAATAAGGCTGCCCGGCTGCTTTCCCACACATTTTCTATCTATCTCCTTCATTGAGGAAAACAGGTAAAATCCTTTTTGAGGCAATGCTCATAAGAAGCAGCATCATCATGTGTCAGTGTTGAGAACATAACGTGATCTGAGTTAATCTTTGTTTTCTTCTGCACCTCCATTTTATAAAATAAAATTGGGAGAAAATTATGGTCACAAAACCTGATTTTTGCCTCAGTTCTGGTCTTCAGTACAGAACTACCTGACAATTAATATTTGTGTATACCTTTTGAAATATCTGACCTTTGGGGAGTTGACAGAGCTATAATATTAGTCTTTGTATGCTAGCCTGGCTTTTAAACTCCCTGCCTAGTGGATGTAAGTTCAGTGGATACAGATCTGAAACTTGATTTCCTCAGTATAGCTGCATTAGCATTCAGCTGTGGGTATGTAAGATAATAGTATTAAAAGCAACCTTCCATCCTGTTGTCATGGATGCAGCACAGCCCAATCCTGGTAGCAGTATACCACCGGTCTTTGTACAATCTCATTTTTATCTACAAATTTTAATTTAATTATACCAGGAATTCTGTAGTGGTATATAATATATGATTTTATTTTCTGTTTTAAGCATTAAAATGTAAGAATTGAGCAGCTCGTGTTCTTTGTCCAGTGCTCATTTTTTTTTTGCATTCCAAGTATCTGTCAGTATTAGTTATGAGACTGTGTGAAATAAGTAGCCATGAAAGATGCCTGCTTTTATGACAGAATGAGTGGTTTCATGAATTTTAAAGGAGCACATTTGTATTTTCTGTTCTTGAACTACATGGGCTACTCACAAATATGACAGAAGATAATTGTTTGAGGAATTATGATGCCTTTCAAGATTTTGCAGGATATTACTATTTTCATAATCTTTCATTTATCAGGTTATATGGCTTGATTTATTTATGTATGTAATTTGGAAATTAAAGTACTCCCATTCTGTCAGCATAGGTACATGTTTTCTTCATATAGCTCATACTCCTGTTAGCAAAAATAATGAATGTGCTAATTTTTTTGTCAGTTACTAAAGAAACGTGTCAGAATCGGAGGGTAGTCAGGTATTATTCTGGGCCACGTGAGACAGTATGGAATGGTACGTATTGCTCCATCAATGCCTTAGGATGGCGGGAGCGCGTATTTCAATATATAGCACTGGCTGTGCCACCAGGCAGTGCGTGTACTGCAGTTTGTTAAGATTTAAATGAATGCATTGTTAGCACCGACTTCAACAGGGATTTTGTGTGAGTGAGTAAAGGCTTCAAGCCTTTAATTGACTAAGAAAATCTTTTTAGTTGTGATTAGAGGGACAGATACTCAGCTGGTGAGAACTGATGGTGCTCCATTGAATCAATTTTCATACCCTGTCTGAAGTCAATGGAGCAGTGCTCATTTATAACCCGGTACCTGGCCCATTATTATAAAAAAAAATGTTCCAAGTCTGATATTTAAGTGGTACAGTAACCTTTTATCGAGGAGCTGCTTAACTTGATTTAAAAAAATTCATCAAAATCATTGGTAAAATCCTTGGGCTAATAAATTCAGTGCCATGAGCTGTTTTCATTTGGTTGGGAGTTTGAGTGTAGAAACCGATGACTGTGTCCTATTTGCCTGAAAGCATGGTGATGTATCTGCCATACTTTCATATTTAGCACACGGTTGTCTGTTTAAAGACTAAAACGAAGCATGTCTATATCTGTATGGAGCATCTCTACATCTACATGAAGCTTCTCTATATCTATATGAAGCATCTCTTAAAGACTAAATGAAGCATCTCTATACCCTTTTCAGTTTTAGTCATGAAGTATTTGTATTTTTTCTCTTGGTAATTTTATCACACCTTCCGTCCTGTGATAACTGTGTAGCAGGATTTTATTTTATGGTAAAAAATTCTGAATATCTTTGTGTATTAAACTTGTTCCTAACATCTGAATTTTGTTGCTGAAAATCCCCTCTCAAAATTCTGTGCACGCCCATAATTAAACTGCTCTGAAGGTGCAGTCAGGAAAACCAGGCACCAACATTATGGAGCGAAAATTAAAGAGGCAAAACATCAGAGTGTCTACTGTATGTGCCTGCTGTTAGACACTCAAGCATGGAGAACAGGATACACCTCTATGGATGGATAGCTTTCCTTATTAAAAAAACACAGTAGGACGCACAGTAGGGGAACACACTAAAACAAGGCTTTGTAGTAATTTCCTTGAAAGAAATTTCCCAAGATAGCAACTTGAAAAGCTTTTAATCTTATGACTAGCTATATAGTGAGTTTTACTGTAGGTGGTATAAAAAAGACCATTAGATTACAGCCGATCTGGTAGAGTTGGTCCAAAGCCTCTTCCCTTCCAGCCTTCCTTCTCAAGAAAAGGATCAGACTTTCCTCGCACCAAAATGAGGGTTGAATAGATCAATGTGACTTCTGGCATATTTAAGAACTTTAAATGTGTCTCTCAAGGTTGAAGTTATGTCAGAAAATAGAAAACCCACCTTCACCATCCGAAATACTTGATCAAAGCTGCTGATTTGCGACACTGAACCGATTCATTAGATCAAGGTTTCTTCTACGCGTCTAAATTTGAAACCATGGTCACTCATATTTTTGAGCTGATATTTTATTTTGGGTCCCTGAACAGTGTCCCTTACTACTTGGGCAGAACATAAAGTGTTTCTCATAAACTCCTGGAGAAGTGTGCTATGCAACCATATCCTGCAGCAGCCCAGAAGCCTCCTCACTGGACTTTGCCCGATTTGTGCTATCTATTCCACACAACTATTAAACCTCAAAGTGGGGGAAAAAAAAAAATAATCTGGAGAAATTCCCATGCAAATACGCTGGAAGGCTGTCACGTGTGTTATGGTAACCTGACAACGGGCTCGGTGCCTGTTCACGTGTCAAGGACCATAGTCTGAAATCTGACCGCTTTTTCTCAACCATATCCTCCCACGTTTTGGTGTCGTGACTACGAGGTGGTGGCCGCAGAAGTTGAGGACAAGGAGCTGGAGGGTGTAGGTGCCGCAGGTGCTGCCCGCCCTCTCCTCCCAGTGCAGCCAGCAAGGACCAGGCTACCCAGCACCTACGTGTGCGAGCATCAGCGGCGGAGATTGAACATCTTGTACCTATCTTGTGTCAGCCACTGCGAGCTGGGAACAGGGAACGAACATGTCTGATAATGTGTTTCACATTGAAATAATTAAAGGGAATTGTTGCTGGAGGGAAATGTGTCTTTAAAAATTAACCCTGACATCTCTCTGACAATTTGGCTTATTACAAGAGATTCTTTTTTTTCCTCTTTTTTTTTTTTTTAGTTTTACTAAACTTGATATGCATTTTTCAGCACCTTAGAAAATACAGAGCCTTTGAAAACTTCCTTGTGTGAGTAGTCTATACTTACATGAGCAGTCCCATCTATTTTCCACTGAACTACTCGTAGGACTGATGTTTAAAGGATCGGGTCTGAAGTAAATGACACACTCTGCTATGCCCTGGAGCCTGTGCTAGTTATTATTGTTTGAATCTATCTCTTGATTGCATATATTGCAGTCTTCTGTCACACAGGGTGCTAGTTTTGAAATCTGAATGTTGTTCCTCAAATAGCCATCGAGCAGCTTGCTTTTTTATTTCTTCTTATGGTGAAACAAGTCCTTGGAAATCAAAAGTAGTAATTTCCATAAAGTGCTAAAAGTTTAAAAATGTTCTTTTTGACGGAGCTAGAGTATTTGAAAACAAATGTAAATGCCTATAAAAGCAGTATTATTTATTTTTAAAATTCTAGATTTGGCAACAACAACTGTATTCACGTTTTTGGGATCTGTGGAAAGTTAAATATACAACCAGGTATTGGGGTTTACGAAGTCTGGTTTCACTGTGTTGTGGCTATAACAATTATTTACCAGTTCAAGAATTGTGCAGCTTTTTATTGGGGTGAATTCCTGTATTTTCAGTTCTCCACTTGATCAAAATTTGTTAGTCCAGAGATAGGAAGTTTTGGGTTTCTCTCAGTTTGTTTGATTATTTACTAACTAAATTTAAGCTGCATTTAAAGAGTCTAAAAGGGCGTACGAGGTGGCAGAACCGGGTGCCTGATGCTCAGGCGGCTTTTCTTCTGTTTGATGTCGCTTGAACTGCCTCGGACTGTGTGTGTTTAAAGGCTCTCTTCCTCCTGTGTGCCTGCCAGTCAACGGGAGGAATTCAAGTGCATTATTCCAGCCGCGATGGCTTGGAACTCTGCGATTCTCTGGCCTGAGGAATGGCTGAGGTGCTGCTACGGCATTTCTCACTTTCAAGTCTGCAACTAAGAAAATAGACATGCAAAATTTTCCTTCAGATGCTGAAAAGGTTTTTTTCCTTTTTTTTTTTTTTTTTCTTTTGAATAATGTCTGACCTCACGGGAGGAAAACATACTAAAATACACAGGAGCAAGCACATACATTTAATTTGTATTCTGCAGTTCTCAGTTTGCGGGGTGGATTGCTGGTTGACATGATCTGCATCCTTTGGTATGGCCCCCGTTTGGTGTAATGCTGGTTTACACTGGTGGAGAATTTGATTGCAGGAGCCAAACCATCCTTCCTTCCTTAGTCAAGGGGAAGAGATTCAGCCCCATATTTCCTCTTCCACTGAACTTTTAACAATTTGGTGGTCTTGGGCACAATCCCCCAAGATGCTGAGTACCTCCATGGGCACTTAAATCGGGATAACAGACGGCTCATGATACTTCTTAGGACTGGGTGCCTCATTAGCTAAAATTTAAAACATAAAATACTTTAAAAACACTTCTCAAAAACATTTTTCTTGGCTTGAGAAGGATTTTTACCCTTTTTATAAAAACAGCAACTAAAGAAGTATCTGTTAGTTGCTGCGACATTTGCTATAAACCTAGCTGTACACAACATTGCTGGTACGTTCTTTCTGGCTATTAAAGGCTCATTAAAAAAATTAAAGTCTCCACAATTTACAATATTTTCCATTGAAATAGCATGTTAACACATTTCTTTAATCAGTGCGTAACTGTCAAGGGAAAGAACAATTCATCTAGTATATGCATACATTAAAAAAAATTATCAGATTTAATTTTATTTGTTTTATATTCAGGGCTTTTCTGAAGGAATTCCTGCAGGGAAATGGTTAATCTATTTTTAACTAAAGCTTACTTTTGTAATCTATCCAGTGCTTAGAGTTCTGTCATTGATCTATGATTTATGTGATTTAAACCACCTCTTGGCTGTAACATTGGTTTCTATCCAAGATGCTGAGCTGAATACTAATTACGAGATCAAATTTATGCTGTTGGGCTAAGCAGCTGAAGGAGCTTTCCATGCAGGACTCCCTTAAACCATGCCACCGTTGAGCATTAGTGAAATATTTGGTGGTGGGGGGGAAGGGGGAAAAATGCTGGAAAAGGGAAAAAATATTGCAGGAAAACTGAAGTGTCCTTTGAAAGCTTTATTTTTAGTTCTTTTGAATGACGGTACAGTGCTATATGCAGATATTCAGTGTGTATAAGCGTGTGAATATACACATGGTTATGTTTTTACAGCAGAATCTCACTAATTCACCCTAACGATTGGGAAACCCACTGAGAAAAGCCAAATGGCATGAGTGAGCAAACAAATAAATAAGATTGAGGATATTTTATTCCAAGATGTATTTTATGCCTTTATTTTGACAAGTATCATGTTGTCAGAATGATTTATGGTATTTTATAGCATACCAGTAAATGCACTGTAGTATGGTTTCTTACAGTAAGAAAGTCTTAGTAACAATAGCTTTCCTTTACCTCTCCTTAAAGCATTTTTGCTGAGAAATAAGCCGAAACCACCAATTTTATAGAAAACATAGGTCTTAGGCTTTCCTTCGGTAAGAATGAGTAACACCCTTCCATTCGCCTGCATCACCTTTGCAGAGGAGGTCAGGATGGCAGCAATTTTCTTGGGTATAGATAGTCAAAATATGTTCAACCAGCTCTGAAGCTGGAATCGAGTTTGAATAAAAATGAAATTGTCTATAAGAATTTTGTTGATTATAATCAGTTTTGAGAGAAAACGTGTTCCAATGCATCCTTTGATGTTCATCTCTTGGTATAATGTTGAAGTGTTTCATTTTGATGATGCTGAAATGTTTTAATTTGTTCAGGTTTCTGGTTGGGTTTTTTTTATTTATAGTGTAGTTCTCATGTTTACTATATGCTTTGTCTTACATTTTGTTACATTTGGGTAATTTTAACATTTTCAGACTACCACTGCATATTATTAAAATGTAAAATTTCCATCAAATGTTTTCATAACTTCAGTCTTGCAGGAATCTTTTAAGATTTCATTTCCCTTCCGCGCTCGTGAAAATATTGGAATTTGTCACAGAATAGAAATTCCAGGCTGTGACCATTTGTCCTGTCTTTTATACTTCGGAGTGGTGTGTCGTTCTGCCCTCGGGGGTCTGGAGATGCAATCTTGGCCAACAGACTAATGTATAGGATGCAGGTGGCATCTTGGGATGTACAGAGAAGGAGAAGGATTGGGATCCTCTTTTCTTTTCCCTGTGACATCTGTATTGCCGTTGGTGAGAATCGTTGTCTTGAACCTCGTTCGAGGGGATGTGTGCGCTCACATGCCTTCCCCCTCGCAGAGGTTACGGCGTTGTGGCTGGAGTCAGCAGGCTATCCCGCTTGGCCCGTAGGAGGCCCTTTAGTAGGGAATTAGTTTCCTTTTATCCTTACTCTTGCTCACTTTAAAAACAAAACCCAAAACAAATAAAAAAACAGAAACAGAAATAAAACAAGCAGAAAACCTTGAAAAAGTTTGTTCCAAGGACATTTTTAGACTAACGATCTCTGCCTGTGTATCTGTTGCTTGCTATCTTCCTCATTTCTCTAATTTTCTGTTGTGGAGAAACTCATATTTCAGTTAGATTTTTTTGCTTTTTAAAAATTATATTTATTTATACTCCACTTGATGTCACGTTTGCTTTTTAGTGTGCATTGTTGTAAACAATTTGCGATGCAAATAATACCCATTGTGTACATTTGGGTAAAAGTTTTTGAATAGATGCGTGTATATGTAATACTGAAGTGAGATGTGCTTGGGAACAGTTTTACTGAGAGGAGCGACAGTTCACAATCCCATTTGTGCGTATCGTTCCCCTGTGATGCCATCCTTACCCGCCTCATCTACACGTACAGTAGGCCACATATCTAAATGCTGCCAGTAGTAAACGCAATGAATTGCCTTACAGTCTTATGTCTGCAAAATGGAGGTTATTAAAAAAATGCGGATGAGCCCAGGGACATTGAAGAAACCACGCGTTGTGGCTGTAATTGCAATCAGGTCACTTTGCCAGCTGACTGTAACTGCTGGATGTGAGACATGTTCCCTTACTGCTTGTGCAGGGAAATAATTTGCACCACCAGTGATGTTGTTGATCTTGAACAAGAGTAGGTAAAACAACAAAAGTGAAGATGGGTCTTGAGTTAATTGCTGTCATGGTCTGAGGGACTTCAAAGGAATTATTTTACTGGATGCCTCATTAAATGGATTGGATATTTTACTATGCTGAACAGGTGGCTGAAGTGCTCCAAAGGGAAGTGTTTGAAGATGGGAACCACCTCCGGGACTCTCCGGACCCATGAAGCTGCCAGGGCGGAGGGAAGCTCCATCTCCAGGGACGCCCAAGGTGGGCCAAGAGGTGCCCCTGTGGCAGGGAGGCTTGCGGGAGCTGCAGACCCCAAGCCACCCCAGTGGGGTCCGCATCCTGAGTAGGTCCTTCCCCATTTTGCTGTTTCTTTGAAACACGGGCTCGCGGGACTGATGCTGTGGATTGCGTGGCCTCGGGGTGGCTGTGCTGCACGGCCGGGGCTCTGGATGCGATGCCTTTCTTCGCTCCACCAGGGCTTGCTCTGATTTACACTGTGCCTCTTACACAGCTTTTACAGAGCAAGAAGTCATCAAGGAGGAGAGAAGTGCTGTATAAAATCTAATGAAGTAACATTCTAGAGGAAACGTATACAATATTTTGAATATATATATATGCTAAATATTTGTTCTGCTTTTCCTTTTCTTTATTTGCAGTAGAACTGTTAAATTAACAATTGTGGCTTTGACAATAATGGGGGGGTGATTTCCACTGAAAGTACAAAAACTAACATCATGTTGATTTAACACGTACATGTGCTTACACATGTATATTTAAAATGTGATTTATGCATGCTAGATAAGTGGATATTTTGTACACCTTCACATACGTAAGTATATAAATAGTACACAACATAATTTATGGGAGGGGAGAGCATTTTGGAAAACTGTTGCGGATTGCAGTTAATTCACGCTGCCTATCGTCTTGACAATGCTGGGTAGTTATGTACCCTCAGGAGAGCCCCATTATATCCCCGAGAAAGACACTTCTCCCTGGTTGAGAAGAGGAGGATGGCTGCAGCCATTCTGGGGAGTCTTGCTCAGTTTTGTAGCTACACCACGTGCATGCACGCACGCTGGGGCGTGCTTGCTGGCTGCTGTCAGGAAGTCGCTTGTTGACATCAAACATCCCATGGCTCCATCCTCCCTCTAAAATTTTAGCCTGTTCCTCTCAGAAGCCTCATGTACGTAAGTTCTAATGTGTCTGCTGAGACCTTTGCTGCTCTTCCCACCAAATACCAGTTTGTTTGCACAAAGCTATCCAGTCTGTGGTGACAGTTAAAGCTTTGTTCAGCTGCCACATTACCCTATTAAAACAGTGTAGTTTTCTCTGCCTCACTTCAGGAGAAGTTTTGGAATGAAATTCCTGTGAACGTCGTATTTTCTGTTCACCAACAACCCTACAGCTTGGGTTTGGATAGTCTGCTGCTGAGTGGATTTGCTGGAGCGTGCTGCTTTCTGTAACGACCAATTCTGTCGGCTCTTCCAAAAATGTTGTGATTTATGGAAAAGGGAGCAAAACCCCACACTGGATGGTGACAGCAATATTCTGGCCACTGGTTTTCTCTCCTCCTTTATCATGACAAGGGAAGTTCAGATTTTCTCTATCTTTGATTACGTAGGGATGCTTACTAATCCCACAGATGTAAAATTGTTTGAAGAGTAAAAGGTTTGAAGTCATCTCAGCCTGCTGAACATCCAAAAAGAGAAAGACCCACCATACAAATCAATTGCTGCCCTCGGGAATGCAGTTATCAGCAACAACAAGAAATGCTTCTCCTTAAGTTTAAATCCCAGCAAACAGAAACAACAGAGAAAGGTGAGCTACAAGCAACAAGGCAAGATTTGGGATGCCCTTCTTATGGAAGTACCAGCACCAGAAGACCTAATGTATCTCTAAAGCACTGCTTGCTTTTCACTGAAAATGGATATAAGTTAGGATATAATTTATAAATAAGCATAAGAGCGCTGTAATTTCTGCAAACCAGTGAAAATTAATAAAACCTAGGGCTAGCTATTTGATAAAACTGAGCAGACAAAGTGTGTGTAACTATCCGTAGAGTGGCTGACATGATGAATGATGATGGATCCAAACTCATCTGAAGTACTTTAGGAATAATAGCAGCATAAAGTGATTTCTATAGGGTACTTAAATGTGCCTGAAACAGAACAGTATATTGAAGGTTGCATATTATGCTAAGAATGACAAGTATTTATGATTGGAAGCTCTCTGTGTTGGGATTATCATTTTTTGTATACCTATTCTCAGTTCTTTGATCTTTTGACTTAAAGACCCATCCAGAGATTAAAAAAAAAAAAGAAAAGAAAAGGCTGATTCCTATAGTTGTACTACAGAGATAGTAAATATCCTCTTACCTCAAGAAACTCAGCAGTGCCTGATACTACACAGGTGTTTTTCTTCTGCAGTAATGAACATCCTCCTTGAGGAAGAGCTGGTGAGAGAGGTGCCTGAGTGGCAGGTAGGATGATGGGCTACAGCTCAGCTCAGCTAAGCTCAGCTCAACTCAACTCCTTCCTATGAATGGGAAAGAAAAATCCTACCATGTAGTGCCAGTTGCATCCAGTGAGTTTTATGTTAATGCAATTGCAGATGTAGTCGAGGCATTTTTTAAAAAAAGCGTTTTAATTTACAGTCACAGCATTTGTGGCTAAATGTGGCAGCTGAAGAAAAATATGGGTGTAAATATACTGAGTTGACAGGGGTACTAGAAATCTGTGTAATCACAAGGGGCATGAAGAGGAGTTTTAGAAGCAAAATGCCCCTTCTGCAAAACTTCTGCCTTCCAGTTGTCTTTGTATCTCTGGAGTGTTGTAGTCTTGTTCAAACGAGAGCGAGAGATTTTGATTAAAGGTTTTTCTAAAAGTATGACGAATACAATCTGCATTTGTCTCAGGTTTGGAAGAGGAGAAACTTTTGTGCAATACACAGATTGATTTGCAAGGCCTTAAGGTTTTCAGCTTTCCCTAACCTTTGCTAACATACTGCAGCAATCTGTTCTTTGAACGTGTTGATCCTCCTAGGTCTGTAAGAGCCTTTGAGACACAGCTAATTTTTTCAGCGTTGACTATAGAGGCTTGTGATTTTAGATCTGAATGTCCCTTTTTCAACCCTGCTACCAGTGACCCACTGCATAGTAAGTGTCTCGCATTATAAAGTGGTTATTCACAAACGGCTTTGACCAATGCTATCTGGAGGGTGGGAGATGCTTTCCTGGCAATGGGATGCGAACGTTGTGGGGCAGATCTTCAGCCAGGATAAAAGTCCTGCTTGGGCACTGCGGCTCAATGGACGTCTGTTAATTCATGTGGAAAATTCACGACCCCAGCGAGATCACAAAGTTCAGTGTCCTTGACTGAGTGCGATACTTTGCGGTCAAGATTGAAACATCTTTCTTCCTATAATTCCCTTGAATTTCGATTTTTCTATAAGTGCTTTAAATTGTTTTACACCAAAACCTATGGTATTCTCCAAGAAACCTTTGGGGAATGTTCCCTGTGTTCTTCCTTTCTCTTTCATTAGATTATTGCATTTCCATAGGAGTAGGAATATCGAGCCCAGCGAGATCACCTGGATCCTCTGCTCATAGGCTGTATTCATCGTGTGCAGAGGTTAAACTCCACTGATGCCGGTATGGCCATTATTACCGTAGCGACCATTCGGGACTTTATTTGCTTATTCTTGAAGAGTCTCGATCTTTTATTTTTAATTTCGTTACATCAAGATTTTGAGGAAACTCTCCTAGCTGAAGGAGTGCCCTCTAACAACCATGTCTGGAGGACAGTCCGGGGGGCTGCTTTGCCTGCCAAGGATGTGCTCTGGGCACTTTTGTGTTTTTGTAGTGAGTTGAAAGGTGGAATTGCCTTGTGCTGGAACGAATCCCCCGAGCAGAGGATTTGCAGGGCTCCTCTGCATCGGTGCAGTGCAGCCAAGCACTCTTCAGGCGGTGCAGCTTTCCTCTGCTCCTTTTGAGAGCAAGCGAGGTATCTGGAAAGATGAATCATCTGTGCTTTACGTGCAGCCTGGCACAAAACCTTTTGTCCCTTTCTACAGGAGTATTTTTCTTCTCTTTGGGGACCTGACTGCAATTAATACTGTAGTTGTTGTACACCTCTTGAGGCAAAGGTAATTTGACTTGAATTAAAAAAAAACAAAACCAAGAGGGTAAGATGCTGTGAAGGAGAGCATTAACCTGGCAACAGCAGCGGCCATCAGCATCACTTCGCTCTTGGTTACGTAGGAATTGGGTGGATGTGTATGGAGCTTTGCTATAGCACCAAAATGCCTGTTTTCAGCCAGCGAACACGCCCTTTGTCCATCAGTTAAAAAATGTCAGCTGAGGATCTCCCTCTTCCTTTATAATCCTCGGTCCCGATCCCATCAACGCTGGAGGCAAAACTGCCGATGGCGTTGGTGATGGCAGGCGTGGAGCGTGGTCCCACGAGGCTCCCTGACTCCTGTCTCATTAACACCTGGATTACTTCACCCTTTAATCCAGTCATCAGTACCCGAACGCAGACATGTTTCACAGCTTTGCCATGTTTGATTGATTCTGTTATTTGTATATGCAGCTGTACCACTGTCTTTATTTATTTATTTTTTTTTAAATATATTGCACAGATGCATACAAATGTATCTCAGAGACCTTGCCCCTTTCCAGACAACTTCTCGTCATGCCTTCTACTGGGCAGTCAGGAGAAGTTATCTTTACTACTGTGGATTTTATCAACTTGAAATCTAAACAAAAAGAAGCAGTTTCAGGCGGTAAGGTGGCCCTTGAATGCCTCAGTCAAGTTTTGCATTTATGAGCTGAATTTTTCATTTCTTTTTCACTTGATTTTCTTCCACTTGTTACTTTATGTGAGTCCATATAAAAGAGGAAACGGACTGTTGAGGAGGAAATGTGGAAGCTGTCGGTACAGAAAATGCTGTCCAATGCAGAAAGCAAGCAAATGGACAGAGGTTTAGTATTTCCCTGCCCATCCCTTCCTATCTCTTCTGTTAATAATGGCTTTCCTTATTACTTAAAGCAATTGCAGATCTAGAAAACAGCAGAAAAGCTTAACTTTAGAAATTCGACTATTCAGTGTGTGAGTAAACTTCACCCTTGAAATGGTCTGTCACCTTGCATGCAAAGATTCAACTTAGAAATGATATCTATATGGAGTTCAATGTTGAAAAGGTGTTGGGAGCATGTCATAGTCACGAGCAGCATGCATTATAAATAGTTACAAGTTTATTGATAAAAAGATTTGTGGGTGGTTGTTCATAAACCATCTAATGTTCTATTGGACCTTAGAAATCAGTCGGCTCAAGAACCTGGAAACCAAGATCTGTTCCTAGCAGTAAGCCCATCGAATATAAAGCCCTGTACTTATTTGAGAGCCATTTGTGTCATTAGCAGGTTACTTGGAGCCAACAATTTTAGTTGTAGGCACACAATGACCCTTTTCCCAAAAATGACCCCAGAGCATGGCAATTCTGCATGGCAATGCTCCCTAGTCTTCCACCTTTTCACAAGCAAGAAGCCTTAGCTCCAAGCCAAGGTCAGCCCTGCTGTCTCTCCTAGTGTACCTTGTATGATGCATTTTCTTGTTTGTGCTATTTTGCCCTTCTCCAGCAGAAGGTGTGGTAGCCCTTTAGTGGAGCGCTGTGGAAGTAGCCTTGGGTCCTCCTTTCTCAACTGATGAGTGGCCTGTTTGAGATGCTCCCTTTTCCGTTGGCCTAAAAATAAGAATTACATTGCTCTGTTGCAGTCACGTCTCTCAGTCAGTGAACAGAGCTTCTTGAAACCAGCAGGCTATACTGTATATTCAAGCTTCCTAGATTCCATTAACATTTTGTTAATGAAATAGTGCTTTGTCAAAGAGTCTTGAAAACTTAAAAGGGTATTTAAGCTTCTTCCATGAGTCAATACCATGTAATGTCAACATTACCACGAAGGGATAATTCAGAGATGTCACACAAAGCATGTGTTATGCCATTTGCAGTCTAGGAAAACAGCTCAGCATTTATGTTGTTTAATCCATCTTCAAAAATCTTTTGTTCTGAAAAAGTTTGAGATCAATCTTGTCAGTATTTACTGACACAAAGCTGATGTAAGTCGCTGTGCTCCTATTGACTTCATCTGAGTTGTAACGATTTACCCCAGCCTCAAATTAAGCCCAAATTAGGCATATGAAGAACTTGATATCCAACTTTTAAGGAATATAGAGCTGAATGGCACACATCCTGCAAATGAAAATGTGGGTAAAAGTAGAGTGAAGTAAACAGTTTGCAACGATGTGGGACAGTACAGGCACAATCTGAAGAGACTTAAAAGAAATGCAACATTATCTAAAACTTTGCATTTATGAAATAACATACTTCTCTGGTTAGAAGCAAATAGGAAATACAGAAATAGAGAGTTCAGGTCTGAGCTCTGGCAGTGAGGCTGGGGACATGGGGGCTAATTTCCCAAATGTATGTGCTGTAGTGTCCCGGGTTTATGTCATGGTCACAGTGAGTCTGGACAAGGTACATGAAATCCCTTCTTCCATTCCTCCTTCCTTTTTTTTAGTAATTTTGTAAATGTGTAAGGAAGTCATTTCATCCTACTGGACATTGCAGTAATGCTGTTTGTTTTACCTTTGTACTTTTAAAACCTTTTCCATTAGAGCCCTATATAGTTGATGTAGTCGAATGTAATGAAAGGTAGCCTCAACTTTCTTTGAAGAAAATAGACTGCCTTAATTCATACTTGGCTGAATCTGAAATGCTTTCCCGTGGTTATTTCTTAGCTGCGTTAAATCTATTTCAGTTTCCGACTTCGCAGATATGTGGGGTCAATTCTGCGATACATAAAGTTATGTAAAGTTCTTTAAAAATACTTCACATATTTTGGTGGCCCAGGTTTGTATTTCGTTCACATTCAGGATTTTTCTTTCAAACTAGGCATCATGGAGAGAGGCAGCATCGCAGACCTGCTGGAGGAGCTCAGCAGGAGAAGAGCCAGCGCCGCACCGACGATGTGAGTGAGTGGGGGAAAATAGTCCTAATGTTGTATTACTGATGGTGGGTCAGGTACACCGGGGTAATTTGCAGGTTCTTTCTGAGTACAGGATACTTTCTGGCTTGATTGCACACAGCGGGAAGAAAAATAGTATGAGGCTCTTCATTTGTACTTTTATGCTGTTTTACAACCTGGGAAACATATGGGGCATAAACCAATTGCTCTTTCTGTGAAGACCTATGGAGGGCTTGCAGCCTCATTGCTCCAGGTGAGGTCACTGCAAGAGCAACAGAAGTGAGAATAAGATATGGAAAAAAGGAAACACATTGCAAATACAAGCTTTGGAATCCTCTGAAAGCAGGTTGTACAGCATAGTGTGTGTTCTAGCTGCCTTAGGGTATGAAAGGGTCTCAAAATGGTGAGCTCTTCTTGAGAGATGCCTTGTAGCAAATTACGCTATACGTGAGTATATGTAGTACATGCATAATTTTACAACTGAATTAAAATTTGGAATTATCTCCCAGATCCCAGTATATTTGATCAGGTGTTTTAAAGGAATAATACATTTGCTAAGTAGGAAAATTTGAAAAAAAACCCAAATGTTACATAAGAGGCGGAATCAGGCATAAAGTTTATGATCCATCTTGGCCTGCTGTTACAAACCGAACTTGTAGTAAGCACGCTGAATCTGAAATACCGCAGTCAGCACTGCAGCAAAATGAAGCATGTGGCAATGGAGGCAATGTTTAATTGAGTTCAAAAGAAAAACAAAACAAGGTACTTCTAATAAAAAAAAAAAAAATTGATACAGGGAGTAATGAGACTGTATATGTGAAGTGCCATTCAGACAAAGACTGTCCCAAAAGCTTTACAGCTTTTAATAAGACAACTACAATATAACTAAGAGGAGTCTGAGAAGGCAATGTAGGATGCTGTGAATTTTAATCAAATATTTAAAAAAAGAAAAAATAAGTCCTTGAAGACAGTAGGTACTGAGGAACTATTACAGATGGTAGAAACTGTATACGAAGATGGGGTTTGTATCTGCAGCAGTGAATGTTTGAAGGAAGAGGGAGGTGGCTAGCATCAGATGTGCGATGGCAGTGGGAGCAGGGACAGACCCTGCTAACTTGGGGCAGTGGGATAAATTCCCATGGATGCAACTGCCCTCTCTCAGTAGCAAACAGGAGACTTCCTTGCAGTTGCAGAGCTACTTATTTCTTATCAAAAAGCAGGCATTACAAAGATTTAATCTGAATTGTTTTTTAAAAAAAGTCAAGTGCCTGATACAAAGCCTCCACAAATAATCTGCAAGACTATTATACTTGTGCTTCACTTAAAAACCCACTTCTGATTTCCTTAACCTCATCAATGACATTAAACCTTGGTTGATCTGATCGTTATGTGAACCTGCACCTCTCCTTGTCTCAGTTCTCCATGTATAAAATGAGAACAATACTTTCTTCCCTGCTTTTCTCTGTTTCCCACATAGATGGTAAATTCTAGGGAAAGCAGCTCTGTATTACTCTGTGTTTAGACAGTGCCCATCCTAGCAGAGCCCTTATGTTATCCAGGCGCTTCCAGGTCTGACCACAGAACAGATAATTGTAATTTCTGAACCAAGCAGGATATTTCCTCTATACGGCATTAAATTGGGTAATTGAAGGAAATCAGTGTTTTTACCGCTCTGTCATATATTAAACAACTGCTTATTCTAGTTTCCTTGTTTCAGGTGGTTTGAGCAGAGGTCTGTGGTGGTCCAGCTCATTGGAAACTTTCGTGTTCAAACCAGGAGGGTGCTATAGACAGAGCTAATCTGCGAGTAAGTTTTCTGGAGGCCATTATGTCTCCTACAGTTTTGGTTTTTTTTCTAAAGGAGGCATTGCTCTGTATGTGTCTGTGTGTGAGGGAGAGAGAAAGAGCATTGCCTAGAGGGTTTCAGTTATCACACTGCCTAAATATCCCTTATTTTTAGTTGGAGTCTTCTGAATATGAGATCCCACTACAGGTAGGTGAAGTGACCTCTTCGGTTTTGAATCTGCTCTTCTCTGGCAGATGCAAGGCTGCGGCTTTGAACAGGAACCCCCTCCTGCTCCATGCAAAGCTCTTTGAATTGCCCCTGATATGCTTCTAAGGCTCCCCGGTTGCGTGCGAGGCACTTTGAAGATGAATGCCCCAGCAGAAGGAAAACATGAAACAAAACTTACTCCCTTATGTCAGAGTGAGCAGCAGATTTCTCAAAGATCTTCAGTACAATGGTTGCTCTTTGGTGGGTGAGAGGAAATAGGCTGGTTCACCAGCTTGTAAAAGCAGAACAAAATTGCACAGGGCTATCCATTGGGTGGTAGATCAGGCGAAAGAAAGGCGTTTGGGGGTCTCCACAATATTCAAGTCTGGCAAAACTTATTTCAAGTTGACTTCATTGGATCTTACTTGATGAAGACAAATTTGTTATTATTAATTTTTCTTCCCCCCTGACGTTTGCTATGTTTTCAAGTCGACAGATATGCCATGTCCTCTTGAGGGGGAATATTTTTCTCTGTCTCCATGAAAATCATCACAGCTCAGCTCCTTAGACTATATGTAACTGTCATAATTTTCTGGTAATTTTGGACATGACCTAGAGTGCTGGGAGCTGGAGGGCCTGTGGGTCCTTGGGAGACTGGTGAAATGGTAGGAAGTTTTCTCTTCTCTGTCCAATTCTGAATATTTCTGTGACAATTGGCATAAAACTACAAGTTAATGTGTTTTTTAAACCTGACGGATCTGTTCTTCTGGCTCAGGTGAGTGGTCATGTATGATCCAAAAGTTTTTGTTACCATCAGACGAAGGAACCCATTTCCTTGAGGGGTTAATGGGCTTATAATGTAAATAATCGAACAGATGTCCCAGGAGAGACTAGATGTAGAAACAGAAGGGAAAAGCAACAGTAAAAGAGATTTAAAAAAAAAAAAAAAGAAAGAGATTGGTTAATAGAGATTGGTGATATTCTTCTCACCTCTTTTGGATGACTACTACAGTGCAGATGCGTGAACTCCATGTAAAGTAAATGAGGAAAAGCAGAACGCTCTGGGCCACAATTCTTTTCCATATGTGATAGATCCCTCTTCCTTCCAATCAATTAATTGCATCCTAAAAACATCTATTTCTCACCATTGACTTTAAAGGGATTTTAGATGACTAGCTCAGATATAGCTGTCTACACAGTAAGTGATTAAAGTTGGGTTAGATGAGCTGGCAGACTACATGGATTTTTTTCTTCCTTCATGCAAACACTAAATCAAAAGGCATCTCATCAGAGTATTATAAAATACAGCCTTCAGAGGGATAGTCTTCTACTTCCATATTCTGGCATCTGAAGGGAGGAGGGAGACTCCCATCAATTTAGAGGGAGGTAAAGATTTCATCTCCCTCTAGAAATCATGGCCATAATGGGAAATTCAGACATTTATGAGATTTGCTTAGCCAAGGCATAGCTGAGCATGTGGATGTTTCTGTTTGTCTTTATAGTATTATAGCAAAATCAGAATAAAGACTAATTTAGGGGGTACTTTTGTTCTCTTCCCCCCCCCCCCCGCCCCTTTTTTTTTATTATGCTACTGGCCCAACATGTACCTGGGGGCAGATACAGTCTGTGTGACCTTATAAACTAAACCCCTTGCCAGCCGTCTCCCTGTGACTGCAAAATAGGGATAAACTGCAGGTGTTTATTAGTGGAAACCTCCCAAAAAAGCATTTACCAATGCACCAGAGAGGAATTCTCACAAAAAAACCATGCGAGTTCTGCCTGGTTTGTGTTTGAATTTTAAAAATGGGTAAGGTCGTAAGTGATTTAAGCAAGTTTCTGGCAATTGGTGAATATTCCCCTTGGGTTTCAAAAGTTAGCAAACCTGATACATACTATATGTGTGTGTTTTAGGTCAATATGAATTTCAAGGACAAGAGAGAGCAAAGCAAGGGATGACTTATTTTAGTTTTAAGTCAGAAGGGGACTCACTGTGACACTGCACATGTATTTGTTTCCTCTAAAAGTTAATTTCTTGACATAATGGGTAAAGTATCAAATTATTATTTAAACATACAAACAAAGTGAGTGTCCCTTTTCCTATCTGTAAGTAATGTTCTTCTGCCAAATAATAGGCATGACTGTATTTTTTCCTAATTGAATCTGCATATCTTTTCCTCTGGTAGTCCACTGCTGAATATTGATGGTTGCAATAATTGGCTCTTTATTGGTATATTGTGTTTTCTCTGGGATGTTTCAACTTTCTGCAGTAAACCCTTTTCAAGTTTCACTTCTTTTATGGTATGGTACTTACAAAAGTTGATAGTTCTGGTGGAACTGTGGGACTGGGAATAAGAGTCAGTATTTTGATTTGTTGTGCAAGTCATGTATTGGTAGCTGGTACCTCTCCTTTTATCTTTTCTAGTAGAAATAGCTCAGTTGTTACTGACTATATTTAGAAAGCGAACTCAATCTTTCTCCTCTATCTGTTTTCTTCTATTTGTCCCTAGCTTGAAGGGTTGGTGCACTCAGTGGTGGATAAATGCAAAAAAATCTAATAATGCCTTTCTAATATACCCGTTTATCTGGTATCATATTTTATTTTAACTCTTAATGCAACTGTATAATCATTGCTCCATTGCTATAATTGGATTTCAAAGTATATTTGTGCCATTTAATTACGTCTATGGCATTTCTATAAGCTTATTCAGAGTAATTAGTAATCTTATAATTTTTAGTGGAATCATATTTTATATCCACTGTGCTCATTTTTCTCTTCAAATTCTTCAACACATTTGCACCAATTTTGCTTTTTACATTGGAATTTCTGGCATAAATAATCATTAAGATTTTTTTTTCCCCACTGTGAATGTGAACAGAGTCTAATCCAGCTTTCATTGAAGTCAATGGTAATCTTTTCATTTACTTCAGTGGAAACTGGATCAAGCTAATAGGTTGCAAATTGCATTCAAGGCAAAGTCACATCTTATCATGGAAATCATTGTGTAGCAAAGCACGGTGTATTGATGGAAGACACAAAATAGCTGATTGTTTCCAGATTTTCTTGCCAGATAATTTATAGATTGTCTTTTCCAGCTTTATTAGTATTTAGCTCATAAGTTATGGCATTGCAACAATTTTTAAAATATTAATTTTAACCTGGTCTTTCTGACAAATTAAAAACCCCTTCCAGTTAAAGATCTTTACAAAAGGGTCTAGAACTTTGCTTTCCAGACACCAAGTTAGCTATCTGTTAATCTCAATTAAGATAGCTTGAAAGTGGGCTTTTTTTTTCAGTTTTAAAAAAATAGATTTTCTTAATTTTTAATTGAAAAATAAACATTGGATAATTTTTTTTACCAGCTCTCTGTTGTGTCACTTCAGAGCTGTGTCAGTTCGTTAATATAATTGGTCCTCTTGCTGCTGAATACGAAAACCTGTAAGCACTTCCATCTAAAAGTGTAATTCTAGCAAATTACATTCCCAAGTAGGCACAAATTTATGATGTTCACTTTTTCCAACATTTTAATCATTTTAATTTTGCAACTGTGGGGTGCTAACTATATGTGCCAAATCAGATTTTTTTTTTTTTTTTTTTTAAACTACTGTAACTTGCTTGTTAAGGAGTTATTTTC
Source organism: Aquila chrysaetos chrysaetos (assembly GCF_900496995.4). Classification (NCBI taxonomy): domain Eukaryota; kingdom Metazoa; phylum Chordata; class Aves; order Accipitriformes; family Accipitridae; genus Aquila; species Aquila chrysaetos. The sequence continues at coordinate 2,727,776 of NC_044024.1, read as the reverse complement.
TCTTCTGCACTGCTCCCACTCTGTTGATTAGAGGTTTGTTGCTTTGGTAATGCATCTCTCTCCTTCAGGCAGTTAATGATTACAGACAACTCTCTAACCTATAATTTTGGGGGAAGGTTATGGAGAAGGTGATATGGCAACAATTGTAATTGTTTCTGCAGCTTAGAAATGTCTTTAGTCTTTGCTGGCCAGGTATCAGGTCCTGGGGTTTAGGGTGGAAGTGGTGCTGGTGTCCAGGATTAAAGACACTTTCCTGTGTCAGTTATTCCCAAATCATGCCAGGTCATAAGGTTAGGAAAAACATTGTGAAAGATGGTAAACTGCTATTTAATTCTTAATAAAATGTCAATGCAAATGGTGGCTATTCCATCCCAGGCAGAAGGTGACCTTCGTAGGCTTGAGGATGGAGCCCCTTGGACCTCCAAGGAGAGATGCTCAGCTGGTGGAGGGGTGGCCCATAACTCCTGGCATGATTTTAGAGCCTCAGGAGCCTTTGTGAGCTGGAGCATCTTCAGTTTTGGATGGCAATCATTCATTCGCCCAGCCTTTTGATTGAAAACAGATCAATTGAACAATTTGTATTGGACATTTTGTTATTCTTCCAGCATGGAGAAGAGTTGTTTATGAGCCTTACATGGAAAAAACCCTTAACTTTAGTAATTTCATTACTAATCATTTGAATGGAGCAGTGTGAGCACCCATGCACCTGAAATTCAAATCCTAAATACTGCAGTTATTTGCATATTGTATGTCGGTGCTTTGCCACTAACACTAATGGGAGCCATGTTCCCACTTGATGGGGGAACACCTCATCAGAGGTTGGATTTTTCCAGTGGATGCATATGAGCAATTTGTACTGAAATTTTGTCAAAAAATGACTAGTGTTTTGCCACTTTAGAACCATGGAAACATCACAATGTTCTTTTAGAAATGACTCCACAAATTAATTGCAGATTACTTATTAATGAAACAAATATTCAGCTGTCACTTGAACGAAACTTCACGATATGCTTAATGATTATTTTTTGAGAAAACACGTTTGTGTTTGTTTGATCTGCCTAATGTTAACAGCGGTAGAAAAAAAGGAAAGCATTTGGTGTCGGAGTGGAAACTTGAAACTGGCAAAAAGAAGGAGAGGAAAAATATCAGCCAATAACTGCAAAATAGGTGAAAAGCCCAAAGAAATAGCAGATCCCTAACAATTACGTTGGAAAGCCGCTCCCCCAGGCAGCCCTAGTTTAGGTAATGAGGGTAAAATATGGTGATGCAGGCGGGGAAATCTGGCAGCGGAGGTTTTCACAGTAATATTAATTCCGCTGCATTCCATGTCTGTAAAATGAGCATGAAAGAATTCGCCTCATATGGGCTGGGTAAATGTTTGCAAACTGCAGAGAGACTCTCAAATGAATGTGAAATATCATCTGTAGTTCTGCAAATTGTAATAAAAATAAAGGCTGCCAATTAGGGAATGTGGTTTCCTCACGGCTCTGGCGTTGGTCTGGGACAACATCGCCCAGCTTCCTTGCCCAGACCTTCTATGCCCCACTTGAACCAGTTGAGCAGTGGTGAGCCCAGTGGGACCTTCATGGGTGACCGTGGTGCACGCGCGGGGGATTTTTCCACAGGCAGCTTGCTGAAGCCGTGCGTTTTTTCTGTGTGCTCTCCATTGCAAGGGGCAGCTATAAATAGGTAATAAAGCCTTTACGCTCTTTGCTGCGCTACTGATGCTGTTTACAAGAGCAGGAACACGGGGCAGTACATGAGCGAGGCAGATAACGCCCGCGTTTTGAACACATCTCAGGTGTCCTTCTGCTGGTGCTGCTAAATTATTTACCGCTCGGCAAGCGTGTGCCTGCATGAGATATTTAAAGGAGGGAATCTGAGGTGAAACCCCATCCGTTTACCCAGAGCTGACACTGGAATATTCATTATCGCATTAAATCTAACCGCAATGAAAATGAAGGCTTCCGTTGATTATGTGCTTGCATAAAAGACTTCTTTGGTGGCAAGCCTGTGTGCCAGAGATCTGAATATAAAATCTAGTAAGTGGAAACCATTCTCTTTATGGTAAATTTGCCTTCTTGGAAGTTATGAGACTTGGCAGGTTTAAATTATGTTTTAAACCCGCGGTGGATTATATGATTTTTCTAACTGGCCACAAGCAATAGTAGATGAGCACACATCACACGTGCCCAATCCCCGCCACAGGCATGAGTCAGAATTTCCCATGCAAAATAAAAATAAACGCAGAATTGATATCCAGAGAGTGGTACATGTTTATCTCAGTATAATGTCAGTTTTGCAGGGTCGGTACGGAGGTCTCCTCTTCTGGCATGCTGGGGCAAGCAGCCCTGCCTGCAGACACCTGCCTTTGCTTCTCCCCCTTCACCCGAGTTCGTGCCGGAGCAGAGTGAGCAGCCCAGCTTGGAGAGGTGTTTGAGGAACCCTTTGGATTTATGATTGTGGAAAAGTTCAGTAAAATGCACGGGATTGGCTCCAAAAGAGACACGAGGTATTTCCTCCCTCTCTTCATCCATCCCTTGCTCCCTCCCTGTCTCCCCCTTCCACCAGGGATCCTGTTAAATTTAAAGGCTGAATTACATCTTCTCTGGGAGGCAGAGAAAATAATAGAAATGATGAGATGAAACACTTTGAAAGGCCACCTCTTGAGCAGGTTGTCCCACTGGGAAACAGGAGGGCTGGTTGTTCCAGTCCGCTTAGGTCTGTAAATGAGCTTCAAAGAAAAATGGCATAGCGAGGGCTGGGCTTGGTGGAGGTGGGCATGTACAGAAAGGTGAGAATAAAACCTACTTCTGTTAATGCTAAGAATGATGATTCACTCACGATTTATTGAAATATGCGACTGATTGCATCAGCACAAATAATTAAAAAAAAAAATCAAGGTCCTCTGTGCCATAATACTTACAGCAGACTTTCTACTTTGGCAAGCGACATGTAAGAAACAACATGATCAGAAGCCAGGCTTGCCTAGTCATAAATGGTGATTGATAAAGCTTGATTTGGAGCATGGTTGCAATGAACCCATCATCTTCCAGAAAATCATGAGCATTTTTTCTCAGAACGCTGGAGATACTTTATGGCACATTCTTCTCTTTATGCCTCCTGTTTTAATCTTTAGTTGGAAATGTACTTAGCGAGCAAGAATAAAACATAAACATACAGTAGATACAAAAGTGCCAAGCACCTTCAGCTTTCACTGATGCTTGCAGAGAGCATAGACAGAAACAAAATGATCTGTAACTGTAACTGAGAGGCAAAAAAAAAAAAATGTCTATGTTTAATCAACATTTAAAGGAGGAATTATATGTGCCACAAATCCCCTTTTATATTGCACTTAAAATCCCCTTACCTGCCCTTTAGTTTTCATGGTTTTCCTTATCTTCACTGTCACTTAATCATATTTCAACAGGATTTGCTTCCTCACTGCCCATCTGCTCTTCCTTTCTAGTGCCACGTTAATGCCAGAACACCATCCCACTAGTTTCCTTCTACCACACTTTGATGTCAGACACCTGGGGATTTGGTTTTTTTTCATTCAGGTTCAAACAGAAAACAAAAATACCTGGTTTGTGGGAGTGACAGATGCTATTTTCAAATGTAAATGTCCAGAGCGAGGGCAGGGGAATAACGGGAGGCAAAGGCAACTCTTGTTTGACTCCTGTTGACGTTGAGTGTTGGTCATGGGGGAGCAGCATCACTGGGACCCGATGGCCATGATCTGCCCTGCTGCTGGCCATGGCAATGCTTCTCCTGGCCCGGGGGAGAGGATGCAGGCAGTGTCCTCTGCGTCGGGTCTGTGCTAGCAGGAGGGTCTTCCTCTGAGGATATTAAAAATATTGATCAATGAGTGGAGAGGGCAAGGCTGCGTTCTCCTCTGGACACCCACTTTGCTTGCGTGGGTTGCCCAGTTAGATCTGTGTTTACTGAATTAGAGGCATCATTTTGAGAGTCTTCATGTGTTTTATTAATCCTGAAAGTATTGAATTAGTAATCTTTGTATATACATCTGTCTTATTTTCAAAGTTAAGGAAGACTTTGTATATTGTGTCTTACTAGTTTAGGCGCATAATGGTGTGGATAGGTCTCCTTGAAAGGGGAGAATATTTGTCTTTCAGTATTGACAGGAACTCTCCCAAAACAGTTATGTGCTGCCTTCTGTGCTAACAAACTTTAAAAAAAAAAATAAATATATAAATCCATTCTGATTCATCATGTAACTGTGAGTTAGTCCTTGGATCACTGATTGGAAGAGGTCTGTGAGTATAGCTGGGGATATTATCCTCTCTCTCACATCACTGCTGGGCATTAATCTCTCATGATAAGTCATAAGAAAATGTATTTTTTAAAGATATTCAATGTCTGCAGTGGCCAATATTTGAACCTCTGATCTTGAATTATTTTTTAATTAAACATAAAGGTTTTTTCTTTATAAAAAGTGCCCCAAAGTGCAGTTAATCCAAATTCTGACGAGTTTGTGCCAGCAGAAGTCGGTCTTGCTTTTTTCAAACAATATTTGCATCATATCTCACAAAGCCGAGCACGGAGCTGCCTTGTTACAGGAACCCAGAAGGTCCTCTGTGTCACAGTGCTGAGGGCCACAAGCTCAGAAGATGTTTCTTCGTGCTCAGTGCTGTAACAGCAAAATACATGAGAAATCGGATCTGCCAAAGCAGTGCCAGAGGCTCACGCCCCAGCAGGGCTCTGCCCTTCCCCTCCTGGAGGGTGGCGACTCTTGACTTTCTTCAGTCTGGTGTTGCTTGAACTGGTTTTGGTGGGAGCAAACCCAAAGGAGACAGGTACCACCAGAGTACAGCAAGGGAGGGTGCACGGGGGGTAAGCAGGGGACAGGACGGAGGGATGCCTGGGACAGACCGGTAAAGGACAAGTTTAGAAAGAAACGGTTGCTTAGAGGAAGAGTAAAGAGGTCTTCTTCAAGACACAGATGTGACAGCAAGAGGGAAGACATGAGGGAAGGCTGGGAAGAAGGCAGAAGCGGGTGGAGGAAGCCGAAGCGGAGGCTGACAGCTCGAACAATAAGAGGAAAGGGCTTCTTCAGCTTTGATTTGGTTAATGAATATGTGATGAAGACAGAAACGCACGGGCTGATTGTCGCAGGGGAGGGGGCTTTAAGAGGAAGCGTGGGCCAGATGTCTGAAGCAGATGAGAAGCCACCACAAGGTTGGTCGTGGGACCAATAGAGACTAAGGCGTTGGAAAAGGAGGGATGGCTTTAGCAGTGGAAACAGGATTCAACAAGAAAATGGGAAATGAAGGATAGTACAAGCTGTATGGAAAGTGTTGTTGTTGTTGTTGTTATTATTACTGTTATTATTATTTACTAAAGGCTGGCTTGTTTTGAATCTTAGAAATACCTTCTGTCAGAAAAGTAGAAAACAAGTTTTAAATGTTGACTTTTAATTCTACTTTGTTTATTAGAGCAAAGACTGTTAGTTCTGTTTTACTAATATCTTGTAAGTAAATATAGTGAGAACGTTCAGTGTGATAGAGATGAGTAAGATGATTAACCATTGAAATTTGGTTCCACAGTGAGCACATAAGAAGGAAGAAAAGGATGGCAGTTAATGCATTACTATAATAGAAACACTACTAAAGGTAGTAATAATGGTTCTCTATTATTTACGGTTAATTTTAGAAGAAAGAGAGTCCGTTTTTGGCCCAAAGCAGTAGACAGAGCATTGAAGGAGGGGAAAAGCCTTTTAACAGAGTAGAAATTTCACTTGTGAGCTGTAAAAGGAAGTTGAGCTGAATAGTGAGAAAAATTCAAAAAGATAAAAACGATTTCAGTTTGGTAGTTCTTCACTGGTTCTGCAGTTTGGCAGCTGTCAACATCTCAAAATATCATCTCACCCAAACTGTTGAAAGAAAGAAACCCTTTGATTTTTCCCTTGAGACTCCCAAGCTGAAAATGGACTCTTTGTAGTCTCAGCCTCATTTCAGGCAGTTTTTTTTTTTTTTTTTTTTTTAAACATTCTTGCTGGCAGAAACAACTAATTCATAAATAGAGTCTCTGTTAATTAAATAAGTTTTATCATTTTAACTTGCCTTTTAAAATGAAAAAGAAAGTAAATCTCTTAACATTTTCTTCTTTATTACGAATCTTAAGGGACTAAGCATCATATTTCTTGCATCATTAATAATGCAAATTAGTTTTTGTTTGGGTCTCATATACGTTTATAGTTAGAAGTAAATATTTAAAGCACAGCTCTGGGATATCATATCATGTATAGCAGAAATTTTACTTTATAGTTATTGAAAGTTAATGTAAGAAAGATGGGAGGCACTGTGGTTTCTGTTTATTTAACCTTTCTTGCTCTTGCTTTTCTTTCAGTAGAACTCTTTGTAACTTGTCATTAAACACTGTTATATTCCTACAGTATCTGTTTTTACTATCTTTACAGTAGCCACAGTGTTCAGCATTTAATACCATTTTAAAGTAAAGGTTAAACATATATAGCGTACTTAGGGCTATAAGGATTATACTTTTGGTCCTGATTATTGGCAGGAAAACCAGGTGTTTATTTACAATAATATCTAAAAATTTGTTGGCTTTGCAGCAGTTTTTCTTAGATTGCTTAATGAAGCAGTAGTCAGATAGCCAAATAAGATTAAACTTCACTCGGGGCCTCTACGTCGTGCATAGTAATGCCTCATGAGGGTAAAATACTTTGACTTGTTTACTTGTTAGCACAGGGGTAGACTGCAGTTAGTGTATATATCCTACAGTAGGCTTTTCTGCCCTGTGTTTTTACACATTACGCTTGAAAATATTGTACCGCTCTCCATATGAAGTGTCTGCAGGAATGATATTATTGCAGAAAAATTACAGACGTTTCACCACGACATCTGTGCTTTCTGTAGTGACTCTTTTTTCGTGTGTGTGGTGGATAACAAAAAATAGTAAGTGTCCTGTTATTTTGTGCATGAAATCTGATAGTGAAAAAGATACCAGAGAGAATTCTTCAGTGATAAAAATTTAAATAGACCCATTTATCAATATGACAGAGATTTGACCTGAAAGTTAAAGTGTTTGAAAGTTAAGTGGGGTTGTGTAAAGAAAGTTGAGGCTGCGCTACAGATAGACCGGAGGTTTTGTAAGTTATTAAATCAAAATAAAAGGTATTGACAAAACAATAAATTGCCTGTATCACCCCATCTAATAGCTTCTGGGAGCACTAAATACATTCTCCACACTAAAGATGTGTGAAGCTTTTCCTTTTCTCGTACTTTTGTTCTTCTACTCAAAAACATTCGCACCGTGGTTGGTTTTATAACAGACTTGGCACTAAATTGTGCCTGGGAACGCTTTGCCAGAGAACTTGCTCGGAGCAGCGTCGTGGGGAGCAGGCGTGGTGGCATTGCTCTGCTATCAACAGGATTATTGAACTTTGCAGGTGGGGTCTGAATCACTCTCTTGGGGATTAAAAGAAAATAATAATAATGGCGGTAATATCTTTACTGGGAGAAGGGAGAGCGCGGTGCGGTGCTTTTTGCTCTCCTCGGGAGTCCTCGGCACCGTTTCCGTGCTGGAAATCTATGGGATTCAGAGGGGGAGCAGCGTCCGGCAGACCCCTCGAACGGGGATGCTTTGGGGAGCGAGGAGCCGTGTGGCAGTTAACGCCACCCGCTTAACGATGCCACGGAAACCCTTCGCAGTGACCGTCGTCTTCCTCGGAAAGGGGCTGCGTTTGCTCACGGCGGGGAAGGCAAAGAGCTGCGGGACGTGCCGGGGATGGGGAGGTCGGGGTGCAGGCTGGGGGGGGGGGCAGCCCTTCGCCCCCAGACTCATGAGCTGGGACCTGCTTTTTCCTCTGTCTCCTCCGATTCCACGGGGTCGGAGGGGCATACCCCCTACCTACGGCTTCCCCACCGAGGAGAGAATGAGGCTGGCTCTCTTTGGCTTGAAAACTACACAGATTTGAGACTATTTCCCCTCCTGCAGATTTTTCCATGGAGAGGAGCATAGAAGACATTACTATTTATAGTGCACAGTACGGGTACACAGCGTGACATCCACCGGCTTTTCAAGCAAACATCCTACCAGTTTGGAGGGGGGAGGTTTTCCATCTCGGTGTCCCTGAGATGCCCTGTCCCCTCTCCCGGGGAGGTGGGAGATCACGCAGGGCCAGCACCCATCTCCCCTTGTCTGCAGGTTTCTTTCCCTTCTTTTTAGATGAAGACACTTGCCCCCCTGCCGTGGAGCTGATCACAAGGCTCAAAGTCAAAACAAGTTTTCAGCACAAATAACATGAGTTTTAAGGGAAGGGAAAAGGACCCAAAACAGTGAAGGTACAAGGGGGTCACAGAGCATCGGCAGAGGCTGGTTTGGGGATGGACCTTCGTGTGTGCTGGGAGAAATGAAGATGGAAACATGCGTTGGTGTAACTACGGGGTTTGGGGAGTTTTCACAAGGGGACGAGGGCCAGCACTGGGACTGGGGTTTCCTCGCTGCCCGCTCCCTGCCTGACCGCCGGGTCGCACGGCGTCTCTTTATGTTCGTGTGTGGGTTCGGGAAATCAGAACGTCGTCATCTAAGCTCGATTCTCAATACGGAAAAGATAGCTGACAATGGCAATAAAAATAACAGTAAGCAGTTGGAAAGGCCCGGCTCAAATCGTGCTCTGTCAACAGCTTTGCAATCTGTATAAATACGAGTGGAAAGACAAACAACTCTGATTTCTCTTTAAGAATGTGAGTATCCATTGTCGTAGATTTAAATTAGGATGTTTTACTTGTACTGTATGTAAATTCCTTCTTGGCAAATAACCCATGTCCACTAATGTGTGTGTATTTTGGGTCTGTATAGTTTTGGTCTCTGCGAAATACAATGAAATTTGATAGCACACAGAAATACTTGCATGGAATGTCAAATTTTTTTGTGTATGCTTCTCACATATCCATAAAAGAGTTTACACATTTCTAATTACTCATTCAAAAAGAGACTTTACAGCACTTTTAAAAGAGAGCCAATTTTTTCCCTACTGTGTTCTGTTTTTACAGCTTGTGGAAAGCTTATTTAACGAAAGTTTAAGTAATCAGCGAAAGTCATTTCTGAGAAAAGACTGACAGATATGAAGCCTCTTTTCACACTTCATAAGAGGTGGAGAGAGTAGCCATAAAATTTACAGCTGAATAGTACTCTGTTTAGCTAAAGTTATAGAATTATTAGTGTTTCAGGCGTATGATAGATTTTGGGGAGGTTAAGTATTTTAAATGGTTGTATATGCTCTGTGTAGCTGAGCTGTAAGTGTGCAATACTAATAGCAAGCTGCCCCTCCAAACCCAGCAACCTGCACACTCCCGTGGGGCTGATGTTGCGTTAAAAATACACGTTTGCAGCTGACTTAGCTTCATGATATATTAATAAAATGCTAGCGATATGTTGCCTTTACAGAGGCTCACCTCTGGCTATGAAAGTATGAATTTCTGGGCTATGGAAAGGAACAGACGGGGTATGTCGGTAAGAAAGGAGTCAGTAGGGAGATCAGCACCGTCAGCATCGCTGTCCCAGCTCCTGCAGAGCAGGGGCACCCAAGTTTTACTATAAGAGAGACCTGGCTCTAGAGAGGTTGAGAGTAAGTGAATTCTTCTGCAGGTCATGACCAATTATGTGTTGAAAAGAGCTGAATGAAAGAGGAAGAACTTGGCTGCATTATGAGACTGAGAAATGAGAAATCTCTATTTGAGCTCATATCAATGGGCATGCCTTTTAGAGATAGTAATAGGCATTTGAGTGTGAATCTTTCTGAATATTATGAGATGCCCAGATGTTATGGCAATAGGTAGCACATACAGATACTTATGGCAACATATAAATAAGTGAACAAAAGCAATTATTAGAGGCATTTAAACGTTATGCTCTCTGTACCATCCTTTCGACCCAGTTTTTTTGGTAGTGCTTTAAATGTAACTGCTTACCCAGGAACGAACAGCCAAAAGGCTTTCATAGTTCTTTAAAATAACACAAATTGTGTGAGCTGGAGTCTAGTCCCTCTGCAGTTACTTTGAGGCTTGCCATTGGTTTCAGTGGAACAAGAACCAAATCAGGGAGGCATCCTTCCTCCTCGTTGTGGCAGCCATGGTATAACATTAACACAACGAAGTGGCTCACCGTACAACTTACATCAGTAAGTGGTTTAAATATGTCTAGTGTAATGTTTATATTTTTTTTAATTCACTTTTATGTGAGCCTAATACAACCAGCCTCATAAAGCTCACTCTTGCACCAGATTAGAGCGGTGTCTTTGTAGCATTTACTGGTTGTTCATAAATCACAGTGGCACTTTGTTACTGTCCATAAGCTGGTTTTCGTGCTAAAGGTTTCAATCATTAAGATGAACAGTATTATCTCAGGCATAGTTTTAGTCCTAGAGAAATTATGCTGAGGTGCTTTTGTACGTCTGGCATTTGTGGAAAATGTGTGTGTGCAGCGTGCCATTTGGAAGCTGATACAGACGGTACCATTAGCTGCTGTATTAACAAGCCCTTTAAATATACAGAAAATTCTCCGGTGTATTTATGCAATACAGGAAAAGTACTTATCACACCAGTTTGCAAATTCCCACTGTTTACATCCAACAACTATTTCAAATCAACGTCAGGTTTTCTGGGTGTCGAACACTTATATTTCAGGTAAGAATCTCAAACAGAGAAGTGCCTTGACTTGTCAGACCTTACAGGTTTTCACCTTTGGATGTTAATACCAACAATTCCTAAATCCTATTCAGTTGACTCTGAAAACTGTATTCAGGAGGCGTTCAGTGATCCTGCATTCAAATGGTTAATTTGCACTATGTTCTGTTAAAGAAAAGGAAAACTGTCACCCTGTCATTTTAGAGTCTGACACTAAGCTTGTCAAAAGAGACAGCTGTTAAACTGAATTACTGTTGACATGCAGAGAAACGGCCCTTGCCAGATGTAAAGGACATCTGCGGCAATGAAGTGGTACAGGGTGGCTTTTAAAATGTGGTCATACTGGTATTTGAATAGAGCGTCTATGGCATTAAAACGTGGCCTTGACTCAGACAGTTTAAGGCAGCGAACCAGAGCCAATGAGAAGCACAAAGAAGTGCTGATCTGTTGCTGTATCCATAACTTATGCATGAATATGAAAACAGTGCAGTGTCAAAGCTATTAAGCTCTTATCTTGTATCCAGGAGGATGTGGGTTTAAAACACAGTAGGAAATATTTTGTATTTCTGGGTCCTTGAATGTGCGGGTAGGTGAGGTGTAAATTCATAAGGTGGATTATGCGGGGAATGAATAGAAATAAGTCGTCTTGTCTTCAGCTAACAACTGCTCAGACAAGAATTGCAAAGGTCATTTAAGCTTAGGAAGTGAGGGCTGGATGTGCCTCGCCGGTGTTTCCGATAAGGCTGCCGGCGTGCAGAGCGCGTGGGTGGGTGCTGGGGAGGCTGTCCTTCGGAGAGGGGAGCAAATAAAAATGGAAACAGCTGCACGGAGAGGCCTGTAAAATTTTGTCCCTGCATCTTAATGTGATTTTCATAAAAAAGTCGGGATACCAAATTCATTTTGTAAAAAAATGTCGAGACTATGAATATTTTATAGTTTAGCGATGGAACCAACAGTAGGGAATTCTGCACATTATGTAAGTGTGCCAGTCTTTGATTTGCATGCTTTTAGGGTAGAAATAAAGCTGTTTTAGAAAAAAAATGTATCAGTTAAGCAATTTTGCTAAATGTATGAAAAATGAAATGTTATGAGATGAAGCATGTATTCATTACGAAATGAAATTGATGTTTGAAGCTAAAAAAAAAAAAAAAAAAATTCAGGCCAAACATCATTTTGAATATGTTAGCAGATCATATCTTGATGATTTATTTGTATGTTTAGTGGTGGCAGAAACCGAAGAGTTTGCCATCTGTGGGGAAGAAGGCAAATGATATTTCTAAATCATATAGACTAAGCTGCTCCTTTCTGCAGAAAAGCAACAACAACTTGCTCTGGGCAGCAAAAATGCTGGAAGAGTCGGGTGTGAGAGGAGTTGTCTTCTTTGTAAGAGGAAAGTTTACTTTCCAAGCACCTGGGTTTCTCTACGCAGAAAGGCTGATGTCAGACGAGGTCGACTCGTTCCCCTACGCTTCCCCTAAGGGTGGTGGAAAGACCAGGGCTCGTTTAGGTCTTGAGATGATTTGAGCTGGTGCCCTGCATTGCTGTGAGAGCACCCCTTTACCACGGAGAGCATTTAGCACCCTGTGCCGCCCAAACTGCATTGCTACCGATGCCAAGAGGTGGAGATCCGCGCCCGTGGTCCAGCTGGACGGCCTCCAGGTTGCCGAAGAGATGCGCGGTAGCGCGTGATTTATGGCGGGGACTCTACGCAGCGTGGAGAGCCGCTGGGTAGTGCTGCTGCCAAACCTGACCGAAGGGTCACCTGCACGTGTAACCAGCGGTGCTCCCGCCGGGCCATATGGTCGTGGGTAGTTGGGTCGCGGCAGCTTTACAAGTACAAATGTCCGTGATCTAACGCAGCCCATCCCGAAACCGCATTTATCAACAGCTGCCGGAGGTCTGCCGTGTAGGAGGGAGGCAGTGAGTAGTGTTCGCGTTTAACCACTGTGGCACGGGCAGCGAGCGGAGAGTAGCCGTTGTGTTTGTGTGGTGTCCAGGAGCCAACGACTTGTGCTTTGTTCCAGTCTCTACTGGGAGGCTTTCGAGAGGGGCGGTCTGGATGACCGTGCTCCCCTGGGGTCGGAGCATGTGGGTTCACGGTGTTGGGAGAGTTGGTTCCTCAAGAATAACTTTGATATGGGGACAACGTAGCTGCTTGACAGCAGCTCATTTCTCACCCTGTGGGGTCTGGTAAGATCTCGGTGACAAACACAGGAAAGGAAATGTAAATAAAAATGTTTAATTAAAAAAGTTTTGAATGTATTTTAGGTTGTGGATGACAAGAGAGCAGGTGGCTGCCTAGCAGGACCACCACCATCTAATGGGTGTGCTCTGGGGACCACTGGAAGCCACTGGAGCTTCCCGCCTGGAGGCGTAAGGGCAAGACAGCCCTAGGAGGAAATTACTTTACGGTGATTTTCCGCCTTCCCGCTCAGCTGCCGTGTGTGCCGTTGCCTCTGCTGACCCAGCAATACCAGTACTGAAGCGTCTACAAAGGTAGGTGGTTCAAAACCATCCCCATGCTGGGACGGGGCTTGGGCGGTCATCTTCACCCTGCTGATCTTACAGGAGTTACTTTGGGCAAAACGTCAAATACGTCTTCAGAGGGATGTTGTATGCTGTAATAAAAAAGGCTGACATCTCAATGTCCTCTCTTCACTCATTAGGTAGAGCTACAGCTCAGCGTTGCAGGTTTTATCCAGTGCAGACTCACCTATTTACATAAGTTTAACTTTGCTGTAATTATTAACTTTTTACAAACAAGCACAAGGTGGAACATTCAAATAAACAGGAATGAGCTTATTATTGGATGGCAGGTTTTTCTGTGATAGCTCTTATAATATCATCATTATTTTATTAAAGCTTACCATGAAAAATCTCTTTCTCCTAATCTAAGCTCTTTCATACAGCTTCTGATTTTGATTGACACCAAAATAAAATAACTAACCTATAAATTATAATGTATGATTTAAATGCTGTATAAATGCATTATTTGTAAGGCATTCAAAGGATCATCAGCATGCAACATAAGCAATTTTAAGAAAATAAAAAATATTTTGCGAAGATAATAATAAGGCAGAATGCAGCTCTTTCTGTGAATATTCTCACGCATTCTTATATTAATTGTAATAATCAAACAAACCTGGAAAAAAGTCCTATGTCAACAGCCATTTGCACTTCATCATGTAATCAGTTTCAGGTCAAAAATTAAAATCTATGCATTCATCTCAGAAGTGCACCCCAACTTTGTGAGTTGTCAAACAAGCAAATTTCAGTCATTGAAGTCACCCTAAAATTCAGGTTTGTAAACATGTTCGTACTCACCTGTTTGTTGATGTTGGAAAGGCATCTTTCTCATTTTATTCAAGCCAAGAAACGAAACTTTCTGAGTTTTGTGCGTTGAGTGGGAGATGCTCTCTGCCTGCTGTGCACTGACACGGCGAGCAGGGCTGAATTACTCCAGCTGAAGATCTACCCCCAAGCTTTAGTTTCCCATTTCAGTATCACAGACAGCATGGGAACTAGGTCATTGACAAACAGAAAATAATGCACAATGGCTTGTTATAATCCATCCGTTTGTTTGGGAAACCAGTGATCTCCAGGGAGGGAAAGGGCTCCTTGCTACTTTTTAAACACTGTATTTCAAATTGGGGTTTCTAATTCAGCTTTAGCCTGATAACTGTTCATTCCTGTAAGAAAGATCTCGCACAAATGGAAGTTATTCTATCCAAGACCATCAGTGCCACGGGCTCAGAGTGTGCTCGGTAAGGCCACCTTATAACGCTAGTGCTTGGCGAGTACCATTAATGTGCTTTAATTTGACTGTACAAGTCCTGTAGGGGAAGATGTGGCTCTTGCCCCTAGAGGTTTGCAGCATAAAATGAGTTAACAGCACATTTTGGGCTGGATCTGAGTGCATATTCTAAATGACTAATTTATTTCTTGAATTTAGCATTTCTCCCTGCCTAGAGTGTGATTTCCATGAACAGTTTCCTGCATAAAGGTATTATTTTTTTTCTTTTTCTCTGCGGTATGAATGGAAGAAATATATATTTGCAAACTGAGGTGGTTGTTACCTTTCCTTGCTTGGATGTTCATGGCATGTTTCTGGCAAACATCTAAAATTCAGTTTCCAAGGCTGTGGACAGAAAAGGGCATGTCTCGCAGAGATAAAATGAGACCAACGCAAATAAATATCCTCACGGTGTGATGGGAGCCCTTCTCAATGTGGAAAACCATCAAAGGAGCTAAGATATGCAAGTATGCTGTAGCTCCATGTACAGTCAAAATACGAGGCAACATTTACTCTGGATTTATACAGCTTAACACTGCAGGGAGTTCGGGATCTTCATAAGCTATAACCCCGCCATCTCCTAAATATTTGTAGTGGTGCAAAATCTTTTGCGATCCAAGCTAGTTCGCAGTGTGACGAGTCTCAAGGTAAGGTCATGAGGAATTATATTGTTTCTTTAGTGTAGTTTTCCCCTGTGGGTAATTCTTGAAGGCCAGCTGCAAACTTACTCTTTGCTGACTGACTTGGTAAACCACGTTCTGTATAAATATACTGATATCTACCTGATATGACTTAAGCTAAAGAAGAACCAGAGATGTGCCAAGGAGGAAGGTGGGTCCTTTTTCATCTTT
The DNA here is from genome assembly GCF_900496995.4 of Aquila chrysaetos chrysaetos. Classification (NCBI taxonomy): domain Eukaryota; kingdom Metazoa; phylum Chordata; class Aves; order Accipitriformes; family Accipitridae; genus Aquila; species Aquila chrysaetos. The sequence goes on along the minus strand of NC_044024.1, from coordinate 2,712,462 downwards.
GCATTGAGCGTGTTTCTTGTTTCAATGTTTTTTTCATCAGCATTTAATCTTATTGGAAGCACTGTGAAAAGTCAGGTAATATCTTTAGACCTGGCCCATGCCCTTAAAAGTATTTTAAGATTTATTTCACAGATCCAAACAGCTTCTCTAAACATCAGCCTTTTCTCTTTTTAACCATAAACATAAGTATTCTACTCTTGCTGCTTTGTTTTCTTTTTAGAAATGCTGTTTATTACACTGAACTGGGTGACCATGCACCAAATAGCCTTTTTTCTAAATTAAATGGAAAAGGCATTTTTTGCATATATTTTCTCATGTAATTAGCTATTGTCTTGTTACAGGTTATCTAATTTCTGACAGAGGAACAGAGTTTTGGTTATTTTTGCTTTTCCTATTGGGATTTTTCATATTTTATAAAAGCTGTAGCTATAGGTAAAGATGGGGAAAGAGGAGCACAAGTAGTAGTAGCATTCACTGAGTAGCTGATTTACAGAAATGGGAGTCCCCTGGGGCTGAATTGCAACCAGATGACCAACACAGTTTGCATTTTATTTATTTATCCGGCTACTTAGCACTTCTTACTGTTTCTCTTATATGAATTAATTTACCCTATAAACCATTCCTTGCAATAATCAATGACTCATTACACTGAAAACCCGCAGGAAAGATTAATTAAATGAAAAGTGCGCAAGAGGAATGTTCAACTTTTGTATTTCTAGTGACCCAGATATTTAGTGCTTGCTTTATGCTGAGTTCTCGTGAGTTACAGGAGAGGTTTTTACCTTGAGCCACAGGGAGTTCAGATGGCTTAGAGTGTGGTGATATTTCCCAGACATACCAAATCCAGTTCATTTATCATCAATATCCACAGGAAATAATAATCTGTTTATACATCACATTTCTCTGAGCTCTGCGAGGTTCTTGTTATGAATTCCTTCCAGCTGCTTTTCTCATTCCCACAGAAGAATTGCATGTGAAGGGTTACCGCTTACCCATCAGTTACTCTAACAATTATTGACTGATAACCACTGGTAATTCCAACTCTCTGACAATCTTTGATAAGGATTTTGTGCAGTTATTACGCTCTAAAATGTCGCCTCACCCATAAAGGTCTTGAACTACAGGTTGGGTAGCTGACACAGCCACCTTTTCTGGATCCTTGAATAGAAAGAGGTTAATAATATAGAGCATGGAGCTTTTACAGCTATAGAAATGCCACGTAAAAACTGAGAGTCGGTTCGGAGCTCCTGCTTTCTGCCCCATGGGAGTGATTGTGCCCCGTTACCTTTGGAGAAGTGATGCCTGCCAATCAGCTGCAGCTCAGCAAGCAGCAATCGAGTTTTCTTTTAGTTTGGCCAATTTTTTTTGGTGAAATTAAGTTAAGTAAAGCCATATATTAAAGCAATTAGAACGAGGTTAAAAAAAAAAAAAAAGCTACGGCTAAGCTCCTTTCCTTGACATTCTTTGCAATGCTGGATTTGCAGTACGCTGGCTTTCAGTTCGGGTTTGTTCCGCCCCCCCAAATCACTGTTCACTTCTACTAATTTCCTTGCACCTCCTGTAGATTTATGTTTTCTTGAAGATCAGTATGTATACCTGCATTCAGACAGACTTGCACCATAGCAGAGCAGATGAGCTGCTCCCATTCTAGTTTAGCAAGTGATGAAATGCAAGCCTGGGAGATTTGCACCCTGGGAAGGGTCAAGCCACACGCACCAGCAATAATTACTTTATTTTTAAAGCAGTCTGGGAAAAGAGGGAGAATAAGAAAGAGAGGAATGAATTTTCTATCCAGTTTTAAGGCAGCAAGAATTTAAGTCAATTTAGCTCAACATGCTAATTAATATGTCCAAAGAGCTGTAAAGTGTAACAATAGAGAGGATGAATTCTTTAAAGTGTAGTTGACCAACAGAAATCTGGATGAATACATGACACTGCCTCTACTTTTGGTTGTCAGCTAATAAATTGCATTAAAAATAGTGGCAATGCATTAAAGATTTTTGTAAGACTTTGTTCTCAACTGCAAGCAGTTGTAATTGCTGTAGGGATGTTATACTGTGCTGTAGGACAGGGAAGGCAGTGCTGTAAGGGTAAGTTAAGAAAAAAGATTTCAATCCCAAATAGATGAAACCTGAGGTAGAAATGCATGTCTTAACCCCTGACTATGGGTTTTTAGGGAGAAAACAAATTAAATGGTATTAGTACTGTACGGAATCTATTTGTTCTGTGAATCAAAAGCTGGGTATTTTCCTCGCTCCTTTGTAATTTTATTGAAGTAAAATTATAGAAAGCTTTTGCCTTAATGTTTTGGCCCAATCTTTTCAGTGCTTCAGGGGATTGATATAGGTTACATAGCTGGCGCTCAGTCTAGTTTCTCCCTCACCAGCCTTTGCAATTCAGCAGGACTGATGGATTATAGCACTTTGGAAATCAGGCCCTAAATTCTGATGTCTACAAAACATAAAAGAGGTTGAGTTGTGTATATTTTGCCCTCAACCTACACTATATTCCTTGAAGACAATAGCAAAAAAATCATATAAAATTGTCTCTTTATTTGGAGGTACTTTAATATCAGAGGAGACTTGCTTCCAGCTAAGAAAACATTTGTTACAGAACTAAAAATGTTTGATATGCTGTTGTATCAGATAAACTTTGTTAGTGCACAGTAGCACAGTGCTGATAATTTAAGAACTCACAGGATTTTCAGCAGTAAAAGATCCCCAATGAGTGCTAAGCTCAGTGGGAAAATGCAGTACATAAATCTGCAGCGAGAGGAGTGGAACGGGAGAGGAGCAGTTCTGCACTCAATTTTGGGAACCCCAAACCATTGTTGAAGGATGTCAGAGAGAAACAAAAATGAAGAAATGATATCTCGGGGCATAAATGTTAATTTCAAAGAATTTTCATGTTAAATATAATGTTGGACAGGACCCCATTTGGGGCATAAATGTTAATTTCAAAGAATTTTCACATTAAATATAATGTTGGGCAAGACCCCATCTGGAAATCCTCAACTCACTGGATACTCCTGCTGTCATTTGGCATAGGAGGAGATTATCTGTTCTAGTGGAGGAATCAACCTCTAAATGCTGCATCGTCCCAAAGAATATTCTGCAACCCACTGTTCTGCATTGCAGTTAGGAGAAGTGGTCGCTGGAGATATCAAGAAAGATGGAGAAGGGTCCAGGCAAGAAAAGCATGGCCAAAGTTGATGGATAAACTGGTTTCATGTGATGGGGTGAAGAACATCACCTTGTAAAGAAGACCTGGTGCTTAAGGTGAAGGGTTGTCATATCCAGAATCAGCCAGCCCTGGATGACTTCAGAAGTAATTATGAAGTTGAATCTGGGAAGAGCCGGAGAGGGACCAGCAAAGCAACCAGAGAAAGGCAGCAGAGGAATTTGACGACAAACTCTAGGGAGAAAACGCAGTGCCATGAAGGGGGAGGACACTCGGGCACCTGTTGTGACAGCTGTGGCTAAGCATACAATGACCAGATCAGGGTGAATAATGAGAGAATCTGCTCACTTAAGAGTGTATATACAAACCCAGCAGGGACATGAAACTGTTTTGCTTTGTTTTACTGATAATGTGTTATTGGAGTCATGTCTCTGACTGTGTCCTAGAGTGGGTTCAAAACAATTACTTATATAACACAGGATATATTTAAGTCAGGGAGGACTGGGAAGGGAGAAATGCGTGTATCTCAATTTCTGGTTAAGAAGCAAAATGAAATTAGTTTTTTCTGAATAGATTTATTGATTTCCGGTTTTCCGACACAGGGATATCCATCTCAAGGGCTGGATGCCCCTTGCAAAATTTGAACTGGAAAGTAATCAATGAATGAGATTAAGTCCCGTATACATCTCTTGCCAGCTGCTGGCTCATACCCTAACCTGAACTGCGTTATTCTTAAAAGTAAACTCCTTAGAAATGAGCTCAGTCAGTGCCATTTCCAAAAGTTGGAGTCCACCTCTGGATGGCTCCAGCCTGGTCCATGGTGGTCGGGGCTCGCCGCCGGCCGGGGCAGACAGGCAGTCCCCAGCACAGCCCCCAGCGTGCCGCCTTCTTGTAACGCTCTGCTTTAGAAGTCGACAAGCATCTTCCGGATCAGCTTTGGGGTTAAAGAGCCTGATTTTGAAGTGGCAAATGCACGGCTCTAGCAAAATTTCTTCCTTATGTGAAAGAAAATTGCATTTGCTGCTCACTTACAGAGCACAGTAACATGCAGGACATCAGGGAAAACAAAAGGAAAAATAAAACTCAACAGGGCGGTTCTTTGGGCACCAAGAAACAGCACAGTCCAATGCAACTGCCCGCATTGCAAACCCGATTCACAAATAATGGCATTCTATCCAAGAATAACCACTGATACTTTAATTTAAAATGAAAACCATATTGAGAAACTTTGAATACGAAGACAAGATTTGTGGAATGTAGATACCTGGTGGGTGCAGCCAACCAGCACAAAATATATTTAGAGGGAGCTGGAGCTCAGTCCCAACTAGAGTGCACTGTGCTTACAGATCGTCATGTACAAGGGATAAATTGCAGCAGGGTTTGTCAACTAATTTGGTGGAGGTATGAATTCTTTATCTATTAATCAATGTAGGGAAGCATGAAGCACCTATAAACCATTCATCTCACTTTAGCTTCTTGTTTAAATTTAATTAAAGTTGTTCTGATTTGATTGGAAAAAATGGAGGTACCTTTGAATATAGAGGTGTCAGATGGAGTATCCTGGATAGTGCTTACTGCTGTGACATCCTCAGGGCAGTGGGTCGGGTAGTCTGGACTTTTTTCCAAAATGAACAGCCATAAAAATTGCTTACAGGGTAAGACCCCTCACTCACAAGTAAATAAAAAAGATGTTCACGGTGCCAGAACCTCGCCAACGTGAATAAAGTTTGTAACAGTGTGAATGAGCATCTCTCATGCCTGCAGCAGTTTCCCCCTCTTTCATCAGTTTTTCCATTCCTTTATTGTTATATATATGTACAAGGGGGATATTTAATAGGGAAACTTCATTTCTTCACCTTTTATCCTTATCCTAACATTTTTCTACTGCTGTCAGTGTTAAAAATTTCATTAACCACAGTAGGAACAGTGTCAGATCAATGCTTGCTTTTTTTTTTTTTTAAAACCCTCACAAAATTGTTTACCTTTTCTTCCCATAATTTCCACGGGGATTATAGATAAGGCTGTAACACCTATACGTAGTTTTGGTATGTTTAATACTGCACATGTAGTATGTGGTACAGACAGTTGCAACTGCAAGCATAGAAAGCCCCAGTGGGTCACTTGCATTTAATTTCATTTTAGTTTGACTTTAAATCAGTGACATTTGCTTCTTGGTTTTTTATAAGAGAATTCTTTAAAATGCTTTTATAAAATGAAAAGTCATTGCTAAGCCTTAGAGTCCTACCTACAAGACTTGAAAACTGCAGCTTCACTAAAAAAACATGCACTAAATGTGATATACATTGAAGCATGCTTATTATGGATAAATATTGTTCTCTAGGTAGTGCGTAGAAATTTTAATTAATTTCAGATACGGCCTATTTTTGCCCATGTATGCAGATTTCAAATCTGTGCCTTCGCCGATTTTGACACTGTGCAATGATGTATCCGAGCTTTCAGATGTCTGGCTCTTAGAGTTGTGAAATGATAAAACAAACAAACCCAACCGTTTCAGCCTTGTCAATCTAGTTCTCAGTGGACAGATGCCCTGGTGCTAGAAAAGCATCATCCCATGCAATACCTCTTGGCAGTGTCAAAAAAAAAAAGCCAGAGATCTTCTAGACGCAAAAGTAAGACTGGCTTCTCATCTCAAAAGAAATCGTGTTTGTGGCCACGCGGAAGCTCCTGGGTAAGGCTGCATGGGGAAACGTGCATAACCTCTGCGTGTGCCGTGCCTCGTTTGTGCGTGAGTAAGTGATTTCTGGCCTCTCAGATAATCGATCTGATCTGCTTCTGGAGCAAGTTGCCTCTGGACAGTGATGGATTAATGGGTGAAGGTCCAGGTTTGTGCATTGAGGTTTCTGGAATGAGCTGGGTTCATTGTTAGAGTTTGTGGATTGCATCATTAATTAATTAAATGGTATCATTAATTATGGATTTAAATATATTATTGGATGCTTATCCAGCAGGAATTGACTCAACTTTCTAAGAAAATGGGAGGCTTGGGGTTTGTGTTGGCACACCAGGAGGGATCGCCCTGTCCCATCGAGATATGGCCATGGCTCTGTACCCTTGAAGGCCGCTGCTGGAGGTGCCAGCACAGCTCTCCTCTTGAGCAAAGCCGGGCAGAGGGACAAGGCTTCAGGCTGGTCTCCTGCCCAAGTAGTCAGTCCGGGTTCAGCCGAGCACCTGGGGACCTGCAGTCTTGGTGGGGCGCAGCTCCGACGCAGCCCAGCCCGGTGAGGCTGTACCCGCCATGGTGCACAAAACCGTCCCGAAATTCTTGCAAGATGGGTTGAAAAACATGCAGAACCCACCGAATTCCTCATACGGAAAACTGGCTAAGACCGAGAAAGACGACGAATTGTTTTGGTACAGATGAGGTTTTCTTTTTGGCTAATGATTTGTTTTTAATGTCACACATGGTATCATGAGAAGTTGCAGCATTCGGGCATTTGTAATGAATTCATATTGCTTGCATATTAGTAGGAATATTTCCACTGCAGCAAACACCATAAACAGTTTCCACACTGGGGTATGTTATACTGCCACCAGAATTGGTTCTTCTGATGGTTCATTTCTTTTATGCTGAGAATTCAGGACCAATTCAGCTTGGTTTTATGCATCATTAGAGATTTACAATTACTTCGCTATAGTTTCTTTCTGGAAGCCTATCTCTCATGGTTAATGCTACTGGAGCCCTGTTGTGTAGAGGCTGGTATTAGCCACCTTATAGCAATAAAGCGTTTGAGAAGGATTTAGAATTATGAGTGGCTAAATTCTCCGTGCAGCGACTGTAATACTGTTATCCCTTGCTGAGCTTGGGTTGAAACATTTTTTTTTTTCTTCTCCTCAAATTAGAAGAAAATGCTGTTTCTTCAAGAGGTTTTGAATCATTTACATGTAATTTTTTGTTGAACTGCTGCAGTGAGAAACGAGGAATTGTGAGAAATTCCATTTGGATTTCATGATGCTTAAAATACGTTTAGATTGTATTAGTATATAATGAAAAGAAGGCCTCCTCATTTTTTATCTCACTTTTAAAAAGTGTAATCATTATTTGTGACCTCTTTTTGATTTTTAGATTTTACGTGTGTCACTAAAGTCAATAAATTTCACAAGCTTTGCCTTTGGACAATAAGCAGTGGATCTGTATGTGTTATAATCCACATAATTCACATTTTAGATAAATACACTATTGCACTGAAACAAACACGATAGGCAGTGAATAATATGGGCCCGATCTAAAGGCCATTAAAATCAATGAAAAGATTTCAAATTAACTTTTATAGCCTTTGGATCAGGCTCTAAATGGGCAAATTACAGTTATGGAGTTTCCCATTTACATACCTGTGTGCTGCATTTAATGTATTTTATGGAATTGAAATTACTTGGTACTCTTTTTCATGCTTTTTTAGGATAAGAATTTGCCAAGGGCATCAACAGCAGTTTTCCCAGGCTTCAGCACAAGGATTATATAGTCAATCCACAAATGACTCAAATCTTTGAGAAAACGGACATGGTTATCAGAGAGGCTTTGACGACAGCAAGGACGGGAGCGCTATCTGCCTTATTCCATCAGAGATTCTCCTTCCCTCTCATTAACATACTCAGGACATCAGCACCAGCCATCGGGCCCAGGGGAATCGCTTAAAACTTTTAAGGGAATATGCACAAACCCTCGCCCCTGCATTATTTTAAATAGATCAAATCAGATTTGTCTTGTGTGAGGTTAGAAGAAAGGCTAGGGCACGGCAGCATTAGGGGAGAGATTCAAAGGTTGCGGGGAATTTTCAAATCCATTGTTATAACTTGGTAATCTTTCTTCTTTTACAGGGTTCTGGAATCCCACCGAGGATGCACAGAGCTGATCTCTAAGTCTGTGATATCTGCTGCCGCTGTAAGTGTGAAAAAGAGATGCCTCTACCTGCTCTTTCTCAGTGCCCTGTAATGAAAAACGCTTTTGGAGCAACACTGGAAATAAGCCATCAAACTATCTGATTAAACCTCTTAGGAAACTGTCACTAATCACCTTCTCTGCTCTTGATGGAATATATTTATGCATTATAAATATACTTACTATGTGTGTGTGCTCCATAAATCACATTCAGCACTTGTATATGATGTATAAGCATATTCTATAGAATACACACAAATACAGATGCCAAACTCCCACAGAGTTCATCACTGGAAAATGTTTGAAGGATCTGATCCTTAATATTTAATGAGCAAGATGCTATTTCCTTCCTCAGCTTTTATCTCTGGTTTGGCATAGTCATTAAATTTGTTGTTTCCTTGCAAGATTATATAATTTATGACCTAATTTTAGACTTCTGTGTAACTGCGCTAAAATACTCGTTGCGTATCTGGATTTCTTCACGCGGAGTGTTTCAGCATTAGACACCTGCCAGAACATGACTGCTCAGCTACGAGCTTCCCATCAGTAAGGAGTTACAGGCATTAAAGGAAAACAGCCCGACAATATTCAGATGGCATTACAGGATTAGATTATGTTTGTGGTTGTTCTTTTTTCCCTGTAAAAATATGATTTAGCAGCATTTCCAAAGCCCGCTGTCTGCAGCGGTTGGCAGGAATCCCCAGGTAATACACTAATCACCCAGCAACTCCTATTGCTTAAAATATTTTCATGTAGCAGCTTCTGACTTTCAGACCACTCTGGGACAAATCCATGCAGCCTTCCTCGCAGGGAGGGATGTAGGGAGCTGAGGACAGCGGGTGAAGAATGACACTTACTGCTTTAAAGTGACTTTCAGTCTCCTCGCCCTTGGGAAGGAACCGCTTGCTCTGCAGCACCAGCCTGGCTGGGCTGATTCTTTTGCTGCACAAGGTGTTGCCAGATAACTCCTAAATGAATTACGCTAAAGCTGCAGCCGCATTTTTTTTGTGCCTTCTGTGTGTCCAGGGTAATTCAGCGGTGTCATAAATAGAGCCATGAGTTTCAGGTATTTTGTCAATTTAAACCATATTGTTTGGACCAGTCTTTCATCAAATTTAATATATCGGCTATTGCATTAATGCGTTTTGAGAGCACTTTATTCTGGCGTTTAAGAGGGAAGTGGCTCGCGGTTGAGGACAAGGTTAGATGCTTGCCTTGTGGCCGCAGCGCAGTTACGAGGCTTTTTTTCCTCTTTTTCTACCTTACCCCGAGGTATCTAGCACGGGTGCCAGAGGTGGGGTGCTGCACCCTCAGACCAGCACCCAGAGCGATTGGGACCACGTACCTGCAGCCGAGTGCACCCCTCTAACATGGTAACCCCTCTAACTTAATGCAGCTTACGGGCTGAGGCTGGTGCCTACACAAAAGAAAAAGAATCCTTGTGAAAAGGTGACATTATTTCTTGGAATAAGATAGATTGGAGAGTGTATCTGCTTGGCTTTAATGGAGCAGTTCCAGGAAAGCAGCAGTGACCAAAGTGTTTTCAGTATCACATAATTCAAGAGTAAAATCATAATTCCAATTACCATTTCAGCCATTTCTGGCCTTGGGAAACCTATGCTAATATTTATTATTGTATGATTGACCTACGATTTCTTCATCATTTACATTAGCAACTATGATATTCATAGTAACATCCTTTAAATCATATAAGCAGATGTCAGCAGTGCATGATGAAGTCACATCCTGCAGATTTTTTATTTACTTAGTCCATTTTTTTCCTGGTAAAATAACATTGTGAGATGCATAATCTCACCTCCACAAGGCCTCTAGGGGCATATATAATCACAGAATGCATTTTCCATAATCTCACAAAATGAGTCAATTCTATCTGAGGTACAAACAGTTATACAAAGTCAGTATTTCACTTCCATCATTGCCTGACATCATCTTCCACACAGTGCAAGAAAATATTTACTTAGCTCTTTGACATGAATTGCCACAAAGCCCTTGGAACAAAAAATTGAGGAAAGCGAGGAACTAAAATGGAATAACTTGGTTTAAAGAATTTAGCCCCTTTTCTGGGTGCAGGATTTACGTTTGTAACTTTGTCAAATGCTTTCTTATAATGGCCGCACTGGCCATAGACACCTCTAATCTCTGTTCTTCAGTGAAATGCCTACGCACAAAGCAGAGGGGTGCCCAGAATATCCAAAGCTAGAAGCTGATCCTCTTTCTTCTCCATCTAAATATTTTCTTTGCCCAAGCACGCATTTGCCTGGGTGAATTAAGCTACTGCATTTATTTTCCAGGCAGCTTCCCAAGGCATGTTGTTTCTGATGCTTTTCCATGCAAAGCACTGCAGAGCAGGCAATACTTGACAATAACCTCCCTGAAAACAGCTTATTGTTCCATACAGGCGCTACCAGCTGTAATTCTTTTTAGCTCTAAGATAACTTTTAATTCCTTCCGACCCTCCCAGCACAGGAGAGGGCACCTACAGGCTTTTTGGGGTCGGACTGGTGCGTTCCCAGCTGGGAAGCACAGCCGCTTCCCTACCGCGCAGGTGAGGTGCCAAGGGCAGCCTGGGGCTTGTCACCGCCTTCAAGCGCAGTTGATATAATTGTATTTATCCATGAAGGGACAGTAAAATTTTTTTCAGATTGTGCCAGTGACGCTCCAAAACTAAAAAGTTTTAGCTCTCCGTTTGTCTCCCGTACCCACTACTCGTCTCCCTGCCTCGATCCAGCTCCTACTTTTGTTCACCTCCAAGAGCACGGCCGGGTGCCTTTCAGCATCTCCTCGGGAAAAGTGCCACATCTGCGGAGCTCAGGAAAGCGGGACCCGTCGGTGCCAGCCGGAGAGGGCTGTCTTTGATCATCGTCGTCTCTCATCCATCGCTTTTTTACTGAAGTTAAATTCTTCTGAACTTACATTGCCTTAAAGGGTCTACCTGGCTCAGCGGGTGCCAGGCTTAGGATGTTTCAGAGAGTTTTTGGATCATTTTGAACAAATTTTTAAGGTTCGTGGGCCTTATACAGCCTGTCAGGCAGGTGGACTCTTTTCTACTCTCTGGGCATGTAGCCCTGAAAACGCCCTCTCATTTCTAGATGTAAGGCGAGGTAAAAAGGTCAGAATAGTCCTAGATCATGTTTCTGAAGATTGGCGGTGTATAATAATTATTAACAGTTTCTGTAACGGTGCAGGTTACAGACATGGGACCAAACACCTGCAGTGAACCTCCCCAGGCGAAATTCTCCTTGGCTTCAATCACGGTTTTTCCGGAGAAGAGACTGCTGGCTGCGCTCAGGGCAATCCGCCTGTTCCTGGTTTAAGAGGCACTTATAATCTACAGCTAAGAGACTTATTAGCAATGTAAAAATGAATTTGAAGCAAGAAAAGTATTCTTCCTAGAAGAAATATATTTTTTGTAAAATTAGTTTTGCTGACAGAAGTAATTGGGCTGACTCCTTGTGACCGTGGATGTTATTTGTTGCCCCTTATCTCACCAAAGCAAAGGGTACCAAATACTTTGAACTTTGTAAATAATTGTTTCCAAAGTGTTGGTTTTTTTCTCTATATAAATTCTTTAGAGAAAAGCTGCCTTCTAATCCTTTCTCTTCCAAAGCTTTTACAGCTCAGCTTCTTCCCACTCTAGATATCTTTTATTTTCCCGTTTTGGGTTTTAATATTTCTTAGATATTAGAAAAGTCTCTTTTAAGGGTAAATCTAGAGCTTTTGCTCAGATTGGAAAAGTCATTCCTAAAGCTTTAATAAACTGGAGAGAGAGAGAAAAAAAAAAAAATAAAAGAACATTATTTCGAGCTGCCGCAGATGCTGGCGTTGTGGCTCGGAGACGCGTGCCAAGAGCCCGACCAGTGCCCAGAGCCCGGGTCCTGGCCATCGGTCTGGCTGTTTTTTCTCGCTCCTTGTACCCGGCTGGTGCAAACGGCCGGCGGAGGGGTTGGTCCTTCGCTGATTCTTCATGTCTTCTGGGCTGGTCAGGAGCCGGGAGCTGCTCTGCCCCCTCCTGACCCCCCCACCGGTGCTCGCTATCCCCTCGTGTGCTGAGGAGAGGGGCACGGTTTTCTTACAAACGCAGTTTTTGTGGATTTTATTTCACTTTTGCAACCACGGCAACAAATACTAACGCAGAAACGGGACAGAAAGCTGTCCCAGAGTGTGTGTTTTTAAAGCAGTGTCAGAGGCCTGCAGGAAATCCACGCTTACTATTTGCATAAAAACAAGCACACTCACCGATGTGGGAGAGGTGAAATGCTGGAAAAGCAAGACATGGCTTACTCCACCACCCTGGAAAGTTGAACGCGATGGTTTTAGTTATTTGTCTATCTGCTATCTATCTATTTGTTTACTTATTTTGTCTAAAGACACAACTAATGAGAAATGTATGTCTCTAACCGGAGCGGTTACCTCACCTCGGGTTCTCAGAAGCGACAAGGATGGGTATGGTTTGGGCAGACCTGTATAGCCCAGAAAAATAAATTACAACTTCCCGTGCTCCTGTTGCCACTGGAGCGGGATGGGTGTTCGATCCCGGTCTTCAGCCTAAGGCAGCAACCTAAGCCAGGGAGCAGCAAAGCCCAGGCATCCGTGGGCAACTTCTGGAGTCGCAAAGGCTTCGTAGCAGATCCCAAAGGAAGGATCTTGTTGAGACACCTTGTTGTGTCAGTCTCAAACCAAGGGCACAAAACCCCCAGGGCCAGCGCAGGGGCTCGTCAGCCCTTCGTCTAGTCAGGATCCAGCTGCTGGTGAGGGATGCTGATGTGTTTGTGCCGTGGTGCCGTTCCCCAGCTGTCCGCCGGCGCCAAGGCGGGCGCAAGTAATTCCTGTTAAGCCCAGCTGTGAGACTTACTTCTTGAGTCTTCAGGTAAGAAATTGATGGTAGGAGGCTCCCACCAAGACTGATCTTCCTTCCTTCCTTCTGTCCGTCCTTCCTTCTTTCCTTCCCCTCCTCCAAAGCCTGCGTTTTCAGGTCTTAGATGCCACCAGCAGCTCCTTGGGCGCTTGGTTGATGGTTTGCTCCCTGACCCAGCTGAAGCCGTAAGGAATTTAAAATCTCCAGTATTTTTTTCTTTAAAAAAAAAAAAAAAAAAAAAAGTTTACTATTTTTAAGAAGGCACCTTACAGCAGAGTCCAAATGGGAATGTTTGCATTCGATACCATCCGTCAACGCCGCGACACCGAGGGAGCGGCTACTCCAGCTCCTCTCGTCGCGGTGGACAGAAGGAGCTGTCAGGGAGCCGCGTGCGGCCGCCGCGCCGAGCGGGGTGGGAGCCATGCTGGCAGAGATCCCTTCCGCAGAGGGGATTTCTGCACTGACAATTTTTGGCTCCTTTAGGTTACTTTGGAGCTGCACAGAATATGTAATGTTCTGCACTCGCGGAGGGGCTGACAGGGAACTTAAATACAGATTGCAAAGATAGATCATCTCCCAGCATCACTTTGTTTTCTGCTGCTCTAAAATCATTTTACTTGTTCCTGCAGCTACTATAAAGCCAGAAGAGCTCTCTATATTTGCTTCCCGGATGCCTTTTTCTCCTCTGCTTACAACTATAAAAGCATCTTTTCATGCTCCAAATCAGAGATAAATTGAAATCTCTGCTGAAGAAATAAAACACAAGGCTAATCAAATTGTAGCACAGGAAGCAGCCTTCAGCCAGTGCATTTTTTGAGAGCTATTTTTAGAATATATTTTTATTTTGTCACTCCATATGGGAAGTCAAACCCATATGGTTTGGGAGAATGGAAGGTTGTGCTTTTATAGAGATCTCACAAACCATCCCTGCTCAGCCACGTACTTAAACATGTGCTTAAATCCAATTGTCTGCGATGGGACTGAAGCACATAAACTCCTCGTGACTGGGGCCTCGGGCCCTGTCTGAGGTTGTAGCAGTATTATTCCCTCCTGAGATGTAAAACTATTCCATATTCGTTAAACCAGTCTCCAGTTAACTTGGCTCTTCTTAATTACGACATTTCTTATTCATACACCTTCCTTTTTTTTTTTTTTCCTTTTCATTTCTTCATTTCTTCTCCATCGTTTGGATGCCCTGATGAACGCGGGTGGTCCAGTACCAGCCAGGATGCAAAGCGGAACATCCCTAGCCATCGCTCTCCCGCTCTTCACAGTACATGTTGCTACCCTGCAAATATCAAGATTAATGTAGTGTCGGGGAATATGACTGTATTCTGCCCACAACACCGCGGCACCTTCTGAGTATGCTGATGAAGCAATAATTGGCTAGAAAAGGTATCGTATTTCTGATAAACTGAATGTGTAAAATTAGAAACATGTCCTCAGTGTTAATCCACCAGAATCTCCATTTTACTTGTGTTTTAGGTTGTCCCATGAGACTTAACCAAAAATTATGTTTCTCTTAAGGAATTTCATAGGATGGTTAAAAACATCTACAGAAGTTTCTAACTGGTAAATGCTAAAGAATCATTTTATGAATATTTTCTATTGTAATCCTGGAGCTTCTTCCCTGTGCAGTTTCTCAGAAGGTGAAATTTAAAAAAAAAAACAAAACAAAAAACCAAACAAATTTAAAACATGTGTTATTGCTTACAATTTGAAAGGCAAAATTTACCTGAGCCTGTGTTCCTTGTGCTCCCAACTCTATCACTGACTGTGCTGTTGAGGTACCGTTCGTACAGGCGAGTAGGGATGCCCCTAAAGCAGTGATAACAGCACGTGTGATAACAGTCAGGGGGGGGGACTTGAGTTTTTCAGTCTTAGCAAATCCTTAGAGGTGTTGGTGTCCGGATCAACCTGTCGGCTGCTGAATGCCCAAATCTGTAATTAAAAATCATCTCGGAAACTCAAAGGGCTCCCGAGGTGCTCCGCAGGCAGACTTTCGCTGTCTGGGCTGGCAGGCAAGCTGCAGGCAGGAGAAATGCAAAGGGGAAGGGTTTTGTCCTGCGGTTCACCCCGGCTGTACGCACAGAAAGCCAAGCAGCGCTGCGCGGCAGGCAAGAGGCAAAGTTAAACCGCACGTCAGTTAGTACGAAGTGCTTAAATAACTATTTTAGTATGTCCGGCATGATAGCTGACTTTGTCTACAAGTGATCTGCGAGACATAGCAAAACACAGCTGAATGCTTTTATCTGCAGTATATTGAACAGAGGCTCAGAAATTTGGGTGGTGTGGATTACACAGGTTCAGCGGGGCAAACACCCTGCAGAACTGCTTTCTGACTAAAGGAGAAGACATTTTCTGTGTTATTTTTGATTCGAGAGTTCTACTTGGCCCCAACATGGAAGAAGAGCTGAAGAAAGAGCAGGGCATTGGCAGTTAATATTTTTATGCCTTTTTTTTTTTCCTTAGGGAACAGTTCTCCACTATTTTTGGGGGATAAAGTGCAATGGGAATAGGACTGCGCAGTGGAGAATTCAGTGTGGCACAAGGATGGGAAGCATGAAGATTTCTGAGCTGGTTTGGATGCTGCTTCCACCAAGTAGAAGGGATGTTTTACTAGAATTGTTCATCAAAACTGAGACTCGTATGGATTATTCTATTGGAAAATCAAGAAAACAACCACTGATTTTTTTCCCCATGAATACAAAGCAGAGATCTTGTGTAAGAGGAGACAATGTTAAAATAACCAAGCACCAGAAGGGTCTAAAAGGAAAAGCCTGAGGTTAGAGCAGAAAGAAACTGTGAAAAGTTTTAAAAGAAATTTTATAAAGCCATATTTGTATTCACAATCTATGATCATTTTGAAATCAAAATAACTACTGTTAGATTATTTGCTCAAAGCGGCTTTATAGTCAGAAAAAAACCCCATTACTTGTATCCCACTTTAAAAAATAATTCTATACCATTCTGAAATCTCAAAAGACAATAAAAATCACCTGGATTTACAGTGCTCGGGTGTATTGGAGTTAGATGCAAGCAGCTGGGTTTTCCCAGGAACGTTATTCTGGAATATTTGAATAACACGCCTTTTGGACCAGGTGCTTGGGGTGTGTGTGTGACGTGGGTGCGTGAGCCCTATGAGGTGGAGTCGTGATGTCGCTGCGTTCCTGTGCATCACAGCACAGCTCAACATCATGACCCCAGTGAAACCAAGCAAGAGTTTGCCCATGACTTCAGTGGAGCCAGAACTTCATCCCAGGCCCGGAGCAGCTGATGGAGAGTGCCACGGGCTGGCGACCTGAGGCAATTTCAAGTCAGTGACGTAGAGGTGAAAAAATTCCTTGTCACATAACAGATCTCATCGACAACCCAGGGTACCCAAATTTCACTTTGGATTTTCTACTGAATTTCCATTCCCCTTGCAACTATGTAGATAATATGTTAAGGCATTATTCTTAAAAAAGTAAAGAATTCATTTCTTTAAGAGATGGGCGATTTGTAGAAGACATGTGTGTAATTTTGCATTCTAAATGTGATTTATATTTACAAATAAATTTGCATAAAATCTCCAGCTCTTGATGTCATAGTTCTATTTTATCTTTAATTCAGATGCTCAAGAAATGTAAATTATTTTTACAGCTAAATAAAAGCTATACAAAGCTGCCAGGAAAGAATAATGAGATACACATTGTGCCATGCAGCCATGATAAATCCAGCAGCACCATGGTTACAGTCAAAATGCGAGGCCATCAGCAACTAGGGAATATCAACACATATAGATTCCTCTGACTAGATTTAGCAAACTAATCTTAACTAGGGAAGCTCATGGCACTAGGTCAGCAAAAGAAATCTTTACCTGAAAGGTAGACAGGCACCTAAAATGAGGAGGAACAGTCGGTTTATATGGCAAGGGTTTATTATAGATTAAAAACATCAGCTGTAGTTGGGTCAGGCTCTGCATATGTGCTTTGCAGAAATAAAGATATCAGCTTTCCTGTAACATGGCGAGGTTTGCAAATTATTGGTGGGTTTGCTAATGGTAGTATGGGCTTGTAAAATATGGCCTGGCCATGAGGATGGCACCAGTGAGAAGTATATTTGCACCCCCTTAGTCATTGTGGTAAAAGGCTGCAGTGTCATGGCTCTGGGTTGACTAACAGATTAAGAAACAGGTTCCCCTCATTAGAAATTAACTCAGACATGAGGAGATAATTATACCAAACAAGGGTGTGAAGAGCCTCAGCTTATGGTAATCCAAGGAAAGTAAATAAAAGGTGTACTGAGCCCACTATACCCCTCTCCTGGTGAGGAGGCTCAAGGGATAAGTTGCCTGGATTTTCAAGAGGACAAACCTTGCTTTCCATGACTTGTTGTAGCTGATGCAGGTAGGTCTCATCATTGTCTGCTTTTGTCTAATCTCTGACTGTGTTTCCCAGTAATACTTGGTTTTTTGGTGTGCATTTTTGCTGTTTGTTTGCTGCTGGAAGTGTCTTAATCCACCCTGCTCTTTAAAGTTTACATAAAATGAACTAAAGCTGATATGCACAGCACTGCTGACTTGTTGCTGCTCCCTTTTTGCTGAATTACAGTGGTCTTGCTTTAATTAAACTCGTTATTGAGTTCAAACAGCTCCAAGAGCGGTTTGCCAGGAGCTAGGTGACTGCTCCAAGGCTCTTTGCGGGAGGAGGCATACAGAAGACCAGGCGGGGATGAAGGGGTGCGTTCAGTGTTTTCTGGATGACCAACTGTGTAGGATGTTTAGAGGAAGCAGCTGCGATGAGTTCTCCTGTAGTGTCTAAATTTTGCAGAATCTGTTTGCTCTAGAGCTCTCCCAAGTTTTATTTTGTGGCAAAGTGTATGGGGTGTATAGCAAACCTTGTGTTCTGGAATCTGCTGCTTTTCCCCTTTGGGTTTCCTCTTCCAGACAAAAGAGAAGCAACAGTTTTGTGACAAGTTTTATATGGGTACCAGACAGGACGCTGCATGATGCTGAGCACCTCATCAAGTAGGTGCTGAGCCTTTTAAGCCCTGTGGGTTTAAGGGCTGCGGGGTCCTCGGCATCCTGCAAACTGAACCCTGTGATGCTCAGTTCTCCGAAGCGTGTGGACAACAGTTTGCAGTGAATAGGGACAGCCTAAAACTTGCGTCAAAAGAAACGCTTTGTTTTGCTGAATCAGGGCAGTGAATGCATGTGCATCTCGGAGAGCGTGGACGGGCCTGTTGACTCCTAAGGACCACTCATGTGCCTTAATTGACTATGTGCATGAATGCTTAACTGGTTGGGATCAGCATCAACATCCCTGAATGTCAAGCTCTCTTCTGTGTCTATTTTGTAAAGCTAATGACCACCAGGCTTTAAAAACCTGGTTCTGGTCTTTGGAGATGCTGAGGCATCTTATTTCATATTTTTTAAAGGTGAATGCTTTCACCTTAAAATAAAATGTCTTTATTTCAGAGACACCGGAGCATAGAAAAATGGAGAGCTGTAAACTTAATGTCCATGGAAGTTTAAGATTTTTTTAAATGTCCGTAACTTAAAAAAGGAACCAAATAATGCTGCTTAGAAACATTGAAAAACAAAGAAGTCATGCTCGGCAGGCAGCTCTTATGACAAGGCTCTGCCCAGAGTGAATTTTTATGCTTGAGTTATAAACCCTTGAAAAATGGGGATCCTAATGCAAAAGCTGACACAGCTTTAACTAAAGCAGCTCTAGTAAGTGCTGCTATAATTATTTGCTCATTAATTACAAATTTTGCAAGACACGAGAGTAACACAAATTGGAAAATAGGAATAATTATCAGTAATAATGCCACAGAAGCTGGACACATTGAAAGTATCTTCCTCTTTAAATTTAATAATAGCAAGACAGCTAGGAAACTAATAAGAAATACATAATTGAAAATTAACCTTGCAAATCTGCTGTTAATAAACCATGGTACTCTTGCGTTACAATAATTTTACAGAGCCCTTAATTTGCATTTGAAGTGTTATTCCAGGTAATACTTTGTGTGTTCACAACAATTACTATGTCTTTGAATTAAAACAAAAACGCAAAGGGAGGATTTAGTATAGCTGAACAGTACAGAATAGTATATACTGTAGTTTTTAGTAGCTCAGAGCTCGAACGATTGGAAACCAAACGTACAATGGTGATTTTTGTGCCGGCTGTTATGCCTGAATGCTGTTTTGTTATTGTTGAATTCGAGTATTGTGGTGTTCTGTGCTTTCATCCTTAGCTTGTGTAAATATACCAGTTGGGCTGTTGGATCGCTCTCACTTTCTCATCCTCCGAGGTGCGAGGTTTGATTACTTGGGGATGCTCAAAAGCATCCAGTGTGTTGGTAACAGGTAGTGTTTGGTCCTTGGAATGTCCTGCTACAGTGCATGGTTTTACCATTGTGTTTGAGCCGTTTTAATGGATCTAATGGGGGCAGGCTGCTGGAGGCACTGGGGTTTGCTGAGCAGGGTAAGTCAGATTAGCCTGTGGTTTAATGGAAAGGTGCTGCTTTACTGCAGGTTGGCACCTTGTGCCTGAGCTTTACCTGTGGCTTTCCATTCAAAGGGAGATGATAGTTCCTTACGGATGTCTTATATCTGTTGCCAATCAACAGAAGTCTATAATAATCTGTTAAATCGATCGGTTTGCAAATAAGGATGAAAAGAATTCTTTATTCAAAACTCAGGCTGAGTCGACTGCTCTTGCTAAGGATCCCCCGCTCATAAAATAAACCTGATGAATATTGCTGCCTGCTCCTTGCGTTCAGTCATAGAAAACTTGTACATTTATAGTGAGAAGTGTTTTGCAATTTTAGAGTTTATATCTACTGAGCTCTGACTGCTCAGCTGAAAAAAGAGGATGGACTGTAACAAAGAGGAACAGCCCTGACTGCAGGCTTGTACTTATATCGCAGTGTTAATGGGAGTGGAGGTATATGCAGGGTTTCAAAGTTGTGTATGGCCAAGCAGCTTAAAAAAAAAAATAAATAAAAAAATAACCCGGAGACCTACAGTGTTTGGCATCAGAAAGGAGGAACATTGTACACAAACAATTGGGTTAAGAGTGTGCACTGCAAACAGGGTTTCTGCACAATTCCAAACTCCATCGAGGGCTGCATGTAAAATGTTGGCTTCTTTGTGCAAACCCACAAATCCTAGGGAAAAGGCCATTAGGGGTCAGCAATTCAGCTGTTTGTCTGCTCACTTTATGTAAGAGGTTAGCAGCAGTATGCTTTTTGTCCAAAGCCAGCAATAGCAGGAACAGCTTGTTTCTGAAAGGGCTGTGGCTCCCCTAGTAGTGATAGAAGAAGGGGTCCTGAAATAAACCTCGAATGTGGATAGTCTTTGATTTGACCTTTTGTCCATTTATTTGGCTATAAGCGTATGCTTAGCGCAGCATTTGACTCCTGTCATTCCCTTCCCTAGCAGCCTATATAGCTCAAACACCACCAGCACAGACTTTTTTCCTCCATTTCAGTGTGTTTCGGGGAATTTGGAAAACATTGCAATGTGGGACAATAAGGCATTTTGATTGCCCAATCTCTTCTTCCACAGGATCTCGGGGTGTTGTATGGAAAAGCAAACCCTCCATCCCCTCGCAGTCTTGGGGTGAAGTCCCAACAGCATTGCAAATCTCAGGGGCTACGGCCCACGGGAGGAGAGGATGGCGATGTCCCCCTCCAAACACCTTTAAAATCAGTTTTCATTTTTGTATTTTTTTTTAAGATGTAAACTCACTTTAAAGTCTCTTCTGCTTTGGGGACAAACCACAGAAAGCTCTCTAAACGGTGGAGTAGGGCTTATCTGTGTGAACTGAGTGTGGCTGTGTCTGACTTGAAATGTGCTGATGTGAGGAGAACTTCACTTGATCCATGAAGTTTTGTTGTGGAAATGGAGCAGCGTGAGGGTGGGTGTTCCTCAGCTTCACCCCCGCCAGGCTG
Source organism: Aquila chrysaetos chrysaetos (assembly GCF_900496995.4). Classification (NCBI taxonomy): domain Eukaryota; kingdom Metazoa; phylum Chordata; class Aves; order Accipitriformes; family Accipitridae; genus Aquila; species Aquila chrysaetos. The sequence continues at coordinate 2,691,568 of NC_044024.1, read as the reverse complement.
TAACCGTTGCATTTGTCAATGTAAGAATTAACGGCACGGAGTTAAGAGATGACCCAGTGAGGGACTGTTGAAGATGGTTTAGATGCAGCTTCCCTCCCAGGTGTGTCTGTAGGTCCTGTTGGCAGTTCTCTGCAAGACCAAAGCCAGTGCTGGGGCTGTGCTGGATTTCTCGTGGGAGCTCAGAAGCTCAGCCAGCCCGAGAGAGGCACTGAGCAGAGCTTTCTGTGTGCGCAGAGGCACGTCTTGGGTAGAGAAAGCCTTGAGAGCTGAATGGATGAAGAAGAGCAGGGAGTGGGCAGTCACTGTTCCAACCTTGAGAAAAAGGAGATGGAAAATACCCTCTCCTCCGTCTGAAAAACAGGAGGCTGTGGGAGAAATGTGCCTCTTAATGATGCTCCTGAGGCAGCCTCTGCTAGTGATTCCTGATCAGTATTCTGTTCATCACCACTTTCTCAAGGAAAGACATAAAGGATCAACTTAGCCAAAAGGAAGCTATTTTTAGAAGAAGGAGAGATGATTTTTTTTTTTCCTAACCATTCTGCTGTTATTTATGTTGCATAGTTCTTGAGTTATTTATTTCAGTGGGAGTTGATGCAAAGTGGGACGGTGTTTAATGTGTGGAAGGATGGTGAAATCCATCCTACAGCTGTCCTTGCTATTTCAGGGCTGGGCTTTGATAGTCTTTCCAACCTTGCAAATTGGATGGCACTTTTTGGACATTATCAAAGTGTTGCTGATTGGGAGGGGTGTTTGTCATCTCCAGTCCCTTTGGCTTGCAGCACACTGCCCGCGCTTCTGCAGTTTGTCACTGCAGTATATTTTAACCTGTCACTTAACTCACCCGTATGCATTTTTAAAACACTAAAAAGCAACTGATAATTCAAAGTGCGCTCCAAGGTAAAAATAAAAAACGTTAATACTTTTCATCGATCGAAGCTAATTTATGCGAACTGGGCTCTGCTCGCAACTGCAGCAAGGTATAAATGGTGACATCATTGAGCATGAGCTCTGCCAACCTGAGTTAGTGTTGGAATGACAATGGAGTGATTTAACTATTATGATCTCACTTAATATTTCATACTTAAAATGTAGCCTAACCTGTAATTCAGGGTTATATGAAGTACACATTGTAGAGTTGTTTCAGAACAGATTTTTGACACAAACTTTGTGGTTAAAGGAAATGTTTGAGTGACATACATACTGCATATGCTGTTATTTTGCAAGGCTGGTGGAAATCCTTTCAGAAAGGAATATTTACTGTGGAATGTTTTCTATTTTATATATATGTGTACATGTATATAGACACAAGCACACAAAAGGGGGGAAAAAAATCTGTTATGTTGTCTTAAGCTTTCTGATATGAAATTGTCACAGGAAAAGAAAATCACTTGCGTCAAACAAATACAGCTGCAGTTTTTAAATCCCAAACCCTGTCATCCTCACAACAATGACAACAACAAAATACTGTAGACACGATGGGTCATGAGTTAGAACTTTTAACAATTTTAGCTTCCAGCCTCTTTTACAGAAACAGTGCTAAAATGACCTTGCATTCAGTAAGGGAGGTATTGCAGCTGGTCTGAAAAAGCATCAAGTAAAGCAGCAGAAAGAGAAAAGCATGTTTTACTTGATCCTTTGGCTCCCCAGGTGTGTGGCTGATGGGGGAGGATCTGCTTCTCCTCCCCATGCCTCAGTGCCAGCCTCTGCAGGTGGAAGCCATCAGTCGGTTTGCTCATCTTGCACTTTTTTCGTATTATTTGTATGAGAGTTAGAATAACAAGGTTTTCTTGGATTAGTCCATGGTGAGGAGAGGCAGAGCTTAGGCTGAGTGTGTTGATGGAAAACAATAACTAGCCTAACAAGGCCTGAGCTATAGGACAGTCTGACCAAAGAGCAAACAGTGACTGGTAGCCTTCCAGTCAAAACTGTGTAGGCAAGATACTTAAATTTCTTTAGGATGAAACTCAGCGGACGTAGGAGGGCTTAGCTGCTAAACCTTGGCTGCAGCAGTAGGAGGTTGGGACAGATGAACCAGGAAAAGCTTTTCCTATTTGGGTGGGTTTAGCCAGTCTTCTGGCCCTGGTACTGTACCTAAAGGATCTATGGCTCTGTAGACATGAGATGGCTGTGGGGATGACACCAAACTGGGGGAAGTAGTCAGCAAGTCAAAGGACAGGACTGCCCTCCAACACAGTCTTGGCAGGTTGGAGAAATGAGCTCATGACCCTCATGAAGGCCGTCATAGACAATACAAAGTCCTGCACCTGGTCTGGAGTAACTCCATGCAACCGTACAGGCTGGAGACTGGCTGAGAAGCAGCTTTGCAGGCAAAGACCTGGGGGTCCTGGTGGGAAAGCAGAACATAAGTCACCAGTGTGTCCTTGCAGTGAAGAAGTCAATGCCCAAAGCTTGAATGGAAGAGGCTCTGCCTTTGAAGTTGGCCCTGTTTTCAACAAGGGGTTCAACCAGAAAGCCTTCAGAAACCCCTTCCAAATGACATTATTTTGTGATTAGTTAACAGAGCCCCTTTGCAGCTGCCTTTAAAGGGTAGGAAGGAATGATGTGGGGGTAAGTTTTTCTCTAGGAATGTGGTATTATTTGCACCTGCCATTCAATTAAGTCTAAGATTTGCAAAGATTCATTCTTCATGACCTTAAGGGTCAGTGTTGCTGCTCCTTTTTGGAGAGAAAAAGGACAATGAGTATCCCAGAAAGAATGTGGTCAAGCCTTCAGTCTGCAAACTGCCTCGTTGTCTGGGAAAATGGCCTTTTTTCCCTGTGAGAGTGTCATGTTCTGTGTCATGAAGCCAGGTCTCGTTGCTCATTGGTGGCCACCAGCAGCCCATATTTGAAAGCACATTTCGGTGGTTACTCAGCATGTCTGAGGCTGAGACGTCATGCTTAAGCAGGGAGGGTGGATTTCATTGGTAAAGTTTTTTGCACCCATGTTTGAAAATGTTTTGCAAAGACACTTTCCATACCACTAGAATGACCTTGTCACTGCTATAAATACTTATCAAAAGCAATCATTATTAGTTCAAGTGTTTAAAATATAGTGACATCAGTAGTACTCATCAATATGAGTTTTTCAGCTGAATTAGGGTAAGAAGAGGAAGGGGTGATTGTTCTGGAATTCTTAGTTTATTTAAATGTTACTTTAGGATTTTTTTTTTAGTCCAGAATGAATTTCCAGTGTTCCTTACAGCTGATAGAAAATTTTATGGTTTTTCAATCGGAATCAGTTTAAGCCACTAGAAAACACCCTTTGTTCCTATATTGATAGAAACCCAGTATTCTCCTTTCTTCCTGTTTGGCCTCCCCTGCCCTGGATGCAATGGGAGTAAACACAGTAGAAGGATTTGTATTACCAGCAAAGAAGAACAATTGCAGCAGTGTTTAAATTCACAAGGTTTGAGGATTGTAATTGGAGTTTATATGAGGGTGGGGGGGCAGGGGGTGAATGTTTATCCCACTTCATTTTTAGAGGCTCTCCATTTGTGTTATCTGTGCTTATGGCACAGGGACAAACGTTTTTCCACATAACAGAAATAATTCTGATTCCGTTCCAAAAATAGTCTAGGAGCCATGAGATCCCAGGAATAGGTTTCTCCCTCTAGTGGCAGCAGAAAGGAAGATACAGAGCTCTCAGACCAGGTAGCTTCCCCTTTTTAGAAAAGCATAGGAGGTAAAAGACCTGCTGGGGTTTTTTTTACCACTTCAAAGAAAGAGTCGTAGGGCACAAAATATCTGTGACTTCTTTATGGTTCTCCTTAGTCATTGAAATACTTGTAAAACCAAGATACCAAAACAAGGATGTTTCTTTAATTTTTAAAATTACCTTGAGGCTCAAAGTACAACTGAGGCAACTTGATAAACGCAAATGCTAACGTTTGGTGTCCTGCCCCCTCCTGTTGGGAGAACCACGGAGCAGACACTGTACTCAGGAGTCAGTGCTGGAACTAGCTCAGCATCTGTCCCTGCAAATAATGCCTAGCGCTGGGATAGCCTGCAAAGAGGGAGGGATGGGGAATCTTCAGAGAATTGCCTGGGTGAGTGTTTGAATCATGTTTGAGGCTACCATGCTAGTTTGACAGGTAAAGTGTAAACCCCTGTGTTCTTAATGACTAAATTACCCCTTGTGCCTTTACAGGAAAGGAAAAAAATATATTGTGTCTAGAGGCAGAAGAGCCTGGCCACCACCTAGAAGTCAAATAAAAAGCACAGTGAACCAAATCTACCACTTCTGTCCTATTTCTGCTTTCCGTCTCCTGTTGATGCCTTTACCACCTGAGAAGACCGTAAAACTACTAATACTTGTTTTAGACTTGGGCAGAAAGGTTGATCTGTGGAGGAAGGCTGGCTGAAATGCTTGATCCCCGGTTGGCTTCTGAATATGTTGTCAGTGTTTTAGTCCCCGTGACTCAGCCACTGCTTCTTTTGAGTCTATTTCAGTAAAGTGTTACTTTAATAGAAGAGATTGCATGAATGAAAGGAAAGGTTGAAACAGCATCTTCAATTCTGGAAGAATGTGTCCTTCAAGCTCTATAGCACTGAAAATAGGGTTCAACTAAAGGATTTGAGCTGTTCTCCAAAGAAAACACAATAAGACACCTTCAGCCCCAGTGTGGCTGGGGTGCAGCTGATGGTAGACACCAGATTGTGGAGGTTACCTTTGTCTGATGTGGGGCAGTAGCAGAGGTGTCCCTTGCTGGGCTGGGGGTAACGTGTGTTTGCCTGCCTTGGTAAGCTCTACCTGGCCTCTGGGAGCGAAGAGCTCTCCCTTGGGAAGGTCCAAGGAGGAAAATATGGCCAACATCTGTAGTGCACCTTATTACATGCATGGTGTCCCCTGGGACACAGGAAATGTCTACCTGACCTGTAAGGTCATGTGCATTAGTCCATTAATTTGAAACTCTTCCATCAGGGAGGAACTTAGTGACTTCAGAGTGAAATGCAAACTCCGTTCCTTCCCATTAGGGTTGTGAATTGGCAAGACAGCTTCTCTCTGTGAAAGTTGTGAATGTTTCTTTTGCCCTTTCTGAGGGCTGTTGCTTTGGAACCTGTTTCATGTTAGGACTTTCTGAAGAAAGGACTTGCCATAGGAAGTCTTGGATTCTGGCAGGCCTGTGTGTTCCTGCTGGATGGTTGTGGCTACCTGAGCTCACTGTGGTTGGGAGGCCTCTTGGCAAAGGGTGGTGTTTGCCTCTCACCTTGTCCTCAGGACCAGGTCAGCTTGTTGCAGATGTTTGCCCAGCAGCCATCATCATGCTGCCTGGAAGGTTCCTTAGGACATACATTAAACATCAGTACAGAAAACAGTGGGACTTATTTCTTCTGTGCTGTCTTCTGTGAGAAGGTTTAAATCTTAGTTACTTTCCAGTTCATAAAGCAATACTTCAGTCTTTTAACAAGGTCATTTCTTTGGACAATGTCTTACCCTAGCTCTGGCAGATATCTGGACTGCTTTTCCAGCATCTTCTTTCTGTGCTGTACCTGAAAACTGTTCTAATTTTATTTTACCTACCTGTAAAGTTTCCTTTCATTCATTGCCTTTGCTTTTTTTTATCACTTTTTATGCTCTCAACTTCATTATGCAATTGTTCCAACCCTGCTCTGTATTTGATGTTTTATAACTTGTCTGCCTTTTTTCCCCACTGTTGATTACTTTTACATTTCTATGTTCCTTCACACTGGCTTTAAAAATAAAATAGAAAAAAAACAACTTGAACATTCCCTGTGCAATTACTGTGAGGTGGTATGCATAACCCTTGGGCATACATTAATTTATCTTTGAACACTTTCTATTTCCTCCGTGTCCTTTCTCTCCCCAGCTTTATCATGTTGAATTTCACCCTGCACTTAGTCTCCCAACGTTGCTCTGCTAAAATCTAATCTACTTGTTTTCTAACTTTTAGTTGAACATTAATCCTAGTGAAATCCTTAAAGACCGCAGCCCTGATTCTCCCCCACACTTGCATCACCAGTCATAAGTGCTGTTACAGAAACCTTGCTCAAGAATTACTCCCTACAAAAAGCCATCATCTTTCTGTACATACTTCAGATGAAGAAAATAATACTTGCAGCCAGGACCCGCTGTAGGACTGTGCACAGTAAAGAAATAAATTTTTCACACCATCTGCAAGTGTTGCTCACATCTTTTCCCCCTCTCCAAATTTTAGCCTTTCTCTTTGACGTGGTCTCAGCTGAACATTTAAGCATCTGCCTAATTTTGAGCAACTAAGCAATCGGTCGCAACTATAACTATTTTCCTTCCGTTGGGAGTGTTGCTCTTGCCCGTTGGGCTACAGCTGTACTCTTCTTCTGAGCTGGTGTCCAGACCGAAGTGGGTCAATTCAATGGAAAGATGATGGGGGTGAGAGCAGGGGCGGCAGTGGTGCTCTCTTGCCAGGCGTGGAGGAACTAAGCGGCAGGAACGCTGGGGAGACCTCCACCACTGCCATTGACCCTGGGGCACAGTGCTTCCTCTGAAAGGTTTTTTGTAGCTCACGTCATGGAGCAGACATGATCGTGGGCCGTGTTCGTTGGAAAGGAGTGGAGAATTTAGCTGGATTGGGCTAGAGTGGAATTAAAAAAAAAAAAATTGCATCAGCCCATCTAACTCATTGCTTTGGGAACCAACTGGACCAGGGTTTGACTTTGCAGCAGTGCGTAAGTTGCACAGGAAGCACTTTAACAGATAAACTAGCAATAAAGAGTCACTTCCATCCTACAAACACTGACTTCTCATCTGTCTGGCAATGTGTGGCTCAGCAAACGCAGTGACAATCTGAGGGGCCCAGTGAGACTTGTGTTAAAGAGAAGGGACGCTCAATTGCTGGTGAGGGTGTTCAGTGGGTGATGCTCTGCAGAGTAAGTGTACTGTCCAGCTTTTCTTCAGTGCAGAGAAGGGAAGAGATGCATATACTACAGACCTGAGAAAACAGCCTTTTGCATGTGACTGGTAAGATTTACTAGTAAGACAGTTTTCTGCAGAGCGATTTCAGCAGATACCTGTAGTCTTAAATACCTTTGAGCGGTGAGGAGAGCCAGCCTAGCCACGGCAATGTCCTTAAGTCTCTGGTGAAATGTGCCTACATTGGATCGTGCTGAGGTCGCTCAGGGCTGCAGCAGGCACAGAATGATGGAAAATGTGTCATCAGGACCCATGAGAGGGACAGAAGCAAACTGCCTAGAGGTGGGTGGTAGGGCAAGGAATGAAGAGGAATTTATGTCCATAAGAAGTAGCTACACCTGGAAGAAAGGCAGTAGTATGTGCTGTGAGCAGGAGCAGCAGCTGGTGAAGGGAGACAGGCTAGCTGCTACATGATGTCCTCGGACCCAAAGTCATGGAATCATAGAATTGTTTAGGTTGGAAAAGACCTTTAAGATCACCGAGTCCAACCGTCAACCCAACACCACCATGCCCACTAACCCATGTCCTGAAGTGCCACTTCTGGGACTTTACTAAAGCCACCGATGAGGTGCCTTCAGGTGGGTTGCGAAGACAGCTCTGGCCCGGCGGCAGTAATCACCAGAAACATCACATTTTGGAGGACTGGCTTTCCCACCAGATGTGTGCGGGCTGGCAGGAGAGGACAGTGGCTTGTGGCAGGTTAGTCACTGCTGGTCAGCCGCCTCTGTGGTGCTGACCCTGGAGCAGGTGAGCAGCAACCCAGCAAGCACCCCTGGCAGGGGCAAGGCAGCCAAAGGCACTGGGACATGGGTCTCTACATGGGTACTGCAGTTCTGACACTTCCATGAATTTCCTTAAAAATCAACCGACTTGGATGGGTAAGCGTAAAGTCTACATGTTAATGAACACAAAGGTCTTGAAACAGACTCCAGAGGAGCCCTGGACTTTTCTAGATCTGTAAAACTATTTCCTGAAAACTCCCAATGGCTAATTCCATTAAATGTACTTCTTTGTAAGCACATAAAATCAATTATCAATGCATATAAAATAGTATCAGTGTTGAAACTTTCTGAATGTATATGTCTTGTTCTTCCATATCTTTATCTAGTCCTTGTGTTATCATATGTAATTAACACATCTAATGAAATATTGACTTTAAGTGACCTCATCAATGTCATGGCTTATTAAGTTTTGTTTTTTTCATGTAATGTTCCTTTTCCTCTCTATTGAATGATTACATTCATTTGTTTATCATAATTTCTGAGCACATATATTTTGGAAAATAAAATTGAAATGCCAAGTGCTTTCAGGAAACACTTTCAAGCACAGTAAACGATGTATCTGAACGTATTTAATTTTTTATTAAGTGCAACATGAAAACATGTCTTTACTTTCCTTGCTTTTTCTTTTCTATCTCCCACCTACTGCATTTTTCCCCAGGAAGGCAGCAGGCAAAAAGAATGATGAAGATTTCTTGTGTTAAATGAAAACAACTTAAGCATCTTTTTTTTTTTTTTCTCCTTTGGCATTTAATCTCAAGTGAAAATTTGCAATCAGACTGCATGCTTTCAGTTCAAATTGGAAAAGTATTCTTCACAAATAAGTATTTGTTTGGAGGGGGAGAAAGCTCTAATTGTAAATGTTGGCTCTCACAATAAATATTTTTGTAGTGTATTTGAATTGATTAATCTGTCACTTTTTTCAGTAAAGTGCAAAATCAGACCGACCCACATCTTGCTTATTTACATGGCCAGCTTTAATTTATCATTAGTTGTATTGAGTACTAAAGCTTTTAGTGCAAAAGATACCTCTTTCACTTAATGGATAATCATTTAGTGGAATATAATTTAAAAAAACTTATATGGTATCTCTGCCATGGCTGTAACCTAACCTCAACATGATAAACCTTTTCCAGTAGAATTAGCACTTTCTGGTGGGTTTTGCCTGGGTATTTGTCTAGTCGTTAGTTCAACATCCAACTTAGCCCAAGTATGCTGTGATCTGAAATCAGGTACTTGACGAAGTAAAAATATTTCTGGGTTTGGCTGTACTTTCCATTAGACTACTTTGTGTCAGGTAATTCAATAGGATTTCAATCCAGATCACTGCATCTTTTTAATTAGAAGATAAGAACAAGCAATGCAAGGCAGAGTCTGAGAGAATTGGAGAGGCATTCTATCCCTGTGTGCAAGACAAGGGGACAGGAGCTCTACCTGGAAAAAAGATGAAATGAAAACAAGTTCTTGAGCAAATTATGGGAAGAGACTGGACAGATCAGGATAAGACATTTTATTTTGAATTGCAGTGAAGGGCCATGGGGAAAGAGCTGGTTTTTCTCAGCAGTTGCTTTTCTGGGGACTACAGCTGTATCTCCCCAGCCTCTGAAGCACAGAGGGATGGCAATGTCAGCCTTTTCACAAAGGAGCACTCTTAATTAGGGATGTAAGTTTGCTATAACTATTTTACACTCAGATAATCTCAAAAGATGAAGAAATCTGACTTCAGCCTGTTTCCCTCCTTTCCAGTGTGCTTACGTTGCTGAGCCGCAGCAGTCCTGCGAGGTGGCAACGGTGGCACTGCAATGTTATATGTGCTGAAATCAGGGCAATCAATCTTAACGCCGCTCCGGCGCAGGGTACTGTAGGTGGTGTGACAGGCTGAGTTTCCATTAAGGGGTGAGGGTTTCCTTCAGGAAAACCTGCAGGAAGGAGCTGAGAGGAGTGCTGTGTAGGTTCAAGTGTGTGTCAAAGCCTTTTTTGTCAGGGTGTGTGAGGATATTTTCAATGGTGTTTGGACTGAGATGCTGGGGCAGTGACTGACAGCTGTTTAGTGAGGAAGACTATGCTGAAAGCCAGACCTGAACTCACCAAACTAAAGTTTAAGGGGAAAAGCTTTGAATTAATGCATTGTTCAAAACTGAACAAGTGCATCACTCATTAACAGCATGGGTTGACTCTGCTTTTTGTGCTAAATGTGGAAAAACTGGGCTTTAATTGGGTTTTGCTTCAGCTAGTGTATGTCTACCTGGGTTTCAGAGCTGTCATCGCTGTGGAGTAGGATCTCCTCTCCAGCTCCTGCTGAAGCCTAGTGTCAGCTCTAGTGCCTTACCAGGGCATGGCCAAGGTCCATCATGGAGGTGACAGGAGGGGTTTGATTTTTTTTTTAACTTGCTACTTTCCTCTAACTCTTCTTTCTAAAGCCTGCAGCAGATTTATGACTTGCGCTCTTGAGCTCTGATGTTGCTTGTGATTTGTTTCTTGGCACGGAGAGGCATACTGCATTTTGGATGTGTTTTCCTCTTTCTGCTAATAGAGAAGACTAAAAAAAAAAAAAAAAAAATCAACCCCCATAACAACAAAAAAAGCCCCCAAAACAAGCACCCACAAAACCCCCTCCAAAACTATAGGTTGCCTTTTAAATGATTTTTTTAATGTGTGTGTAATAATCCAAGGCAATATCTAGAAGCTTCATTTTTGGAAGGGATTAACAAAGACTGTTTAATACCTTTCATGAGGCGTAGAGACTGCTGGAAAGAAAAACAGTGATCCAGAAGCAGTTATGTTTTCACTGACGCCTGGAATTGAAATACTGGTTGATTTTTTTTTTTTGGCAACTTTTCTTCTTGAGGAAAGAACTTCTGAGTGCAATCAATTAAAGAAAGGATCTGATTTGCTTTGTAATTGTTTTTCTGTCTGTATGAATGATGTAAGGGCATATTGGAAGAATTTACTTCACTACTCTGTCTTTTCTAAAATAACAGGTTTACTGGTTGATTTATGGGTTGTTTGTTTTGTTTTTGTTGTTCTGTCTGTAGGTGAGAAAAAGGTTAATTTGCTTGAGAAATCATGTCTATGCCAGAGAAGGTCAACTTGTTCCATCATCGTGTACTGCCATTGGAGGCTGACCTGAACCTAAACTCAGTGGTTTAAGGGAAGAATTAGGCATCCTGTTTTTCTGCATGCTTTTCCCAGCATTTGTTTTCTCCTCTTTTTTCATAGTTTCTCAGAAAAGGCAGAAGGGTGTGACTCAGTGGTTAGTTGCTTATATACTCCCCGGAACTGGTTCTGTTCCCTGTAAAGTCATATTTTTGACGTTCTGCTTCAAAAACTTCAAACTTTGCTGTGGCCGTGCCAAGCTCGTGGCATCTCTCATCCTCTGGCTGACCAAAAGCCAAAATACCAAGAAGTCCGTTTGTGAACTGTGTTAAAAGCAGTGAAGAAACGTGCAAGTATAACAACCGGGAAAGACAGGGAATATTACATTTGTCAAAGAGCTGTCTGTAAACATAAGACCATAGCGGCCAGTGAGGTTCCTGGGGATGTCCCCAGTTCTTCCTCTTCCTTGGCTGCTTCACTGAACTATTTCTGTAGCTCGTAGGATGTGGACCACGAATGATGAAGGACCAAAGTATTATTGGAGTTTAAACCTTTTGCAATGCCATAAAAGCTAATTAAAATAAAGGGTTTTCACGTTGTCTGTTTTTTCGAGTAGAACAAGTTTAATATTAATGTAACAGAACAGGGTGTCTGGTTCCTTGCTCTGTCACCCACTGCTCGCTGCAAGACATCAAAGTGTTTGAGTCTCCTCTGTTTAATTTGGGTTTTTTTTCTGCTCCTTTTTTCTTTCTTTTCATACGTTTAATTTCATGTACATAATACGTATTTTCAATATGTCTGTTCATCGTCTGTCAGAAAGCAGAGTGGTGGTGATGGAATATTTTAGGGCGATAATTTCAGAGAAATGTTAAGTCTTATAGAAACAATTTTGTTTCTATTTTCCAGATATGTGGTGAGATTAAAGTCTGGTTATTGGACTTGTTCTGCATATTTTGCCCATGTGCATTTTATAAGGCTATTTAAGTATTATTGTTATGTTTTGATTTCAGTGTGCTTCTCCCCCCTCCCTCCCCATTTTAAATAGCTAATTGCAATAATTCTGTAACTTTATTTTTGTAGAGTAATAATTTGCTTGTTTTCAGTTCTGGAGAACTGTGCTCCTGGATTAAACAGAGTAAATAAACTCTCAGGGCACAGCTGTCATGCCCAGAAAGTGCATGTCAGCTTGGGAGACTGGCTCTAAGGAGTCTAATTTAGGAAGGAAAAATGAAATCTGCAGTATTGTTAGAATAAGTTTGCCACTGTATTAATTGTCTTTGTATATATTTGACTATAGCTCACGTGGATTTGGGATGTTAGCCTGTGTGTTAAGTGCTGCTTGTTCGGATCCCACAGGCCAAAGCGCTGGTGGGCTCAAGCAGACCCCGTGTGCTGCATCTCCGCTGCACCCATCCTGCAGCCACGGAGCGGTCCTGGTCCTGCATCCAGGTCCTGCTCCTTGGAGCAGCGGGGCTGCAGAGCCTGCGTTCAACTTCTGTCAAGGGGAAATGCTCTGGGAGGTGATTAAGAAAGGTGAAGCAATCTCCCAGCAGTGTGTTAGCCACAGCATTTAGCGGAGGTGGCGGAGGAAATGTTTAATTAGTCTGTAGGTTTCACTTGCATTCTCGTTTGGATGTCTCAGAATTCACGTTGGCTTCTGCCTCTTTTCCTTTCTTGTTCAAAAGTCAGTGTTTCACTAAAGTATTGGAAATATGACTTGGAGGTTGTACATCTTGTGCTGATGGGCTAAATCTGGCTGGCTGGCTTGGGGGAAGTCATTCAGCTCCCGATTCTGCAATGTAGACACCTGGATAGATTTGGGGGAGAGGAAAGGGGTACCACGGGGAGAAGGAGCTGAGCAGGGGGTTGGATTCAGTTGGGAAGAAGACAGGGACAGAGCACCGTCAGAGGGGAGAGCAAAGAAAAGCGTTGCTGTGTCTGAAGTCAGGAGAAAATGGTGCGATGTAGATAACGGAGGGATCAGCGCTGCCTTCTCCAGGCAAGTCTGCTGCCTCTGTGAGCTTTTTGCATGGACAACCCCTTTTTTTTTTTTTTTTTTTTTCCTGGTTGTTTGTGGGCTCCTGGGGAAATCCTCTCTTACCAGAAGCGTGGTTTCTTGGCAGCGGCCAGCCAGTCTCCGCTGGTGTGAGAAAGTGGACGCTGTGTAAAGTCTCCATCTGTGTACAGCCAGGAGAGGGGCTCCTTTTCTCCTCAGCCTCTAGCCAGCCTCGTGCTCCAAGGCTGAGAAAAGGCAGACCTGCTCAAGCCTGTCAAGACAAGAAAAGCCGTTGCCTCTGGCCGATGCCTTTGCGAGGGCTGGAAGATGGGGCGAAGGTCCAAGTTCTGCTGCTGGTGCCGTCCCCTCTGCTCTGGAACTGCAAAAGCCAGGGAAGGGACTGCTGGTGGTGGACCTTGGCTTGGGTGGGGATGCTTTGTGGTGGAGTTACAGGGAAGGAACAGGAGGATGGCGATTCTTTGGGGAGCGGGATATGCAGGGTCCGAAGAAAAAGGGGATTAGGAGAGGCATGTCTGATTTGGGTGGTTCTGCTCTTAATTGTAAAGCTGATGGAGTTCATGTGTAAAAATGGAATTATTTGGGCAGAACATAAATTAGAGAGCGTAGGTGTAAGTTATCATTGAGGGGGAACATGAACTTTTTTGTGAGGAAGGGACATGTAGCCTACTATATAAATTGAAAGGGGCTGGATGTAGTGGTCTTGGGAAACTAATTTCAATTAATTTAGTGGCAACTGAATTGTAATTCGTTGGGAGTGTGTTGGTAATGTATGAATTTGAAACGCAAGTCAGGAGGAGTTCCTTTTCGTCTGCGTGTATTTGGTGTGTTCTATGTTGTTTCCTGCAAGACCTACAGAGAAAAAGAAGCAATTCAAGAAATCTCAAGGTTTTTTCTAGCTAGTTGCATTCCTGGGGTCCTGCTTTGCTTTGGGGATGCGCAACTGGTATTAAGGTACAAGGAATGCTGCGGCGGAAAATAAGGATTTTCTTCTTCCTTTTACTGGAAAAGTATGTAAAATATGATTGGAGTTTGTCAGTATGGGAACAAATGTCTTAATTCACTTGCAAGGGTTCTCAAGACTTTAGGATCTTCAACCTTTTCGGGTATAAAACCCCCTGCAGTAAGAAGCATGTTTACAGGATTTTACATAATTTACTATTTTTGGATGAAAAATAGCATCAAAGTGACACCTGAGGCACCACATCCATTACCCTTTGATAAGAGATGGAAGTTGGTCATTCATGTTCTTGTCATTTATTAGTACTGATTCACAGGGCAAAGAAATGACAGTTAGGAAGAGTTAGTTACACAGTTACTCCTGAACTACAGTGGCATAGCTGGTATAAGAGACTCTGATTTTCTTTAGGCTTCCTGTACATCAATACACAACTGTGGTAGTCTCTTCATAAACTTGCAAGTCAAAACACTTGATATTTCTTTCTTTTTGGTGCTTTCTCATATGATTTTTTTTTAACAAATTATTTTTCTTGAAGTAGTTCTTAAAACATTTTCAGAATAAGTGATTAATTTAAAAAATACTTATGTTTGCACACCCACTTCAAATTTTGGGGATGCATAGCACAATACACAATAGTTTCTATTATAGCTTTTAACAACCTGCAGAATTGCTCTTTGCTTTCCCCTCCTCTGGGCAGATCGTATATCGTGCTCTGTTTAACTCCAAGTTGCATGTGAAGAAATTTTACATGTACAGAGGCAGTCAGGCCTCCCCCTGTCCTTGAGCCTTCACGGAAAGGATGTATGAGTTGGAATTTTCAGCTACGTATTATGGAGTTTATTGCCAGTGGAGTATGCATAGATCAATATTGAATATAGCTGTAAACATACGTCCTTCAGACATATGCTAGACGCCCTTTGTTGCGTGCAGCCTGGCCGGCAGCTCACTGAAATACCAGCTTACAGCAGCCCAGCAATAATAATAACATCATCTTTCTGGTTGCCCCAGCCCAGGGTTTATTAAAGCAGATGGTCAGGGGTGAGATTTTGCACTTCTGAGCCATAAAGTTCCACCTGCTATTTGATTTTTAGGGTGAAATATTTAGGGGAGGAGAGGGTCTTTCCCCAACATTTCATGGAGCTTTGACATTACTGGCATTTATTAGCAGTTGGTGTTTTCTGTTTGTTGGAGGAAAAAGCCAGCTGGGGTGCTATGTGTAGATCTTTTTGCTTTGCTAATAGAGACAGCTCATGGATAACCAGCGTGTGAGGTCAGGTGGGGCCACGGGTATTGTTCTGTTAATTAGCATCTTCCGAGAAAATTATCAGAAGTCTGAACTTTCCCATTTAATAAACTACAATTAAATAATGCCAAATCTTTGGGAGAAGGGTTCTCCCAACCCAAAAAAGATCTTTGTATTGCCTCTAAGTTGAGGGTTACAAATACCTTCCATGTAAAACTGAGGGGGGGGAAATTGTGGTCGGGTATTAAAATTTTTAAGGTTAAACTGCTGTGTATGGGATTTTTTTATGTTGCTGTATGATCTCTTGTTCAGTTTAAGATTGCTTTAGATTGGACAGGGAGTGTTTGTAGGGGTCTGAGGGCTGTCAGTGCTGTGAATGTTTTTCTTGTTATGGAGAAAAGGCTTTATCCAATTGCTTATCATGTGCTAGAAGGGCTGTGCATGAGAAATAATTGCCAGGGAATAAAACTGCTGGCAGTTCTCATTTAATCCACTTCCATGGCACATACTTCAAGTGCCATACAAGTCTAAACAAGACTTAAAATAAAACAGGGATTTGTTTCCTTCTGTGTGAATTTCCCGGTTTGAGATGTCTTGTCAGGCAGGCAGAAATAATTATTACTGGGAGAAGATGGGAATTCTTCCCTCAAAGATACTCATTCATTCATTCACCAGGAGAACAATTAATGACAACTCACTAATGGCTGCAACATTTTATTTTCTATTTCCAGTGGCATGTGCAGACCCAGGCTTCCGAGTGCCTGGGTACTCCCTGCCTGGCCCCAATTACTTTGGCAGGGAGGCACGGTATGCTGCAGGGACCGGCGCTTCCCCCGGCAAGCCGATTCCCAGCCAAGAATAGGTTTGAGCTTTTGGCATTGAAGTAATGCATATGAGTAGCACTGGGTAGTAGAAATCGCTGATTGTTTCCAGCAAAGGAATGGCAGTTGTCTTTTAACTATGTAATTAATTACTGCAGATTTGGGGGAGGAGGGGGGAGAGTATTTGGGTTTCAGGGCTGAGTATGGGAGACTTCCTAATCGAGCAAACTTTTCCCTGCGAGATAAAACCAAGATGAAACGTGCAAGGAAACAGAAGGATCTTGATAACAAATCTTCAAGAAAATAAAAATAAAAAGTAAATTGCTCTCTGGCTAGCTTCCTCGTTGAGGCTTTTACCCTGGGCCTGTGGGTAGAACTTTGGTTGTTAGACAATCAGTCTCCTGGTATTTAGCAGCGTTGACTCTGCTTTCCTACCGCCTTCTGTCACTGCTTATATGGGTTTTTGGAGTCACTTTACACACAAGATGTTTGGTCAAGCAAAGGGCAGGGAGGCTCTCTGAGGTGGGGTGAAATGGGGGTCCGTGACTGCATGTGTCATGTATATGCAAAAAAACCCCCCAAAAACCCCAAAACCAAAACAAAACATGTGCCGTCTAGTACTTTAATACAGGGTACCAGTCTATAACCTGTTGTGGGGAGAGACCAATGTCCCTTCATCCGATTTACTGACCCGGTGGCCCAAAGAGGCTGCAGACCTGGGTTTGGAAAGAGCCACTTGGTCAGCCTGGAGCCTTGTCTCCTGGGCATCCACCAACCCCATCCCCGGGGAAAGGGGGGATTGAGGAACACAACTCTGAGCCTGCTCCTACACCGCTGGTGTGGTGCAGCACCGAGAAACCCGGTGACTCGGTCGGTGACAGCCCCAAATGTGTCCAAACCTGCCTGATCACTGGGTTGTTGCAAAAGTGGCTAAGAATCGTGTCCAAGCTGTTTAAAGTAAATCCTGTTGGATGAGTTCAGTAGCTTAATAACAAAGCGATGTCAGTGGAGGCCCGGAGCTTAAGTCTTTCACATCCGTTGAAAATGTTACTTTTAATGCATTACCTCTTCAGACTTGAAAGGAGAAAAACCCAGTGCTAGCTAATAATGAAGTGATTAACTGTAATAATATGCTGCGCATTTGGAAGTGAGCCGTATAGGTGTAGACTAAGGAGGAAAGAATTTATACATTAATACGTATACAAAAGTGTATTTTATGATTTAATTACAGTTCTAAAAACAGCAACTCAGAGAAGGAACATAATGCCCTGATGTTTGCGTTACTCTTGCACAAGGAAGCATCCGAAGTTGGCCTGTAACCTACGTTAATTGATGGCTTTTTTGTAGTTTATTTGTTTCTGCGCTGCCTTTTCAGTTATGCTGCTACGGCTGATCTTGGGAAGTGGAGGAGAGAGTCTGAGTTCAGGAAGGAATCGCTCCTCATCCAAAAAGTGCTGCCGTAGCAGAAACAGCCTTTGATCCCAGAGAGATGGTTGTGAGATTTAGGACTCGCAATGTTCCCATTGCTGAATATGTAATTTAGGTCACTGAACTATGTTTTGGTGGAAGATACTTATCTATTCCACTTCTTGCTGATGTCATGTGCTGGGAAATCAGATGTCAGAGTGCAAAAATACATGAGAGGCCAGACTTAAAATGGCATAAAATATAAATGGCTGGGTGACTGACTGCTTGCAGTTTGCGATAGCAGTTGTAGGGGATGAAGGTCACGTCACTTCTGTACTTCATTGTCCTGCTCTATCCAAATTCTGATAAAAATAATAAAAAAACCCCACCAGGTTAGCTCTGCCTTTGATTTCTAGTCTCTATACGTGCAGAAGGTGAGCAGAGGACCCAGAGGAAATATTGTCTCGTACTTGCTACAGAGAGCTCATCTCTCTGTTGTAACACCTCTGTTCAATTTAGAGAAGCTGAGAGGGTGTTAAATTCAGGTGTTTTCCCTGTGTCTCCAACAGATGCCCACTACCAGCAAGAAAGGTTAATTCAACCCAGAATATTCCTCCTAAAGAGAAGGGACTTTCAGATGCGTGATAGTGGGACTTTGCCAAGAAAGCGATGGAAGAGCCTAATATTGCTCAGGAGCCTTTTTGCATAAATCAGGTTTCTCTAACCCTCAGGCTAACTGTGGATACCTTATTCTGGAAAGAATTAGTTAAATCATGCCATCATTTAACGCAGTCGTTGGCTGTTGGCAAGTGCTCGGCAGTGTGGGGAAGCGGATTTGGACCGTAAGTGAGCTCTCCTGTCCCAGCCTTTGCTGTGTGCACTGGGTCGGCTACAGAGAAATTGGAGGTTGACTGACTTGCTAGAAGAGTCTGCTTGAACTATTTTTTCTTCTTTTTTTTTTTTTTTTTTTTTTTTTCCTCCTCTGGAACCTGCTAAGTTTTTACTTGGGGAAAATTGTTAACAGGGAGCAAACTTGCGGGAAGATATGTAAGTGCTTATCTTAGTTGCAAAAGTACTCAGAAATTCAACTGATAATAGCAATGCAAATTCAAATAAGTAATAAAAAAACCCCTCCAAACCTCACCCTTTGGTAACAAAAGGAAAATATGCCTCCTAGATAATTCATCAGGCAGTGCTTGGAAAACAGCAAGAGAAAAATAATTTTTTTCCTAATTCTCTCATGATACAAAAAAAAATGCAAGCATTTTTCCTCTTCCCTCTACAAAACTTCAACAAATAGTGATCAATGACGCAGCTGTGAGAAATAGCAACTACTTTTGCTAGCTAGTATTAGAAAACCCCTAATTTATAGCAGCAGTCAATGCCAAGATAGCAATCTGGATTTTGCAAATCAGTCTTTGGGTTTGTAGTTGCTGAGATCTGAAGTATCAGAACTACTAAGTTCACATTTTCTGCCCTTTTTTTTTTTTTTTTATCAGATTCCAACCTAACTGTATCTATAAAAGCAACCAGGTTTCTAACACTGTGGTTTTGGACGATATTGAGCAATATAATTCAGTTTACCTACAAATCAATAATAGTTCACTTTTTCAGTAAAAATCTGGAGATTTTAAAAAGTTAGGAGCAGGATTTGCCTTTCTTGTAATCTCCTGTTCCATTCCTCAAAGATTTACATACTGTGAGAATGTTTGCATAAATAATATATATATAAGCATTGTATACAAATGCACATATTTATTATTATTTGAATGTACTTATTTGTACTTCTTAATTGTTAATTAATCTGGCAAAAGCTCACGAAGCTAATGATGTATATTGTGTTAAATTGCACACTAAATCAAAGACACCGCCCTAGAATTTACTGTGAGATGTTAATTGCTGAGGTTATCGTCAAGTAGAAGGTATATGCAGCTTGGCATAATTTGTCATTTATAACAACTCTTCTCTTACTAAAAGTTACAGGATTTACAGATGAGTTGATCCAGATCACCTTTGTACAGCAGTTAATTATTAGCTCCTGCGCTACCAGCTTTCACTTTAAAATTACCTTCTTGCTCATTCAGCCTTGCTTTTAAAAACAGTTTAAGCTTATGGAATATATTTGCCACTGAGGCTGCTGCATTTATATTAGGCATTGGTGACTCTCTTAAACTCTACGCTAAACGCTTTCAACACACCTCAGAGTGAAGCTGTCGCTCTGAATTTGTCTCTCTTAAGAATTGATTAAAGTGATAATTCTTTAGCAGTTGTGGCGTAAATACTGCTGGTAATCTCCCTAATGGACAAAAGGCACAAATAACCACTGATTTCAAATAAATTTGCAGTTTCCCTTTTCTTCATTAGCTTGCCATTCTGAAATAAAAAATCATGTCCAAAATAATTAGGAACTGTCAGGAAGATTTCCCGTATCTGCAAGAACGCTGCAGAATTCAAACAGCAATTCAAAATGTTCCTGCGACTCTTCAAACACACTTCTGGCTGCATACAGCCTTTCTACATAAACACCGGTACAGTGGCGTGGAAAATAAACATTTGAGATTATTCACCACCCCACCCCCCCCCCCCCCCCCCCCCCCAAAAAAAAAAAATCTTTAAGCTCATATTCAATGAGAGGAGGGTATAATTTTCCTGCTGGGGTGGGAGAAGGTGGGGAGGGAGAGCAGGAGCATCCAAAGATTTTCTGTTTAGCACTGCAACTATGTTTTTAAGTTGAATATATATCTGGTGTCTTGCAAAGAAAATGTCTTTTGGAATACCTTCTCTCTCAATGATTTTTTTGTTATTTTTCCCAGATTATAGTAACTTTTTGTTTGCCAGTAGTTAGCGACTTTAACAAGTAAGATATATTGAGACATAATTCAAAATGACAGGAAAGGAGTAACCAATATATGGTACACAAATGACTCCCTGTTAACATGTCACGTATTACATCCTTTATTAAAACCAGCCTCGGCTCCGTGTCAGCAAACAGCGCTTACAACCATCACCCCGGCTCAGCTTTGTGATGGATTGTCTTAAACCTTACTGGTATATGGAGTAAAATATTAGCATCAATATAAACATACAACATTGTTTATATTATTTTTTTCTTTTTATAGTCTTTGTAGGGATTTACATTCAAACAGTCTTTTTAATCACAGCTCATAATTTTAAATAGGCTTCCCAGGCAGCCTGGATTCCAAACCTTGGAGGTATTTCAGCATCCATCTTCCGCACAATCAATTAATTTGCGGGTTAGGGCATACCTGACAAACTGCTGTCTGTCCGTCTGCCTCAGGTCTGCAACTTCCTTGCCTTCTTCCAACTACCCTAAGTTTTCATACAGCTTCCCCTGTACCTGGGATAGTAACTTTTAAAATAACATTTTTTTTTTCTTTATTATGACATTTATTACCCAACTTTTCATTCTTTAAAAAAAAAATTTGAAGCTGCACATAAATCCTGAATTGATATATAAAGGATTCAAAATTCCCACATGCTCTGCTCAGTTTTACCCTCTATACCCGACTTTGTTTTCCTTTGTGCTGAAACTGGAAAATCCGGACTCTTTATTCCGGTCTCAGTGCAACAGATGTCTCTGAGTCCCGTCCTTGGCGAATTTTTCTGAAGCAGCCAGTGAGTAGACATACTGTTACTGCTCAATAAGGGAGGACTAAGAAATGCATGGTTTTTCAAACCCTGTGTATATATTTCTGGTACCTGCATGTTTACACGCAGATGCCAGGCATTGTTTTAAAACTGGCTGCTAGTATAAACGAGTCTATGTGCTATTATTTATTGATCACGATAATGCCCCTCATGCATCACGAAAGCTTTCATCTGAAAATAGGTTTTGTCGGGCATAATCTTTTCAAATATCCCATGCTCAGAGAAACCCGCGAGGGGTCTGTGAGCGTGAGGAAGAGGATGGGAGGGGAAGAGCAGAGCCGGAGCCGCAGCCCGGCTGCGGGTACGGATGCTGGCAGCGCCTGCGAGGGAAGCCCACCCCTGGGTATAGCGTTGGCAGTTTTCCATCACACGGCAGTACCGGCACACTGAAAAAAATGCCACGTTCTCTTGGTGAGAAAGGTGATGGTATGTTTATCACGCGGTGAAGAAATAAATGGTAACCATTACAAAGGTGTATAATTCAGCAATTACAGTTATTTGTTTTTTTTCTGACACCCCCTGCAAACAGTTATTGCTTCAGTCAAACATAATTTGATTATCTTCTTTTTTTTCATTTTTCCTGGTACTGTATATTAACAGGGCAAATAAAAGGGAAAATAGTGCAGTCCCTTGTAATAAAGAAAACAGCAGCAAACTATTAATGCTCTTTGAAAAGAGTAGTTTTAACAAAGTAAGCAAGAATCATTTTCTTTGGTTGAGTGTTGATTCCCTAGTGTGCTCTCAGTAAGTAATTAGAATGGCCCAGTGAATGTCAGCATCAGCTTGTTTATTCTCATTATTTTATCATTTTAAAAACCCTCTAGGTGATGAGACATGCAGTATAGAACATAATTACCATTATTAGCATACTAATTGGACACAAAAATAGGCCAACTACAAGGTAGCCAACTGAATAATTTCACATTAATCAAACACCATAGTGAATAAGCCTATTGTTAAATTGACAGCTACAATAATTGGCAATATTTCGCTGCGAAATATAAGAAATTCCTTGTAATATCTCTGCAATGTTATATAATTTAGTAATTTCCCATATTTCCAGCCTTAACTTTGTACACCTAGTTCAAGTTCAAGAAAACATCATGATAAGATTATTAGCCTATTATCAAGTGGACGAAGTATATAAAGACCTGCTTGTTAGCATTCAGGAATAGATCTGCACGATAAGAAAACAAAAAGGCTACCAATTCAGTTACTTGTTGCTTCAACATAGAATATGTACAAAGGTTCACGATAAGATTTTTTTTTAACTGTATATTAAAGTCCACCTAGCACCTTCAAGAAGCACAAGAAAATGGTAAAGAAATTTAAAAAAGCAGGCACTAAAATACAAAAAAACCCAGTGGGAACTGCAGCTTTCATCCTCTAGGATAATTTTCTGGCTGAGGCTGGTTGGCTTTTAGTTGTGCATTTGTCTGGTGCCGTCCCCGTCTTGTTTAACAGCGAGTTAGAAAGTTGCAAAGCCACCACCAGAAGTGAGAATTCATGAAATGCTCAATTAATAGCAGGCAGGAAGGGAAAACTGGCCCTAGCTGTGTTTGGCTTTGAAAACCTTGGGGGAAATAGGACAGGAAAGGAGCGAGTGGAAAGGCGAGGAGAGACAAAGATGGGGAAGGTGTAAGCGGGGGAAATGAGGGTTGCGGCAGAGGGAAGGAGACCGATAAGGAGAACAGAACCAGATGGTGAAACAAGAGGAGCAGAGCTAGGAGAAGACGAGAAGAAAGAAAAACAGTGAGGAAGAAAGAAAATAGTCATCAAGAAAAGGGAGGAAGAGAAGGTAAGGTGAGAGTTGGGGAAGGGAGAGCAGATTTGGAAGAACAATATTCTTCTTTTAAGAATTCAAAGGCGAGGGGGAACAAGTATCTCGCTGAAAGAAATGTTTCCTTCCCACTCCCTGGGCTTTCGGAGATGTGGAGACTGGGAAGAAAGGCAGAAAGGACTTGCTTTTAAGTTTCTGTTTATTTCAATAAGGAAAATGTTTTTGAAAAATTAATGTAAAAACTATATTTTGTAAGGTTGCTCACGGTGTTGGGTGCTCATTAAGGATGGGGCGCACGGCAACAGTACCGGTGCTGAGCCCCCCAAAGATTTTTGGATGGCTTCTTCAGAAGCACGTTGATGAAAGCCAAAACCATGTGGGTAAACTTGACTGATGGCACATAACTTTAAATAAATGAAAGGAAAGGAGGGTCAGAAAGAGAAATAAAATGTCGGCATAGCTTTTACAAAGTGCCTGTTTTTGCAGAACCAGACCCGGCACCCACCGCGGTCGCTGCGAGCCTTTGTATCGGCACCAGGTCTGGCCTTTCTTGCAGCATTTGGAGAAGGGAGCCTGCACTGAGCACGGGCCAGCCAACTGCCTGAAATATCATTATTTCAGTTAAATAACTGATTTATTTCAATTTCAGTTGAGAAAGAGGCAATTTTGGTCACTGAGCGGTTCTGGTAGGGGTGGCTCTTGAGATTCTCTGCTGATTTAATTAAAGGCAGAAGAAGCTTTCTGTAAGAAGTGGCCTCTAAGTTTATGCTGAAATTCAGCTGCCTTATTTTGAATGAAGCTGTAGGAAAAAAAGCACCGGCTTACAAGCAATAACAACATATTTTTTTTCCAGTTGTTCTTTGCTTATTAAGTTGATAATGGCTAATGCTCTGCTAACAATTGGGGATGCCTGTTAATATATCACAATCCCAGCTTATTGATCACCTGTTTTATTTCCCTTTGTAAAGCCAGTCTCTTCAGTAGCGAGCCCATGGTAAAAAAATACATAAGGCTACTTTAGATATCTCTTGGTACAGAGAGAAACCGCCATGGGAAATGTCAGAGGGTACTAAAGTCAGCTAATATGTGCAGTATGTGCTCAGACTTTTGTTTTAAGCATGAGTGTGCAAGATATGGCTTTGATTTACTCACTGAACTTGAGAAATATATCTCTGGGTGCTCATTGCTGGGAAGTCTCTTTCCTTTAGGTAACTCCATATCTATAAATGACCGTAATACCCGGGTCAGGGGGTCTTGAAAGATCTCTTAAAAAGTGATATAATCCACCTTTTATAGAGGAAAGCTTACAGCAGGAAAAAGGAAGTGTCCTGTGCCAGGTTTACAGCAAAGTTAAGGATAACAGCCAAGGCCATATTTTTGCTAATACATTAGGATGGCTCCAAAATGTGCCAACCCCGTAGCTTGGAATAAAGAAAACGACAAAACTGAAAATATCCTTGACAAGATGTCTCTCTTAACACATTACGAGGCTGTCCAAACTGCGAAAAAAATCCTCAGCAGTTCCTCTCCTTCTGTCACAGAGTCTGTGCTTTGGTAGTTGAAGTTGCAGGGCTCTGCCAAAATGCTGCACGTTAGATTGTATGTGAGTAACAGCTCGTGGACAGCATGTTTAACGTACATTGTGTCTCACCTGATCCTTTATATGCTAGCCACCGAGGGCACTGCAAAATCCCCCAAAACACCCTGGTTAACACACCAGCTAGGTCTGGGCAGGGTGTTTGCCATAGGCACACACATCCATTGTATGTCGTTAACTGTATCTGTTACAAAGACATTGCAAATCTGATGTTTTCTCATCCATTAAATACACCTGAATGATTAATGAAAGCAATCCCCTACCACCTACCCCCCAAAAAACCCCAAACCAAACCCATAGCTGAAAGCAAAAGGAAAGAAGGATATTGTGCACATTCAGGCACAATAAACATAGAAGAAAAACACTGCGAAGGATAGTTGTTGAATACATTTGAATAACAAATACATTTGAGGAAATCCCAGTCTGCTTGGGGACAGAGAAAAGGAAAATAAATTCATCACATTATTCACTGGAAATTATTTGTTCAGCTCTGCTCCTTAATGTGTCAGCTAAAGATGATTTCTAAGAGTGAAGATTTTCTTTTCTTGCTCAAAATGACTGAAAAAGAAATGAATATTCCAGCCACCAAGTGAGGTTAATATATGAGTTTCATAGCCATTTACTCAACACTGCTGTTCCCTGCAGAGTAATGGCACTGAGATGCATTCTGGGATTGCCAGGGGTGAAACCGTAGTAGATGTTCTTGAATAATTTAGCAATGTATGAAAGCTTATTTCATCATCATCAACACAGTAATACCTTGCACCAATGGAGTGCTTTACGTTTCTGGTCTCCAAAGCTGTACAAGTATTCTCATTCCCATTTTTCAGTTGGGAAAACTTGAGAACAGAGACAAAAATCATTTTCCAAAGGGGTGAAGGCTGTGGCAGACCCAGCATAAAGATTCAGGTCCCTAGGAAGAGGCATCCATAACATCCGAGTTGAAATCTATGTGGGTAAAGATGCTGCAGTTTAGACCTCTTTATGCTTAGTGAAAGAAGAGAAAGAGATCTAAACAAAAATATTTTTTTCTCTTCTCTTCCTTTTCTGGTAAAGTAAGAATTACATTTCCGGAGTAAATGAAAGTTAAATATATTGCTAGTACCTGTGCACTGGTTATTCTAAAGTGGCAGAGCAGATTCACATCCAATTCTTGCAATGACAGGAGGCTGCACCCGTGTTACAGACTGATTATTACCATTAGGCTAAAGGAGCAGAGGAACTCTCATGCCTCTCTTTGGGCTGTTTACACATGCATGTAGTTGGTAACTTTTTTTGTGTTTAAAGAGTCTAACAGCTCATCAATCTTATTCTTCCCTGAATGTAGATTGGTCTTTAATGAGATCAATGAATAGTGCTGGTACTTCGCTGGCCAAAATTGTAAATGTGCTGTTGCATTTCCTATTTACCCTGTAGCACAGGGATTTCGGCACGTTACTGCTAATGTGTTTTGCATTCTATCGCTCTCCTACAAAATTTATGGCCAGAGTGAGACTGCAGGAACAGTACGGGCAGTCAGAGATAGATTGTATTCTCTGTACTACACTCAGATTTTTTTAAAATATATGGTTTTGAAATAGTTGAAGGAAGGGAAAGGGAAATGCAGAGCAAAGAGGGAGCTGGGAATAGAAAACAATTTCAGATTAGTTTCATAAAAACAAAACTTTGGTTTCCGAGCTGTATCAGACATGGAAAAAATAAATGTGGCTTAAAACAGCTTAAGAAAAGTGATCTTAACAGTGACATGCAATGGAAGTACCTTTAGTTAGCCCAGATAAAAGGCAGGAGACAAGAGTAGGCTGTTGGGCAGGGAAATTAGCGGTGGAACACCGTACATTGTTAATTATAGCTCTGGAGTAGCCTGAAATGACTAGTGCTCTTCCAGCCTGGTCCCTTCTCTTCGCTGTCCTTGTTAGCACTCTGTTTGGTCCTGTTCCAGCTGTGCATTAACCTCTATAACTAAGACCCTACATACTGTAGGTTTTGTTTCTCTAACGTGGCTCCTATGGCGAGAGCCATATGTACACCCCAGAGGTCTGACCTGGCAGGTTTTTCTCTTTGTGCATGGTGATGCAGGCTGATGCTGAAGAAGATAAGTATCTGGTACTTTGACTGTAAAGTGGTGAGTTCTGTATTTTATTTTCTTTTTTTGAGCTTTCAGCCATGACCTATCATCCTGAAGAAGGTCCCAAGGAAGTTGTACGTCCCACAGAGACCGACCTAGAAACTGTCACTGTGCCAGGGAAAGGAGTCGTTACTGGGCATCCTTTACATGTAAATCTTTTTTTTGGTGCATGGTGGTTCAAAGCCAGATAAAAGCTATAGTCCAAGGCTCTGACCTGACTCTGTATTATATGGGAAATCAGCAGGGAGAGTTGAGGTAAGCTTGATAGGCTTCTCATGGCCCATTCTGGCCAAGTTGCATGCTGAATCAAATTTCCTACTGACTGACAGTTTCACCCCTGCGTGTGTACAGGTGTGATGATCAGAAAGAGTAGAAAATATAGAGGATTTAATTCAAACAGATGAGTTGGACTCTTCAGAGGGAATCTGAAAGGTATGAAGCAAGTTGTGGATAAGAGCCCCCAAAACCCTGAAGGAAGCAGAAGTTGTATGTGTGGCAAAATCTTAGAAAGATGAGAGATGTCCAACAGATGAGCAACAGGAATTGCACATCTCCAAGACTAGTTGGAGACCTTGCATGCAGAAGAATAGGTCAGTGCTGCTTGTGTCACCATGGGATGTTCTCCTGAGCTTGCCCTCGGGGTGAGCAGTTCATCACCCTGTAGCTCTGGTATTTCCCAGCTCTGTGCCGTTGCTAAACATCATTAGCTTCGCTGTTATTGTACTATTCCCAGTGATGTTGCCTGTGCAATAGTACCTGACAGGTGGTGGTAGTAAGGCTAGATAGGCTGTTTGAATAACTTGGTGAAATGATTTCTGGAGCTCCTGCCTCCCAGATGAAATGCAGCATGGCTATTCAGGAACCCTGCAAATATATGGGTGGCAAGCACTGTATTGCTAACCCATGGCATGTTGTGTCTATTAAATCTGAAAAATGGGAGGGCTCTCTCTCTTTGGAAGGCAGGCAAATACTTAGGGGGTTTTGAACAATCGGTCAAATCAACCACATAAAAATTAACCTGGGAAATTTGAGAGAATGTTATTGTATGTGTTATCTGTCAGAAAAAAAGTGATAATGTTCTGAAAAGGACAAAACTGTGGAGGAAAAATGACTCTGCACTTCCTGAAGCCTAGACTGATTAAAGTTAAATGCAGCCATGAAAATTGAAGAGCTCGTTGAAATCCTTCAACACTGCTCAATGGTGCCAAGCCTATATAAAGCCAACAGAGAAGATTTTCTGAGAAATCCCTTAGTACGACAGACCCCTCGGTAGCAAAGAGCAGGCTGGTATCTGTTCATCTCTTGGCTTTGGTGAAGAGTGGGTGGCTTGGATATAAAGGACAAAGTACAGAGCTGGGGCATAAAAAGAGCTTCTGCATCCCCCTGCTTACTAGAAGTGGTACGATGGCAAGTGGAGGTTATGCGTTGGAAGACCCCATTTATGGAAACTTTGACTTCTTCCCTTACACCAGGGCCAAACTGTGGCCGAAGCTCAGTATTTCCTTTGCTGGATGCAAATTTGCCAGGTCAGCAAAGTTGTCCTCCAGACAATGTCATTTCATGAGTTGAGTGGAATGATGTAGATCGTGATAGCAGAGAGAAGGCAGATAAAAACATGAACAGCTTTTCTGGGGAGGTGGCCCAAATTCTGTTCTTTTTTTACTGTGACATAAATATGCAATAAATCCCTTTGGACCAAAGGTTTCCTCAGAGTTCATATTAACCTTAATTGATTGTAGTATTTAGCCTTCATGCTCTGAATAATATGGTTTTCCATGCGCTTCTTCCATGTTAGACCTATGTTATATCTTATGGTCTTATCTGAGCTCCTTCTGCAAAGAGGACATTTTCTCTCCACCGCTTTGTCCAGCATTTAAGTGTACATCTTCCCTTTAATTCTGCACACTTCTTTTTTTTTTTAACAGTCTGTCTTTCCATCCTTAAGTATCACTGAGTTGCCAGATAAAACAGTTATTGTTCCTATTACTAGAAGATTGTAATGGATTTATATAAAACTCAGACAGTGCCATTGTTCTTGAAGTCCATTTTATTGTAATGAAGTTCCACTCTTAATATTCCGTGATCTTCAATGTCCTTTACAAGTAACTTTTTATAAATTAATCTATAATAATCTAATTCAAGTCAGTTAAAGTGGATAACTATACTCCAATTACGATATTGGGAAGAGTTTTTACATAATGGGGGCTTTTATATAGATGGTTAACGCTAATACTGTAGTTTACAACATACTGTATGAATCACTAATTAAATGCCTAAGTAGCAATAATGGAAGTGGAACTATCAATACAGAGAAGATATCAATGATGTAAGGCATTAATAAAACTTTATGGTACCATTTAATCTTTTTTTATAGGTACTCCATTATGTCAGTGAAAAGAAAAGGCAGAAAAACAAGAAAGTGAGAAAGAGTGGAACTTAAAGGGACCAGGAAATGGAAATGAAAATGTACTTTCCCTTGTATCTTCCCCACAAAATGGGCAAGATAGAAAAGTAACACGAAAACTGCCCAGTAGAAATAAATTTATCGCATTTCTAAAAAGGTGGTTGTCCACTGCAGCTGAGTGGTTTAAATGCTGCTTAAATAACCTATATTCTATGACAGAAATGAAGGGCGGCATAAATAGTATCTTCAAAAGAGGAATACGATTTTAGTAACGCACTGACCGAAAAGGAACAGCTAAACTGTTGTTTTCTTGCTATTGGCCAGCAGAGATGACTAGCAGGGTAAATATATAAACATTTGTATTGGAAGGAAAAACTATTAACAAAGGTATTTTATTTTTAAGCCAAAACACAAGCTTGGCTCTCGGTGCTGCCCAAGGACTGTTCGAGGCGGCCGGGCTGCTCTCCTGACAGGACATCTCCTCTGTGTTCCTTGGACGCCGTCCAGTGTCCCCTGCAGGAAAGCAAGCTGCCCATTTGCATATCAAAGCAGAGGAATAAGCCAACCCCAGTAGACCTCTAAAGGGAAGTGAAAGTATATGGGAATTTTTAGTTTTAACAACTCTCAATAAAAAAAAAAAGACCACCTCCATTCCTTTCATGCAGCAGTCGCTTCAAATGCTTTTGCAACACATTTGAGCAGAAACAAGTATTTAACCCTTCAAATCCCCTTGCAGAGTGTTTCGGTCCTGGCTGTGTTTTGGCAAATAAAAGGATGAGATTTCTTTTCCTGAAAAACGCGCTTGATATCAGTTCTACACAGCATTGTAAAAATTATTGCACTGAGACCTCCTACACACCTTGACGTGTATTAGAAGTGTGCAGTAGTTGGGCTAGTGTTTCATCCTCGCTGTTGTTGAGATGACATGTTTATTTAGCACAGGATTTCTAGCCTCATGCCTTTCTGTGCCTTGTAGGAGGTATTTGGCATCATCTGCATGGGATATTGTTGCTGAAGTTTGACTCTGAACTCCACCTTTCATGCATGTCCATCACTGGGCAAACCGGAGCCGACAACCTGACTCACAGCTTCTAATAAAAATAAATCTTTCTGTATTATTTTAAAACTATGACTTCAATATAAGTAGATGAAGAGGCTATGAAAATTCTTTGCCAATATCAGTGAAGATTAGATCCGAGAAATAACGTGTCCCTGTGATAAGAAATTCATTACTCCCCTTGCCCATCAAACGCGGCTGTTGGCAACCTCTGCCTCGAGTACACGGGAACCGAGGACATCAATAATCCTGTAAATTTGCAAGTGAAACCAAACCTTTGTGCAGACTCCCTCTTCCTCCCGTGTATTGCTTCATTTCACAGCCACCACATCTGCTCTCTTCGAATACCTTTGAAGACCTGCCGGAGTTTAACTTAACTATTAAGTTTCTGGTGTTTGAAGCTAACTCTACTTCCACTGAATGGGGTTTGATGTATTTTTGTTGAATGACATATTTAGCTGAAACGCGTGAATAAATACAGCTCTGTCTCTCTACCACCAAACAAATCCTAGGCATGCTATTAATAATATGATCAAACCTAAACAGTAATTAAAAGGTAAGGTACCTACAATAGGATGTAGGGTTTCCCATAAGTAGAACTTTGCCCTGCGTCATCACGTGAGCAGAGCTCAACTGTGGTTGCTTTCTTTTCTTCTGATGTTATGCTGATTTATGATTTATCAGCAGTTACTCTAGAGCAAACATTATCTACTGGCTGCCACTAACAATCAATCATGGAATAAACTTCTTATCAGAGAAATAAACATCATTCAAATGCTTTGGAGTGACCAGAGGTTTTCCCAGACTTAGAGGAGGCTACGATTGTCTTGCTTGTTCTGGAGTTCAATGAAAGAAGTTCTGCCACCAAGCTTCAAGTCCTTCAACCTTCTCCAGTCTTTCAATAGCTCTTATTTTTTCACAGGTTTCTTGGTAGAACGTAGAGGAAAAAGGAGAAAAGATCAATGAAGGTTTGCTGCAGTTTAATAGTTTTAGCCATACAGTCCTCTCACTTCTGATGTTCTTGCCCCTCATGACAGCTGAGCGCTGTATTGTGTAATGTGCCATAAACCTGGGACCCCATTGTGGCTTGTTTCAGAAATCTAGAAATAGTACTAATGGACAATAAAAAAAAGAAATCAATGAGAAGCATGGAGGCTCAGCCGTGTCAGCAGGAATGGCTGGAGACCCTGAGCTGAGCGTAGGGACCACAGCAGGACGTGGCCCCGCTTTCCTCTGCACAAATCTGTGTAAATAAAATCATGGCATGCAGCTACACTGCGGAAAGACGACAGGTTTACACTTAAGCAAACTGAAGCTGTGACCTAACTTTTATCTACAATTTTTACATGAATCTCTTTTTTGGTGTTGTGAGGGGACGGACTATCATTCTTTCTGGGAAGGTCTGCAGGCTTTATACAGGGTAAAAGTTTCTGTAGGAATCGGGTTCATCTGGGTCAGAAACTTTTCTGCTTTTTTTTTTTTTTTTTAAATTTTAAAGGATGTTTGGATATATGTTGAGACTTTCAATGCTGCTTGTTATGCTGCATCCCTGTTTCTTTCGAACACACCTACACCTTCAGCGTCACCTCCATTTAGTTTATTGTGCAATAAGATGTCATGTTTAATTTTATTTATGGGCTTAATATTCAAGTTTTTCACAAGTAATTTTTCCCATATGGGCCTTTAGAAATATGTTAGAAAAATCATTATGTACTGCTGTTAGGAGTAATGCATTAATAAGCAGATTAGCGTCCCGCTGATGGGCAAAAATCCTCTTTTAGCACCACGTGAAGGCACTTGGTCCAAAATGAGCCACGAACCAAGAGTTTACAGGTTATGGATGACTGGAGCATTATAATGTTGTGTGCACTATCAAGTGCAATGCTCCCTCCTGTTTTAAAATTAAACTATCTTAAATGTGCATCGTTGAGTCTCTCCCGGCCTCTGTTAATAGGCTTTTCAGCCTGGTTTCTCTCCCCAGAGAAGTTCCATGCTCTTTGGGAGACTCGCTTGGCTTGACCAGAGCCAGGGAGGTGCCTCTGTGCTCAGAGGACTCCTTGACTTCAGCCTCTGGGTCGAAGCGGGAGCCTTCTGGGTTTGGAGTGATCCCTTTGCACAAGCACGAATGAATGAAGCTTGCCTGATACTGTATTTTTTTTGTATAATTCATCAAGAAGCAAATCTGGTACTAGCACCTAATGTGATGACAAAAAAATCGGTTTTCTGTGCTGGTCCCTTCACTGGCAGCCCATGATATCTCTGTTGGCTGGTAGAGTTGGTGCTGTCCTTGAAGGGTTGCTGCTAAACTTCTCGCATTGCTGGTTTGTGGCCGTGCGTGTAGAAATCACCCCTTTTGCAGCACTTTAGGCCCTTCTTAAAGGAAACCTGTTGCAAGTTTGAGACTGAGATTGACAGGGTAAGGGGAACAGCTGTGATGTTCCTCTAAAGCTAAATGTTGCCGGTTTTGCATAATCTGCAAAAATATGTTGTCAGGACGAGAGATCCAGCTGGCGCTCTGCCACCTTCCCCCTCCGCAGTGTGTGCTGCGGGAGCGGGCGTATCATCTGGAGAGCGGAAGGTTTATCTCTGACACCGAGGTGTCAACTTAATATAGAGAGAGAAAAAAAAAAATATATATATATATATATAAAGTAACTTGCAATTCTTCTTGCACGATGGCCGCTAAAAACGAAACAAAAGGAGATGCGGTTTCCAGTTCTGCGATGCTGCAGGGTTAGACGTGGCCGCGATGGGAATAGAGGGGCTGCACGCTCGCTGCATGCTGCGGTGTTAGCATATGCACACCACAATCTTCTTAATACCCATGGTAAATCCCGCTGTCTGCTACAAGCTCTGTTTTGAATGTTAGGCTTGTTTGCCTTCTGTTTTTTAAGCTTATAAACACTTTGGGGCTGAAATTCCCACAGAAGGTAACAAGAGCTACGTTAACCCTCTGCAATGGTCTATTTAAATGAGATTATCTTGGGCAAGTGGGGCAAAAGGACCGAGCGAGCAGGCTGGCAGCTGAGGAGCGGGTCAGGTTTGGGACCGCAGTTACTCCAGATTAGCATTTCCAGCAGCACAGCTGCATTCAATTCGGTGGGGATTTATGGCAAGCATATGAGTAGAAGATAACAACAATTTTGAGTGATTGATAGGTTGATGTTGCTCATCTGCTTAGATCCAAGGGTCAAGAACTGTTGTTTACACCTGAGCTCTTATTTTAAGCATGCTGCTGCTACTACTTGTGGAGGCTGACAGAGGGTTTGATGTGAGTTTTCCAGGATTATGTTTACTAGCATCCATATATAAGGTTTTGTGATGTTATAAAATGCTGTTATGCTCTGAGAAAATAAAATTCTGATGGAGGCTGCAACTAAGCAGGTGATTTGGTGTGGCTCTTTGTTCCTGGTGTTGTACCAGAAAACTTCTGGCTTTGGTGGAATGAATAAGGAATCAAAAAAACTCACTTTGAAACCCCTGTCACAGTTTTTTAAACAGTCTATGTGAAGGTAGCAGTTGGTTATTAGTTTTAATTAGCATAAAAAGAAAGATGATGCCAATATCCACATCTAATTTACATCTTAGACCAAAATGCTATTGGCTCGGAAAGATGTTAGACAGAAAAAAAACTGAGAAGAGAATGAGAGAGTAGATGTGCTGATCCAGCCAGCGTGTAAAGGAGGCAGGTTTGACTTTTGTGGTGAGATTCACGGAGAGTAGTGAATATAAACCCTGTAGGAAGGATTCAGAGGTGGTTAAGCTCAAGAAAAAGATTGATCTAGAATTTGTTTTACTGTTGCTAATCTCTATTAATAAAGAAAACTCCTGAGATGGGCTAAGTTTGATGGGTGGTGGGTAGAAGCTGTGATTTTTCTTTCTTACGTACGCGTGTGTGCAGATGCTAGGTCTATGGCTTGAAAAAGAGGAGGAGGACAGGTGTGACGGGCTCTTTCCCAAGACGTGGCAAAAAAATGACTTCCCCTGGTCTGTGGGCCCCTCGGCGAGGTGTTCCCGGCTCCGCGTCTTCCCGATCCACGCCGGTGGGCACGTCCCGGCAGACGAGGCTGGGCTGCGCTTCCCCGCACGCACAGCGGCGAGAGCGGCGCTCCCAAGTCTCGCCGCGGTGCGCTGAGAAAAGACGCTAAGTGCTAAAATACCGTGAGGCTGTATAAATACCAAAGGTGGGTTCCACTTTATCTTATCTAAAATAATAGCAAATCCCTTCTCTTATTTATAACCCTTTATATACAGAATGTGCACATATATATCCTTGAGTCTAGCGAGGAGGCTGCTTAGAGATTGCTTGCCCTGTGTTGTGAGCAGACTAATAGCCAAACCTTCCCCAAATTTGTGCATTCTTCTTCTGGTGATTCTTGAAGTCTGTTTTATTTGCTACCGAAATATATACTTAATCTGATGGAAACCTGTATGGCCTCTTTTTTTTTTTTAATCTGACTGATTTCCCTCCTTTGGGTTGTTTATCCTTCAAATGTGTATTAAAGGGATGAGGAAAATATTTACTGAGCTGTTAAAGAATGGGCCATAATCGGGGAAAAAGTAAATTCACCATCCTTCTTTGGCAAGTACATTTCAGTATATCTCCTGATAAATCACCTATATGAAATGAAGGTGTGAATAACACCTGCTTATGTACTACAGGATGATAAGAAAGTAATACAGCCAGAAGTGGGGTTTGGAAGGACTGGGCTTTTAGTTGTGTAGGTTAGGTTTGCAGGGTGATGCTTTAACAAGGTTTTTTTCTCTCCAGGGGTTTTAGCTTGCAATTATTATATTGTTACACAATTATATATTCTCAATAGATTATATTATTGTAATATTATTATAATTAACTTGCAATTAGTATATTATTACACCCAGTGTAATAATGCAACCAATGAGAAATAGACTGTTTTTAAATCCAAGAGCAAATGAGGCTACCAGAGTTTGAGAGAGAAGCAAGTGCCTGAGTTATGTTGGAGGGCAGACACCACCCTTAGGGAAGAGAAAGAAAGTAAAAGAAATAGAGCAAGGTCTTCAGAAACACTGCAGCTCTAAATCCATACCAATGCCATGATACAGAAAACAATTTAGAGGTCTGACTTTATGTAGCTTTTGGCCAAAATTTTAAGCTCAGGTGTCTCATGTTTCAAGTAGTAAGATTGTGTGGTTTTTTTGTTTCAGTGAGAAATTTAATTACATGCCTATGCTGAGCAATTTCTGATAGGATTAGCAATTTCTGTTCTGCCTGCTCTACAGTCTCTGAATGTGAAGATGATGATTCTCATTTGCAAATAATTTCAGCATTTCTTCCTATCTGCAAGGCTGAGAAGGATGGATCAAAACAAAATGTGCTTTCAAACAGATGCATGCAAAACAATTGGCTCATAAACAAAATGACTCAGAAAATACAGTTCTTTTAAAAATTCTTTCTATTTGTACTCCTTGCTAAATCTTTATTAGAAGATGATAATGTAACATTTTAAATGTGAAATCCAATGGTATCTTAAAACACTTGTAGAATACCCCCCAATGCTTTAGTATAATGGTCTGAAACAAAAGATTTTAAAAACATCCTTCGTCATCTCCAAGTGAAATGGTACTTTTTTTTTTTTTTTATTGATTCCTCTGCCCACCAACTAAATTGCCCACAGAGTTGTTATTATTTTAAATAATGAAAGATTGAAATGTTAGAGGAAGAAAAGGCTACATCCACTATTGTTCCTTCCAATGTACCAAGCTTAGTTAAGTAACTTCAGCTTTTTCATTTATTTAATATATCTCAGATTGGTATCTGCTCAAGTCATAACAGCTTACCCCTGCCAACAGGCAAGCTCTGTAGAATTTACTACAGTAAAATGCAGGCATGCTTCACGTAGCCTTAATTTGTTTTGAGATCCCATCTTTTATCTATGGAAACCTGCTCTCTCAGCAGGATGAACTTCTCTGTGAGAAAGTAAATTGGTTGTAACGTGGCGTGGGTCCCAGCATGCAACGCTTATTACAGCTCTCCCTTCTGATGCGTCGCAGGAACGGGTGGAAGAAAGAGTTAAATCAGCTTTCAGCATCTCGCATAATTATTCCTGGCCAATTGTCTCCAACTGGAAACTCACAATTTGTTACCACTTAGTTGGTTTCGGTGAATGAAGAGGATTCATTGCTTTTTGCGGGCGTTCAGATCTTTTGTTCACAGTTTCGAGAAAATTGCAATCTCTTTTCTTGCTACTGTTCCAGCTTTAGCCATGCTTGGTTAAGTCAACGCTCAGGTTTCGCTGGATTCACATGTGCTAATCTGGTAACGTGCAGGGATTTTTTTCTTTTCACTGATTTTTTTCTCGAGTGTTTTAGTTCCCAAACAGACACTAGCAGAGCATTTATTTTTACAATCTTAATATTGTTATGGTGACTCCACTTTCTAAAAGTTCCCTGTCTTTATGGGCTGGCTGTTTATCTGAATCATATGTTAATGTTTTCTGAGCTTCACAAGAGACTAAATAAATAAAAAATAAACCACTGGTATAGGCATAGGGTAATAAAATTGATGGGGCGACATTATATGAACCAGTATCCGTGTGCTTGTTTATAGGTTAGTTAACTTTTTTGAGTGGTGTCAGCAGCTCCTATGGGATAAGCACAGCTTGTGTCTTCATGGAAAAGATCCCAGAAAATTTAGTAACTGAAGGGTTATTTTTTAATAAAAAGTGAATGAGTTGTAGTATGCTGATTCTGATTAACCAACTGTGACAGATGGTAATTCTTCTCTTTAAACGTGACTTAGAGAAATTAAATTCAAGGTGATTTAGGAACTCTTTTAAGAATTGTCGAAGCCAACTTAAAGAAAAAACAAAAAGCAGAGCAGAACACCTGGAAGTTTGCTTTGTTTGTGCTTGCAGAGGCATCTCTGAAGACAGGGAGCCAGCTTTGTTCCCAGGTAGTCACAGGGACCTTTCCACTCAAGTGTAGTTTCCAGGGTCTTTTTTAGTGTGCTATAGTATCAGCCCAAGAAATTTGTCTGGCGGTGCAACTTTCTTTTAACCTGAAGAATAGTAATTTATTATTATCTCAGGAAATCATGCTACTCAAGATAAATGTTTTGGAGCCAGAGGAGTGAATTATTACACGTTTTCTAGGAGATTCGTTAGCTGAGTTCTGCAAAACTTGTGCCGTATGTCTTTTGAAAGCCTATTTGTGGGGCTCGGATCAATACAGGAGGGCTGAGACCTTCCCATTGTAATTCTCAAAACATTGATTTGTATTTGAGATTTAAAGGGATCTCAATTTACCAAGGCAAAACCAGCTGTGTTCATTTGGTTTCATACTAACAATCTATGAATAGTGATAGATTCTTCTTCTTCAAATTGAATCATCATAAAGTATAAATACATTATCTCAAAACTGGACTCAATGTCACTCTAAAGATATCTGAATCTTACTGTACTGCCCAATTAGATTGCTTAAAACGGGGTGTGAAATCTCAAACCGAGCAAAGTTGGCATTTCTTTTTATGGTAGGTATATGCCTGCATGATTTACGCATTAAATCAAATCGTAAACCTTTAGGGGATTTTTGCTAATCATGTTTCTAGAAATAGCACACAAAGACAAATAATGGGCTTCATAATCCTGATTTTTAAAGTCATAAGAAAGCAATTTGTAAGAGGTGTGGGAGTTATCTGAACCTAGCTGGTAGGACAGCATTTTGCCAATTGTCTCTAACAGATCAAATACAAGCTCGTACCTGGGCAGGAACACTGCTTGTGGCAATACTGAGCCTTGATATCAAGCCTTGTATGAAGGGATGCATCCTGGAGGGAGCAGAGCAGTGCATCCCTGTGCTGGAGCAGAAAGAGTTTGAATTCTTGCATGTATTCCTATCCCAGTCATTTAGTTGATATGCACATGAAGAAGAAAGTGAGCCAACTGCAGTGGTGTGATGTTCAAAATTTTAAAGGTTTCCCAGCTTTCCAGGGTGACTCTTTTCAGCTATTACTCTTTATGTAGCTGAGCTATTCTAGTACAAACATAAATCTCTTTATTTATAAAACATAGTGTTTCAGCGATTTTGTGTTATCTTGGTGTCAGTGGTTTCAATATGATCTCTTGAAATTGCTTTTGTCAGCTGTGGAGTAACTGTGAGTTGGAAATACATATTTATTTATGTGTATACCTTTATATTTTGTGCTACACATGCGTACGTGCACATATATATTTATACCATATACTGTTTTCAATCAAGTTTTAGTCCAATTCTTGCCCTGATTCTATCTATTAAAAAATTATGCACTATGCAAAATTATCCATGGCACAGGGTAATTTTTGGCCTCATTGCTAGTTATGGAGTTTGAAGCACAGGTTGCTTTGCTTGGACACAAGTGATGTGTTCGTTTTGCCTTTTCTGGTTGGATGAGTTTACTCCTCTAGAGAGGTTTCTAGGGTGCATGTTCACAGGTATTAGTTGAAAATATTAATTTTCTGCAGGCATTCTCTAATATGCACATACACTGCTGGTTGTTTAAACAATCCTGTCACTAAAGGCAGTCTTATGGGAAAGGAAGTTCTCTTGTTTTCTGATAGTAACTTTTCTTTCTTGTAAGACTCGTGCACGTGCAGTCTTCCAGAGTAATCCCAAACTGCCTTTTTTTCGGACATACTTGCCTACGATGCCCAAGGGTTAGACCTGAGAACTGTGACCCTTTTGATTCTGCATTCATAAAAAAGATTTAAGAGTTGGAACAAATTGAAGCAACTTTGTTAAAAATATGAAGAAATATTCCCAGGTTGTTGGCAGGTGTTATATAAGGCTGCTGTTTGTTAGCAGTAATGTTTTGTGGTTTGGATAGTCCATGGTACCTAGGAATCTGAGAGCCCCTGGCAGATATTGATTCAACCTCGTTGTGTCTCAAGGTAAAAGGTAAACATTATTATGCTTAATATTAAAATGGGCAAGTCAAGTCATGGCACACGTAGGTGTTGTCCAGCACCGCCTAAAGCTGAGGTGTGACATACACCCCTAGCTGGAAAACAAGCGCTGGACCACCGATACCTCCTCTCCCTCCCTGCTCCCATAGGAGTGGGTCTGCAGCATCTCCTGCTCTGCAGGTGCTGATGGAGATGGGACACGGACCCCCCAGCACCCATCCTCATCCTGGTGCCCTGGGCACGGCATGACCCATCCTGTTCCTCCAGCTTCTACCTTCTTCTTCCACCTATCTGGAAGGGTCATCCTGCAGCGAGGAAGCCCGGTCCCGGAGTTGGTAGCATCCTCTCTTTGTCCAGCCATGGGCAATCAACTTGAAGAAGCATGCTCTGATCGACTGCGTGGTTCAGGGCGGCATCCTGTAACCTAGTAACAGCAGAGCTGGGTGCCTTTCATTATTTTTAATGCTTGCAGAATGATTTATTAATATGTATTTTATATATGTATTCTAACATCTCGTGTGCATCAGAGAAGAGTATTACAACTGTTATCAGGCAAATCAAACAGACAGTGCTGAGCGCATTTAAAGTAGTACAGCACGATGTAATGGTTGCATTAATGGCAAGCGATAGCATTTGTAGTCTGAGATTTAAATATATGACGATTTCCATGAAATCATTGTATTCTGCATTTTGAGGGTTTTAGGAAGAAATTACAGACTTAAATTAACACTTGGTCATTATTCTTCTATCATGTGGTCTTATTACTTCATGAGGATTAGTGAGATGGTGATCATATATCTGTATTCACGTGTGCCAATTCAACATTATGGGTATTTACTCCGATTACCCTGCTGGAGAAAATACTTTACGTTATCACAAAATGGTCTTAAGTGGGAAGACTTTGTAACAAAGCCCAGTAGTGCTAATCTGATGAGATGATGTGATGTGTTAATATGTTCAATAATCAATATTTATTAAGAATTATGGAAATAGCTCTTCTTCATTAAGGGTATTTAGTGATTGTATTTGATTTTGATAATGGTTTGTTAAGCGTGTTGGATTATTTGTTTTCTCTTCTGCACTGAATTCAGTTTCCAGGGGAGAGTGAAACCCCCTCAAACCTCAAATCTTGATGAAAAGTTCTTCAAATTAAATCAACAGTCTTCTCTCTGCACTGCATTAGCTCTGATAGGTTTATACAGTTCTTTAAAAATCTTTTTTTTCCATTTTTTGCACTTTTTTAATTTGCTGTAGAGAAAAGATGTTTTAAGTCATGTTTCCCACCTTTAGCGTGGCATTTATTGGTGGTGACTGAAAGAGACGGCTGTTTAACAAAGTTCAGCTTTATTTGTCTTCTACCTGCAAAGCACCTGATAAGTGCTACTGAGAGACGGAAAAGTTCATTCTCTCTAGCAAGGTTACTCTTCTTGATGAGCATTAAAAGATAGCTTTAAGCCATTCACAATTATGACCTTGACTAGGAAAATGTAAGTTAATAAGGCTTCAACAAATTATGGTCTTTTTGGTCGATTTGCCTAGTGAACTGTTAATTGTAAAACTGAAAGACATTATGTTCAGCTTTCTCTATCACATCTTTTGTGTTTTAACAGTGACACTTCATTGAGTGCAATTAACAAAGCCTAGGAGATTTATTAACACACTTCTTCATGGCCAATGATCCATTCCACTTAAGACATAACACTGTAAAATGCACATTATCTCCTTTTGGCACTTACAATAATGCTTCATGAACTAGGAAGGCATATGTTAAAGCAGATAAAATAGCATTATTAGCTGACAAATCTTACAATTTATTAGACAGTTAATTTATCAGCTTAAAAGACACTTAAAACAGCTGTGCATTTAATGTCTTTTTAATGTATCCAGTAAAACTTGCATAATTGCCTGTAGTGCAATTTATTTTTAGCTATGTTGCAAAATGTCTGCATTTACTGTTTACATCTTCTTTAATTTTTCCTGCAAGGCTCATCACATCTAGGCACAAGCCCTAACAATGAGGGCAGATAATCAGATAAAAAGACTTCTTGTACAAATGGCTGCCCATGAATGAACTATTGAAAAGTACATGCTGAGCTGGACCAAAGAGTTTTTGCATTTTATCTCCACCCCAAGGGCAAGAGGGAGAAAAAAAACCAGGGGTGCCTGGTAGGCAGCGCGGTCATGGACTGCCAAGCACGGCACATCAGAGACTGAGGATGTCTGCCTTTACTGGCATTAGCATTTGGAGCCCATTCGGAGCCACATGTCTGGGGTGTAAACTAACAAGGCTCCAAGACTGCATTAACAGAGGTGTTTCATTTTATAATTAAGGTAACTGCTCCCTGCAGATCAATTGTAGCAGACCTAAGTACTCTCTGTGAAGAAAGTGTTGGAGAGGATACACATTTAATGACTCCGATGCATAAATTGGCTGTGTTTGTTTATTGCTCTCTAATTTAATGGAACCTTTTGTTAAATCTTTCTGGCTTTTTTTTTTTTTTTTTAAGACACTGCTAGTAATGATTTCTGTGGGAACAAAGGGTGTTGCTTATTAAAATAAAAAGTCAAACATTGCCGTTTCCATTAATTAAAAGTCAGATTAGCTTAATCTTTTTATAAATATTGGATATAATCTATTTACAGAGTGAAATCAGATCTGCAGATGCTGGCACGTGGAGTAGAAGTGCAATGCTCCTTGCTTTGCAGAAATCCAGTAAGGGTGGGAGCAGGTTAGACCTGTGCCTGCAGCTGGGCTCCTGAAACAAAGCAGGAGGGAGGTTTACAAAATGTGAGGAGTACAGGGATATAGGTAACTTCTCTGCAGTAATAGGTGACTCCTGCAAAAGGGAAAAAAAAGCTTTTTCTGGAGAGTTTCCAGATTCAGGAGTCTGAAAGTAGCCAGGTCTCCAAATGCCCAGAGACTGCAAATGCATAGAATCCATCAGCGTGGGCTGTGCACCAAAAAAAAAAGTAAATAAAAGGAACAAAACACTGCTTTGGGAAGGGGTGAAAGAAAAGAGGTCGGATTTTCATCATGCAGGGCAGTCTTAATGATACAAGAATCAGAGAATCCAAGGCTCAATCCTCCTAAAATCCTTTCATCACGTCAGGATGCCCTTTGTTGTTCCTTCTAGACGTAGTTATCCATTCAGAATTACTGCATTCGATACAAGTTTACAGAAGTATTGAGTATCTTCGGTGGCAGCATTATAATCCTAGTTAGCCTGTAAATTACTATCAAAAACTTTTCCCATAAATGACTTGCATAGTAGCCTGGCAATATGATAAATTGTCCAAATGAGTGGATGTGAGAAAAATGGATGAATTATTGAAGTCAAGTCTAACAGAGGCATGTGGATACCTATATTCATTACAAGAAAATCTTTTGTATTACATTTAATTAAACCTAAACATGTAATAGTGCATTATTCATGCAGAGATAGTCATCTAATGAGAGCTGCTTCACTGTTTGATTAGTGCAGCATTGTTGACTATTTTATTGCTGTACAGTAAATTGTTGGAGAGTGGTCTTTTTTCCCAATTACAGCTGAATTCTGATGACATCAGGTTTCTGGTGAGGAGTAACCTGGTCGGCAGCTGATAATTCTGAAGTTACAGATCTTTTTATGAGAGATTTTAAAGGCTACCACTGCAGAAATAAGGTGCTCTTAAAATTCTCCCTCATCTCTGCTTTCTAGCAGGACATCATCATCTGGTTCATGTTCTCCCAATTTGTCATTAAAAATTTAATTTCCATTTATTTAAAGGTAAAATATATTGGGCAGGAAACTACCAGAAACATCTGTTCTTATTTAGGCTAGCACCAAAGTACAGCAATGCTGTAGCTGAAGAACAGCTTCAGATTTAAAGTAGTATCTTCTTATGAAAAGTCAAATCTAACCTTTGAAACCTTGCTTAGGCATAATCCACCTTGTTACAGTGATAATTATTTTACGGGCTAGTGAAGTTATCTCATTTTGTGAGCAGCTTAAATATAAGCTCATCTGTAACCACAAACACTTGAGAACCTTTTCATATTCTGTTAGAAAGCTTTTGGATGTGGAAAGAGGACGATTCATTGCAAAATGATGGGTTGAAAGTACAGTTTTTCTCATCTGGACTGTTTTCTGTTATTTAATGAACAGTAATTTTATAAAAAGATAAAAGTTACAAAACCGGGAATCTAAAGAAGTAATTTTTAATCACTCGAGAAGTTAATTTTTTGTCAAAACTTTGAGACCCCTTCTCTCCAAACCTGGTGGGTCCTTAGGAAGATGGTTTATAAGTAAGTCTGGCTGCGGGGTCTAACTCCCCAAGTCCCTGACACAGAGCATATGGCTCGAGGAGTAACCTCTCCTCAATGGCTTGTTTCTGTCTCATGAACTATGAACATGTGCGGGAAAAGCACGCGTTGGCTCAAATTTAGGCTTTTCTACAGACCTGTGCAGCCCCTGTCATTTGAGAGGTAAAACGTCAACGTAATTTGTAGAAAGCTCATCTTGACATCAGAGCGCGGAAAAGCTGGATATGTGCTTCTGACCAGTTGGGCAATTGAAGGAGGTGAGGAGCTGGAGGCAGCGGGCCTTTCCCCTTTCTGTAATTCCACCAGATTACTCTTTCCTGTCTTTCCTACTTGGGACCATGCAACTTGGAGAGTTTAAGGAGAAAATAATAATAATCTGGAAATAGGTTAATAGTTCCTCCCTGGGGTTATTGGTATATTTAAACAACTAAAACTTTAGTTCCTTTTTACGTGGGGCAGTTCACTGCCATAAGCTAATTACTTAAAGACCTTGTGTCAGAGCCTGAAAATAGTTGGTTTCACTGTCTTCTAATAACATTTCATTTGAGATTACTTATTAGAAAAATATTGTTTAATTTCAAGGCTATTATGTCACACCTTCCTGTCTTATTAGATGGGATTTGTCTCCCCTGATGTGTGAAATACCTCTCCCTGACAGTGTTCTCTTAGC
The DNA here is from genome assembly GCF_900496995.4 of Aquila chrysaetos chrysaetos. NCBI lineage: Eukaryota > Metazoa > Chordata > Aves > Accipitriformes > Accipitridae > Aquila > Aquila chrysaetos. The sequence continues at coordinate 2,647,812 of NC_044024.1, read as the reverse complement.
AGTAATCTTCATAAAAGTCTATTTTTAAAACCCACATTTGAGCAGACATTGCTAGTTTTATAAGAAACAGGTCTGGTGGAGTGGGGAATGGTCTGAGGGAAGCAGGGGTGTGTGTGAATCCCTGTCGGTGCTGGAGTCTTTTGGGGAAAGCATCGTTGCGGACTGGTGACGCTCTGGGCCCACCGCGTGGGATTCTCCAGAGCGTTAGTTACTCGTACGGCTCTGCTTGCACTAAAGACCCGAGGAAAGAAAAAGAAGCAGCTCTTCCCATGGGTTTCACAGGGAGCAATTAGAAAACCATATCTAGTGAGCTTCCCTTACAAAATCACTTCAAGCATGTTATAGAGAAGAGCATATATCTCATTCCATCTTCTAAAATAGTAAATAAACTTCCATCCTTTTTTCTACTCGTTTGCCCTCATAGAAGATGAACCTGTAGTTACAACTAGTTTTGGATCATGTTGTTTTTCCCCCCGAGCATCAGAAACCAGATGTTTTCAGTGAAAAGGAAATTAATGGCCTAAATAATGAATATATTGAAGCACTGTAGCCAGAGTCCATCTGCTGCTTTAGGCGCTGCTATTAAGGAATCAGGATCAGACCCTCTTTTAATTTTTGGAGGGTATTTGATATATATTTTGTAAACGTGAATGAAAGAAAGATTAGCCTACTCTGTGGGTAGCTGTTAACTTCCATCTTTAACAGGAGCAAGGAATGACCTAGAGGGCATTGCACCAGCTGGGAATAGCCGGAGAAGCCGTAAGGACCCCAGCCCTCTGCAGCAGCTCCTCGGTGTCCTGACCCATCCCTCCAGCCCAGGGGGGAACCACGGCAGGTCCCTCACCAGTCCACGTCTGCCACCTGTGTTCCAGCAGCGTCCGCCCAGGGAACGCTGCGAGCCCTCAAACTTTATTGCCAAGAATGTTCGTTTTGTTATGACCCAGCAGGAAGCTGTAATGACCCTTTCGGAGCATCCCGACAGTAACATTTTATAGAAAAAGCTGTGTGGGCAGACACCTAGGGAGGGAGAGGCACTATAATAGAAAATGACCACAAAGTCTTAATTTGCTTTCCTGGAAGCTTTTTCTTTTAAGATTTATTATTATTATTATTATTATTATTACTATTATTATTATTATTACTATACCTGGAATTTCCCACAGAAAGGAAGGATCTTTCCAAAGTTCAAAGATGGTGATGCCTTGACAAGTACCTGGTCTGGTGACTTTGCACCTGGTCTTGTATTCTGGCAGCTTGAGTGCTTCACTGAAGACTGGTTCTTTCAGATGTATTACATCCATGACTTGATTCAATCACTCTGATTTCAAGTCCAGTGAAAATTTGCACTTTAAACCTTGGAATTCACCTCTCTACTGTTCCTCTTCTGTCCTTGCTTTTATAGCATGCTCAAATCCTTGCCGTTGAAATAGCCAGTCCGGTAGGTATGTTGGGAAAAGGCTTTTGTTCAGGATCATTGTAGTCTTTGGTAAGGAAGGATTTGCCCATCCACCTGCAGAATTTCTATGCCTCTTCTCCCCAGTGAATTCCTTCATTTAAGGTTCTTAATGGAGGTCTTCCTCGTTTCATCCCCTTATACTACTTCATTGATGGTCTGATGTTTTACCATGGTAAACAGTATCAAAGCATGGGAAAAAATACTACATTGAAGGATGAGGTTTGGACCAAGAAAAATATCCATATGAGATAAAATCTCCTAAGAAAAATACTCATTTGAAAATGCAGCCTCTGTAGCAGAATATTTTTAGCATTAGTTTTTTGTATAAATTATTTAATCTGTATGTACTGAGTTGTAAAGGTACTTATATTTAGAAATATTAAGTTTGCAGCCTGTACTCTCTGGGCTCAGGACTGGATACCAATGCACACACAGTATACTGGGGATTTTGGGCCATTTAGTTATGGCTATCCCCAACTTTCTTTGAGACAATGAGGAAGACTGTTTTGGGAGGTAAATAAAAACCTATTTTTTAGAATTAAAAATATTCCTGGTCCAGCTATTTGCATCCGATGACTGATGGATTTGCATTTTGCATTCTTTTTCAGCACATGCATGTGACAGACAAAATAACTTGTTATATTCTATAGTGTCATTAATTTTCCCATCATAATGAAATATCACGCCAAACTTGATGTCAATGACACACAAAATTTTGGACCATCCAGCCCTATACTACTAGAGTCCAAAATATCTACATAATGACTTAAAAGCCCTTCCAAGTTGCAGTACTGCAACTAAGTACAGGTCAGACTAGTCAGAAGTTCAACTTTCTGCCGTTCTGCAACAAACCTAGAAACGGACCTTTATTTGCTGAAAGTTTGTGATATCTTCACACAGATGCAATATTAAAGGAACAGCAGGATCAAGGATAAAAATAATTTTTTGTTCATTTTAATCCTGTGAGTTAAAGATTGTTGCTTATAGAGATTGGCAAAAATAAATACTTTTAGTGGACTGGGAGAGAAATCTGTAAAACACACGCAGGTATAAATGTAAATTGAGAATTTTAATGTATATACTGTTTATTTATATTTTGAAAACAACAGGGGGTCTGCCTGGGTAAGGAACTGGGTGCTCTAGAGAGTGGGAAAAGATGTACAGTAATTCTTCAAAGTTTTGGTGGTTTGAAAGTCACAGGAAGGGAAGAGGTCTGTCTCCTACGGAGAGAAAATATTTTCTTGCACCAGGTCAGTGATCTTCAAATGAAAAAAAAAAAAAAACCAACCCAAAACTTTAAGTAGGTTTAGAGATATTAGAGTGTAACATCTCCTAAGAAATCACTTCAGAGAATTGGCCCAGTGGTCTGAGTCAACAATGTGCTTTTTATACAGCTGCGGACATGGTGATGAAGCTGGAAGAGCCTGTTTGGGCTGCTGAATAAGCCTGCAGTCGTGGAAATATTAATCTATAGACTTGTAATTGTGGAAACATTCCCAATCTGCAGAATACAGTCATGAAATCAAGGTGATACAATGACATAAGCCAGTGGGGTATTATAAAAAGTGCGAATTTAAGCTGGATAATTTAAGCTCTCGTTCATGCTCTTGTACCTTTCCCCTGACCCCAGTTTTGTTCAATTGGTACTAGTGTGTCAGCCTGGATTTTCAGTCCATTTAATCATCTGCCTCTACCTTTCCCCTTGTTTGTTTCTATCTCCACGCTAAAAAGACTGCTTCTAACATGTTATTGAATAAGGCAGTGCTCTGTATGCTGCAGAGCACTTTCCCTTAGTGGTGATAAAATGGTGATAAAAACGAAAAGTGACACTTCAGACGCAAGCCTGCTTTTGAGCTGCAGTGCATATTGCTTTTTCTCTCCCAAACACAACTCCTTATTTTTAACTCTCAACAACGGATCATTTTGAAAGGGAATAAGGATGGGCATATGGTATGGCAAGTCTTCCCAATATCTAGCTTGACGAGCTACAAAAATGATGTGACCCATCAACGTATTTGAGCCTACGGTACTGCAGGAGCTACTAATAATTAGAGAGAGTATTTTCTCTGCTAGAACAGTTGCCACCTCTGCTGTTTCTGTGGGTTGGACTCGCCAGTATCCTGCAGCTACTTTGTGGGGACTTACCTCTTTTTTGGGTTTGCAGCAGCTTTGCATCACCAAAAGAGCTTGGTTTCAGGTGCATCTGCCCCCCCACCTCCCCTCCCACCCTCTCTCCGATGGCCTAAACCAGAATGAGTTGCTACATTAATTATTCTCTCCTTTTAATTAATTAAAGAGGCTCAGAACGTGGATGTGCTGAAGTCTGGCCGTGGGGATGGTTGGGAGAAAAAATACAGGCTGAGAGAAATCTCCCTTGGGAGGCTCAGGAGAGCTGCCCTGCTGTAATACTGCTGAAACCGGCACCGTGCCGGCGAGCTGGTGGCTCTTTACGCTGACTTGCCTTCCTTTTCTGTACAGAGCTTCTCCAAAGCCTGAATTTAACCTCGCTCATCTTTTTCTTTCCTTCCCTCTACGTATTAAGCTTTTTGATAGTCTAGTAGTTTGTATTTGAAAGAAGAAAATGCTTCCTTGCTTCCCATTCTCTCCCCTCCGCTCCTAAACCTGGGGATCGTAAAGCGATGCTGGGAGGTGATGGAAAAAGCACTGTCCCCTGTAATTTATTTTGAAGCTAGTCCTCTCCTTAATTTCTGTTTGCTCTTAAAACATTTTTCCAAGATGCCTCTACTGCTTTTCTGAAGCCTGGGGGCAGGGCAGGCTCTTGGTGCTGCTGCGGGCTTGGCAGCATCCATTTTTAAACACTGTTCTTTAAGGATGCTGTGCAGGAATCGGAGCTCTGAAGAGGACCAAAAAATGATGAAAGATTCAGAAACAGTGGGTTGGAGACAGGGCTGAACGAGCTGGGTTTGTTCGGCAGAAAAGTCAATATCTCTTTCTCTCTGTTGGGCTTAGGAAAAGAAGAAATTAGCTTGCTTTGCAGCAAAGATTTTGGATAAAAAGGCTAGTTAAACATTAAGACAGCCCTGCTAGGAAGGTTACGGATCCTCTTTTTGGTGAGTTTTTGCGAACAGGCTTGTCAAAGTCCTGCTGGGAATAATGTAGGTGAACTCAGTCCCCCTCGGAGAGTAGGGACATTAACTCAAGTTTCCTACCACCTTTCTCTGCTTCTAATGCCTATGTAAACGCGGGAATGTAAAAATATTGCCTTTTTCCACACAGGGCTGTGAAAAAAGTATGTATGATATGGTTAATATTTTATCACTGCTCTGAGCTATAAAAAAATTGGCACTGCTTCCAAAGTTGTTGCAGAAAGGATGGATAATTTATAAGAAAAATGTGGGGACGATCCCATCTCCTGTTTTTAAAACCTGGCAGTTTGAAATTATGACACATGGATAAAAAGTGCCTATTTTTATTTACGGGATGGTAAAGTTGATGAGTACACATGTACAATCGTCACAATAACCTTGCAGAAAACTTCGTTAGTGTGTAAATCCAATGGAAGTGTCCAAAGATTTTCTTCTTGTGTATTGGGCACTTAATGCAATGACAGCCCGTGGCAAATAAAAATGCAAATAATTTTTGAGTGCTAAATGACATTTAAGTATGGTGATTGATACCTAGCTACGTAGAGGTCTTATAATAAATGCCCAGATGTTTTTTAAAAACTTAGCATTGAGAGTGCTGTATTTGCCGTGGTTTATTATGGCCTCTGTTTCCGCTGGATGCCTCTGTACATGTCCCCGCCTCGGCCCTCTGCTACAACAGCCCTTTTTATGCCCACAGCTCAGCCCACTGCATCTACCTGAATATCCAAGTAGCTTGAGGTGAGAAAAGAGAGTATGATTTTTTTTTTTATTTTAGTTCTGTCATAACCTTAATGCAGATTTTAAACTGAATTTTGCATTTCATGATTTGTTCTTCCCACACACACACACACGCACATATTCCCACTCCCCCTCAATGAGGTAATTGCATGACAACTAGATTAATATCTTTTACATACTTATTAAACTCAATAAGTGGTCCTGCGCAAACAATTGATATTTAATTACCATATTATCATCCTACTAAATTTTAATTACTATTCATTTAAAATACCTCATATGTTATCATTCATGTTAATGTGGATTTGTTTCTCTGTAAATGTTTCTCTGTAAATCCTAACTTTAAGTTGAACTAACCTGCAAAGTAATTTGGAATTCTCAAGGTAATAGTATGTTTAATGCAGGTCCAAGGCATTGCAATACACTATAGAAAGGGAAAATGCAACCATCAGCCAGTATTGGTCATGTTAAAGAGCATATGCTTTTGTACCAGAATTCAGAAAAGGTTGAATGACTTACCTTTCAAATCACCTTGTAATGTAATTTCGGTTTAAAAGATCTTAAGCCAGGAGAAATTAATATTTAGCAGCTGACAATAAGCTGATTGTTAAGAAGCAGAACACTTCCAAACTTGGCGAGGAACGTGAAAAAAAGACTAAAATCACAATCCTACGGTAAACTTGCCTCTTCCACTGATCATTGTTTTTACCTCTGACAAGTATCAATTTTCTAGATCTCATCCATGAGTCACCTAATCACTCCTCAGAGAAAGGAAAATACATGATAATTTTTGTAGTGAAAAAACAACCACCTCTGATGGGTAAAATCATCACACCTTGTCAGTTCCTGCAGCAGGAGGCAGAGATGGGGGTCTCATGATCAGATTTGGTTAGATCTCTTTGGTTTTGGAATTTATTGATCGAGGACATTTAAAATGAAAGGGGATTATTTTCTATATTTCTATATATAAGATCTGGCGCAGTTGTTGATGACTCTACCGAGGAAGGTCATATTCTCTGAATCAGAGCACTTTGCTCAGCTCCTTCTTGCTGTTATGTTCATTGAAATTAAATCTCTTCAGATAGCTCTTCAAATCCATTGTGCTTTTCACAACCAGGCGTGTGAAACTATTAATATCTGTACTCTGGCAGTAAGATTTCCCAAATTTCTGCAGCATCTCTCTTTTTCTCCTCGTTTTTGCAGTTTCTATAGGTGGTACTTGATCCTATCTGTTTCTTTTCATTGTGAAAAACTAAGATTCAGCTCGGTTCTTATAAAAATCATAAATTTATAAGGTCTTTTTTCCCCACCTAAAACATATATTATAAGAAGGAAGTTTAGTAACAGCTTGGAAAAAGCTTCTTCCACATGGTTTGGTAGTTTGAGGGGATTCAGTTTTGTGGGGGTATTTTTGTTGTTGTTGCTTAGTTATCTTCTAGAAAAGTTCATGTAAAGGATCGCCCTTCTTGTATCAATATGCTAAAAAGATATTTTGGGGTTTTTTACTGCAACGAGGAGATTTTTCTTCGGCAATTGTGTGACTCAGTCCCATAAGCTCCTGTAATGACTTTATAGCCTGTCAGTGATATATAACCTATTGACTTTCCTTTGGTTACAGGACTATTACTTTCCTGATTGATTTAATCATTTCATGCTACCTTTATCTATCTCCTTGCTTTTATGAAACTCTATTGACTAGCCAATCTTTTAAGGACTGATCCAAGGGCAAGTGAAATCAAGGGGAAGACATGGTAGCCCTCAGAGCTGTCTCTTGGATCTTGCTCCTGCATGAGGTGGACTTTATTCATCGATCAATTCCCAAATAGACCTCTCGGTATGATAAAGTAATAATTATATATGTTTCTATTGGTATATTTATCATAATGGAGAACAGGCAATTTTCCCTGTTCACAAAACACCAAAAATTGGGTCTGTGGGAATTATTGCTTTACTAATTACACCAGGTTTTGCTCATATTTTACTCAGGCAAACAGCCCCATTCTCTTCAGGTGAGCTTATTTGCATGCATTGTGATGTCTCTGGACTGGCATTTCTATAAATCAGTGAGAAATACCGAGTTGTTTCTAGCTTGTGTATAACGGGCGTAATAGAGCCTTAATTTTCTTAGAAATATTTAGTATGCAAACACTTTCACGAGACCAATTTACTTATTGGAATGAAATTTATACAATATATTAGTGGTAGGAACTATTGAACTAAAACATTTAAACCAGTGCTGGACTTTAGAGGAAATTAATCACGCAACAATGAAGATATCTGCTGGGTAGAGCCTCGGCGCGCTCGGGAGCCGCGGTGAAATCCAAGCCATGCTGCTATTGCGTTCATTTGGCCTGAATGACAGAAAAGACAAATTTACTGACCTGGGCTCCGCTGTGCTTAGACCCCACATATTGTAATTTTTATAACACATATTCACTATAGCACTTTAACTAAGAGAGTTTGTGTATTAAATGATGTTAGATTACGATATTTAATGGCTTATAGGATATAGCTAGTACCCGGGAGGCTAATTTGTTTGCATTAGTTGGACGGGTCAACTGCTTCAAACATGCAGATTATAGAACTACTGGTAGATTGCATTACACAATTTAAATAAATAGTAGCAATTTGTCAATGTCATCTTAGCTTCAACATTTCCCTTTTAAACCCCAGGAAATAGTAGTTCCAATTAAATTGACCTTTTCTTTTCTGCATCTTCATGTTATTAGTAGATAATGCTTAGTCTTTTAGCAAGTGAAAAAAAAAAAAAATGGAAATGAAAATACTTCCAAAGCAATGTTGCACTTGTAGTAAACTTTCCAAACAAAAATTACCTTTTTTATAAACAAATGAATCAAATTTAGCCACCCAGTCAATTTTACAAGTCAGATATACATGTATATGTCAGTAATAGATTAAGACACATGAATCGCTGTATCTCAATGATTAGGTCTTGGGTTTCAGGGGACAATTGCAAGTTCTTGTCTCTGTAAAGCTTTAAGTCGTACTATTCATTTTTGGAGACAAAGCAGCAAAAAATACATAACGGCTGAACCGTCCATACACGAACAACTCTCAGCAAATCCTAGAATTCTGGAAGGCGAACTTGCTTTTGGGAGTTGGGTGTAGGTACCTACTTAGTCTTGTAGCATTAAATGAATTGGATCTGAAAACCTGGACCCAGATGTCTTACAGTAAAATGGCAACGGTGAAATACTTACGTTGTCATGTAATGTAGAAGAGAGTGGCTACAACCATCACCCATGCAGTAATACTGTGCAATGCATGTTTTCCTATGTCCACGTGCATAAAAAAGCATTTTAATTCTTTGATGTCCTCCTGACAAACATCAGCAATAAGCCTGATAGCATCGGAATTTGCTCCAATTTTGGTAACGCAGATAGTTTTGAAGGCACGATAGCCTGAGGTTTTGGGGCAAAAAAGAGGAAGATACCTAAAACTTTCTCAGTGCCTTAGGTGAGATACTGGGACAGGAACTCTAGTACAGCTGTATCCTGGTGGTCTTTAGCTGTGAAAAGGAATAGCTCTTTGTAAGCTAGAGGATCTCAAAACTTCAGGTTTTGCTGAAAAGGGATGGATTATTTTTAGTTGCTCAGGCTGAAAAGTGTTTTTGAGCTACTTTTCTTGCACGAGCAGTTTGTCACTGAAGCAAGAACAACCAAAATGTGGAAATGTGGAAAAAAAAATATTATTTTTTAAGGAAGATGCCAATCATCTCTGATGGAATCCTAAAAAAAAAAAAACCAAAAAAAAAAAAAACAAACCACAAAACCCCCCAAACCCCCACACAAAAAACAACCTCCTGAAAAACCAGCTGCACTGTTGTCCACCCATTTTCAGTGCTGTGAACAGAACAGCAATTCTCATGAGAAAATCCAGATTCAAACTCATCTCAGTTATCAATTGTTTTACTGATCTGCTTTATTGGAAAATACATCTGTTTTCTAATACTTTTGGGCACTGTGCTAGGCAGCTCTCACTTACTCTGTGGCTTTGCTTTTGCATGAGTTAGCTTTGCATAATCTTGGCATTGGGGTTGATAGGTTTCCATCCATTTCTCATTCCATGTAACAATAGATCCTAGAATCAGAAATGAGCCAATTTCTCGTGCTACCCTTTATCACACCTTCTGTTTATGTGATACTTTCTTTTCATAGTGTCAGAGGCACCCAGCAAAGTTCCTTCTTACACATCAGCAGCTTTTCGAAGGTTACAATAGCATTGACTTTATATGCTCACCTACTAATTAAAAGGACTTTTTTGTCTTCTGAACACGTAGAATTAGCACATTCCAAGGCTGAATGGTACAAGCACAGAGCACAGGATATTTAAAGTTTCACTTTATTTAGTATTCAGTGTATATCATTCAGCAACCACCATTTGAAAAGAGGCCAGAAAGTAATTTTAACAATATCACATGTGAGAAAATGATTCAAAGTTTTGGAGAGAGAGAGAATTCTGTAATCTCTGTGATCTAAAACTGAACAAAGGACGTGACCTAACATATTAAATACAAGAAAAACAGATTCCCGTTACTTTCATTTCTGACTCCTCAGAAAGCAGGCACAGCAGGCATGGATCTAAACTCACTGTATTATAACATCATTAAGCTGAGTAGCTGATCCTCAGCAATGCAAAATTGTCCAGCAAATGGGTGCAAGTAAAGGGGCTGACCTCCCCCTTCCCACTTTTGACTTGAGGGACACCCCATTTGGCTGATCCCCAGGCACAAGATAGCGGTGTAAGGGCTGTCCAGGCTTCTGACGTGTTTCTGTGGCTATGAGATGTCCCAAGAGCAGCTAGCTTTTGCTGGGAGAAAAAAAAAAAAAAAAGGAGAGGTGAAGGACAATCACTTCTGGATTTTTTTTTTCTTAAATGCAAATATAGCCAATGAGAAAAATGCAAATTTGCAATTTGAGAAGACAACTGCTAACAAATATTTTAAGGTTATTTGGAGAATTTTTGCTTGCATGTTCTTAATTTACTATTTGACGTTTGAAGATGATACTGCATCTCTTCTTAGCATCTTCACATATGCTGTTTCATCAAGTGCACTCCGTGTATTTTAATCCAGATACTAAAATGCAGTAGTAATTTTTTGTCATTTGTTTGCTTTTACATTTTTTGTGGATTTCACAAATTTCTCATTTGTGATCAATCAGTGCTTTTTTAACTTCTTTCAGAGTTGTGGCCACATAGTTCTTTTCAAAGGACAAGAAGAGGGTAATAACTTTTGGGAGGCCAATCCTGACTGTTTCTGAGTATTGTCCGTCTTTGGCTGGTGAGTGCTTCATAGGAATATTCAAGGATTCCACAAACGCAAGGTAGCAAAACCGTGCCTCACTGAAGAATTTATTATCCTTTTTTGTTTCTTTTTTTTTTTTTTTTTAACTAGCTGGCATGCTTCAGATGAAAAGTTTGTTCATTTCTGCTGTTATCTGAAAAATTTGAGTCGAGAGCTTGAGCGTGGAACCGACAGATAATCAATGCCACATCCCTTTTAAGTGGCTGCTGCGGCTGGTGGGTATCAATAGCAGACTTTTAGGGCTGACACTTTCTTCATTTACACGTGCAGTGTATGGACCTCATCTATTCCTAGGTACGACATGCTTTGCGTCAGTGCAAACTGTAGACTTCAGCAGAGACAGATCTGATTTGTAGTGAAATTAGTTAGCAGAGAACCAGGTCCTACGTATACAACAACAGTTTCATGCCACTCCACTGCTGTCAGTATTCATTGCCAAAGAACTATATCCTTTTATTATCAGCTGGCAACAAAACGAGAGAGATGCGTACTACAGAGCAAAATAAGTCAGAACCAATTAACATTTGTACCATTTGCTGTTCTCTAAGAATCGTTTAAGGATAATTCTGGAAATTCCAGGGTTGCAGGTTATCTGCAGTGTATTCTGCCTTATTAACCATAGGCAACTGAGACTGGAGCAGAGATGTAACCAAAATGAAATAGCAAATACACAAAGGTTAGCCAGCAAATTAAATAAATATGCATTAATTACTCATTTTCCTCAAGTGACTCCATATTGTAACAACACTTGGAAAAAGAAATTCTCTTCTTTTCCCCATTTCTGTAGTTTCTGCATGTCCAGATAAAATAGCATGGCATTGTGTTAGTTACTGAGACTGAATCCCCATAAACCAGAGGTTTTGATCTCTCTGAATCTGTTTGAAAAGGAATTATTTTGGTGCCTTTCTCAGTATGCATGGATGTAACGATTATCACTTCCCTTTAAAGTTCAACCCTGCTGCCAAAGGGAAAGTTTCTCGGTGTAGGGAATGAGTAAACAGTAGCTTTTGGTGGCTACATCATTCCATATAAATGAACTGCTTCAATTGATTCTAAATGCAATTAAATAAAATTATCTATAAATTGGTAGACATATCCATGACTGCAAATAAAAATTGAGTCTGCTTGAACAGGCTTTCTTCTTTCTGATAAACATCATGATGTCACAGCCTTCGATTCTGTGACTAATGTATGAAGCAATTCCTTCCAGATCAAGACAGATCTTCACACAGGCACACCAGAGCTTTTCCACCTTCTGTTTCAGTGAACAATAATCACGCTGGAATATGCATAAGGATCTTTATGAAACCGCTATATGTGCATTCCTTAAATACTGTTGAGAAAATGTGTGTGTCCACCATAGATCTGCAAATGGACTGTGATATAATGGGCATAAAGTATGTATGGAAATGCAGGACGCATAAAAAGCGTTTGGACAAAGGATGGATCAGACCGTGCAGGGAGTTATCGCAAAAGCAGCAGATTGAGATACTGGTTTTAGTCAGTACAATCTAGTCAGAGCTCAAGCAAAAATGACCCCAGGGCTCTCGCGTGCCTGCTGGGTCGAGCTCTCCACCCCAGCACCCCCCACGCTGTGCCTTGTCCCCGAGTCCCGGGGAAGGGAGCTGGAGAAGGCATGCTGGAAGACCTAGGGATGAGGCTCCTGTTAGTAAGACGGGAGACTCTAGGAGTTTTTATACCAAGAATAAGGTTCCTCTGTTAGGTTTTGCTATGCAGAATTTTTGAATTATGCACTAAGAAATTACTCCTAGGGGATGCATATGTCTATATACCGTATGAGTGTGGTTGATGCCTCTTTGGGTGAGAAGGACCTGAAGGTAGACGGCACAGAGCGGGGAACAGCCGAGCTCAGGGAGGCCGACGTGGGTTTAGACGCTAGCTCGGGGGACAAGAAGGCTGAATACAAGTTTGTTCTGCTCATAGAGCTCACTGGTACCTGGCACTGTACTCACACAATTCATACTTCTTTTCATGTTAATAGTCGTTGCCAAGGCTTGATTTTGGATCTACTGGTTACGTAGGTTTTTGTTACTGTCCTTCCTCTGTATTAAGATGCACTGTAGGGATTTTTTTATGATTATTATTTAACATTTATATTGATTTTTTTTTTTTGAAGAGTGCCTTTAAAAGAATTACTCCTCATCAGCCATGCTGATATAAAAGCATAGTTACTATAATAATGGCCTTTGAATACTGTCCATTAAACTTTGACATTTAAAGTGTTTACTGTGAACACATATTAGGTTTCTCATTAAAGACAAGGTCTGGCTTTCTTGATGTGACTCTTAGATTAAATCAGTCTAATCCAAAATAAATACAAAGATGGAGAATTCATAACAAGCTGCCTTGTAGATTCTCTGTGTGTAAAACAGCAACTGTTTTTGTGGCAGAAAGATTTCATTTTAGTGTCTCCTCTTTGGCGCTCAAGAGAAAAAAGAAAAAGATCTATTCATTGTGTATAAAACCTTTTGCACTTTGACATAAGTCCTTCCAGCAGAATCCCTTTTTTTATTGAAACAAACTTAAACCATATTCCATTTCACAAAAGCGAAATGTGCTGAACATGTGCTTTTTAAAATAGAAGCATGTGCATCCACTCTCTACAAGAAGATACTTTCTGAGAGTAGTCTCCTGGGAAGGTCCATTACCCAAAATCCAGCGAGCACAGGAAAAGGGTGAAACAGTATTAGATCAAGCTTTACTAAGCTGGATGGCCCAGGCTGTGGAATAAGTGATATTTAATATGTGCGCTTTGAGGCTCCTGTTGAGTGCCCTGTTTGGTAACCCGGATCAGGATGCTTGTTTAGTGGATAAAAGTGTAACTTTAGAAATTGGCAGGAACTTTCTGTGCTTGGCCACCTGTACTCTCAGCCAGATATGGTGTAAGGAGACTCAGAAAAGCACACTTTTCAAAGTTTGTTCTGTTTCACTTCCTTACAACTGCCAGGTTCAAAGAACCATTTATTTAAAAAAAAAAAAAAAAAAAAAAAAAAAAAAAAGCCTTACTCAGTTCAAAGATGCATTTATAAAGCTCACTAGTCTTTATGATCAAGCTCATACTTTGTCTTCCCGTTACTAAAATAATACTTTTATCCTGCCCTCTTTTTCCCCCTCTCATCTGTTTTGTTATGAAAACATAACTATAATGAAGGTCTCAGGCATTGTATTTTCCAGACAGTGTGATACCATAAGTAATATAAAATGGGATTCTTTTTTTGTGGAGTTTTTGCTGTCAATAATAATTGTATCAAAAATAATGTGAACTCCCACCGAAGCCTGCATAGTCAATCAGCATAAAGTATTAGCACTTCAGGGACACAAAGGCTCTGAGCCTGATAAAAGAGATTGGACTGAGAATTTTGACCTAAGAATATAATAATGTCTTCCAAGATCTCATTATGCCCGTGCCCATTCGAAACCATCTGGGGCCCAGAATAATAAAAGGAGTGGTGTGAATTTATGAACCCATAGATCTAGCCATGCCCCCTTGGATATTGTGTTGGATTAGTAGATTTACTGCTAATCCAAACACTGTGGGCAAAATTATGTCTTTACATCTGCACTGCGGATCTCCGAGAACTGCAGTAAGTTAAACGTTTGAAGGGTTGACAGCAGCTCCCCTGCTTCAGGCACAATCTTCTGGCACCCTGCCACCTTCCCAAAAGTGCAGCTCCTCAGATGCACGTCCTCCACGTCCTGCCGTGGCAGTTCTCCAAAGGGAGATGCTGCCTAGCAAATGAAAGGGGGCTAGCGAGCAAAAAGTCACCGCTACTGCCTGTAACAGGTGGGAGCGGTGTCAGCGCGGTGCAAATAAGGCACAGTTGGCATGGGGAAGATTGATCCGTCGTCTTCAAGTTGCCTCAGGTGCAGAGCCCGAAGAGAAGAGACTCTATGTTTAATTGGGGGTGTCTTCAGCTAAATAAAATAGTCAGATGCAAATCCTTTTCCTAAGGGGCAGCCATGTGGACTTGTGACCTTTCTTTGAATGATTTGGAGCCCAGAAATCAATGATTACACTAAATCCATAATTATATTCTTTTCATCTGTGGCAGGGTACTGATAGCGTGACAGATGTGAGACCTTGAAAGCGTGGAAACTTCAAAGACCGGTGAGATGTGTTAGACACCATGGACATGTGGAGCAGTAAAAAATAAAATTAAAAATAGAAAAAGACCGCTCTACCAGTGCTTTAGGTGATCTCTCTCCTTCACACATATATGTACACACATGTACATGTGCACATGTTTACGCACACGACTTGAGTCCCTGGAGTCCCCAGGGAAGAGGAGTCGGAGTAACTGCTGTAAATCAGCAGGCTTTGGCCGACTAGAAGAATTAAATATTTTAATAGTTGTCTTGTTTTGGCTCAAGAGGCTTCCCAAAGAAAGGAGCGGATAGGCTGGGTCGGGAGACACGGCTGGAGGCACTGCCTGGAATTAAGAAAGGTGAATCTCTACCTGTATCTCTTATACTGCTGCCGGGTAACACAGCCAAGCTGGTTTGTTCTTTTAGGAGACGTTTCTCAAAAATATGTTTTTGCCTTTAAGGAAGCAGAACTATACATTATCGTTATTTCTGTGTTTGGTAATAAGATGTTGCAAGAAGAAATAGTGGGTCAGCCCGAGGAGGGTTGTTGGCAGGGGACTGTAAGGGAAGCTCAGCCTTCACACCGTGGTCCCCAGGTGGAATGATGCAGGTTCCCACCTGGGAAAGAACACGCCTGGGGGCCCGTGACCCCAGGGATGCTCCGTGGAGATGCCGATGCGAAAGATGTAGTTAACCACAGAGCTGTGACAGGTAGTAACTTTTAATTTTATTTCTCTTTTAGACCATGCGGGAACTGTAAGGGTTCTGGTCTGCTTAGGTACCACGTGAGAGGGGAGGAGGGTGGTTGGTAGCATAAAAGAGACAAGGATTGCAGGGAGACAAAACAACTTGTGTTAGACCGACTACTTCAGAAAACTGGATTTTTGGGTGCATACAGGATCTTCACTTCTTCGTAACATGTTGTGCTGTGTCTTCTGGCATGGAGAACATCACCTGGCTGTCAGCGCTGTCCTGGCACATCTTTAATTCCAGTACGTGGCACACCAGGTTCCTACAGCTGGTGTAATTTTTGCTGCAAGTATATAAAGTGAGATATGTTGGCTAGGGGAGACTGTGTTGTTTGTACAGGAAAGCAAGAAAACAATGACAGAGGTCATTTCAAAAGTGTTATACCATCTTTTCTGTTGCTGCTTATGGCTTAGGATACATATGCAGAAGAATGCATGAGCAGAACCGCACACGAAGTGGTTGGGGGATTTAAGAGTGAATGAGTGACACGTTACCTAACTGCCAATGGTGAAGTAAGTCCATGGGTCCAGGTACTCCCTAACTGAGAGGAGGTAAAAGTCACCATGGGTAAAAATCTGTAAAAAAAGAAATAGTGTTTCCCATCTATTCCAAATTCAAAATTCGAAATTTTTTTTTTTTTCATTTAGTGTGGTGCCTCGAAGCCTTTGCAGGTGGAGAACAAATGCTTTAGCAGGGAAAAGGAAATGATGTTCCCAATGTTTCTCTGGTATTTGCAGCTGTGAACGTAGATGAATATCTTACTGTTCATCATACTGGAATAGTTGAGGGGGCACAACATGGATATTTTTTATTTATTATAACTTCAATAAATAATAAAACTATTTAATATTAATCCAAATTATTTATTAATAATGTTTGCTTCTTGAAAAATTCTGTGTGAATTAGAAATTTTGGGAGTACTGTTAGAAATTAATTTGCCTGAACTCTGCATGGTAATATGTCAAAATCACATGATAAGTGAAATGATTTGTATGTTCCTGGCATTAGATGTTACACCGATACTCGTAACTAAATGGTGGATGAGGAAACGATGGTATGAAGTACATAGATAAGTTGAAGATTTGTAGAGGCTACCGTCAATACAAGAAACCTCATAACCATATAATTCAGTCTTGTGCAATTTCTTAACATTAAAACATGCAAATGTAAGTTGAAAGTGACAAGGATCTTGTTTTTTCTGTAAAATTTGGAACTTTACTATTAGGTTCCTTTTTGAATTCCAGTGTAGAAATCTCAGAAATAAAAAAAGCACATAAAAATGCAGAATCTCCCCAATATTACAAGAATTGTTTAGTTTCTAAGTCAAGATCAGAAGGCTTATCTCTTTAGCCTGATCCTGAGATCACAAAATACTGGACTGTCACTGATCTCGGAGTCTGAAATGCCTGAATGATAGCCTGAGCTAGTGTTCTCTCCTGGATAAAAAGCCCAGATTTGGAGGAAGCATCCCTTAAGAGGAAGAATTTTTTCATAAATGTTTGTAGTTTGAAGCTCTTTGGGCAGCTCTAAGATCAGAAGTGTCTCATCAGAGATGCATCAACAGGCAGAGTGCAGCACAAGTAGCCAAGTGCACATGGAGTTTCTCTCATACCTGTACAATTTATGGATAACTAGTGAAGCTTTTGAAAATAACCGAATTTGAACATACCAGTAACTCCAGCAGTTTCTCTTCGCTCCCCCTGTGCAATCCCCACGCTGAGACAAGCCCTTCCCGTCATCTTTCCCCTTTGCCATTTTTAATATCCACTTACAATTCATTTTCCAAATGATCTTTCATCAGTTTCTCTCCTCGTTTCTTTCCTCTGGTTCTGTTTCTTCGTCGTACCACTCCAACGGCACTGCTTAGCAGGCACGCCGAGCCTTTCTTTTCCTGGTCACCAAAGGAGCATCTTCTGGAAGGCTGCTCACGTAAAGTCAGCTAAATACTTGCGGAGAATTTAAAGATACCTGGTCAGAGCCAGTTACTTATATCTCTTAGGTCTGTTTCTTCAAGGTAGATTAATTGTTGAAGTGCTTCACCAGTTGCATATGTATTATATAGCCATTTTATCACTTATGTAGACTCCTGTGAAAGGAGTATCATACCCATTCCTCAAAATATTCAAATCTTACCTTTTGTAACACAGGGGGCACCAAGATGAACAAACTAGTTATACATGCATGGAAAGTAGCAAGCTGAAAGTAATTGTGTATTCAGTTTTAATGGAGCTGAATCTCCTGCTGAGATTTCAATATCTGACAGCATTGCTTTCATTGCCCCAAATGCCCAACCTTTTTCTAATGTTTGACCTTGGGTATGATTATATTTCTGTATGTATCTCAAATGATGCAAAATCATTTGCCTATATCAGTCATCTCTCGCTGACAGTCCTGTTCTAGCTCATGGCAGAAGAGAACAAGTCTGATGGCAGTAACAATAGCTAAAATGAGCTTTGATAGATGTTTCTCCCCTTTCAATAAATACATAAAGCATCTCTATAATGTCATTTTGTTAACTGATAAACAACAAAAGGATGAAGGCATTCACTTTTAACTCTATTGCATGTCATTATTTTCTCATTGCCTTACTTAGTGTATATAAGTAATGTGACCTGCAGAATAGAGGACAGGACTGTTGCTTTCAGTGTTGGTTATTTATTTTCTTTTATATCCAGAGGCCCACCTGCTAAATGAGAACGGTGCAGGTGTATGACAGGCTTTATTTACCACGCCAGTTTTGCCCCAACATATTGACCCACAAAGCTGGGTCTGTTCTCGGTGCGCGCTCAGCGCGATTTCACATAACCCACAGCACCGGCTTTACATCTCTCCGTGCCTGAGGTCAACGTGCCGCACCGGCTCCTCGCAGAAATGCAATTCTTTGTGCTCATCTCCTGTTGTTTTTTTTTGGTTTTTTTTTTTTCTCCAGCCCATCTAACCGTGTCCCATTATTAGCCTTGTACTACTTACTCTAGAGAAGCTCCTAAGGCACACAGAAGTGGGTGCAGGAGGCAGCCCGTTCGGGCGCAGTGCGGTGGGTGGCATTTACAGATGTGTACAGTAGTTTGGGGATGATATAACAACTAGATTACCGGTGTTAAGGAGAGAACAAGGAGTTTCATCCCACTCCTTGTAACCCCGCAATGAAGCGGTCGTCGGAGAGGAGCGGTGCTGGAAGCCTTGGCGGTCGCGGTGAAGAGGGGCTGCCAGATAGATGGGGACAAAGGGACCGTTTTTTAAGTGTAACTCCAACAGGCAGTCTCAGTGTGATTAATGTTTCTGTACTGGTAACGAGAGCGTATCCCTAAAGAGAGAAAATTTGATAGTGGCCTCTTTTTTTAGGTCTGTGTAAGCTGGGCACATTATTTTAATAGTACACCATTTAAGGTATTTATCTTAATTTAAAAAAATAATATTTCCCTTGTTGTTTGCAATTGCCCACTAGAAATGAAATCCCTTTCCTGACTGAGTATCCTTTGCAATCCTGAGCTGGTTGTTATTGCAGGTTGCCTCGGGAATACCGAGTTACTGAGTTTCAGACTTTCTTCAGAAATACTGAGGGGAGTTTAACAGCATTTGAAAACACAGATAAAGAAATACATGGACCGTGCAAACAAAAGTAAGTGGGATAAAAAGAGATGTGTTTACTAGAGTGGTGGAGAAAAAAAAGGTCCACAAAGAAGCCCCTTGGTCTGATTACAAGACTTGTTAGGGATGCAGAGCACTGACCAAGTTCACTGGAGTTTGAAATCCCAAGGGCAGTTTTGGGTTTCTTTCTGTAGACTCCAGAAAGTGACTTAATAATTCATTTGAAACTCTGCAAAACTTTCTGTTGACTGACTTTACTCCCTCTTCAAGCAGATTTTTAGTTTTGCTCAGAGATTTTAACCCAGTATAGAGGAAGCATAAACGGATGGAGATCTAAACCCCCAGACTAAACAGAGAGTTTCACACTCGTCTAGATGGACGTGGACAATCTGACAATTAGTTTGTCTGAATTTGCAAAGAAAAGAGGGGCACAGGTAGGCTCTGTTAAATCTGCTACTGCTGTACACCGACTTGCCTTAACACAGCCTCTCCACTTCCCAAGAACAAGGACGAGGAGAAATAAAGGCAAATACAGGTGTTTGTGTGTAAAAGGGGGTAGAGATTTAGTGCCATGAGCTACTGCTAGACAGCAAAGCATAAACTGCACTGTGCTCTTGTTTAAAAAAACAACCACCCACCAAAAATCCCACCCAGACAAAAAAAAATCATCAGACGAGGTACATAGCTGGTATGTGGGTCTCCAGTGGGGCCATTCAGAAACAACATTTTGGAGCATTTTCTGTTTCCCTGTTAACGTTTCCCATTCACCTGATTTCCTTTTGGAGCATTGACCGTGCTCATCCCTCGCATCCTCCAGGATGGCTTTTGCCGAGCACCGTGCTCCGTGCTGACGTCCCCCCAAAAAGACATTGCCGAGGAGGTGCGCGATGCATCGCTTTCGCTCCGGAGCAAACCCAAGCCCGATGCCGAGGTGATCCCTGTCTCCCTGTGATCACGCCGCGGGACGTGAGGCTTCTTTGCCAGCTGGGCTGAGCCACACGTCCCTGCTGCCGCAGAATTAGCGGCGCAGGACCGCAGCCAAAACCAGGCGCATACGCCCCAAATACTACACAGCGTGGGGACTCCTTTTGCCAGCTGTAGAAACGGAGGAGAGAATTGCAACCGCTACACTTATCTAAGGCTATAAAAAAAGAAAAAGTGTGCTGCTTGAAGTTAACTCAGCGGCACCAAGTACAAGGTGGGCTTCAGAGGTGGTGGTGTTTAATATTCTGTTTGAGGATGCTGGCCCTAACGCCAGTATATATTAATAGGTGCATCGTTCCAGGAAAAAAATATGTTGTTTTAAATGTAAGCGCAGTGTTAGCAGTCGAATAGATACAGTGATAAGGTGCTAACTCTGACCTCGTAATTAAATGTAAATACAGCGTAAGAGCAAAGCAGGGGACTATGTAAACAGGTAAAGGAGGAAATATGGCCTGGTTCTTTTCTTAATGTCTTTGTTTGGGCTGTAACGGTAAGAGAGGATTTATTAATCAGAATAAAAAGGCTTCCACGAAGAATTCATTAATTTATGCATTTTACACAAATGCAAGATATTGCCTTCAACGCTTTTCTGCTTTTACTTTTAATAAATGTCCCTGGCAAATTTACATTTACTTCTCACTCACAAACATTAGACTGCTTCATTAGTTACTGTTGCTTAGTTTTTTAATATTAACAGTCTCTCCTCCTGAGTGTCTTTTATTGCAGCATACAATCTTAATAATTTGTGGAAAAGATGACATTTCCAAAGAGATCAAAATGCTTATTGGCCATTTACTCCATTCTCGTGCCTGCCTCGGCAGTGGCACAGTCCTTCGCCTTGTCTCTTAAGATAATGTATTAAAACTGTCAAGCTACCAATCATTAAGGCACCAGGAGCAACCACAGCATGCAAAATTATTCTGCTTTAAGCACAGTTTTAGGCGATTTTCTTCAGGTTTTCTTCTCTCCAAGATGTGAACCTGGCTTCCAGTAGGCAATCAAGTTACACAAATTTCTGCAAAATATATCAAGAAGTGTATCCATTTATAACTACATCTTGGAATTAGCCTTTAAAATAGAAAGAAGTCTTTCCCAAAGATAAGGGGCTTTTGTTTTAGGGAGGAAAAATCTGTCTATAGGTGATATCTCAGATAAAATCATTCATATACTCACACTACAAGTAGCTGTCCAAAAATGAAATGCAATCTGTGGTAAATTTTTTGTTGCATGCATGTGCGTTTCTTGTGAAAAATGGAAGTTTCTACTCAGAAAGTCAGAACAACATGTACAAGTGGCCCAAATTGTTTTTGATTAACAAGGTTTTCTGCCTAGAAGTCACTTTATCTTCATCCCATTAGCTGGACTCAACAAAACAAATGAATCTAATGCATTAGGCTGAAACACATTCTTGCTGTGTGAATGCAAAGAAAAATCCTCTCAAGAGCCCTGCAAACATCTTATATGTGTAATGTAGTTTTTCAGCTTAATATTCCCCTTTGAGTTTATACAAAGAGAATGCAAAGTTTTCTGCCTCCTTTTGTTGTCAACTCACATTATGTTTATGTCTGTTATTCCCAGGTATGAATCGTGTAATATTGTGATGAGCTGGCTGGCGTGATGTAACTTTGGGCCGTTTAGATACTTATTCCATACAGGGTTTGTAGCTCTCATCCTTTTAACAAATACATTTCATGGATTCTATTTTTGGAAAAGATCACATCAAGGTGATATTTTTGCCATGGGATCAACAAGTAGGAAACTTTGCTGGTTAAAAAAAAGTCTGCATGCTGCGAGGACCACCTCTCGCCTTGTGTGCTAATCAAAGCAAATAATTCACTTCCATGTCTTAGTCTGATTTTCCTTTTTTGCAATTGTCTGTAAGGAAGCTTATTTTTCCTTGAATATTATTTCAAGTTGTTTAGAAAGTCAGGTATAATGTAATCTTTATTGCCCATGCAAAACATGCATTTTGGTACTTGTGACTGTTTAGGATTTATCCCAAATATCCAATTTCCAGGTTGATCAATTGTTGTGTTTTCATAACTATTCCAAATAATCTCTTTTCTAGAGTACTCATAGATAGCTGAAATACATTTTTGTGAGGTGGAAAGAGGAGTCATGCGAGTATTACCAGAATGCTTCAAGGTATTTTACCCTCTAATTCCACACTATCCTCAGTACCTCTAATATAAAAACTGTATTTAGATTCGAAGTTATCTTGGGAACTATTAGTATGTGCACTTGAATTCATTTGATGTTCTGCATAAGTAAATATGAATATCCAGATGGAGACTATGATCGTGTACCCTAAAGAAGATCTATTCTTGATTATATAAAACCTGAAGATGACTGAATTTTCATTTTTTATTTTGTTTTTCATTTCTCTGAGCAACATAAATACATAGCTTTGTTTTATTCTTAGGAAAACAGTTATCGCTAGAAAATAGCAATTAGAAAGGACTCTTCCAAATTCTACTGAACAAGATGGTGATATCTCTTACCAGCAACAGAAAAATTGTGTGCTTAATGAAAGTGCAGTGTCTTAACTGGAAACCTAGTGGGAGTGCTAGTGCTATTTCTGGTTATACTTCAGTATATTATCTAAGCCAAACAGCCAAGAGAATAAATTTGCACATAATATGTGTTTCCTTAGTGTTCATTATCTTGTTACTTAAAAATTGCCTATGAAAAAGTGAACACGTTCATAGGAACATGACTAAAATATTCTTAATAGAAAATATATGAAAACAAAACATTATTCAAATTAAACAAAATATACTATTGCAACTGGCGCTGTTGTGTTCAGCTCCAGTAGGCACACTGAATTGTCTTTTTTCCAAATGGATAATTTATTTAATTAACCAAGATGCAATGAATTTTAAATTGTATCTTAAAATAGAAAAATTAGGTAGTTAAGAAAAAATATGATGTGGTTTACATTCTTATTCACTGTTAGGAAATTTTGTATTGCGTAATTAAAAATTGCAGTTGGCAGTTTACCCTAACATGAATTTTGTCCACAAAAAAAATGTTATCCTTGACCATGTTGACCTAATGGATTTGAATAATTTTTTAATATTTTTAAAATTCAAATTAATACAGCTGTAAACAATTATTCTTGCACATGTGTAACTTTTCACACTGGATAATGAAGTTTTTCTTTTGTGGTCATTGTTTTTCATCTGGGAATACACTGTATGCTTAGCATCAAGAAGTCTAAATATGCTCCATGTATATCCGGTCTTTTACATTTAAAACAGAACCAGCATGTACAAAGTCCTTTTTTTCCAGAAGAATTCATATAAACTTTATTCTGCAGTTTCTCTCAGGAATTGTACTTCATTGCATTACACTGCTTGATCCTGTTTAGCTGCATAATTCAAATGCAACCCCAAAGGATGTAAACATAGTGACAGTTTTTAAACATACTTTCTGATAATCAGTACAAACTATTACTTGAACCTATTCAATAACATAACAACGACAGACGGAATTCAATGACCCTCAATAACAACAGATAAAATCTCATTGTATAAAATTATATTATGACATGATTGTGTTGTCTTGAGTTATGACTTAGGTTGACTGCAATATGGCATGCTTTTTCTTTAGGAAAAGATGATACTTATTGACATTGAGATAATGCAGGATCTAAATTGCGCAGCCCAAGTTTCTGTAATGAAAAAAACCCCAAAGAGTAAAAACAAGAGCGTGTACCATGAGGAGAGAAATAAATAGTTAAATACTAGTGTTTTGTTAGCAGGACTATAACTTTTACTTTATGCAAATTTCTTTGCTGGGGCAGGCTCTTTGGTAGCTCACGTTGACGTTTGGTGGCTCAGTTTAGTCTCCAGTACTGTTAGGAAAATGGGTCACGGCAGAGCATCGGAAATCTCTGCGAGTGGCTGTCGGCAAGAGGTCTCCTTCCATGGGATCCGGCAAACCAAGCCAATTCCTAGGCTAAGATGGTGGCACGTTGTCCAAATGGATATTTAGCAGTCAAAAAAGCCAAAGACTTAAGAACATCAGGTTGCCTTAGCTGTTGGGGGAACTCATATCGCTAAGATGATGGCAGTTCCTGGCCAGGAAAGCCAATGTTTCCACCTTCTGTCCTTCCTCTCTTCGTCTGAGCTCCCAGCTCCAGAGAACGTGGAACATTGCAAAGTCAGAGTACTATAGGGTGTCTGGTGGGGTAAAATTGCTGAACGGGAGAATAGAGCAAAGGATGTCTAACTTTCATGTTTACCCATCATCATAAGTCTTTGGTGAGGTTCCAGGTAACGTGCAAATGAGTAGGGTCAGGTCCAGCAGGGATTGCTGATGGGGCTGCCGACGGTTGTTGGCCAGATCTGGCCAAGGCTGTGCTCTTGGTGTCTTAGAGATTTGGGAGATTTGTGGATAGCCATGTGATTCTTGTTGTTCTGCCCACCCCCCAGCCACCCCGAAATAACCAAAATAAAACAAAATATCATTTTTGCATCTTTAGGAAAGGTATTTCAGTATCTAGTGAGAACCTTCCCAATGTCTTCAATCAGACTGAGTGAGGTAAAGTAACCATTAAAGAGTGTCCAGCAGGGTAATGTTCTTTCACTTCTAATTTGAGAGCAATAAAGATTTTTGTCAAAAAAGCCAGCGCGTCCAAACATTGAGATTCCCGGTGCATTCAGATGTTGAGGGCTTTGGGTTTGTTTGCCCTCATCATGTGGTATAGCCAATGATTTTATAGACTTCATTATTACAAGCAGGTTAGAAACACAGAGCTTGTTTATGAATAAATAATTCTGTATCTATTCTGCAAGGTAGGAAGGACACTTAGGACATTTAATGTCTCTAAGGATGCCGTGAGCAGAAAGTATATGTGGCAGGAAAACAGATTTATGGCCAGGTAAATATAGGGAGGAAAAAAGACATGCACAATATATAACTTTACTTGCGTTTACATACAAACACAGAAGCCATAGCCATTGCACGCGTTCACAGGTTAAAATTTAGTATGGATAGAAAAGTGCAATATCTCGAGTCATTTCCATTACTGGTGAGATAAAATCAATGTCCAAATACTTCCTTACCGGCAAAACCCCCTGAAAATACTAATCTGCTGTATAATATAAAAATCCAATGCCATTAACCTGAGAGGGGACACAAAACTGCCTACTGCCTTTAAATAACCGCTTTTGTTATTTCCTTGAGGTTGGTTTCCACAAAATCATTTCCTGGAGATGTGTATATTTTGGCTGTGTTTGCTCTGACGGCCTGGAAGCGCCCAGCCTGTCTGTCGTGGTCCACCGTCAATCCAGGGACCCCCGAGCGATGCTCGGCTCTCTGCTGCCGCTCCGTTATCAGGGAGGGATCGCCGGGAAGAGAGGCTCGGGGTGTTACATCCATAAATGCCGCTGTCTAGAACCGCCCGCCCTAAGCGATACGGGAATAACCCGATGAACTACAAGTTTTCCGGAGCGGCTGCACCCGCCGAGTTTACGCGTACGTTCACGCACGCGTTTATCGCGCGGGTGAAATGCGGGGATGCTATTAAAGCCGTGCCTACCCTCAGCGGTGGCTCTGTACGGCGGGGCTGCCCGGCCGGGGGCTGCTCTGCTTTCGCATAAATAGTCTCTCTTACCTCTGAAGTTTTTCCTCCTCCTCTCCTGCAGCAGTGCTAGGGGTCAGGCACACAAAGGTGCTGTCCCCTGATTGCAGCAAACACCGCCATGTGTTGTATGTTTGATGAATTAAAAGGATGCTGCCAACTTAATTACACTGTAACCCTTCAATAAAGGAAGGGCAGAGCTGATTAACTAGTGAATAATTGGGGGCTGATTGATGGCTTTCTCCCTCACTGCTAAAGGCTGTATATATAATTATTTTGCCTGTGGGCCTAATTTTGCCACTGTTAGCTTCCACTTTTGTCATCAGCTGTAATTTATGGATGGGGCCTGAAGCCTTAAAAAAGGCTGGAAAATGAAATAGCCCCGAATCCCCAGATATGTCACCTGGAAATGGCCAGCAGGCAGCCTTTAACGTCAACATTTGCAGCCATTTAGCAGCATTAACACCTCATGCTTAGCCGGAAAATAATATTATCATTTGTCAACAACTATCATAATATAGATTTTTTTCCTGACATGTAATAATGTTGCATCACTCACACCAATGATTTAATATATGTTTTAAATGCAAGATCAATTTATTGTAACCGAATAGAAAATTCTTCTGGTAATGCACTTAAAGAAAAAAAAGAGAGCAAGAGAAGGAAGGCCCATGCCCTTCATTGCATTGGCAGGTTGGTTACAGAATTAGTATGTCAGTCTCTAAAGAACCCCCAAAATCACTGCAAACTAAGATAGTTTGTGAAACTTAGTTAAAAAAAAAAAAAAAAAAAATCTTTTTTTTTCTTTGAACTTTGAAAGATGCAGTAGCAGTTTCAAAGAAAATACAGTTAATAAGCTAGTAAGCCTGTCTGCACTGTACTTAAAAAACATTGTGGGACAATTTTCCATCTACTGTCAATCAGCAGAGCTGCATATGAGCCCGTATAGCTATGCTGGTTTGCATGAGATGTAGATCTGACCCTTTGTATTTTAAATTGAAATAAGATTTCTTATTTTTTTCGGAGAGATGAACGCTAATCATTAATGCTGCAAAGTAATAGTAAAAGCCAATCTGTTTTGAAGGATTGAATTGCTTCGGTGGCAAAGAGGAGAGATGCGCCCCAAAAGAAAGCCTGTTTGGGGAAAATACAACATTCTGATTAGAGCTGCTCCAGCAGCTGCGTGCGAAGAAGTGCTGCCTATTTTATATTCCACAAGGATTTTTTTCAATAAAGTAATAACAACTTAGATTCACTTTTTTTTTTTTTTTTTTTGGTAACCCATATTTAAACATTGCGGAGAGGAGGCTTCTAATTTATAAGCCAAGATATACAAATCCTCTCTCTCAAATTTCCTTTGTTGTTTTGTCCTCACGGAGCGCTCCCTTGCCTATGAATCACATAAAGATTTGAAGAACCTTTCAGTCAAAGCTCAGTAGTGTGCCAGTGGGCACTGGCCAGGAAAAAAAAAAAGATTGATATTTGCCCTCTCTTCTTATCTGCACTTGATTTATAAGTCAGTGCGAGTATGCAAGAGAAATAAAGGCAAAGACCTTGATGCCTCCCTGTGGAGAATATGCACCATTTGGATTGAAGGCATGAAAGAGGAGAAATTAATGGTAAGCTGTTCATCTGTCACTACTGCCAGCCTGATGGTTTTGCAGAGAAGGAGAGGACTAGATGACATGCCCTCCAGTCAAGGGCATGACTGCCCGCTGTTCTCATATTATAAACACAGTGCTTTGGGTTTCTAAGGGATTTAAATTTAAATTATACTGTACTTTGGATAGGCAAATCTTTACACAAGTTTATTTTCTTGAAGTATTAACATGCAGGATTTCACTGGCTTTATGTGGAAGAAAAATAAAAATTAAGTCCCCCTATTTGATAAAAATGTGTAGCAGACTCTTAAAATGTATCCGTATTTTTAAAGCAGTGTGTTATAGTGTAATGAGATTTAAATTTATATATGCATTGAAGATTTAGGCACATGCATAAATAGATAAGCTTTAGTTATTCTACTTTCTGGCACATAGGAAAAGATTAAAAAGTTCAAAATAGGAGTTGAAATTTTTTTTCCATTAAAATGGTATAATACTGACTGCTGCTATCGATGACAATATTAGGAACGCATCTGGAGGATAAAAACTGACACAAAACTTTCATGTTGTGCTAAACGACAAGAAAAATGTACTTATTGCTAAATGACTTCTTTTCAGTGCTGAGCATTTGTGTACCCTCTTGCAGCTGTTGAAATATTTTTGTACGGTACCTAGCACAAAGGCTCGCTGGGCTGCTCGAGTCCTCGAGATGCTTCTGCAACACCGATAAACCTTATTGTGTGTCGCAAAAGGTATCGGTGCTAATAGGAGCGATTTTTGGTGCCTGGCATGGTTTAGATACGTGCCCATAGGCATGAGAAGGAGTTTGCGCTGTGCACAAGTTCAGGGTTCGGATTCTGTGACATTTTTGCCACCCACACCCAGCAGCTAGTTAAAGCCCTCTTTGCTGAGCCCCAACAGTGGGATGGGAATTTTTGTTCTCCATTAAAAAAGGGAAAAGTGAGTTGCTAGTCCACTGGTTTCGAATTATCTTGGGTTTTATAAACCAGAAGCCAAAAAACCGCCTCTGTTGCATACTTTTGTTTAAAATCTCCTGAGTCTGGAGCTAATTTCATTATTTCCTGAGGCCTGAGTCACGATTCTTGAAATCCTGGTTAGGCAACAGATTTCAATAAAATAATTGTGCTCAAGTAAACTGACATTTACTCTTACTACAGCAAACTTCATGACTTGCATATCACTTCTGAAAGAACTGTAAATCTTCCACAAACCTGACAAATGTAAATCAGAGAAGAGGAGAAGGAGGTTGGCCAGGTGAGAGATGGTCCTCCAGGATCTTCAGGAAAGAAGGGACATCCTTCCCTCCAACGCGACTGGCATCTCCAGAGTACCATGCCTTGATTTTTTTATCTTTTCTACCTTCCTCCCCGTGCTGTTGCAGGAGAGGTTACCCTGCTTCTCGCTCCGGTGTCAGGGCACCAAGGCTTTGCTCTCCTGGGCTCCTTGTCCTCCCGAGCCCATTCATGCCATGGCCGAGGACTTCGCTTTCTTGTGCACCGTCATCAACCTTCTCCATCACCTGTCAGGAAAACCCTCAGCGGGGTGGTTTCTAACACCGAATGATGAGGATCAAGGCATTCACAGTCCTAATCAAAATTAGTCAGCCAGAGATATCATATGGTCACCAGGGCTGAGAACAATTCACCTTCAAAAATCTACAGTTGCTCTCATCTCCCTGTTCCTAAAGCGTCTCCTCTGCAGTGGTTAGAGGCTCTGCGCTTGCGACGGCTGCCTGCCACTCTGTGTTTTAACTCCCTGCTTGAATCTGCCTAGAGTTTTGGCAGACTTCAAATGTTGGCAGTGATGTTTTCTGTGCCAGCTGTGCATTAAAGCATTTTTTTAGAAGTTTCTGCTAAAATGAATAGGGTTTTTTTTTTAAAAGAGATTGTGGGAAAGTATGTTATTTCACCAACTTCAAAAACTATAATAACTTTTTTGAGCAGCTCCAGCTCCTCCAGGCTTCAGAGCAGGTAGTTAGTTACTTTGGCGCCTTTTTTTTTTTTTTTTTTTTTTTTTTTTGGTTCTTGTCAAAAAATCCTCCTGTGCCCTAGTTTATACGCATGTTAAAAATCTGTTTGCACTTGCTGAGTCCATCTGCACGGAGGCTGATCCGTCTCCTCTCAGTTCCACGCCGACCGTAGTGCGGATGCGGCACCCATACGGAGTGACCGGGTGCCACCACCAAGCTGCTCCGTGCCGTGCCGTGCATCGGCAGTGCCGGAGGAGGTGAGGAAGGGAGACTTTTCTCTCTGCTCTCAGGTCACCCCTTGCTGATTCAGTATGAAACCCACCGAACTGAGTAATATTTTCTCCGTGCTAAAATTTTGTGCAAACGCTGGCAAATTGTAAGTTTTCCGTGTCTATCGTGATGGGTGATGTACAAAAGCTTTCTACTGCCCCAGATGACGTTGTCAGCTGGGGCACAGGAGGTGGTACGACACACCTAGAGGTCCTAGTTTTGCTGATGAAGCGAAGGAATGTTGTATGGTCCTGCAGGCTAAACGCTTTTAAGTCTTGACTTGTTAGTTGTTTGGGATATTGCATACGAAAGAGAGTAAAAGAATACAAAGGTTGTAAAACTAAGCACTGAAAAGTAAGAAAATACTAATACAGCCATATTTATGTATATATTTATACGTACACATACTACATATTGGTTTTTGTTACGTGGTGTGCACTAAAGTGTGTTCAAATGGCCCCTCCTCCTCCTTCAGCAAGTGCAGTCTTCTCACACTCATGATCTGTTCTTTCCCAATCACCATCCAAACTTTGGGCTTCTCCTTATGGATTTTCCTCTGACGCTCTCATCGGAGCTTTTTACAATTAACTAATCTTTGATACTTGTGTGAATAGTAGCAGAGAGGTATCCTGTTATTGCAGAAGGAATGGCTTGTCTCCATTTGACACATCCGCAGTCAGGCACCGAAATAAAGGTTATTTCCACAGCACCAATAAATTGGCAGGGTGCAGATGCCGAGATACCCCAGGTTTGCTTTTTCAAGGGTGTCACCCCTCAGAACTCTTCGGCGAACGGGTGCTGCTGCTGGGATGGGTTTTTTTAAGTGATTCGTTGCACATCTGGAGGGGAGCCGCTGCCGTGCCGGGGTGCAGTGCTGTGCCGAAATACTGGTGCTGGTCCCCAAAGCAGTCTACGTGTGCGATCACCACCGAAGGCCCAGCAGCTCGGACGCAGCGGCGTGCCGATACAGCGATGCTGCTTTGGGGACCCAAATGGAGCGGTTCAGCGCTGGCGATGGGATTTGCATTTCGGCGCATAGACGTAGTCTTAAGTGGTGACACGTTTTTTTATCTTTCTGGCTTCTTTCAGCTCATTCGCTGCGTATCTGCCAACTACAGATAGCAGCAAAATAAAAATTCTGATTTATTTCCATGCACAGTCATTCCTATGCACTTATGAGACTGGGTTTCTTTGGAAAAAAAAAAAAAAAAGCTGTCTGTGAGCAAGTAATTAACAACTACATCATAGTGAAGACAGGCAAGGGCCAAATTAAAGTTGCAGAGGGACCTTTAATTCCAGCATTTCCTAGCTATTGAGTGCTTCGGTATGCGGGATTAGCAATCTTTTAGCCTAGTTTTTAATATAAGCACGTATCAACTTGAAACGAAGGCTGTGTTTTTGATGCGCGGGCGTTACGCCACGCAGTCCGAAAGGCGGCCGGTGTTCCCGCTTTGACCGATGAGTCTCGCGCACGCCGCGCTGCTTGATTGACGCCTGCGTCCAAAAGCGCAAGGACGGGGAAAGCACGGGAGGACATGGAAACTGCGGAAGGGATTCATGTACCGCGGTGAGAAACTGGTTCAAATCCAAGTTAACTGGGAGGCGGCGTGGGGCTCCGGGGCTGAGCAGCGCTGCTGGCGTGAGCTGAGCTTACTGCCGGTGGACCAAGAGCAGGCTGGTTTAAGGGTTGCTTACCAGCATCCTTAAAAGCCTACGTTTTCTGATTTTTGCACTCTTTTTTTTAACATCTTCATTTTAGATCTTCTTATTTTACAACCAAGTTGCTTAATGTTATCTTTTTAAAAAAAAAAAACAACCCTATCAACAGAAATGAAATATCAAGACAAAGAAAAGTAAAAACTCAATTTATTTCCTGTTCAACTTCAGGTAGAAATCCTTAAGTTTCTTTACCTAAGGTGGCCTAGCTATGAAAATGTTTTGGAATTTTGGGGGAACTGTTTTTATTCCTCTGGAATGAAAAATATGTTTCAATGGAAATCCATTTTTTTCGATGAGGAAGGAAAGAGTTTAGTAAGAAAATTTTAAACTGATTTGAATACTTTGTTGAATATTTTCAGAAAATTCTTCCAAAAAAACTAAAGAAGCTTCCAAAACCAGGGGATATTCTCATATCTAACAGCAAACTGACACCGCTTATCCTTGCAGGATGCCCTCTGTCACCATCATGGCCTTGTTGTGTATCAGAACTCAGGGATTTGCAGTTATTCTGTATGGCTACAAAACCACCCAAAACTCTCCATCAGATTTAATTATAAATCTAAATGAGAGCAAAATTATTCCCCAAAATTAGGTTCTAGATTTGACAATGTAAGGGGCCACTAGTATTTTCTCTAAATGTTTTACTGTGTCTGGACTACATTGCTTAGTGTTCAGTTGCTTATTTTAGGTTTTTGTTTTTTTTTTTTTTCTGGGGACTTGATTAAAACTTAGGAAATCAATGTATTTTTTAATTTTTATTTTATCTCTGAAATATGATTATAAATGACCTTTGATAAAAAAGTTAACAGAGAATATGTCAGGAAGCAGCTCAGAAGGAAAAGATTAAAAGCAGACAGTCTAGAGAGGTGTTTAATTTCAATTTTCTTTGTGGTATAAGAAATCTGTAGATTTTAAAGCCATCATGCCATAGTTACTTTTATCAGTAGGGCTCTTTTGTTTTGTTCTGCCACCTAATTCTTTTGATGACAATGAGTCCACAGTTTTCCAATGACTGATTTCGATTTGCATGTTATTGTCAGCCTTTTATATTTTATCATATCTCCACTTTGGTTTTTATGCAGATCCTCACATCAGAAGGCAAGGGCAGCCTGAGCTAAACAGCTGGCTGGATTTGCATGAAAATGGACTGCCCTTTTTCATTTGTTTGTTCTTTGGAAATTACAGTAGGTGAGTATCTGACTCAAATTTCCCAAACAAATAAAGATAAAACTTCACAGATATTAAACTGTGGAGCATTAAACTGTATCATTTTACATATAAAAAGAAAAGGATTAAATAGAATTAGTCTGTTGAGCTGACTGAGGAGAAACAATGTGAGTGACGGTCTGAAAACTAAAGATACAAAAGAACTGTGGTATCTTCAAGAGATTTTTCTCTCCAAATATTTTCCTTTCCCATGTTTAAAGGATAAACACTAATATAAATATTTCCCTTATGAATTTAAGATATTTTTGCTAGGGAAAAGAAAACCATAATCTGTTTTAAGTCATTATATGTTTGATAGTATTCATGTATTTTATGTACATATTTTATATACGTAGCAGGTTACAGAAGCCCCTTAGCAGTGGATATTCTTTACAACTCGGACTGCCGGTGTAAACCAGCCAAGGTGTAAATGTGACCAGGGCAGATGACATTAAGAAGCCCGTATTGTTTCCAAGAGGCCAAATCTGTAGGGTGAGGCAAGATCTTTTATTAGACTGGCTGATATAGATGGAAAAAATGAACAAGCTTTGGGGCGCACAAGAACTTGATAGTTGACAGATACGAGCTTTATAGATTTGAACAGTAAAGTATCAAAATAACACATGGCACGACTTGGAGTTGTCAACAGACTTATAAATTATTTAGAGCATGTGTGCCCTTGTGTGCCTGCAAGCTTGTCCGCCTCTTTCCGCTTAGGCTGCTTGAGCTTACAAAAGACACAACCACTCCCTGCAAACCTTACCGCTCTTCTGTCTTCAGACCATCTCAGAAAGAAGAGCACGACTACAACATTTAGTTTAAACAAAGGTTTGGAAAGAGTGGATTTTATGACATCTAGCTATAGTATGGGATTTAACTGTTTTATGTGTAGACTCTCCTGCTTTCCGTTTACGGTAGGAGCTTGGATTAAT
Organism: Aquila chrysaetos chrysaetos; assembly: GCF_900496995.4. Lineage (NCBI taxonomy): Eukaryota > Metazoa > Chordata > Aves > Accipitriformes > Accipitridae > Aquila > Aquila chrysaetos. The sequence continues at coordinate 2,614,451 of NC_044024.1, read as the reverse complement.
GGTAATGCTATACATTTTCTAGAGTTAAACATCTGGGGCAAAGAGCTATCAACTCTGAATTTCCTGGAAAAGTGGTAACTGCTAGTCTTGCATGAGATAATAAAAGTTCATTCTTTCCTCTGATATGGTTGGAATTGGGTATGTAGAGCCACAACCATGCGGTGCTGGGAGAGCAGCAGTGTCCCCAGGTCATAGCACAGGGCCAGCTAACAGCCAGGAGCCCAGGCAAAATTTGTAGGGTAAAATATATTCTTGCCTTTTTTTGTTTTTTAAATTTTATTTTTCAGACTTCCTCCATAATCTTTCCTGAGTACGCACGGGAAAGTCTGGAGAACGCTTTAAATCCTTTTTCTTTCACATGCGGCAAAACCCCGCGTAGCTTTCATTACACCTATGCATTGAAATTTATTAGCGAAAAGCGCTCTAAATAATTCATAAGCCTGGTGACATCTCTAGGCTTTGCTTTGTGGTGGTGTGAAACCTCGCTGCTCAAATCCACAAAGCCTGTACCTGTCAGCCAGCAGGTGTTGACACAGTTGGTGTAAAGCCCCATAAGGTCAGTGGAAAAGACAGGACGTATGGATTCTCGCTGTTTTGAACATTGCGTCTTTCACACGGCCGTAGGGGATGCAGATCTGCCGTGGGCCAGGCGTATTAGTAGTGCTTTAATAGATAAAATAGACTTGCTGTTGCAGGGCAGCGTTGCTGTAGCTCAAGAGGCAGCAGCAGCAACAGAAGACAGCTAGTCCCAGGTAAGTGCAGAAGGTCCTAAATCCACCTCCTGCAAAGCTGAAATGATTGTTTTGTGGATGCAGGGACTCAGCAGATGAGAGAATTACAAATAGTTAGAAGGAGACCTAGTCCTGGAAGACTAGGGATATTCAGGCGCACGCTCCGTCGGATGGGGCAGGAGCCTTTCTGGAAGGCAACAGGCTGCTGCTGGGAACCTGATGGTCTTGGACAGCTGAGGACACGTTCGGGTTTTGGGGAGGTGTGTGTAACGGGCATCGTGCCTGGTGGACAGGGCTTGGCTTGTCCATAGTCCTTTTGTTGTTTTCAGCCATTTAAAAAACTTAGTAAATACTGTTTTGTTTTAGGAAAGCCACACAGGGAATTGCTCCCACTTTGCTCAACTCCCAGAGGATCTGAAGGCACTGTTGTAAGATTGCACTTGCTAAGGACTCGTCAGGAATATTTCTAATCTATAATTCAAGCCTCTGTCTGAAAGGTAAGAAAATTGTGTGGTTTCCTTCTGAAAGTGGCAATAGCTTATGGTCTAGGAGCAGAGAAAGGATGCTCTTGGATAAAACAGAGGAACCCTTCACTTGGCTTTTGAGCAAAGAATATCAGGGGCAAGTGTTTGCTGTCGTTTGCACTTCACAAGAGTTGTATGGAGTGTCATACAGCCATGTGCATGCTTGTACACACAATACCTGCTAAAGTCCTTCAGAAAGTGCCTTTATAAGGTTCTGCCTGTCAAAGTCGCTGAACCTGCAGAAATGTCTTGTATGCAAAGCAGAGACTACGCAGAAACTTATTACAATTCAGTATTTATAGAGGCGTCATGGAAGTACAAATAATTTTTGGCTCATTATTTATTTTCTGTTGATTTTATTTTGTTATGTTGTATTTCTGGACTTTTTCCTAAAAATGTTGCGTTTCCAAATTCTTTACTAAATGTCACAAATAAGTAGCAAAAGTTGCGTTGGCATTTTTGAAAGTTTTCCAAGGTTTTGCTATTGTTACAGTTGCAGAAACCATAGCCCTCGCATAGTTGTGAATGACTTGACTCGCAGGCATCCAGCCTGACAATGACTCAAATTACTTTGATGTTACAATACATAAAAATAATGCAGAAAACAAGACATTTTGGCTTTGGAACCTGACTTGAAAATGGATTGCTGGAGGAAATGGAGTATTTGACTTGCTTTTCAGAGTAAACTCTCTCAGATTTGGCTAAATTTAGCACTTGTTTTTTTGGTTGGGTTTTTTTTTGGTTTTTTGTTTGTTTGTTTGTTTGTTGGTTTTTTTTTTTTTTTTGTTGGATTTTAATCTGAGTGAGATTTCCTTCAGAGCTTGGATCTGCTTGAATGAACTGTCTTAATCAGACTGGGCTGGCATGCCCATGCAAAAGTCAGCAACACAGAGAGAAAGAGGTAGTGCATTGAGGGCCAGCTCACGCAATCTAGCTATGATTTTTCTCTGGACTACTTCATTTTTGCAAACTCTTGGTGGATATGTGTTATGGCTCCAGTGCGATAAAGAGAAACGGTGTGTAGGTGTAAAGAGTTAGATCTTCATCTGATATCAAACGGTTGCTTGAACTATGTGAATTTATACTTGGTGAGGGTCAGGTGCAATACGTGGGTCTACATTTTGCAGAAAATATTATTCAGATTCTATTTTAAAAACCCATTTTTACATTGACTTTGTAATGTAACTTCTTACATAAATCCATGGCTATAAATAACAGTGAAGTACCACTGCCATCTCTGCAGAGTCTGGTGTAATTTGGAGAATCAGCACTTTTTTCAGTACAAAAAAAGGTAAAAATCCTTGTCCTGCCATGAAACCATCCATGGCAAAGCCTGTGCATCCACAGCAGTTCCTGCAGCAGCCGCTCTAGTTGTAGGAGACAGATGGGTTTCGGCTCAAGTCCCTATTCCTGTAGGACAACCTCAATTCAAGTAACCTTTTGTCCTTTTTCTTGATGTTTTCTTGGTGTGACTAGTTGTCTCCTGTGGCTCTGTTGACCTAAGGGTAGTGCCAGGACTCCTCTGAGCTCGACACCTTCAGATTATCCATCTTTTTCTCAGACAGCCAGAATCGGGTTGTTGGTTGGGCTGACAGTGTCTTCAGCGTCACCCATGCAGCAGGTAGACGATGTGGATGGGAGGTCGTGCATCCCTGCCCTTGGGCGAGAAAGGGAATAGCTAAAGTGTAGATTAATTTGGATTACTCTTGGGAAAAAAAGTCTATCGTTAGAGTTTGTTGTGACGTGGTCACTTTCAATTTCCACTTGTATTATGGGTGCACAAACACAGTTCGCGCAAGCTAGTTTTTCTCACTGTTTTCCAAAAATAATGGAAAAACAAGGGTCTCCATAACGCTGGGCCTCTGAGCAGTTGGATTAATTGCATTTGTATGTGAAACAGTGTTTTGGTTTTAGAGCCTTTCACAATACTGAAAGGACACTGAGAATGTCTTCCCATGTTTCATAAATTTCAGCCAAGAAAAAACAAATGTGGCTCTTTTACGTCAATATTTTATGTCTCCATAGGTTTTGTGTTAAACTCCCGTACAGAGTTACTGTGTGTTATTGATAACATGGAACTGGACTTGGTGGATTTTAATGTCTTTTTTCATGTTTATATGGAACATTTTGAAGCAGCAATTAAAATAATTAAGGAGGGCGAAGAAATCTTTAGCATGCAACAAAGATTTCTGCAAAATGTTAATTTCTGTCAAATAAGTGAATATATGCACAGATGCCTCCTGACAGAGGCTGTGATTTCTGAGTGCTTTGCATGCCAAATAACTTGTTTACCCCCTCAATGTTTGCCAAGTTTACTGTCAATTTACAAATAATTTCCATTTTGCTGTTTATTCTGCTGCCTTTTGATGGATATGTCTTCCAGACTTTTATCTTGCATGTAGACAAACTAATTAATATTTTCCCTTCAGGCAAATATTTTTTTCTTAGATCTAAATGTGGGTTAGATTCTTCTTCGTTTCCATATGCTTTGTTCTGTCAATCATTTCTCTTCTATGTTACTAAAAATGTACCTTTGTGGATGTCATTTCTCATGTTTTACAGATTTATTTCACCTACATCTATATGGGAATGTGTGTATGTAGAGAGACATATTTGTTATATATGTGTTCATATATGTTTAAGCAGAGAGAGTGAAAATACTAACTTCGTGCTAAGATTTGGTTTTCAAGACTGAATGAAAATACATTTTGTCTTGCCTGTTGCTGCCATTTCCCAGGCTTGACCTCACAGTTTGTAGTTACTGCTGCCCATATGGCACACGCAACACTGAGTACGTCTCTTCTGCAGCGTCAGCCCCGATTCCTGCACGTCTTTTTGACCTAGCCCAGCCCTACTAGTCATATATAAAATATTTGGTATATCCCATTTCCATCCTCCTGCTGTCATCCCAGCACAGACCACAGCGGGCTGACCCTTCTGAGATGAGCAGGCTGATGCAGAAGTGGTCCTGAGCCGTCGTGACCCTGCAGGAGCGATGCTTCCCGCAACCTGCTCTGGCCAAGCTCTGCCAACCTCGGTGCCAAAAACTCTTCCTAACGCATCAGTGCAGCCCCAGCCCCAGGGACTCCCCTCCCGCAACGCCTTTCGTCAACGTCTAGGTATGTTTAAAGCTCTCCGATAGCTAAATATTGTCGTATTCAAGGAACGAGATTTCCACGTAGTCTCTGCAGCTTCCACAAAGCTTTTAGGAAGTACTGGAAGACACAGTGTGGGATAAAAAAAAAAATGTTATCGGAAGCCGGCATGTTAACCACGTTCCGCTGAGAAAAACACAGGTGGTAACCGAGAGCACAGATATTGCGAACAGATTCTTGCAACTTACCAGTCGTAAAAATATCTCTGCAAAAAATACTCCCAACGACTCTGTTTACAGAATGCTTGGTATTTCCTATATCTGGAAATATTCTCGTTGTAGCTCCATATGTCGCAGCTAGTCTGACAAGCTTTCTTTTGAACTGTTTGCAGGTTGCAGTCTGTCTGGAGGGCTGGGTGCTGATGCCTTCAGGTTTTTAGGCCCTGCATTATGGGCATGATTATCTTGTTCACTTTGCAGGCATAGAAAAACGGAGCTGGGATTTAGCAGGATTTGAAGAAACTTCCTAATTATGCCAAGCAGAGAGCTGCCTGAGTAAAATCTCAGCCAGAACCCCAGGTTTTTTATTACTGGTTCTGTTTTAAGTGTATCTCTATAATTTTCTGTGTTTCTGCTTTTGTTTATATCATCATAGTCAGCGGGACTGAGAGATTAAAAACCGAAATGTATTATCTTTGCACATCCTCAAAACCTGTCGAGAAAGGAGGAGAAATTAAACAAGGACAAAAACTCGCACTGAAGTGAAGCTGTTTCCTTTGAGCTGCCTTATTAACCAGTCAAGTACTTGACTGCCACTGTCAGCGAGATTTCTTTAGAGAAAGAGTGGCATTTTGAAAAATACAAATTCACCGCCTGCACAAGTTAATGAGGCCCTTCAGCAATGTTCATTGATAGTGTAAATTCATCATAATACAGTGCTACAAACCATAAATGGGATATGCATACAGGAAATCATCCACTATTAGAAATTTGCCAGACACGAAAAGAAAAAGAAGCCATTGATAAGCAGAAAACTCATCTCAACTGCTCCGTGCTGATGGGTGTGCAGCACATTAGTAATGCCAGATAGTGCCACGATGAGAACTTATTAAGGTGAATTGAGGTAGCTCATCAAGTGTATTTGGTCGCCTTTGTTCGCGTTTTATGGACTCTCTCAGCTGCCTCCCTTGCATTTGCCAGTGTTGGGTTAGATAAAGCTTGCTGTACAAGGACTACCATCAACATAAAGGGACAAATGTCTCCAAATACTTCGCTTTTCTGTGCACTCACAGACGTGCTTATGCATTTAATCGATTTTCAGTTGCATTTGCAAGCGATAGCTTTACAGACACCAAATTATCTTAAGGGCTATATAGTACACCAGGAGTGGACAGTAGTAAAAATTGGCAACACCCCAGAAAAAATATATTATGGTGACTTCTGATCTTTTAAATAATAACCGAGCAGTGCTATTTTGCTGTCTGTATCAATCAATAAATCTCTCTACAGTGCAATACATTCGGTACTCCTACCCTTCTTGAATAGTATCAGTTTAAAAATCTCTGGGACCATTAGGCCAATACTTTAGTGTGATTTGTCTGTTGGCCGGTTTCCATCATCTTGCTTCAGGGAATGAATAAAAAAAGGAATACCTTGCATCGGGTCATAAAATGGTCAGCTTCTTGATGAGAAGAGGTGTACAGACTTGTTAAAATCTTGAAGACCGTGGCCCCTGATGTGCAGGACACCACCAAATTACATAAATGAGCTCTACAAAATAAAGCAGACTGGTATGAAAAGGCTTTGAAACATCTGCATTCATCTCCCGTGGTCTCAATTCCAAATATATGGAGATCTGAGGAAAGACTACATTGGGTTAGCCTCTGAAAAGTGTCTGGAAAAGAGAGTCACTACCCCAACTCCCCACCACCCCGCCTCCCCGCTGTTGAATGAATCTGCTTGTTGCAGAGCCGCAGATGACTGGGGATCAACAAAGGAACATCAACAGAGGAACTTGAGAAGATGCAAATTCTGGTATCCCTCTTCCCACACTGTCTTTGGTTTCACACACGAAGACAAGATCAAGGGCACGGACTCTGGTCTTCTCTCCCAGGGGATCTGCTTTCCCTGTAGCCTTGCCGCAGAGGTCAGTTCAGAACTCATCCCAATCCATGGAAACCCTGAAGACCAAGTCCCCTTCTCCCAGTGTCACCTGTTTCCCTCGGCTGACGTGTTTGTGTCATCAGCTGTACAAGGCATTGGGCAGAGTAGCAGAAGCCTAAGCAAACACGCCATTCGCTTGTAAACAGGAATAATGATGTTGACTGGAAGGTAAGTAGGAATAACTGAGCAGAAACCGCAGATGTTGATGCTTTCTCTTCCCTCTGCCTTTCAAACCACTTTGGTTGCTCCTCTGCTCTGCTCCCGTCCCCTCTCCCGAAGGCAAAATCCTTATGGGCAGTTTTTGTGAGCCACTCCAGTGTATGTTTTTGTGCCAAAGCTGACAGGCCAGAGAGATGCTCCTTGGTCCTCTCTGACCTCCTGTGTTCCTCCTCCCCTCTCCTCCACTCCAACAACTCCTCTTTTCTTCCCCCCTTGCCCCATCTGACTTTCCCCTGGCCCTGGCTGCCCCACTTTTCTGAAGCAGTTTTTCTCTCAGCTCCTGCCAGAGTCCATACGATGATCTCCAAAAGGATCTCAGAGCTTGGCTCCTGAAAGGGTGGTTTTCAAACAAATCTGGAGTGCACGTTGTTTAATGCACTGTGAACTGTAAGAGATGAAACGGAGTTAGATGCTTTTGTTCCTTTTGCCCGCTACTCAAATCCCCAGCTGATAATTACGAACAATAGATGAAAATGTGTTTGGTATATATCATAAGAAGAAATCTTATGGAAACATTAGGCAGCCTATTATTGTAAGGCTCTTGTAAATACTGTTTTGTAAGAAGAACCTATCTAAGATGATGTAAAACTTAATATTCCTATTAACAAGATGTACTATACTGTTTCCAATTCATATCAGTGAAAATGCATTTTAAATTACAAAGTACTCATATTTTATCTGAGCCAGTGTTCTGATTCATACGCCTCCTCTTTAATCCTATTTTCATTCAAAGTTTCACAATTCACATCTTCTTTTTCCTATTTTATGTAGTATTTTCTGTGTTTTCGAAATGTAATCAAAGCTTGTTAGCTTCTACCCAACCACGTTGGGTTGAATGGGAATATTAATAATACCAGCTATTGATGTCTTTATGTTAAAATTTGATTTATTGAGCAAGTGGCACATAATCTGTGGGGAAAATACCTAGAGATAACACCTTGAGATGATTAATTGTGTTTACAGTGCATTCCTGTAATAATTGTTTACAAGGAAATTTATGCATGAGTTGCTGCCCCAGTTCAAAAGAATAACTCATCAGATTGTCAAGCTCTCTGCTCTTGAGTATTCTAGCTAATTGCTATCTTTGCTAGTTGAGCATCATAAATCCTTCTTCCACAGAGCTGAGAGCAGGATTTTTGGATCATGCTTTTTCATGCAATGAAAACCTTTTCATCCCTGGGAACATCAGTTTCCTCATGCAGGAAGAAAAAAAAAAAGGATACGTCAGGGGATGATATCTACAGAGGATTGTGACAAGTTGCCCAGTGGCGTTGGATATAACTTCTGAAATGAGCTTATACAATCATGTGTTAAAATCTGCGTTGGGTAAATTTGCCAGTAATGTTATTGATAATGAATAACATATGAGGATGTAGACTTAGTCTTCTATGTTTAAAAAACATTACATTCCCAGTTCTGCTGCTCTCTACTTTTGTATTGCTTTCCTCTTCACAAGTGCTGCAGGGTAGAGATGGTAGGATGGGTTGGAGAATGGTTCCTTTGCAGCCATCTGTGCTTATTACTGATCTAATAACAACTGCACAATTCTCCCTTTTGGAATTAAATCCACCCTTATAAATTCACAGAGATAAATACGCCTTTCTTTTGCACAGCTTCGTTCGTTTTGGGGTTGGTTTTTGTTCTATTTCCAACTTTGGGGTTTAATTATTTCATAACTAACTTTGCTGTAGTTACAGGAGTATTGTCTGAGCAATATGTTGCCAGGAAGTAGTTGATAATGTTTAATAATTCCTGATTACATTCCTGTTCCAGTCCATGATCATGATTATACAAATGTTTCTGGTGCTATTTTTCAGTACAAATCCTTCTTTTCAGTTTTTTTTTTTTCCTTGTTGACAGTGTATTGGTCAGAATACAAGAGAAACCGACCTATTTGCTAGTTTAATTAAAGATGTCAGTAAAATCCTTAAGGTTTGCCTGGGAAGGAGCAGATTTACTTGCTGCTTTTATGCACACTGTGGGATTTAAACATTTTGAGAATTGCTTTGGTGATTTTTCCCAGGAGATAAAGGAATGGATTAAGTGAAGTAGTTTCTGACTATAATTGGTCTGGTTTAAACACTTAAAAATAACTTTAAGAAATAAGAAAACACAAAACAGGTTTTCAAGTAGGGATTTAACTTTTTTTTTTTTTCTTCTCCAGCTATGTGTTTATTTCAGCTTTGGTGTCTCATTGTGAGCTATCAAAGTGTGCTGTACGTAAGGTGGGATATATGTACTTTAGCTGCTCTGAACAGCAGTCCAGGCAGAGGACAGATGTCTGAAGGAGAAGAAACAAAAGGACTAAATCTGAAGAAACAGCGGGGGAAGAGAAAAAGGAGATGGGGGGGGGGGGGGAGGAGGCTTTCAGCCTTTGGATAGGTTATTTGCTCTTTCCAAACAAAGTGGGTTGTGTGTGCTTTAAACTTTCCCAATGTTTCCAGGCAGCCTAGCAAAGCCGGCTCCATCAAAGGAAGGCTCCCACCACCTGTTGCTTAGGTGTTCCTGGCACACCACCTCTGCGGCTGGCACGCCGCTGCTGCTCCTCTCGCTCCGTAAATCCAATCAGTTATACACACGGGGCATCACGGAAAAGCTGTTCTGTCTATTTTTCTAGTCAAACACATGGGTTCTTCTTTCTGCCTCTCTTTGTCTCAGGTAGGTGAGCGGCCAACAACGAGGAATTGCTGCCAACCGATTCATGTCGTAGTCGTTTAGAAAGACAGAGGTGGCTTTGGCATAAATCAAAATCTTCAGACGACTAAACCAAGCCTAACACCGTGTCACCCCCTAATACCATCAGGTGTTACGATACCAGCTGCACTGGGGAAGGCAATAAAATGTGCCGCTGAGCAACCTGAAAATATAAATTTAACAGCTAAACTTAGGCTTGTGGTCCAAATAACTGTGGATTACTATTACACATATAGTAACCATAGTTCATCAAAAGTTAGCGATAAGGGAATTCTTGAGAAGAGTAAAAAAAAAAAAAAAAAAAGCCATACCAGACTTTACAAGCAGGTTTTGATCAAAAGTAGACGCAGTAACACAACACACGAAGCAGATTCTGTAGGAAATATTAGACTCTGATCTTACAAAATATTCCAACCATGCCTATCAAGAAACATTAATAACAGTGTTATTGACAGAGTATTCATTTAAAGTCTTTCTGTTGGATACAATTAACATTTAGATGAGAGACAGTTATAGATACTCAGATGATATATACGAAAGAAACAATGACTCATCTCTCCAACAGTAACGGTACCAAACCTCGCAGCAGGGAAATTGCATTTCTTCTAGCTTAAAAAAAAAAAAAAAAAATTTCCATGGACCTTGCAGAAGAAATCAGCTTGTTCCTATCAGAAGGATTGCTGTGTACTATTTCCTTATTCAAAGAGGAAATTTCTATGTAGTTTGCCAAGTGCGGGGATGAATGCATTGAGGGCAAGAGCAGGTAGTACAGCAAGAAAGGGCTGAGGGGGACAGTTCAGCTCTGGGGTCAGGAGGAGGCTGCTGTCCTCGTCTACCAGGTTTTTCTTCCAGCTGTCTTGACGATCCTTATGTAATTGGATTAATCTTTACATCACCCACATGAATGTCAGCAAATGATGGAAACCTGTGTGCATCAAGGGTGAGGGCAGTGATGGTGTCCGTATCTCCTACTCCTGTATCTGTCCTTTAAAGCTTAAACCAGAACTTTTCTTTGGCTGACACTGTGTCTCCCTGAAGACCAGACTATTTAGACCTGGATGGGTGGCGAATAGGATGCTGGAAGGGTACATTCAGATGATGATTTCCTGAGATTCATGATGTCTCCAACCAGATAACAGATAAACCTTGGGGCTTGGATTCATCTCACCTGCTTTTAGTTCTTTAAAAAGGTGGTCTAGGCTTGCTCCGAGTTTGACAGAGAGAAGTGAGTTTGGTCTGAAAGCCGTTCATCCCAGCTGGCTTCAGATCCCTTATTTTTAGAAGGCTGAAGTGCTATCTGAATGCAATCTAACAAAAGCATCAATGGCAGTCACTAGTCTAAGTCTCTTTGAATGAGACCATGGTGAGCTGGCTCAGGAGCCTTTGTATTAGCGAGCTGCTGCTTTCTTCTCCGCATCTGTACCTGCCTGGAGGTCTCCCCACCCGACTGGCTTTTGTGCAGTTTTAGAAGATGTCTGATCAGACAGGAGCTAGCAAAAAAAAAGTGAGTGCAATTGACTGAGATTCAGCAAAACTAGAATTGTGACAAAGCTTTCCACCGTAAACACTCTCCGTGCCAGCGGTCACTGTTTTGGTAACTAAGAACATGATTGGGTTTAGAGAAAGTGGTACGATAATAATTAATTGAAAAAATTGCCTTATATGCCAAACAAAAATTTTAGATGAAGTCATGCCACAATAAGAAGACTTTTAAGTCTTAAAATGGAGTTATCTCCAACCATGCTGCTTTGAATCTGATCTGTAATAGCCTGGTAGTAGTTTATTTATATTAATTCTGTACTGTATATTTTACATTTTGTAGAAATGCCTAGAGCGTGCATGTTAAGCAGTTAAGAAAATTAATCTGCTTGAGCAGTGATAACATTTGTAGAATGAAATCCTCACAATTAGAAAGACATTTGAAGAAACCATGTTAAAAGGTGCTGAAATGTTCTTGAAGAAATGCCACATGTTGCTGCGGGCAGTAATGAAACATTTCCATATAAAGTACTACATAAACACATATAAAATGTAGACATATGTTAGCAGATTATGGAGTGTGAGAGTGATACAGTAGTGATGATTATTTGCAAGTGCTAATGTTACCAAATCTTAAGGTTATCTCCTGGCCTTGGACCCTATATGTAAATAATTATATCCCAAAATATGCGTCTCCGAAGCTATCAAACGTAATATACATTCAGCACTTCTGAAATACTGTAGGGTTTAGTGATCTGCAGTATATGATAGTAAATTTTGGTAGATTTATGCTCAGATATCAGTGAACATATGGCTTAAGACATGCAAGTTTGAAATAAAGTTATTCATATTATATACACTTCCACATGGTTAAGTATTTGCAACTCAGAGAGCGATCAATATGCAAAAGGTGAAGTCAAATATACATTACCTACACAGAGGTAATTTTCTATGCATAGCACATAGCAGTTCTACCCATTTTATCTCTGTGTTCATCTATCAAATATTTCCTGTGAATATGTCCACCTACTATGTAAATAGATCTGGTTTTCTAAATATCTGTTTGTCTAAGAATAAGCTACGTATTTCCATAGACTACTGGACCCAAAATAGTATCTCCAAAAAAATGAACGTATAGCAATCTGAGAAACGGCAGTAATGACTTCAGCTTTGGGAATACAGTCTTAGTGGGCCTTTGATTAGGGGTTTATTCCAAACCTATTTCAAACGCTTTAAATACTCATTTTTTCATTGATGACTTCTGCATTTGTCCTTATATTAAAAATGCTGTACATTGCTCATGCTCCAGGATCTAAAAGCACAACTATGAAATCAAGTAAGTTGGTTGAATATTTCTACTGAGATTCTTAGTGTTGTTTTCCTAATGAGCATTTTTCACATCCTTTTTTTTTTTCAAAATGTTTGTTTGAATTAGAAAACAATCTCTGTAGCCAAAAGTGGCAAATCACTTGAGACTCGTTTCTGAATAGTGCTGAGAAATCCCTCTTTGCATATCTTTAAAGGTGTTGCTCCAAGAAAAACAGGAATTTGTAACTTTAAAACCTTCATCAGCCCTGTAACTTTGAAATAAATAGTTCTTGAAAGAACTCAATACTTGCCAGGCCTTCTAGTTGGTGTGTGTTGAAGCTATAAAAATTCAAGCAAAACAGGCTTGATGATATTAATCTGTTTAATAGAGGGTGTTTGCATCACAGAATTACATCACCATTTTCCATTCTATAAAGACCAGAAATAGAAAAATCAGAGAAGTTAACAACATCATTGTATTGCAGAAAGCCTTATATGCTTTCTGACTGCTTTTATCCATATATATATATATATATATATTTTTTTTTACTAAAGACTAGGGTTGCACAGTGCATTCCTGAGAAACCTGCTATATGTTCTGTCAATACTGGTCACAAAGAACCCCCAGTTGTTTCCTTTGGTTCTGGATGAGGCCTGTCCTTGCACAAATAGGAAAAACATGTAGGCCAATGCAGGGTAGATTAATTATAAATTATAAAAGGCATGATGGTATTAATTTGCATTTCATAGCTTGGTGCTGCTTAGTTATCAATCCAATGATTCTACATTGATTTTTTTACTACTAATATAGTATACTTATGCATTGCGTTGAAGGCGTATAGACCTCAAAAGCAAAGCGGTGATTCGGCCGCAGCGCTATCGAAAACCACGTCCCACAAGCTGTCTGCAGATTCCAGCTTATGTCCGCGAGCTGGGAGGAAGGAATCAATGTTGACAGCATTGTTTGATCTAAATTTCAAAGGGAAAATTTAAACCGTACTTGGGGTGCAAAGAGGTTCTGTAAACAGAATAATCCACACCTTCTCATTCTCCTCCAAACCCGATTCCCGTGTGAGATGATAAGCCCAGCTCGTACATTTGATGACTCGGTAAGCGAGTTATCTCGTGTCAGTGCTGCAGGAATTGCTGGGACGGGCTCCTGCTCCCAGGCACCCGCAGCCCCCCAAAACAGCAAGGTCAATGCCAGATCCCCGCTTGCCAGAGACAGAAGGGGTATTTCTTTTCATTTGGCACATGACTTGCCCATTAACAATGATAGCAAGTCAACAACACGTCACGCATTAAAATTTTACTAAATATGGCGACTAGAAGCTCTTTTGCCAAGTGCTGCGCGCAGTGCATCAACAAACATTGAAAGAGGGTGCATTAAGATTTGCAAACAAAGAATCAAGCAAGTGTGTTTTCCAGGTATGCCTATTTTCAGAAACCCATCTAGCTCCTTACCAGAAAGCAGTTTACTTTCAGGATGAGTCTTTCCTTCCTTCATTAGGTCTTTATTAGGATTGGGCTAATCAGGTCAGGTAGAATAAAAACTCATCAGAACCTTCAGTTAAAGATCAGAGGAAGCCTTTTTTCCTTTTGAAAATTAAACTTCCTCTCTTTTCTCTTTCTTTTTTTTTTTTTTTTTTTTTTTTAAATTTCTGTTCCTCCCGTCGTCATACAGGAACAGATGTGAATGAATTCCCTAAAGAAAATTTGTTCTTATGGCATTCTGGTTCAATTTCTTTGTCCATACCAATCCTAAAAGATAGTAAACAGATCCTATTTACAGGAAGATTTTATGATGTTTATTTCACATTCTTTTCGTATTGAAGACTGCAGCTAGAATGCCATTTTAATTCTGAGCGTTCAGTAAATATTGCACTGCTAGCAAGAAAAAAAAAGATTGAAAAATATTAAAAATCATTCTCCTAACAGCCTAATAGGGTAGATAATAGTAGTTATTGTAAAAGCTGTTTTAATGAATGTTTCTAATAACAAATATAAACCATATTTTATCAGCATGACTCTGTCACACCCACATAGTGATCTGGAACCTATAGTGGTTTAAAATACTGATTTTGAGCTTATGGATTTGGATTCTTGTGGGTGAGTGATGGCAGACTCCATCCTTGCTCTGTGGTTTACAGTATGATCATTTGAACTTCAAAGGTAGTAGCTACACATACCACTTCGGGCTGGATTATGAATACTCTGTCAGATGCTTCAAAAGTATGTAGGATATATTTTTGATGGGATATACATGCCTTTAAAGGGTTTGCTCCTTTTTTTTGTAGGAAATGACCTACTAGAAGTACGAAAGGGCTTGGAGCTTTCTGAGTGACAGCTCCTTGCTCTTTGGCAGAACGTGTCCTAGTGCTGAAGCAGTTTATCGATAGTACCTCATCGCAGTTAGCAATATAGAAATAGCTAAAATGGTCAAAGTTTGGTCAGCTTAATCAGCGTGCATGAGAAAACATGCCGTTGTTTTGTAACAGTTATGGAAATGTCTGCAACCAACACCAGTGTCGAAGGGGTATGGGATGCTCCTTGTGATGCCAGAAGGGTTACAGGGCTGCCCCGTGTCATGCTGAAGGGGTTTGGAGATCCATCCTAATCCGTCCCAGCTGGCAGGTCCTGTCCCTCCCATCTCCCTCATTACCTTGTCCTCTTGGATTCCTGGCTCTTCTCCCTGGGATCCTGCCTTCGGTTAAGATCTGTCACTTGGGCTGCAGCAAGAGCAAACCTGCTCTTACCTTGCTCTGTTAAAACTATTATCTATTACTGTCTCCTTGCCTCCTGTATCCTTCTTTCCAGCCTGCTTTGGTTCTTAGCTCTTAATTTCCTTGTTCATATTTCCCCTCCTCTTGACCGTTTTTCTTACCTTTTTTTTTTTATTATTATTATTATTATTTTTTTATTAGAGAGGCAACCGTTGGTGGTTTAGTGCAATCACTTATATTTTACTCCTTGACCAGTTCTGTTGATT
The DNA here is from genome assembly GCF_900496995.4 of Aquila chrysaetos chrysaetos. Taxonomy (NCBI): domain Eukaryota; kingdom Metazoa; phylum Chordata; class Aves; order Accipitriformes; family Accipitridae; genus Aquila; species Aquila chrysaetos. Next base: position 2,599,250 of record NC_044024.1, on the reverse strand, counting down.
ATTAGTTATGGTAGCAAAATCTGATCTGTACCTGAGAGACTTGTTAGCTGAGTAAATGCCATATTTTATTTATATATAGTTTTACAAGTAGTTCATGAACACCCTCCCCTCTAGCATCAGTGACACGTGGATGCCCACACGGTCCCAGGCTGCGGATGATCACCGAGAAGGAAGAGGTGCTGCGGGCAGAGGCACGGGCGCTCGGGGACTGCCCTGCGTGTCCTGTGCCACCGCTTGCAGGTGACACCTCCGAGGGACTCTCCTGGACGCCTTTCCAGCTCGGGAGCCGTTCTTCCAGGCTGCGTAACACAAGCGCGCAGCACACCGCGCTCAGCAGAGCCGGTGGGAGTGTGCGTGAGGACCCCCTGCTTCAGCGCAGCAGCCAGGGCAGGCCAGTTTAGCCATATGTGAAAGTGCAGGATAATGAAAAAAAATAAAAACCCTTTCAATATTAATTCATTAAAAAAAAAAAAGTGTAATTACATTCAAAAATTAGGTTGATTTTTTTCTTCTTTCTCATAGGACCTGCTGACTTCCAAGGCTGCAGACATAGTTTCTAAGAAGTTTTACCCATTAAATATTCCATTCTGAGAAGTGCCACAAGTGTACTTAAATATTCTCTTATATTCACCAACTTAACACATCCTGTAGCAAAACAAAATGTACTGGCAGACCAACTCACAAGTTAAAGAAGAAAATCTCAGTGAAAGTTAACTTAAATCAACCTTCAGATATGAGTGAGGGTCTCCAAGCTCTGATTTTAAAAGCCTCAAGCATTGGCCTCATAGCATCCTTTTTAAACAGTCAATTTTAAGAACTATCAGTATCTGTACAACAAAAGAATTGTAAAAAACCTGAGTGAGATTTTTGAAGAAAAAGTCAGTTTGGGAAGATTCAAAGAAACTTTAACCCTTTAGAGCAGGCAGTGGGCTGCGTTTGTAAGAGAGGCTCTTAAACACAAATAGCACAGCAAAGTCAGAGAAACTCTTCACATCCTTTTTTAAACAGAAAAGGATCTTTATCATTGTTCTTTGTGGGAACTCACAGAATCTGAATATTCAAGTTAAAAAAGATACATGTGCTAGCTAACATTCAGCCCTCAGTGAGTAATGGATGTCGTGGTTTTCAAAAGAGATTTGTATGTCCTCATTGGTATTTCATTGTAAAATCTTGTTATCAGATTAAAGTAGCAAAAGGGTAAAACTTAAAGGAGCTCATTATTATGAGATCTCATCTGGTTGACTTAATAATGAACTTGGGTAGTCCTGGAGGGATTTTCCTGGTTAGGGTTGGAGGGATTGCTGGCTCACAGTCCTGTTATTAGGATTCTGGTAAAACACACATGCCATCCTTGCCACCAAAAGCAGTACCAAGATGACCGCTTTGTAGTTTAGGAGTTTATGCTTTTCCACTTATATAGTTCCCTTGTTTTGTGAGATTGTTTAAAGATTGTGTCATTTGTGAATGATTTAGCTTTACCTACGACAAACTTGCTTTCAAAAAAAACCCAGAAACAAAGTACATAAGTACTTTAAATGAGAGAAAAATAATATCTCCTTTAAATGATGGTAGGATGCTAGGACAGAGTTGGAAAAGTTGCACACTCACATTGAACTCAAAGGCTCCAGGGATATACCCCGAGCCTTGTACCATTTCTATTTTTGCTCCCACAGCTGTCTAAACCACACAGTGATGCTGGTAACGATGGCAGAAATCACCCAAGAACCACAAATGCTCTGTACTGCAAACAACAAACTCTCTTCTAAGTCACTTGGTGGCTTAGAAAAATCAGTTTAGCAGCAGAGTTTCTAGGAAGCCCAAAGAAATTGCAGACCTGATCTCAGCTACTCCAAAAATTGCTGAGCTCTTGGTGGTGGAGGAGGACTGGCATTTCTTGATTTTAACATAATAAATCTGGATCTAGCTCACTGTATTTAAAAAGTATTGAGCCACCAGAGAATACTGTGGCTGCCCACAGGCTAGAAAATAAGACTACTGGGGTTGCTTCCAGCTTTGATGCTCAGCTTTCAACACTTACAGAATGGTATCTTCAGGTTTCTTAAAGGACAGGTTATATTTTCGGTCTCATAGCAGTGACGTGAATTCACATTTCTTGAGGTGTGAAGCTCTTTAAGCAGTGTTCTGTGAAAAACAAATTATTGACAACGTTTGCAGTTATGCTGCTGCTACTGTCAAGGAATAACGCTACGATGCTGTGAGCTTTCTGACCTGAGTCTGCCTTCTCTTAATCTAGAGACTGTTTCATAAGTTTGCAAATACAAGTAGAGACACCATATTTGTGCTATTATTGATCCCCTGCTGACGTTGGCTAGGCTTAACCAAACTGTATAAAACTGACTTATTCAGAGCAAAATCTGATGCATGCATAAAAAACTTGGCTGCTTCCCCTTGTGCTGCTGAGATATCTTACGCTTTTATTTTTGTGGTTTGGTTTGGGGGGGGGCGGTTTTGTCTTAACAATGCTACTGCATCTTAGGACGGGCTTAACACTGTCCCGAGCAATGTTTCTCTTGACCTATAGAGTAACACAAAACAGAAATTTAAGAATCTGATAGAAAAGCCACAAAACTAAATTTGGGTCATTTCATTGACTTTCTGGGGCTTTGGAATAGGTCTGATATATTGCTGCAGCAGAATTCTGTAAGATGTCTCGTCAGACCTTCGGAAAGTTCATTTTACTCCATCAAATAATCTGCAGCAGATCCTCCGTGACTGGAACAACGGTACGCTAAAAAGAACCAAAATCACCAAATAGTTCCATAAAGAACAGCCTTCAGAAAATAATAGCTTTTTATTTCTTTTGCAACAGGCCTTGAACCGAAGCAGCAGCCCTGGTCTAGGGTTTTGGCTGGTGCAATTTCATTGACTTCAGTAAAAGGACAAGCTGCTGTGAGACCTCTGCGTACTTCAGTCTCTGTGTCAGCTTCTTCTCTAGGTCCTCAGCTTCCAAGACAGCAAGCAATATGATTTTTAAACCTACTTATGCCATTTTATAAACATTATTTATCTTTTTTCTCTTCCCGCTATATTAATTATACAGTGTTAGATCTCTTGAAATGTAAATACCCCAAATGCCAAAATTAGAGCACGGTAGTGAGAATGTTGTAAGAGTGCTTTTTTGGAAAAGAAAGAATAGATTTTCACAAATGATTGTTGACCTTCTAGAAACTCTGTTCTGGTACTTTTCAGCATGCTTTGAAGTGGAGCAAACGCTTTGCTATTTGACCACCTCCTGGTAGGGTTTCCATCCTCAGCGCTCGCTGGAGCAGGAGACCTGATACACCAGAGCTGCATACTCCAGTACATCACTTTAAACCAAGCCTTTACCATCTGCTTCAACCTCTAATTACAAATGCAAAATAACACAATTCACAATTGCATCATAAAAAAGTAAAATATAAGTGATTTAAATGCATGTGTGTGTTCCTTATGCAAGGCAACATTCATCTGTTATGTTTTACCATCTTTTAGAAACAACTCCGGGGTGAAATCCCTCTTTGTGGAGGGAAGAAAAATGATTTCATTGTAAGAAGGCATTTTTTTAAGGTATGTTTCCAGGTTATTGTTGCACTTTATATATTTCTTTCTTTACGAGTTCTTCTTCGTCCGCCAAAATAGGAGTGTTTATGTCATGGTGGGATGGATGGTTTGTCCAGAGCAGTCTGCTGTCCTCAAATGCCCAGGCTGGGGACTCCTCCAGCTGACCATGCTCTCTCCTGGCTTCCCACAACTTCATCCATGTGCTACTGCCCTTTCCCCCCTCTTATAGATCCGTATTTATTTGTACCATTATGTTTACACAGGCTTTTTTAACCTGTAGGTGGAAATATCTATTAGTTCCAGCCAGTTCATGTCCTTCACAGGGCAAAGGCATTAGCTGTTTTAAAGGCAGCCTTTAGTTATCCCCCATCACGGAGCTTTTCTCAGGTTTGCCATGCTGGGAGATGGCGCTGCGAAGCTGCGGTGATATGTATCCAGCTAAAACTCAGCTTTCTAAAAAATTGCATTAATTGTAGGGTTTTTTGTTTAAGGTGTTTGTAAAATTCCATTATCACTGTAACACACGTGTGCTTAACTTTTAATTTCCGTCAGAATTCACTGTTTCAATTCACCAGCCACGTTTCTTGGTGTTGAATAAGCATCTTTTGATTTCTCAAAACCTTTTTTGGCGCTAAGATACCCCAAACCAAAGCTTGCATGCTCTCTAGACCTCCCACTTTTCTCCATCCGCACCTCTGCCTTGAATAGAGATGACACCTCAATCTGGGAGAATAGCAAACTAAAAAATTAGTTTCCTGGGGAGAAACAAATTATTCACAGGAAAGCAGCTACTGGGGAGCATCAGAGTGGCTTTCAGAGCTCAGGTCTGCTGGCGAGCAATGAGTATTTTAAATGTAGCATACTGTGAACTTCTGAACGCTGCAACATTTGGAGCCTTTCTAGATAGTAAAATCCAAGCCGTGGGATGTACCAAGCCTTACCGCATGGCTTGTTCAGCAGACACACTTGCAGCCCATACACAGCCCTCTGTCCTGGGCTTCATCCTCCTCTTCCCCTCCTCGGTGTACTTAAAATAAGGGTCCAATATATCAAGGGACTGAACTTCATGGATTTAAAATGAAAGCTGAAGAATTTGTTTTCACTCTAATGTGAAAGGAACAATTAGCAAGGGCGCCCACCCCTTCCCATCAATAGGAGACTTTTCAATTACTTTGAAAGCCTTTGGATCAGGATCTAAAAGAGCAAAGACTTACTCTTAACAAAGATACTTGAATAGGGATGGAAAACTGTTAATCAGACACTCCTGGCACACTAGGTGCTAAAACAAGATGATCAGCACACTTAGTGCCTTCACTTAAACTATGCCATAGGCAAAGTGGTGATGTTATAACTAAGGAATCCTGAAGGATAACTAGTGGTTATTATAATTCTCACTACTTATTTCTAATGCATGTTAAAAGGTTACAAATGCAACTTGCTTATTCAATCTCATGGCAAACACCTGGGAGAGTCCTTGTTTCAGCTGTGGGAATGGGGAGAGGAAAATGTCTGCTGCTGGGGAGCAAGAGGAGCGGGATTCGGGGAGTTATGCTGAGCACAGCCTGGGTGAGTGTGGGGCTACTGGGCTGTACTGGTCCTTACCTGGGGGTTGGGAAGGGCAGGAAGGCTGTGGGTGCTCGATGCTATCTGACAACACGCTAGCTAATAGGGATGCTCCTGCTATCTCCGTTCCTCATCTTGGAATTTTGTTTGGCAACTGAATGGGATTAAAAATTCTTATTATAGTATCAGATTATAAAAATACTTATGATGGTATTGGATTGCAACTGTGATTTGAATTCTGGTGAGGTTGTGAGATACCAAGAAGGGGAAAAGGAGTCAGGTTTTGGGAATGTTTTACAGGTTTTTGTGTTGCCTGCTCTAATAATTGCCAGCATTTGGCAACCTGGCTATTCAGAAACACTTTGGAGTTGTCTATTTCTGTTTTCTTTTCCTTCCAGTCAGCTGCAGTGTTATTTTTCTTAACAAGCCATTCTGTACTGTTATGGCTCTGTGAATTTTTTTTAAAAAGCTTTGTAACTGAACTTTTTTTCCTATATGTAATTTGTTTTTGAAGTTGTCGGGGAACATTTTTGTTAAGGAAAACAACAAATCCACCCATATTATCAATTAGTTTTATTTGAAGAAAATATAGTTCCAGATGCACCAAGGTTAAGTTATTTAGCAGTAAGAGGTTTTGGGTCCATTCCATCTGTAATGACATAGTCCTGATGAAACAATTGCTAAAAGGAATTTATTTTAAAATAACATGACCTGTGTTTAAAAGCAATTGGCCTCAGATAGTCCGGTACATTGCTTTTTCTCAGGCTTGCTTATTGTTTTATTTAAAATCTGGTTCAGAATAGACCCATTAACTGGTCATATTCACTCATTGTGAGCTTGTCTTTTCTTTGGCTTATAAAGGCTTTGGATTGAGGTCAAAAAGAAAAGGGATGTAGTAGGCCATTTTAAATTGCTATATTTTCTTTTTTCAATATCAGGTTTTTTTGGCTTGTTTGGATTATGCAGATGAAGCTGTGCTACCAGAGCCTAAAGCCCTGACGGTGTCCACACACCGCTTGGGGCTGCTGAGATCCCAATATCCAGCCCAGAAATTTCTCTTGCAGGCTGAGGGCAAGACCTTGAAGTTTGTTTTTCACCATTTCATTCCTTTTCCATTACTCTGGTTTGCCCACGAAAGCATGATCTCCTGTGTGGTAGTGATGCTGCTTTATTTTGTGCCATAGACAAATGTCATCGGTGTTTTCTTACTTGTCATGCCACATTAATGCAAATACCAAACAAGAGTAGTTTTTAGTGAGTCCCCTTCCAGATGGGTATTTTTTTAATCTTTTTTCCTTGGACCTAAATGGAACTTAAAAAAAAAATAGTTATTTTTCTAAAGGAACACGTCCTGGAACCTGTGAAGACCTTTATTGCTATTGCTCTTTCAGGGCTATAGATTTTCTTGCGAGAAAACCCAACAAAATAATTGTCAGTGTCTTTCAATTACAAACATTAGTCTTGAGTCTCCAAAAGTGGTGTCTATTATAAATTAAGCTTTGGACAAAATAATTTGTCCTCTCCTTGGTTGTGTTTATCTATGAATATTTAGAGTGGCATAGTTGGACATTACAAGTGTCATTTTAATACACAATGAAAATTAAAGAGTGGTAGTTTACCAGGCAAGTTTCTATCCAAATACGCCGCACAACTTTGGCTTGGGTAAACCAGCTGAGATGGGTGGGATAACGTCTTGTATAAGGAAACAACGGGTGACTGTAGCATAATTTGAGGCAGATTTTAAACCAAACCAAGCTTTGGTGTAGTTTTGTGGTTTTTCTGAAGCAAGGCAGGCAAAACCATAGGCAGCTGCATAGAAGAAATTACCTTTACAAAAGTTTATAAAATATTTTATTAATAGCTAGGTAGTCTGGTCTTAATTAACACAGCTAAGACACTTCTGTCATATCACTTCTAAAGGATCGCCTATGTTGCATCTGTAATGCAGAAGCAGACTTGTGGCTTACCCTCATGCTGGTGAGAAGCTATTTTTATTGTGAGCTTTTAAAATTTCCTGTATATATGAAGGAGACTTAACGGTCAGGGGTATTTTCTTGGAATACCCCAGGAAGTGTATTGAGATATTCTCACTGGTATGACTTTGTGGGACAGAAAAATATTCTTCTAAAAGGAAGAGCATTGTGGTGAAAGCTTTAAGATGATAAACAAGATATCAGTACTCTGTCCCTGAATAGGGGACTATATATACACTATCTCTATTTTCAGTAATTCACAGCTGTGTTGTGTCAGATTCAGTGGGTTTGTCATTTTGGGGACATCTTTAGCCGTGACATGAGGCAGGGTGGTCCCCCCGTGTACGGGGATGGGCTCTGCCTCGAGCCACAGCCTGCTCCTTGGGCTGATGAGAGCAATGCAATATGGTTTACTCAAGTCAGATTGCTCACTTTATGAAAGGTTAAACAGTTATGTTGTAGTTGCTAATCTGATAAAACAAATTTTATATTAGCTGCAGACTTCAGCCACCATTTTCTTATTTTTGAGAAGTGTACTGAATTTGTTTTTTTTCCAGAAAGCCATATATTTTTGGACCAATCATTATGTTAAATATTTTCTAGCATTACTTTTTTTTCTAAAAGCACCATTTATGTTAGTTGGAGAATAGTGCTGCCTACCAGAATATGAAAATAGGTTTCATTCAATTAATGAACTGGAAACAGGAAGACATTACATAGTAAATGAGGTTTACATATGATAATGTTGGATTTGTCATGTAAAAGATTGCTTCCTTTCAGCTCCCTGAAAGGACTAAATTTTGCTTTTGTACAGATTGTACAATGCTAATAAAAAGAGAAGGCTCTATGGAAAGTATAACAATAAACTAAATCTATAATTCTAATGAGCAGAAAAAAAGACGATATTTTAATACACACGTAGATCAGAGTGAGGTAGTAGCATCAAAAGCTAAAGGCTCAATCGCAGCTTTTCAACAGACTCCATACGTAGAGCAGCACATGTCTCCTATGCCATGAATGATGCATGTTGGCTGGGATGGGTGTGGAGGAGGAGCTGAGCCTTCATCCACTCCTTGCCCTTTTGCCCCCATTTCAGTGGGAATAAATGACATCCAGTGACCAGAAACCAATGAGCCCCTACCCAATGTTGCAGCAGGTTGGGCAAGAATGCTGCCTGGTCCAAGGCAAGAAGAGATGGAGCAATGTGGGGTTTATTCATTAGGACTCTTTTTCTTCCATAATATATTGTCTTCTTTTAATCAAGCCAATTAAACTAAGATAATGAACAATAAATGTTCTCCAATTAGTTCAGTGTCACCACCTGTTATGATCCAATTTAAGTCTTGTACAATTTGTTTGTTTTTCTTAAAGTTGATATCGTAAAAAGGCATATTACAGAATCTTGGTACTTTTTAATATGGAAGCAGAAGAAATATTGAAAATGTGATTTGAGGATGAAAAACTCAGAAAATAGAAGGAAAATCAAATCTGAAAGGAAAATCTTAAAAGAAGTCATGAGTTGCAGAGAAGTCTCGTTGTTCTGTATGCTCTGACCCACCCTTTCTAAATGTGTGTTGGCAATATTTCTAGATTTTTTTTAATGTGTGTTTTAGCCAGCATGGTAGCTGGATGAGTTTAGTTTACCATTCATCTTTTGCTCCAGAGGGACTATGGGGGTTTGTTTTGTCTTTATCGTTAGTAATTCTCCTTTGGTAGTTCCCATCTCTGAATTTACCGCTCTTCCCACTGACGTGGAGCAAGCAAAGCTCTGGTAGCCCCAGCATCGGGGCTGTGCTGATCCTGCCTGCTTTTCTCTGGAGGGAAAGAAGCTTGTGCAAGTCATCTCCTGTATGTTTTCATGACATGGAAATTGACTTCAAATCTCAAAACAAATATGCTAAACTTCTTTACCAAAAAAAAAAAGTCTCTGGGTTTTCCTCTGGAGGACATCAAAGGCAGTTCATCAGCATGCTTGTAACAGTAGCCTTTCACCAACTGGACTGTTAATTATATCTCTCCCTAATTTTCTCTTTATTAAACTAAAGACCATCATCCTATTCCCATGAGTCATACTTCTTCAGCCCTGACCATTCTTGCTGTTCTCAGTTTAGTTCTTTCCAGTTTCTTTGCACCTTTTCTAAAAATATGAGCTCAAGACAGCATTCTAGCTGAGGCCCCATCTTTATGAGCGTAGGATAATTACCACAGTGGTCTTATGTATGATGCTCTTGTTAACAAATCCCTGAAATTGCCTTTTCTGGAGCAGTTTCATTCCTTTGTTTGATACTGAGCTCGTAGGACACCATAACTTTGAAACTCTTCTCTGTAATACAGCTCTCTTACTGGCAGTTTCCCATTTGCATTTGATTTTTCCTCTGTAAGTGTAACGCTTTACACTTGGCTTTATTGAATTTCATCTTAATTTCAGACCATCACTCCAAACTGTTAATATCTTCTTGGATTTTGATCCAGACCTCCCAAGGGTTCCCACCATCCCAGCTCCTCAACATTGCAAATTTTATAAACGTAATCTCTTTTCCCTTTAACTGAGTCATTATGAAAATATTGAACACAGCTGGAGCAAGGACAGATCCCTGAGGAATCTCACCTGAAATTTCCTCCCGGTTTGACAGTGAACCATTGATAACTACTCCTTAAGAGCAGTTTTTCAGCCAATTGTTCCCTCCACCTTATGGTAATTTTATCTAGTTCTAGACTGTATTTTCTTAGTTTTATTATAAGAACGTCATGTGAAACAGTATCAGAAAGCTTACTAATAACAAGGTGTATCACACTGACTGCATCTCCCTTATCCGCAAAGCCAGTTACCCTGTCAAAGAGGGAAATCATGTTGGAGAGCTCTGTGCATGAGCCTTTTTTTTTTTTTTTTTTTAATCAAGCCATTTGAGTTATGACCCCTGCAATATTAGATAAATTTTTCAGAAATAACAAATATGCTGTTTTTTCCTAGGCTACCACTGTAGGACAGTTTGCTTGCTTGCTTGTAGGGTTTTTTGGGGTTGGTTTTTTTTTTTTTTTTTAGATAATCTGGTGATGTGAGATTAAGAATAATGGTTTGAAAGCCAAAAGCCATTATCCGACTGCTACCAAAGACAAAAATTAGGGTGGGAGCAACAAGCCTTCCTCCACAATAGTGTTTTCTCCATTTCAAGCTGATCAGTAGGAAGTGGATTTAGAAGTGCTTTAAATTATTTCACATCATTTACTGGTAATCTAACCAGCATGTACTGCATGTACCCTAAGTGCTGATTTTTTTAAAAGCATAAGAGGAAGAGCAAAAGAACTTTTTATTCTAAGTCATTCTGTAATTTACACATTTTTGTATCAACCCACTTACTAGTGCCATACATAAGTGTTTCCTCTGAACAGATTTAATTTTTAATTTTCCTGAATCAGTGTTAACCAGGAAAAAGGTAATTGTTGTCAAGAGTATTCAAACTGTCAGAATATCATTCAATCTAAAAGCTGTTAGAATCTGTGCAAAAGTAATTACTGAAACTCTATTCAACTGTAATAATAACCTGCCACTGATGACAGCAATTACTGGGGAAAGTGTAATAGAAATCAAAGGCGCATTTTTCTCTGACAAGTACATTTCTAACTAAGGTTTACATTGGTTGAATAGTGTTGACAATGATGATGTGCTGTATCACTCTTAATCACGGTTGGCATGATGTTACAGTTTGAACTGCTCACTGTTAGAGGAGGACTAATTGCGTGTTTCATTTGACACTGTCCATGCTTTCTGTACATAGGAATATATATTATAGACGAGCAGAGTTTAAGTGTTGTGCCTCATTGCCTGACTCGCATCCTTTTTAAGTGTAGGTTATAAGTACTTTTGCATTTAACATAAAGGCTCCAATTAGAATCGGGATGAACCGGTTAGGTCAACTTCCAGTATGTACAAAACAGAGGGATGGGAAGGAGCATGGTGACAAAAGTCAACCCACCTTCTGCTTCCCAGCTAATGAAGGTCGTGCAGAGTCCTGCTCCTGCATTTACCTCTCTGGGAGGTATAGCTGTCTGATCAAATAGGCTTGAGAAGATGGTTCTTTGGTGCTTCAAATTAGTGAGAAGTCACTGAAGCGGGGAGTCTGCCGTTACTGTTGTTGTTATTATTGTCGGATCTAACTGTCGGTGCTTCCCTTCAACTCGCACAAAAACCGAGACCTAAGTTGGCACACACGAGGTGCCAGTAGGAATAACTGCCCTGGCTTTGGTGGCCTTGTGTTAGGAGAAGATTTAGCTGTATGCATTATTTGGAGAGAGAGGAAGAAAGGGCATCCTTCTTGACAGCATTTATACCTCTGTTGATAAATTTGGTCCACTTTTTCATCAATAGATGAGGAGTTTTCTCCAGAATCTTCCCCTGTTGTGAGAACTCCTTAGGAACAATTCAGCTTCAGAATAACCCATCCACAAATCTCTGTTTCAGCATCCCTCACGTGCGCCTCCCACGACAATCCCTGTTTCTGGGAACAAGCTCGGGAGAGCTGTCCTCTGGGAGCAATCCTGGGGCAGGTGTCCAGAGCGCCACGTGTTGGTTCTGCCCAGTTGTTCCCAAACTAATTCTCAAAACGTGTTAAAGCATCACCGAGAGAGCTAATTTTAGCAGGGTTTTTTTGCTGCCTTTGTGTCCATCAGAGTAACTTTAAGGATTGAACACGTGCAGGAGATGATGTGCAGGTCTGGAGCAAAGATAATGAGAGCAGTTTCAGAACACACTGATGGTCGGGTTTTCATGCAAGAAATTACGTCCATTGATTTTTATAGAGTGGAAGAAATGAAGATAACTGGGTGACATTGTGCAGTTAATCGCATTTCTCGTGAGGGCTGTTTTGTCCTTCATATATTTCCACAGACCATAAGCCCACATTCACTACAAAGGCTGAAACTCATTATTATTTCATGGCAGAGCCAGCTATCTCCACCACCGAGACTCAGTAGGAAAATGCAGTGTGGAATCCAGGTGGAGAGTAGGGATGCATAGAAGTAAACAGTCTTTCCGAGGCCACCAAATAGGCTACATCCATTAAAGTTAATCCAAACTGCATGCAGGACTTTTTTACACTTCTAGGAAGGCTTTCTGAAATGGCTTTTAGGTGGTGCCACATCACAACGAAATCATTGACCACCCTTGCAATCCCATTTCCCCAAGATACTTCTGAGCTTTTACAAACCACTTGCACACACTTTAACGTGTGAGTAGTTCGCGAAGACTCCTAGGATGATCTTGCGGACTTAAACACAGGCCTAACTGTTCACTGAATGGGGGCCTTGCTTGGCTCCAGAGAGAAGACTGCCAGGAGGAGTTCATTGTATCGTTCTACTTATTGCACTAATTGCCTGTTTATGTTTTCTGACAGCCAACACTACCCAATAATTTTTATAAACAGAGGCTCTTTCACAAAATCTACTACATAAAAGTCACAGCTCTTGAAAACCAAAATGATTTTAAAGGAAACTTGATATTTCCCCTCTGATTTTCCTATTGATGTTGAACAGTTGCATCAGATTGGGTCCCTGGTGTTCTGTTAACATGTGGCTCTCTTTTATTATAACATAACAATAATGCAATTCAACTGAAAACATGTGTTAAAACACTCTTAGATTTTGTGCACACCTTATTAATTATACTAACTGCAAAATGATGGGGTCTTTGACAATCGTTTCTATAAACTGTTTCTATAAACTCTTTGGGTTTCTAAAATGATGGACTACCTGAATGAAGGTAGTGCTTTTCTGGCTTATTGAATGGTTGCAGGCAGACGTTTGCATAACTAGGTGATACGTATATTTATGTACACCGTGCTGATGAGCAGTTGCACTTCATTCCTTAGTTGAAATAAAAGACATGAGAGTGACTAAAACCAAAAACACGCCAGGACCTCCTCCCTGATCAGAGTTTTCTGCCGAAGAGAAGAATAACGTGAGCTACATCTGAACGACAAGAAGAAAGAGCCTGTGCAAATTCTGTGCTCAGCATTGCTCTTGGCTAATTACAGATGCTGGATTTTTTCTTAGACGGCTGCAATCACAGCGAGGTGGCACAGGCATTCTGCCATGCACAGGGTTTCCGTATGGCTCTTTCCGTAGGATGAAAGCACCCGGGACAGAGCTCTGCCTCCACGACAGTCACTCCACCGGTGACAGCGCTGGTGTGACCGTCAGTCATCCTTTTTACAAGGTAATAGCAGACAACATAGAGTTTGAAAACCTTATTCCTGACAGAGTTCATGCAAACTCTGTTGAGTTTTTGTGCTTGTGCAGTTTGCACTTCCACGTCCAGGTGGAGGGATTAGGCAGGTATCGGTGTGACTTGCAGGTGCAAATGTGTGATCTACATCTATAACGAATTTTACAAAAGGGTTGCAACCTCCCCCAGTACATCCCTGCAAATTTGTTTGGGAATTTAGAGACATTATTACTACCGATGGTTTTCCCTTTACCCATTTGCCTTTCCAACGTTACACTTGCTCACAGCATGTAAGATATCCCCATCATCACGTGCTTAGAAATGATTAGTCAGGTCTCCCCCACATTAGGATGCCGGCTTAAAAAGTCAGCTACTTGCTTTCTCTTTTTCCATGTCCTTAAAGTTCATATTTTAAAACTTTTCTCTGAAAACCTGAGGGCCACATTTATTTTTTTTTAAAAAGCAAGAGACCTGAGATTAATGGACATCATACGGATAACATAAATCCATTGTACCAAGAGAGCTAAGACTTTAAGAAAAATACTAACGATTACAACTTTCTGATAAAATTATCAAAATTATCTGACAATCCGGTGTGCTTGCTAGAAAATGGTAAAGTGTAAATTATAAGGCTTTTTTGAAAACGGCAGATGCAAGAGACCACATTTTAACCCCAAATCTCTTCCACTCGTTCTTCCAGCCCTGTTGAGATTTAACCCCGCTGACAACTAAGCCCCACGCAGCCGCTCACTCACCTCCCTCGCAGCGGGATGGGGGAGAGAATCGGAAGGGTAAAAGTGAGAAAACTTGTGGGCTGAGATAAAGACAGTTTAATAGGTAAAGCAAAAGCCGTGCATACAAGCAGAACAAACCAAGGAATTCATTCACCGCTTCCCATCAGCAGGCAGGTGTTCAGTCACCTCCAGGAAAGCAGGGCTCCATCACGTGTAATGGTTACTTGGGATGACAACTGCCATCGCTCTGAACATCCTCCCTTCCTCCTTCTTCCCCCAGGTTTATATACTGAGCGTGATGTCGTATGGTCTGGGATATCCCTGGGGTCGGTCGGGGTCAGCTGTCCTGCCTGTGTCCCCTCCAACTCCTTGTGCCCCCCCAGCCTCCTCGCTGGTGGGGTGGGGGGAGAACCAGACCAGCCCTTGGCTCTGTGCAGGCACTGCTCAGCAGTAACTAAAACATCCCTGTGTTATCAACACTGTTTTCAGCACAAATCCAAAACACAGCCACGTACTAGCTACTAGGAAGAAAATTAACTCTATCCTAGCTAAAACCAGTACAAACCCTTTCCCTTCTCTCTCCGGATTTGTTCTAGCTCTACCTTTTTTTGTTGCATTTCACCATTGCCTTCTCTATCTGCTTTAGCAGCAGACAAAGGAACTGGTAATTGCCAGAAAAGAGTGGGAACAAAATTTGAGAGAAGCCAGAGGAAGGTGGTCAGTAACAGCACAACTGTGGTTGTTCCTCCCGGCCAGCTACGGCCACCATGGAGCAACGGTGCTGCTGGGGTGGGCTGCAGACACGAGCCCTTGGCCGGGTGGTCTTCTCTAGTCATGCCAGCTGGGCACCAGTTCAGCGTGTCTGGATCACAACCATCCCCTGCCGGGAGCTGGTACTGCTCTTCATTTTGTACAGTGGGTGAAAAAAAAAAAAAAAAAAGGAAAAGAGAGGAGCTGCTTCAGGGATCGACCTCTTTCAGTGCAATTAGCGTACACCCATGGGCTTAAATGTCTCTTCGGTTCCCATCGCTTAGGACTCTGAACTTTTTCAATATTTTACACTCCATTCTCAAGGGTTTTGTTGTTTGGTTTTGTGGGGTTTTTAAAAATATTTATTTCATCTGATGGTCAATATGGGATCTCACTCTTACAGTGAAGTGTTGCTACTTGCTGAATTCATTAACATCAGTTTGAAGAACCACAACTGACTCTTGTTCCAGGTGTGTCAAATGGAACCATATTTACTACTTGTTACTGAAATTTCTTATCCAAGCTGAGGCCCAAAGCTGCTATCAACTGGTATTTGTCCACTGATATCTAATAAAGTTACGCTAGTTTATATGAGCTGAGAATCTGCTCAAAATAAGACAGCAGTGGTGGGGTTTTGTTATTGGAAGTCATCTTGCCAGAGGCTTCTCTCACTACAGGAAAAGACTGAAGAGGAATAAAAAAGAACAAAAACAAAATGGTGAAATGGAGTGAAAGCGCTTATTGTATGACTAGGCTTCTGGAGACCTAGAACAAACTATATCCAATGGAAATGAGATAAGATGTCCTTTGACTGTAGATAAGTCTAATAGCAACAGCACATTTTCTCCTCTTAAATGATGCACTTGCTCTGCGGAGCTGAGATAACCCTAGAGCTTTAGTTTCTCTTTCTGCAGGGATGCTCCATCACTGATATTTTTGCTTTTATACCACGTTTACATTTAGTCAAGTTGAACACCCAATCAGCAGGAGTACCTGACCTAAAGATGCATCATTGCCATTTACCCTGGCGTGACCACCTCAAATGGACAATCACAGAGGAGATGGTATCCAGGCCAGTGATGAGACTTCAATGTGTGGCAGTAAGGACAACATCTGCCTTGCATATTTCTACTTGCCTACATAATCATGCATAGCTTTCTATTGTTCCAGGAGTTACTCAAGCATATAATAGAGTTTCAATGAGTTCAAACCTCCTGTTTTAGATGGTGTTTTAGTGAGTTGTTTTTCTGCCTCAGCATGGATTAGATTTTTTTGTTTGTTTTTTACTAGCCCTGTCAGATCCAGGGAAGCACATGGAGAGAGCGTGAAGGAAATCATGGATTGTAAATGCTGAGTACACAGCTGTATCACAAATTTTAAAATGTAGGAAACAAAAATATTACCTGAAATAATATACACATGACACCTGCTCAGTAACCCTCTGTCTGTTAGTGAGAAATAACCCTCTGGCCCCAAACACCTCTGCCACGGTGCACAGATTCTGCATCTGCAGGCGGAGTTTCAACCTGGTGCAAATGAACTCGCATGGCAGAGCCAGGGCTTCATCCAGGGAATGGCAGCCCCAGCCAGGATTTGTCCCCAGGAGTTTTACCTCGGAATTTGGTTTGCAGATTCATAATGATGGTTTAAGGAATCTATTCAATTTTGCTGGGGTCGTGTAACAAGTCACGGGCAGTGGTGCCGGATCTAAAGGATCCAGTCTCCTGAGCCCTGTGCCCTGTCCCCTAGACCTGGTGCAATTTCTATCATCCTAATTTAATGAGGAAAAAATATTTAAAATAATATATTAAGTGTTTCTGGGCCTATGTTGTAGGAAATACTTTTAATTGAAGTATACAAATGGTTGACTGGTGAAACAGGATCATGGGATGCGTGCCAGTGGAGGTGACACCCACTCAGGCTAGTGGATGTCATCCTCCCTGCCAGCGGCTGCCTCTGTTAGACAGCCTGCCGATCGGGCAGTGTGTGCTCATGCTCCTAATTCCTCTCAGCCAGGTTGGTTTAAACTGTTTGAATTACTAGTCTCAGTTATCCCAGCTGATTTTTTTTTTCTTTTTTTTTTTTTTTTTTTCTTCCCTGAAGAGAATTGAAGTGCTCATTTGAACTTCTTTGCCAACAGATCTGTTCAAAACCTCCAGCAAGTGGGTTTTAATGAGCAGCTGGGGGAGTAACGTCTTCCTGGCACAGGCTGCTCCTAAAGAGGCTATCTCTGCATATCCTTAAGACATTTTAAGAGACTGAACATTTTCATATCTTTAAATCATAGTAAAAGTGACTTTAGGTGTTGCACTGCTTTAAGTCATTTGATTCCTTAAGACTGCATGGTGCCCACATCTGCCATTAGCACATCCCTTTAATGATCAAGGCTGGACTGTTCAAACGAGCTTAAGCAAGTTAGCACTCAAATCCCTTGGGTAGCCAGCAGGACAGATTTGAGCACATCAGTCCTGCTTCTTAATTAGATCCCAAAATCTCAAAGTAAAAATCAAGTGATGTTTTAGACAATTCTTGTATAATTGCTATCTTAGTTAATTTTTCCTAAGGATTTTCAACCTTGATTTAGAAGATTACATCAGTTGTGCACTTAACATTAAGCATGTAAATAACCTCATCTCTCCACAGCAATAATTTAAGCAGTCGTTAAGTCGCATGAACACCTTTAGAAGTTAGGTGAATGCTTAAATGTTTTGCTCAATAGATGTCTAACATTAAACAGGTATTTATGTGCTTTGCTCCACCAGGGCCTTAAAGATATAATTTAAGTAGATGGGTGTCTTCTCCTAATGACTATAATAAAAGATCAGTGAGGGAAGGTGGTAGGAAAGTGTGTCAGATGCAGTGGTGGTTCTGGAGGCTGAAGGAATGGAGTAGAAAATTTTCCATCTCTCTTACTTTCATTTTTCAAGCACATAAAAAAGGAATCTCACCCTTTTCTTCAGGTGAGTAAATGAAAGGACTGCTTTCAAAACAGCTGCATGTAAATTTTCAATTTCATTCTGTGTGTTTGGTCACTTGAAGAAAAAAAACCTGTCTGGCAGGCAGATGTGCTTTGAGAGACTTCTCTGTGCTTTCTCAGAGGGAAAATATTTAAAAATGAAAATAAACTCACTAAGGGCCATACGATGCATGGTACTTTATTGGCCATTGTTCTGTTATATGACCCATCATTCTGCTTTAACACATGCATAGCAGCAAGTACTCGCGTCTTAGAAATCTCAAACCTGTGCTGTTTGTCTTGTGTTTTCTCCAGTGGACAGCATGCCATTATTGTCACCCTCTCTGGTTATATTTAGTGCAAGGAGGATACAAGTCCTTTAAAAAAAATGTCACTTCAGTGGTACTCTATGCATTTTTATTCCTGAATATTAAGTCCCAATTTTTATAGCCTTAGCTCAATCTGTGGCTTCATAAAACATCATAAATTGGAGCTTAGCTTTACAGGCAAGAAAGATGATTTGATAAACATGGGATTGCCCCTACTACATCAAATAACGTTTCCTCTCTTAGTATCCAGAAGCACTAAGTTATGGCACCGGTTCAGTAGCCCACCAAGAGATATAAGGAGCCCTATGCAATTAACTTCTTGCATCTCGTCTTTTTTTTTTTTTTTTTTTCCCAAGGGGAAAAATGAGAAAAGTTCTTTTAACCAGGTATTTTCTTCCAATTTTTCTTCATAGCGGAGTCAGCTAAGTGCAACCTCTTGTCAGCACAATCATTATCTATAATTTACATGCAAGAAGCAACAGAAACTTTTAGGATGAAGTGAATGTAAAACCAGAAACCTCTGCCTGTTCCATCATCCAGCCTTGCAAGTACAGTAGCTATGTCAGTGACTGTATTAAGAGCTATTAAAATGGCTTTGATGTATTGCTGGGTTTTGGTATGATTTTCTAGGTTTTATTATTCCTCTGACTATCATTTGCTATTTTTAAATGGAATCTACTATTATGGGATACGAGCAGTCTGTCCTTCAGAGGAGACTCTGCACCAATAGCCCTTCTGCTCATCTTCAGTGGCGAGTACGGGGGGACGCTAACGATCCCCTGGTAGTTCAGTGTCCTAGCCACCATTTATACTATTTATCATCAAAGAAGATTCTGATATTCAAGGTTGTGTGCGGGCACAGGAGCTGCATACATAATGGCTCTGCTGTTTGGTGCTGCAGCCCGAGAGCTGCGTGGGTTTAACTCGGTGCGGATCTCCCTCGGTGCTTCAAACCGCTGCTGGTCCTTTTGGCTCTGCCCCTGTTAGCAAGCAGCTGAGTGAAGGACTCGGTGCCGGTCTCCCCAAATTCTTTTCCTTGGTCCAATCTTATTCTCTTTAGACAAGCCACCTTTCTCCATCCGTGGTCAGGTAGCGCTCGCTCAGCCACGGCTGCTTCGTGGGTCTGCTGCGTGGGGTTTCGGCAAGGTTTTTCCACAAAGACCTGCACAGTCTTTTAAGGCTAATTCAATACCTGGGTGACGTAGTGGTGAGAAAAACAATGAGATTGTTGAGAAAAGAAGAGCATTTAAGGAACACTAAAATGTATTATTCCCTTTTTGAGAGCTGCCTAGAAACTATTGATTTCACTACCCCTGGATTTCTAAGAATAAAAAATTTAAAACTTTACTATCATTTCCCCCAAATCAGGTTTATTTCCAGCATGACTGAACTCATAAATTGACCAGTTAGAACTATGGGACTCAGATTCTCCAAATTAACAAATACCTCTTCAAGTCTAACAAAACGCGCCGTTCATCTGCACCTGGATCTTGGGAGTCAGCATTGCTTAGTGAGAAAAACAAACTAAAACTGGTTTGCCTTGTTCCATGTTTGGCTGCTCTTCTTTTTCCCTCTGGCTCAGCCATCTTAATGAACGCTTCCCCATGCATACTTATTTTCGTAACTCTATTTACAAACATTCTTATGTTACATCTCTTTGACCAAAATTAACGATAGTAGGTTGTTTTGTCCTTGCCTGTCACTCTAGTTAACCTCCCATTAAACTTCTTAGGTCAAATCTGGAATGACAAGGCTCTAGTAGCAATATCAAGGTACCCCACCTGGTCCTTGAGCCACACTGTTGCAGTTACATCTGCATTCATTTTTACTATTTATTTGCCTTTTTTTTTTTTTCCCCTCCTTCTTTTCACCACTGGTAATGATGCCACAAAGAGACTTTTGGCCAAGCTGCTGGTTTTCCTTGCAGAGCGGTTATCCAGTGTATTGCTGGCGGTGCCTTTAGGGGGAAATACATAAGTTGGAAATCAAGCTTCCAAAAAAACAAACAGCACTTCTGATTAGTATCTCATATTGTTATCCTTCCTGCTTCATTTGTTTTCCAGATGGGCGAAATAAAGGTCAACAACCCTAGGGCAACGATCTGATTTGAAAGAAATGTGATTTCTGAAAGGGAAATTTGCAAAAATAGCCATAACCAAGAAATGAGAAACATTTTAAGAAATTGGCAGTTCAGACTAATCTTCCATGTAGTTTATCTTCATGAATTGGTGATATTTTATTGTCCATGCAAATACACTGATAATCCAGTCCTGTTCTTTTTGTGGCATTTTCAAAACATTTTTCTTTATTCAAATGTTGATATTACTATCATTGTGAACAAAGAGATAAAGGGGACCATCATGCACTTAGTTTTTAAAAAAAAAAAAAAAAAAAAAGGCGTCGTAGGCTACTATAGCCATAGTTTTCCTGGAGGGAGAAGTTGGAGCTGCCACGTCCCCAGCTTGGCCGGGCACCGCTCTTCCCACCATCCGTCCCCTCCCGTTCCCACGCGTACCTCCCCGTGCGCTTGCTCCGGTACATTGTGGGACGCGCTACGCGTGGGCTCCTCCTGGGTCCTTCGTGCCTACTCATAGATCAGGCCAGCATCGCTCCTCCAGGAGGTCACCGAGTGCCACGCATCCATCGCACGGCGAGGAGCATCCCTCCGCCGTGGCTCGCCCACTCGGGCACGCCTGGGAGCTGGGATCTCGGGAGCGGCTGCCTCGCTCCCGTGCATGCCTTCTCCTAAAATCTGGGTCATGTCTCCCTCTAGGGGCTCGCAAGGAGGATGAAACCCACCTTCCCCTGGCAGAGGAGCCTTGAAACGAGCCGCGAGGCTCCTTTCGGCAGCGAGCACGCGTCGGAGGGAAAAAAGGTGTTTCAGCTTGTAGAGGCTCTAATGTAATACAGAGCGTGTACCCGTGGAAAAGACAGGTTAAACGTTTTATGTTAATAAAGTTTTTTGGCAGAAATGAAATTCCTGCCTCCTATATGGGCTAGGAGGAGGCCGAACTATAGGCCGACGCGGTTTTGCTGTATGGATGAAGGTCCAAGCGGTCTTGGCTTTGCTCTGTGCCATGTCCCCAGCCTGGGCAGCGGGGACACTGCTCCTGCACCCCCGGGCAGGGCAGGGGGAGTGTGCTGGCCCTACCTTGCACCCCAGACCCACGCTTGGAAGCCCATCACCCTCCTCTGCAGCACCCTGAGGCGTTTTGGAGGTGGATGCTGCTATCTGTTGGGGAGAGATGCTCTTCCAGAGGGTGCTGCTGGGTGCTTTGCTGATAAGTGATGCAGTCTTAGTGCAGGGACAGGGAGAGGACGGGAACACGGACATGGTCCCCCAGAGCAGAGAACGAAGAAGAAAACCGGGTGGAATATCAGGCTTTTATTTCAATGTTTTGTTGAAACGGAAACCCAGAAGCATCTAATCGCTATGATACAGTATTTAAAGAGAATTCATCAAGCTGAATTTTGAATTTGCAGTTTAACTTGACACCTTTGTGAACTTTCTGGATAGTTTGTATTTTCTGTTTTTACAGTAACAAGAGGAGTGGGAATTTTCCCCTGTTTAGTGGCCAGCCAGCCGTGATAATTGTTCTGTGCCACCATTGACCTGATATTGATCTGAAACTCTGGGAAGAAAAAAGGTCTAATAAATAAATATAAATCAATAAATTCTATCAAAATATAAAGGACAGTCTTCCTAGAGGCTCAAGTGGGAATTGCAGAAATTGAAAGGCAGCCCATGCAGTTTGAATGACTCTGCCGGTCTTGTGTGAGAAGTCAAGCACAGCTCTCAAAGACCTTGCTTTAATTAGGACATACAGAGATTCATTTCACCAACGTTAATCATCTAAAATTTAGGCTAAGGCTTCCTCAACAGTCAGCTGAGAGATGGGATGAGTCATCTTCTGGAGGAGTGTGTTCATTAGCTGTGGTGCATGATCGTCTGGGCAGTAGGTGCCTAATTTTTAGACGGCCAAAGTTCGGTGCAGTTCATCTCATCCCTCTTGACAATTGCTTCGTAGACCTTTACAGCCACTCCCTGAGGAGCAGCAAAGAATCCTGTTTACCACAGCAATTATTTACATTGAGATGATTTCCCATTCCCTGAAAGTAATTCATCTTTTTTAAATTATGGTTGTTCAGTCAGCAAAACTAAGGATCTCTATAAAGATGTAGTGGCAGTGTTGCTGATAAATAATCTAACAAATTTTTGAAAAAGCCAAAAACAATTTGGGTACAATTATTTTTTCATCGACTGCAGTGTAAATCAGGGACAGCTCCTGAACACCCAGCTTGCATACCAAGGACTTTGCATGCAGCTCATATAACGCTTACGAGCCTTTGCGTCTTGCAGGATAACTTCACTGGTGTTATGAAACCAGGATACGTCAGATAGATGTAACCCCTACATAATAATTACTGTTTGCTTGTTTATATAAACCCTAACTGAAGAATATAGTTAGGCTCAAAATGAAGCTGAAGGATTTTGATGATTTGGGGGCCTGAGGATATTATGTACATGTCTGTGCTGCAAAATGAAAGGCTTTGCTCCAATATGAGCTCTCGCAGCCTAATGGGAAAGACAGACAACTGACTAAAAGCCTTGTATTGGGGCTAGAATAAGGAAAAAACACTCCACAACTACTAGGAACTCAATCCTTACTTGGTGTTTTTGCTGAAAATGTGTTACTGCTATAAAAGCAATCTCCCATTCCCATGAGCCCTGCAAGATGCTCTGGCTTTGCCCTGAAGCGCCGTGTTTAGGTAATCGACCCCAGGAGAGCAGAGGTCTGCGGGTGGTGGGGCAGGGGTTGTGATGCAGGTGCTGGGGGAATCGTCCTCGTCCCACCCCAGGTGCCACCTTCAGCAGATCCATGCCAGGGAAGCAAAGCGTAGAAGCGGAGATGTTTTACCTGGTCGCTTGTCTTTCCTCTGCCTGTCCCAGGGAGGAGAGCTGAGGGTGAGTTTAACCTTTAAATTTTGCTTTCTTTCATTTTGACTCTTCTGCCTGTGGATGTTTTGGTTGAGGCCCCCTCTCTGGGGTGGTGGGACCAACCCTGGCTATGAGGTCTCAACCTGGAGGTCCCCCATGGCTGCTCACTGCACCCTGACTATTGAAAGAGAAGCATTAGAATTAATTTTATCCTCCTTATATATCAGCTAAAGAACGTATTCGAAGGAGATGAAAATATCTAATGACACAGGACGGTGGGCAGGCGGTCCGTGCAGAGGGAAGGCTCGTTGGGTTAGCAGCGGCGTGCTGCAAGCAGGGCACGGGCAGACAAATGTGCCTTGAAACCAACCCTGACGAGCGGCGAGCAGCGAGAGGCAAGGCTCCGCCAGAGCATTACGGAAAGCCTGGGCATGCCTCTAGCACGGAGCAGGAAGGAACCAGGCATTCATGTGGTCACATTTGGGGGGGTGTAAATAAGAGGTCATAAATATAAGCCAGAGAGAACGATGCTGACGTTGCGTTAGGGATTGAAAAGCGATTTGCAAAATTTTTTTATTTTTATTTACACAAATTCAGGGCCAGATCTAATAAAAGGCTTAGTATCTAAACTGGGGTCAGCATCTAAACTGGGCTGTCCCGCTCAGCGGTGACGTTTGCGTTCAGGCCGGGCAAGGACAACGCTGGGGCTCAGCGGGGCGAGGGGAGCCTCGTGGTCCTTCTGACTGATCGGGGCCAAAATAAGCCTCTGATTTCAATGGGAACAGAGTCCCTGTGACTTCAAAAAGGTGGCTCGAGTCCAAGTGTCTCTGGCGGTGTTTTGTGGCTGCTGTGGGTGCTTTCTCAGATTTTCTGCTGATTATGCTAGAGCAATATTGCAAGGAATTTATGCATAACGGACATAAATCTCACTATACGAGCCACCTGAGAGGCAAGAAAAATGGTCTCTGTCAAGGATCTACATACAGAAATACATTAAACAACAGCTCTCTGTAGAGCAGGAGCTTCGGTTTTGAACGTAGGTTTGGGGGAATAATGAAGAATAAAATTAGCGCTTTGGTAATGCATTAAGCCTTTTGGGGGGTTTTCACTGGCAGATTTTTATAGCCTTAAAGGATAAATGGTGATGATAATAAATTTTTCTAACTTTTAAACCAGTCTTACAAAGGAAGATGCAGAGAGCTTTTCCTGCACAGTTGTAGAGCTGGAAGAGCTGTTCAGCTGGGACTTCAGACCACCGTTGTAACTTCCAATTAGCAAAACATACATTAAAAGAGGCTGCCTACCAGGACGGGAGGGCTTCTGATGGCCATGATAAATCACTGTGCACCCCCCGCTATCGCTCACGTTTACTGCACAGGGTCTTAACAGGCTGTTTGCAAATTGTCCACGCAAACTTCGTCAAGGCCCGGTTATCCGTCAGAGGGGAGATGCCTTTTAGCGTGGGACTGCGTCTGTTAATGACACTGCCTCTTCTCTTTGACGGGGACGGGTGTGATATTTTTTCAGTAACTGAGAGCTGCCGAACGGTGTTGATAAAGGGAGTTTAAAAACAAAATTGTAAAATGAAAGCGCGCTCATTTCTTTCAGTGTGTTAGTTATTACAAAAAGAAGCGTGATGTTGTTAAAGCATGTACGAGCCTCTTCCCATCACATTTCTGTGGCTCTGGCTTTGTTATACATAGCCTCATAAATTATTTTGTTGCTATAGCAATACTTTTCTGTGGGCCTAATCCTTTCTCATTTACAGTGAAGCCCTTTACTTTTCTCTCAGCGCAATGGGGCCTTTACTTTGGCAAATTACCTTTTAAATTACATCTTGAGGTTACGTTTGCTTTTGCTTTTCAGTGCTAATCTGGATTAGGCAATTCTTAATTTGAGTTAAAATGGATTTGGAAACTCTTAGTAAAATAAGCATCAAGAGATCACATCTATAAAACCATAACGTATATCGTGTGTGTGTGTGTATATATATCATGTGTACATATATATCTGTATATATATGTGCGTATATGTGTCTGTATCTTTGCAATCAGAATGGATCTTCTCATCCTATAATGTCTCCTGTATGGAGAGGAAAGTGGTGGGGAAAACAGAAACATATGATAAGAAACTCTGTATGTTCCACACTCGCAGATTTCTGAATTGCATTCTCACTATAACCCTTCTCAGCATTTAAAAAATATGTCTCGGTCAAAAAAATTTTTCCCAGCCTTGTGGCAGAAGGAGCAGCAGGGAGCATTGTGGGATGGTACAAAGCAGAGGCAGTGAGCTCTGATGGGTCCCAGCATTGGTGGCTTTGTTCTAATCCATAATTTTTCTTCTTTTTCTTTCCTCTTTTTTTGCATAATTTTCTTGTTTGTTTTGTGTGTGTGTGTGTGTATACATGTATGTGTATGGTTTTTACAGTGCTCATGGACCAAGTATCTGCTGTCCCTCATGCTGGGTCATTGCAACCCTCAGCAATCTTTTTCTGT
This sequence comes from Aquila chrysaetos chrysaetos, assembly GCF_900496995.4. Classification (NCBI taxonomy): domain Eukaryota; kingdom Metazoa; phylum Chordata; class Aves; order Accipitriformes; family Accipitridae; genus Aquila; species Aquila chrysaetos. The sequence continues at coordinate 2,573,730 of NC_044024.1, read as the reverse complement.
GTGGTTCATGGATCAGCAACAGGGGTGACGATTTAAATGACAAAATAGATACTTACAACTGTATGTGCGTATGAAAGTCAGGTTCAAGGCGAAAGGATTAACTTCTTTGCTTTGTATTAAGTAATACTTATTAAATAATGTTCTCTTATATTAATTTTTAAATGGACAAATTCAGGAATGAGACCAGACTCTGGATGATCTTTCCTTAATACCCTAGAAGAGTAATTATAATACCAACTATGTTGCCACAAGCATGCAAAATTAGTAGTCACAAAAGGTTAATAAATATAACTCAAGTTCTTGAGCAGCAGAAGGCTGCTACTGAAGGGCAACAACGGGCTGGATTCTGATACTATTATTTCAAATAAAAGTGTTTAAAGTCCAGCACTGAATTCATCGCAAAGGTCTGAAATTCAGCCAGAGGGTCTTGGGTTAGTGGCGAGGAGTGACTATCAACCCCAACCGCCTCATTAGGCTCACGAAGATTGACACGTGTTTGAATTCAGCCCAATTTATTCATGGTTGCTCCTATAGGCAAATCTATTCAGATGCATCAACTCTTTCAACTATTCCCATTTGGATAAAAGCTTCTAGCTCCTCCAGCCTTCCTAGCTGAGAGATGCAGGTGTCTTAGCTTCTGCTGCACTGCTTTAACACCCTATGTACTTCTTCCTTTATGAATAACGTCCCTCCTACAGCGGAATGAAACCCTGATGTCTCCCTATTTGAATGCTTATGGTGACAGTGGGGTAGGATGGAAGAGGTGGGCGCAGTACGGATGAGCGAGAGCCATAGGCATAAGGAAGAATAATGATTTTATCAGCTTAAGACAGAGAAAATGCAGAGGGGGTTCATGAGTTACAGGTTTTTTTCCCCTGAAGTCTGTTGTTTCTAACTTCCCCCGACTTTAAAGAAAAATACCAGCATTTATGGATGGAGAAACCGACTCTCGTAGTGGTTGCTGAGATGACCTCTGGAGCCACCAAGGCTTTCTCTGGAGATCTTAAATTTCCTTGGCTTCAAAACTCTGTTTATTATTCAAGTTCGTAGGATGTTCCCACTATGTATACAGAATACAGTTTTAACATACTGTCTTAAGTATAATTGGAGTGAGCTATCGTTGATAACTATTGCAATAATTTCTACTAAAGGCTGCGTGACTGGTGTACACTTTGACCAATCTCTGGTTATTTGCCTTTTTCCTTCCTCCCCCGCCAATGATGTCTGCTTTTAGTTCCTAAAATGCTAAAATGTGGACATTCTATATAAGATTTAAATATTGGTTTAGTTTGGGAAAAAAAAAGAAGTCTAAGCAGGTATATTAATATTCCACAGGAATTATTTTATTTGCCTTAAATTATCTCCTTTTATCGTGATGGGTTGTCTGGCTTTCTCTTCTTGATGTTATATGTACACTGAGTGAGGGAGCTGCAGAGACGAAATTGCTTCAGAGATTTGGAGAACAGAAGAGAGGAGGAGGAGGAGTCTGTGCCGTGTGTGTCAGATCCTGGATCTGAAATATCATAATGACCCAAAGCCTTTTCTGAGGTGGTACAAACGGATTAAGCAAAAAAAAAGTGTGCTGAGTTCATACCTACAGTCCTTTTGTTGAATTTCCACTCAATGTTTGCTCAGAGTCCCGTGGTACCTGACCTCATACCCGTCTCCATCGAGTACCTTAATAATATGTTAGTGAACTTGGTGCTTTCTAGAATAAGATTTCCAAATGTACATTTTTGGTAGATGTTTTAGCAGTCTTTTTTTTCATACTGAGTGTTACGTGTTTTGAATACTAATTTTTGGTGACCAATTAATTTTTATCATGGCCATATAACCAAACTAAGATAAGCATCATTTTTTGTTGTTTATTTCCCAACGCAACAAATCAATTTTACATTTTGAGTAGGAGGAAAACTAACTGAAGCTAGGAGAAATATAGATAACTATGTATCTTTGTTAGACCACAAAAATAAAGATATCTCTCAGCTTTTTAATCATGGATTCTCAAGGTCTACATTTAATATCTGGGATTTAGCATAATTAATTTCATAGCAGAGTTTATCATCAAATTCATTAATTCTCGTCAGAATGCAAGTGATAAATTGTTCTGGATAAATAATCATCCATCTATGCCATTGTTGAGACAACAGCCCTAAGTTGGGCTTTGGGAGTCTTCCTGCATCCAGACTTGTTAGATGGAGGCGTTGGTACCCAGCAGCTATCCCCACTGCCACCTTACACACCTCCGGCTGCTCCAGCTGCAGGTAATGTCACACCTCGCCGGACACTGGGACATCTTCCGACAGACCAGGGCAAAACCACCCAACGTAGTCGAAGTCATCGCAGAATGGCATATCTTGATCTGATCTTCTGTTACCTCCGAGCAACAAATATATGTATGTTGCATTATTTACTATCAGCAAAATATAGGCCAGCTTTGAAATGCAAATAAGCTTCCTCATCTACCAGCCAAAGCGTGCAGTAGACTGAATCTACCAAAATGTACCATTTTCTTGTTCAAACGGTTTCATTACCACTGGCGAGCCAAGCTCACCGAGATACGGCGTTTTGCTTTGGGACTTCCAATGGAAAACAACCTCTGCTTTTCATTTCTTCTCCTTCTTCTGAAGTTTCAGGTTTCCTCCAGGTACCCTTTGCTGGTCCCCGTTTATCATGAAATCGATATATGTTTTCACAGGGCAATCCCAGTCATGTGCTGCATCTGCTCCCTGAAGTCTCATACGACAATGTGCTCTCAAACGCTAACAGTTTTCAGGTGGTGTGGCAATGTGTTCTGCACATGGTCTAAATTGGGGCTTTTCACACAGCCATCACATTTGCTTAGGAAGAAAGTTCCTTTCCAGAGCAGAAACACAACATCGTCCTTTCCTGTGCCATCTGGTAAGAATAAACGCTGTAGCAGAGTAAATCTATTGTCCCTATACATCCAGGCAGAAGTTCCCGTCTCATTGCACCTGAAAACATGTCTCCTGTAATGGCCATCAAATAGATTTCCAACACGTGCAGACAAGCCAGCAAGTGTTATTTTGATTCCACGGTAACTTGAGCAAAGAGTAAGGGAATCCGACGAAGAGGGAAGATGATCTTGCTAACAACATGAGTATTGGAAAAGAGGGAAAATATATCCAGTAGAGCAGATCAAGATAGATTATGAAAATACTAGAGTTGAATCTGTATGCACAGCTTTCCAGCCTCGTGGCTCAGTGGGATAAGAAAAAAAATCAGCTCCTCCCACAAATCTCTTTTTAGTCCCCAAATAAAATTATTTCTCAGCATTATCGCATCAGAAATAGTTGTGTCATAATCCTATCCCCAAATGCTTAACATTCCAGTCCCAAATTTTTGGCTACACGCTTTTAAATAAAGTATAGAGAGCTTTCTCAAGAAAATAAATTTGTATAGCTCTGTTTCTTTACCATCCTTCATCCTGTGTGGTGGTCTTGGCTGAAATTCCCAAGGAATGTCAAAATTTAATTGCATTTACATTTGACAGTCCTAATCTTCAATCTGCAAGAGTCCAGCTATGATGCTGGATCCCCCGCAGGTGTGTGCTGCTGGAGGCAGCAGAGAGGAGCCCATCCAGCTGGGTCTGCAGGGCAGGGTGACAAAAAAAGGCTGACAAAAAAAGCTGACAAAAAAAGCATCCTTTCCTCGGCAGTGACGTGCAGCCAAAGTGGGGCACGGAGAAGCAAACTGGGTAACATTGCACCACTATACCGCACAGCAGTTTAGTGCTAGAAATGAAAAATGCTTGGCAGTTAGAGCTAGAGAAGGAATTAAAGAATGCAGATTTATTAATCCCAGTTGTTCAAACCGAATTCCAGCTCAGATAACATCTCTTTTCCCATGAGCTAAGACTTTTATGCTAAAACTCCTCTTTTGGAAGTGTCTGGAATATTTTTCTATTACTTAGTTGTTCATGCTGAGCTATTGATTTTTTTCTTGGCTCTAATCTGATGTTATTGCTTTCTCTTAATTTAGTTTTATAGCTGTTTAATGAATGCTGTTCCTAAATGGAAGAAAAAAATCCAGAGGATTTAAGGAGCTAGAAAAACCCTTGGAATCTGATTTGTAGTGCGTTTCAGGTAGGAGGGGTAAATACTGCTAGCTCTGTCATCGATAAGCCTACACAGCACCACAGATGAGATCATTTAGTCAGTTAAAAATCATTCTGAAGCAAAAATAACTTCCAGATGTTTCTCTAATTTTGCAGGACACTGAACTGTGAACAGTTGTTAAACTTTATCCCTTTTGCTTCCCAAGTTTTTAGAGAGAGAAACAGATAAAAGAATGGGGGGTGGGGGGGGAATCCAAACCATACCACTGCTAAGCAATAATTGTATAAGGGAAAACTCTGGACTAAATATGTTTATTGTGGGTATGGCCAAAGAGAAAAGGAGGCAAGGTGCAAGAGGAAGGCCTGGGAGTACAATCGTTGCACTAAAGACCGAGATTAATCACGCGTCTTGCAGAAGCTCAGTGTTGGCAAAGCCAAGTGTTGGAAACGTCCCTGCAGAGAGATTTGTTTAATAGTTATCACTTTCCCTATAGCTGGCTCTGATTGAGACTGCAAGATTGAGATCTGTCAGCAAACAGGGTTTTGCTTTTAAAATTAATTTTTACTTGCTGAAGAACAAGCTCCTGAGTTGCAGTCCTTCCTAACCCTAAGTGAGAATCAAGTGTATTTTCTCCAAAAATGCTGTTTTCAGGACTATGAATTAAATCCTCCATAAAATTTTGTTAAAGATCTTGAAGCTTCAACTTTACAAAGCGTGCACTTATTAAAATTCCTCTTACTAGATGTTTAATACAATATTGACATCCAGTAATTAGTTTATCCATGATAGCCTTCAATTCCTTTCTGCCAATTAGTGCTGCAGTATTCACTTTTGCCTGTCATAGAAATAAACAGAGAAGATACCATTAGATTTTATTCTATTACTTCTTTTTACATGATTTCCCCTTTCTTTTTCATCCATTTAATACTGGAAGCGGTACTGAGATGTGGAAATTTGCCAATCACATACACCCTGCAACACCTCTTTTTTTGGGAGGAACAATTTAGCTCTAATCTACCCAGACGGTACTGCCCGTAAATTAGCACATGCGCAGTTTGAGTGACTTGCCGTTGTTGCTGCTTTGATTTCTCACATGACTATTGAATGGAAAACCAAGTGGATTTTTAACATCCCTAATTTGTTTTTAACAATTAAGAACCAATAAGATCTGTTCATGTGGTTGCAACACTGTTTGGAAAAGACCCAGTACAGCCTTTTTCTCTATTTTCCCTGTAAATGGTGTCATTTTACATTAATATCGTCTCTGTTTTTGTTGAAGCAGCTCCTGTGTTTTTTTGTTGGTTCTTTGGATTAGACTGGCTGTTATGAATTTGACAACAGTTATCAAATCTCCCCTGCAGCGGACTGACTGTCAAGGATATGATGGTCAAATGTTTCACATATTGCAATCAAACCATTTGTGTTTGGTTTGAAGAATTCCAAAAGAAAGCTGTCAGCTAAGAAATGAAGTTGAAGTAGCCTGAAGCTTTTGGAGCATGTTGATCCAATTATGATGATCCACTCATATCCTTCAGCTTTTTTTCAAAATCAATTTTCATTTTAGCTCAGGGGACGGTTTTTTTGGTAATGCAGAGAAACATCTGTAAGGGTATTTCAGATGTGTTGTTTCAGGAAATTTCTTTTTTGTGCAAGAGAGCATTGAACTCTACATGTATTTTGCAAGTGCCTTTTGTCTCTGCTACACACACACATACATTCATACTATAAATTGTCTGCCTGTACATATATGTATACATATGCAAGCAATATATACTAATCTGAATATGAATTTTAAATTAGTTTACACGTGTTCAGTGCGGTTGCTTGAACCTGAGGGGGAAAAACTACTGCAAAACCCCAAGGGGTTAAATGGCCAGCACCTAGGGATGGATGTAAAGAAACCTAAACCATGACTGTTGTGGACCGGATTCTCAGCTGGCATTTACCAGCAAAGCTGTTTGTCAGCAGCACTGCTATGCCCTGGAGAGACACTGCTGCGTGTGACATGTTGACATAACAAGTCAGTGGTCAGCTATCTCCTTCCATTCCTTTGGCTGAAAAATAACATTTGAAATGGCTTAATATTTGTTATTTTGCTGCCAGGGTGTTGTTGCTAGCGTGTCTCGATCTCTTTGTACCTAGTGCAGATTGAGAGTGATGCCGCGGTGTGACTGATGTGATGATGAGTACCAAAGCCACGCTCACCCGCGTTACCTACCTGCCATGGGCTCAAGCCATGGCTATAAACATTTATGAGTTAGGACATCAGAGTTGATCTAAGATTGCTGTGCTGTTCTCATCCTAGATAATGTGTTGTCATCATATTGTTTTCACATTTTATGGCAAGTATTTAATAAATGTAATTAAATAAGGAGATATTCCAAGCCTTTGGCCATGGTGATAGGAACTAGGTCTGGGCAGTGTCTCTGCGATGACAAATATTGTCTTTGGGATGACAGACTCTCCAGTGTCAACAGAAAAACACAAAATCCCTCCTGCTGGGAGGGGAGCGAGATGCAAAGCAGGAGCTCCATCCCTTTGGTCAGCTTCCCTGTTAGATCCAGTTCTGCTGATGGTTCCCTACAGCGTATCTAACCATCACCACCTACAAGCTGATCCTCTTCTCGGGCAGGAGCTCCGTAAATTCTTCAAACTGGCAATTATTTCACAAACAATCTATACGCCCAGCAAGCTGCAAGTCTGGTGACCTTTCAGAGATCCATAAATGCTGTTCAGAAACAACCTGTATAAAATCTCGATCATTTAACCCAACAGTAAGAAATATATAAGTCCTCCAAATCTCCAGGAAGTGAAATTTGACCTTTTCTTTGTGATTCATCTTCGAGCTTCATTTAATGATGATTCTGCTATGAGAATACACTACTGTGAGATAAGGATAGGGAGCCTGTCTATAATAGCAAGAAATATTTCCAAGTTTAGCATTCATGTTCCTAGAGAGAAAACCTATCTTAGTTTTAGTAAAGACCTGATAGGACCAAAGGTTGTTTAACGGGAACAGGTGCCCAACCACCATGAACATGCTGTGGTCAGCAAAAGCCGTAAAAAAAACCCTGATAGAACTGCTTCAGGGGAAAATAGTAGACATTGCAGTTCTTATCTGGCGCCTGATTCCTTGAGCCATCTCACTGCGGTGGTAGAAAGTCTTTTATACTGTTTATCACCAATGCCATGGGGCATCCTTCTCATTCACTCAGCACAGTGAGCTCGGGACCCATTATATCGGCTCTTTTGGCTCGTGATTTACTGAAGACCGCAGAAAGCTATTCAGTATTGTTAGATTTATTAAGGATTTTAAGATCTTAAATGAGATGTTTATAGAGAAGTTAATCTTCTTGATTTTTATGCCAACATACCTAGAGCTGAAGGGCAAATTTAACCACTCTTTCAGCAGTATATTTGGTTAAATCAAGATATTAATATCAATTGGATTGCTTATATTTTCTGTGGTATAATGTAAGTCAAGGCATAACCGATGGTACTTAAATATCTTTGCACCTTGCAATACTGGATCTTAAGACCAGTTTTGACAAATGCTGGCTTTCAGCAGAAACCAGATTTATTTTCATTCGGTTCTGAAGTCCTAGCATTTCTTGAGGAAATGAAGAGTTTATTTGATAAACCCCAAATACCCAGGAACAGATTCCAAATGCTGACTTTAACAGAATGATGTTGATTTGCACCGGTTGAAATTTTCAGCCCTTTCTCTCCTACTTCATACACGAAATTTGCAGTAAGGCGGCACCAAATTCCCTTCTGATTTTACTAGGAACTGCATCAGCCCCATAAAAGCAGTTATCTGGAAAGGAACAGACGAACAGATACCGAATACCTTGCCAAGTATTTTTATTAACTGATGATGGAGAACTACACTAAGATCAGAGATCACCTTTCAAACCTTTTGGCCTAAATGTACTTTATCTTGGACTTAGAGTATATCCATCATACTTTGAAGTTAAAAAATGAACCAGTTAGTTTTTTGGAGTCCTTTCACACTGTACAGTAGCACTGCTGTTCAAAAGAATTATTCAAAAATCATTTAAGGTTTTATTTAACTGTAAATATTTATTTTTCATCAAAGGAAGGAAGGAAATCCCAGAGGTGGGCTAGGCATCCAGCTGGCTGGTTTTCAATAATATATTAATTTTTGTACACTCTTTTCCAAGCTGTGCAGTCAGCAAGAGTTGGTAGCTGTTGAAGACAGGGTCTTCTGCAAAGGCTAGGAATAAGGGCAAGTTTCTCATACATAAACACGATGAGCCATATTCTGCTCTAGAAAGGATATATCCTGATTTTCTTTTCCCCCAAACCAAAGGTTTGATTTCATTACAAGGCAAAGCAAAACATTTGTTTCCAGCCGAAGCAAAACATTTTGTAGGCTCCTAAATATTCCATTATAAAATCTTTCCCTAATTTAGGCAAATTTTCAAAATATTTTATTTTTGCTATATGATAGGAATGGAAGCTAGAGTTTGATGCTCCTCCAGGAGACACTAAACCCCTGTGTTTGCCAACACGATAACAGCACTGCACAGATGTTTCAGACAAGCATGGACCTGCATAAACACAGAACAAAACCTGTCCAATCTCTCTAGATGCTAAATTGTACAAGGAGTAAAGCATGCAAAATTAATACAGCTCATGATACTGAAATAAGGAAAATACCAATCAAAGTCTCCAATTGCCTATGATATGCTATGATATGAAATGTCCCAGAAACACAGGATTTAGACTGAAACCTATGTCAGCAGTTAATGGCTTGCTTGCAAAATGGTGTGATTAGTTATTTTTCAGTATTACCACATGTGGATACTCTAGCTATGGCCCGGGACAGATCTCTGTTAGTGATGCATGAAAGCAAACTTCAATATGGGATGAAATACAGGGATGCAATTAGCATTGTACAAGAAAATACCGAGGAAAATATTAATTGCCTGCACATCATAAATCTGATCTGTGTCAATTTTTTCCATAGCTGTTGCAAGAAAGGAAAATTCTACAGAATGATTTAAAGAAGAATCCAGTCGCTCTTCCCACACATGTAGGGTTGTTTGGATGAATGTACAAAATTGCTTTTTTGACACTATTGGCCTGCCAGCACTGAACTGGGTGAGGTGGGAAAATTCACAGCTTGCCTGGACCAGGTCCTCAGCATCCTGCTCTGGCTGGACCTGCTGTGAGCAGAAGACTGGCCTGGGTGGCTTCGGGAGGTCCATAGGGGCCCTGTGAAGACACAAAATGCTAACGGTTTGCTGTATGGATGAACAGAGAAGGCCATGTATTAGTCGTATCATGCAGGGAAAAAAAATCTGAGACTTAAGCATAGCCTGGAGGCTTACATACAGGAAGATTTGCAAGTGAATATAAAGTCAGTATTATATAAATACAAGCTAAAGGATCAAAAGGCAGATAGCGTGGCAGTGTTTTCCACAATGGTTAGGTACTCATACGTCTGATCAGGCTTGGGAAGAAAGATGAATAATTCCATTTAAATCATATTGAACCAGAATAGGTGGCTCAAGATCTACGCGAGGACTAGAAAGACAAGGAGAGAAGCAAGACGAGCAGAAGGACGGTGTGAGGTTCAAGCAAACCCATCCTGATCCACGCTGGCTGAAGCTCAGCCCCGAGGTACGTGCTTTGCACCGTGGCACGGAGCATCTGAGCAAACATTTTGGGGGCTATTGCATCGGTGTTATCTCAAAGGGAGGAAGAAGATCCCTAGTGCCGTCTGTATCCTTGACCCTTCATGCTTTCTGCTTTGAGCATAAGCCCCTTATCGAATTCATGCATAAATATTGTACAACTTTTAAAGTTGTGTTTAGTTGCTTAGATTTCAAACCTGAGTAAATGGAATAATTTTAATTATTTATTTTTCGCTCTGCGTTGCTGCTTGGGGCAAATACATAAAGATGATGCATTTCAAAATCGAAGCTTTTGACTCAAAGTTTAGCAGAGTCATTAGTCATGTCACACATGCCAAGTCTGGTGGAATTTGGCATAGCTTTTTAAACTTTAACAAGGGGTAAATTAAATGAACCTTTACCTAAGATATACTGCTGAGGACAGAATGCCTATGGTTACAATACGGATGCTAATTTATCAAGAACTGTTGAGTACTCAGCTTCGTATTAAAATACCAGTGTCAGCCAGGATCAATCCCTACAAATCTGCCAAGAAAGATACAACTTGGATCAAACAATAACATTTTTACTCAGGCTGCACAGACACAGTTTGGCTCTGATGTGTTTTCCTGGGTGAATTACAAAAGCAGGATTTGGAGATTCTTCCGTCTCAGGAATTAAATGCTCAGAAATATTGGCTGTCAACTTGAAAAATGTTAGATCTGCATCTCTCCACAATTGTCTTAAGTTTCTTGGAATTGAGCCCAGCTATTAGCAGGGGGTAAATAAGACAAAAATTGACAACAATGTGCATTATAGGGCGAAGCATTGAAGGATGAGTTTTAGATGTGAACGGTTAATGGATTTCTTAGAACTGCAGTATTTGATTTGAAGCTTACCATGTTTTTGAAGCAGGTTCACCTCGGTTGCTCTCTAAAAATTAAAAAAAATATATATATTTTATTCCTTTTGAAGTATGGCGAAAATGTGGGGTAGTGTTTATTAAAAATATGTGTTAAATGTGCAGCATTGTAAGTTTGAGGTCAGCTGGATTCAGTTTGGGTGTTGGTGTAGACCAGAACAGTAAAATGGAAACTGCTTGGTGAAATAAGGGTTAAGTATCTATTATTTCCAAGTGTATTCACATTATTTCCAAACTCGTCCTTTTGTTTTCATAATATACAGTGCCCATATGAGTACAAGGTTGTAAGGTCAGACTGGGAGTAATTCTGCCTTTTCAGAGAAATGTTTTTTTGCTGTATTATTTCTGCTGACTTATGTTTTTGGACAGTAAGAATCTTTCTCCTCTTCCATGTGATGAGCTAGGCTTTCTATCCTACATCATCTTTACTAGCGTTGAAAAGCCCCAAGAAATAAATGATCATTTTACCACAGAGCCAATGAGTGAATAGTACAGTTAAAATATGGCAAACTTGTAAAACATCCCATTTCAACAGGTTCATTCAGTTGTATGCGACGAGCATGAACACGAATACCTTGACGCAAGCCCCAAGCAGCATGAACAAACCTAAATACATATTAAAGCTCAGTTCAGCAAGGTACTTCAGCCTGAGGTTATTTAAACGTGCGTGTAGTCCTATTAAAGTCAATAGGTATATTTACATCCATGCACAGTGATGTGTGTACTGAAACGCTTTGCCAAGCTGAGGGCTGGCAAGCAAAGCAGAGCCTTTATTCCCTTCTCTTTATTTTACTGCTGAAGCAAATGAGTGATTTTTCTGCCTCTCTCTGGACTTCCTTTCTTAGGAAAATAGTTTCAGTGGTATTTTTCTTTAGGTTCTGGACGTGTTTTTGCAACGGCACTGAGTTCCCTCCCTCCTTCCCCATGGCAGTGCTACCTGAGCCTCTCTCCAAGCAGCTGACGGAGGCTTTGGGTAGAGCCTGCCTGCATTTACACCAACTTCAATTCTTTCCCGGTGCCAACACCAAGTTTCACTTTGGAGCTTGAGATAGGTTTCTACCCAGAACTCAGATACATCTGCAGACAATAACGATGAATTTGGGCGCACAGATTCTAAAAACAGTGTGTACATAATGCCTTTAAAAATTGACTTTACTCAGTTGGGAACCATCACCCCCTGCTCTGTCCTGCCTTTAGTAAACTGTTGTTATGACCCAGTAATCACATTATATATCTGGAAGTTTGTTGGTTTTTTCCATATATAGAAACAACTCTTGATTTTCTCAAGAAGGAAAGGAGGATTTTTTTAAATATTGTGTTTCCATGATTACAGGTATGCATTATGGCATTTGAAAGGAAATGACTTCCACATATATTTGGTTGATGGAGACCATCCAGGGGTCACGATGTGCAACAGAGAAACTTCCAAACAATTTGTGAAGGCACAACTTCAGTAAGAAACATAAGCCTGAGCCTGAACATAAGCATCTGGGTTGTTCCATTCGATGAGACCATATAGCCAACAAGAGATGGGCTGAACTGGAGTCACTTTTTTTTTTACCAAAAATGGTAAGGGACTAAGACCCTGTAGCAACGTAAACTAATAGTTTAGATTCAGTAGTTGCACTATCATTAGGTCACTGGGTTAGAGAAAATGTTAAATGGAAACTATTCAGAATACACCAGTAAGTCCCAGCAAAGTATGGGAGCGGATACATTAGGTGCAGCTTCACCAGGGTTCCCGTAAATGAGGAGTTTACAAGTTCCCATTGATCATTTCTCTTTGTAACATGTGTATAAAATAGCAATTTGAAGTTTCAGGAGTGTCATGTCTGGATGATGAGTCCATCAATTTTCTTTGGCTGCAGGTTTCCCTTCAGTGGCTGGAACGTAAATTATGAGAAGCTGAAGGAGAAAGCTGTAAATTATTGGGCTCTGCCAACTTCAATATTCTCAGCCTGATGGATCCTTGATTTGACAACAATCTGCTCGTCAGTCACTCTTGCAAAATATTAACATGCTCAATTATCAAATGTGTTAGCCAACTGTTAAATTTAACGGATAGAGCAGTCGAAAGTCCGGAGACACAAAGGCTCGGTCAGACCCGGCTTCCGTTCCTGCTGAAAGGCATCTGCTGGAGCTCAGGAGCTGCTTGTTGGTGACCTGTGACAGCAGAGTTTCTTCAGGGCTTACAGTATTTTTTAGGAAATTCTGGCTCTTTTTATGCGAAAAATGGAAAGAAGAACACAAATGTTGTTGCTCAGTCTCCCCGGGTGCAGTCTGAGTTTCTGCTTATGGTCGATGGGAATGGAGTGTGCCCAGCACCCCCAAAAATCAGTCTCTTTGAAGATGCAGAAAACAGATTATGTGCCTAAATGAAGTCCCCAAGTTTGGGAGAAAAAACCAGGTTACCGTCACCGAAGAGTATTTTATAACTAGTAAAGCAGGTGTTAAGGTGTCTCCTAATAGCCAGTGCAAAAAGCTCATCTTCATCTGAAAGACCCTTTGGGAAAACCGTCCCACTTCACTGTGATTTTATCTGTCCTTCTGTATTTTTTCCCGTCTGGTCTATGAGCAGCCATGGCAGCGACGTCTCTTACTGCCCACTTTTAGAGCACCCGGTGCTGTGATTTGGACCTAAACCAGTCTGGGAGATGGCAGAGAGCGCGGGGAGCTGAGCATCAGATTTCCCCAAAGGTTATATGAGCAGACCAGAAAATCTGGCTCTCTGCGGAAAAGCAGGAGCCAACGGTGCATCCGGGAGAGCTGTGGGAGTGCGGGTTAGCAGGAGGGGACGGAGATGGGACCACCACAGGCAAGGGGCCACCAGTCACTACCTGCATCCCTCGGAGACAGGGAACAGGCATTAGAGGTCGGAGAGAAATCCGCAATGCAGTAAAGGTGGGTTGCCCCTTCCCCCTCCACCCCCCAAATATGAATTTTAAGAATATTTTACTGGCAATAACGGAGGGAATCCCTTCTAGCATTACAACACAAAATGAAAAAGGTAAGTGGTAACAGCCTCCAGCACCTCTGCTCGTGGAGCTGCAGTAGCAAGGCGGCTTGGAAATACCTACTAACAGGAGTGCCTGTCCTTAATAAGCACTGTTAGTTTAATTGCCCCCATTACAGATGTTATCAGCAGCAGGAAGAAGAAAGGAATCGCCTGTCAAGCGGAGCAGGAACGCCAGGAGAGTCAGCAGAGCGGACTGCTGCGCTCTGCTGAATGTATAATGAAACTGCCAACCAGCACAAGTAAGGAATTATGCATTTAAGCTATAAGGCCTCTCTTCAAAAATTCCTGCAGCTTTTTTTTTTGGTATGACTATATACAAGCCCTCCTAAAATCAGGTGCCTGCAGAGGTGGTTAAATGAGCACTGACCATTGGTTTAGAAAGCTCTGAGACACCTCCCACCAATTCACATTGGCAAGCTTTTTATAGATGAGGCATTGATCAATTACTACATTGAATTGTTTGTGTGGAATTTAAAAAGAAAGTGGTACCTTTAAGCATACTAGTCTGCCTCAGGAAATGATGATGAGCATTAGTCTGTCTCCTCGTGCTGTAAATTATGATGGGCCACTGTAGATATGGGTGTTGTCCTAAACATTAAAAACAGTCACCTGGAAACAAATAAAAGTATGAGTGATAACCAAATGCAAATTTATCCCCCATTTATAACATGCTAGTAAATGCTGACATTCAGAGAGAGGGAATGTAGTGCAGGAGGAGGATGTTGGGTTTTGCAATTACAGTCCCAATCCATTCTCAAAAGATTAAAGTTTTACACAGTGGTTGTTCTCAGGAAATTTGCTGAATCCTAGTATTTAAGATGAAAGCATAATAAAGGATGATTTTTTTTTAAAGAATTGTCTGATAGGTTTGATTTGCCAGTTCTCACTGAAGTAAAACTTTCCACTGACTTCAATTATCAGTAAATTGTGTTGACCTCAATAAGCGTTTCTGCAAACTGGACCCGTAACATGAATAGGCTGTTCTGCGCAGAAAAGTGACTGCATGAAAATGGCATCTTCTTACTCATCAGTTCTGCTTCCCGAGGGCACACTGAGCTGCTGCATCTGACTTTAATGACAAAAACGAAGTTTTGCTGCTCTTCCTTCCTGCAAGACCTTCGGAGCTGGTGGAACTGGGCTGGGAGTTTGTGCAACAGCAGCAGAGTTTGGGGGAGAACCACCTTGCAGAGTGGTCATGTCCCCCTGGTCCCACGTACCCAGAGAGCTGTGACCCCCAAGGTTGTCCCCAAGCCCCGCTCTCCACGTGACAATGAATCAACCGTCGTTTTCCCAGTGGGCTACTCCAGTCCGGGAGCTTTAAATGCTCTCTGTTTGACATCCTCCTGATATATTGCATTTGTAAAGGTGACCTTAAATATTTTAATGGTAATAATTCTTTCAAGGGCTTGAATCAGTAAATGTGCTATGTTCATATTTTGGCATTATATACTGTAGGCAATTTAATCCATATAAGCAGTTTCAGTGATATTAACACTGTAGGCAAACTGATACTAAAGTTTAAATGTCAGAGAGAGTTTTCATATTAGATCTAGTGCAAACAAAGCATTTTTTCTCCAAGTACTGAGGCATAAAATACCAGGAGATAGTAAAGACAGAGAGCGCCAATGAATCTCAAATAAACAGGAGGTGAAATTTATAGTATTTTCAAATATGTGCCCTATCCAAGGACTGCTGCAGCTGCACAGATCTATAAAATTAGAGATAAGAGAAAAACCTTGTAGCGCTCCACAATAAATGCACCTCCACCAGGGTATCTATCTGGATTTCTGTAACTCCTTGGAGATTTACTATTTCACCTTGGATTTATTACCCCACTGTGCATAGCGTGGATGGCGTTTTATATTTCATCCATCGCCCCGCTTATTATATAACGGCAGGTCCCAGTTACAATCGCCGTGCAGGGATGTGCTGCCAAACCGTCGCCCACCCCTTGCAGACGGGTGCGAGCAGAGAAACGCTGGGGTGATCCCACCAGTATTTACCCAGTGATGCTATGGGAGCTGTGGGATCAGGCAGGTTTCCATCCTGTGGCCCCAAACCTCTGGGCCTTCTTGCACTCAATGAGCAGCCAAGACTCTGCCTTACTGGGGAAAAAAAGCATGGACTGGATAAAAAGAGGTGCTGTCCACGGTCTCCAGGTTGCGGTGAGGTGCCGGGTGCTGTCCATGCTGGGGTAAGTGATGCACGTGGCTCTGCAGAGCCACTGGCCATGGTTAGGTGCACCCCCCGGGGACGCCTGAGCCAACCGAGCGCTCAGCAGCACCAGCTCATAAAACCTGTGACAAATGGTCAAAAAGTTTATTGCCCGTGTACTGCTGCTTATGACCCCATAAACCACCAAGAATAACGTGCGTGGAAACACGGGCTGTTTGTTAGGGTGTTTTCTTGTTAAATAACCTGACCTGCTCTGAAATCTCGTGCTGGCATCCCCCGGCAAAAAAGGGGTGGCTGTAGGGAGCAGCCCGCTAAAAATAAGTAGAGCAGCCCTTGTGCCTGCTCGATAGGATATATAAATAATATATCCTCAGTCCCACGGAAACACTGACTTCAACTCCCATTTTTCGTAGAGGTAAATAGTAGAGGTTGAAGTCAAGATAACTGCCTGTTCTGTACTTAGGACATCTTCTTGCTAACATCCTCCTTGAACTGTGGACATCTCCCTTTCTCCGTTTCCTTGCCACGGCAGCCGTGCCTGCTGTGTCTGCCTCCTCTGCCCAGCCAGCCCTGGGCTGTTCACCATGTTTGCTTCAGCCTTGGAGGGGCACTAAACCTTAAGCTTTCCCCTTCCTTTTCCAGCAGGAGAATTGTGCATATAAGCACAGGGTAAACGGTGATGGACAGGAGAGGAAACCTGTTCCTACAAGAGTGTTAATGCCAGTATAGCCACCGTTTGTTTCACTCCAATGCAAAGGAGACGGGCTCCTCCAAACCAGATTTCCACTCAAGGAGGAGAACATGAGCACAGAAAAAGCTTCTATGTCTTTACTAAGCTTAATCATATTTCAGTACAATCAGTCACAGTTTCCCAAACTGTAGTAATAGGAGTCCTTGAACCTGGATGGGCGCGGGTAGCAAGATGGTGGCTGGATAATGAAGTTTGGGTGCGTGGTGTCAATGTTGCTTCATAATCAGCCTGCATTGTGCAGCACGTATTTTTCTCCTTTCTTTGAGACTTTGCCAATCACCATTATGACACTCAACACAATTGTTAATCAGATTTTTTAGAAGTGGGGTGAAGCTGGCAAGCTGTCTCCCTCAGAAAGCGCACAAAATGTTGTGGAGTGAATGTCGGCTCTATGCGAGACCAACTCGAGAACTCAAAAATGACAATTTCTGAACCATTTCTCCAAGCTACCCCAGCAAACAATGGGTATGAAATCACAGGAGGAGGAAGCACAAGTGCTGTCACATGGGAGATGAGAGCAGGAGAGGAATGACCACTGAGAATCAAAATGTATGAGCTGATGATGCTCCTTTCTCTAAGGATATTGTCCTTTCTGTCAAACACAGAAGGTTTAAACCCTCTGAAGGTTTGGCACAGTTGTGGTGACCATGGCTCCTGGGTACATTCATCACTGTCGCTTAGATAGACGGGACCACAGTACAGGACTTGGCAGTACCCCTTTACCCCAAGGTATTTTGAAGGTGCCTCGGGCAACCTTCCGCATCTGTACTTAAGGGGCCAAATCCTATCCCTGTTGGAACAGTAAAAAAGGTCCTCAGCCTCCATCCTCCCCTGGCTCCTGGGGCTCCCAAGCTAAGCCCTGCTAGACCCTGCTGAGATGTCTCAGACCAGAAACGAGAAGAGTTCAAGACCCTCAAGACCCCCACAGGTGGGAAGGAAGAGAGCCTCTGCCAGGAGCAGGTTCTTTCACTTTTCAGAAAACTCAAACATAAATAAGATCTTCCCAGCAGTGTAATTGCGTCAAGGTGAACTTTTTTCGTTCCAGGCTGAAGGACTCATCTGGAACGGCGCTTCCTTCAGGAGCCCCCGACAGCAGATGTGACCGTCGCCTTTTCTGGCCACGGCACTTGGTTGAGCAAGTGACCCGTGCACAGCTTGCAAACCGCAAACCCACTAAAATCCATGAGAACATGAACGTGCTCAAAACCTGGTTACAAATTTCAGTCTCTTGCTGAAACAGAGCCAAGATCTTTAATTAATATTCAAATCTCTAATCAATATTTCAAGAAAATCAAAGTGTAGAGATCAACCTGTGCGTTCGTGTTTCTGTCTTTGTCCTGATTGCACTTCTTTTCATTGGGGTCACACTGAAGAGCTCAGGCCTGTTTAATTTTAAGCTCCATTGACAGTCAGAGGAACCCAATTTTTTGTTGCCACTCTGCAAGATTCTTTTTAGTCAGAAGCAATTCTTTAGCTTTCGTTGGCCATCTTAAATTGACAAACTGTAAATAAGGTGTTATCGTGGCTTGTTTCTCCATAGAAGATGCTATCATCATACTTAAAAACATATAGAATGACTTGTGATAACTGCTACTACATCAATAGATGATAAACCAATAAATTAAAGTAACGGTGCATAAAATGATGAATTCTGATAGACTTAAGGCAGTATAAAATAATTGGAGACTTTATTGCTATTTCCATTTTTAATGGGGTACTATGGCAGTACATTCTTGCAACAGGGCTGGAAAGGTAAATTAATCTTTATGCATCATCATCAAGCAGTGTAAACATGGCCAAACTTAATTACGATATAATAGATTGTTAAGTGTCTGCCCCACAGAGGTGTGATTGCTCTCAGGCAAGTGATTACAGCAGGGATGACTACCAGACAAGGTCTTCTTTAAAAGGCTGGTAGTAGTTTTGCATGCCTCTGACAATAAATCTGATGCGAAAGCCGTGCCAGAGAGGCAGCTTTCCACGGTCTCAGCTGCAGCAGAACTGTATTCAAGGGACAAACACAAATTTATGGTGGAGCGTTAATGAAACGTGGCCTGAAATTGCAGTACTTCGCCAGTAAAAACTCTTGTTTCCTTGCAACAACACGATGGGAGTCATTGAAACTGCAGCCTGGGAGCAGGATGGAGGTGCTGGGTCCCCCCGGCTCATCTCCCCGCACCCACTGGCATCCCGTCCTGCTGGGCCGGGGTCCCGCAGGGAGGAAAATTCATGGAGGGCGTGACTGGGCTGATGTACTTGTAAAAAAAAAAGCAAAAATCTTACTTGACATACTGTCTTTTAGAAATTGTAGCACATTAAGGAGAGAAATGCAATACACCATGTATTTTCCACTTCTGTCTCCAATATTGTTTTCTGTCATTAGCAGCTCTGTTCCTGGCACAGACGTGTGATTTTATGAACCTATTGTACCATTACCTCTCTTTCCATGGTAGCAGTTTAATTTATACTTACATGTATAAGTATGTATTTATACTTACTAGACATCCTCTGCAGTGATCTTGCTTCTTTAATGGAGTAAGTTCACTAAAGGAACACAAGGTAATAATTTATTCTTTAAATGTAGCTGCAAAATGTAGTTCAGAAATCTCACAGGGTTTTTGTGAGAAATTTTGGGGAACTAATTCTGAGAAGAGAATATGTTTTATTGAATAGTTTCAACCAGTCTAGATTCGATGTCAGTACAGTGTGGGCAGCAGAAAATCCAGGCCAGAGAATATCTTTTAGTCTCGGGGAAATTTTAATTATGTCTGCTTTAAAACTTGTATTGTAGTATATGTTTTATGTTTCAACGCCATGATGCTGACAGTGGTATGAACTGAACAGATATGGAGTGGCAGACCTTTTTCACACTGTCAAATACCGAAAGGTGTCTTAATAACTGGAAATCAAACAGCAGCATGATCTTGAATTCCTTGATTACTCTAAGCCACTTTTTGGAGTTCAACATACTTGTGTTTATTTCCTGATAATTGTGCTAAGAGTTTTCTGCTGCTAAATTGCCTCAGGAATTAGGATATGCTTTTGAGAGCAGTGAAAGGACTCCCCTGCTAGCACACCTCTCCAGAGCAGAAAACATCTCTCATTATGGAAATTATCATAGATGGTGTGTGAAGAGGGCAAAAAAATGTAATTTTAGGGCTATGGCAATGGTCCACTCCAGATCACCAAGGAGGCTACTTGGCCCAATCTTGATAAGCAGAATAAAACAGCAGAGATGACAGAAAATGTTAAGATCCCAACTTTATGTAGTCACTAGTGTACCTTGCAGAGGGGTTCTCTGTACTTTAATTTCTATTCTAATTCTTTAATTCTCTTTTTAATTCCCTCTTTGCTCATTTATTACACCACTTTGCTCCTTGTTTGCACCACCTAAAACTGAACCGGTTTAATCTACGCACATCTCAAAGTCATACTGCACCCCTGCATCTTGCTTTTGCATTTCCACTCTTTGATAATAGCTTTTACTAGCAGCCCAGTTTAAATTCTTAATTTTATCTAATTCCTCTAAATGCACAATGATTCTTCAACTGGAAAGGAAAGAGAGTAGCTCTGAATGATCCATATGTTGAAGTACTGTATTTTCATCATTTAAATGATAAACTTCCCATCAAATATCCACAAATGTACATTCATGACTCCCATCCAATGATCTATTGGCCAGAGGCACATACATTGTTTTAATTTATTTTGGAGTAAAGGTGCTTTCCTGCCGAGTTTGAATAAGCTTGCTATGTACCAAACAGATGTTCAATAAAAGAGAGACTTTACTGAATATGACATATAAACACAGGGAAAGAGGATGAAGGAAGGAAAATTACAGGATGTATGGATTCCTGGTTCATCAAACAACAGGCCACAGTTTTAATTGGGGCCCTTTTATGGAAGGAGCAGTAATGAAACAGAAGGACCGGGGATGTCTCAGGAGAAGGTAACATCTATGCGTTGCTTGTGGTGGAATTAACTTTGGTGAACCCACTGCGACAGCACACAGTTTCCCCGTCCTCTGCAGCAGCATGATGGTTTCTGTGGTTGCTAAACTGTTCCTCCCATCATGGAGAAAAAAAAACTTCAAAAAATTCAATTGCATGATCTGGGAGAATTAAAGGGTCTGGAGGTGGGCACGTGAGGGTTTCTTCCCACTGTGTTAAAATACCCAGTTTTGCTCTTGCCAGGGAAAAGTGTTTCCTAAAAGGCCCGAGTCTTGCATCTATTCGGGCTTTTCGTGTTTGGAAAGAGGTGCTATTTAAGGAGGCATTGAGGAGAGCAAAGCCGGCCTGATTCATCGGGAGATCAAAGAGGGAATGCTGCCTTTGAGATAAAGGTGTCTTTGCTTTGAAAGGTTTCTCCTTTGTGCAGGAGTGCTGCAGTGGGATGTCCACCCACCAGGCAACGTTTGTCTGAGTGGGACACCTCCTCCTAAGAGGGACACAGGAGGAGAAAAGTACCTACTCTGCCTGCTCCCGGTGAGGTTAACCTTGGGGGCGAAGGCAAATTTTGGGATGTTTCCCTCAAAGTGAGACTTTCTGCCTGACCTTCTCCAGATGCGCTCCGGCTCCACGGCCAGATGTGCGCAGGGCAGCACAACTGTGTCCGCAAAGTCCCTTGACCTCCTTGACAGATAATTAGACTCAAACCTGCATCATTTAAAATTGAAAAATGTTAAAACCCCACTGAAAACGTTCTTGTTTGCAGGCACTCGCAAATGTGAATCCCAATGCCGATTTGCTAAGGAAGATTAATTGTCATTTTCAGCCTAGCAATTTGCCATGCTTGTCCAGGGGCAGTGCGCTTTGCCTCACTCTACCTTCCAGTATTGATGTGTCAAAGTGGTGAAAACTTAAAGTATTTAAATACTTTTGTGGGTATTTTGGTAAAATTTGATGATACAAAAGGCGGACTGGCTCCTGCAGATGCTACCATCAGCGCTCTCCATCCGCATTACTAGGTACTTTCAAAAATCAGTCCTAATAGTAGTGATAATGTCCTGGCATGCAGTGAGAGACAACCTACACAAACATCGTTAAGCTGCTGAGGCTTCCCAGAGAAGGATAACAGAATCGGTTTATGCTGAAGACTAATAAGACCGCACATTCTGTCTTCATTTGTGTTTGCATGCAAATTTGCTTCAGTTTTACGGTTGGTAAAGACTGGCATAATAATCTGGAAACCGCAGTATCCCCAGCCCCACGGGCATTGCTGAGAGCCTGGAAGGGTTCCTGCTCTGAAAGCATCCCGACTTGCAGACGCTGGCTCTCGAGGTGTCAGAGAGATTTTTCAGTGTATAATGGAGTGGAGAGAAAAGGTAAGGAGCAGCTACAGGCAAAGAGGTTTTTATCATTGAATTGTATATTCAAAATGGGGTCAGCGTTCTTCAAGACCAATGTTTTGGTCATTGTGGCAATATCGGACTGCTTCCAGCTCAGGTGATTTTTCCCCGGGGCTGTGCTTTGCAGTGAGAGCTACGTGTCATAGGATGGGCTCCAAATATTTACAAACAGGATCAAGAGCTTATTAGGGAACTGGGATCCATCAGACTACGGCTTGTCTGGCTTGAATCAGCGGGTATGGAGACTTCGGCATCTTGATTTCTATCTATCCATTTATTTACTTATTTATTTTAAATCACGATGGCCATGCAGGACTTCAGAACTCCTGGAGTTACCCTAACCCTATGTTTACAACATCTCTAAGCCAAAAGGAAGACTGTGATGAGGTGGGTTTTTTTAATGTAGTCTTTCAGAGAGTCTCATTAGCATGCTTGAGCTAGAGAATATATTTGGTGGTAGCTTAAGTGCACAGATGAACGTAACCACTCACTGAGTGGGAGCGGCATGTAAATGGCAGAGGGTGTTTTGGTGGGATCTATAAGCGGCAAAGGGAATTGCATTTGAGAGCAGAAGATTCAAACAGAAAATTGTAATGATGAAGCCAATCAACTTCATTAAAGCTGTTATTTTAAATCCCTCTTACATGACTGAGTATATTTAAAACAGCCGCGGCGGAGAGACCTCTAATCTGTATGTGAATGAAGACTCTTCTGAGAAGCCTTTTAATTCTGAAAGGGAAAAAGTAACTCAGCACTTTCTGAGCTTGTCACTGATACTGTTGAAGCTTTGCTGCTGCTTCGTCTTCCCAAAGTTCAGGCTCCTGACCTGACTCAGAGTAAAATCATTATTATCGATAGTTATTTAAGGTAAATCTCAGTGTGTGTTATTTGAGTGGGAACATGCAGGCACTCGCAATGACAAACTTTCTTTCAGAAAATTCTTAGCTTTGCTTAACTCTCCTACATTCACTTTTTAGGATTAACTTCCTTTCTACAACCTACAAAATGTGTGTTTTTATTAGAAAAACAATGATCAAATAGCGAGTACCTGCACCTCTGAGTTTTTCAGGTGCAGGTGCAAAAAATCCAGATGCATAGTTTGCAAGGAACAATTGAGCTTAAAAAGATAAGACTTCCCTTCTGAGCGAGTCCTAAATACTTTTGCTCTTTTTCCCTCTAAATCACATGCCACTGTAGGGACAGGAAGAAAAAGAACGATCTCAGGCAAACTGCTGCTGCATGTGCAGAAATCAGTTGCACCCAGCATCACGTAGGGTTGTGGGCCAGGCGCTACGGTGCACAAATGCCTACTGTCATAATATATCTGGGTAAAATAGTGGGAAATGGGTATAGCAGCTTTTTCCACCAGCATCCAGCAGAAATTTCAAGATCAGCCATTGTAAAATGTGGTCTCTTTTCCCTCCGACTCGTTTCTTTTAACTTACAAAAACTCCCGAGTAATTTATCATGACGCTCAAATAATAGTTTAGGTGTGAATTTAGGACACAAAATAGCTCAAGTTGAAAAATACTTAATGCTCTGTTTGCTGGAGAGCTCAGCTAAGCCCCAGTGCTCGGCGAGAGCTGCCCTTCCCACTCGGGGCTGATGCTCGGCAGTCCCCGAGCCGCAGGTGATGGGCAGGTAAGGGACCGCACCGATCCTGACCAGATCAGTGGGCAGGCTGTGGTGCTCAGGGTGGCGAACAGGCAATGTCACAGCAAGGAAAACGCATGAGAGCTATTTGAGGCCAGAGGCAACACTTATTGTCAGGTCTGCTTTGTGCTACAGATAAAATAATGTACCACAAAACTGCACAGAAACTGAAAATGGGAGGATGAACTATTTCATCCTTCGTTGAGTATGTTGGGACGAGAAATGGGAACACTGGTAAAAAAAACCCAAACTTTTAGAAGTCTTTAAGGGACAAGGAGAGGTTAAGAGACAAGGGTTAGGGTTACTGTGAAGATCAGAGGTTTAAGGCAGGCATTAATCAGTCAAAATCTCAATAAACACCATCTCTGAAAAAAAGTCATGCCGTTGTGAGCAGTAGGTGAGAAAATTCAAATACCAATGAGATAATAAACACGCGGCTGAGAAAAGTGAGTAGGATATATGATGAAAGATCGCAAAAATGAATGGCAAAAGAAGACCTGAAGAAAATAAAAGGTCTAAGTGATAACTGGCATCAGACCTGACTGTACCTTTTTTAAAAGAAGCCACTGAGATGCTAACCTGGAGATTTATAAAAGCTCTTCCTTGGCACAACATGCTAGTTACCTTCCAGTTGAGATGAGAAAGTAGCTCAGCTGTGGAACTGTGATTGCTTTCTCAAAAATACACAGCAAGATTCGTTAATTTGCAACGGGGAAGCAATATTGCCCCTTTAATAATAGATCATGTTATATCCCAGTCCTCAGCACGAGCCACCAGCCATTCAGAACCAAGCAGTGAATAAATAGGAGTTTGCAACATGAAGTATGATATCATGTAAATAAAAGCCCATGTAGACTTACTGCATTGTCACTATGTGTAAGTACCTACAACCAGGAGCACCAGGTCTCCTATGCCAGCTGATTAATTCAAGCGTGATGATGAAGTTTCAAAACACTCAAGCCAGGGCTATATTTTTAACAAGATGGATTGGCAGTTTTAATAATTCCCAGATTCCAAACACATATGAAACAAGCCCTTGATGAGAAAGGTCTGATTACAAATAACCTGCAGAGAGATGAAAGTTCGCTTTTAATATCTGGGTTTTTAAGTCTGCTTTAGACTTTCAAGAGGCTTCAAAGAAGGCAAAGACTAGAAAACAGTTTGATTTAATACTGTTAGATGTGTGAAATAAAATGCTGGACAATAAGAGATGTAAAACAAGCAACAAGTGCAAATGACAAATCAAATTAAAGAGCTAATTGAAAATAATGGAATTAAAACCTTTTTTGTTGTTTTTATTCATCTGTTTTTCATGACTGTTTGCAACAGCATTTTTTTTAATCTTTTTTACTTTGAAGAACAAACTTTCTCCACCATAAAAGACAATTATTTTAATCAGTATCTGAAATGTCATTCTATGGGGATGTAGATGCTAAATGCCAGTCAGGAAGAGAAGCACCGTCATCATAAACCAGCAGGACAGCCAGAGAGCTATATGGCCTTTGTCTATAGAGCTCTCTGATACAACATCTTGATACCGAGTTACTTTATCTCCCATTATAGTGATCCTCACTAACACGTCTTTGCTTTCATTCTCTGTACTTTCTAAAGGAAATAGTCTTTTCTTCATTCTGGCATACACACTCATAGCTTCAACTGTGCAAGCCTCTGCCTCCGGTGAGTAGCCACGAGGTAAAGGCAAACTGAAATCTGAAATCTGTTCGGTCTGAGAACAGTTTTTGCTCAGATCACCCAATATGGAGTTACTTTCTTTTTTTAAAAGGGACTTCGGTTTAAATAACTGAAGAGAAACGGGGTTCACATTAGACTATTTATGTGGTTTTCTTTTCATGATAGCAAAGGAGTGATTCCTCTGCTGGGGAATCAGTGTGAACGCAAACCTGCCTGTGCTACAGGGACGTATTCTGTGTTCCCGGTGCAATGCCACCCTCGCGTGGGAGACCAGGTGTCCCACCAGGAACGCAGCTATCCTTAGGGCTCTTCATTGTCCCACTTCTCTTACCCCCTCCAGCACCGCTGCCCTGCCAGGTTGACATCTCCTTGTTCTCATCTCTCCCCTCGCAAGCCCAGCACACCTCCTCCTCGGTTTTGAGCGCCGGGGCAGGAAGGGCTCAGCAAACATGCATTTTCCCAAAGGGACTACGAAGGCCAGAAGTCTGCAGTGCTTAGAAAAATAGAGTAGCGTATGATTGCAGAGTGCGTCTGCATGGGGATATTACCTGCAGCCCTCGAACGAGGCTTTGCTTTGCAGAGCAAAACTCAGCCCGAGCCCACCAACCTGTTAAATGCATTTTGTACAGAAAACGCCACCACAAATCCCTGCCATCGGTGTTCAGAAAGTTTCCTCCTTTTTTTGAATGGAAGCTCGCAGAAATAACTTCCCCGCGGGCATGGGAGCTGTTTGGTCGGGGCTGCCCCAGCGGATTCAGCTGCCCCGTGGCTTTAGGGGTTAGTTCTGCTTTACTCCACCCTGCACACAAGCAAACTGCGCTGCCTTTCTCCTGAGCAGCTTCGTTTTAAATCTTCAAGAAGAACGATGGAGAAAGCAACTGAGAAAACATGAGGACAATTCCCCCCGCTTGTGGGAATGGTATTTTTTAAATGAAATTATTTCCCCTGTGTGCTGCTACGCTGCGTCTTCATTAGAGGGAGAGGAGAAGCGTGTGTGCTTGCCCGATGCTGAGCGTTCATGGTATGCAGAGACTGCATAAAGAAATCATTTCTGGTGCTAAAAACCAAACTGTCACTGCTCCTTAAGTTTGGTGAAATATCCAATCAGTCTCAGTGGGGTTTTGCAGGAAAAGGAATTAAAAAAAAAAAAAAAAAGGGGGGAAGAAAAGGAAGAGAGAAAACCCACCAACCCCAGTGCGTTCCCATAATGAAGGGTCTAAAAATGCCCCACTCATTGATGCAAAATTACAGTTATTGTTTATCCTCCTTCTACTTCACACAGCTTTATACAATACGCACCACGAAAAATACAAGCAAACAACCGACACATTAGTTAAGAGACCTTCCATTTTACTTTGGCAGTTCACGATAATGGAATTTAATTGTGGAAAAAGCTGAATAATTTTAGCTGAATGTCATTTGGTTCATTCAAACTGGGAATCAGGGACATTTTTAACAAAGGTTTTCAAACTTCTTTTGAAATCAGGAAGCTGCTGTGCACAGATAAGGGGAGAGGTTTGAGGATTCTCTATCAGAAATTTCAAGGTTTTTTCCATCTGCTTTTTCACATTAACTGGTAATTATCCAGAAAGGCACATAATAGTGCAGAAATGACAGAAGCTGACAAAGGTTTTCCTAAGATATGTAAATTGTCAGTGATAGGCAAGGTGCAACAGAAAGGCTTTCTACAGCACAATTATTTATGCCAGTTTCATTTGCTTTTAGGTAGCACTGATGGCATACCGCACCGCCGCGTTTATCACAGGCGCTGCACATTCCCTTCACCACCAGCGCGCAGGAAAGATGGCAAAAACCGAGCTTCAAGGTTGGTGGTCTCCTCCGACTCCGCTATTTTATATTAAATACGTGTGCGCGTGTGCCTCTGCGTATAGATATTTCTGAGGACTCTCTTGTTTATTGGAACATTCCCCTTCATTTCTCACGCTGCGTAAATAAATAAATAAGTGGCACCCTTCCCACTGAAACAGCTTCCACATATGGGTTACGGTTGGTCTACAAGTCCACCTTCCTCACAGCAGTGTTATTTGAGGGAGGCTACGTTAAAACAGACGCTCGGCGGTTTGCACCTGACGTTCGTTAGCCCTTTCCGCTGATTGCATGTTTTCAGCAAATAGGTGAGCCGGTTAAAGGTGCTCAGGTGAACTCCCTCCGGCAGCTGAAGAGCCCAGCTATCGCGGCGCAGGGCTCCTCCGGCTGGGGTTGAAGAGGCGGGTGGTGGGACGTCCCCCCCATCTGCTTTTAAAAAGGGATGGCCGGATTCGGATACTCTTAGCTTATACTCCTTAAGGGAGAAAAGACCCTCTCTCCCTAAATTGCCCAGTCAGCCTCAGGAGTTATTGCACATAGGAGTGCAAAAATGTCACCCTCCGTGACGCGTCCCTGCAGGTCACCAGGGTGGGCTCCAGGTCTTGAACAGGGTTTTACACGGTATTTTAGGTCTCTGCTATACAAACAGAGGGACGGACGGTGGAGGTTTGACAAATACCCCCTTTCAGAAGGAGCACTAGGGCTTCTGAGTACTTCTGGGAGGTTAATTTTAAAGTAAAGCGTAAGGGGCTGTGCACAGGAGAAATTCCTGCCTGACCCCTGCCGCATTCGGCTCATACCGGAATTACAGGCTTTAATTAACCTTTTCTGGGAATAGGACTTCATATGTAACTACATATGTAATGAGAGGTTATAAGATCTTTAATGGATGAAAGGACTTTACCTATCAGTCCCTGATGTAGTGGTACCAGAGGTATTATGGTGGTATAATTACTTTACATTAGCACGTGAGCGATGTTAAGTTACTCTGATGGGGGGGGGGAGGTTCCACGTGTGTGGGTGGGTGGAATTAATTTCCTTTATGGTAATATTAACTTAAGCTAATGGGGGCTGTGAGAAAGTAAACAAGGATGCAAAACAATAAATTTATATAGAAAAAAACCCCAAGATTGCATTTGAAAGTCAATGGGCTTAGATATTGGCTATAAGGACCTTGTCTCCTATTTATCTCCTGTGATACATTATTAATTGCAAGGGGATGGAATCCCCAGAGGAGACCCCAGCTCAACCCTGGGGGAGACCCCGGGGCAAGACGAGGTGGGGGACCAGAGCCCAAGCCCAGCTGGAAATGGATTTGGGGAATACGCAGGTTAGTTAAATTAGGTGTCTGGAGCAGCAACGTACTTCTGGTATTTTTACAGAGCATTTAGGGTATTAAAAAAATCTCCTAACTGAATGTTAATTATTTCATTAAACATTCTGGATTTGCTTTGGTTTTACTTTTTAGGTTTTTTTAAAATACAGTTTAAATTAGATCAAAACCTGTCAGGCCTGCGAAGAGGGTCTTATGTGGTCTGTGCACAGCGGAGCTGAGGACTTTTGCTATTATCATGCACGGACTTCAGGTTAGAGCTGGCAAAAGGACTTTGAAAAGGCACGAAGGCACTTAAGGACAGAAACCTCTTTTACCGAGTAACAGACAGAGCTGGGTGAAACCCTGAGGATGATCAATAAACAATCACGGGAACGGTGGCATGAATCCAGCCTCGCTATCGTTACATGATTCTGCACTTGCTTGTAGTGACATTTTGGCCACCGTGTCACTGGCAGATGCACTCCTGAGCAGAGTGAGGATGCTGCCAGCACCCAGCCCTGGGTCCTGCCTTGAAAGCAAGTCCTAAGTGAAGTTTCTAAGCCTCAAACAACCAGAAAAAAGCCTGAAAAAAAACAACCCAGAGGACTCTCTGCCTGAGTCTGCTGCCAGCCTGGAGCTTGGTCCCCCCATCAGCCAATGCCACACATCTGCTTAGAGACCAGAGCAAGGAAAAAGCATCAACAGAACTCATGTGAGCCGTTATACTTACCCAGCAGAGCTTAAATTTTGACCATTAAATAATTACAGCAAAACACTCGCCATCCATCTACAGCCAGAGAATTATTTACTAAAGCTATTCAGCAAATAATTGGGAATAATGAATCCATCAAAGGCAATTGTATACTGAAAAAGAGGTGAAATTCACAAAAGGAATTATTCGCCTCAACTTATTCACTCAGCCTTGCTAGTAAAGAGGTGAAATATAGGCTTCCAGGAGACTGCACAGGCATGGCAGACTGTACGCAACGGAAGGAGAGAAGGGTAAGAAAAACCACTGAGGCTGAAAAAAGCACTGCATCAAAACGTACCCGTCGCCTTGGCTCTTGCTGTCCCCTAATGACCCTCACGATGCTCAGCAGCCGCTCTGGGAGTGCCAGCCTTCTGGCAAAGCAAGGCATGGCATTAAGCCCCAAATATATCTTCTGGTGCTTGACTTTAAGGTTGACCATAATACGGTAGAGAGGAGAGCGTATGTCAGAGTCCGAGCTCACAGCGGCATCTCCTCCTCGCTGTGTTACGTACCCCGGGCTGAGATCTGTAATGATATAGGAGAGTTTCGCTCGCCTGCATTAATTTTCTCTGTAATGAGATGCTAGTGGTGGGTCGCTTTGGCTGTTAGGGGATTTCACTCTTGCAGACCTTCAGTTTTATATATCCGATGAGCTCCGTGTCAAAAGAGGAGGAGTTTAAAGTACACTAAAACCTTTGATTAAGTAATATGCAAGAAAAACAGCCCCTCTTTTTTAAATCAATGTCCCTGTGCCCGAGCACTGCCTCCTATAAAATATTCCACTCAGTTTTCCTTGTTCTATTTTAATCAGAAACTGAATTTCAGAAGCACTTCTGATTTACCCAGCATGGCAGTGGAAGGTTCAGAGTCAGAAGGGATTTCTGGAGGTGATGTGTTTTGCCTAAAAGTCCCTTGCTGCAAAACTTTGGACACGCTTTGAGCAAGCGGTGCCCCTCCTGAGACAACTCTCCCAGGGATGCTGAAAATCATAAAGAAGTAAATGGTCATTGGGGATGGCAGGAGCTCTATATCTTTCTAGGTCATAAAAGGATGGGAAAAAAAGCAGTGCAGGGGAAAAAAAAAAAAAAAAAAAGCTTTAAAATATTATGTTTTCATTGACCAAAACCTTTCAGCTTCTGTGATGCCAGAGCTCCCAACCTTCATGCCCAGCGTTTTGGGGTCAAAGGGGTGGGAATGAGAGCAGGCAAATGTGGGGGTCTAAACACACAGAAATGGCCTGAATGTATCATCTGGTTTATCTGGATTTTTTTCTGCAGCCTTTTGTTAGACTTTGAAAGAAAAAAAGAAAAAAAAATTAAACATATTTCAGAGTAATTGAACTGTGCTCACATTAACTTACACGAAAATTATTTTTAATTAAATGAACTTCCCCTGTTTGTAGCTAGAAGGTACTTATGTGAGATAAAAACTCCATTCTAATAATGCTGAGACTCACCACCACTTAATTAGCGTCACAACTCAAGGCAGACCGAGCAGGAGGGCGAGCGGGGAGGTGGGCTTGTGCTGCTGGGTGGGATCTGGGGGAAGAGACGCTCCCTCCTACAGCAGCCCCTATCCCAGAGCCCACCCAGTGCTGCGAGGCACACCGGGACTGGAAATCACACCTAGTATTTGACACAGTTTGTGGCAAAAGCAATTATAATTAACATTATATTAAATATTAAGTCAAGATCATAAAATGTTGATTGGTACTGATTAGCTGTATAATCCATAATTAGAAATCACTGCACCCTTCACCAGGTACTGTAGTGCTTCGCTTATGATTTCACCGCTAAATTAAACGAGTGATTCAGCTTTTGCCCTGAGTTTTACTTTTGCATTTAATTTAGGGCAGAACCACATTCAGGCAAAAGCACAAGCCCTGTTCCCGTCGAGGCTGTTCCCAAACTCTCCATCCCGAAGGCAGCTCCTCGTCACTGCCGTGCCTGTGGGAGGGCGATGGCCAAATTGCCCTTGACCAGCCCCAGCACTGCTTCGGTTGTGTGTGTTCAAGACATAGGAAGATGAAAGCTCCTTGTTTACTTACTCACCCTCAAAAGGGTGAATGCAAAAGGTAGAGCCGAGACCGTACGTGCCCTCCTGGCTGCTCTCAAGCCAAGGCAGATAAGCCAGGATTAGGCAGCTCCAAGATAATGATTTATTGCTAGCATAAACTAGGAGTACACTGATACCTCAGCAAGGAGGGAGCGAGAGAAGACTCTTTAGTCTGATTTGAATTTAGAAGACCGAACCCATCTGTGCATCACCCATTAATGGGATGGAAACACCGATCCTTTGGTAAAACAGTTTGGAGGGGACTGTGGCTCTGGGCTGGAGAGCTGCTGCAGGGGGGTGAGGTGTTCGAGGTGTTTAGGAAGGCTTGCTGCAGCAGCCCTGCCTGTCCGAATGAGGCCTTCCCCTGCCTTTATGGGTCCATTTATCATGGACAGCCATTTATAATAGATAATGTCAGCATTGCACACCAGGAAGCACTCAAGTTTTGTTAAAGCAAAAACCAAAATCCACTAACTATAAGATTTTATGTCTTTGCTACTAATTTCAGTTACTGCCTTGGCTGGAGACCCATCTGTGATTTTTCCATAGTATTTCTGGATAAAAATAATAAAAGTCGGCGGATAAAATCCCAAACCTGTGGCAGTCTGGCTGTACCTGCTTGAACTCCGGCAGCCTCCTCGCAGCGCTGCAGGCGAGCTGGTCCAGAGGGACCTTCACAGGCTGAGCTCGGCTCCCGCTGGCAAACCCAGGGCTAGAAAGAGAAAATACACTGTCATAAATTTTCTTTTCCGAGGGCACTCTTTGGAGTCCTAGGGAAGAAATCTTTTTATTCCTTCTGCAACCAGACAACACGCTGTTATCTTTTGCACCGATTAATATTGCTTGGGAGTGGAGATGAGATGCTAGGCAGAGCCCGACGCTCTCAATCAATTAAATCAATGCAGTCGTGAAGCTCCACCGATTTTCCCTAACCAAGGGTTTGGCCTAAAAGGCAGCGTACACAGCGTTACGGAGGACACACGGAATCACAGATAATGTGGCTGCCGGTCAGGCTGAGAAAAACAGGAAAGCCATGCTCCGGGTCCACATTTCCCTGCGCTGGGCACCGCGGGATGCAGCCTTGGACCAGGTCAGGGAGGGGCTGCACCCCGTGATGCTCACACACTCGTTCTCACAACATTTTAATTATTCTTATTCTTACATTAATGGCTATTTTTTTATTTAAACGATGGCTTTAAGATTGCATAGCTCATCTCCTTCTTTTAAGAGCTACTTTTGGCTAGTCCAGGGAAACGGCTGTGGTCTCTCCTTCGCAGGGACTGCCCTGGCTGAGCTCCTCGAGCAGCCGTGTGTCCTAGGGAGATCTTTACCTGCCCCACTACGAAGCATCCAACACCCAAGGTCACTCACATCCTTCCCCTGGGCGTCCGGCAACCTGAAAAAAACAAAAGAAAGCACCAGAAAGCACTCCCAAACCCTGTGTATTCTTTGCTGAAATGTTTATAGTGTAGGGGTTACCTCTGAGTCAGCAGATGAGTAGGCAGATATTTAAGAAGATTCCCATGCCATGACTGTCAAAACAAAGGTACTTCTACTCTTTCAGCACTTTCATTAGAAAAAAAAGGGTGTTAAAAAAAAAAAAAAAAAAAAAGGCAGAATTTCCTCCCTGCGTATCACCCTTATGTGGGCAGCATGGAGTGCAGGAGGGTGCTGCATCCTAGTATAAAACTGCATTTGCATCAGCCCTCATCTCCTGTCTGTGATGTACAACAAATCCGTCCATCCAGCAGAGAGCCTTTTGGCTTGTGTAATGCTAAAAATGTCTATTTTTTGCCTGCAGAACCAATGCATTAACTCAGAGAAGGGGCACCAGAACGAAAGCCTGAAGCCGCTGCCTGCCCTGGAGCTGAAACGCCGCTTGAGTAACAGTGCAAAAGAAAGAAAAACTCCTCTCCAAAATGGCTGCAAAGAGTAGGTCTCTGCAGTCCCTTCTTAAACACTGAAGATATTTTCATTTAAAAATATCTACTTAAAGGCAGGTTTAATCTCAAAATGGAATTTTCCAGTTTAAAAAAAAAAAAAAGAACGCCACACCTTCAAAAATGGCTCAAGTTAGTTCGCCTTCAATTTTTTTCCAATTAAATTAATTTAAAATGAGTGAAAAATGTTTCATGCCCTAAGATCCTGAAACCTCCGGTGTCAGCTGAAACTGGCACTTCTGCTCTCAGCTTCAGCCCTTGCTGCAGGCACCTCTGCTTTGAAGCCTTTGAAGTGTTTGTGGCACAGGCAGAGGCTCTCTGCAGAGAAAGCCAGTCATTTTATAGATATTTAATGTGTGAAGTGTGCGTGCGTGTGTTTGTGTTAGTATAACATGGATTTTCACAATGCGTATGGAAAGATGTAGAAGAGTTCTTGACTTGCAGAACAAAATTGCAGGAAAAACCACTGTCTGCCTTGCTGAGAGCATCCATAAGCTGCTTTCTGCCCGAGCCTCGGTCACTTCAGCATCGTCCTGAAGATCCAATTGAAACTACCTGCTGACCTTCAGAGAGACTGAAACAGTTCATTCAGTTGTGCCTATAGGACTGGCTCGCTCTCCCCTCTCTCAGCATCCGAATTCACTTTTTTAAAGCTTAGAGGAAATAACACCACCAAGAAAGCACGAAAACACCAGGAGCAAAGTGGCCGTGGATGCCTGCCCTGGCTGTGAGCTGCAAAGCAGCTGACATAACTGCCCTGCATTTATTTTGGGGATGTGATGCAAGAGCAAGGCAATAAATTTGGCTAATGGTTGGATTTTGGAGCTAATTATTTGACGCGTGACGTAACGACCTTGATTCTGGAAGCGAGGTGTG
Organism: Aquila chrysaetos chrysaetos; assembly: GCF_900496995.4. NCBI lineage: Eukaryota > Metazoa > Chordata > Aves > Accipitriformes > Accipitridae > Aquila > Aquila chrysaetos. Next base: position 2,539,689 of record NC_044024.1, on the reverse strand, counting down.
TGGTTTGAGAGGCAGCATCTCTCCCTGCGTGTGAAATGATCTGATGGGAAGGCTCCACCTCAGCAAGCAGTAGGACTGATTCAGTGGCTGATTTGTCTAAATTGTTACATTTCCCTACTTTTTTGGCAGGGACAGATTCAAAATTGATGCCTCAGTTTCAGAATGAGCCGCATTTATTCACCATGCACTGCAATTATTCCAGCCTGTAACCGATAAGGTTTAACCAGTAATAAAAGCTTCAGACTTTAAAGCAGCCAGTTCAGCCTATGCTATTTGAGCAGCATTTCTGAATCGTTTGGTGAACAACTTCTCCCACAGACTGGTTTTTAAATAGAAGAGAAGTACGAAAGATTTCTTACAACATCTGAAATGGAAAAACAGTTACGTTCTGTGACTCTACAAAAATATTTCTGAGGACATGTAATATATTTTGCCAGGGTAATGTCCCTATTCTAGGAGTGGTTCTTTCTGCTCAGCATTTGTTCCTTTTTTTAGTGTAAGCCACGCAGCAAAATACTGGAAAATTGATAGGGAAAACAGAATTAACCCTGTGTTTTTCCACACAATTGCCCTTTGTGCTACTTTATTTTTATTTTTTCTAGCTTTTATGAAGCCATCATTAATCTAGTCAGCCAAGGTCAGGCGAGACTTTTTTTCTTCTTTGCAGACCCTGAAGCTTATAAAGCTTCAACCTACTCTTCCATAACCAAATGTTTAGTACCTACCGGTTAGGTTAATTAGAGTGCATTCTTTACAGCTCTGATAATAATCACTACTACACCATCATAGCAGTGGCTGTAGACTATTTTTTTTTTTTTGTCTGTTATTTCTTTTTAACAATAAGCATTTATGTAGTCATACTGTTTAAACCACTGGGTCTTTTGGCTTCAGCCAAGGGTTCATCTGATCATACCTGGAAATATCAAGCTGCAGAAGGTAAGAGCATCACCCGCACTCATGATGATTCCCAAACTAAATGCAGCACAACATCCCTCTAAAATAGGGGACCTTTTCTTTTTTTAAGAGGAGGGGAGAATATTCATAGGGGAAAAAAAAAAGTTGAGAAGAAAGAGAGAAGACTGCTGAATGTCCAGCATTGATTTAGAAATAGGCTTTGCCAAGCAGGGTGAAAAGGAGCCTTCCCCAATCTATTCAGTGTATGGTTATTAGTATTGATAACAGGGCTTTGGCTCCCAAGAGAAAGAGTGGGGAATTAATTAGGAAAAAAATACATTTCTGTAAATAAAGTTTTTCCAATTCAGATGTTTTTTAGGAAACGGGGAAAAAAAATTCTGCTTCTCAAATGTCAAGTACTTGAAAGACTAAAAATAGATCACCGGAATAAATAAATTAACCCAGAAGACAGGACTGATGCTCTGCAGGCATCAGGGATTAAATAAATTCACTAAATTCAAAGTGGTATTCCAGATAAGAGCTCTTTGTGCTGCAGCATGTACAGCTTATTGATTATAGGATTGAGGTGCTCTGCACTCTTGTAAAATGTACTCTGGCTGATATGACTTAATCCTGCGGTAATGTACAGACCAGTGCACAAAGCACAGAGCTAGCTTATATTTTCTTATTTATTTTAATTTTGTTTGTGTCTTAATTTGCCGCACCGCATCTGTGCCCTCTCCCAGGCAGCGTTTGCTCAGGATGAGTGACGAGAGGCACTTCAGAAGGTGCTGACTCAGCAAGATGAGGGCTGGGCTGCCCGATGGAAGCCTGCAGGACAGGGGCCATGGGAATCTTCCTTGATTATCTTCCATAGGGATGTAAAGCCTGAGCACGTCACTTTTCCATTGCGTTGCATGGGCTGGCTGCAAGGATGAGTGGTCCTCAAGCACCGGTGATGCCCGGTTGATGTAGGAAGTAGCTCAGATGGAGATATTTATTCTGCAGACTTCTACACTCTGTTATACAAGCCCTCCAAGGCAGTAGAAGTGTGTCTAACCAAGGTGAAAACACTACGACTCCAGAGAAGATGGATTTTTCTGGACAAAAAGTGGAAAGCTTTGTAAGTCCTGCTGGGTCAAAGCAAACAATCCCAGAGGGACTGTTATACACCTAGCCAGAATGAATTTTGGTTGTTCCAATTAACCTATTTTCCATAGCAAAGGGTGCTTTGGCCGTCCTGGTCAGATGTTGGACTGCCAAGGTCACTTCACACTAATACAGAAGGACATTTCTTTCTTCCTTTAGAAGCTCCCCTGCCTCTGGTGCTCAGCCCAGCTCTCCTCTGCAGGTTGCTCTGAAGAGCCAGCAGACCTCTCCAAACATGGAATTTTACCATATAATTTACCAAGAAAGAGAAAAACCTCCAGACTCCTGGGCACGGCAGCGATGGTCTCACGGCGTGCTGGTCTCCTGGTCCATCATCTGCTTGGGGTTGCTGTCCATCATCCGGCACTTTCCCAGCCTCGGGGCATCCTTGGGTGCTAGTTTTCTGAATCACTGGTAAAAAAGTTGATCCAACCAAGGGGAAGAACTTTTTAATTCGTTAATTGTTGTCTCCCTGGTATGAAGGAACAGCTGAACAAAGGAGCTGCAGGGGCTTGGCTTTTGAGTAACCTCCTCAAATCCCCGTATCTCCCACAGGTTTGGCGGGTCTCCCAATGTCTTACTTCACCAAAATTAAGCTTCTTAATCTCAAGACATATAGCCTCTACTATGTAACACTGCCTCCTGAGCATGATCCACAGGGCCTGTATTTTAACACCCAAGATTCATTAATATTTCCTGCAGAGTGTTCAGTAAGTAGCAAATAAAGCAGGAAGTGTCCCAGATGTTGGAAAGAAAAAATGGAATTATTCATTGCTTACTAACGTCAAATGCTAATGTGAGAAAAGCATCCTTGAAGAAATCCTTGACTAAAATTCATCAGAGTGATGTGAAATCACTGTTTTAATTATGCATTTTTGAATGCATTTATTAGTCCCGGTTCTGATCTGACTTACAGATGTTTAACAGTTATAAGGGTCTACTGCAGTCTTTGGAATTACTCGTGATTTATAATAACAAAACCTGAATCAGAATTAGGTCCTTGTCACTACTCTATAATATGCTTTCATCAAACTTCTTCACATTCAACAGATGAAAGAGGCCATGGTTTCCGCAATTTCAAACCCTACCACTGTGTCCATTAGTTTGTTTTTTGAAATTTCTCCTCCAGAAATGACAATTCTCACACAAAATTTTGTCTCCTTCAGTTATATTTGCCACAAGAAACTTGAGAGCAAAGGAATTAGACTCTTTAGTCCACCCAAAATGATGTGTTTGGTTACCACTTGTGCTGGCTACAAACATTGTATTTTAATAGAGGAGCTAATTACTTTAGTTATGCTCATCTATAATCTCATTCTCTGTATCCTTATTGTTGTGCCTATCGGAGTATGCTCAATACCAGCTGACTTTTGGAGAAAGTATGCTCAATACCAGAGACATTTTTTAAAAAAAACAAAACAAACCTCCATTCAAGAATGATTCAAAGTCATGTGTTTTTCAAAAGAGTGATGGAGTTTTAAACTATTGCTTGTTCTAGAGCTGATCTAGAAGGAGCAAGTCTCCAGGGATGGTTTACTCCCTAAGGCATGAATGCATGATTAAGCTAAATGTATTCCACAAATGCCTTGATGACATTAAACTAAATTTTTTAAAGAACAGATGGAGAAAGTTAATAAATATTTCATTCTATAATATAAAACTCACTTCTATATTCACAACTTCAGGGATCCTCAGCTTCACAGATATCAATAAGTCTGATGGATTTCTTGCTGCATTCTCATTCTTCTGCCCTGGTGTCTCTTATGGGATCATCATTTCTGCATGCTTGGATTGTTTTATGGGATCAGTGAAAGGCAAGTGACTGTAAATCTTGACCTCTTCTGCTCCTGGATTATATACTTTTATTCTTTGTGACCATAAGTGTTCATCTCTACACTGAATAGATAATTAAATGACAAAAATTATTCAAAGGGAATTTATAGTGAGAAATTATCACTTGAAGAACTGATGAGGCACAGGCATAACCCAAGGAGATATTGCGGAAAAAAAAAAAAAAACAGTTTAGAATGGCCAAATAAAATACTGAAGTATCTTTGTATTTGTAAATGTCATGAAACATCTGTTCACTGGGAAAACCCATGATTTTTACCTGTATATACCAATTCTATTCAAACAAAATTTCTATTAAGGGAAGAGAGTGTGAATTTTGCTTAAGAACTGTAGACCAAGCCTGTTAGTCGTATGAAAGAACTAATCTTTACATGTGGGAATTACAATTTCTCACTCTATGTATGCCATGAATCTTGTAAAAGAATAATTAGAACTTGCTCCAAAAGGAAAGAAATGCCAGACTTGAATAATATTTTAGGAAGAGCATTAACAAACATTTTTATACTGCCAACAATCTTCACTGCTTTCTAGAAGAGATTTACATTACATTATTAATTAACTATACTGAGTCAATAGTATGACATAAAGCTCGGAAGATATAAGTTTAGCACAAACTATGACATTCATGAGAAAACTGTGCATTTTTAGGAAGTTTGATTGAAAATCTATGCAAATGACTTCAGCAAGCAAGGGCCCAACAAACTACTTCAAAGCATCAATATCCAGCCCAAAAAACATGACAAGATCAAATCTTTGTCGTTTCTCAAGTGTCTTTACAAACCTCCACATATACGGTATAAATTACTTCACCTCCCGTACCTCGATAGTTTGGTATAAAATTAGCATGCATTACTCTTAGTGGGACCGCTGTAATCTGTCAGACAACATATACCTGAGCAATTGCAAGAATTTAAAAGTATCTAAACGGTATATAATTTGTCTTTTTGTGTGCTATGTGTATAGGATACAACAGGGTCCCATGGTCTACCGTAACAAACAAAATAAAAAATAATAGCGCTATTGTTCCCCTCCCTGCCCCCCAACTCTGACCAACTTTTAGTTTTTGGCTCGAGAATCCCCACAACACTGCGTCTGGGGAAAATATTAAACGCAGAGTAATGTGGTGCTGTAAAGAAATACTAATTAATTCAGAATTAATTTCAGCCACATAAATAAATTGTTTTATTCACTTATTGAAAGTTAGGTTAGGTCCAGGTACATTTGCATCTTCAGAATCAGGGCTTTTAACGAAAAAAAAAGTTTCTCATGTTTCCCGACATCCCATTAAAGTGGTTGTCCTTTGACGTCAATTAGAGCAAGCTAAAAAAAAAAAAAATCATCCTTAATTGCTTTTCAGAAATAGACATTATAGCGTACACTGTCGCAGCCAGATTCGATTACCTTTTACAAGAAACAAGGATGCTGGGAACGCCATAAAACTCCAGCTCTGCTGAATATGGATGCGGGGCTCTGCTGACAGCCGGGGGAGCTGCTTTTCACAGCGAAGGCTCTTCCTTGGGCTGCACAGAAAACTGATGCAAAACCCATAGACGCGTCTAAATTTCTCCAAAGTGTGGAAATGCTGAAGCTGGATGTTGAGCTGGGGCCGGGTTTGGACTGACAGAGGTTGGACGCTCAGTGCTCCATCCCTGCCTCCATGTAAGAGTGAGTGTAATCATGCACCTATGCTGACAATTATAGCTACAAAAACGATCTAGTCCTCAAAACTTGTGTATGTTTCATTACAAGGAGCATCACCAATTTTCTCAAAGACCTTCTCCAAATTTGTCTTACTCCAGGGACTCCATGATGTCTCTGCCGATCAGGTAGAAGAGGAGTCCGGAAAGCAAAACCAGGGGCACCCCCGCCGCGGCGAACATGAACGACCACCCGTAATACACGTGCACGGGTACGTCGTCCAGGCACTTCTCACTTCTCTCCAGAAGGATGTACTTCTGAAAATCAGCGGCAAACTCCTTCCAGATCACGAAGAGAAATATGAGCAGGAGAAATAAGCCTCCTGGAAAGAGAGACAAAGATGAGTTATTCTCCACACATGAAACGCGTCCCATCAGATTTCCAAGAAAAGAGCGCAACAGATTTCCATTTGTTCTTGCAGGTCCTTTGCATCGAAGCTTAGTGTTGCAGAATGATTATTCATGACATTGCAGGTTCCCCTGAAAGCCAAGCCCACTCGCCGCGGGAGAGACCCCCCACCACCGCGACCAGCTCCTGCCCAGCCGCACTGACCCCTCGCGCTGTGACCGCCGGCACTACCCAGGGCTCTCTTACAGCTGGATACGGCCACGGAGAAACCATCACGACCACAGCTGATGTTCACGGCAGGGATCGGCATGAGGCTAGCTCTGCATTCCTGTCTTAAAGGTGGGTTGGTTTGCCTTTTTTATTTTAAATTTGTCTGCGATGAGTGAGAAGGGAAGACTAAGACTTACTTTTTACTTTTTTCTATCTACCCTTCCAAGTAGCGTCAGATCCAATTTCCACCAGAAATGCAAAGATACAGGGATCAGTCCTGCTGATGGTAAGCGTTATCCAGCATCAAAATCTGCACAAGCAGAGCCCACGCAGACGCCGAGAGGCTGCTGCAGCTCGTGGCAGTTCTCCTTCACGTCTTGTGTTACCCTTCCTTAAACCGAGCTTTGCAACCGAGTATTAAAACACATGGCAAGGATTATAGATGATCCTATTTTGCAGAGAAATAACACATAATAGAGTGGAAAAGGCATGTAGCCATGAGATGGTAATCTCAGCTGGGCTACTAAATAACAGAATAATAAAAAGACTAGTAAACAGCTTATACCACGAGGCTAGAAAGTCCTTTTATTGGCAAATGAGACCCCCTTTGCCCTCCCCCGGAGCCGGACGGGAGGAGGGCTGAGGCCACACTCCACCCTGAGCAGCAAGTGCAAGGTCAGCGTCTCGCTTAGAGAGGGTCCGCTCTCCTCGGAGCCTCCCGAGCCTTGCAGGATGCCTGTGACCCAAATAGCAGATCTCCCGTGGGACTTTCCGATCTCCTATTTCCAGATGCGTACCCGTCGAAGGTCAGCGTTCGCAGGCAGAGCTCAGTCACATCTGAACAGCACGTGGCGAACAGGCACCTCCCGGACCTGGCGCAGCCCCCGGCGGGTTTGGGGGTTTCGGTGCCGTAATAGGAACCTCCTTTCCCCATAATTCACTAAGTGGTGGTGGTCAGAGGCTGGAGGTCTAGCCCCGCCCCCCCCCTTCTGAAGCAGATGACAAAAAACTAGTGTGGCCCCAATATTATTTACTGCGTCACATTAAAGGATATATACAGTGCATTTTCAAGTCAACATGTATTAAAATTAAATAGTGGCGGTGCGATGACAGATCTGAAAGCACTTCAGTAATATCTGATCTTGCTACTTCACAGCTAGAAGCTTGCTATTTTTAAATGGTGCTGTATAACATATAGATGTATGCACATACACACACATATATGAAAGAAATACATCACGGACTATAATATTTTTATAGTAGAAGTGAAGAGTTCGCTATTAATTTAGTTGACAAGTTACCACACAGTTCTGTGGATGTGTTGTGCCTTCTGCTGGATTTAATTTCTCCCTTTGCAATTTTTAAATCAAAGGTAGTTTGTACTATATTTAATTATTCTTCCTGGCAGCTTATACACCACAAAATCCAGCTCCCATGGAAGCAGGTAAAGCTTGACATTGATATATCTGCTTAGCAATGGTGGTTACTGAAACCTCGGTCAGAGAAAACACTTCAGTGTTTAACTGTGTTTCTGCTCATCGTGGATATAAGCACATCTGCTGCTACAAACCTCCACCTCACATCTTGTAGCCAAAAATGAGACTTATGTGAGGGTATAGAGGGTTCAAAGTCTTCGCTATGTTATCTAGAAGTTGAAGCTACCCATCCTAAGCTGTCATGTCTATTAAACTGCCTCCTATACCCTAAGACTGCAAACTGAATCTTTCTTAATAACCAAAAATTGGTGTACCCGTATGAATAGACTTTACATTACCACGTGCTGTTATTTCAAACTGTTCTCCCTTACATCAGAAAGTTCTTCTGTTTGCTGGAGAGGCAGGCTAGGAGTTAAACAGCAGCTGTTGTAACATTTGCATGTTCATTCAGATTTTGATACCACTTGAAATTAAGTGCACAAATAAATATTTTACACTTAATATGATAGTTGTATGCTTAAAATACCAATTATTCTACTCTAAGAAAACGATTGCATGTTTAAATAGTCACATGTCCTTTACAAAATACAATATATTGATAAGAAGGCAATTAAGTCTTTATTACTGATGTAATTTAAAATTAAATTAATTAGATAGCAACTGAACCTTGAAAAGTGCTCTTTTAAAGATCAATTTCTATCTCATTAACTTATAATACCTACCGTAAGAGACGCAAATAAAAAAATGTAGCCCCGGCGGGACAGAGGACCCGGGTACGTTAGTGTACTTTTAAATTCTACTTTTCTTTAAATAACCAGGGGTTTTGCACTGAATTGTGCCAGGACAATTTAGATGACCTAAACCTCATTTAGTGAAGAAATCAGATTAAAACCTACCAGTTCTTACCGAGGAGGGTGCGGGGAAGCCCCGTGAGCGGGTGGCACCGTCCCCGAGCTCGCCGGGAGCTAAGGGTGGGGAAACGGTCCTTCCCCTCGCCCCGGGAGAAGCGCCAGGTCTCGGTATGGAAGGATTTATTAAACAGGTACTGGAGGTGATGGCACGGCCACGGCATCTAAATTAAGAACATTTTCACACTCTGGGAAAATGACAAGAAAATGTAAAGTAAGCAGCCTTCTTCCCTGGAATAATTACAGCTGAGTGGCGAGGAGTCCCTGGGATTTACACCATCTCCTCAGTGAGAAAAGAAAATCAAAAGGGCGGGTGCAACCAAAGAAGGACGGTGGAAGCGCAGAAAGGGCAGCTCACTGAAAACTGTTCAGCAAAAAAATGCTTACTTGGAACAATCACAAGTATTCATGAAACTGCCTAAAATTTGTCATGCTTTTAGACATTAGTAGACTTTTCATAATGAGAATATCAGGATCTTCCACTCCCATATTACCAAAGTAAACGTTTTGCATTTTTGTTTTAAAATGTTAATTTATTTTGGATTTTTCATCTTTTGAACAGGTCTCACTTTACGACCTCCTTTTTGGGGCTTTTAGTGTCAGCCACAGTGGAAAGACATCTTTGTTTCCTGTCAGCCCAAAATGGCTTTTTATGTACAGAGACAGATTTATTCCTGCCTTGAGCAGCAAAATGAAAAACTGAAAAAAAAATTTAGTTTTCTGCCCAAGAAATGAGCCTGGTGTTGGCATATGCACTTGAGACACAGGATGTGTTGAGTTTGGGTAACTGTAAGTGAAGATCTCATCAAACCAGCCCATCCCCACGCTCTTCTCAAGATCCCTGTGGTTTCTACCACTGGAAAATTAGCCAAGCGATCTCCTCCTTTCTCTCCCTTTCCTCTTTGCCTCTGTTCATTAGGATGGTATGGAAAAAATTAACTGCGAAACTCCATCTCAATGCTGATGAGGTCAACGGCATCTTCTGGGGAGGGGCTAATTGCAAGAAAATTGAAGTGGGGTATTAAATCTTTCTCCTTCGTACACTGCTAACTGCAGGACAATGAACCCTGGCGCTCCATCTCCCCCTCCCAGGAGGGCTGCACCTTCCTTGTGAGTAAATTCTTTTTCTTTCTCTCACTTTATATCCTTGTGACACCTTTACAGCTGCTAATTGTAGGGACAGGTGAGTGAACTCAATCTTTAACTCTTATTCTGTGGAAGCTACTGAACTTTTGTGTAATCTGCTAATTACGAGACTAATGAACTTTGACTCATTCACCTTTCTCACTAGTTGCCTCTTAAGGATGTTAATAATGAGGAAAGGGAGGGGTGACCTTCAGCTGCCCTTCCATAACCGTCAGCCTTCACTGCATGCGAGGAGCCTGAGATTGCCGAAATGGAGATGCTTGATTTGGGAAGAGGAATCCGAGCACAAAATTCAGCACTTTAACCCATAGGACTGGCAAAGCTGCCTTTTTTTTAACACAGTCAGCTCACACTGAAGACCAGGTTGGTCTGAGCACACGCCGTGCTCCTCTCACGGGACCACGACATGGCTCTGAACGCGCAGGAGAAGCTTTGTGCTGCCTTTGCCGGCTGGAAATGGCCCACGGCCACAGGGATCCTGCATTGCGGGATGGCGTGAGCACACCCGTGCGTGCCATACAAGTGGGGATGCTGGAGAAACAGCACCGGGACCACAGCGCCTGGAAGAAGTGTAGCCTGTACACGGTTCATCGTGTATCTGTGCTTTCCAGTGTAAGGCGAGCTGATAACAAGCTCCTCTTTAGGTTGCTTAACATTACCTGGGACACCCATCCTTATTGCTTGCTTTGAAAACTCACCGTACGCTCACGCTTTGCCTGTGCGTTCCCTCCAGAGCAGCCTCCTCACCCCTGAGCAAGCCACCAGGTAGAGCTCAGGTCGTTTTTTCACTTAAGCCTACAGCTATGCGGCTGGTCCAAATGTATTAGGGCAGCACAGCAAGCTCAGTAATTGCCCTAGGTCTGGATGAAGCACGTGCTCACTTCTAAGCGTGGTCTCTAAAATGCCCAAAGGAAACGCAGAAAACCGAGGAGCACAAGCACAGAAAACCGAGGAGCACAAGCACAGAAAACCGAGGAGCACAAGCAAAGTTGTCCCAGCAATTCAGTTTCCAGAAGCTGCAGTGCAGCATTCACCCAGCCCTCTCCGTGACATTGTAGTGATAATTAATCATATTGTCATCTGACTGTTGAAACAAAGGGACAATTAGTCACCAGGCAGTATCTGCCTCCCCCTCGCAAGCACTGGAGCTAAGTCTGAGATGGCAAATGTTAGAACGAAAGCACGCTGGCTATTTGCTCATGCAATTCTGGTGGTTTTGGGAGCAGGCTGGCAAGGATAACTGCTCAGCTGGGGCAGTAGATGTGCAAATGCAAGCAGGAGCAAATGTCAGATGGGCTCAGGCTGTATTTCTCGAGTTGCCCAGCAGACAAAATCAAGGGGGATGGCTCCGGTCCTTTGAGAGGGCTCTCAGAAATGCCACCTACCGAGCACTACATTTGTTACGGTAGCTGGCAGTCAGATTTGTTCTCCTGAAAGTACAGTAAATAAAAGGCATCTTGGAGAGGAAACCCAAAGGGATCTAATCGAGCGATAACAACCTTCACCCTTAGGCGTTGAATTCCCCCCAGCGACGGAGGGGCACAGGTAACTCCTCAAGGTCACGTCAGGCTGGTTATCCATAAATGCACTTGGGAGTGCATTTGCACCAATAATACCTTTAGAACCTTTCGGTGGCAAATGTTGCATCATTTTGCAATGATTAGCCATGGCTGTGTGTGATTCAGGACTTCAGCGTGGGCTGCTACTGAAAGGGGCAGAGGGAGTTTATGGACAGAATAAAGTTGCATATAAAGGGTGCCCTGAGAGGCCGGGGCATCTTGCAGCCGTGGTGCCCCATCTCCCTATCCGACTGCCAGACCACGTTCCTGCTCTACAAATTGCCAGCGTTTTCACACTTCCTCAAGGAGAGATCATTTCTGCAAGGGAGGTTAATTAACACTGACCCTCAGGCCATGATTAGAAGACACGACGCGGTTTCTCCTGCGTCGTCTCTCCACATCCCGCTATCTGAAGGAAAGGGACGGCTAGGGAGTTGAAGCTGTGTTAAATCTATTGTTCCTACTGCTTAGTGCAATTATGCAGAATATTTTTAGAAGTGATAGCGAGAAAATAACCATGGAAGGATGCAACCCAAATCCATCAGGAAGCCAGTGTCAAGCAGGATCCAGAGGTCTGAGTTCAGGATACCCCCCCAAAAAAAAGGATTAGCTGAAACTCTGAGCAAACTTTGCTGAAAATGCTGAAATACTATTGCATTCTCCTAGCTATCAGTTAGGTTGAAAATATGGCAGGAAGTCTCTTCCAGCTGAACTCGTTCCTCCTAATGACAGTTAATAACAATGATTGCTGTTCAGATTGAAACTGCATTAATACAAACTTCAATTTAAATAGCAGCATCTTTGTCTAATGCCAAGAGGTTTATGTGATGCATAATCAGCTCTTCTAAAAAGTGTCACATTCTATGCCCCAGCTTTTTAATCAAGAAGTAGTCAAATAAAGTGCAAAAACAATGAAAAAAAAAAAAAAAGAATATGGTGATTCAATATTACTCGACATCCTTTTCTGTGTGATATTTTACTTATCTGGCCAGCATCACAAGGTGACTGATCTCAGTTTTTCCATTTGGGCTGAAAGTTGAGTGTTTTGAAGAGGAAGGGCTTTAACTGAGGTAGCCAGAGTGTCACATCTAAGAGGATTTAAATATTCGGCACCAGTCTCACAAGAAGAGATGACTTCAATGCACACACATGTCGAGTGGCCGACACTACTCAGTAGAAGGCATTGGTACCTGATGGAGATCTGATAGCAAGCGGTCTTGCATTCCCAAACGAAAATCATATGTGTAAAACCACGTGAAATTTGCCCTTAGAAATATTAAGCATCTATTACACTATATAAGACACAGAAAAGCAGATATCCACAGGCTTGCCGCCCTCACTTCAATAACTGAAGACCTGGAGACAAATGGAAAATTGGACAAAATGCCAAGCGAATTAGTAGAGGCAGGTAGGGCCAAGTTGATTTAGTGGCTTCCAGATTTTTTTAGACAAATAGATAGATGTCATCTAGCTTCATTTTAACAAGTAGCTCAGCTGGTGTCACGTGGTTAATTATTACTACATCTGGAGGAGACAGAAATTAGGAAAGGAGCTGTAAAATGGATAGGAAGCTAAATAAGGGGGGGAAAGAATAAAAGGTAATGATAGCAGAGCACAGCGAGATTGGAAGGAGTTTAGGTGGAGTTCCTCCAAGGTCAATGTTGGGACCTTTCTTGTAAAATATTTTCATGAATGTTTTTAGCCCCCCCCCTAAAATTGGACACACTCAGAGCCCAAACTGGGAGCAAAGACACTGGCTCATGTTTGATTCATGCCATGTATGAGGAATCAGGACCTGGTGCAGGATCCATAATTAAGCAGTGGTTTTTCAGAGAAAGGCCTGACTTCATAATGAAGTCCTTCACTTGGCATGGCTGAGCGGAGCTCCAGCCTTTAGCTGCTTGAGTCAAGCAAAAAAGCTTTTTTCTGAGTTCGAGTCACTGTTATAAATCAAGTATTTCTACTAGTTAAGCCAGTTATTCCTTCTCAAATGCAGAAAAGGAAAAAGCCCAAGTGATAATTCAGTGGAATCATTTGTAATGGCAGTAGGAATAATGAATAAATGCCTATTTTTAATTCATTTTCCTGCTGTGCCACCGCTTTATCTTTTCAGATTTTATTAAGCCAGCCCTCCCATTTTGAATGGCTGGGTATGCCTTTCATTGCTCAGTGGGTTTCCAGCTCTACCAGGTGTTAACAGCAGAGACAGGGGAGGCCCAAATGCAAAGACTGACTTAGGGGAACGGACCGTGGCCGATTGCTGCCCAGGGTTAACGCGGCTACGGACTTTACTAAAGTAAAAGGCTCTGTTCCTCCGGGTTGCACAGAAAAGCAGAACAACAAAAAAAGTATTTTTTCCCAAACTCCAGCCTCTCTAGGACTAAGGACTATCTTGCTAAAGCTTGACTGAGCACAGAGGTTTCGTTCCAGCGGGGGAAGAGGGAAATCATTTACGCCAAGCCAGCGCAGCTCCCATCAGAGCCCCCATCTCCCCCCAGCAGTGCCTCGTCCCTGGCTGCCCCCCCTTCCCCTGCACGCACGAAGCAGAGCACGGCCGCCGCATTCCTGCCCCGGCCGTATCCCGTTACCGCCGCTTACCCGAGGCGAGGAGGAATCCGCCTCCGACTTTGTAGGATCGGGGGCTGACGAAGGGCACGCCGCACACCAGCAGCAGCCCTCCCACCAGCCCGGCGGCAACGGCCAGCACGATGAACGCCGTCCAGAATCCTCTGTACACTGCGCGGCCGAAAAAGAGTAAAGTCAGGGGAAAGGAGAGGAAAAGGGGTTTTCTTCAGCCCAGGCTTAACTCCCAGCAACAGTAAAAGCAATAACCTGTAACGCTGCTCGCGCTAGGCAGAGCTGGAGCTCGTGCTTTGCTAACGCCCTGCCGCGGCATGGGTGCGATGCGCCTGGAACCGGTGCAAGTTCAGGTTGAATGTCATGCCCTACATAATGGGATTGGAACGAGGACAAGGGGTTGGAAGGGCTTGCCAGGGAAGCACGCCACAAAAGGGGGTGAGAGTAAAGGACACCGCGCTTAGCTGTGCCTGGGGGGGATGGAAGAGCTTGGCAAGAAAGGAAAGAAAATTGCAACATTAGGAGAGATCTTTGTTCCATTTTAATTAACGCTTACGGAAGGTGCCAGGTTCCTGGTTTAAAATAAAGACGGTTTTTGTTAGCAGGACTGCAGGGAAAACGGGAGCTCATGGTTTCCCCCATTAATGGCCTTGCTTGACTCCAAGTAAGAGAACAGCTGCCTCCTCATCCTCTGAATTTGGGGGGTTTGCCGTGACTTCATGCAGCTACGCCAGCCAGAGCCGAGCAAGTTTGCATCCATCACATCCCAGGGGATGGGACGTAGCCCACTAATTTCAGTCTCCCACTAGCCAAGTCTCCTCCAGTCACAGCCATAACCCTTGGCCAAAGGTGGTGGTCTTCAGGCAGAGACCCTCTGATACCCAGCTCCCCATTCCCCTGATTTATCTGATCCCCTCGGGCCACTGCATCTCACTCTGCCTGTTGTTTTTCTGAAGTGCTAGTTAGAGAGGTTTAAGCCAAGCACGACCAAGTGGGTAACGCTGAAATGATTCACACTTGAAAGAAAAATGATACAGAAAAGATGCGTTTTACTCATTTGAAACCATTTTGTCAGGAGAGCCACTTAGGGAGAGATAAGTATCTTGAACTCTCCAAAACCACAGAATTCATTTTCATGTTTAACCTCCCGTCACCCGTTTCTCTCAGGGAGCCTAAGAGGATGCAGATAAGGCAGAATTATCTCTAGAGCAAGTAATAGCTGGAGGACCCCTCTTCTTGGACAGCCTCCTGTTTTGTCATCATTTGCATATGAAGATGGACTGGTTTGAAATAAAATGAGTGTTAACGACAGAAGCGTCTGCTCTCTGCAGATGTCCAAATGCGGGGTTGGAGCAGCAGAAGAGCCCGATGTTCCCACTGCCCTAAACGTGGGTGCTGAGACATCTTCATCTCCCCGGGGATCATAGCGGGGTGGGTGCCGGGATCCTCCAGGCAGACCCCCGCAGCACCCCGGGGTGCAGCCCCTGCGCCGAGCCCCTCGCCGACACCTTCCCGGGATCCATCCCCACCTTCCCGGGATCCATCCCCACCTTCCCGGGATCCATCCCAACGGGCATTTCTCAGAGGCAGCTGAAGAGCGTTTCATAGCAAGGGCTGACAGGCAGGGACAGATGCCTCCAGCGCCCTTTATTTAGTATGGAAAAAATAGCGTGTTTATCAGCAAGATCATTCAGAAACTAGACGTCATGCCTGTCTCTCCTAAGCAGAAAAAATCCCACCGCTTAACCCGTGTGCTTGCTGCACACAGCCTGCAATGGGCTCCTCCTTCTACCGTTGACAGGTCCCTCGTATCCATTTTACACTACAGCATGTTCCCCGAGGCAGGAATCCTGCACAGCAGAGCAAAAGAAACTAGCTGCTCTCCCTCACATGCTCCTACTGACAATTTTTTTTTTTAATTAATTTCTCATAAAAAAATAAAAATAAAAAAAGGTACTGCTAAAGGCTAAGGAAAAGGTCAAGATGTTTGTTTGTGCAGTATGCCTGCCCCGGATCCCCGGAGGCAAGGCAGAGTGATGCACACTATTTAAAGAAATCAATTCATTTCAAAAAAGATCATTGAATTAATTCTAGCTGCTGCCACCAATTTAGCAAATTAAAATTCCTAACAGCAGCTGATTCATTAAAGAACTCTGAAAATACAGAGAAACATAAATAAAAAGGGAACCAGTTGAAAGGAGAGCTCTCCAACTGTGTCGTATTCCGTGTATTAAAAATAAGCCAGTCACTTACGTGGATCTTCTAACAATTTGGTCTTTAACTGATTTTCCAGTGCTTGTTTATTTTGTCTTGCAACAAATCAACACCAGAGCTCTCCCAGGAAGCCAGACTCTGGGAACGAGTCAGCACTGAGCTGCCACAAGCCTACAGCCCAGGAGAAATTATTTTTACTTGCTTGCCCGCAGGGTTGGGATTTGGCCATGGGGCTGAAGCCCTTTGCCTCCAACTCCTCCCAGCGAGCGAGGAGGTGGGAGAGAGCGGATTTGGCATCCTCCCTCGCTCATAGGAGTAGGTGCTGAGCACCCAGCGGGAGGGTGCACGGCTCACGGCCAGGCGTGGCTGGCTCTGGCGGAGAGAAGACGTGGGAGAGCATCTCCGTGTGCTCACGGCTTGGGGCAGCCAACTAAGCAAGGCCATTTTGTAAAGGAGCTTTCCAAAAGTCTCGGTCGTGCTTGGCCACGTGCATTTACAGTGGGAGAACCGCAGCACTGACACACATCATACATCTCTGCCCGATCGCTTGGGAAAGGAGCTGCTGGGGGAGGAGGAAAGAAACCCACCTGCGGTTGTGTCGTAGGAAGGATGGGGGAAAGGTCCAAGAGCAATGGGCATGGGAAAGAGGTAGCCATGCATGCAGAACTTGGGGTGGGCTTGGCTGGCTGAAAGAGAACAACAAAAGAATCCCTGTTTGCTTCTGTTTTTTGCAAAATCACAGTTACGGTATTCAGATGGCAATGTACTATTCTGCAAAAGCTACAAAACCCTCACTGAAATCAGAAGGCTGGGAGTAAAGAAGGATAGTAAATCCCGGTTAGAAAGAAAAAAGTAAAAGAAAAAGAAGAATGATGAAAGAGGGGAGATTTAACGGGATCTGAGACTGCTGCCTGTACATCTTCTCATCTTCATAACCTGAGTCTGAGGTGAACATAAATCAGGAAACATGGAGCAACTGAAATCGGTGTAAATATTCCCATTGCTGCTTTCCTCCAGAAAACGTGTCAGACCGCCTGGAAGGGGCAAAGGTATTTGGGTACCAGACAAGCTACCTTACAAGACCTCCAGTTTGTGAGAAGGGAAAGCACAATTAGAATGGAAGTGCCCCATCAATATTAATACCACTGAGGCTTATCATGATTAACAGTAATAGAATGAATGTTAAATGAATTAATTAATGGTTGGCCACTTATTTAAATATGTTCCCCAGCTCAAAGGACCACTTTATAATAGGTGGACATTAGTTCATGCTAAATTGACTATGGAACACCTATTGAATTAATTATTACATCCATGAGAGCAGCAAATTAATTTGCCATGATCAATCCTATTATAATAAATACCTAAAGAAGTAATACAAATTTGCCAGTTATCAGAAAGAGTTATTTTACTTCAGGTAACATTGTATCATATCATGTATTTCCATATAATGTAATTAGATAGCAAACTCCCTCTCTCAAGCCTGCCCTTTTTAATCAAAAAATTCCTGTGTGAAAAATCTCACATTGTTCAGTTGAATGGTGGCAGTAACCGTTCCTGCAAGATTTTACAGGAAACACAGGTCAGGTGCTGGAGGACAGCAAAGTCATCTGAAATTTTAATCACTGCAGAGTAAATTTATGGTGGGAACCTGCATTATTTGCAGCTCAATGCCCTATGAGGCGATCACGCCTCTCCACAGGCACGTAAGCATCCTCGAGCAGACTGAAGCACCAGAGAGCATGGGGTCAAGGCTTTTGCAGTGTTTAAAACCTTTGCAAAACTTGCTTAAAAATATCTTTTTTTTTTTTTCTTTTTTTTACCCCCAATACTTCTTTAGGGCTGTGGTATCCCAGGGAAAGGCTGTCCTCTAATTACCCACTGTGAACTAATGCGGGAGAGCTGGTTGCTGGCTCAGCCACCGGCAGGGCTGGCGCCAGGCGTGTTGTGGGATGGTTTCACTCCTTTGCTCTTTCTGGTGGGAGCACCTGGTTCACTGGGCCAAGACCCCACACTTCACTGCACGTGGGCCACCAGTCAGCACCAACTGGTGTCTCAGAACAGGTTTCACCTTCTCCTTCAATTTTTTTCTGAAGAGTGAATGTGCTTTCAGAAAAAAAAAATTATTTTGCATCCATCTCTGTTTATTCACACATGTAATTTCAATGACCTTAAAAAGCAAACCAGGCAACATCTTAAAATAAAGGCCTTGTGTGCTTAAGAGCATAAACACACATGGTTATGGCTCTCCAGGGTCCACCACTGCCCACTGCTAGAGGTCCTGAGCACCCAGTGAGACCACACGCATGCGTGTCCAGCCTTTGCCACCCTGAAATCAGTGGGAGGTGGGAATGCTCAGCACCCTGATGGCTTAAAACACTGACAGAAGAGTGATGCTAATGGCCAGGAAAGGCATGGGTTCAAATTTGGCAGACCTTAGCTGACTACAAACATCAAGAGGTATGGGGGGGAGAGTTGTCCTTGCTGGTGGAAGCCACCGCTCCATAAGACTTTGTAGATGATAAACGGCATCAAGTGGTTCCTACATTTCTGTCAACAACCCTCTGAGAGCAAAATCCAAGTCAAAACAAAAGAGCACGGAAGCCAAATTTGCTTTTGACTGAGAGACGATGAGAACGAAAAATAAAGTGAAATAAAGACAACTGTCTCCATCTCTGGGAGCCCTTCTTGTGCTTGTTTGCAATTCAGTCGTGAGTGAGTGCTGTGGATATGGTGCGGTGGCATCGTACTCACTGTACCAGAAGGTCCAGATGGTCTCTCGGTGGCCCTCGCCAAAGAACCAGCACCTCCAGAAGAAGCCCTCATGATGGAAAGTGAGGATCTCCTTCCTGACCTCTGTCGACATTTCAGCCTGTGGAGGAATGAAAGCCCAAGCTGATACAGGGATGATCATGGTGTAAAGCGTGTATTGTTTGCTTAGACAGTTGTTGCTTTCATTTTTTGTTGGGGTTTTCATTTGTTGTCATTTGAGTTGGTTTTGGAGGGGTTGGGGAACACAGAGGCAGCTGCTGTCCTTGGCTTTCTGCCGTATCACAGCTACAAAATGTTCTGATAACAAATTGCCCTGCAGACCTTCACAGAACAGTTTCTTCTTTTTCTAATATCTTTAAACCACTGGTTGCTAGAGCTGGATGGGTATGTCAGGGAGCAGAGCATTCTGGGTGTATTCTACTTCTTAAACAGTTTCCTTCAGTAAATGTTTTTGCTGTTGTAACCAGTAAGAAGCAGGCTGATTACCAGGTAAGCAATTTTAGGTGTGACCCAATGCAGCAGTTCAGATGTCTTCGCTAGTCTGCAGGACCCATGTAAGGTCTGGCTTAACCCCAGAAGACAGCCCAACTCTAATGCTCCCAGTAAGCCTCTTCCAATCACCAGCCCAAAGGTTTCCTTCTTTCTCTCCCTCTGTTGAGCCTGGTAGAAGTTATGCTAAACTTACGCAAGACACATTATTCTGCCCACACCAGTCTTCTCATAGATGGCGATAGGGATGTTGACAATTTTTCCTTTTTTGTGAGTCTGTTTCAACCCCCAGACCAGACCCACCAGCACAAGGTTTAGGTCTTTCCAGAAGGGAGTATATTGCAAAGCTGAGTCATGGACTATTTACCAAAAAACTTATTAAAACTACAGCCAAAATCAAGTTTATCTTTAGCACATACAGTTTGGTAAAGGAGACATGACTGCTACAAAATTACGTTTTGTGGAGGGCGGAGAAACTCCATACAGTCCTGTGAACTAAAGGAAGGAGATGGGACTCAACAGGGAGGTGCTAAAAGATATTTCCCTCGCCTCAAAGTTTTTATGCATCAGGTTGTGACCGCTTTCCAGAGCTCTGACCTGATTCTCTTTTCACTTTCAGGATAAAATACTAACTACGACAATGGTAACCGGCAGCCCTCAAACTTCATCAGCCGGATGGCTGCTGACTTAGTGCATCTACGGCACATTTAATCGCTGCTTGGCAGATACTCAAGACCGTCCTTATCTGTAAGGGACAGGATTTGCCAGTTTAAGAAAGGGCAGAGAAGGTAAAAACACAGCCCATTGTACACAACCGGTAACTGAAATAGAAATAATAGAAACAGCGTCTGAAATAGAAATAAAATCGCTTAGAGGAAAGAGTAAGAGCAGTTCCTATTTCTGCCTGGTGCTTTTGAAGTTGCTCTGCCTTAGTGACAGGCACACTAACACTTGGCCAAGAGTGTATCTTAAATGTTTGAGATGCTTATTCGTGTCGTGCAGTGCAACGTCTCTAGTCTCTCCACTTTAAAAGACAACAGCACAAACGAAAATCTGAAACAATTAACACTGCCATTTCCCAAGTGCACAAAAAACGAGCGGCAGTCCTCTGTCTGTGACTCTCTGCCATCTCCGGGGCTTTACTGCACTGCTTTAAACAGTAAAGACAGTGTCTTCTGCCAGGCAGTTTTTCTATCACAATTTTTTCTTTTCAACAGAGAATGTCATTTGGAAACATGACTCAAGTGAACAGTGTCCTACATTTGATTATGGGATTCTGAAATGAAAGAAAATATTTCTTGCTGGCATCATGATGCTTACCCAGTGTGACTCACCACACCAGAAAAAAATCAAACCTAATTGGATTGAACTTTAAAGTAACAAAAAGTCTGCACACAACAAGGATCTTCCTGTCATTTTGTAATTGAAACCCCACATTGATTGGCACAAAAACATTTTTGAAGAGTGGGTGGCTCAAGGAACTGATCTGGTTGTTAGTTCATTGAAGAGTTAGACAATAGCAAGTGCAGCTAAAATCAAACTTTCGAAAGAATCTATAAACAAGTGATACCAGCAGTTAGCACTAAAATACCAAATTGTCCTTTGAAAATTACACTTCCTGCTAACTAAAATCCTATAAAAATCTTAATTTTAAAATATATAGGCCTTTTCTTGTTAGATGGGCAGGCACTCTTGTCTACTCTGTTCTACGTCTGATGTTCGCTTTTGTTTTCTGTCTGTGCTGTAGTCATATCACTTCAGATGTAAATGATTGCCAAGTCCTACACATATGAGCTATTTTTAAATGAAGAAACTACAGAGGGAGAAATCATTTAATGGCAAATATCAGGGTATATCTTTTGTCTTTAGAGGCAAATGCTGTCAACAAGTAAAGCTCTTACATTTTTGCTTTTCATTCCCTAATGTTCATATCTGCCAGATTACAGAGATGCTGTCTTAATGTTTCCTAGACGCACTTTACTCCAGTCAAAATGCTAGATACTATGGAAAAGCTGGCTTGGATTTTAAAGTTAGCTCAGGCTGACATTTTACATTAGCAGGCCACTTTCAATGATTAAAATTTTAAATTATTTAAATTAGACGATTCTTCCGAAGTAAGACAAGATTTCAGAGTTTACCTCCCCAGTCCGCAGAGTGCTATTCCCACTCTCGAAGACGCCACAGGTCTCCATAGCTAGAAGCCAGTAATCCGTCCCGAAAGCGACGAGAAAGAGCAACACGCCGGTGCCACCGAGGATCCCGGCTGTGAGGGCGGCTACTCCAGCCTTCATGGGGCAGCAGGTAGGCAGCAGAATTGGAAATCAGAAAGGAAGAAAACCACTGAAGTTTCCAGGATCACTGGAAGAGGGAGACGAGAGAAGTGCTATTTTTGGACACGGATAATAATCTGCTCCTGGCTGGTGTGAGTTTCAGTGGGTGGTGGGAACAGGACTAATAAAAGCAGATGACCTGGCGTAACCAAACAGCTGTGGTATTAAGGAACATGGCAAATAGCTATTGAGACAGAGCAGGAAGATTTCCAAATAAACACATGGCTGTTCATTTCAGAAGAGCGGGGCAGAGAGCCCTTAGCCTCAGCCAGTCGGGCAGCGGCTGTAGGTCATGAATAACCATTAACCATAACGATGCAGAACTGCCCAGGACACTGGAGAGTTTTTAACTGGAGAGTTAAAACTGGAGAGCTCCCCTTTGTGCACGAGATTAGCAGAGGCTGTGCATGGCTCGAGCAGATCTGAACTCGAAGATCTTTACCGTGTCACGGAGTCTGCAGTTTCCACAGCCGTTGCGGTGAGGTACCTTTAGCCGTGTCCTCGCACGTGTGGTATAGAAGTGGCACTTCTGGAATACGCGTCTCCTTCAGCTCCTGCTCCCTCTGAACAAAACACTAATGCAGCTTTCACACAAAGTAACCCCAGAGATCCAAGCAATAACATTAAAACATTGGTGATATCTTAAATATCTTGGTGCTATCAGAAGTGATGCAATCAACCCGAGCAAACACGTTCAAATCGGGCAGGTCGCCATCTAACTAGGCAAGGAGCATTAAAATCAGGTGTACGTACCAATATACCTAGAACGTCTTGCTATGCAGCTGTAGAAAGATGTTCTCTCTCCTGCCACAGAAGAGCAGACTATATAGCATCCATACCCCTCCCACTGCCCGAGCCTGCTGTGGAAGAAGTGTCTCATGGGGACGAGGACATTCCTGCATGGAATTTCATTGCCATTTGGT
Organism: Aquila chrysaetos chrysaetos; assembly: GCF_900496995.4. Taxonomy (NCBI): domain Eukaryota; kingdom Metazoa; phylum Chordata; class Aves; order Accipitriformes; family Accipitridae; genus Aquila; species Aquila chrysaetos. The sequence continues at coordinate 2,517,185 of NC_044024.1, read as the reverse complement.
TGGTAATGTTTTTGTCTTCTGCTGGAGCATCTGCTGTAGATCACTGCCAGGAACGGGATGCCAGACTAGGAAAATTATAATTTCTGTAGGGCAGTAACTATATTCTTGTGACATGCCAGGAGGCTGGGGGAGGAAATTTAAATTACAGCAAAAATTTCAAGTTCTGACTTTCTAACCTTAGCCTAAGTCGTGACCTGTTCTAAAAAGGGGAATAGGTGAAGCTGTTGACTTCCTTATCCTATGGGATTTTTTGTTGCCAAATTAATTTCCAAATCAATTTAATAGTTAAAGTTAACTGTGAACATATGGGTATCTCAGAGAAACTGCACACTGGTTAGGGAAACTGGAGAGGGCTGGGTAAAATTTTTACTACCCTTCTAGCCAACTGTTGAGGCATATGGGCTGATGAATATGCTCACTCTTCTATAAGCACAATAGACTTTAAATTATAATAATTTATTCTATCCTCTGCATTGTTCTTACAGGGACAGCAGGTTGTCTCAAAGGTTAGGTTTACATCTTGGTTGGTCGCTAAAATGGAAGAATGCTTTCTGATGTTAGTATAACGAGATGGAAGTCCCCACGGCAGGGCTGAACGCTGCTCTCGGCAGGTAGAGACGTCATCGCGTGTCCTTCAAACAAAGAGCAGTGGACATGTACCTGATGGGAGACCTGCAGTACAAAGGCCCTTTTCAGGGAGGTGAAAATATACATCATGTCTCCAGCCTGCTTAACCATCTCTTTTCTTCCAAGCAACCTATTTAGTCAGCTAAGGGAGAAGAGAAATCATTCTGACATAATACAGCCTCCCACCGAAAACCCTTGGCGTGCCCGTGGGGGAGCAACGAGCAGCTCCACTCCTCCCGCGCTGTCTTGGCAGTGCCGCCTGGGAAACGAGCCCTCCTCAGCCCTGTAATTCTGCATGAATAAACATGCACCATCCCTCCTCAGCCACTTACTCACTCTCCCGTGTTTAGCTGCCATCTCCACTGGAAGCAATCCCTGCTCCCACAATGGGTTTGCACGTAGGTGCTTGTGGTCAACCCTCACCACACTTCCACTCGTCCCATTCCTACACATATTAAACCCCTCCCAGCCCATCCACTCTTTTTCCATAGTTTTGAACCGCAATAACATACCCATCTCGCAGTCATCTGGTTACTTAGCAGGCAATGATTACTGCAATGAGATGACTTCTTCGTATTGAACGTAAAATTATTAATCAAATACAAAGTGCAATGTATCTATCACCTAAATAATCTTCAATACACGTAATTTCAATCAGTTGCCATTTAACTAACACATAATACTGGTTAAACCTGTCTGAAGTAACAAGGAAAATCGGTTGCCATCTACTCTTGTGATCTATATCTCAAAGCTGAACACGACTGACGGAGGAGCTTTGGCAATGCTTGAAGGAGCTTGGTGAAGACAAGGGTTTGCACACCAGAAGTGAGGACTTTTTTTGCAGATTGCATTGCAATTGCATAAAATTAAAATGCAAAGTGGGCACTTGTATATTTTAAAAAAAGGGATTAATGCACGCTTCCACATTTATGTGTGTGCTTTTTAGTCAGCTGTATCTGGCATTGCTGTATTTATGCTAATGCGTATTCACAAGTTAGCGCTGTTTGCCATTTGGAAGGTGTCCTCAGCAATTCTCAGTCCCATTGGCACAAAAACGCCTGCATGGCTGAGGCAGAGCATTGCTGGTGCCCAGGCTTGGCTCCGCACCGGCTGTTATGTGCCCAGCCAAACATTTTCCAAATTCTTAGGCTGCGGAATAGGAATTGAGTTTGCAAGGTCAAAACGCTTCTCCATGCCATGAGCTTTCCCTTCTCCTTGGCACACCCCCACGCACGTGCCCATCACCGTTAGGATCTGAAAAATTCCTGGACATGATGGACAATGAGACTGTGCCCGGGGCACCGGCAGTTGCAGGGATGGGGCAGCTGCTCCAGCAGCACGCGGTGGGAGCACCCAGGCTTACTGGGGACAGCTAATGCGTGTGATGGGGCTACAGCCCCCTTCTGTTTCCTTCCATTCAGCTTGATTATTTTCTTTCATTAGACATCAACCCCATTGCAACCAGCCAGCCCAGAAGGTGCTGGCTCCTCACACCAGCAGGTTGTGGGGGCTACCAGAGGAGCAAACTCGCTCAGGCAGGGTTCACCTAACTTCTGCACCCCCCTTGCTTCTCTATTTCCCTTGTGCTTGGGGAAAAAAGTAGATAAAATTAAAATTTTTATAATAGGAATGTTTTTGTCATAAGAGTAATAGTTCCTTTACTCCTCAGAAAAAACATCTTTATTAATTATAAGATTCAGACCCGTTCTGGTTTCAAACTGTAAATTAGTTTTTTGGTTTTCTTTTGTGCAAGCATTTTGTTCATATAGATTTTATACAATGCAACAGACAGCCTTGTTAATAGGCAGGACACACATATACTAGAAGAAAAGAAAAGGAAAAAGGAAAGAAGAAATGGCAAAAAAGCCACCAATAAATCATTCCAGCCCCTCTCTCTTCCTCCACAGTTAGAAAGGGCTGGGGATTTTCTGATGAACTAATCATCAGAGTGGGGTTTAAAACCCAAATCATTTTTGAGGAAGGGCTGGGGTGAGCAAGTACCTCTGGAAAAATTTTAAGGGCATTTCTTAATTTTGAGTGTTTAATTTCAAAATTTTCAAAGAAAAAGTTCCATTCTGGAGGACAAAACACCTCTTGATGTCTATCAAAGAATGAAAGCAATTACTAAATATGTAAATTGATGTACATTTTCGAATAAAATATTTTAAAAATTGTGATCAACTTATCCATATTTTTTCATCTTATCATTTCCTGGGCTGCTTTATGATGTTGCCTTTGCATCTGAACTCTGTGTGGGAATGTGTAGTGTTGGGGGTCAGACTGCAGACCTGGGGCTGCACTATTAACATCCAACATCCAGCGCTTGATATTGGGAGGCCATGGAGAAAGCACAGTGGGGCCATAAGGATGGCCCAGTATCTGCCCAGCATGAGCACCACAACCCTTTGTGCATTTGCAACATGTTGTAGGATAGCAGGGGAAAACAGGAATAAAAGGGCTTTTGTTATACAAAAATACAGTAGAATAAATCCTGGAATCAATAGTAGATTTTCAATTTCCTTAACACAACGGGATGTCACTCTCCATCCCTCACAGCCTCATCCAGGGCTCAAGGAGCCCTCATTTTACTCTTCCAGCAGAGATAGTCTTTAATGTAGAGAAGGAAATAAATTATTTCCCAGCCAGGAACAGCAAGCCCTGGCCCCGACACTGGCCCCAGGTCCTGCAGATGCTCTGCCCAGTCCATCCCACCCCTCAGCACGAGGTCCGAGAGGCACCTCCAGAAGGTGATGCAGCTCTTGGTTGGCCTGAACGACTATCAGGACCACACTTGTGTCCTCCTACAAAGCAACTCTTTGCATGTCAAACAGGCTACCTTATATATAGGCACTGGGCGGACCAGGAGCTCCTCTGCCTGCCTCCCCAGCCCGAAGGCAGGTATTTTGGGGGGGGGGAACCATGGAGGGGAGAAATCATCCCAAACCAGTCTACAGCCTCCTCTCATCACTAGCCGGTGCCTTAGTTAATATAACACCCCTGGAGCACTATAGCTACAGGTTTAGAACGCCCATCCTAAAAAAACCAAACCAACCAACAAAAAAGTAACGGCCTGCCACACCGTCTAAGCCTATAGAAACCGGTAATGATGGTGGTTGTCCTTTGTAGCTTGCGTTGGGATCTCTGGAGTGCTACACTAAAGGTGTATGAACTGACCACCACCATGACCCGCGCCGAAGACAGACACCAATTACCAAGGAAAACGACCTTCCCTTTCCCCCCTTACCTCCTCTGGTGCCAGCGCGGAGCTGCCTTCAGGCTCCTCTTATCCAGAGAGGTCGAACAAGGGTACCACCACAGACAGCCCTAGGACCTACATGTAAGGAAAGGCAAGTTGTATCCTAGGCATTTTAGTGACCTTTTTTTCCCTAATTAACCCAGATGATTTTTTTTTTTTTTCCTCCCTTAGCTTTTAAAGTGAAATTGTGAATCTCCAAAACATATATACTTTAGCAAGGACCTGTGGCTAGTCAGCTCAGATTTTTCACAGAATTAGTGTTTTACCTTTTGACTGATCAAAGACTCCATCAGCATGGTCTGAGCTATCATTATTTTTTGTGTTTTGATCCATGCTTACAGAAAAATTATATATTATGTAGATAGGTCAACACATTTTCACTCTCTCATGCTGAAAGCAGCAGATTTCTTGCAATTTTATAAACAGGTATGATTTCAGGGCTGCCTTCAGAGACTTTCCCGTGTCCCTTTGGTGATCTGCATACCTTCCTGCATTGGAGCTTACCCTGACGATCTCTCATGCTCCGCAAGATGTTCCACGTAGTGTTTCCTTAGGTAGATGGGGTGAATATCTCTCTTGGGTCTTTGCCTTTATCATTGTGTCCACAAATCTCAGAACAAGAAGAAACCAAGAAGGAGAGCAAAGCCATCCAGACCACGACAAGTGCTACCCAAGTGCTACCAACTTTGCCTTGGAAATGCCACCAACATCCCCGGATGGTTTTGCAAAGAGCAACCCCCCAGTATGAACTGCACAGGGAAGGGAGAGGAATAGATATCCATATTGGCATTTGCCCCTTTAATTCTGCACTAAAATTATAATCACCAGTTCATCTCCATCCCATGCTCCTCTTTCATCTCTCCCGTCTACATGTCTCTTGGAAGAAGCCCATAAGCCTGGATGTTGAAAGATCCTTAAAGTTTCTTATAAGGTTGAATACCCCCAGCACTCGATGTCAGGAGAGAAAAAAGCTCAGATTTGTCTCACCTGCTTCTTAAGTGTTGCCAGTACTTTCCAGGATTAAGCCATTATAATCTCCTGAAGCAGTCGTGAAATAAAATAAACACAAGTATGATTTTCTGGTCAAAATAAAAATAAAAAGAAGTCCACGTGCTGAACACAAATGCTTTTTGGAGTTGCGAGTGCAAGGGAGATTTACAGCCTGATTTTTAAATGCGGCTGCTTGAGCTATGTGCCCAGACCTTTCTGATGTAGTTTTTGGGCTCTCACTTTGCCATTGAGCTACTGCCCATCATTAGCGACTTTTGCCTATTTTAACCTTAACTTTCAAAAGACTCCTGTAAACTTCCAGAGTAAGCACAGAGCAATAACTCTCTGAACTACTAAAGGAATCAAACTGATGCAATTTATTTCCACAGAACCATGCAATATTCAATGATACACCGAATCCATGTTTTTAACACTTTTTAAAGGACTAAAACCCTGGAAAGAATTAATTAGGCATGCTCTGAAGCCTGAGCATTTAACAGTTTTCCACTCGGTTGTAGAATTTTAAGACCACCAACACTGGATACTGGCAAAGATTATCAAAGGTATTCTGGGCTGAAATACATACTAGTCAGAGGGCTTGGCCACTAAGCAACTGGAAAATACTTCATGAAAGCTTTAGCTGTGCTATTATATTTTGTAAAGAAACTTTAAGAAAAAATCCATAGTATCTACAAGGTTAAATTTGGGGCAGAGTGACTCATTGGGAAAGTATGTACTGCACAGAATATTGTCTTCTCTGCAGCTCAAGCAAATTGTTAATACAGCAGAGAGGTATTTATGGTCCCAGCACTGCAAAGCAAGGTTGAAAGGGATTAATGGGCTGGGATCCGTGCAGGATCCGGCAGTGCATGTGCACAGGGATGCGGGGCTGGCTGGAGCAGCCTCTGCAGCCACGAGCCACCGAGCCGCACACCTGGAGCCGAGCCACATCTGGAATTGCTAGAAGCTGGGAGACCCTGGCATCAAAATGTCTCTCGTCGTGCTAAAGCGACATGAAAATGTACAATTTTGAAAAAAAATGCAAGCAAAATGGTTTTTAATTTTCTCCACATCAGATAAAATTTCACTTCAATTTTCTGGAAGTGTCCTGATTTTTCTAACCATTTCTGTTGCCTACTACAGTATTACAAAGAAATCTACACACGTCAAAACAGCCACTGTTTGATAAGGTCCTTGGCAGCACATAAAGATATTGCAGAGAACTCATTTTACATGATGGGAAACTCAAACAGAAAAAAGATCATTATTTAAGTACCCAATGCCCAGAAGCATGAAGGATGCTGTACAAGACAAAGGTGGTACAGACATCCAGATATTTTGGACAAAAGCAGAAACAAACAAACAAACAAACCACTAAGCAAGAATTGGCCAAGGGATTCACAAAGTTCCTATCCTTGAATAAAAAAAAAAAAAAAAAAATTGATTAAAAACTCCTTGGCAAGCAACTTGATTTATTTTCCTTTTTGCTCTCCAGCTACAGAATAAAAAGGACTCATCTTAGTAAATCTTTCTATAGCTACTTACTGTGCAGAACTTAAGGAGAAATTTTAAACACCGTGGACGTTAAACTGCAGGTAAACAGCAGACATTTCAACTCCAGATGGACGAGGACCTTCAGATTCAGGTCTTTTTTTTTCCTCTCACTTGTATGCAATTGCTTATGCCAATAAACAGACCATTTTTCTCACTCGTTCCTATCACTTGCCTTGCTCGGGATCTTGTGATCACTGAGCAAGGGTTGCACGGGGCAGGGCTGAACGCGCCGCTGTTCAAAGCAGATCTCCCAGGCTTGCTGTGCTGGAGCGATGACACCCGGGGAGACACCTCCGCGTGTCACCAGCTACTGCTGACGTCACCGCGAGCGCGTTGCAGATGCAAGGAGGTCATAACTCTTAGACGATCTCATAACACAGCATATTTAATTGAAAGAGAAACGTAGTACATTACAACATATTCACGTATGTTGTATCTTACAACATATTCAAAGATGGGCAGTTTTCTAAACAAAGTGTAGACTAATCCACGACTCCCACGCAAGATGGGTTAAAGTAAGAGACAAACCAAAATTTTAATAAAGTAACTGATGACGACGATCGACTTATACTAAAATCAATAAAGATGTACATATATGTATATACACACTCAAAATACACATATAAGGCTAAAAGGTCCAATTTTCATTTGCAGTGAGGTGAATTTCCAGTGATGGGGCAGTGAAGAGTGGCCTTCAAGTCAAAATGGACTACATCAGCTTATATCAGGACACTATAAAGGAGTTTGTTCAAATGAAAATGACACCTCCATGTCATTGCAAAGCAAACACATGCAATTTTGTGTCTTTAAGTTAAAGAGAAAGCCCCAGTGTACCAGGCAGTGGTCTCCTAACGGAGTCTTTCTGGACACAGGAGATGATTGGCTCTGGAAGTCCAAAAATATCATGGAGGGGAGTATGCGAATTCCTATAGTTTTGTTTATTTTTATTTTGGAAAGATCCACTTGGTCAGATTAAATACTCTTGGATCCTTCAATGCAGAGGAAGGGGAAGAGAAAGAAAAATGTTGATGTTTGCAATGCTAAAACTTACCCCATCGAGTTCAGCTAAGGACAAGAATTTGAAGGCTTGAACACCTGGAGTTTCAAAGAAAATTACCCAAATGTGGAGATATCTGTCTTCCTCAGGTACTATCCCTGGAGTTTCCCTGCACCTGCTCTGCAAAGGGGATCACACCTTTCCTGGCAGAAGCGCTCCACAGCAGCAAGGTTTTGGGTCCCTCTCCCTGCCACGTCTTCTAAGGCGACGCGTTCAAACCTCCCCTGACCCTGCAGCTCTCGGCTACGGCAGCGGAGATCAGCTTAGAGAATCTTTGCAGGCTTGCTGCAAACAACCAGCCACAGCACAAGGCTTGCCCATCTATTTAAGGGCTGGCACGCTCATCTGGTATCGCCACTGGGTTTGGAGCGTCCCTGTTTTATTTTTTGAGGTGAACCATTCCTTAAAAAAATTTTAAAAAAATCAGTGAGAATGTATTTTCCCCTTTTAACACAGCTGTAATAAGTTTTCATTAGAAGAACTGTGTCTAGGTGTGGGACAGACCCTCTGGTAAGACACAACACCTTATTTAACTATATGATTTAACTTGGGACTTCACATGACTAACGTTCATCGTCAGGACCCATCAGTTCCTCAGGAGCAGAAGAGATCTTTCGCTGTTTCTGCTGTCTTTCCTGGTGGCATGTTCCATCGCCTAATAAAACCCTTTTTTGAGATTATAAAGTTTTTCCTAATATATAATCTAAATGTTCCCTGCTGTTTAGTCTATCCCTGCTGATTAATGAGAAGATCTAATATCTCACCTTATTAAAACATCCTTTCTTGCAGTTGTAGAGAGTTTCAGCAATTTTCTCAGAGTGAACAAATTTTTCCTAGACATTTCTTAGAAATTCTCTCTCAGATATTACCTTGCATTGCAGGTGCTCCGCTGTGCATCTTTTCCCTTGGTTCCCATTAAAAAACAGCATTGTGCAATAAGAGCACATACTTCGATGCAAACCACTCAGAATATTTTACCCTGTCCATGCTGTCCTTTCCAGTATGCATCTTATATACATTATCTACATGTATAGTACCCATCCATGCAACAGAGTCATATCCCTGATGGGAAGCCAGCAGCATCACTTGTGCTTTTACATCTCCAAAGTCAGCTCTTTCTCCATGTCTTTCTTCTCACCCCAGGCCGCACCGCTGGGCTGCGGCGGTGGGATGACACACACCGACTTCGACCTGTTCCGTTCCACTTCCCGAACCTTTTCTGCATTCCTCACTGTGGGAAAAGAAAAACACCAACTTGTATGAGAAATGTTCTCCTTTGTGGGTCAACAGGAATGAAGAAATACCGAGAGCTACCGAGGTGGCCATTTGCTCATTGGAGATGAGCTATTCCACTGCAAGGATCACTTTTCAATGATAAAACAAAAGACAAAAAGATGAGTGTTTCAATGGAAGAAAAAGAGAAAAAAAAAAAAAAAGACAATTTAAACCCTATTTTGTACTTTGAAATATGTTACTTATCCGGATCAATATCATCCTTCTTTTGTCAGTCCCCACCATCAACTCTGCAGAACAAAAATTCCTATCAGTGACTACTTTAAAACAGCTTTTCAAGACGCAGGTGTCCTGCTGGAGCACCTATAATTTCACGTTGCCACATAAAGTGATTTTTCTGGGGGGATGTACATGCAATCACGATGGAAGGGTTACAGCCTCCTTCAGCCCTGTTGCCAGGGTATGTCGGGGATGTTGTGCTCACATTTTCCCTGGGGCAAAAAAAAAAAAAAAAAAAAACATCCAAAAATACTGATTTTATCACTTTGCTCTGCTTACACTTACATTTTTCTTCAGGAAGAACATAGTTTAAACTTTTTGGTTTTTTTAGGTTTTTAAACTATTTCTAATAAACTGTGGATTAAAATAGCTACATCCCTAGCAGATGTCCATGTTGTGAACACACGAATGCCACACAATTGTGTTCCTTCCATCTACTCTTGCAAACCTGTACTAAGATACTTTTGTGCAGAGAAAGTGCCAGCTATTCTACAGCTCTTTATTTAGCAAGTTTTCAGTTAACTATTTAAAGAAAATTACAAAGGAAGAAAACATTAGAAATAGGACACAAAAAGATTGAAAGGAAATTTCCTTGCTGCTTAAATATTTTTCCAGTAGATATGTAATGAAGAAATATTCTGTACATTAATGTTAGACACAGCCCCTTAACCGATCTCAGCCCATATTGCGAGGCAACATTATTTTTTCATTATTTTCAACAAACACTGAATCTTTTCAAGCATCGCTTTTACAGATGTGATTGTGCTAAAAGGTGTTGTGCCAAGTATTGTAAAAATTCAGTGCCCAGTTTCCCACTGAACATCTCATGTGGTTCAGAGGCTAAAATGACTCTGTCTACAGTTTTGACCAGCTATACTTTGTGTGAGGCTTCATTGATATTAAATCTTTCTTTTTAAGTGTGAAAACTAAGCTTTCAGTTATCTAAAAACCGAGCTTGGGCTTAGAAAAACATGAGGTCTTGAGACACTGATCTTTCTGTAACAGATATTCAAAACAGGCAGTGCTGCTAATGGGCCACTCAAAATGCATTTTAATAATACTTAGCAAGCAAAAAAAAAAAACAAACTTAATTTTTGGAAAGCATTTGGGCACGAACTTCATGTTTTGAAGTATCATTCATTTTTATAAGTTTTTAGTTTATGCATTAGCATCACCATAGGCAGAATGATCTGCAATTGCCGCCAAACCACTTAGTGCTTGGTGGAATACGGAGAACGGTACCAGTTTCAAACGCTTGCCTGGCTGGATACGGGAGGCAAGAAAAACTGTGGGTAAATTCACGCACCCCTTGCAGCACACAGGTAATACGGCGGTCCAACGCCTGGACTGGGGCACGCTTCTCACTGCGCTGGTTCCCAGCACCTGCCCCCAGGTAGCTGCCTGGAGCACCTTCACCGCCAGCGGTGCATCCCAGCGCACGCCGGATCTCCTCGCGGGTCGGGCTGAGATGGGGCACCGGGGCCGGGAAGGCTCTCGGCTCTGCCTGCTCGGCCGCGACGCTCGTCTGAGGAACCCCGCGTTGTCCGCCGCGGTTGGAGCGACGTCCCTGCCGCCCTGCCTGCGACACGCAGCCCAAAGCTTCCCGCGGCCAGGTAGGGAGGGCGGGAGGCTTCGCCCGGGCTGTCTCCCAAATCCCAGCCCCGCAACGGACACGCCGTGGACCTCAGCACATCCTTCCCCTGTCACCTGCTGGGTCATCCCGTGGGGATGGGGCAGGGTGAGGAAGGGAGGTAGGAAATCCCCACCGGCGGCCACCGGCTCCCCGGCTTACCGGTGAAGGAACGGCACAGCTTGGGCTGCGGGCCAGAGACGCCCTGCGCCGAGTAGGAGTCATCCTTCTGCGATTAAGGAAGAAAAGTACTTTAATGCATTTATGAAAACCGCTAGCGAGTCTGTTAATGACACTCCTGCTTCATAAACAAGCCATTTGCAATCCCCAAGGACTCCGTTTCCATTTGTTTTACTTTTGCCAAGAAAAACAAAAAGAACTATTGCTAAAAATAGACCGAATAGATGGCAGGAAATATTTACAGACACTGGTTTGTTTCGAGTTGGTGGAAGAGGTCTGAGCTCTCCAGGAGTGATTCGGCAGGTAGGATGGGAAGGAGCAGCCCCGGCGCGGGGAGGACGGGGCGGACGAGTGCGGGAGGCAAAGCCCATCCCCAGCACATGGACGTTTCTCACCTTGGCTCTTCCCCACCTTGGCTGCAGGCCAAGGAGGCAGGTAACGAGCTTGCACTAACGAGCTCCCTGTCCTTTCACTCCAGTGCTAATCTCCACCCTTCAGGAAAAAAAAAAAAAAAAGAGGAGGAAAAAAAAAAAAAAAAAATCAGGTAGCACAATGCTGCCTGAATTGTTCGGTGCTTCTGTAAACTGGGAATAAGTCTCTTACGCAGCTGTGATTTGGCACCTCGATCCAGAAACCCAGACTGCCAAAATAACTCTGGACACCTCCCAGCCTAGTTTTCTGTTTTGTTTCGGTTCGTTCTCCTCCCTCCCCTAACGAGGACCGATGCCCTCCATCCCTTGTTCGCACTTTTATTGACCATTTTAATAACAATGCCTTCCCAGCTCCAGCAGCAGCGCCCGGCTCCCTGGAAAGCCATTCCCAGGGGCATTTAACGATTCTCAGAGCATGCTCCATGAAAGGGCTCCGACATAATTACCAAAGGCAGTATGTCATTTACGCACATGGCTTACAGGCAGCTCCAAATAAGCTCCTTCTGGGGGAGTGTACTCGTGTTTTGGCAGAAGAAAAGAGGACGAAGTTGCCTGGCTACAGGTGCAAGGATTTTCTGGGTGCTCGGTGGTAAATAAAAGCTATTCTGGGTCTCAGAAACCGCCCTGCCAGCGTACTCTGTGTTGGATCCTTGCCTAAAATAAGGCAAGCCCAAAATCCGGACAGCGTTCAGAGCCAGCGTGATGCACAGCTCCAGGAAGCAGCAGCCTTCGGAAGGAATTTTGTCCTTAGGCGGAGGAAGGCGAACTTTCTGCTGGAAAGAGATAGTCTTGGAGTTAATCCCCTGGGCTACGATTCAGATCTGAAGTCACCTCGTAGGCCTGCCAAGGTTTTTTTTCTGCCTGGTGTAAATCATTTAACCTGCACCGTTGGCTCGGGAGGGATGAGGACTGTTCTTTTCTTACCTCTTTTCCCAGCCTTGCCTATTCACTCTGCAACCCCTCCTTGGCAGGGGCGTCTAAGGCAGCACGACTGTAAAAGCAAAGGCAGAGACCTCAAGTGCAGGAGAACCCCAAGGCACCTAAAGCCACCCAGGTTAGAGAGAAGTGACTCGCCCCGGCCGAAACCTGGGGTTGGTCACGGACCGGTGCCTGTCCTGGCGAGGGCACCGGTTTCTCCGCACCGACTGCGGAAGGAGATGGGTTGTCCATCGGGTGAGATGAACTTCGCTCTTGGCTCTTCCCCAGCCTGGTGGAGCCCCAGACCTATAGGAAGGTGCTCTTCCATGCACACTTTATTCTGCGGTGACTGATACAGGGGGAAAAGACCAGCCAGCACCTAATAAATTATGAGATGAATCTAACTGAGCTACAACAGCTTCATATTTTAATAGCAAAGGACTAACCAACTTCACTAAAAAAGAAAAATATATATGCAGCCAGCCAGCGAGCAGAAAAAGCAGCGTTTCTACTGAACCAAAGGGATTTCTTAATTATTCACTCAGCTCGCAACAGCTAACTGATTGAATGTACCGCCAAAGCTTTTTTCAAATAGACTGGCAATAGAAGACGTGCAGGCGTTTCACCAGCACCAGAGGGGTTTCAGTGGCCCTTTGCTTGAAGTTTGTTTCCCAGTTCCTTGATTTCCTGTTGGGTTTGCAAACACAGTTGTAATGCTTCCATCTCGTGGTGAAACGCAGAATAGAAAAATGTGTGGCATGAGAGCATCTAGTTTTTTCTTGCCGACTCAAAACCTGGAAGGCCAAACCCTTTGGGACTACAAAAGATGGAGTATCTGACAATTAGAAAAATCTCAAACACTAACTAGCTACATTTTTTCATTCATTGCTTTTTTTAAACAGGAAAATGCCATTTGCTTGTCAACTTGGCATGAAAGTAAATCTGAGCGGCTTAATTCTTTCCCCAAAATTTAAAATATTAAGCTGCTTTTAATGGGCTGAAATCTACTTTTTAGCACAGCGTTCCTTCTTTCTGCTGACAAATTCTGCAATCTGTCCTCCTACAGCGTGAAGTAACAGCATTCACCCACCCTCCCACCTCGTATTAATATTCCAGGGCTCTTTTAGAACATTATCCCATCACTTTTGGGTATCGCCTTATTTCTATTCACAGTAGAATGAGGCAGCTCTTCTAAAACATTAGCAGGTAAGCTGCTGATCACACAAAAGACGCCTGGCTTTTCCTTTTGGGTGCAGAGGGATGCTTCTTGGGCTTAGAGTCACCCTTACAGATGTCACTGGAATCAGCTCTCCGTATTTACATCTGCTTCCCTTAGACTGGCACAAAGCAGAAGTAGCTGCCGTAAAGAGGTGTGACTAGCACCAACAAATGACTTCTGTGAGACAGCAGTATTCAGCATCAAATTGGCATTTTGCATAATCCATAGGAGCGTTCGCCACCCCCATAGGGCATTAGCCCCCATCCATGAGTCAGTATAGAGACAGAGTGAATTCTACTGCTTTTGCAATTCCCCCAAAATATTCTGTTCTCTGAAAGGCCAGCTGTAAGCATTCAAGGTAACAGGAGAAACGGTCTTCCCAAAGGTGCTAAATTTTCTACCAAATGCACCGCAGTACCTAATGGGAGCAGCAGCGAAGGGCGAAGCAGGAGCGCAAGGGTTAACAATCAAATGTCCTTAAAGTATGTAACGTCGTGCTCAAAATCAGCCCTAGTTTGATGTTGTTCTTTTGAAGTTTAATTATACCAAATGTTCTACAGGAACATGCCATGTTCTTGCCTATCTATTTTGAATTGTAAGTACCAATCAGCATGTAAATGATCAAATTAAATCTTTTAAGTTGTTTGCAAGAGCCAGAACACCTTTCTGTGAATGAAGGGCTGAGAAGCGGCGGCATTTGGTGCATTACTGCCGTTCTCGGTGGGCTCTTCAATGACTGGCATTTGAACAAAGAAATCAGAGTGGAAGAAAGCCTGCGGCAGTCCCGAGTTCTTGTGCTGTCGTGGAAAATTACTATCTAAATAAAGAGGATAAATTATTTCTTTTTTAAAAGGTCATTCTGTTCTCTTCAGCTATGGAGCCTTGCTGGCCAGATTAGAGACCACAGTTTGCACTTGGACAGTGCTCGAGCTCAAACCATCCAAACCTAAGATTCAGAGAAGCGGGTAAAATTTAGGGACGGCTCAGCAATTACTGCTGCTGCCCTGGGGGGGTTGGAGCAAAATACAGGGGCAGAGGGTTAATTGCTTTTCCTCTAGAGTAAGAGGTACAGAGGATGGGGGAAACGGAAAAGACCAAGCCCGCTCCTCATGCACCGTTCCTGGACCATTTTGTCTTTCCACAGGGAAATGTTGGTCCAGCTTCTCTCCCTGCTTTCCAAAGAAGTCAGCAAAAGTCTTCACCAGCACAGACATAGTATTTACCTTTTTTCTCCTCTAATTCAGAACAGGAACTGACACGGAGCTGTGCCAGCAGTAAATTTGGACTCAAAGTGGTTCTCCCAGGAATCCAGTACGCAACACTTCCCTCTATTTTACTTTCTTCAAGTCTGCCCAGAACCGTAGCTGCTTTTAAAAACAAAGAACTCGCCTTCAGAATAAATAAGAAAGCTCACAGTAATGTTTCTGTCCCTGCAAAAAGAGTTGGGGGGAAAAAAAAACACCAAAGAGTTTCAAATATTTACAGTCCATCTGGACAGCTGACAATGGGGGAACCAAATTCCCTCCTTCGATGAAATCTCCCAGAAAAGAAAACACGGGAAAACCAGACCTCTGGATCTACAGACTGAAGCCCTATTAATAACATTTGCTCAGTAAATAACTTTCCTGGGATGGATGGAAGCCTGTGTTCACAAAGCACCGAACGGTGCTGCACGCAAGATGGCTCGTTTGTTTGTCAGGAGTTTGGTTGGGTGGGGTTTTTTTTCCCCTTGGTATTTCCTACTCACTGGAATGCAATTTAGAATTGAGACACGCTTTTTTTTTTTTTTTTTTTTTTTTTTAATTTAAGGCAACGAGATTTGTCTTTAAAAGGAAATACCACCAGCAATAAACAGCACTAGTCCTAGTGCTCGTTATACCTGCAGAGGGAAAGCAGCCCGTGCACGGTTCTCTGCAGGTCCAAGCCTTCCCTGCTCCCTCTTACCTCCTTCCTGGAGCTGGCCGTGCCGCCTCCGCTCACTTCCACCCGCAGGCTCTTGTGCCGGAGGATCAGGATCTCCTTGGCGTGCTCCACGGGCTCGGTCTCGCCGGGAAGCGTGTGCCTGTTGTACGCCGGCCCCTGCACGTCGCACCAGAAGACCGCTGCTGGAGGTGGGACCGTCCCTCCCTCCGCAGCCGCATCCCTTCGCTAGTGCCCGCATCCTTCCAGGGTCCTTCACCCCCCCGTAGCCACCCTGCCTCGTCGTGGGGATAAACTGATCCACCCAAGTATGAGAGGTGGGGATGGAGGGAAAGAGCCAAGGAAGGAAGAGGGGACTCCAAACTCCGCTTCTTTACGCAAAATTGCCCAAGCGGTCACTGACTGACGAGGCCGAGATGCATCTCTCTCAGTCCAGTGACACGCCGACCTAGCGCAACTACTCTGCTCGAGGCGCCTTCAGCCTCAGTGCCTCTGCCCAGCACTCCAAGATTTTATACCAGCCCCACCTTCATATATAAATCATGCAATCAACAGGAACCATACATCCTCCTTCGGAAGCCTTAAACCAACCAAACTTAAATCTCCCGCTAACATTAGTGGGAGTTGGGATAACTCTGTCGCTACAAGGGGCGAGGCTGGATTTAGGCAGGAGTAAGTGCAAACAGGAGGTAGGTATGCCTTCATCTTCATCCTGTTCACTGTTTCTATAGGTTTCCTCCCAGCCTTATCTGCTTGCTTCTCTTGGCTCAGCAGAGGGACAGGAGGGGGTGGTTGATCCCTCTGTGCTGAGCTGCCCACACCAGCCGCATCCCCAAGGACTCGGTATTTCGTGCGTAATCCATAAAACAAAGGCTTAGGTGGATTTTAAGGATAAGGCTCCATGTATCACCATGTGAACAGCAATTACAGTGCACAGTCCTAGGTGCTGTGTAAAGCTTCAGACAGATTATTCATGAGTTATTCTGTAAACAGCAAGTGGTTTCTATGTTATTTACCAGTTGTACCAGTTTCATGGCAAAACTGCCGAGCGGCTTTAAAACCTCTGCAGATTAATTCTTACTTGCAGCTCACTGACTGTGCTCTCTCCTATGGGGATAACCCCATCCCCGCTCTGCCCTGCAGGTAACGAGGAGCTGTTGCAACTGCTGGATCTGCTAACCTGATGCCTGAAGATCCATGCGCTCCTCCTTTCTCCTTTCTGGTTCTGGGTACTGATGCCTAAAATACTTCACGAAATTATAGGCTGACTGGGTGAACCTTTCAAAAGCTGTCATGCTGCAAACAGAAATGTGCCACTGACTTGGAAACTGGATCTGGCTTCACACAGCCAACTATTCTCTGCTCACAAAGAGATATCATTAGTAATTATGTAAATATTCATAACATCTGCTCAGGCTGTTAGGATAAATGAGATAACTTTTGTTATTGGACATCTAAAATACGGATTGAGGGAAGAGTTATACCGTTCTCCTTATTCGGTACAGGTTCCTTGCCAATATTTCCTGTATATTTTCCAGGACATCCGGATTCAGAGCATCCTCCAATTTTTTGTCTATTTTGACAGTCCTGTCGTTGTTGCTGCAAAGAAAATGAGAACGCCTTATTTTGGAAGATGCACAGCAGCACAGCCAGTGCATCCCCGAAGCCCAGTGTTCACAGCAGCCCTTTCGGATCCCACCACCACCAGCAGACGTGACCAACAGCTAATCCTTGCAGATGGAGGTCACCGCGGAAGGGGCGTTTGGCATTTGCATCAGAGCGGTGCCATTCACGCGCTCCCTGGTAGATAAAAGAGCTGTGGGGAGCTGTGGCAGGGCAGAACCATCGGCGAGAGACGAGACGGCCATTCTGACATGCAAATATTTGACCCTGCTGTCTCAGCCGACGCTCGTTCTCACTGTCGGTTCCTTCAGCATGCGTAATGGTGCAAAGCCATCAAAAAAGGGTGCAAGAGCCTCTTTTTCAGAGCACCGTTTCTGTGTAACTCTGGGAGGAATACAGGTGAGCCTCCATGTACAAGATCAGAAACTGTTTGTTCATCAATGCCAGTAGATTGCTCACCCACCTGATCATTTTTAATACCCGCCTACTCATCTTTAAATAGTGTTTCCTTTGCATTTGTCCGAGCTATGTTGTTCCTTCCCATGGGGTAGCCCGGCAGGGAAGAGCAGAGGAGGCAGAGAAGTTTGCAAAAGCCTGTCATAACTGTTCCCTCCGGTGGGAGGGTTGGGAGGAGTGACAGAAAGGGGACAACCGCAGGGGAGCACTTACAGCAAGGATGGATGAGACGGAGCATGACCCAGCTGCCCTGCTTCTGCCAGCTCAATGGCGTGTTTCCGCTCCAGCTTTTCATAGAGAAGCACGATACTTGATTTTGGCTGGTCGTATTCTCGAAGCAGGATCTTCTGCAGGTATTTGCTGTTGAAATATTCTAATCTGTTTGAGAACAAAACAAGACATGCTTAGCCTCCTCCCACCTCTCCCCAGCACGTAAATGGACCTGAGCTAGCCAGCAGGTTCATAGTCCACGATTGCCCCATATTCCATTATATTCCATTACCTTCTTTCCAGAAACTAACAGTCCCAGAGGTCAGTCCTCAATTATTTCTGCACTACAGCACCTGAGCTAAGATATTAAAACTTTGCCAAATACAATAAAAACTCCCCAAAGTACCAGATTTATCACGAACTCTACTATAAGTGCTACAAGCACATGCGGTAGCCCCCAAGGGATGCAACAGTTTTCAACACTTCCAGATTCCCTCTTGAGCCATTTCCTCTCGCTTTCTGCTCAAATGCAGCACAACGTTTGGGAAAGATCTAGCTGGTATCAAACACTGTTCACAAACCTGCTAGCAAGGAGCCAGGACACTCCTGAGCAGCAGCGATTCCCATACCCTCTAGTGGCACTTCCAAGCACTGGCATTCCTAAGAAAATCCCTGCCAGCTGCATTAATCGGAGTCCTTACCATGAAGTTAGCTGCACCTGTATCTGCACAGCCAAGGAATTAAACCTGGTAGATTGCTATTGGTATATTTTGTTATTTGTATTTAAAAAAAAAAAAATCTCCTTTGCGTACAATCTACCAGAACCTAATGAAAATTGAGCACTTTGCTACGGAAAGCTGTAGAGATCCTCTATAATTTGTCAGTCCACAACAAGCAGTTGCCCCTCCGAGTGCTGCAAGCTCACATTTGTACCATTACTTGGGCACACACTGGGTTGGGGTCCCCGGCTCCCACATGGCCAGACGGGCAGGAGGGCACGGGCAGCACCGCCGCAGGCAGGGACAGCCTGAAGCCACACGAGCTGTGTGTCGTGCCGGCATGGCCCTTTCATTTCCAGCAGATTTCGTTGGCCAAGAAGGGACAAACACAACAGGAGAAGGGAAAGGAGTCTTTTTAGGCTGAAGTACGACAGGTACAAGCAGGGAAGCGCCCCGAGAACCTGGTCTCGCCTTGGACAAGGAAAAGCTGCCCCGCTGTCACCTGCCTGGTGCCACAAGGATGAACAAGGCTCAGCTGCCCACAGTGGAAACTTAGGGAATAGAAACCAGCCTCATTTTTTTCTACACATGTACACAGTTGTATTTCAGCAAATCCTTACTTGTCTTTCCAGTAATACTGTCCCCAGTGTCCAGATATATCTTCAATGCCAGCCAGCAAATGATCCAAGAACTAAACAGAAGAGAGGATTTTGCTATACACCGGTTGCATGTATTGCATACGTGATGAACTCAGTCAGCAAACATCAAAAGCCAGCAGACAAAACAGGAGATGCTTTCAGCTCAGTACACAGCGCCGGTAAACAAGAAGAGGGGATGTCAGGCTAATTCCCCATCCAGGCATCCGCGAGTATCCCTCGGTTCTGGAGTACAATAAGTGGTTTGGCTGCTTGCTTTCAGGTCTGTGCGAGCAAAGAATAATCGCTGAGGGACGTGGATCTGCTCGTTGTGATATGTACAGGATGGCTGATGGCTTGCATGTCCTGCATATTGGCCCTTGATAAAGCAGGAAATGCTCATATTGAGGGTTTTGAGGCCAATTTGTCTCAGGAGATCAGTATCTTCAGGATATAGATGTAGATAACGTACAAATGATGCTTTGACTTGAATAATAAATACTGCCTTCCCCCAGACACTTCCCACACGAAATGAAATCATTGGCCATATTGTGCCTTATACAAAAACATTATTACTGCTTAAAATTATATTAAAAATTCCAGACAGGTTGATTTTTCCACCTAGAAGTTAAATCTCTGTGATTTCCCAAATTGTTTTCCCTCCTACTGGCACCTCTAAACTGGGAGAGGGCTCTGCTCTACTGCAGGTCAATGCCCCTCCGCACTCAGGTACCAGTGTCCCTGAAGCTTCCTCCAGCTCTCATTTTTCAAAAAAAATTTTGTGGGGTCAGAAGCAGAAAAATTTCAGAGCGGTTCACTCGGCCCTGCAGCCTGGTACAGGTTCAGAGTCCTCACATTGTATCAGCAGCTGTATGGTGTGAGGACCAGCAAATGCCACACACACCACCACCACCACCCGGATCATCACTTTTGCGAGCAACAATGTCCCGACTATCCAGATGGAGAAACAAATTTGAGGAAGAAAGCTGCTTCTGGGTCCCTGATTTCCAACTATCTGCATTGTTACCTTCTCTACTTCACTTAATTGGTACATAGCCATTTTCAGCTCACATTTCCTAATAAATACATTTCCAGGGATGATGTACTATTCACACACTAACAAAAGAAGAAAATAGTCTCTGTTGATGATAGGAAAAGACTCTTCAGCCTATTGAACTGTTCTGTTAACCTTAGACAAAGCCCTGTAATACAACCTAATTGTGAGGATGCCAAACAGTTTTTATAAATGTCCTCAGACCTAATGTCTTTATATCTAGCCACCCAAAATGAAGACAAAAATATTCCCAAAGGAGCTATACCCACGGGAATGTGACTGGGCATAAACAATTAGATTTAGAAACATAATTTTACATTGGATGCAGATGCAAACACAAAGCCTCAGCTAGGTGTGCAGAACACCCTGCTTTCTCATGGAGCTGCCCCCCTCTCTAAAGAAGTCCTCCGTAACTAGAAAAGCATATATTTGGATGGCGAGAGCAAGGTGAACTAAATTCCACCTTTGGATTATGGACTTAGAATCATGGAACAGTTTGGGTTGGAAGGGACCTTAAAGATCATCCAGCTCCAACCCCCCTGCCCTGGGCAGGGACACCTTCCACCAGACCAGGTTGCTCCAAGCCCCATCCAACCTGGCCTTGAACACTGCCAGGGATGGGGCACTTCCAGTGGTTCCCTCCAATATAGTGCTAACCTTACCCTCCCTTTTCTAAATTTTTTTTTTTTGCAAAAATATCCAAACCGATGGTGGTGATGGGTGCTATTCCAACATAAATAATAACCCACGGTTAGGAAGCCGCATAACGCTTTAAAACTGGAAAGGGACTGACCTGCAGAGGATTCAGGTACAATTGCAGGGCTGTAGAGTCCCTGGAGGCACACCGCATTGGCAAAGCGTATTGGAAAGCTCTGGCCGTGTGTTGATGGATGCATCACTTACCCGAATATGGATCTGCTCTCCCACTGTGGGAGCACTCTCCCTTTCCCTCTTGACAGCCAACAAGTCAACGAGAGGACGGATGGTCATTCCCTGCAGCATAACCACAAAGACAAAAATCAGCCTTTCTTTGCATCAACTGTTCTGAGTGGTACCGGCACTGGAACAAAAATCACCAGCGTGGGTAGGAGCCACAGCTACCTCGTTCTTTGCCAGAACAAGACCTGCTGTTTGAGCTAGGCCCCTCTCATCTGCTCAGTTTTATTAGCATGATAAAATCTGCGAAGCTTCGACAACGCTAGAAACTCTGTTCTCCCAACTATAAGCCAAATATTTTGTTTGCTCGTGGTAGTAGCCTGTCAAAGGGAGCTCACGTGCAGGCTCCAGGCGGGGGGTAGGCAGAGAGGGCCGCTCTCCTCATCTGGCATCTCAAAGACCACAAAACGCCAACCAATAATTTCAAGGTCAAGCCTGTGGCTTACTATTGCTTGTAGCCTACCAGATGGAAAGGGGCTTGAAACATTCAAAATTCAAATGCCTGAAACGATGACAGTCCTTGAGATTTCACAGCATGCAGCCTCCGCCAGCATTTGTCTGCTAACTTTTTGAGTATTATATGTCACGGATCATTACTCCAATGATCTTTGGTGGCCAGTCGGTGGCTAAGTTTACTAATCAAAGTATCCACCTGGTGGGAAGGGTCAAGGGAAGAGTTTTAATGTCCTTTAAGCCTCATGAGAGAACTTCTAAAATGCTGCTGCGATGCGTTTCTTAGTCTGGCTTTGGTACAAAATGACTTTTCTAGGACATGTTTACAGCAAAAATGATGGAGTAGTTGATGTTTATGACTTCTGAATGTCACAAATGCTGGCACAGAGGACAGTTGAACACATTTTTAATTACAGAAACAATTAATGTGTCATTTTAATAACTAATAGCAATAAAAAAAAATGCATCGCTATTCAGAGCAAATAACAAAACTCAAAAATTCAGAAATAACAGATATTACAAAAATTAAGTAGAGACTAAGCAGTTTGGTCTCTTGCCTTCACTGGATAATCAGCTGCATTTGTTTTCATTTTAAAGTGGCATTTTGGAGTTTTGTGACCAGGAATCCTAAATTTAGAAACACCTGGATTCCTTTGGCCCTTCCTGACCTTGGGAGCATTGTGGGAATCCCACGTGTCATTTCAGGCCACGTATCATTTCACAACACACCTGTAGTCCCCTGTGATGCTCCTCCACCCCCCAGGGATAACTCATCTGGAGTGCATCACCCAATGCTGATGGCTTTATCATGGCTCACACAAAGTTTTTCTTCCGCCAGCGATCCAGTAGTTAATGGGTCAGTGTAGGCAGCAAACAAACAAACAAAAAATCCTCTTCACAATTATTATATTTGCTAACAATTTCATGGAAGGGGTCAGCGGCCAATAGACTGAGAGAGTGAACTTCAAATGGAGAACATGGTATTTCATTTTTAAACCGCACTGAAAGGCAGAACAATGAGGGCTTTTTGTGACATTCCAGACAAGCCCACAGCTCCTTGGAGGACTTTCTGGTCTACGTGGCACATATCCAGGCCTGCTTGGAAGAGCTGAGGACTTGACAACTGCTCAGTCGACCTTCTCAAAATTATTAACCAGGCTTGTTGTGGGAAGAGCCTTATGTAACTGAGTTAGGCCAAAATAGATGAGTTTCCTGGGTTGTGTAATGCACTGATAGACCCATGTATGGACAAGCCCAACTGCTTACACATTGGTCATTAGTCTGTGCAGCATGAGGCCTTTCAGACAGCATGGTCAGGATTTCCAAGAAAATGAAGTAGGTTTGTGCTCTGACAAGATGCCTTGCTGGCTTTTACCAACTTAAAGGAGCCCAAATCATCTCTCCCCTAGCTTCTGTCCTATCTGAACACAGACACCCCCCACGAAGCCTGTATTGATATCACTGTCAACATAAAGAAAACTTATCGCACAAAACAACAACAACAAAAGAATCCACTATCCACAGAAGCTGTTTTGTAGCCAATATTTCACTTGTCCTTTCCACCCAACGTGACATGCACCATGCAAGAAGCTGGGATATTAAAGATGGTCACTCTTCAATCCTGCATCCATCGACGTGGCTGGCAGCAGTGCCACAGTCTTCAGAAGCTGTAGGACTCCTTTGCAAAGCCAGGTTTCTGAAGGTTCATCTTAATACCTGCTTCTGTTTTATTTACCTACGTTTTCTGTGCTGAGCTACAGTAATATCTTTCCAGTTCAGCTTTTCAGCAAGTTTCCTTTTTTTTCCGCCCCTGTTCTCGTGGTGGCCTCAGCTACACAATACTGCAGGTATCTGGAGCCTGAGCAAAGTCTGTTTTTATAGATGCTATGTTCCCGCTGAATGGCTGAAGGTCAAGGGGTCGCCCTGCCGACACGTACCCACGGGGGACCCTGTTTAACTCTCACCCTTTTGCATGGGGATGACATCACCAGTTGAGCTTTGAGTTTACACAAAAGCCCTTTTCCCGGTCCTGGGAAGGATTTTCCGAAGCCTCGGCAGAATGGAGCTGCTGCCTTAGAACAACCTTTGTCTGAGACTCAAGAGCGTCTCTGCATGAGCGGACGTGCCTAGTGACCGTATCTTTTCAATTTCTGACCCGCATTTGCATCTTAAAACTTGTCAACCTCCGCCTAAGTACGCTCCCCCCACCCCTGGCCCCTGCTCTCTCCTTTCAGGCTGAAAACTGCCCCCAGTCCAGCTGCCCCGCGGGTCTCGGCTCCGAGCCCATCGGCACGTCGGACTCGTTGACCATTTTTTCAGCTCGTGATGTGGATTAGGCGGACGCGGGGAAGCGGAGAGTCAACCCCAACCCTCCACGTTGCCCAACACCCCCACCTGAGGGGGTCAGGGAGGCCAAGTGGAAGGACCTTGCTCTTGCGGGGTGATGCCCAGCCATGGAGCCAGTGGGCAGCTGTCACCGTGACCCACCATCGCCCACAGCCTCCGCAGCGGCTCTGCTCCCTCCGTCCGAGGGCAGGAGGTGGGCAGCCCCGGCTCAGCAGCTCCGCACCGACCTCACGCCCTTGAGCAGGAGCTCCCGGGGAGTTTTTCTTTACGGTGTCTTTCCCAGACCCCCATCCCACTTGCTTCAGCAAGTGGGCACAGAGGAGAGTTGAGCATTAACATCCCTTTTCTGCACGGCGTCTTTCCCAGCCCCCCCATCCCACCTGCCCTAGGGATGGGTTCAGAGGAGACCCACTCTGAACTTTTTTGGCACAGACATCAGCCTCGCTCACTTCAGGACCAGACAACCCCAATTTTTCCACCCCATCCTCCTTCAAACGTGCCAGCGTTTGGCAGGTGAAGGAAAAGGGGTGCCTGCAGAGAAACCCTGCGAGGAGCCTCACCCTTACAGACTTGCTGCTGGGCAGGGAAGAGCAAGGAGAGATAGCCAAAATCTTCATCCCACGGGAAGCTGCAAGAACTCTTTTACCAGTAGATGTCAGGGCAATGCCGGGAGCTGCTGCCTGCCTGCCTGCTCCCGAGCAGGGCTGCGCTGCACCCTGGAGTCCAGCAACTCCTCAGCTTGTGCCTAAGGGAGGGAAAAATCCTTCTCCATCATACCCCCGGGGGGCTGCTCCTTCAGAATCCGTGAAAAATAAAAGCATGTTAAGTAAGGAGAGCAATACCAGCACCAAGTTGTGCCCCTGTCCCAGCTGCAGGCTGGCTAGCGTGGGTCCTTGCCCACTTGCCCACTATGTAACTGCAGGCAGGGGCAGATGTGGTAGCTCCCATGGGCTCCCCAAAAGCAGTTCAAGCTGCAGATGCTCCTACAGCCCATTTTCTAGAGGATTGGGCTTTGCAAAAAACACCCACAGCAGAAATCAGTCTTTAAAAAGATTAAAAAAAAAAAAAAAAATTGTGCTTTCAACAATAAACCCAATTATCTCAGAGCAACTAGTGCTGTGAGGGTCAACCTCTGTCCCCTACCCTGGCAGTGGGGGGGTTAACACATCCACAGCCTCCCCCTGATGTGGGCAGGTTGCATTCGCTTGCAGAAGCTTCCCCGCTGGGTAGGAAACAGCCCAAGAATCACCAGGGCAGAAAAAGAAAGCAGGTAGCAACAGGGCTTAGGGATCAGTTACAAAAGAAAAATGAGAGGCAAATAAATAAAATGTGCTATGACTTTTTTAGTTGCTTCTGATTTTCCTTGCTTTTATAACAAGTAACACACCCAAAATTTTTTTCCGGTGGAAGAGTTAAAGCAATCCCCTTCCTGCTGCATCATCATAAAATAACTGCAGCTGCTTTGCTGCATGAATGTGAAAACATCTCAGGCATATATACAAAACATTTTGATAAACAACTAATGACTGTTGTTGCTTCCGCTGTTGCATGCCCCAATAAAATGGAACTCATTCTCAGAAAATGATAAGTCGTCACTCCTTCAAAATGAGGCTCCTTTAAATTGTCCCACTTGTGAACTACCAAAACTGAGATGACCAAACCATAAACCTCTTTTAAAATTCTTGCTGCCCATGTTCAGAAGGTTTGGAGTATCTCCAGTATCTTCCGTCTTCTCACCTTTGGGATCAGGAAAACTGACCTTCAGTACTGCATGGCTCAGGCAGCATTTCTTTTCGTGACAAGGCCTACGATAACAACTGGTTCTTACCTTGCTCAAACAGCAAACTAGTTGTAGAGGCTGATTTGTGTTGGCTTTGCTCTCGCATAAAACACGTAAAAGCACTACTTCAGAGAGGAAACCTATGCCAGCATCATTCTTCACAATTTTCACCACTGCTACACAAATATGGATGGACCAGATCAAAGATGGGACAAGTTATCAGGGGAAATGCTACAGCAGATGTTGTAAGTCAACAGCTGCTAGTCAACCTCACGAACGTGTGACACATTCTCACACCTTCTGCCTCTTTCAATAATAATTTTAAATTTTTATATGCCAACCACTTGATGGAGGGCAAGTTTCAATAAATGGTAAATCCTTATATCCATCTAATGGTTTAGTACTGGTTACTTGTCCGGAAAAAAAAACATCCTCATTCTTTACATCTGCTGGTGACACCGAGATTGTTTTTACCTGTACGAACACGGTGAAGAGGATGACAACAGTTGTTGCTGCAATGAAGAGCTTCTTTCTGTGAAAGTCAGGAAGCAAGAACACCAAAGAGAAACAAATGGCCCCTCGGAGACCCCCATACGCTATAATGAATTGGTCTTTGCTGGTGATGGTGTTCACGTGAAATCTATTCACAAAGAAAGTCAGCACGAGAACCCCTGAAAAGCAGGAAAGAAGATGGGAGCACATCAAACAAAAAGAGCAATTAGATAAAACTCATAACCTTATGATATATTTTACAGTAAAACATCACTAAACTGGTAAACACCAACCACGAGGAACTGGCCAGGGCCCAAGGTATTATATTCCCAATATGCCACTGGAGAATGGCTTTTCTTCCACAGCCTGGTCCAACAGGTTTGCATTTGATTTGTCCAGATAAAAATTAATCCCCAACACATTTCTGATTTGGGGGATTACAAACAGCATTGACTGGCCATAGTTCTGGGGGTTTGTACAACTACAAAATTTTAGGTAGCTCATCTTGTATCAAATTCTCTTGGTTTTTAACTCAGCCTTGTGCTTATCACAGTCCAGCTGGGAAACCAGAGTTTCCTTCAGAAGGACTCTGAACTGGGCAGGGGAGTTTTAGTGTCATCCCGCTCCCATGACTGCGGCTCCCCAGACCGTACCCGTTACCTGGTGACTCCGTGTTAAGCACCAGCTAAATACTGAATAAACAATAACTACTGGCAGCATAGGATGTATTAGCACATCTATTTTGACCGTAGTTAGTTAAAGTTTTTAGGGCAATCCTATGGTCACGTGCCAGCTGAAATTTTACATCTACCGGCATAATGATACAGAGCCAGATTCTGAGAATTGAAATATTAATTGATTTATTCTAATTGATGATAACAAATGATTGAATTGCTTGGATTATAAACGCTTTCAAGGCAAACCACCAGCAACAATTTAGCCACCAGTTACCCTCTGATTTCCAAAAGTTTCCAAGCAGTAGCCAAAGCACTCTAAATATTTGATGTATATTCTGCCGGCATTAATGTTGTTTCTTCACAAATCTTGCCCTCAAAGATTTATACCGTGTGAATTTAAGACTACGTAAGGTGACACAGCAATTGATGTAATTTATAGTCATTTGCAAATACATAAGCAGATGCAGAAAGGTACAAAAAGTCAGGCCTTAAATCAGTAAGCCGTGATCTTAATACCAACAGATATGATCAACATCTTATTTCCTGAAGATTAATGGCCATTTTGAGAACTGATGACACAGACTGTCATTGACTTTTGCAAGGAATTAGCTGGATCTCCATCACTATTGCTTTTCTAAAGGGTGTTTGTAAGAGAAATAAATGTCCAAAATAGTGCACTTGTAATGTACATATCAAACATCTTCACACGCATACAACTAAAAATATCTGAACTTTGATTGCACATCAGACCAGTTGGAAGAAAACAAAAAGCTGGGAGGAATAGGGAACTCAATTAACTGAACCTTGCAATACCTTCTCCATCCCCTGAGCACCGTGGAGCTGCTGCCCAGACCAGCAGATGTGAAGTACTTTGGTTTCAAGGTTCTTTGTAACTTTAAAAAAAAAAAAACCAAACCATACCTCAGATCACATCTTCAGCTACTGTAAGCTCAGGCAGTACCAATGATTTAAAGGAAGAAAATTTACTTGAGCTGATATCCTGGCTTTTGTCTTAATTTAATCCTTCCTCATAAATTACTATTAGCATTCCCTAAACTAATTCAAGGCCAGTTTGCTCCAAGAGATGACATACAACTAATCATTTTGAACAGAATATATTTTCTTCTGGAGATACACCTTGAAAAAGCGCAGAAGGAAATCTCCCCAGTACTTGGATAACAGTAGAATACTAGTGTTGTCGTGCAGTTAATGCATTTTGCTTTTTAGATGACCTCTTATAGCAAAGGAATTCCAGTCCCCAGGCTTCAGCAGAATCATTTCTCATTTAAGAGCACTACGAGGGTCCAATAAAGGACTAAGGTACAACATACATACTAACCCCAGTGCTGTCAACCCCAAAAGTCCCCAATTCCTGCAAGCAAACTCTATGGGCACCTCCCATTTCTGGATCAGTGCTTCAAGCACGTCCAGAGCTGTCGGATGGGTCTGAGCAGGTCAGGATTTAATCCCAACCACCATCTCCAAGGCAGGAGTTTCCCAGCCCGGCTTCATGCAGCACCCTGCCCGACTTCCCTCCTCCCGGCACACCTACGGCTCTCCAGGAAGGTGCTGCAGAAAAGGGGCACCCTATTCAGGATCAGATACGCAAGATGATTTTTCAGCCCTGGTTTGTGCATTCTTATTTAATTCAAGCGGGATTTGAAATATAAAGAGGGGTTTCTTTCCTGGCTGCAGCGCTGAGCCCTTCTCTAATAATGTGCTGCATAATTTGAGAATGCAATCAGAAGAGCTGTGTTTGGAGAGCCAGAGGATTTTCAGATTGCTTCTGCAATGTTACTAAGTTCCTTACGTCCTGCAATGAAGAATTTTTGAACCAAAAAAAGATAAACTCACTCAGAACTTCCTTTCATGTGAGCAAATAATTTAAGGGAAAACCGCTTAATCATAATAAAACATTTGAACGTATGCACAACTAATAAGCATGTTTCCAAGCGCATTTAGAGCGCACAGTTATTAAAACAAACCTTGGCATGTATTAACAGCTAATAAAACCCATTCTGCTATGTCTTGCTAATCATGACCTATCCTATTTAAGCAATTTCTTGAAGTGTCTATCAAATTTGAGTTCACTTTCTTTGACTCAGTTGTTTTCATCGTGACTGATCTCAAGAAGATTATCTTTAGCCGCAATTATCAGGAGAGTATTTTCATGCATAGCTCTCTTCTTCTTGTTATCGCTAAGTCTTGGTCACTTTTTTACTGTGAGGTTGGTCAAACACTGCAGTAGGTTTCCCAGGGAGGCTGTAGAGTCTCCGTGCATAGAGATAATCAAAAGCCGTATGGACAGTCCTGCTAGATGACCCTGCTTAAGCAGGGGTTTGGACCAGATGTTCTCGAGAGGTCCCTGCCAACCTCAGCAATTCCCTGATTCTGTGCAAGTCTGTCATTCTTAGTCCTTAGCTGAAGTTCTTGAGTAGGAGCAGAAGCATCCTCACATTTTAGGTCCCAATTGTTATCTACCCAGCTTACTGCTCTTCTGTAAAGCAGAACAGCATCTCCAGGGACAGCTGTTTGAAGGTTCCTCCAGTTGCCCATTTAAGGATGCTGCTGCACACAAACTTGGTATGAATTAAATCCCTTAAATCTCTGCAATTCAGAATATGCAGTCAGAGGCCCCATGCTTTTACACAGCTCTCTGATCCCACGCTATGTACTTACAGCCTCCCTCCTGTCGTGAGGATATGCTGAAATGGAAGAGGAGATCATGGCAATCAAAGGAGAGACTAAGACAGAGGTGTCAATAAAATAGATGTCGTGAGAATTTCTATTTAGCACCAGTGCTGTCTATGGTGAGTGCAGAGACTAGCAAACTGCAGTAAAATGCAAAACTTGCTATTGAGCAAGTGATGGAGGAGGGAAGCACCAGTCCTTGTGTTCACATCTGGGATAACCACACATACAGAGCGAGCAGAAAAGGATGATGGTGGGGACAGGAGCATTCTCTCATTTAATGGAATCATGTTGTTCACTCCCATAAATAATAATAATATATATTAAAAAAAAAAAATCTATAATTTCATCATACCTAGTGCTCTCCAAATGAGACAGAAAATGACAGTGAAGCAAATGTATGGCCAGTTCCACTCATGATTTTCTCCAATGGTGGAAACTCCAAGAAAGATGAAGATGAGGGTATCGCTAACACTGCTCCACATCTTCATGAAGTATTTGACTGTGGTGTGAGACTTCAGAGAGATGTTGGCCTCCACGTAACGTTTCATGCCCATGGCACAAGCAATGATGCTGAGAAAATGAAACAATAATTTTTTCTACTTAAGCACACAAAATCGAGACATTGTCATTTATAAAAAAATAGGCTTCATCAAGTCTTAGATGTTTTCAGACATCTCACTGGCTAGTGGTTCACTTCCTACATCAGTCCAATAATACCAGGAGGACCACCAGGACAATAAGATACCATATATGTTGACCAGACTATCCGAATCTGCTTTTTAACAGATAAACAACTCACATTCTATTGCATTTATCATAGCCACACAGCAATACCTATAATTAACTACACTCAGCTCTTCCCATCACAATACGCTGTTTTCAGTTCTTTAACTTTGCCACACTCCAACCATCTGGGCTGAACGGTTTCATGCTTAGGAGCCCACATTACCTGTTTTGCCCGGATGAGAGAAAGACATTTGAGGGAATGGGAGACTTGTTTCTCATGCTGAGAAATGTGTAAATAGGAATTCTGTGAGTTTGGCTGATATCTGGTCACTACAGCAGATTCTTGTAGGACTCGGAATTGGTGTAGTTTAAGAGCAGACCAAATGCTGCACTCCACGCAAGGGACAAAAGCTAATCTTAAGTTGGAGAAACTCAAGCATACGACGTACCTCACACTGTATATTCCTAAGCCTGACCAGACTTGCACTATATATTATTTGGGTACATCCTGGAAGCCATTGACTCCATGCAACTAAGAGACAATAAAATGCTCAAGCACACTCATAAGGCTGCACAATGAGCCAAGAAATGCTGTTGCTATAGTCGGAACATCTGACCTCCTCAGGTATTGCATAGCCAAGGTCACTTCAGAAGAGTGCAACACTAACTAAAATTTCTGCCTTGCAATTTTTCATGGATAATTGGTTCTTCAAGTTACAGGGTACATGTGGTTAGTCTAATTCATCAGCTTTTCAGATCAATACATTTTCAGGCCAGCAATCTTAGAAGGTCGAAACAATTGAGTGCTCAAAAAGTCAAAGCTCCATTTTTTACAGTTTAACCTGGACAGAAATGTTTTTGTTCTAAATATTGTACCAACAAGAGCAAAATGGCTTTACGTTTCCGAGATCTGATTCCATTGGTATGTGGTAAGGCCATCTACACAGAGTTTTATTGCATTACAAATTCCTTTCACAGGGGACATCTTGGTAACTCTCTTTACCTTATATCACACGCGGACAAGTCCACAGAGAAGTAGATCCTTGGCTTGCAGAAGTGCACCGGGGTCTGGCAGACTGACTTTAAACACCAGCCGTGACCAGGACAGGTAAGTGACCCATATAGGTGCAAATAGGTGTTTAAGAGAGGTGGTGGCCTCCGCAGCACATTATCCATAACGTATCCTCTCAGCTAAGAGCTATTCAGAAAACAGCCGTGCAACTACCGCTTTGTAGTGAAAGCATCATATTTAACCCCAGAATTTCACAAAGGAGATTCTTTGCATTATTTGGGCTTTGATGGAAAAAAACCCAGGTTGCCCCCAGGCCCCAGCAAACAGGACAGTTTGCAGCTGGGCAGAGCTGACTCTGCTCTGGTTGTGGTTTTATAACCTGTATGAAACCAAAGACCTCGATTCTCTCCTCCACAGCTATTTATTTATTTCAGGAAGACACCGTCGGCCACTGCACTGCTGCTCCTAACCTGCACCGCTGCTAGCAAAAGCAGAGTAAGGCTCCTTTCCTCCTGGCTCACCAGTGAATCACTAGCACATCTTCCCTGCCACAACTCGGCGTCTATTGCTGGACCGAGACACAAAGGGATGGACAACACCGACATTCATTTCTGCTCTACGTAAAGCACTAAGGAAATCAGCAACACTTATGGGAAAATACTTATCAGATATTTGGTTGGAACAACAAATAAGAAATTAGAGGAAAAAAAAAATACTTTTTCAAATGAATACGCACTTCCACCCACTGAGAGTTACTGATTAGTGGGCTTTGCATTAAAACAAAAAAAACCCAACAAATACACACTTTTCTATTTATTTCACTTAAAAATAATTGTTATTTGTTTTTCCTCATCGCCATGAAAAAAGCCATACTTTTTTTGAAGGAGGAAGAAACGGTTGGGTTTGTCTGAAATTAAAACTGGGCTTCAGGGAGAGGACTTGTAGTGAAGGCACAGGATATGAAAGGTCAGGCTCAGAAAAGCCATGATACTCTTCCTGGGGAAAGAGATCCTGTTTTATCCAGCAGCGCGAGACCAAGATTCAAATCCCTTTTTCATCTAATGTTGTTTGAGTTCACAAACTTTTGAGAACTGTTTGAGTTCTTTCATCTCCTAAGAAAATGCACCAATACTTAAAAAATGTTCTGAAACTGGTCTTTTTTGATTTATCCTTTTTAGACTGACCCACTTTGCATAAAGCACTGAACCAGAAGGAGCAACAGGGATTGAACCACGGGCTAAAAAGAAAATAATAAATTCTTCTGTATCTGCCTCAATAAATAAATAGTGGGTAAAATAGTTCCAGCTAGAAACTAAGAAATCCAACAAGTATTTATGGGCAAGAGACTTCCAGAACCGTGGTTTGGGAACAGTCATTGGAAAGTGGATATGGGTTCAGATTCACAGAGAGGGAATAAACTTGACCTGTCCTGTCACAGCTTCAAAGACGGACACTGCCACTAGGGCAAAGGGGACAAAAAAAAAAAAAAAAAAAAAATCTAACTAAAAAACATTTGCAGACCTGTTTAGCAGATTGGGTTGCATTCACAGATTTTTTTTTTTTTTTTTTTTTTTTTTTTTGGACTACGTAGAATTGATTTTTTTGGCAATCAAATTATTTTTCAAGGAAACAAACTGCCAAGATCTGCTTCTTATAATACAGTATTCCCTGGTCACAAATGACTGAACTGTTTGAAATCAAGATATATAAAAGAGGTATTTATAATTTGGCAATTATAAGACCAGCAGTGGAGGAATCAGCTGCCTTTGCAATTGTTTTGCTTTAGAAACAATGCATTATTCAAAAGAATAGAAAATGGGTTCCATAATGGGTACAGTAGATTGTGATTGATAGAAGTAGACACCATTAGGATTGAATGTTTTCTGCTCTATGATGATTATGCAGCCTATTTATTTCACTGTTCTGTCTTACGCTCCTATAAATAGGCTTTCTCTTACCTATTCCCAGAGCTAGAATTGTTTTCAGTAATGCTAGAATATTGCTCCTATTAACCATTCAAGGAAACCAAATCTGCAAGATATAGGAATGGTTTATATCCGAAGAAGTACCATTAGTTTTAAAATAGATCTCCCAGATACTCCTGTGTCTAGCTGGTACCTGACAATTTTTTTTTATGTTTATCTTCATTATGATCAGATTTATAGTTGTTTACACTGTAGCTATCAATGCAGTCTAAGCACACTTTGTAGTCTTTTGGAAAATGTAAAATAGTTGGTTGTGCTCCTCAGCACCAGCTGACTTAGTTTAGGTAGGAGAACCAAACGCAAGAGATATCAGCCCACAGAAACCCGAAGGACTGGATCACTCTGTTTTTCATCTGTCTCTGCTTTCCAAGGTGAGGTTTCTTTGACCATTAGGATTATTGTATCTATTTTTTTTCCTCAGCACCTGCTCTGCAAGGAAAACGCACAACAAGGTAAGCATGAAGCTCAATTACCTCTCTTAAAACTGAAGGATCTGGCCCCAAATTATTCATTTTATCGAAAGATCTACCCAGTAAAAAGAAAAATAAATTAACTGTATTATCTATAAGTTACAATTTGTGAGAGACTGAATTTAAAGAAACAAACAGTTTCACTTCGCTGATCCGAAAAGTTGCATGGGGATACACGAGATGGTGTCTGATGCAGCGTGGGACTCGGCTGCCGGAGCCAGGCAGTCCCTGTCTGCCCCAGGTTGCTGTACCCTCGTTGTACAAAAGCTTCACAGAGAAAACCTGCCAGGACTCTAAAGTGTTCTTCAAAAATCTAACTAGAAAACATTTGCAGAGCTGTTTAGCAGATTGGGTTGCATTCACAGATTTTTTTTTTTTTTAATTTTTTTTTTTTTTTTGGACTATGTAGAATTGCTGTAGTAAACTGCAAGCAGTTTTGGTTTTAGTACCTTTGAAATCTTGATCTCCGACACCTTCGGCTGAAATTGGTCAGCAGATTTCCAGCATTACTGGAGGTGGAGAGGAGATGGATGACACCCTCACTCGGGAGACCAGCCAAACTCGTCAGCTGTGTCTGAACTTCTGGCGGTAAGTCAGAATCTCCAAAGCAGAGGTTTCCACTAGAGCCCTCCACTCCCAACCAGTAGGAATATTTCCAGGCTTCAGCTCTGCAGGGGATTCCCAACTCCCACCCCATCACGCGCTTTGCTCTGTCACCACAAGGTCTGCCCCAGCACGCCCGTGGGGCCACCACCCGAAGCCAGCTGGTAGGTAAGGTGTGCAGAGGAGGAGCAAGATGCTAGAACAGACGTGCTGTAAACTGAGACCAAACCTTTCCGAGGAGTCGATTAAATACTCCTTGGAGCTCTTCAAATGTTGGTTTTGACTAGCCCACACATGGAAAACAACAAAATATGCCAAGAAAGCCTCTTCTGCCTCTGCCAAATCTACTAGACATCTCGCTGCTTGAACGTCCAGGGTTTCCAAACAAAAACCATGGAGCTCAAATAAACATTCCTCAATAACCTACATAAACGGATCAGCTGTCGGAAGCTTGCCCAGCGGCAGTCATCTGGATTGCTTGTGACTCGCAGCTATTACCATTGATGTGTAATGTGTGAAACGGGCTTACACCTCTCGGCTCTTCCATAGGCTTTTATACTCGTTGTTTGCGGCTGTACACAGACTTCCAACTAAGCAAACCTACTTTAAAACTTTTTCTGATACTTTTCAGTAAATATCAGGTGAGATGCTGGGACATACTTACGCCACAATCCCCGAAAGGTGAAACATTTCGGCGGTGAGGTAGGAAAGATAGCTGTACAGGAAGACAAAGAGCGGTTCGATGACGCGAATATCCTTGGTGAATCGCGTGGTAAAGGCGGCAGTCATCCCAAAAGTAAGACCTACTAATACTCCTCCTAGCCCAACCACAAAGAATTTTCCGACTCCAGCAAAAACATCCACGCTTTTGATGGTTGGCATTTCACAGAAAGAACGAAATAGCTTGTAGAGCACCTGGGTGAAAATATGAAAGAGAAAACCAGCCTTTAACAAGATATTCACCAGACACGGCCGTATGTAGCAACGACGCTAAAACAGGCTGCTGGGATTTCTGCCGGTGCGGGGTCAGCATCCTTCTCTGGAGGTCAGGCTCCTGCCAGGGGAGTGCTGAGGCACTCGTGCATTTCTGTCTCCAGACATAGTCTTAGAGATGTTCACCTGAAAGCTGCTCAGGACCTCAGGCCAGAGAAGTGGACCAGGAGTCCTCTGCTAGAAGAGGCTGTTGACGCCTTTTCCCTCTGCAGACCTCACGTCCCACCTCTCGGCAACCAGCCCGTCCCTCCTCTGAACATTCAATACGCAAAAAAGACGCTAGTCCTTACCACCGTCACCGCGTCGTTCAGGAGCGATTCGCCGAAGACCAAAATGTGGAGCTTTTCGTTGACGTGGATCTCTTCGAAGACCGCTAACACCGCCACGGGATCCACGGCGGCGATCAGGCTGCCGAACAGGAGGTTGTGGAGCAACGACACGTCCTGCAGGCGAAAGGCTTTCACCTGGCAGATCCCGTACAGGGAAAAACCGATCCCAAACACGTTCCATATCGTCCCCACGACCGCGTAGAGGAGGATAGTGCCCATGTTCTCAAAAAAGGGACGGCTGGGCATGAAGTAACCTGCGTCAAGGACGATGGGTGGCAGGAGGTAGAGGAAAAAGATGTCGCTGTCCATAACAGGCGGTGACTTGTCGTTTAAGCCATAGATGATGCCCCCCATGATGAGTCCTACAAATATCAATAAACAGCTTTCGGGAACGACAGAAGGGAGCTTGTTATATAGGTGAAACCCTGGAAGGGGATGAATAGAAAAAAAAAAAAACAAAAGTATTATCTCATCAGCCCAAACTGGCTGAAGAGCACCAGCGAAGCTCCCCATGCCCCCACCTTCAGCAGGCTGTGCTTTGGAGTAGTAGTAGTACGTGCACACAATTAAGGTGAAGTCACCCGAGAACAAATTGGCTAGAAAATCTGAAAGATTACAAAAAAACCAAACCCCAAACTGTCCAAAATTACTGTTGGTTTAGACTGCAGTTCATCATAGCATAAGGTTAAAGACATATTTTTAGGTAATACGCAAATAGAAAAGTGAAATAAACTGCATAAATAAAAAGGTTTTTAGAATTATTTATGATGTAATCTAATTAGCATGCCATCTTCGGCACTAGTGTAAATAGCAACTGCTAATTTTAAACATAATACAGATTCCATACATCCAAAAAAATAATCACGAAAAAAGCATTCTCATTAATTATAAATGGTGCTGCTTTTAATATCATTTAATCATTAACACTTAGAGCTAAAGGTAACATTGAAAAAAGACCAATCAAGGCAGCCTTGTGCAACACCCGATGTTAGAGAGAAATGCTGACAACCACTACCAGTACTCTAGGTGAGTTATTAAAAGCAAGAAAGTAATTGAAACAAACCAAACTGGAATAGGAATAATAATAATAAAAGAAAATCTGTGATCATTATCATTTCTTCATGCATGTTAATAGAGTTGAGATCTCATCATATAATATGCAGAACAGCACAACAAAAAGACCATTTCCATCTGAAAGAAGTTCTGATCTAAATGAATCTCAGAGATTTCTCCCTTCTAAGGAAAAAAAAAAAAAAAAAAAAGAAGAAAAAAATGCTGTAAAATAACTTTTATAGCAGTAATTTAACAGAAGTGATCACAATTCCTGGAGGAGAAAAAAGAAAAAGAATATATAATTTCTATAATTTTCTATACCCAGTTTTTCAGGGGAAAAAAAAAGATAGGTCCAACTTACACAAAATATAATTTCTTAGGTAGCATTACACAGCTAGCCTCCTTGATGCAGAGAGATTTTATTTTAGGCTGCATAACACCCTGCACACTGACTGAACTATTCCTTGTGGCTGTCCAGGCACAGCATCCTTTTTTTGAGATCAAGGAGTCTTCATTTTCAGATGAAGATGTCAGCGGCCAACCTGCACGCAGCGCAGCTGGCAAGCTGACGGAGGTGAACGCACACCTTGGTACATAACTGCAGTTCGACAAAATTCCTGGAAACCCTGACAGTTTTCCCACTAAGAGCAACACCGTGCACAGGTGGGAACTTCTAAGATGGAAACGCGTCATTTCCAACCTAAAATGCAAACCGGGTAGTTATTTTCCACGCGTGCAGTACGTTTGGCACACAATACGCGCACCCTTGGGACTCGGCGCGTTATCTCAGGCTCCAAGATCGGCGAAGAGCCGAAGCAAAAGCCACCCCTGCCCACGCCGTCCTTCCCCACCCTCTCGAGACGCCTCACCTATTTTGGCCAAGGAGGCAAGCATGATCCAGAGCGTGATTTCGAAGGGGACTTGGACGTGCTGGTAATCCAGAGAGAAAAACGCGTGCTCCGAGGATTCGTTGCCCCGGGATTCCTCAGCAGCCCAGCTGACGTTCTCCGGGATCGCATCCTCCGGCAGCGGCAGCGGCGGGGAGCCCCGCAGGGCTCTGACCCCGGCGGCTCGGAGGATGGAGGAGAGCAAGGACCCAGCTAGGACGGCAGCTGCAGCTTTGCAGCCTGGTCTCTGCCCCTCCATCAGCCCTCGGAAGCCGTTTGCCGCCGGGATTCGGCCGTCGGCGGTACCCGCTGGCGCGGGCGAGCGGTCGGGAACGCTGCTGGAGACACTGGAGCTGGGCTCGCCGAAGTGAGAGGAGCGGCTGCTCCGCCTCACCCTGACTCTCCTCCCTGGTCCATTCGTTTCCAGCTGGGAGACCCTGCTGGAGAATTGCACCCTTTGGCACCACGTGCCCAAACAGGCAGAGGCTCCTCCTGCAGATGCCTCCCTGAAGAAATGCCCTCGCCTGCGCTTGGACTAACCGCCTACCTGTGCACGCTTGAGAAAGAGGCAAGTTGCATTTTAGCCCTAACCCTTGCCGTATTTTGGCTTCCAGTCTCTTAGAAATCCTTCTTGGAGGGGGAAAAAAAAACAAACCAAAAATAAATCTTTGCTGCTGCCAGAGCAGCCAGGCTTGGACGGAACAGGTCCCACATAAAACAGTCCCATCCAGAAATGGACCCATCTTACAGTGGACTTCACTGGATTTCTCCACTGCCCACAGTGAGAACACATGGCAGCAACTTTACTGATAACCACAGTTTCCATCTGGTAAATCAAGCAAAGCACCCAGCTCGCTTTTGCTAAATACAGAGCTGCAGCGTTGTGCTGGAGAGGGGTGACCTGTACTGGAAGAATAAGTTTCAGCAATTGCTTAAAGCTTCTTCCTATAATAAGGGCTAACAGGAAAAGTTATCTTCATCTCTCTTCAGTACTTGAAACTAGCATCAAAAACCAAGTGAGCTTGCCTAGAAAAGTTGGAGAGACAGAAAAATAAAAAGTTATTTGCAACAGCGTTAGATGTATTAATAATACAGAGGAAAAAATTCCTCCACTGTGGAGTTTCATTTAAGTTGATGATATTTCAACAGAGATGAATTTGGTCCGAACACCACATGTAATTAAAATACAGAGGCCCCGGGCTGTTGCTAGACTGATCGATGGCCTATTTGTTTGTCTTCAGCTGCCTAAATGACACCAAAATTGAGCTACCAGTATCAAGCTGGAGACCCACTTTGCTGCTGTAAAGTCAGAACCCAACATCATACAGACACAGATCCTGGGTTTCTCAGTATCACAGAAGCTCCCTGTTTCTGATCCGATTTGTAAAGCAGGAGGAGGATAAACTTTGAGAGACAGGAAAAATGCAGCGATACTCTCTAGAAGTGACTTCTTTCTATTTTACCATGGTTAATTCAAATGCGTAGTGTGCCTTTACCACACTCGCTGACTTTAAAGCAAAGCAACGCTCCTCTAATGAGAGCGGTCTTCTAGCAAACTAAGCTTTTTAAACTTGGTGCCACTTCTCCCTTTGTATATTTAAAAAATAAACAAAACTGCAGGACAAACATCCCACAAAGTTTTCCTACATCCTTGTTCTGTAGTTCAATTCCATAGGGTTGGGGATGGGGAGGAGAGGAAAAGGAGGAGACAGGATCCCTTGTTCCTCTGAAGGAGGGAGAATACAGTGCTCTTAACAGCAGTTAAGAAGTAATTAAGAAATTACTTAGCCACAGCTAAGAGCAGTGGAAGCTGTTCTGAGCCTGGGCTTGCATGCCAAGCCATCATATTTCCTCTTCTGCTGAAATATTTGGTGTTGAATTCAGGAGTTTGAAGACTTGTTCCATTTGGTGGCACGGAAAAGGAGTTTTGCCAACCTCCCAAACAATCCATTTTGATTTTTGCTGTTCTCAGGAATAAAGCAAGAAAGTTAATATTTGCTTACATTTACCTTAAGCCAAAAATGAAATGTTTGCACCTTGGAGGGAAAAAAAGACCTGCAGCAGGGAGCTCAACAGCGCTATCTGGAAAATGGTTTTGTGCATAGAATCAATATCTATTTGATAATGGAACCAGAAAAAAAACCAACAGAGTTGAGACAGTATCTGAGGAAGGTCAACAGAGAGGATAACATTAAAATATGCTCCATTTTTCAAGTAAAGTTAACTTATAAAATCAGGACCTTAAGGACTAAGCAACAATTAACAGGTGAAGCAAAAAGACACGCCTGCATACTTATCTACCTTAACTGCTCACCAAACCTCTCTGTCTGAACAGAGAAAAACACACCATCATTCTTAAGAAAAAGATCTAAAACATTAACAGAGGGGAAAAGAGCTGGGCCAGTACCCTGGGCAGTTTTTAATGAACCTGTGTCACTTGTTTTCTTCTCTGCTCCTTTCTGTGATGAGGGTCACGACCCCGCAACAAGCTCCACGCAGCTGGATCCGCGCAGCCTCTCTCTGCAGACTGGCTTTCATCCTGCAAAGCTCCGAGCATCTCCTTAAGAGCTCCATTGCCCTTCTCAGCCTAATTACCGGCTCGCTGGACCTAGACCTGCGCAAGGATAACAAAAGGCTCTTTGCAAATATTTTGGACGTCGTATTTCGTTACAGTAGGAACCTTCAAGTTTCCTTTTAGGATTTTGAAACTCCTCATTTTTCTGTTCTGAATTGTTTTACCCTAAAGTTATATATAAATAAGCTTGCTCTTTCCCTTAAATTCTTATATGTGTCACTGTTCATTATATATTAGTTATAAATAAACAAAAAGCCAAAGCAAAATGTTTTTCCAAAGTTCTATGATAACAGAATACGTGTTGTTCCTCTCGTAATGGCTATTGATATTATTGAACCACTTTTTAATGTGAGTACCATTTGATTATATGTCTACTGACATGCTTTCATTTTTTTCTAATGTAATGTGCTTTCCCACATTTTTAGGTTTTCGGGCGGGATTCTGATCCCCGTAATTCTATTGACGGGTACCTTGCTCCTGCTGGAACCAAGAGGACTATGAGAAGAGCAGAGTGCTGTGTGATATGGTAACAGTGACCAGAGTTCAGGCTCCTGCAATGACAATGTTACATTAAATTAATTGTTTTAACTCCTTATGCTCCTTAATCAATGGCAACAAATTATTTTTCTTTACTTGCTTTGAGAGTGAAAGATGTGAAACCTTTTATCTTACCTTGCTGATGTGTAATTACTTCCAAGTATACTCTAATTCCTCTTTTTCACTATGAATGCATGTATCATTTAACAAAAAAAATAGTCAAATAAACCTCAATTTCCATCACCTCCTGAAATTCATATATCAACTACTGAAAATTATAGAAGAGAACTTTGAATAAGCTCACGCCTTATATAGGGGGAAGGAAAAAGAATTTGTCGCGCACCTTTTAGCTACGGTGCCGCAAAGACTTTCCATATTATTTGGGCCTCCAATCAGGAAATCATTTAAGCATTTACTCAACTACAAGCACTCAAAGTTTCACAGCTTATGGTTAATAACAAGTGAAAATCCTATGTCAGATCGGGGCCTCCCAGAAATATCCAGCACAAAGAATCATGTAGTATAATCCTCTCAAAAAAGTTGCCAAGCTCAAAACCCATCGGACGTCTTCCTCTCGCTGCAAAGGGATGGCAGGATTTCCAGTGTTCAGTGCAATTCAGGTAATGAATAGCAGAATTATTTCTTCTTTCATAGAAGAAAATGCCAGATCTGTGGCATCCCGGGAAAGCACGAACCCCAGGGGCCAGCTGCTGCCGGCGGGGACAGGGCTACCTTTGGCCACAGCAGTTCTACCCACGGTTCCGTGATCTGTGCCAAGAATAAAGAGATTTTCTAATAAATACTTGTGGTGTTTACTGACCTCAGAAAGACTAAGGCTGCTGCTTCTATTTCTGTACTAGGAAAGTTTAATATTTCCAGAAATTATTTAAATGCAGAGACATTGTGTCCATTCTCAGTATGGTTTTTGTTTTCTTTTAAAGGATAACGCCTTTTGACTGTGCATAGCAGCCTAAATAGGGAACTCGATTTTGGAAAACAGCCCACACTTGTCTCTGTTAACTTTCAAACTTTGCAGGCTCCCTAGCGGCTCCGCATTCCTCCTAGCTATCCGCACATCACCCAAACACCCGGCAACGCCGCTCACCCCGCGGCCACCGAGCCACGGCTCCCGGCGGCCCCGCAGGGATGCTCTCCCCCGCACTGGTCACCCTTCAAACCCAAACTGCCCTTCCACGCCTTCTTTCCAAAAATTATTTTGGCTCTGACCACGTTACCACTTCTGGCAGACCTGGGACAAGTCTAGTTCTGTAAATTCCCTGCTCTTCAAAAACCATGAGGAGATCTAATCCTTTACATGCCCTACACCCATTTCCAAGACTTTTTGACTTTGATACTATAGGCAAGATGTAGGAATCCATTTTTCACCTCATACAGTTCCCAAAAGCAAAACGATTTCTGCATCTCCCCCCCCCAGGGAACACTCACCTTCTGACCACAGGCAGCCCCAGAAGTAATACAGTGGATTATCCCTGCGGGAGCTCTTGGCTTCCTCTGGGGAAACCCTTCAGTGTGCCATGCTGAACTCTATGAATTTTGTTCAGAGATCACCCAGATGATATTTTAGTGTTATCACCTCCCCCCCCGCCCCATCCTTTTTGAAGTAAACCTTTTTTCCAGTTTACCCTAAAAAACTTCCCTTTTTGCACAAAGCAGCCAACAGATTTCTTAGAAGCATCTTGCTCCACAAGCAAATTAATATCCAGGAGCCTCTCCAAAAGAGCTAAGCCAGGATGGCAGTTTGGTTCCCTCTCCACCGCTCATCCCAAGCAAAAATTCAGGTAGACATCCTCATTTGAGCTGGTTCTGCACTCTAACAGATACAGCTCTCCAATAAAAGCTGTGGGACACACATAGAAAAACTCCTTTTGAAAAAAAGTTACCTATATGCTCCATCTAACCAGCTCGTTGAGAAAAGATAAAATATAAGCATTAATGATATCTACATTGGTATGTAAATATGATTTTTCCCACTGTCATCAGAAGAACAGCCATTTGTTTACAAGCATTGTCTAAAATCTGAAGGAAAAAGCCATTCCTATTTATGAATGTACAAAATCTCTTTTTTTCCCATCAGAATGGAAACTGCTCGTATTTTCACATATAATCACCTTATTTTTCAGGTTCTCCTCCTCACTGTCTGCATTTTCCATTACATTTTAATATGCCCAGTGAAGACTAGGCATAAAATACTGATCTTCTTTCTGAAAAACCTGGGACAGAAGAGTACATATTTCCATCCATATGCAAGCCTGCGAGCAAACACAGAAAACACATAAAGCAGACAAGCAGTTTAGCAAGAAGATATAATCGGAACTGAAATTAAGACCAAGTCCCTCATCCCACTTCCCTTGCTGGGAAGGACTGCACTCACAGCTATTCTGGACAGCAGGAGTGGAAAACCCCTTAAAATTCAAAGCCATATCATGGGTTTTTTCTCAGCATATCACAGGCCATGAATATATTGAGAAACTAACTTTGCACTGCAGTGAGCTGGATGAATTGATGTGCTGCTTAACTCATGTGCACCCCACAGAGCCCAGGCAAGAATATATATTTAATTTAACATCAGTGACTTCATTCAAAAATCTGGTTTTAATGAGAATTTGAACAAAATTACATCGAGCAGATGCAATATTAATAAGAAATGAGTAAAGAAGAATAAATCAAAAGAATAAGACATTCTCTTTGCCCACACTCTCTCATCATCAGGGACCTGCAGAGGATGTATACGATGCTAGATGCAAATTTTGTGGTTCATTGCTTAACGTTTCACCAACTTGAAAAACGCAGATTTATCACTGATGGTTTTACCTTGCCTAAATGGAGAAAGCTTGACAAATAGTCCCTACCCTATCAATATTAGGAAGATCCAAAAGATCCATGTTCTCCTTGCCTTGCAGCCGCTCTTTTTCCATATAGCTTCCCTATAGTTTCCATACTGCTCTCCCTGCAAACACAGCAGCCTGGGTACGCTCCCTGCCATGCAGCATTCAGGCAGCAGACTTGCAAACTGACTGCATTCCAGTTTTACATTTAACAACTGCCTAATTAACCTGGTCTTAAAGAATTCCTATAGGGCAATTCCAGGCTGAGTAGCACTTTAATCATTTTGGCACTGACTGCTGTTTGGATTCTGCTTTTGACAAGAACAGCTTGAGTACTTTGAGCAATTGCCTAAATGACTTGGAAGCTAAATGGCCTTTAATATTTTTCTTCATCGTTATAACTGGAGAAACCTGTAACTGGGGCCTCAATAAAACAACTAATACTTGTCCTTTTCGGTAATCTAAAAACTATTTTTCTGATTTAAACTCCAAACTTTTAATTGCCAGAGACACATCCAGAATTCACACAATTGCAAATCAGATTCATATTCAAGTGGTGGTATGAGATTTCTTCCATTAAATAATACTTTTATTACTCATTACTTTTTACATGATCAAACTGAAGTCCTTAAATCTGTGCAAAGAATCTCCAGGTCACAGTGCTGTATAGTGGGTCAGTCTAAGAGACCCAGAAGCTGAGTCCAACCAGAGGAGTCAACCATGACATGGAAGTCATTTCTCATTAATTAGGAGCCCAAACCAATAGGACTCCCAAGGATCCTTCCAGCCCTCCTCACGAGGCCACAGCAGAAAATTTTTCCTGCTCTGGCCTTGAACATTACACATAACAAGACTGGAAGGTATTTCATGGTGCGAGGAACAAACTCCCGCAGGAACCTGCCCTGGTAGGATGAGCGTGGGTCATGCCCGTGGGTCACGTCAACTTCTTTGCAAACCTCCATCCTTTCTTCAGCTGTGGCCTGGCTTCTGGGAAGGGTGAGGCATATCAGCTGCTTCCTCTCCATTGCTGCTCTTCGTGCTTTCCCTCACACTCACGCACAGCCTTAGCTGGGGGGGAAGGCGGAAGAAATTCTTCTCATTCACCATTTTCTGCCAGTTTACTCAACTCTTCCTGTCCCCTGACCAAATTGCTAACCACCCACTTGGAAAATACACGAGCCTGGACAAACCAAAAGCTGAATATTACTGTTGTCATGGTGCATGGTCATGATAGTTCTGTAATCCCAAAATAAAGCAGGAGCAAACGAGGAAAATGAACCCTGGGGATCAGCATGATTACAGCAAGCAAACTGCAGTGCCACCTGCATTAAAACTTAGGACTGTAAATGTCCTGTAATAAAGTTGTAGTAGATCCAGTATAGATGAGCACAACAATTCCTCATCTCCAACAGAGCTGTGAGCACGTCCTGGCTCCTGAAGATTGTATAATTAGAATCACAGAATCACTTAGGTTGGAAAAGACCTTTAAGATCATCGAGTCCAACCGTAGTGATATCATGGATATTTTAATTTCGGGACTTCGACTCAGCGTGGAGATCAGTCCCCATTTATTGGCTTACCGAGCATGACGTTGCT
Organism: Aquila chrysaetos chrysaetos; assembly: GCF_900496995.4. Taxonomy (NCBI): domain Eukaryota; kingdom Metazoa; phylum Chordata; class Aves; order Accipitriformes; family Accipitridae; genus Aquila; species Aquila chrysaetos. Next base: position 2,472,204 of record NC_044024.1, on the reverse strand, counting down.
TTCTCTGGACACCCCCACACTGGTCCCACGTACTGCAACGTGCTCCAGGGTAGGCTGGAGACGCACTGTTAGGAGATACCTACTTTCTCAGAAGTCCTTTATCTGCTGAATGCAGCCTTTGGTTTCTTTTTGTGGAATAAAAATAAGCAGATGGCTACTTCCCAGGATGTATTTGTTATATAAAAATATTCAATAAACCTGTCCGAAAGCCATTTCAATGCAATGGCATTGCCTGTGATCAGTGACCTGTACTTTATGTTTAATAGCTGGGCTCGAGCGGTACGTGGTTAGCAGAGGGAAACAGAGTTGTGCCAGTTGCCTTTCTGAGAACGCGAACACCACCAGCACAAAGATCCAGGCATATTATTTTACACTCTAACTTGCACAATATTTGCATATGCGGCATTAATGTTTTCACTTTCTATTCCAGGAAAGGTTTTCTGTAATTCCACTAACAGGAAAGAGGAATAAGAATGAACAAAATTTGTTAATTTAAAACCTCAAGCCAAGATTTTTTGGAAATTAGTTTGCAGTTATGTTCCCTGTTCCGTTAAGTTCCCAAATGTTATTCATTTGAAACAAAGCAGTACTGTAGTTTATGTACACAAAAAGAGTAAGAGCAGGTGTGAGTCTGCGTTTCCTCTCGCTCTTCCTTGTTAATGTCTGTTACATCTCAGATTAGCAATTAATTATTGAAACATCAACTTTATATGGTTGACCAATGGACAGAGCAAGTAAATAAACGGTCAGCGTGTCTTGCGCATTTGGCAGTGGAAAGCAGAAGCGTGTTGTTAGTCGCTACGGATGGGGAAATGAGAACCAAAATATAGCAACACAGCACATTAAGAAAATTATATTATTGCACAAAACAAGAAATTTTTTGAGAAGCATCAAGGAATCCTAAATATTAAGTCAGAGCTTACACATCAGCAATATTCTGTGGGTGCATTTCTATCACAGGGAGCTCTAAGCATACACTGTGCCTTAGAACTTCATGGGGCTTCCTACAGCTGGGTACGGTGGGACCTGAGAGTATGCAGAAAAGCCTAATACAAACCCATGAGAAGTCAATTAGAGCCATACCAAGAGTCTTAGAAGAACTTAAGCTTCGATGAATAGAACTGCACATTCACAGCAAAGCCAGTGTTTCCAGTCCCATACAAACAGCAGAGGGAAATTAAAGCTAGCAGCCCTCTTTGGGGTTAATTCAGCTCCAGCGATGCTGCCAAAATAAACACGTAAGGCAGCATCAGCTAGCTGACGGACGGAGAAAACAGAGTTTCACGGAGTTCAGAGCTGCATATTTCAATTTTACATAACTGGAGCTATATTTAGGAAAGATGCTGTTTCCACTTACCCTCAAGGAGAAGCAGCATTAATGAGACATGGAAAACCCCTGCACGTCTTAGCGCTTCTTCTGCAGTTGGTTTTAAAGACACAGCTCTTCTGATCTCCTGCAGCTATCGTTCACCAGGTGAAGTTCCTCAACCCCTTGCCAACCTGCCTTTCAGCACTTAAACAAACATCAGCAAATAAAGCCCCAGGAAAAGCGATAAGATGCCAGATTGTTTCCAAGAAACAGCAATTTAACAAGATCATAACGACAGTGCTGTGTTTTCCTCCCTGAAAGAGAGCCCCAAACAAGCATCCCAAGCAAAATAAAGTCCCGACAGACGTAGTTCACCAAAGAGCCCCAGCACATTTTGTACAATTTTCAGGAATTCTGCTCCGGATAGCCCTGCTGCTGATTGATGCATAAATCCCCCCACCCCAGTTTGCTCCACTGCATCAAATATTCCTCCAGCCTTTTTACCTTCCCCAGAGCACAGCCCTCAAGCGAAGGGGGAATATCTGCAACCCCAACGTGGGACAGGATGACACGGGGACAGCAACGAGAAGGAAGGTCTTTAGCCTCTCGGGATTCGTAGGTCAATACTAACCACTTTTATTTCCACTTAGAAGCCCACGCACAGCCAGGAGGTTGTATGTGGTAGTGGTGGAGTTTGTTAGCAGCTGGGCACTCATTTACCCAGCGGCTGCTGACCCACACAGGTGATTTATATTCCCAATAGATTGATGGGGTTATCACAAATAAATTAACTCAAAGGAGATGCAGGCAGGAATTAAGTGGTGAGGCTCTTCTGGTAAAGAAAAAAAGAAATAGGTTAATTAAAATCAAATAGCTAAATTTTGGAAACCTATATGTAAAACAGGAGCACAACAGAAAAAAAATCAGAATTGTAAACTACCAGGAGAAAGCTGGATTACCATCTTTCTAGATTTTAATCTGCAGAATATAAAAACCTCAGTTGATGGAAGCTGTTATTCTGCACACCCAGGCATCCTTTTTGTGGGAAATAATCCTCCAAAGAGAGGTGGACTTTGAGATTTATTTGCAAAATGATTGTAAAGCTCTAGGAATCCTGAACTAAAAAGTACTAAAGGAAACCACCACTAGATATCATCATTTGACTATTTAATAGATATCAGAAAAATTGTTGCCGTTGATCTGGCATGTAAAAATCCCTCTTACACACCCAGGGAGATTAAGTCACCTTCTATAGGGGCTTATATCCCACGAGAGGTAACAGGCTGGGGAATGACATCCTAACTATAGGTCTCAGTTAATGGGGTAGATTTAACTCAAAGAGTCCAGTTTACTCCAGGGTCCTGGTCACAGCACCTGATGAACATTTCTCTGTAGGAACATGGAATGAGAACTGGAAATGAAAGCAAAAATTCCCTGCCAGCATTTCTCCTTCAATTTCAGGTTTTTCTGGCACGTGGATAAACATAACTGCCAGCCAGAATTTGGCCTTATGTGCGTGACCTGTAAAATACGGCACTGCTTTCAGTTGTAATAAAATACATCTGCTGTCCTTCAGCAGTCCGGAAAAGCACACCTTTTAAGTGATTTTCCCTACATAGTTTGAGTTCACTGAGCCATTTTTCCTGCTAGTGAAAGTGGGCACAGCTTCAGTGCAGCTGATAGAGTTTTACTCACTTAAATTCAGAATATGGCTCGGTATCTTTCAAATATAAATAAATCCAAAAATCATGGATTGAAACATGCCAATTAAAATAAAATCGAACTAAAAATAATACCTAAGTGAATAATAAATGTATTTGTCTCATCTTTCCAGAAATTGTCAGATTTTGTTCCTTAAATGTACTCTGCAGCAACACCACAGATCTCTTTTTTCCTATGAAGAGAAGTTAATTTTGAGAAGTTATTTAAATTTTGGATTAAAGCAGAGTAACAAATACTGGGTGGAGAAAGTACATAGATGATACTTTTCCACGGGCAAAACCGCATAGCATCAATAACAAAATATAGTCTGTGGTACTGTACATTAACAATGTGCATTTATCCACATCTTCATTTGCACTGCTAAAACGTGCATTGCTGTGCTAAGTACCTACATAAATTAGCTGAAAATACATTTTCATTTTCCCTCCTCCAAACTGTTCCTTTATTAAAATTCTAAAAACTAAGTCACCTTTTGCTTTTCTATTAGAAAAACAACCCCCCAAAGCATGCCTGCAATAAAGTCATGTATTATCCTTACAGGTGCTAGACATATCCTTCCTTCACCTGCATCCATAATATGGTTGGTTTTGGTATAGCTGCTATCATGAATTATATCACACACCTCTTGCCTCCCTCAGGTTGTAATACAGGCTATAATTATAATAAAGGCTACAGATAACATGCTTTTCTCATAACACTGCTTGCTGTGTTGTGTTTTCTCTTCATTCTAGGTAAAATTGTCCATGTATTTGATAAAACTAATTCAAAAATGGGCTCCGAAACCAGTCCTGGAAAGGTATGGGATGCACACAGCTTCAGAGTAACCTCAGGTTCTGCCGAACACAGAATATTCATTTCCATATTCTCTTCCACCCCTCCACTTCTTTAACGGTGATGGGAGAAGCAGGTCCACCAGGGTTTCTCCCACTGCAGCAGCTGACGATGCTCAGCAGCTTCTGCTGCTTCTGTTAACATCAATGTTGAAATGGCAGTTGACTTAAATATCTAGGGCTAGGATTCTGAGGTCAGCAGGAGAGAAGAACGGGTCTCCTTGAACACATTTCTCAGGGCTGGAAAGGACAGAAAAACAACCAGAGTCTAGACCTCAGCTTTAAATTCCAACTTCCACATTTCCTGAAGAACCATCTTGTGCAATTAACTTCTTTCAAGACTTTGAACTATAAATACATCCCCAGGGAAAGCAAAGGCTAGACCGAGGCAGCACAAATGCCACAGAGCGCTTTTTTCTACAGTTAATTGCAAACCCTTTGGTTACTGATGCCCTTTGGAATATTCTTCCTCTCACCCTCAGTTAACTTATTCTCTGCACCTCTACCAAGGAAGACTTCAGAGCACTGCCCGCTCTGGACTCCTCCAGAATTTAATGAAATCATTTGGCCTCTTCCAAAGGACTCCTGCCTTGATTCCGAATGCTGAGAAGGAGACTAACGAGACATACATGGAATTAGGGTGATGCTATCATGGAAAGGTCTACCTCAGATTGAAGACTGCCTGCAAAAATAACATAAAAGATTGCAAGTTGGGCATTCAAGATGAAAAACAAAGAGCAGGAATAGACTTTTCAAAGGCAGCTGAGGGAAGGGCATACCCAGTTTTCAAGGCAATTCAAAAGCAGCAGAGTGCCCATGGTCCTACAGCTCCAAGGTCAAAGTGCATAAAAAGCTGTGAAACACCGCAAAACCAGGGGTATTCACTCTGCTCCAATGCCGAATTGGCTCGATGCTTAGATAGGCTCGTTCAGACAATCTATCAGACTGAGTAGCCTTGTCAGCCAACTATTCGTTTTGTGTTTCATTTTGGACTTTTGAGGTTTGATCTCAAATTTCAATATATGTACCATATTAAACCCAGGTGCTGGCATCCAAACGTGTGTTAGACATTATGTACATTAATTCATTGAGCCATGCACTTTAAGTTCCACCAACCCTAAAGACATTGCAAGGCATCAGAAAAGGTTAAAAATCTTAAGATACACAGAAGCTTTGTAGTTCCCTTTCCATTATGCACGCTGCTATATTTAGCAGACTGTTTGACACCACATACAATCACGCACACAGCGGCAGTTGCATTCTCTTCCCCCAAAAGAAGCCCCATGCCAAGAAGGTGCAGCTTATTAAGGGACCAATATACATTTTTTCTGCAAATTTCCTTTTCTGTATAGGCCAAAACAGGCACAATTTTATCTCTAAGCCCCATCATACAGTTTCTATTATAGTAAATGCAACTAATTAATAAGCAAAATTACTTGAATTAAGAGATTCAAGGTGAATCCCTTGTGAACTCAGATCTTCTCAATGTTCTGAGGCATTCTTTCAAGCCTACTGGTATTTTCATTATAGATGCCAGCTCAAAGGTGATTTTTAAAAAAGCCCAACAACTAAAGACACTGGATTTAAACCAAAAAAAAAAAAAAAGGCAAAAAACCCCAATGAGACCCAACAAACAACTCTTCAAAGGACTGATAAGATGTCAAGGGCCTTGATTTACAAACACAAATATGTACGCATTTGATGTATTACTACCTAGAGATCACAAGATCCTTCACATTCTCTTACAGGGTTGACAAAGACTTAAAAAATGCACATTATGCATCAGAGTTTGAGAGATGTGTCTCAGAGAAGGTTTTGGTTTATGTTAGTTGTTTCATAGGAAGTTTCACTGAGAAGCTCTGCTTTATAACTCATCCCATCCCTATGCATTGAGTGACATCAGGAACTGGATAAAATGATTTAACGAGTACATGAGTGTGCATTACAAATCTTACAATTGTATAAATACAGTTTGTTGCTAGATTTTGGATTCAGGTTTCACAATTGCAAACCCAGAACTACAGCTGTGTCAGACCATACTCTGTCATCATGCAAGTAAAGAGGCTTCCTTACTAGAAGAAAACTTCTGCAGACAAGGTAACAGTCCAATTCATTTATCATTTTACAATGGCAACACAGTGATTAATTTCCAGTTGAAATACTTACTAAGAAGTAGTAATGGAAAAGGAAGAAAATGGGTTTGGAAGCTAAGTAATGAAATTTCTGTATCAAAATCTGCATTTAAATTTCCAAAGATGAAGAAAGCCTGCACTACCTTTTCAGGAGCGTGGCAGTCATCTTAGCTTACCAAGGTTGCAGGTGCTTCATTTCCAAGGAAATAAAGGCAGAGTCCGTTTACCAAAAATGCAAATGGTACATAAAATAACATACTGACAGAAAGCTGAGTGGATTTCATCAAAAAGGTAAGGATTTATTATTTTTTACAGAAAACTAAATACTTTTACAACCTTCATCAACTATTTCACCTAATTTTCATTGTCACATATTCCACCTATGCAGTACAAACATACACAGGCAATAATATTAGCATCTTCATTCATGTACCATGTCAATGTATTTCCTATGTATGATAATTTATAAAACAATCCAGAGTCCTGAACACCTCCATCTGCTGACAAGATTTCCAAACCAAAGAAATATTCTTTCAGCCACTGTGATCAAGCTTTGCAGGAGCAAAATTTGAATGTGAATTTCCAAAACTCAGGTTTCAACTATATAGCCCAAAGTCCATCAAAGACAATTTGACTCTTTTACTTACTGGCTGGCTGGATCAGTCTCTTAGAGCAAAGTTTTACCAGCACACATCTTGACTGATTTTTCTTGCAGGAGTAAATCCAATGGTACGTGACTACAATTACTCATACAGCCAAAGTCTTAGAAGGACATATACATTGCAAAAATACGGTTGACTAGTATTTCACAGAGAAATTAATTTCAAATTCTGTATTAGAAAAAAAGAAAACAATAACCTTTACTTCCTCCACTAACAAAGACAAAGTATGGTTTAAGCTTTAAAATATTTATTTGAAAAAGTCTGTAGTGTGTAAATGTTTTCATTTCCCTACCTAATCCTTAGAGTGAAATATTTGTATCCGAATCATATTCATCTCTTCAGCTAAATAGATCAGTCATGATGTAAACTGCATCCTGCAGCTCTTTTTCATGCATGCTGGGTTTGAGATCTGTAAGTTTGGAGTACTAAATTCAGAGCTATTTCTATTGGTAGTGTTGTGCAAACTAAACAAAGCTAAAGACTGCAAGAGCACTTCTCTGGCTTTTGATGTTTCTATATTCTGCTCCTGTGATACCTGAAAGCTTATCTGATTCAGGTTATTCCTTATCAAACTGCAAGTGAGGAGGTTTGTTACAGAACCACACCTGGTCAAATTTTCTTCAAAAAACTGTTTATAAAACTCTGCCACTTTTGTTTCCATGTACTTGTTGAGCACAGAGTTTGAAAGCGGCTCCGCACAGAGCATGATACTACTCCTTTCTCCAGCTTCATCTCCAGACAGGGACTTTATACTTGGCTTTTCAGGATGCTCACATAGAGGGAACTGACCTAGAGGAATATCTATGGACAGTAAAACAGGGCCATCGGGAAGTTCATCACACACATGGTCCAAAACACAACCTGAATCACACATATGGTCCCCCACACGGTCTCCCCCGATATGCAAGTCAGGGTAGTTTTGATAAATGCTGTTGCATGACCAGGATCTATACAAGTCCATCTGTTCAGTATTTTGTTCTCTTTTGGGGATATGTAAAGCTGGTGATACGGTTCCTTTAACAAGTGTTTTCTGATCTTTTGCAGGTACCTCTTTTATGGATCTCCATTGAGGACCGCTCCCATGTTCCATTTTGCTACTTCTAGCAGAGATCTCATCCTGCTTCTCGTATCCATCAGCAAAGCCTTTGATTTTTGGGTTGTCTACAAGTTTCTGTCTCCAGATTCCCTCTTTATCCTTTTTGGACGCAGGAGATTTGCGAGGCTTATCTTGATGACAGCTTTCTTTATATACGAGTCTAGTTAAGATGCCTTCTGCCAACATGATGACAAGTGTGAGTAACAGTCTAATTACCAGAGTTCCATGTAGTCCTGTGAGTGAAAGAAAGAGAGGCAGAGTCCCTCAAACTTATTTGGACAAAGAGGAACAATAATAATAAATGAACAATGGACTTTTCATAAAGACTGCGATTTTTTTCTCTAGAATATTTATTTTTAGTAAACAGCAAACTGCATGCTTTTCTACAATTTTAACCTCTACATGTCAACAAAAATCACTCTGGAGATACAGGAAGGGCATTAACCAGGTTCTTCATCTGTGATATCACTTCTGTTCCTAGGTATCTCTTCTGCATTGTGGCTAGTTGAGATAGATCATACTTACGAGCCGTAAAAATCAGCAAAATTATTTACTTGTCTATATCACTACCATCAGTTGCAAATCAACATTTTCCACTGAAAGACAACAATTTCTAAGAGGTAAAAAGGTGACATAAAAAGGAAATCAAGATCAAATTCAGACTTAGAGGTTGATTCTGAATTGGCCTGAGCCCTCCTATGAGGTGCCAAGATGCTTCAAAAGATGCTGGTAGTTCTTCAAGTAGTATCTTCTTTTGCATCCCAAAATGCAGTTCACAAATTAAAATATTTTTAGAGTCCCTCTTAATGATGATTTTAAAAGATACAAGTAGTTAATGTCTTCCCCAATAGTGAAGTGATGAATGGTATGTTTCTGTACCTATAAGCTCCACAGTTTTACTAAATACACATGAAAAATTAAAAGCTATCCAACGTGTCTCAAAATAATGTACATCATTTAATGATGCATTATCATTCCTTTTCAATTCACCTACTGTTAAAATCAATGGGAAGCTTTCCATTTAGAGCAGAGTCTGACCTAAACTCACTAAGGAAAAGATCATCACCACTCCTCTTATGGAGGACCGGGAAAGATGAACACAAGAAAACCCCTCTGTTCTTCAAATGTCTTTTTAATCTCTGCCTAATTCAAGTACCTTCACACACCTCTAGTGTGCTCATGGTTTGAAATAGTGGTGAGAGGCAAAGGATGAGGCCATTTTACTGAAGAGCACATAGCAAGTCTCCCAAAGAACATGACATACTGTCATGCCGTTTGAAATACACCAAAAATTCTACTTATATCATGGACAATTAAGGCTCAATACTTTTCACAGTGCTGGCAATTTACATCAGTAGTAATGCCGTGCAAGTCACTAGATAGCTATCCACACCAATGAAACCGCTGCAAATTTAATACAATATTTGATATATAACCAGAAAGATCCTCTTCACTCTACTCATTTGCTTCTATCAGCAACCAAACCATATACTCTCACTTACTTGTTCTACAATGAAACTTAATACTCTGGGTCACTTTTTCTAATCCCACTACTCTTCCAGAAAGCTATTCTAAAACTCCAGTTACTTGAGAGATGGAAATTTTTGACTTCCCACCTAAATATACACACTGCTACAGTATAACCGTTTGCTTTTTATTTTTTCAGGGTTCTTTTTTTAGCTTGAATGGCACTGTTCTCCCCCTGAAGCTGAAGGTAACACTGGAATTGCCATATGCCTGCAAGTGAGACCAAAGCAGACAAGAAAGGCAGTACACCATGCCTTCTCCTGGTTACATTAGCATAACTGTTTACTTTATCTACAGAATCATTTACATATGCAAAAAGCAGGACAACATTTTCTTAAGCACTTAAGGGACTTGGGAAACCAAGTGCCATTTTCAAAAGAGGCAAGAGTACTTGGCAGTCTAAATCTTGCTGAACGTCAATGGAATTTGGAATGCTGCATGCCTCATTTGCTTCTGAAAAACAGGACACAGGTACCCAGATCCTTATGTGCTAAAAAATGTTGCTGTATTGCTTTGAAAATGCTCATAGTGCTAATGTAGAGCTAAAATACAGTAATCTTAGCAAAATTGCTCTCTTTCAAATAAAGTAAATGGTGCCTGGATTCTGGAAAAAAGCATAAGGAAAAAAAAAAAAAAAGCACAAAAAGCCCAGACTTACCGATCCTAGTCTGGTAAGAGGCAGATAATCACATAGCCCAGAACTCTCCTACTACAGCTGGTGGAAGAGAATAGATTCTTACATACTCTTTCTTCACTACTGTCTGTGTGGAAAAAAAATGACGAACATATGAGTTAGTTCCCCATTTTCTCCTCCTAAAACAGAAGTGATCCCACTGGAAAAGTGCGCAGTTTTTGAATACAAAGCGACAGTAGCTCTAAAAGAGGATGTTAAAAAAAAAAATTTAATCGAGATGTTTCTGACTGTGGTGCAATGCTGACGAGTTGCTAACTGCCACAACACATCATTTAAAAACAACGAAGGCTACTAAAGGATCAGAGTGCCTGTACCTCACCAGGCTGTTCAAACTTGAAACTGAATTCCACCAAACACTTCCATCTACAGAAGTTCAGTTTTGTTCTATCATCCACCGGACTTACAGAGGCGATGTTATTTACAGCATTTCCCCTTTTGAAACAAACAGCTAAATTTGTAGTCTCGTGACCTTCTGATGGTGAAGAAGTTGACAATTCCATTTCATCAAGATTTTGATGAAACGTCATTTGTCTATAAAACACAAATATGAGAATCTGCCTCTCTGAAAGCAGTAGCCATCAGACAGCTGTGGACAATCATGTCGCTCACTGACCAAAGCCACTTTCTCTGGGCTCAAAAATTACCTCTGTTTCAATGGCACATCAGAGGTGCCCCCATGGTGTTTTTAGCATATCCTTCTCGCTCCAGCTGAAACCGAGCTCATGCACTGAGCCACAGCACTTCCCCCAGCACTAGATCCAGTCCACGAACAATTTGAAGAGTTTTCTATTCATGCCTTTTCTAAATTTCCTTTTTCTCATCAGATAAAAAAAAAAACCACAAACAAATCCCAGAAGTTGAATCTCATCAAAGTACTGGACAAAAGATCTTAAAAAGACACTGTTTAGTGTAATGATAGGAGCGAGACACAAATGTAAAATAAAACTAGAGTGTAAAGATAACATTACAGCAACATATTGATTGCAACCCGTCATAGAACATGTTTTGGCAGTAAAATAATGATGTGCCTTAGAATTGAATTAATGTAAGGTTTGAAGTAACTATGACCATAAAGGTCCAATGGATTCCCTTTAAAATTATTCCTATTCCCTCCTTTTCACCTGTATTTCACAAAAGACTTCAGTTTTTATGGAAGCAGAATGAAAGCCATTTTTATTCCCACTGATTGTACATAAAAGTAATTTGATATTTAAACGCTGTTTAAAATTACTTTATTTTAATCATCTTACATGACTAATTTCTGCATGGTAGATGTGGTTGTGACTTCAACAGAGTACTCGTGCCCCCAGTCTTGGAGGGCAGGAAACAGGGTGGTTCAAATTCCATGTAGTTTTAAACCTTGCCTCCTTCACGGAGCTTGTAATTAGTGCCAGCTGCAGCTGTATTTTTTGTGCGACAGTTTCAGCAAAACACAAAAGTAACAGAGAGAAAGGAAGAAATCAAGTTAGGTAATTAGTCTTGAGTGATTAAAAACAAGTCACCTTTCATTTCAGTTGTACTCAGGTGTCAAATGCAGCAATATCCAAGGAAATTTATATATTTCTACCGATAAGATCTTACAAAAAAACCCTTATACTTACAAAAATAAAATCAGAACAAGATAGAATCAAAGTTATTTCAGAAGCTTAAAAGAGACCGCAGTCAGAAGAAACAGTCAGCAAGACAAGCATACTTGTCTGAATCCCGAGGCTAAACTTAAAGCAAAATGTATAAACAAAGAAAAATAAATTTGACTGTACCATTCCTATATGGAAAAAGGTAAATAAGTATGGTATGTGTTACCATACACAATTATGATATCACATGAACTACAGCAGCATATAAACAAAGTCCCTTATTTCAGCCCAGACTATGTATTTTACGTGCATATAAACGTGCTATAGAAACTGACTACGCTGGCCGTTTGGGGTTTTTTTTTCAAGCACAGCTGTTGCAAGTCTCCTGTCTTCCATTTAAACCAGCAGTACCTCATTTCAACAACCCCAACTTCCCTGAGTTTTCAAATACCTTCTCGCACAACAGCTCCTCCTTCACCCGATCGGACGCTCCAGCTCTTCGGTGACGCCTCTTCTGACCGATTTAACAAAATACAAAACCCAAACCCGCCCCCGACAGCGCCCGCCTCCCGACCACGGCCCCCACTGACCGGGGGGGCACAGGCCCACCCGGCTCTCTCTGCAGCGGGCAGGCACTCACGTTATCTGGGTAGGCCGAAATACTTTTTAAACCTAAAGAAGCGGCGGACAGGAGGCACGGGGAGGTCACGGGGGAGCAAAGGCAACGGCTGAGGCCGGATGGGAGGAGAGCTCACCCCGCAGCCCCGAGCGGACACCCGGAGCAGGCCTCCGAGCCCGGAGCTGCCGGGCGGGACCATTGCAGCAGGCTCAAGCGCCCGGGGACGAAACCCCAGCGCTGAGGGGAGAAGGGGAGAGAAGGGGAGAGAAGGGGAGAAGACTCGGAGGGCTCGGGCCGCGGTTCGCTGGCGGCGGGGCCGGGCGGCGGTGCGGCGGGCTCGCCTCAGGCAGGGCGAGGCCGCTCGGCGGTCCCCTTCAGCCCGCAGAGGGCGGGCCTTCACGCTGACTGACAAGAGGAACGCCCAATGGGGAAGGCGGGGCAGGCTCGCCTCGGTCGCTGTGTGGCGGTTGGTTGCCGCGGCAACGGCACGAGGCGGCGGCCGCTGAGGGGGAGGTGGGCGCCATTACGGTCGGTTGCACCGGCGTGAGCGGGCCCGGGCAGGTAAGCGGGGGTGGGGGCGAGGCGCCGGCCCCTCGGCCGGCAGGCGGGGCAGAGGCAGGCCGTTAACGGGCTGCGGGAGGAGTTACTCGGTGAGCGAGGGCCGGAGGAGGCGGGCGGCCCCCGGTAGTCGGTGGGGACGGCGGAGGAAGGGCAGAGCCGCGGGGCCCGGACCCTGCCCCATCCCGCTCCCCGCCTTGTCCTTACACCGGGCTTCGGCGGAGGGAAGAGGGACCGAACCGGGCTGGGAGCCGCGGTGCGTGTCGTTGCCGGGGTTTACCGTCCGTGGGCGAAAGTTAATTTGGATTTAGTGCCGCGTTCGTGGTTAGGAACCGTGTATCCGATCAAGTTCTGTTTGCACAAGCGAAAAATAACTTGCCCTACGTGCTGGGAAAGGGCTCAAAAAGGAATTAAAGTCAGATGGGAACTATACTGCAGGTGTGATTGTATTAATGGTGGTGCCTGGTTTGTTTTTTTTTTTTTTTAAGGATTTTGAGATGTTATTCCAAGCAACTGAAAATGAAGAAGTCTCCCAAGTTCCTGAAGGTGTCTTCAATAGACAAACCTGTGAGAGAAGGAATTACTGTATATAGGACCAATTTTGATACTTCACAAATGCAACACACTAAATATATGTATTTTGCATACTGGAACACTCGGAGTACTCAGTACTTACTGCGACACAGTGCTCACCTCCTGTAGTAAGACGGTGATTTCTACTTCACCTTAAGTTTACTTTCAGAATCCTTTTGCATTTCCCAAAGTTCTTCCAAAAGTTTACCAATACAGTTAAAAATTGTTAATAATAAACGTTTCAAAATTATTAATAATGAACTCTTCAATCTAAAACATTCTACCAAGATCACATAATATGGACAAATCACAGAATGCTTGTGTGGGAACTCACTAAAAGATAACTACGTGGTAATTATTTTTTTGTAGAGTGGGATTATTTTATTTAGGTAGTGCTACCTGATCTATTCAGATGGGCTTCACTGATCTGCAGTGGGCTATGTGGATAATGAGCAATAAGTAAAGGCCTTCATTTTCCCCTTACACCTTGAATCAGCTCAAGATCGGAGGCTGGGCATGAGATGGGGAAATGTGATCACAGAATGCCTCTCTCTAGGCATTATCATACACGCTTTCCAACTCTTGTATTTACATCACCAAAAAACCCCAAAAAAGCAAGACTGGCAAAAGAGGAAAACACCAAGCCAGGAAAGCTTAATGGCTTGTTCCCAGGTAATGAGTTGTCTCAGTTTCTTTTTAAATTGGCTATTAAAATTATCTTACCATAATGGGGAAAATACAGGAGAGAAAGGGTCTGATAAAGTTCTTAACATAGGTTACTGATGAGTCTGAATCTAGACAAAAACTTAATTACGTTGTTCTTGGTAAGTCTTATTTCTTGCATTTCTCAAGTTGTGGGCCTGAGGGCACAGGACTAGCTAATACCTTTTTCTCAGGTTAAAAAAAAAAAAAGAAAACCAAGATGCAGAACAGATCTTTATATACAGTGTATACATAGACACACATACACAGTCTCTTAGCAGTAATGGAGCTGCTCAGGAGCCATTCATTTACTCACCTACTTCTGCTGACTGCAACTGTACCTCAAGTTAACCTATTCTGGGCTTTGTCTTTGTGGAATTAACCTGAACTGACTCTGAATGAAGACCCTTCAGTAAGGGACTAGCAGGCACCTATCTCCACCATGCACAGCTCAAATTTGTATTGCAAGACATTTCTGGTATTTCAAATATGTGCAACACAAGCTGAATGATATCATCAGACTTTACAGAATTTTCCATGACATACAGATTAAGAATGTTAAATGAGAAATGAATAAAATCTGACATTAATTGGTAGAAAAGTTTTATTATTACAGTGCACACCACTGTAACCTGAAATAGCAAGTTAAGTAAACATTATATGCACACATGCAGTTGGTTTTTTAAACACATTTTTGAAAACTATTTGTATTGAGCTTTATATTAATGAATAACAATTTGGTTTTTTAAGACTTCTTATGAACAAACAAGAAAACCAGAGATTTTTCTGGGTTATACAAGTGAAATGTATATACAGGGAAAGTAAATGAGATTCACTGTAATTTAGAAATAGCATCAAAAGCCCTTTTCCCTATCTTACATTATGGACTATTTTTAAGACACTAAAAAAAGGGCAAGTAAGTGTGAGAGACAAGCAATAAACACCATTAAAAGACATCGATGTAACTGATGGTTCTCCGTTGTGCATTAGTTGTTCAGACAGAAAACAAGCTGATCCTATAAATGGCAAGCAAGCAGCCTTCTCACAAACCACTCTTTAAAGAATTAAGTTACTGGTTTCCTTCAGAGGATGTGAATTGAAGTCTGGGATTTGGGGAAATCCTACTGCAGTTTAGGGGCTGAGAATGCATCTTCTGTAGCTCTACAGAAGATCATCTAGGTGGTGCAAAACTTCAGCATGTAAAGCTTAAAAGAATGTACCTGCTGGGTCTACCAGGCAAATAGAGAAGGTAAAAGTGAATAGTTTTAGTTTAAAAATTTATCCTACACCGCCCTCTGGCAACACAAATATTAAATAACATAGTTCCCCTGCTGTGAGCAGCACACAGCTAATTAATTACACATTGCAAAAAAAGCAACTGCGACTGTTTGGCAAGCTCTACAGGCATGGGGTGAAGCTGATCTGCCCTGTCCGCTTCCGATTTGTAACTGCCTTGGGGAAAGAGTGGGAAAGCAGGTTAATTAGGAAGCGTATTCAGTGCTCTCCTAAAACCCCCAAAACCTCCAAAGACTGTTTTGGGTAGGTGTATCCTAAGTAATTAAAACCCATTAGTTGCAACAGGTGAGATCCAACCCAACAGACTTCACATGCAGCAGCAGCGGATACGTTACGTTCACTTTGTTGTACAGATCCTGTACTTTCACAGAGCAGTATTTTCATTTGAAAACTCCACTTCTTTCAACTTACGGGACCACTTCAAGCCGTGAACAAAACATGCAAACAAGTCAATCGTGTGAGAAAGCATTCTAAAACAATTTTATTGGAATGATACAGGAATAGTTAATATACAGGTTAAGTCCTCAATGCCTGCCTTCTACATAGGAAAAAAAGAATAAAGAAATTAACAAATTCAGTTCTTGCACCCATCATTAGCCTAACACAGGTATGGGAAAGAGAAAAACAGCATATAGGCAACAGATTCCTAGCACTCCTAAATTCATGCAAGATATCTGCATCAAAATGAATGCAAGTTTTACACACAGTCCCACAACAAAGAGATATTTTCGGTATTTTTCAGTTTGTGTTGGTGCCTTGTTCCCTGGACAAAGAAATAATTCAGTCTGTCTCAACAGAGCTTGCTTAGGAATGCTGATACAGTTTGAACGCTACCATATGGCAAGGGTAGGGGACCAGACGAGGGAAGTGACTTTGCTTTCTTAAACTTGGCAATTTTCTTGACCATCAGAAACAGAGATTGACCTCGTTTCAGAATGTTTTGGGTCGCTGAACCGACAGAATTTGGCAGCAACTTTCAATTACGGCTTCTCCAAAATAATGACTGTAATTCACAGAACTTACACCGTACTTTCCTTACACAGGAAACACAGCAAATTGGCGTGAGTATAGTGGCTTGTGTGTCAAATTCCACTTTCTTTGCAAGACTTCACTTAGTATTCTTACATACTTCCTCAAAACTTAACCACTAGTTTAGACACAGGGAAAGATTATGCCAATATTAAGAAAGAAAAATCACCTCTGTTCAGAAAGATGAAATCATAGTGAACAACAAACATCAGACACTGGATTTAAAACGTAACCTAACTTCCATCCCCAAAAGATCTTAAAAATAAGTTTCACAAAATTTCAGCAATTACTGATACAGCCTGTTAATGAAAAAGCACAAATGCGTGTGTTAATCTTGAAGGTAAGGCAACATTAATCTATCCCTATGCCTTTTGATACTGTGCTTGCTTTTGTAAGCACAAGCTTCAAACTGACTCCCAGGCTCCCAAATTAGAAAAGATAAAACATGAATTCAATGTCATTTTAACCAACTTGGCTCCATGCCAGATCCTGCTCACTCGGACATCTGTGGAGGTTTCATCATGAGCTGTCTAGAAGCAGAGCTGCTCTCCAACCAAAGCAACTAGCTGCATTTCTCTTTTAACGGATGTTGACAAAACCATCAGTTGTAGTGAACAGAAAAAAAGCCCCAAAGAAACGTTGGTAAGGGAAGTATTTAATTACTGCACTTCAGAACATTTTTGTAAACGTAAGTTTTTACTTTTAGCCTGTTCCTCATTCCAGGCTTCAAAACTAGGAACTGTAATCCTTTTCAGAAAGTATTTAGAAAGCACTGCATACATTTTACAGCATCAGTGTAAAATAACCGCATGGCGATGATATGCTGCAGCCTTTTGCTGATCTGTACCACCTGCTTCTCTGTCTTCATAAAGCAAAGAAAATCAAAATGTGTGTGTGCAGAGCTATTAAAATGATCCTCTAACTACAGCAAGGACTAATTATCTTTCTTACTGTCTTTCGATGCTTTTGGGGAATAAGTACATTATGTGGTGCAAAATGCATTTTAAATTACCCACACACTTTGTAAACCTGTTTCTTATCCTTCAGGGCACTTGTAATTATTTGTATTTTTGCCGAACATGGCCAAGAAATACAGACTATCTCATGAGCACTGGGAGAACAGACAGGTTAATATTGCACATGGTAATTTCACCAATACAAGCCACTTTAATAGATTTGCAATTCCTGTAATAGCTTCATGATATAGCAATAACAATGGAAAAAAAGGTTTTAAACCCTAAAAAAAAAAAAGTCTTGCTTAATTACAATAGTTCTTGCTATTCAAACATTTATTTCCTCGTTTGAAAAAATACTATATGAATCTAATGACTACTTGAACATGCAGTAAGATGCCTAATGCTATAAGCAGTGTGAACTGGTATTTTTGTAGAGAAATACATTAAAGGCTTTCACCCTTACACAGGTAAGGAAATGCCATTTCTGGCCATTTTGGCTTATTTGCAACATTGCCTGGGAATTAGCGCATACGTCGCTGAGGTGCACTGAATCTTGCACGCAGACATGTAATCGCGTCATGCTTAGGCAGCTGTGTGATTAACTTGCCAATGGAAAGGCTGTCTATTGCCCAAATCCCTTTTTCTTTGTCAAAAGAGCCCACATGGATCACTTAAATGAGAAATACATGGCATTATTATTTTTTCTTATCATCTGTACAGTGTGTTACAATACAAATCTTAAATAACCATTCTACAAAAGAACAAACACAACTTTCAAAAGTTACTACAATGGCTATACTACACGATACCACCTACAATTTCATCTGAAACCAGAAAAGACACTGAAAAATTACTGTGTAATTCAGTAACATTTTTGAGGCAACTCAGGCACTAAAGTTAGTATCTGATAAGGTTTTAGATGCTGTTGCTTGTTTTCCATATTTTAAATAGTTGGATCTCTAGGTATAACCCCATCTGTATTATTAGTACTAAAATAGTTTCTTGAGATTTACACAAAATGGACGAATTGCCAAGACAGTTTAAACTATGTGAAAATCATTCATGTCCAATTGCTTCAGTTTCCTATGCTTCCAACTTTGCAATAATATGCTCTGTGTGCTCTACCTTTATGTTCACATTTTCATCTTGTGTTCAAATTTGTATTATGTATGGTGAATGCTGCAAGCACCAATCAAATGTTAGAAATCACATCTATATTTCTTGAAGCAGAGACAATTGTATTATTTTATAAAAAGCTGTGGAAATTCCCTTTACAGAACATTTAAGGCAGTTGAAATTCATGCTTGCTGCTTTGCCAGTGCTTCAGCTTCCTGAAATAGCAGAAAAGAATTACACATATTAGTACCTTATGAAAGGTGACAACTTACACATACCTGTGTTAGCAGATGACACAACAGAAACTGCAGCAGTACGTGATTAAGAAGTGAGCAGCACTGAACCCAACTCAAGAAAAGAGTCCCTGCTGCCTACGACAACATTATAAAACAAGTCCCATACAGTGCTGGCTTTAACTCCAATTCTAAGCTAGCTCAGGTAGTACCTGCAGGAATATTCCAACCTGTGTCCACAGCCAGTTTTGACCACGGAAGTTTAAAACCAAAGAAGATCAGATATAATGAGTTATCTCTCATTTCATGTTAGGACACAAGAACTATTTAGAGAGCAAAGATTATTTGAAGAACTATGGTTAAATGGAAAAGGAATTCTTAATTAATGAACGTCTCCACATCCAAAAAAAAGGGGGGGGGGGGGAGGAAAACAAGAGAGGTCTCAGCAGAGACGCAATTTACTTTCTGAACTAAACCCTACCAAAGGACGAAAAGCCAGCATTTAGCTTTTGCCTTCCCGAAGGGTGATCGGGGCAGCCTGCGAGTCTTTAGTCAGACACAGCTCGGAGCTGCTCCAGCGCAAGACCCATACGTGAGCTCCGTCCTGGGGCTGGCAGCAGGTCTGTCCTGGCACCGGCACTGCTGAGTAATCCCAGCTCCCCGCTGCGGGAGGGGAAGTGAGTCAGCGGGGACGTGCTCCCTGGGCGACCCGCTCTCCACGCCCAGGGCTCCCAACCCACACCTCTTCGAGGGACCTTCGGCTACACGAAAACATTCCTATGAACCTTCTGAGGTGAAGGAACAGCTAAAGCAGTTCAGCAGACATACCAGCTAACCTCTAACAATTCTCAGTATGTTTCAGAAGGAACACTGAAAAACAATAGCCTGCATTTTTCAGTCTTCTTTCAGCCTTTGTAAGGTGGTCACAAATGGGAACAGAATGACAATAGAAGAAATGCAAAAGGAATTTTTTTCTGAAGATGGTTTCTACAAGTGTACTTTTGACTGAAGATGAATTTAATTACCTGCTAGCAGCAACATGGCCTACAAGAAGATGAACAGAGGCACAGTGCTCTCACTGCAGCCCTTCAGGGTGGACGGCATGGTTTATTTTAAAGGGAAAAGTTCGACATCTGCTCAACTCAATTTTTATGTAATGGAGTTGTTTGCTTTTGTGACTGCAGAGAAATACTGAAGATAACAGACTCAACAGTATCATTGTTAACATGAGTCAGTATGCTAAACAAATAAAAAACAAGAGGAGGAAGGACTAAGAAGGGAATTTCTGAGAAGCCTGTAAGACTTGTAAAAGAGGGGACACAGTGGGTGACCCTAGCCTGCAGGGCAGGAAGTACCACGCATATCTCCCTTATCTTAGACATGGTGGATCACTCTGGTTTTCCTGGCTATCTGCCCAAGCGCCTAGCATCGTGCTGCCTTTTAACTCAGGGGCGTGGGAACAGCCTCGCTTGGACTGCTGGCTCAGGTCTGCCCTGCTCCCGGCCCGCGCTCTGCTCCTCTGGCTGCACGTCACGGGTCAAAGAGCAGAGCCGGCACGTCACCGTGCAGTCACGCTGCTCGTGCGAGGGCATCCTATCCATTCATGGCAGAAAAGGCAGGTGAAGAATGAAGGAAAGATTAAAAAGAACTACAAAGCCTGGAAAAAACAAGGTCGTTCGATATTCTCTAAAGGACAAGCGGTTCTTTGACCAGTAAGAAAGAGGAGATGGTTCCCTTGGCATTGTAACAACTCCATTAACCAGTCGTGGGCACTACAGAAGTGACATCTAGCTTTTTTTTTCCTTCCAGAAAATGCAAGACAAAGTATTTCTCTTCAAAACAGGCAGTGGTAAGCTGGAGAGGATTCCTGGTATTTCTCTCATCCCCAGGAAAGTGGGTCCAAGTAACTCAGAGAACATGCTAACCTATTTCTCGAAGGTCAAACTCCATTTCCTTGGGCATGGTCCTGCAAGTTACCTGGGAAAGGCTCAGCTTTTCAGATTTGGCACTATCCCTCTTTCATACTTTTCCTTATTTCTCCCTCAAGGCCCCTCACTCAGCATGCTCTCAGTCCCTAAATAATTAATCACAGCCTTTAACTCACAAAATCCTCTCCCTTTGAAACTCACCCATATTGCTTGAAGTAGGGATATTTAAGATAAATTGAATGCCAACCTTTCCCAGAGTTTGTAGGTCCAATTGTATTCTCAGTGCCCAAAGCACCAGGGCTCAGTAAATAGTTACTTGCATTTCCCATGGTCACTTCTGAGCCCTTCTTGTTTAGCATTAATATCGGACCTTTGTGTTCAGAGTAAACTAACTTTCCACATCTGTCATAATGACATTTACTGGAGGTTTGCTGTCAAGGTCCTCTCTTGCAATCGCACACAGGTTGATCCCAGACTCCTTCCATCTTATGTAGCAACATACGCAGAGGCAATGTCATTAGCTACAGTATTATATCCAAGCTGCATGCAGCTATGCTGTAAATGCCAATTTCAGCATCTACAAATCAGTTTCTCCTCCTCAGCAGCAGGCAATCAGCTTGATTTGACATCATGTAATTGTGAGACAGATACCAAAAGTCAGACCACCAGCAGAATGCACTGAGTACAAGGTCACTTATGCAAAGGTTATCTTCATCAGCTCAAACGCATCTCCCCAAGCTGTAGCAAGCAATATAAAAATTCAGCAGTACAACTGCATTATATTTCTCCTTTTTAAAACTCACCTTTTCCTTAGGTGAGGACGGAATCAGAGCATCCCTTAGGACAGAATCAGAGCAACTAACAGCCATGCAGACTGCTTCTGCAACCTGGCAGGTTAAGTAAGCAGCGATGTTCATAAACGTTATAGAGACAGATGACCTGATTCATTACGGCAGCAACTGCTCTCCAGTACCATTGCGCTTCCCAGATCTCGGCTGCAAGGGGAAACGCACGGGTTTTTCTGCATCCCGTGGTGTCAGGGCTGCTTTCTCACTTCTTGGCTCCATCCTGCATACTCTTTTGTACAGTGCTGTGCAGATGTTCCAAGAAACTTCAATAAGATTTACTTGACTATCGCACCGTGTGCAGCTGGCCTTCTGACGCCAGTGACACATGATGCTGGGGCACATATCACAGGTTTTGCTCTCTGCAACTCTCTGTACGAGGCAGAGTTTTTCCTCACTGCACCATTCACATTAGTGGAGCTACTGCTAGAAATTAGTTTGGCTCCCAAAACTGCTTCCGTCTGACCCACAACTTGTAATGCTCACTACTGATGGATCATCATCCACCTTTAAAATTAGGTGTCTTAGTGACATGCACAGCATGACTTTCAACTCTTACATGAATAAAGTTGAAAGGAACCATCGTGTTTATCCCCTGGAACAAGAAAGCTGGAAGTGACCTGGAGGATCCTGCTGCTGTCAAGTGAAACATATAAAGCAGGCTTGTCCTATCCTATCAAAATCAAAAGGAGAATTCCAGCCCATTGCATCCGCAAAGCAGCAACCCAGTTTGTAATTGGCAAAGGAAAACAAAGCTTCAGATAACAAGCTGGAGGAAAAAATTACTCTGAAGCAAGACCATATTATTTCAAAAACATAACTCTGGTTTCAAGGTATTTTCTAGTACAAAAATCTTATCAAAATTTCACATGAATTAAGTTTTTTCACTGAATTGAAATAATTCTTTGGGTTTGTGACAATTATTTTCACCTAGATTTCTTGTGCATTCTTCAGTGCAACTATTAACTACTCTTTCATTTGTTCCCAGAGTGTACGATAAAAAAAAAAATATCCAATGGTAAGAGGCAATTATTACTAGTGAAGAACTTGACCCAGCTCTTCTTTCCGAAGCAACAAAAGTTTTTCCATTAACTTCAAAAAGAGCACTGTGGCTCTGCAGTGAGGATACCGAAAGAGTATCTGTACCAAACACTGAGTTTTTTGGGTAGAAGGAGGGGGAGGCAGATGTCTCCGGGGAACACAGCATCCTCCAAATAAACCAGCACGTAACAACAGTGTGTTGCTGTGATGTTGAAGCCTGAAAGTTAGTCTCTGGAGACTGAGTATCAGACCAGCAGGTAGATTGACTGGAGCAACCACAGAACACAAAAAACATCCTACTATGAACAGAGAAGAACAAGGTGTAAAATACAGGTTGTGGTTTACTGTAAGAAATGTGCACACCTACCTTTGAACCAGGTGGCGCAGTCAAGCCTAAAAATGCATATACCGCATTGTTCTCTCGCGCTTCAAAGAAAGCTTCATAGTCCTTCACCGTGGGAGTCAGGGAGGGGTTGGAAACAAAAGCAAGAAGTATGAATTTTCTGAAATAATCACAGCTCCATCTGGTGTGTTACCCAACCCTCACCAAGCAAACTGCTTCCTGTGGCCGAATGCAAAATTCAGAGTGTCACCTTAGATATTTATCAATAGCACTAATACCATATAAACTGTACTGTCTGAAAAACGACAAGCTGGGAATTTCAGTATCTGTAGCAACAAGATGCTGCTGTGAGGTGCTTCTGCCTTTCCCAGAGGGACAGCCTCCATAGCAAGGTAGTTGTTGTCACTGGTCTGGCATGGACGTCCCTCCTGCAGGAGCGGGCTGAGCCCATACCTTGTCATCTGAAACACTGATATCCCCAGCTGTCATTGCTAATTACTGATTAGTAACGGCAACCGTGCAACTACGGACATAACTCTTAAACCTGTTAAAAGTTAAATTTAAACCTGTAAACTGAGAGTACACCTTTTCCCATCATGTTTCCCATTAATGATTAGTCTACACAAATGAAGGAAATCAGGTGACACTGTTCGTTGTACTCATAGTGCACTACAGTTGCTCTAAGTATGCATACAGCCACTTCCCAGGACAATTAAGGTAAAAACAATGAAATAATAAAAGAAATACCAATGCTTCCTTCTCTGCCCTTTTTTGTATTTGAGGCAGAATGCAGTGCTGTACAGAGTACAAACAACACAGCTTAGTTGTCTGCTAAGTTAGGAAAGAGCAAGCAAAAAGCCCACAGTGTGTCTCAGCAACAGCAGTTGCCAAACACTGTCCAAATGACCCAGGTTTGTGCAAGTCCACCATTGTCCGAGTTACCACATACTTCCCTCACTCCGATTTCCAAACTCAGCACATATCTGTCCTACGACTTTCCTTCTCTCCCTTTTTAACTGAAGCAACAGTACCAGCTTCTTCCAGCTTTTCTGGGGAATGTTTTGATGCAGGAGTCCTGGCTGAGAAACCCAAGGCAAGGCAGCAGCTCAGAGCAGGCTCAGTCTTGGGCTGAAGTCAGGGAGAGAGCTGCCATTAAGGGCATGCTGCTTCGCATGTCTGTCTGTCTGGCAGGCGAAAGCCTAAGAAATAGCCAATGCTGTTTGAAAATAGCAGCATCTTCAGAGCAGGGGCAGCTCTAAGAAGAGGCTGTTGCAGCTGGAACAGAAGAAAGTACAGGGAACAGAGGATAAAACTGCCTAGAGATCACGGATGTCAAATTATTGTTCGATCTGTACATGCAGCATTTGGGTGCTAGTTTGATAAAAATGTGTATGATTACGTTAAATCCTCCCTGAACCCCTTCTGTTGACAATACTGGGACTGCTTGATAACAAAGGGGTTGTTTATCTTGCTAGTGCATAGTCTGGCAGTCTGCTTCATAGCATCTACCAGGAAAGGAATGCCTGTGACTAAAGAGCAGGGTTCATGCCAACTTGCACAGCATCTACAGTTACAGCCTTTCTGCTGTGCACAGACCAATAAAAGTCAATTTGCTCATTCCTCTGCCAGTTATGCTGCATCAGATGAAACAAACAGGGAAGTTCATGCTTGAGATGAATCAGATAAAGACATAAAGAGGTTCAAGTGTGTGGGCATAGAATTAACTTTTACCTTCCTGAAAGCTAAACGGTAGTAACTTGAATGCAGCTACACAAATTGACTGAACTTCAAAAGTTCAAAGTGACATCAACCAAAACTTTGGGGATGAAATAAACCCATAGCAAGAATTGGTCTGAAGCATCTATATCGCTCTCCCCAAAATTACCGTATTCAGAACCGTTGTGGGTTGCAGTTGGGGATACATTAGAAGCATCTCTGATACGCAAGCATCCAGACCTAAGCGCATACAGCTTTTTCTCTTCCTGTCCCAGACCACTGCATAGTAAAGCCCTGTTTTGCTGCACAGCTGCAGCAATGCAGCAGAAATTTGGCAACATTTCACTGGTAAAGGACAACTGCACAGTGATCAGCTTGCATCCTTAAACCTTGGTACACCAAGGGAGAAAGGGGATACTGTTGCAACTGCACTTCCTACTGGTACAGAAATATTTGCCTCTTTTGTTTGTTTGTTTGTTTTTAAAGACAGGTAACTGAACAGAGATTTTCAACTCTGTGACTAGCCCTTTCTCAGCTTTCAGCTGCACACAACTACTGATCATTACATTTGTCTCCCCAAACCAACCTTTTTCCACATCACAACCACAGTCAGTAACATTTTGAGAGCCAAGTGGTACATTAGCTCACTGTGGATATTGTTTCAAGTTCTGCTTTTATTACGAGGAAGAAAAATTCCTGGCACATTGAGAATGATTCTTTCAGTAGCCACAGAATCGCCTTGCAAAGGTCCAGAACTGGCAGGTTCTGGCTTACAGACTTCGCAGGTCAGAACCAAACTGCAAAACGACTTCGAAACCAACACACAGCACCAGAGGAATGCATACTGTGAGCTTTTTTCAGAAGATACTAAGTTTTAAAAATAAAATTAACAGTTAATCTAATAATCATTCAAGCATGGCCTGCTGAGTAGAAGTGCTGCAGGGCAACTTACTTTTGGTCAAGCATTAAAATAATTACAAGTAGGAATGGTATTTGCAACATGAGTTTTCATCTATTCAAGGCATTGGAGTAAGCGGACCGCAACAGCCTTCATTTTGCAAGCAGTACACAAAAACCGATCCCAAGAAGGATCAGAAAACTGATTTATGATCATGGCAGACATCACTTCATATAAGCACTTGTTTTGGAAGATGAACAGACTACAGAGCTATCTGGGCTCCACACTTATTGGCAAACCCCGCATAGAACAGCTCAGCTCTCTGAACTTGCTATAGAACATAAGGTTGGTGCAACGGTGCCAGATTTCTGTGAAGTGTTAGTTCACAATCGTGGTGAATATGAGAATTAAAAAACCCTGTAAATTTTCAGAGCCATAAGAGGGGAAAAAACCCACAGGGGGAAAAAAAAAAAAATATATATATATACACTGCAAGGTGGTGGTAGGCTTATTCAAGTAGCACAATGATCTGGGAATCAGGAGGTCCAAATTTTAATCTCTTCTCTATAATGGAACTGGAATATTCAAGAGTCAACTACTATTAAAAGCCCAAGAAGAGGGGTAAATGTCTAACACCTTCCACGCCCTTCACAGTTTGCATGCTTAAACATACAGCTGCCCAAGTCCTTCCCTGCTTAATACAACAGGGAAGCACAGACTATGGCAGAGAGTAAGAGGACTGGGATGAGAAGCAATGGAGACCTGGAGCCATTCCTTACCCCGAGGTACCGGCTGTCGTTGAAGAGCCGGGGTGGCAGGGGGTTCCCGCTTGCTGGCCGGCTGTCTTCAGGGACATTCTCGCGCATCCATTTCCGATTCTCCTCATTGGCGGCGATATCCTTTTCCTCAAATTCAATTTTGTTGGCTTCCAAGAAACCTAACACATCTTGCTGCTGCTTTTTAATCTGTCACAAAAGAGGGGGGGGGGGGGGGGGGGGGGGGGAGAGAAAGCAAACAAAATCAGTCAAACCATTTTTTCTGCTGCGGATTATGCAATTCCAGGGTTCAATGCCAAAACAAGAGGGTGCAAAACAGGTTGAAAATGGAAGTGGTAAGAAAATTCTTAGAATAAAAAAGCATCTTCTAAAGAGTCATATCTGAGCCTTGACTTGGCTCCTACATAATTCAACAGGCTGAAGCCTAAAGACACTGTCCCTATATACATGTGAGTGTTGTGAACCTTAAAGGTCTCCAACCAAAAGCAAAGGTGCGAGCAGTGCCCTCGCAGAGGCTGTGTTGGCTGGGTTTTACAATTAACTCAGGGGAATGTTGTTTTTTCAGGTGCAGTGAAGTTTGCTGGAGGGACATTTGAGGTACAACCTGCTTCCTCCATGCCCCTGGAAGCAGAGGTTAAACCCACCCTTCTCAGAGTCCAGGTTTTTGTCCTCCTCATGTAGGCTGTGCACCTCACTGCATGGAATTCCCAACAGAGATCTTGATGAGTCATCATTAACAGTAAGATCCCAAAGCAATTTTTGCTCATGTTTCTTTGGACAAAAAGAAAACCTCTTCTGCTATGTTCTGGGTTTCAGAGGCGGCAGGTATGGTCTCTGGAGAGCTGTGACCCTGCATCCCCCATCCTTGCTCAACTTAAGGAGAAGTCTCATGGGGCTGACTGCACAGGCTGGATGAGATCCCACACCTGATGCAGCCTGTCCTCTGTGTACTCGCACAGCACCCAAGTGAAAAGCAGGATCCGTGCGGCAAAGACTGTGCTGGCTTTTTACAGGAAAGGTGGTTTTTATTACTGTCATATATGAATTATTGACTTCCTGATACAGAGATGTTCTGCTTATGCTCTGTTCTTCCTCTGCATGACTTTACCACCATAAAGGAAATTATAACCACACGCATCCTGGCAAACAATAAAAAAAATGGGATTTAATGGGAAATTTGTTCTCTTCAAAACACTCCCTTCACTACAAAACCAGTCCAAGGCCTGGCTCTAACCTAATTAGCTCAGTGCAACAAAAGCGGCGCTTCATACAGATGTTGCGCTGCTTCTAATTCAGGTCAGCCACCAGCTTCCCCGAGCAGCCTCTCCATATACGGTGAAGGGAAAACAGGCAGCTCCCGGCGAGCAGCGCCGAGGTCAGGGCACAGCCAGCCGAGAGCCAAATACGGTGCCGGCACCCCTGGCACGCACAGCCCCGCGCCCACGGGGCACGGAGCCGGACCGGCAGCTGGAGGCAGGGTGCGAGGTCTCGGTGTAGGAGAAGTGGTGCCTGGAAGGGTGGAGTTTGGGAGAGCAGAGCCCGGCGTCTCCAGAGAGGAGACAGCCATGCCTTGGCAGTCTTTAAGCATCCGTCGACTCGTTCTTTAGCAGCTCCTCTGGAGCCATCGCTGCTGGCTGTGTGACAATCTACGACAGGGAACCAGTCCAGGTTAAACTACATCTTGGGTGGGGTGGTTTGTTTTTAAAAGAAAATGGATAGATTGATCTCCCTCTGCATCTAGTCCAGTGTACTGCAAAGGGACCAACCTGGCTCTCCCGATGGAGGAAAAACGTGCTTCCAGCTTCAGCAGGGAAGCCGCCTGCCCCAGGGCTGCAAGAGCCAATGTAATTCCTCCTAACATGTCAGCAGAGGAGCTGCTGAACTCGATTAGCGAGTACTGTACCCTTAAACAGAATAATATTGCTGGGCATTAGCTGATTTTCATCATGGCTAAAAATAAATAAAAATGGACAAGTTAATACCACCCCAAGGAAATAATTCATGTTACAGGCTGTATAGAAAAACATTCCTCAACAGACTCGAATCCACCGGTAAGAGATTTCTTTGCTTGCCTTTAATAACAGGGGCCACAGCAGGAGGGAGCAGTCAGGGGAAGTTTTTCTCCACAGTGCCATACAGCTCAGGAAAAAAAAAAAAAAAGGGCAAGCACTTCCTTCATGAACTATTCCATAAGACTAAAATAAGGGAAAGGTCTTTGTAATTGTAAACTCTTCTACCAGTGGTCAGTATCTAAGGCAACATACTGACCTAGGAATAAATGGAATTTTTTTTTCCCCTGAAGAGCTTATGTTTTAATTAACCATTTCCCACCACTAGTAAATTACAGATCCAGCTAGTTTTCATTAGTCACAGTCCTTAACTTGTCCAATATCTGCTGCTGTGTGAGAACACACTTTGAGATGTCCCAGAATTTTTAAGAAAAAAAAGAAAACCAAGTTTTTACCCAATCTATTAAACTATATACTCTGCCATGTAAAACAAGAGCTCCGAGTTTGACAGTAATTAGCATTTTGATGTCCTGAGAAGTCTCTTTATTTTTTAAATAATTTTTACTATTAGATTGCCTCCTAGCCATAGACATATCCTCACATTCCTCACAGCATCTCAGCTCAGTCTCACAGTGCAACCCCTTCACAGACAGGCTCTGCATATCCAGTCCTTTCATGCAGCACCCAGTCTGACAGGGCTGGACTATCTCAGCCATTAAGATGCTTCTTCAACATGAAGAAAATGCCTCTGGCTACCCTATGTTGCCATTATTTCATAGTGATGAACTTAAACAGAGTTTTCCTCTTAGACATATGTATGCAAAACACCTCACTGTACACTGCCACGTTGCCTGTTTTGCTCTATTTTCGCTCATTCTTCCAGCTTACTGGAGCAAGGACAGTCTCTGCGTTGTTTTTTCAGCTACAGGTAGCACAACCGGATCCCAAGTTCACAACCACAGCTCTGAAGGGCTATCACAGCAGGCAACCCTCTCTGCTTCTTTATGAAGAACTAGCAAAGCTGGAAATTTATTTATTCTGCTAGAAAAGGCACCATGTGAAAGGCAAGCACGGCAGTTTGGTCTCTGCGCTGCTCTCAGTCCGTCTGTGGTCAAAGGAGGGAATTCTCTAAAGAACTGTAAAGAAAAGCAAGGAGCTGGTGTTGATGCATGAGTACTATTAGTCTGAAACCCTAGTTTTCTGGCCAAAGAAAAAAAACAAGTTGGAAGATTAAGAGGCAATGTCTTCCTCCCAGCTCCTCAACAAGTCTTCTGACCACGGTGACAAGCACTTACACAAGAGCATTAAATGCTCCAGAGAAACATGGCACCAACCACTGTGGAGAACAGACACCGAGCTGCCAGATAGTATTATTTTATGGGATTTTATTTAGAAAACTTCTATTAATCTCAGGCACTGGAATACCACTGGGAGGGAAGTGCCTAAAATAGAGCAAGAGACGCCTGCTGCTGCTTCAGGGTATTTTGTCTTACTCAAAAGGGCACACGCTCTCCTCAGGACAAGAGCCTGGAAGGTGGTTCCTGCTGTCCATGTTTGGGAAGGAGCAAGGAGCCTTTCTTCAGGATGCGCCTGTCAACATGCAGCACTCGCTTCCCAAAAAAACCTCTCCCAGTTGCCTAACCAGGCATGGACACCAGCCAGCGCCTTTCCAGATACTGCACCTCATCCTACACAAACAACTGTCATGTCTAAAGCTATTTTGGCCTGTTAGCTGCAGCTAACTGCAGTTTGCAAACACAAAAATCCTTGTTTATACTGAGTGCTCCTGACACATTTTGCAGGCCAGAGAGCGCCAGCGGAGAGCAGGGAATGTGCACACAGCCAGCACAGGAGCTGGGGAGCCAAGAGTAACGCTGCTAAGGCAGGGTCCTGAGGCTGAGGGACCAGCACTGGAGAGGCAGAAGGACTCATGGATAGACACAAAAGCACAAGAACGACAGAGAAATCACAGACAGGGATGGGGAGACAACTGTGAGGAAGGAAAGAGGCTGCGGGCAGGAGCAGATGGGAATGAGCAAAATGGATGGAGACGGGGGAAAATCCCAGGGGTAGAGGTGGCATGGAGACGGAGGGATGGAAGGAGAAGGGTTGGGGTGGGGAGCAGCAGAAGTCAGTACTGCCAAGAGGATGGGCCACATTCTGCTGGAGCTCACTGCTGCCCTGCTTGGGGAAATAATGTCCCTGTGAAAGCCAGTTTTGTCCAAAGATGCCTTTACCCCCAATACCCAGAAAAACACACCTGGTTTCTCAGCCTGAACACACTGACTCATTCTTCTCAGGGCATTCTTGTGGTAAAAACATCTAAAATTACTCAGGTGAGTGGAAACATTATACTTGTTGCTGACGTTCCTAAGATAATCTTGAAAGGAAACATGTAACCAAATGAATCTATGTTCACTTAGTTTTGGGTTTCAATGTCTGTTCCAGAGACAGAAATAGGTTTATGGCAAGTTATTGGTGGTTAAGCAAAGTCTCACCACCAAGCTGTAATCTTCTGCGTACAAAATCCGCGCAAGCAACATTAGAAGCTGATGCTTCCAACAGACTTTTTTAAAGATATCCTTGTGTATCAAGATTCTCTTCCTTTCCAGTTACAAGCCAGTCATGAAATATTAAGCTTTCAACAGAGCACGTGCAGAGTAATATTATGAAATTCAGTAGTTTAGGATTATGAACAAATATTGTCCCTCACTTGAATACACATCAGAAGTTAAATTTACTGTTCTAAGATCTAACTCGCATCAGTGGATGATGTCAGTAGTGCAAGAGAAACCACATCAAAGCTGCCAAGAGTAGAGACAGGTGACGTTTTCCAACAAATTGCAGTCCATCAAAAATGGAGCTTTAACCCCAAAGTGGGCAGAAAACTTTCCAGAAAATGCTGCAACATTTCAGACTCAGTATTTTTTTTCTCCTCCAAATCTTTACTCATTGGGGAAAAAAAAAAAAAAAAAAAAAACGATAACAAACAGAAAGGAGGCAGGGGCGGTGCTACAGGACCTTGGCCCAGCAAGCAGGCAATACTCCATCCCCAGCTCCGGTCGGGACTGTAAACTGGCTGTCCAACAACCAGCCTCTCTTAGCACTACCCTGCTGCAAGGAAACAGTTGTTTTAAATGCTTTATTGAAATGAACTTCAAAGAAGTTTCTATCTTATTTGGTATACACAGGCATACACATACAACAGAACAGCCTAATTTGCACTGCTGGCAAAGAGGGGGCTTTTTAAGTCTTGTTACTTTTTCAGTGTATAAATAAATTCCTTGTTGGACAATAGACATGTTTGGAAATCTATTTATGGACCACTAGTACCCAAAGTAAGTTTACAGTTTGAGCACTGCTGTTTTGATCACACAACAAACTTCCCCATGATAACAACAAGGTGGCAGCTCTGCTGTCCTAGCACTCGGCATGGGCCGTTCCTCACCATTTCTGTGGGTTCTGTGTCCTGACCTCCATGCAGGGAAAACTCACAGATTTCCCCCCTCTGCCCCCCAAAGATGCAATTAAATGCCTCATACATTGTTGTGAGGATTTAAAAGAACTTTAAAGAGATTTCTTATAAACTTCCCAGTTTCTATCATCGCTTACTGCATCCAGCTCCTGCTGAACACGTGGCCTGAGCTGCCTGTCCCACCTTCACAGCCAAGAGCCAGCACCAGGACAGCAGAGAAGCAACACCTTACAGCGGATCTAGATCTTGCACACTTCTCAATTTAGTTTAAAGACAAAACCAGCTTTAAAAGGGTTTTTTTTACCATTCCAATTCCAGCCTTCTGGGTTCTAGATAATGAAAAGCAACTACATCTTTAAAGCGGTGGTATTTTAAGCCACTGATGATTTTAAACAAGCTGTTTCATCGTTAGAGGGGCAATTCTTTAAATCACAGGGGATATCTGCTTTGTGCAGAAAGGTGAAAAAGTTCAAATCCCCAGATGATGCTATTGTTTGTAGCCACACTTGTAACCATCAGTTCTTCAAATGGTTCAGTACCTTTTGAAGATTGATAAGCTCAAATTTAAACAGCTAACGGGGAAAATGCAGCTAAGAAATCTTTAGCAAACTCCAGTGGCAGCCAGCAGCACCATCCTTTCACTCACTGCAGCTGAGGTGAAAACACCCAGAAAGTGGTTTTCTTCGGAGGGAGCAGGGCAACACAAGGAATGCTGTGCTGCTGCCAAGACAAATTAACTTGCCACAGGGTGTCCTGCAGGCTGAGCTGCGCACTGTGACTTTAGGGCTTGACCACCTCTGCTGCTGTGGCTGGCTAACACTATAGCAATTCACAGCCA
This sequence comes from Aquila chrysaetos chrysaetos, assembly GCF_900496995.4. Lineage (NCBI taxonomy): Eukaryota > Metazoa > Chordata > Aves > Accipitriformes > Accipitridae > Aquila > Aquila chrysaetos. The sequence goes on along the minus strand of NC_044024.1, from coordinate 2,439,704 downwards.
GTTTTTAGAATTAAAAAAAAGTTGGCCTTTTTTTTTTTCTATTTCTCATCTAATCTCTCAAATAATAATGCCTTCCTCATGTGAGCTGCTAATGCAGAAGCTAATACTTGCAAATTAGCTGCAAAACACTTATAATTTCGCCTCCCAGTACAACATAATTTGTAGGAGTTAAACAGCACGGCAGCTCAGCTATGTATTTAAATGTCATGGATTCCTGATGGCCCCCCTAACCTTATTCTCCGCCCCCAGGACACTACAGCAGGACTCCCTTCAGAGTCAAAACACCTCTGAGCAGGCTTGGTCCTGGCCTCTGTTACTGTAATATTCAAGGAGCCATTTTTTTGTCTAAAGTGTTTTTGTTGTTTTTATGAACAAGCCAGATTTCCCCTCACCCCCCATATTAGCTTAAAATTCAGAGGCGCCAGTTCTGGTGGTGCTGGTGGCCACTATCCACTGGAAATGGTGGTCAAAGAGTGGGAAGCTTGTAGGCACCTACAGCAATGACCTTCATTGATCAGAGCTTTGCAGGCTGTCTCAGGTGTCTCCCAGTGATTCGTGTCTCACTCTTTCTTCTCTCTCCCTGGTAGAACATCTACCTATTTTTAGGTCTGGGCAATTATCATTACAGAACTCAAACCACTTCTTTGTTCTGGCTATTTTAAGCCAAGCATTACACATAGTAATGTCATCATTCTCTCTTTCAATGCTTGGTTTCTGGTCTGTAAGGAATGAGATCGAGGACAAACACAGCAAAACCACCATGAACTTATGTGACCTAAATCAAACACAGGAGGGTGGAAAAGCTTTTTTTTTTTTTCTTTTTTTTTTCCAGAAATTAGGCAGCATCCAGATGGGCTCCATATGTACTTACTCTCTCCCTCCAGGGCCCTTTGGGAAAGCCCATGCCGTATCAACATCTATCCTGCACAGCTGCTACAGCAGCCCTATCCTGATGTGGTTTGCCCCCAACAGCTTAAAGGTTGTTTATTTGTACGTGGTTCTCACCACCGGGCACCCACCAACCCCAGGCTGCATTAGCACCACGTGCCAGCCTGGGACGTAGGACAGGAGGGAATGGGCTCCAGCTCGCCATGAGAGCGGCAACCCGATTCCCCTTTCTCACATGTGGTTCTGGAAGACGCTTTTTAAAAGCAGGAAAAAGTCCTGGGGTGAAAGGGCGCAAAAGGACCACCACTCAAGAGCAAGGTTGGGGGAAGAATCTAGGCTTCTGAAAGGTTTTCGAAATCTAACTTGGAGGTTGCATCATGTCTGGAAGCACATGGTCTGCCTGCAGTGGGGCTTTATCCAGGCATAAGGTACCACACCACAGATCAGATTTTGCAGCACAAGCCAAAAATACAGCTAGAACAAAGGACAGAGTCTGTACTTCCCAAAACAAGACCACAACTTGCTCCAGAAACCGTAGGAAGTTACATAAATGGAAAAGCTGATTCGTGAGAACAAAAATAAAAGCTTCTCTTATGGATTATAATGCCATTGTAAGTGCACTCATTCAGTAACGCAAGGCCTAAAAATTTGTTAAATCCCACACCAACAAAAGCCAAGTCAAAAGACCCTAGTGCATTCAACAAGTTTTTTTTGTACCAGAAGAACCAAACACAAAAGTTAATGTCACCTCCCTGTACTAAAGTCCTGGGGATCCGGATTCTCAACGGAGCCCAAGGCCCTTACGGACCCAACTCCCACTCACTTCTATTTACTCTTTGACACAGACTGCGAAGAGAATAAAATCCTCCAGTGGGAGTTTGGCTTTTAGTCCCTTTAGCCTGCTTTGGAAAGTTCAGCCAGTAACACAGGCCTGGCTCCTCTGTTAGGTACAGCCCAGTAAAGCAGCCTGCTGAGCAGGTTCCTAATTGCTATGTCGCCAACTTGCTATTGAAGTTCAAGGAATTAGTCAAGAAAAAATAAAAACCCTTTTCTCTATTGCTCCAAAGGAAAGAATAAAGTAATATAATCATCATTTGGAAGATACTAATTTAGAAAACTAATCTCAGCCTTATTCTGTTCAGAAGCACAGGAGAGCACTAAATACAGGATCTCACGCATTCACTTATGCTGTGAAATAGCATCGAGAGTTGAAGTAACCCACGCAGGCTCGCTGTTTCCGAAAGGCTGCTGAGCTGCCTGCTCATCTTGGTCAGTGCTCAGCACCCAGCTGGATGGTGCCTTTGCACTATATATGTGCGTATATGCACTGTGCATGTGCGTATATGCCTGAACGGTGGGACGGCACACACTGTGTATGCTCAAGGCAAGGACTTTTGAACCTTGTAAACTATGATACGCATTTAGGAAAGGTAATGGCGTAAATACTGCTAACGTCTGGTTTCCATCACCACTGGATGCACACAGGACAGTGTTACTTCCCTCCCCGGGGAGATCCAGGTGAGGACTCAGTGTCACACCACTTCAGGTGGAGGTGTAAATACAGTGCTGTGAACAGCATGCAACACAAGTGCAACAGTCATGGAAAGCAACTGCTCAGAAATAGGTTCCAAAGGCTCTTTACTACATGGTGATTTGGGGTATTTGTCACTCGGTACCTACTAAAGTAGACATCTGCTAGCAAAACTCGAGTCTGGAGTACATTAAGAAAGCCCTTAATCATGTTGTGGGCATAATCACACACGCAGTTGACAGAAGCAAATCTATAAGAAGTTCACCTTTGTTAGTGCTGCATGATATGAACAGTCAAAAATATTCGGACTCAAATGGTTATCACTTCTTTCACTTAAATGTACACAGGATTTGAGTTTAACGTTGCAGCAGGATTTTTGAATGTCGCTAGTTTCATGTCAGACATGCAATACAGCCAATTCTACTGAAGCTCTGTTACAGTCAAATTCTAATAAGAAAGATACTAAAAGGCCATAAATAGGTCAGAACTGACTTGTTTGTCCGTTTAGCTACTTTCCTCCAGCAGTGGCCAAAAGCAGATTCCTTTACCCATTAGTCAAGTATGAGGACAAGTAACATTTCCTTATTTATATCTTCTCAGCTTCTGGCAAACAGCAGTAGCAGCACTGCCTAATGAAGCCTTGATTACTTTTTAATGTGTTTTAAGTTTACTTTCTATAAAGGCACCTTAAGGATCAATGTATTATCATAACTTAAGCAAAATTCTGGTCTTAACAAATAATACCCAAGCACTAGGGGACTGGGGAGGGGTGGGGGGGTGAATCCATTCATCCTGCAATACCTGCTTGTCAAAGGACTATTAAGGTGCTACTGGGTTTCTAACATGCAGAACACCTTATCATCAGCAACACCTGAAGACAATGTATAAAAGTACCATTTAATAAACTTCAGATTTTGTTCCAGTACATGAAAATGGTTCTCTGTCAGCTGAAAACACACCTCTTTTCCAACTGAAGCCACCAAATTCAGAGGCAAATCTTTCTCTCTTTTGGCTGCAAGGAAAAGGAGGGTGACATTGTGCATTCTCCTTTAACTCTCCTCCTTACTGGCTGCTCCCCAATATTTTTTTTCTAGTCACTCATTTAGCATTTCTTGGCATGCCAATCCTCATTGTTTTGCCCAAGAGTCCAGCTCAGCCACAAGCTTACTAGCCAGTTGCACAAAACTCACAAGAGTGCTTTGGATGTCTGTGCACATCATATGCAACATGCCTTTAGTCAGGATATCTGTGTCCTCACCAAAAAAAAATTAAACATCCCTCTATGGTCTGCTTCAGATGCTTCTATTAATTCTGTAAAGTGCTTAGAAAGAGTCACTATTGCCAAATCAGTTATGCAGAAGTCAGGATGCCAACGCTCTTCTCCATAGTAGTCATGGCCTGTTAAAAGACTAGAAGCATAGAAGTAATACAAAACATTTTTTCAAGGTTTTATCACAAATATGGATTAACTCATTGTGCTACAATAAACATGCATGTCTCTCGTGTTTTGCTTTTCTTAAGGACAGGTTTTCCCTAGTTACCTGTGGCACCTCAGCTCAATTGTTGTGGGAAAAAGAACCCCTATACATTACATGCCTCGAAAGCAATCTGTTTCTAAATCTGAGGGAAAAAAATAAGGATCTCTGTGTAGTCCACATCATGGTCCTTGGTAACCTGGATTTACTAAACCCTGTGCGCCACTACTTTTCAATCAGCAGATAAGTGGCATTCCTACAGAAATCTTTCCATCTGGCCAACGACTGATACTAGTGACTGAAATGCAACAACTAAAAAACCTTGGCTGCACCGTATGTCTGAACAACTCCCACGCCCCACCATGCGATTCAGACAAAGATGTATATACAACATGAAGAGTTACCATATATTATCTGGATTTTTAAACGGGCATGCCAATACCCCTGAGCACATTACTGCACTGGCTGATGTACAGTGCCTGTGGGGACCATCAGTCACCTCTCCAAAAGCAGATCCCTCTGTACATCAAGAGATTAGCTTTTTGCTTTTTGTTTGTTTGGGTCCCCCCCTGTTGCTTTTTTTTTAAAGTTGTGTGAAAAGTGACAGCAATGCTCAACGGGATTATTTGCCTGGATTTCAAAAACAAACAATCCTACACAGCCAAAACTTCTATTTTCAGGGATTTTAATGCAAGATTTTAACATTTAAAATATCTTTCCATCATCAGCCAAAAAATAGAGATATTTGCTCATGGGATGGCAGGAAGCAGTTTTACATTCTGTATTTCCGTGCACATGAAACACCAGATCCCCAGCAGCTGGGCAAGGGAGGAGTTAAAGCCCAAGAAGTCGCAAGAAGGGGCTGGCAGCACCAGAGCTGTTACTAGAAGAGGCACCAAACCTCCCTATGTGCATGCTTTTTGTAGACAACCTAACAGCCTGAGCACAGAAGAACAGTGAATGCAAATGAAGCTTCCAACTGCTGAACACTGGGTGAGGCGTTTCAGACCTGGAGAGGTGTCAGACTTACACTTATCCTCTCTCAAAAGGAAGGATCTGTGCTTGATTTAAAAACAGAGGGGATGCCTGACTACTGCTTAACTCTCTGCTCATGCTGGGCTTCAGGCCCCTGTGGCCCTGGGAGGAGTGACAGCAACACGATTCTCCCCTCCCTTCATGTGATTTCTGCAAACAGCTCCACCAGGAGCCCTGTTTGATTAAGGATGAACTTTGCACGTGAAGCACCCTGGTGCCTCTGAGCATTGGCTGGCAGCAGCTTGAAACTCAGACGCCCAGACCCCTCAAGCATCAAAATCCTGCCCATCATCTGTCCAGGTCGCTCCCAGACCTCACCTCTGCTAGTGCCGGGTCCAGGGATGGTTATCCAGGAGGGACCGTCGGGGAAGCACGGCTCATTGCTGGGACCATATATACTCAACCTGCATAAATCACGGTTACAGAACGACAGCTTCTCCTTGAACTCCGAAGGCTTGTCCCTGAGCGTGTATTCACCCGTTCTTGCACTAGCATATGCCTTGGCGCAGCTATGTGGAGGTCTGAGCCAGAGGCACTCTTCCCGTCGCACAGCGGTATTGTTTTGGGGGGCCTCAACTCAGCTTACTGTGCTGACATGTGGATACTTGTGCCATCACAAGGAAAGGCACACGGCAGGGAAGGAAACGAGCCAGGAGATGCAGGACTGCCTCTCCCAGCAGCAATACTGACTGAAAGCATATATCAAACTGTGGCCTCAGGCCATTCCTGTCTCAGGCCTTTGCTTCGTCCAGCAACAGGAAGGATTTTCAAATGCAAATATTCACATATCAGTTTTTTTTCTAGTTTCTTTTGTGACTAGACTACTGAAGTTAGCCAAAATAAATGTATCTTGCAAAATCAAGCTTCCAGACCTAAGCCTCCCCTTATCCTGCTTTAGACGAGAATGTAAAGAAACACTGATGTATTGCAAAGCCATAGCTTTAACCACGTGCACTGACACCATCCACAAACCATTGCAGCACTCAGAATTGTTATAATCAAAAGGAAAACACCACCATTACAATACAAAATAAATTGACCCTTGGCAATTTTCTGAGTCAATTTTGTGGCATTTGACTTTCATAAGCCTGAAAACTGCTCGTCTGGTCCAAAACCAACAGAGAGACAGCTTCCTACTGCAGGAATACAGGCTCCATTATCTCGGTTATCCGTTAACAAAGCATAAGCAGCAGCAGAATATGAACTCCTCATTTATTACGCACAGTTGTTTCCTGCAGCAGACTTGGAGCTTGGCAGGCTGTATTTCCCTGGACATCTAACATGCGCCTAATCATAGCATCCAAACTCTGCGCAGGGTTAAATAAAAACAAACAAATTTGCTCCTCCCAAAAACCAGTATAAAACTAACATAATTCCTTAACAACACAAACATGAGAGCAGCAGGAAAAGCAGACAAAGGAACCAAAGGCACATTGCATTGTCCTGCAGCGAACACCAGGCTTCCAAGACTACCAGGGAGAAGGAAGGGCAAACCCCCGTGCCTGCTTAACAAAAACTGCCTCAGGGTCTGGAATGAACTCAGGATGTATCAGCCAGAACATCTCCAGCAACGCCACTTATCTGAGCAAGGTTTAAGGTTAGCTGGAAAGCAGAAATCTAACAACAAACCTGTTGTCACAGCTTCTGAATTTTCCCTCATTAATCATTACTGACATTCGCAGAGTTCGCAGAGTTAGTTGTCTGGCACAACTCAGGCAGAAGAGCAGAGAACTGCAAGCTTCAAGAAACCTTGTGTAATGTTCCTATTTGTACACCAACAAAGCTGTTCAGGTTAGTGCCTGCGCCTGGTCCATCCCCACAGGGAGATGTCATCCCACCACCACCAGACCTGGGAGCAGCCCCACAGCCACCCGCTCCCCACGCATCAGCCAGCACACGGGCTCTCTGTCACCACTTCATGTCCCCTTTTCCAGGCAGTGCCAGCCAGGTTAGCCATGACGGAAGGTGAAGTTGTTTGTGCTCATGCCCTCCTTCAGCCCTGGGATGCGCAACAGGCAACTCAGAGAGGACCTGAGCAGAGGGCAGCCTCCAGCAACAGCCTCTTCTCCTGGCAAGACTGTTCGGTGTATTGTTGGTGTCTCTACAGCCTCGGCATCTCGCTGTACTCCCTTATCTGAGGCACAGAACAGTCTCAGGAAACAGAAACTTCTGCTATGTGGAAGAAAAAAAAAGTTCTTCAGTCTAAACGACCTCTGTCATAGACTCCTTGAACAATTTTGAATGCACCCTTTGCCTCTCAAAGCTTCCTTTCCTAAGCTGTTAGTCAGCAGGAATAATTATTTTTTCAAATCACTGCTTATTTACTTTGTTATTTGGGTTAAGGATCATTTCTGGCTGTTTCTACAAACAGTACCAAATACACTGCAGCCCAGCCTCATAGACAGGCTTTATGCACTGACTATAACACAATTTAACACACAGCATTTATCTCCAGCAAGATAATCAGGCTTGGTATCACATGAGATGCAGAAAACTCTCTGGAACATGACATATTCCTAGATATTCAAAAGTTCTCAATGTGGCCAAGAAAAAAGGGGGAAAAGGCACTGAGGGTGCCACTGAAAACCTACTTGCTCTAGAAGCTTTAAAAAGGGCTTTAGTCTTGAAAGTCTGGACCTCACCACCATTGTCAGGTTCTGAGTCCGTTTTTTTCAGCCTGTCTCTCTCTGAAAGCCAGAAGAATTATTCCTCCTTTATCTTCATTTTCATAGAGGGCTCCAGGACAGGTCTTAGTAGTCCATGAAATGCTGGCAGCAACTACACCCTTGAAAAGTGATGGCTGTCATGTAACATCAGTTAAAACAAAACAGGTCCCACCTCGTTCCACCCTGAAACTCCAGTCTCCACTGTCTGCACAGCACCTGGCCAATATTTACTGGGGAAGCAGCCTGAAAAGATAGCTTTAGATCAACACACACCATAGACAGCAGAGTGCTATACTTTGGGGGGGTTTATTGAAACAGCTGATAATGTAATTATTTTTAAGAATCTGTGGATTTATGCTGGGGATGACGAGCCCTGCATGGCAAAGAGAGTAGAGAGGAAAAACATTTTTTGTTTTGTTTGTCTGATGAGAGCTGAACTCTGGTTAGGAAAGGAGTTAAAAGCACAGACAAGTGTTCGTGAGACTACTGTGGTTTACAATAAAAAGAAGGTTTATTTCCTGTATGGTTTAGCACACAGAGAGACTAAATTAACTGACAAGACTAAAAGTTTACAGCATTAATTGTTGTTTCACTGCCTTTATACTGCCAGGCGTTTATTATCTTTTAAAAACCCACTACTTAAAGAAGAATATAATATGATCTCAGGGATCCTACACTAAATCGAGGTGCTTCTGATCTGTATTACTTTCTATCTTCGAAGAAATCGTATACCAGACATTATTCAGCAAAAGAGTCTTTTTGATGACTGCTATTCTAAAACTAAACCAAAGAAATTTTTCAAGAGAACAAAGCTTTTTTTCCTGAACGAAAATACCTAAGTATCATAATACAAATGAAAAGGGGATTAAGAGAAAAGCTATGGATTAAATACAAATTTTCCCCCTCTTTCCAAAAAGAGTCAGGCTGTATTGAGATAGAACAGTGGGTCAGTACAGGCACACCAAAGCATGCCGGAGACGAAAGATTTAGCAGACAATAGTCTGTATCGGCACCAGTTTTCTGACCAGTTACTTTGCCTGGGTAACATTTCAAGTGCACATCATCCTGGGGGCCCCAGACCCCCTCTTTATTTTAGTGCAGACTTGCACAAAAATTGTAACTTCAGAAACTGAGAGAGGGAGATAAATAGAAACCTCACAAGAATTGTCCACATTGCAGTTTCTAATATTTTTGGTAGCTGAAGCAATACAGGAGTTGGCCAACTTCTGCTTGCAGTAGCCAGGAAGGCCAACGCCTGGGGGTTTGCTCTCGAGAGGACTTCTTGGGAGATAACCTGAAGTCACTCTTTGCATGAATTAAAAAAAATGGAGCATTTGCTAACACAGTAAGGTCCTTTCCATCAACAAGCTATACTCACTCACTGTATCACTGCAACCTGAAGGGAAGTGCCACCTTCCACCCCAGACCAAAAGCACTAATCTGGATGCTGCCCACGCCTGCCACTGACAGACCCACGACCCAGAGGCCACTTTGCAACCCCCATTGTCTTTTCTAAGTTTCTAAGATCACTCTTGTCACCATGGTATCTGCTTTTTTTTTTTTTTTTTAAACCACAAGCTTCCTTCTGCCTCCGTGCAAGCTAGCATCTGCATACCACCATCAGAAACTAAGACAAATACACACTGCATTTCATTTTTTAAAAGATTAAGTCCCCCAGCTGTTTATTTGCTGTAGAATGGAGTTCTCCAGGCCTGGGCGAGCAGCCAAAATAGCTTCATTCCCCTGATGTTCTTCAGTCTCAGCCTAATGCTTGACGGCTGGCAGTGTGAGGTGATGGCTATCCAAACGCCTTCCAAGCTGCTAATTTTGGGTCCAAATCACTACATGGAAAACATTGCTGTCTGTCCAACTGCTCCTCAGTTTATACAGGTGTAAATTCCTGGAAGGAACATTCCCTGAGATAGCTTTATGGACCTACTTTCATCTTTTCACAGCACGCACAACTCAAACCTTGGTCCTCTGCGCGTGAAACGGAGGCTCTCGCAGCTACCTCCCGGTACATTTTAATGTGATGAAAGGAAGCAGAAATTTAAAGAAAGACTGCTCAACTACAAAGGTTTCATGGACTTAGCCACCAGAACCATGGGACTTGCTTATCTGCATTACAGGGTGGAAAGGAATTTCCAGTTCTTAATCAGGATTATCAGGTCACTAACAAGTAAGTTTGCAAACCTGCCCCTTTTTATCTTTTTATTTCTACTCGCACACATTGTATTTCCTCCCGGGGTGGGGGGGGGGGGGGGGTGGGGGGGAATTTACACCTATTGTCCATAAATCAGCTTCACTTGAACTTCATTTTTATCCATGTCCAGTGAGAATGTTTTGGGATATATTTTTAATTCATTCATGTAGCTACTCTGCTCTTCTCCCGTTCTGCCAGTTGCTCTGCAGCTGCTGCTCTGCCCGAGTACATTTGCAACATGTGCACAGGAATGATCTTGGGTAAGCGGCATTAAGTATTTCCTAAGGAGTAAAATCTCGTCCTGCTGTAGTCCATGGCAAAACTCCCAGTGACATTAGCACAGCCAAAGGTTGATCCCATGAGGTGAATACAGATGTGCTGTTTAAACCTGCCTGGAAACCACTACTCTCATAAAAATGTGGGTTTATGTGAAAACTGTTATTATTTCCCCAGAGGCTGCCTACCTTCTGTTTACATTGGGCTTTGCCAGTTTATTTTGACCTATGCCTAAGGCAGGAGGGGTTTCTGATACACTTACCTTATTACCTAGGTCTAAACATGATGTATGTCAGCATCTGCTGTTTGTGCTGCAAAATCATGTTGGGTTTCGAATCACCTTCTGTCTGTATCACCAAATGCTTATGGTTCTCATATGTAAGAAATGCTGAGATTGTGACCGGCGATGAGACGCATGAAGAACAGCCATGTTTGTTCCTGTAAGCTCTCATTCACATCTCCCTGTCTGCCCAAGAGCCCAGAAAAACTGAGTGACATTTCAGCTTTGATTAAGGAAACCTTTCCCCAGTCACACCCAAGCACAACAGAGAGGCTGTGTATCACCTGGCAGAGCTTGCTTCATGCCAACTCCGCCAGTTACTAACATCCCACTCCTGATCTGGATCCCACAGTGCATTTCATTAGATGTAAAATAGAAGATCTAATGACAAGTCTTCCTTATGCAAAGTCTTACTCAACGTCCAAACCTTGAGATTTCAGTGTTTATCTCTCAACAGAAAGTTTTGAGCCTGCCAGCAACTACTGCATAACAAGTAGCTTCACACAACATTTCTTACAGCCTTGTCCTCAGCTCCTGAACTGAACTGCAGTTGTTCAGAAGGAAACCACGAGGAGAATGATTATAAACTTCTGCTCCCCCTCCCACTGCCCCCCCCCCCCCCCGTTTCTAAGATAAAGGGGACAAATACAGTTAAAAGTTCCTCTCATATATACAGTCTCTCACAGCATGTCAGAGTTTGCAAAGCAGAGAGAGGTAAGACTTCAGTTGCATTGGTATGTCTGAATATAAAACAGATACATAATCTGTTTACATTTCAGAGAAAATTTCTAATTACACCTAAAGGTCCAGAGCCTTCTAATACTTTTATAATTCCAGGCGTTTGTAATAACCACCAAATTAAAAACAAACCAACACATCCCAAACACACACATATATTCTTTTCCATCAAACATTTTTCCTGGACAACATGTTCTGAAATTTTTAAATGCAAACTGTTAATATCATTTTGGGAGCAGAACCAATTTCATCCAAGAACAGAACAGCTTTATTGGGTTAGATCCAACACTTTTCTACCCCAGTACCCTGTCTCCACCGGCCACAGATCCTAGGGAAGAGCACACCGACAGATTGAGCGCAGAGGGCTACACCACATTATACTTTCCCAGACTCCAATAATCTGCAGTTTTGAGTCAGAGGTGTAGTAATTATGTTTAATAGCCCTTAATAGACTTTCCCCCTTAATTCGTCTCGCTGCTTCCTAGGCCTGCGCAATTTTTGCCATACACAACATTCTCTGGCAGTGAGCTTCTCCATTAAACTACATGTTGTCAAACAAAGTACTCCATTTACTCTGAACCTGCCACCTGCTAGTCTCACTTGCTCTCCCCCGGTTGTTGCATTAAGAAGTTACAAATAATCACTTCCTATTTGTTCTCCCATGCCTGACATTATTTCATCACATTTCATACTTTTTGAGTTCTTTCTTTCTCAACTGCAGAATTCTACCTCATTTGGTTGTTCCTCCTACAGTCATCACCTCACCCTACTTAGTATCTTTTCTCACTTTTTTATATCATTTAAAGACAACAGTTCCAGTCTATTAAAGATACAGACTCACCACAGATTGGTACAGTGGTGGTGGGGTTTTTTTTTTTTCCTTTGCCCTCTCCCATACTAAAAATTCCTGACATTTTGTTTGCTTTTTAAGACGACTAATATGGTATTTTTGTAGAATTACCTAGTACGGCTCCAAGACCTCTCTGCTAAACAGTATCGGCTAGTTTAAACCTCACTCTTGCACACTACGATGATTGTTTCTTCCCAGTTTCCCAAAAGGGACAGCTACAGCAGGCTGCTCTCACACTGTGCAACCTCACTTCACCAACAGCCTTGTCACCTCACTCTCTCTGGATTGCTTGGGGTACAGCACAGATCTCTGCAGGATCTCCTTGCATGTTCTGCACATTGCAAAAGCTGCCTATACATTCCAAAGTCTTGATTGTTATCTGGTTTATATAACTGGTGTGTAATCAACTATATAAGCCAAAAAGAAAAAAAATAATCCTTTCCTCTTATCCCACAGCAGCTTAGTTCCTTTATGGAAAAAAAAAGATTTTTAACCCAGCCAAAGCTTGTCCAAAACTTTCTGTCCAGGGATTCAATATTAAGGGATCAATCTTTATTCGTATGCCTGGTGGCTGCTCCAGGTAACTCAGCTGCAAGGCACAGCTTCCTTCTCCAACAGAGTATTGCTTCTTCCCCCCCATTCTGTCTCTGTCCCCGTGCCTGCTGGGAAAGAGTCTAACAAAGAATAACATCAATTTGTCCAGCACATCGAGATAGCTCCTAACTTCCAGATTTCCCTGAGATCCTTTTTTAAACCACTGCTGCCTTTGGCTCCTTTCTTCACTCCGACACCACAGCAATTCAAACAATAAGTTTCTCGACAGGCAATAGTTAAAATTTGACAGTCAAGCGCCTTTAGAATTTAAAGCGAAGCAGTATTGATGCATGGAAAAATAGCCCCGATAAAACTAAACTTCAGATAGCTAATTGAAGAAATCAACTCACCACATCCACTTCTCACAGGGGAAACTAAGTCCAACAGGAAGAAGTTGTAAGTCAGGATGCGAAGACTACTTCAGCTGTATCCAGACAACATTAACTTCAGTCAGTCCAGTTTGATGTTAACCCTTCACATTTTCTTCTGGTGGCTTAAACCTCGGTCTCACTTTACTACATTCTGAATTTCAGAAAACGGGCCTTAACAGTCAGCTGGAAGTGCTGTCCTGGAAAGGACATGCTCCTGGACAGAGGCTTTTTTTCTGGGACAAATAATAGTAGATAAGCATTACAATTAAAATTCTTTCAGGCTTGATTAAGTATCTGACCAACAAAAGTACTTTAAATTTAATCATAAACTGGAGGTCTCCCCTGAATACGGCTGGGGTTAAACAAATGTCATTAACACTGTATTTTCATGTTTGAGTAGAAATGTTCTTAAACAGCATAATATTGATATAAGTTGTGGATTTGATTCAGGTTTCTAGATCACTGCTTAGTGCCAGGAACTAAGATCAGCAGTTCCAGGGCAGTAGCACAAAGGGTTGGGGAGCATGAAGAACAGCTACGTATGGGAGAGCTCATCTATCTCTGGCTACGACAATGACGCATCCTTAGCTCTTCTTTTTTATCAAATAGTGGAATATTTTAGTTCTGTTTTGAGCTTGAACAGCTGAAATCTGTCAAAGTTTGTTTAGTTCCATTTGTTTCCTCTCTCCCCAATTCCTCCTCTTCTGGGAGGAATAAGAATAACCTTGCAGAGACTTTTGGTTTTGGCATCCTCTGCTCGTTACAGGCATGCCAATTCACTGACTTCTATAGGAATTTTCTGAGTGTAACTTTAATGCCCCAGGACAAGAAAAGTTCCTCACTCAACTTTACAAATATTTATTAAAAAACCAAAAGTGCTCAGCACTTATACAACACTGTATGGATCATATCTCAAGAAGTGCTGCGGTTCAGGGTTCAAGCAAAGCCAGCGCAAGCTGACGGTGTTCAGCTTCTTCCCACAGTCAGCCTTTTCTCCCCAAGCAGTGCATGAGAAGATATAATCCTGATGCACCATCTCAAAATAAACACTGTCATACCTGCATATACAATCTACAGATATTCTCAGCAAAAAGCCTTTCCCAGCCTTAACTGTGGAGTATAATTTCCCATCTTTCTTATGCTGTCAGAAAACTGTTTTTATTTAAGCAAAGTAGAATGTTTTCTATTTTGATGTATTAAAACTATTGCAACAACTGCAGCTAATTTAATCTCTGGCTCTATTAAAAATTTGAATGTAATATTTTAAGAAAAATATTTGACTTATCTAGAGTTTGGAACAATGACTTTAAAGAAAACAAGCCATGAGGCAGATGGAATGCATCCTAGCTAACTGCCTCGCTAGATTCGTGTTATGTATTTTGTCTTCCACCCCGAGAGCTCTAATTCAGAACAATTCATAGCATTTTATTGAGAGAAATTAAGTTTGGTTAACACTGAGTGTCCAAAAAAGTACTTCATGCGTATTATGTTTACCCAAGAGACGGGTTTAAAAATCAATACCAAGCCTAACAATTCAGTTTTCACCCACAGTATATAAACTGCATGAGCTAAGTACCAGAAAAATACATATAGACTTGTGAGATTGTTTTTAAAACTACAGATGCAGCTTATTTTCCCCATAATACGTGGTTTTATCTAACCTTGCGTCATATTACAAGACTATTTATAGAAGATTCATATCAGTATTTTCTTCTCGTATTAACTGCACTGATATGCACCACCATTTGGACCCAAGGAAGTTCATTAGCAGCTCCAGAACGTCTGCTGCCACTGCTCAGGGCTTCCGGGATGACAAACATGACCACACGCATCCGGGCTTTGACAACACATTTGCAACCTTGAACGCGACTGCAGAACAAGGCACACTTATTATACACACTAATAAAAACGCTGGATGCCAAGAACCACCCTGCTATAGCTGCATTTGCCCTCAGCAAGGCTCAGCACAGAGCCACCTCCTGCTACAGCCCTGCACCGCTGGGGTGCTCAGGCAGCAAAGCGCCCGCTGCTCAGAAACCTCAAAGCGGCCAAACACCACAGAAACAGAAAGCACACAGACTTTACTCATTCTATCTTAGGACAGCAATATTTGCAATTTATTGTGATAAGCAGAGGAAAAAGGCCCTAGAGGGATTTAAATGCAAAACTTTTTTTGTTTTTGTACGATCTCCATCTTCCCTGGGATTGCTTCAGAAAGATGAAGCAGCTTCACCAGCCTTCCCAAAGCCCTGAGCTGGTGAACAGGGACAAGAGCTGGTGGCTACACGCAACTCTGTGCATTTCCAGTCACTCTTCTGCAAAGCTGTTCCCCCTCAGTTGCAACCCGTAATGCTCTAGAAAGCACTTGCCACTGGCTATATATCCCCGGCAGCACCAGAAAGTGCTCCTGTGCATGCTGGGTTATGTGGGGGAAAAGAAAAAGAGTAATTGCGAGCAAATGTTTGCTCTCCAGACCACAGGCCACTTTCCTCTTCATTTCATGGTGGGTGGGGAGGAGAAGACCTAGATCCTTTCCCAAGCAAGAAAACAATACAAGAAAAACATGAAACCCCCCACATCCCTAACTTTGCGAATGAAAAAATAAACTAAAATTTCCTTTCCTCTCTAAAACCATCCCTAAACAGCGGCGAGTCTGATGTGGAACATGGGACTCTGACACCGATTCCGGAGATCATCTCTTATTTTTGCCATGTCTGCAGTCGCAGCAGGAGGCGAGGAAGGAAAACCACCCACACAGCCATCAAAACAAGCGAGGGGGGAGAGCCTGGAGAGTCGGAAGCATGGGCTGTAGACCACAGACACGAAGTGCCTGGCTCCAAGGAGCGGTCTGGACACCAGGGGTTTGATGCAGCAGTTTCCACAGCCCACAGTGCTGGCACTGGCACACGGGAGAGCTCAGCCCACCATACCCAGTGCTGGCACCTCACTTCCATAGCCACAGCCTCCAGGTTTCATCCATACTCCTAGAGTTTGCATGGGGACGTCAGATGAAAAAACACAATTTTCTCGGACAAAGTCCATAGTCAAGACCAGTGCAGTTGTTGGCAACAAGTGCACACTCATAAGACCGAGAAGAATTTAAACAGCTGGCTCCTTTCCACACGAGATCAATAAAACTGGTAATCCAACTGCCTCCAGGAAGACGCACACAAGGGCTTCTGGTGCTGCAGGAAAGCTGGGGCAATCTCTTACCCAAAAAGCAACAAAATACCTAAATGCTAATGGCAAAAATCACAGACTGGACTTCTGCAATTCAGCTTCTGTCCTCCTTGTATCCTTTTTCTTCCATGAGCAAGAGTCTAATTACTCTTTGGCCTCTCCTCCTTTCGTCTCTTGAAGGATCTGAATACAAGTCTACAGTCAAATCACTCTCTCAGACTGCACAGTCTCTGCTTGAGTCAACGCCTGGGTGCTTCTGAATGCGGCATTTGCATCTGTCATTTTGCGCTCGTAGCCTCCAACACTGTCTCATACTAAGTTAACACTGTTCACTTCAACTGTACGTCACACAGAAAGACTCCTGGACAGAAGCTACGTGTGCATATTTCCACGTTTGGTGTCCGCAGCTCATCATCACAATTACAATCCCCCCTCCGTCCTTTCCTCAGCCCACAACTCACCAGAACAGCATTCACCCTGAGAAAGATTAACTTTCCGTGCAAGACTTCCAAATATAGCAGGAAACTGGTAATGTAACTATTACATTATGATTTCTGGGGTGAAATTCAAATAGGAGGCCAGACCAAGACTGTAATCACCATATTTTGGCTGAGTCCTTAATTATAAACTTCCAGTATATTCAGTTATCTCTGCTTATGGGAACCATGGCAATGAACCACCCCAAACCAAAGTCACCTTTACCTTTACCATACAGAGCATAAAGCAAACCCCACAACCGAGTACAAATACAGAACTTTGCAACCAATGGAACACACCAAAGATAACACCGAGCACTAACTCTTTGTGCTGCAAAACCCGTCAAGGGGCAGCTCAGCAGTCACGCTTTCCGCTGTAACACCCATGCCCAGACTCTGAATGACACATGTACACAGGAGGTAAGTGAACTTCACCAGAAAGCCCTTGAAACAGACTTGTAAAATGCCTTTGCTCAGACACAAGCTTCATACGATATTTCTTCCTCAGAGATACATACTACTGAAGATAAACTTTATGGAGAACAGTGCCTTGGGGAAACATTTTATATACTATGATGTGGCAAATTATACTGCATAACAAAGTATGACTTTGCCAATAAAAGACCACAAAATTTGGGCACCCTCCAAGACTTACAGCCCCAGGCTGAGAGGTGTGAAGCAATCTCAAACCCCTTTTCCCTTCAGTGGGAGACGATGCTTTCCGGAGTCTCACAAAAGCTTCGCAAACTTACAGAAACAGGGCAGTTGTTTTCTAGGAAGGAGGAGATTTTATATTTATTTCTGGTTTGCTTCTACTCAAGCAAATTAGCCTTTTAGAAACCAAAAGAACACAGTGCCAGGCGTCACTGACAGTACAAAGCTGACTTAGCAGGAGTGAGAGCCCTTACAGGGCTGATGTTAGCCAGTTCAGTTACTTTGCTGGAAACAGCTTTGACTCTGTTCCATCTCTCTGTAGCAACCTCCTCTGATGTGGATTTTCCATTCCTGGAGTGGGTTATTTCAAATTCAGCACCCAGAAAGGCTCCTCTAGTCCTCCAAGCAAATCCTGTCTCACCAACAGCTTAAGACCCATGAAAACGACTCATCCCATCAAGCAAAGTTCCCTCTGGATAGGTGCCTCTCTGTCTTACTTTAGGTTGAAACAGCTATTAAAATTCTTAAACTAGAAAGAAAACAGCCACCCGGTGAGGTACTCGGCTGATCCCTGCCAACAGAAACACCCTCAGTATACTCAGTAAACCGAGAATGTGCAAGTCCTGCTCATTACCACAAGATTACTGGAGCTGCACTAGCTTTAGACACAGGCATGAGTGTACGTATATATATATAAAAAAGTCATAAAACTGGCAATTATGTGTATGTTACGCTCAAATACCACAAAAACCGACTACGCCAACGCTATATTCAAATTCCACAGTGATGCACAAAGGAGACTAAAAGGCAGCAGTAAGTCAGAATCGAGCCTTGTAACCTTTACAATCCACACAAGGATGAGGCAGCATCGCAGAAAGCACTAAGCTAATAATTAAAAACCTAATTTAAAAACAGGAAAACATAGTCAGGATTGAGATCAGTGGTTGCACCCCTGGAGCTTAGTATCACCACAGAGACAGAATCAATAACTGCCATTAAGAGGTCACTGATAAAAATCTATAGCAGCTGAATCAGTCAACTTGAAACCTATTAACAGCTGTAGTAGAAACAAAGAATTACTTCTTCAATTTGCTAATGACCACTTCTTTCCTTCCAGATGATCATTTTGTATAAACCCAGCAGAAATCCCTTTGGACCCCCCTTATGAATGAACTACTCGGGATTTCAAGACACTCTCCAGATCAGCATCAGATAATCATCTGCTTTTCACAATCAGCATCAGCACGTCGATGTCAGCATTGACATCAAGATTAACAAAAATGACACAGGAAAAGAGCGACAGCAGGGATACCCAAGGCACGCGCTCCTGTGCCATCTGCACTCCATCACTACAGGGCTCAGCCTCTGTCATTAGAGCTAAACGAGGGGTTACAGCATCACAGCTATCAACAGCAAAGCCTACCAACGTGGTATTTTATCTGCTGAAGACCCTAGATCAGTGACTGCACTCAACCGGAGAAGGAGAATTCAGTGAGGGCTTTTTTTATCTTCTGTACATCACTGTCCTCTTAAAGTTTGCGAACCTGCACCTGAGGTACACAGCCTAACAGTGACATGGAGGGTCACCACATAGCCACAGCTTAGTCTCTTTATCTACTTGCAGTAAAAGTCACGGATGATTAACTGCAATAGCTGGCATTTTCTAAGTCTCTGGCATTTTGTAGGTCTCCAGCCTATTCTTACTAAGTGTGACAAAATCCCCCGGATTTTAGAGTCAGAGCATCTTTCGCACAGATCAAACAGAAATCAGACGATCTTGAGGACACTACCATTCTGAGCTACATCTGAACCTGGACACAAACCCCCAGGTTGTTTTTTTTTGTTTGATTGATTATTTTGTTTTGGGAAAACACAGTCTTCTGACCGAGCCTGCCTACACAACACACTGGGGCCATCAGAAGTGAAACCCCGTATTCCCACACGGCAAGAAACTGCAGCTACTCGGACAGTAGCCACACATGCCTGCCACCATTAATGGTTCAAGATAAGAGGAATAAACTCATCAAAACCGAATACTGACATGATGGGTGACCCAATTTAGAAATCAACTTCAAGAACAACAAAACAACTCCAAAACACTGTCGGCTTTGCCTTGCCAGCGCAGGACGAGGGGTACGAAACCGTGCCACCCACTCGGACCCGCTGAAGCCAGCCCGGCCGCGGCTGTGGGAGCAGCACACAGAACTCGCAGAACAAGCTGCGAAATCACGAAGGAAATGACATTTTATTCTCGACGGCCGGCTGCAAGCACACACATCTCCCTCCAAACCCTGGATGCTTCTCTCGGTCCGCCCGGGGGGGGGACGAAGCTCGGCTGCCCCAACCTCTCCTCACGCTGCCCGGCCGGAGACCACCACCGCCGCCGGCCCCCGCCAGCCCCGCACCGCCGCCCTCCCGCCCGCTACAACTTTCCCGGGGCTCCCCTTACCGCCGTGGAGCCGGAGGAGGAGGCGATGTAGACCTTGATGACCATGCTGGGAGTCGAGGAGGAGGCGGCGGGATGCGGAGCCGGGCGGGTGTGTGTGTGCGGGGCAGCACGGCGAGGCGAGGAGAGACGCGGGCTGGAGCTGAGGGCGGCGGCGGGCGGGAGGGAGGCGGCGGGAGGCCTCGCCCCGCCTCGCCGCTCTCACTGGGCTGCCGGCCCAGCAGTCACCGCCGCCCGGCCCGGAAGAGGGAAAAATGGTTTGAAGAGGGGAAAAAAAAAAAAAAAAAAAAAAAAAGGAAGAAAGAAAGGGGCGAGGCGAGTTCTCGACGAACCACGCGAGACGTACACGGGGGAGGGGGCGGCAGCGCCATGGCGGCGGGAAGCCCCGCTGAGGCGACGCGGGGGGCCCGGGCGCGGCCGCCGCCGCTGCCGCCTCCTCAGGGAAGGGGGTGAGGAGCGGCGGGGCGGCCACCCCCGGTCCCCCCCGTCCCCCTCCATCTGCAGGGGCCGGGAAGCAGGCGGCGGGACCCGGCCCGGGGCGGGCGGGAGCGGCGCCGGACCCGCCATGGCAGCGGCCGCCTCCCCTCACGGCCGCCGGGCCGGGAACGACCGACCCGTCCCTGGTCTCCGCCGCTTCAGCAGCCTCCCCTCCACCCTGGAAACACGGCATTCTCCTTCACCCGTGGAGGGGGTGCCCCGTTCCTTGCCTTGCCCGTGGTGGGAGAGCACCAGGCGGCACCTCGGTTAGCCCAGGGGGGCTGGAGCCAGCCTGCGGCTTCCTACCCGCCGGCTCCCGCTCGGAGAGGTGACAGGAGCAGCCGGGGTTGGGTAGATGTTACTGGGCAATGATATTTAGAATTAAGAATTTCCTTTGAAAATTTATTCCAGCGTGAAAGTCACTGCCCGAGTGCCGTGTCGGCCCGTGCCGACAGACAAGACTGCCTGGGCGTCCACTCGAGGTCTTCGCCTTCCCGTAATTATTACTGTATCTTCCACACAAATAAAAGCATCAAAGAAACGCGTACCGGCACTGCTGCCGTGGGTCTGCCCGCTGCCGAGCTGGCCCCTCTGCTCCCCTTCCCGCTGCGCCGTGGCCGGGGACTCCGGGCTCTGCTGGGTTAGCGCGGGATACCGGGGCTGCCTGCGCACAAGGCCCAAAGGGACACTGCCAGCCATCACGCGCCGCAGTTCCACGGCACGCTGCTTCATCGTTTGTATTAATTAGGACCACCGGATGAGACCTCGAAGAGTTCTTAATTGTTATAGTCATGGTGACACGTTATTTAGGGAAATTTATATTCAGCACCTGTCTTCCACTTGCCTCTGGTACTCCAAATACTACCTTATATATATTTTATTATACATTCTGATAGCAACTTCACAGAAAATGGAAAATAATTACGGTGATAAACAGCGAGAGCTGAAACTTTAACACCTACCAGCTAAGATGAAAGAAAGGTGTTTGTTCTGCTCTTGGCAAAAAGAGGGGGGGGGGTATGTCTGAAATGATTTTTCCAAACAAAATAAGCCTTCCTGTTTCAAATTATCAGGTGTTTTTTCTAACCACAGACATGATTTTTAAAAAAGCCTGTTGAATTAAAAAGTCTATTGAATTAAGTCACCTGTATTCGTTTTATTGATTTTCCAACAGTAAGAGGAAACAGAACTATTTTGAGGACGACGTGCCTTATTTTGATATTACTTATGATACTTATCTGAATCTTTGGGACGGTCATGAGATTTATGTATGTTTTGAAAAAGCAATAAACCAAAATTTATTTAGGATGATGGTACACAATAAAAATGCCCTGGTTCAGGGAATTTCAATTTTTAATAAAAATAAATGGCGTAGTTTTTAATCTCTTTAAAACAAACCGAGTTAAGTCCAGGAGATTAAAATTCTTCAAGGAATGTTTCTTCAAATGTGTTTGTACAGCCCCTTCACAGCTGCTTGAGAAATGCACTGATAATTCCCATTTCCTCCGAAGCACCACGCTACGTGCCAGTCTGTAATCTGATTCATGGCAAGGAACACTAGAGGTAGAAAACATAGCTTATCAGAAAGAATGGAAAAATGCAGGTGGAGAACAGGACAGATAGGTTTATTTGAACTTCGGGCTCTACTTGTCATTCTGCTGGCTGGCCGCCTGCTCTCTGGCCAGCTCTCCTCTCCTCCTCGTAACGCACTTCAGCTCCTCGGAGTTGAAATTCTTCTGGTGTGAGCTGCACCTCGTCTTTCTGCCTACTAAGAAAACTGGTATAATCATTACTCTCAAAAGTGCACTTTAGAAGGCATTTTATCTTCATGAAAGAAGATTTATTAAGTTAAAAGCAATACTTGCATTGGGTATTATTGAAACGACTAGGTTTTCTTGACTCGTAATAGTAAATTTTCTACTCTATTGGCAGAAAAGCACAATGTCTTCTATTCCCAGGCTACTCATGTAAAATGCATAGTATTATTTTTGTTTTCACTATTAAACAGTTGTGAAGTATTTAATTATCCTTCTCAAGGTAGACCAAAACCTCCAACAAAATTAACAAATTGATACTATGCCTCTAAGAGGAAAATCTCCTGTTCTTGTGCAGCCAACAAAACAGTACGTATATAATACTCAGTGCTGACTGTTGTCTCCTCAATTCCTTTGTGCACTTGCTGTAGCGTGTGTTTGTACAAGGCCATCTTGTCAGGCTGCATCTTTTATTACTGTCACTAGAAGGGAAACTAAACAGTTGAATTTTGGTTTATATGATTTTATATATTATGAAGCAGCAATATTGAGTAAATGGCAGCACTGGCACTGACTTCAGTGGCAGCAGGAGTGTAAGTGCTCCCCGATGGGGAGCCCAATGGTTTGGCCACCGCCAAGTCATCCAGGGATTTCAGATGAAAATGTTGCCGGTAACGGCAACGATCTACTTTCTTTTTTCTTAAACCACAAACAAGCATGGGGGCTTCTGAGTACTGGCAAATTAAGCTATTTTAGAAAAAGAAATGTAGTACAATCTCACAATGAAAGATATTACAGTAATCAACTGCAAAATCCCTCTTGTACAAAAGGTCAGGAAGCACGTGTGCTCCAAATGCTCCTCCACAGCTCCTTTGTAACCACGGAGAGAAATACATCCAGAATTCAACCACAAATATTTGGCTAGTAACGTGAGACTGTGGCAGGTTTCATTCTCTGATTGTGCTTGTGCTATTGCTAGAGGAGATGATCCGGATCTGTCTGAACTCCTGAAATGGAGGAACGTGTGATCGGTAAGAAATGTCAGCTCAGTGCTCTCAATAGGACATAAGAAATCTATTCTTCATTTCCAATCCTAGCCTACCAAGCTTGCCAATAATTGGAGCCAGAAGGCAAACTGTGACTCAGAGCATGTCTTCTGACTTCGCCCATGCTCTGCAAGAGCCACGTCCTGCTGCAGCCAGTGCCAGCGCGCTGCTGATTTATGGTGGGTGGAAACCCCGCTCCCCTGCTCCGACATGTTTGTGGAAGGGCGTGGGGAAGTCCAGGAGATCTGCTTCTCCTTCTCCTCATCTGGAAGCAGAGCAAGGCCGGGTTTCCTTGTTTTCGTAAGTAATTGTGCAAGACACATGGCAGCTGGTTGCGTGAGGAAGTAAACCACACCGCGCGGAACATGGCACTCCGTTATTGCTTTTTGCCCGTTGATTACCTCTACGACGGAACTAACGGAGCCGTGCTAAAACCCAATATCACGGAGGGATGCGCACCCGCGCGACATAAAACACGAGGCTGACGGGGCCTCCGCTCCTGGAGTAACTAACGCTCGCGCTGCCGCCGCTGGGATCACGAAGGCAGCCCTGGGAACCATGGCTAAGAAAAGCGGAGAGGGAAGTGGAGGGAAGCAGAGGGGAAGCGGACGGGAAGCGGAGGGGAAGCGGAGGGGAAGCGGAGGGGAGCGGAGGGGAGCGGAGGGGAAGCGGAGGGAAGCGGAGGGGAGCGGAGGGGAGCGGAGGG
This sequence comes from Aquila chrysaetos chrysaetos, assembly GCF_900496995.4. Classification (NCBI taxonomy): domain Eukaryota; kingdom Metazoa; phylum Chordata; class Aves; order Accipitriformes; family Accipitridae; genus Aquila; species Aquila chrysaetos. The sequence goes on along the minus strand of NC_044024.1, from coordinate 2,416,058 downwards.
GAAGCGGAGGGAAGCGGAGGGGAGCGGAGGGGAAGCGGAGGGAAGCGGAGGGGGAGCGGAGGGGAAGCGGAGGGGAGTGGAGGGGAAGCGGAGGGGAAGCGGAGGGGAGCGGAAAGGAAGCGGAGAGGGAAGCGGAGGGGAGCGGAGGGGAAGCGGAGAGGGAAGCGGAGGGGAAGCGGAGGAGGGGAGCAGAGGGGAAGCGGAGAGGGAAGCGGAGGGGAGCGGAGGGGAAGCGGAGAGGGAAGCGGAGGGGAAGCGGAGAGGGAAGCGGAGGGGAAGCAGAGGGGAGCGGAGGGGAAGCGGAGGGGAGCGGAGGGGAAGCGGGGAGGGAAGCGGAGGGAAGCGGAGGGGAAGCAGAGGGGAGCGGAGGGGAGCAGAGGGGAGCGGAGGGGAAGCGGAGGGGAAGCGGAGGGGAAGCGGAGGGGAGCGGAGGGGAGCGGAGGGGAAGCGGAAGGAAGCGGAAGGAAGCGTAGGGAAGCAGAGGGGAAGCGGAGGAAGCCCACGGCGAGGCCCCGCAGCCCCTGCGGTCTCCGCACCGGACCAAACCCCCGCCGGCCGCCGCCCGCGCCCGGTCCCCGCCGCTGCCTAACGGAGCGCGCCCCCTCCTGGAGCGCGGCGGGCAACGCGGCGGGGCCCGGACCGGGGGTCTTCGGGGTCCGGAGGAGCGGGAGGAGAGGGAGGAGGAGAGGGAGGAGGAGAGGGAGGAGGAGAGGGAGGAGGACGAAGAGGGAGGAGGAGAGGGAGGAGGAGAGGGAGGAGGAGGAAGAGGAGGAGGAGGAGGGCTGGGCGAGGGACCCTCGGTGAACCGGGAAGCCGGCGGCGAACCGTAAGATTGCAGGAGCAGCGAACAGGTTCCCCCGGCGTTTGCCGACCCCTTTGTCCAGGCTGGATTTTGGTTGGGGCGAAAGGGAGCAGGGCTGGCGCCGCAGGAGAGGCCTGTGGGCAGGGGGTGTGTGCAGAACCTAACCCTTCAGTTTGACTCTCAGCTTGCAAATAAAGGGGGGATGGGGGATTTTAATTTTCCTAGTAACGCCGTCTTGTTCTGACAGCTCAGCATCTATAAGGCCAAAGTTGCCTGGGGCTCTGTAAATGCTGAACCGTAACTCCACTTTGGGGCCCAGGCGCTTTGGCTGGGACCAGCAGTGCGCTTTCAAAGAGACTCTCCCAGTAGAAGGTACCGTGCTGTGACATGCTGGTGCCGTGGACCAGCGTTGCAGCCGGCTCGTTTGACGGCATTTGGATGAAACCAAGCTGGAGGATGACTCCGGGTACACACGCAGTGCCCTGCAGCAGCTGAGAAACGCGTGTCGTGGGGGTCCTCTGTGCCGGCTGTTTGGCTTTACGGGTTTGTTCCTATTGCACCCCACCACCTGCCAGAACTGATCTGGGCGTGTGTCCTAAGCCTTATCCAAGACAAAGGCCGGACAGCCCTTTCAACTATTTTTGGCAAAGTACATCTTACGCATTAAAAAAAAAAAACAACTAAACTGAAGCCAGAGGTGCCAACTAGTCCAAGGGCTGGTGGTTCTGCATTTCTGCTCCAGCAACACATTTGCACTGGCAGTAAGACCGCAGCAGAGGCTATGCTCTTGCCAGGATCACCTGCTCGACCAGCGCTGGGTATCAGCAGCCAGACCCCAGATCCTGCTCCCGCTCCCTGCTTCTGCACGCACAGTCGGCCAGGCTGCAACACGATTATTGACAGCAGCGTTACAGGGCTCAGCTACAGCAGCTGGCATGGGGATTGTCACCGTTCCCTGCTCCTGACACCTTCCCGTCCCTCTCCTGCCTTTTGTCCAGAAAGGGGTTGGCCATGCACAACTCTCGGCACCGGGTTTAATCTCTCCTTTTCCTTGTGCTCCGGACTAGCTGTCCATCCTACTGGCTCCAAGCCACCAGCCAGCCCTGGCTCTGACAAGCCCTGTGCATGCTCCTGAAGTACACTTAGTTATCCTGAAGTACTTGAGGGAAGTACGTGGAAGGGAATACTACAGATACCAGGATTTCAGCTAGAATAACAGGAATAGTCACTCTTTTAATGCCATTTTAGGCCAGTTTGTTCAACTGGGCATTCACAGAGGGTTGCTGCCCTGGAAGGCAGAAGTCTGCCAACACCCTTGCCTTGTCCCTGGCTCCCGGTGACTCAGGACCCGGGCTGGACAGAACACATCTTTGTGCTCTGAACACTAAATCCTGCTTTCCCTGAGCCCATCCAGCAAGAAACCTGCAGTTCCTGCTTGCTGTGAGCTCAGAGCAAGCTGAAAGAAGGAGGAGAGGAGCTGCAAATCAGTACGTCATGCCTGCCATGCCACTTTTCGAAGAGAAGTTTTTACATAATTGGAGAAAATCAGTACATTCACAGCTGAAAAGGGCTTGGGGTTTCCTAGGACCAAGACAGTTTGGGTCAAAGGGTCTGCTCACAGGCTTGCTCTCCCCCTTCCCTCTCCTTGTGTTCTGAGCATCTTCAAATGGCTGTTGGAAAGACTTGTTAAAAAAAATAAAAAGTGCTAAAGGTAGCATGGCTTTGTAAAACTTCACTGTGCTTACTTGGGCACAACTCTCTCAGGTGCCGAGTCTCCCCGGGAATGGACTTTAAAACCTGGTAGCGTCAGCCATCTCCTAAGGCTGTGTGTGGAAGCAGCTTTAAAGGAAGGCTTACACACTTCTGCGGGTGCGGCGAGGACCATCTGGCAATGGTTAGTTTGTTATTACTCGCTTTGTCGATTTATTCTAACCCTTACCGATGCTTCAGCACGAGACAGATCCTCAGGCGAGCTTGTGAGTTCCTGTCTGGGAACTTCCCCAGCCTCCTCCACAATAAACACAGATGCAAGAAACTCATTTGGGTTTTCTGCTCCAATATTGTCTTTCCTACATATTCCTTTTATATCTCAATAGCCGATTCGTTCTAGAAAATGTCTTTCAGGCTTCCTGCTCCTGACGAGACTGAAAAATGACTTCTGTTGCTTTTTAAGTCTTTTTGCTAGTTGTGTGTCAAACTGTTTTTCACACAACCATTTTTACATTTCACTTGTTTATAAACTTTTCTGTTTTCCTCATTAAAACACAAATCCAACTTTCTGAAGGATGCCTTCTTGTTTCTGATAGCCTCCCATGTCCTGCCTTTTAGCCGTGTTTGATTTTTTAGCCATTTTTTTAGCCATGCTTGATCCTCCTACGTGCTTTTTTGACAGGTTATACACATTTGGTCAGCGCTTCCAGTGTGATGTATTTCAGTAGTCTCCATGCCACATAAAACTCTTTTATTCTTTCAGCTACCCTTTTCAGCTTTTTTTCAGGAAGGCTTCTCACTGTTACAGAGTTCCCCTTTCCAAAATTAAGAACAACAGGGAATTTCTTTGGCTTTTGTTGCTCTGATCAGAGTGGTGACTCTTAACGGTCACTGATTCAAGGAATGATTAGTTAGGTCCTGTTCTCTGCCCTCAACCAAATCAAGAGTTGCTTCTCCTTTCTTAGCTTCCCTGACCAGCTGCTCTATAAAAAGTCACTAGTGTCTAACCACTCACCCTCAGACATAACAGCTATGTGGTCTACATTGAGACATTGGACATCTCCCACTGTAGTTGTGTTTTCTGCCCTTGCCACCCCCCTCATCTTCATCATCTCTGTTAAGTTAGCTGATGGAGTTAATCCAATGTTATAAGGGTAGTAGACATTTCTACTTATTTCTATGTTGAGAAGTCACTGAACCCGTTAATAATCTCCTTTGTGTTAGGTGAGGAAATGTATTTTCTGGTTTATAAAGCCAGATTGAACATCTGTCCTAGAATGGAGTACACCAGGCCCCAAAGGTGCCTGCTTTTCTCTGCCGAGTATAGAAGGTGTCCAGACAACTAACTCAAATGTAAGCACCTGCTTTTGGATAGATGAATCCTGCCTGTAGCTCCCTGGAAGTTGTTCTTGTTTTGCAGATTATATTCTTTACACATCCCAGTATGGCATTTGCATTTTTTGCCACCATGCGACCTTGCAGTAAAGTTGTATCCCAGTTTTGGGGACAGGACTCCACGCAGTGCTTCATGCAAGGCCAGGAGCTGGCAACACTTTGCCCACGCACGTGACTCCTGCCACCCTTCAAGTGTGCCTTTATCTTCTCACGAGCACTACCATAACCTCGTATTTTTGAGGAGAGAGAATTGTTACTGTAAAGGCAGTCATCACACATTTGAGATCTATACAGCAGTGCATGCCATGTGAGCATTGTGGAGGAAAAGGCAAATAAAAGACAGTGTTGGCAACTGATCAGCTGAGAAAACTACTAATTTTTCTTTTGTGCTTTTTCTGGCTTCATTTTAGTAGTAGTCTTAGTTTTGACTGCTTTTCCAAATTACATCTTTTAAAGAACCAAAACTGGAAGAAAGAAATAACTAAAAGACAAACTTGCTACTGACAGTCAGCTTGTCTGACTGCAATGGATTGAAATTTCTTCTTATCTATATTTTGTGTTTATTAAAAGTCTGCGTTTACTTTGGTAGGAAGCTGTAGCTAAGCCAAAGGTTTTACTGAAGTAAAGATAAACAAACAGACTCAATGAGAATCCTAAACCAACCAACAGGGTTACACCCTCATGTTCCCAAATTAATAAGCACTAAATGTTTCATCACAATCAATACTGAATTTGATACATAAATCAATGTTTAGCCAGGACGAACCATAAAATTACCCAAGACAAACTATAAAATTAACTAAGCACAAACATCTTCTATAGATTGATAATCCACTCATCCCAAAAGTTATGTAAAGTAAGGCCAACAGACACTTCAAATGCCAGATACATGACATGCAAACATGTTTTGTGATATTTTGCCACAAAACAATGTATGGGTTAATATTACTTGCCATATGTGCCATGACTATGAGCACATACAGAATCCCCATTTCCCTTGCCTCTGAACTCATGATGATGGGGCTGTTGCACAGTTAGATGACCCAGGCTGGGAGCTGAATGTGTCCTGAGCCCATGTCACACTTGCTTCTGGTTTAGCAGAAGTTGTCACAGCAGACTTCATTAAGGTAGTGAGGGCAGCCTCGCCATGCCATCAGCCGCGCTGTCAGCACCTGTGGATGCGCCTCATCCACCCTTCTGATTCCACAGATAGTGGTGTTGAAGAATGGCATCATCACCGTACCTTCAGTAAGATCCAGTCTTTACACATTACACGCAAATGAATCAGGGAGTAAAACGCCTCAGGTCTGAACAGCATGACCGTGAGAGCTGCAAGACTCCCAAGATCCCATGGTGGAAAGGAATCTCCTAATGTTCAAAACTCACATGAATTGTAGCACAAAGGAATGAGAAAGCAAGGTATACCTAACCGCCTGTTGGGGGAAGGCTAGAAGTCAATCACCCAAGGGCGACTTTGGTGTATTTTGCCGTTATTCAGGAATATCTTGATCTGCTTCACTTCAAGAAGGTGATCTAGGAAAACATTCATCAAGTACTACAGATCTTCTCTGACATCAAGAACAGGCTCTCCTCCTCTGCAGGACGTTCCTGCCTTGGGCAACAGCAGGAATATCTACATGGTATTGTGAACTGGCAAACATCCTGTAAACCACCCAATGTTCAAGATGTGGTTAACAGCACCTTGGAGGATGCTGGAGAGCTGTAGATTCCTGAGGTGACTCGTTAGTAGACACAGAGCAACAAGGAGTCAGACCACTGGGGTATCAAAATTGAGTTGCCCAAGTCTTGCCCTATTTTGCAAAGATTAGGGGGCAAACCCTAAGCTGAGCTGTGATAGCTTCAGCCTGAAAGTATTTTCTTGCGCTTAGGTTGTCTGCAATTTCCCAATGCTCTAAAAATTTCTCAACATTTGAGCATCGCTCTGTAAGTTTAGTGTGGGCCATTCAGACTGACTATTCAGAGTGCTGGCTGCGTTCGTTAGTTTTGTTTTGACATAGTCATATGTTTCTGTTTGTAGACTGGATGTTTTTACCTCTGTAGCCAATATCCTGGTTTGAATACCTGTCCTTATAGAAGTTTTAGCATGAAGTTTTCTCATGGAAACAGTAGCACAAAAAAGATTAATTTCTGGCTTGTTGCTTTGATTTACTCTTGACATAGTCCGGTGATATGATATCATAAATTCAGGTTTATATGGTTTTGTACTGAATAAAAAATGCCAGTTTTGGCAAAAATGCCAAAAAAGATCACATGGTACAAACTAATGCTCCAGAATAAACTTATTCTCCTAGGCCTAATTTACCCAAAAGGTTTAACTGGTTAGTTTTGTACCGGCAGTCTATGTGCCAGATTAGGTCTATCAGTCCATGCCATTCTAATGTGTCATCAAATCCTTTTTGTCTTTCCACACCCAATGTAAAGCTACTGTACAGTCATAAAGCCACTGTAAGCTCCATACTGTGTGCTGTGACTAACATCGTAGTGAGCCTGCTCCTCGTCCGGATCAGATTTGTGCTGCTGTATTAGTGACGGCGGAACCACGGTCACCTTTGTTTTAACACCGAAGGTGAACAGCAAGAACAGAAGGTCTCCACCGCACGGCCATGCACATCAATGCTTCTTTTACCTGCTGCTTGGTTTTGGTCACAGATAAACATACAGCTACTTCTGTGATTTAGAAGAAAATTCAACCAGCCACGGCCACGTCCCCATTGGTTTGATAGGTGACTTCCTATTCTTTCCAGTTATTATTGCATAAAGGAATATTTAATTGCTCCTTCCACTTGGCCTGATTGGAAGGGTGTTTAGAATATCCATAGGCTACAACCAGGTCTGTTATCTTCTACTGGTCTGCATAGTAACAGCCACTTATACTTTCAGCATAACAGTATCTTGCAGCGGTTTATCCTATCTATTCAGAGGGAAGTGATCTTCTAACTGATGATTATTTAAGTCAGTTTGTGGTTTAATGAACATTTTTAGAAAAGTCAAAAGGTTTGAAAAAATATAAAGGTGAAAAAGAAGGCATAGCAAATACAATGCAAAAATTAGTAGTGAATTTTAAATCTGCGCTTAATTTGCAGTGCACATTTTGATCCAAGCTTTCAACCAAACTGCTTGTCATGCAAGTTGTTCAGGGGAAGATATTGACAGACCCTTCTACAAACTCATGTTCCTTTTCCACAAATGTACAAAGACTTCTCACCAAACACGGAAAGATTGAAACAATAACCGCAGGGAGACAGGCAAAACCTTTCAAAGCAACTGAAAAAAGCAACTGAAGCACAAACCTTGTTGGTAATGGAGAAATTCTGCTATCGGACAGAGACTCTTGAAAGAAGACCAAGAGCTTCTGAAATGTGTTTCAGACAATTTTTAGTTCAGAAGACAGAGAAAACTATTGGAAACGCTATTTAAAATCTTGATTAATACAGGAGAACTTGAAGGTGCCATGATTAACAGGTAATGAGAGAGAAAGAAACCCATGCATATAGGAACATGTTCTATTTATACACATTGGAAGTAAGAGCAAAACAAAAGAAAATCTTACTACTGACAGAAAAGGAGAGCAAATAAAGGAAGGCACAAAAAAAAAGCGCTGTGCCTTCTTTGCTTCAGCCTTCAAATAAAGTCAATTCCTACCAGTTACTAAGCACAACCTTTTTAGGAAGATGACAGCAACAGGTAGCAGCAGGAAAGAACAGACCAAATTGTATTTGGTTATGTGGTTACACTGCAGTCGGCAGTGCCTGGAAAATGCACCCCCCAGTATTTAGGAGGCCAGTCACAGACATTTTTGAATTTTATCAGCAAAATATCGCGGCATTTGATGGTTCTACATTGACCTGATGGAGGAAGGGGGAGAAAGGTGAACCTGTGGGTAGAAAACTGCTCAGCTTAACTCCAAAGCCCAGGAAGATAATAAACTATTGAAATCTAAGCACTTTGAGAACGAGGCAACGTAAAAAGTGACAAATCAAGAAGTCACTGTGAATTTGTCAAGAATACGAGGAACAGCTGTTCAGAGAGCAGCACTGAAAGGGATCCAGGGATTACAGGGGATCAGAAAAAGAATCTGAACCAACATGGTGATGCTATCGCAAAGTCGGCAAATGCCACGCTGAGATAGGTTACCTAATTAACCTGATTATTGGATATAGATGTAAGGAAGAATGTGAGGTTGAAGAGTCCGGGGCAGCCTAAAAATGGTAAAAGGTTTAGAAAACATGGCCTATGAGATCATGAGGCCTATGAGAATTTGTTTAGTCTAGAAAAACAAAGTTTAAGAGAGAATATGATAATATTATGTGAAGTGATACAGTATCTAAAAATGTTAGTGTAAATTGATGCTTAGTAATTGCTTTTTGTATCTGCTAGACACTGGGCAAAGGAACTTTAATTTGCAGCCAAAGTACGGTTTAGATGCTGGGGAAAACTTTGTGGTTTTAAGGAGAGCCGAGTGCTGAAACAGGCTGTCTAGGAAGACTGCAGAATCTCCCTTATCGTAGGTTTTTAGACAGAGATTAGACTGGCTTTTGGCAGGAACAGTCACACCTCAGAGCAGCAGCAAGTCTTAGTTGCAAAGTGCTCTGGTCCTACAGGTGGTATTAACGCCCGCCTCGTGCTTTCC